>NC_080866.1:6546820-7820149 GCF_030435755.1 Ochotona princeps
AATTCTCAACTCTTAGTTCTGAGATCTGAGTTCGGAGTTCTAAACTGAAGCCTGTATTCTGAATTCAGAGTTGTGGATTCTGAGATCAGAATTCAGAGTTGTGAGTTCTGAGTTCTGAATTCTGCGTACTGAATTTTGAGTTCTGAATTCTGTGTTCCGAATTCTGTGTCCCGGGCTCTGAATTCGGATTTCTGAATTCTGATTTGTGAATTTTGAGAACTGAGTCTCATTTATGAATTCCTAGTCACGAATTCTGTGTGGTGAATTGTGACTTCTGAGTTCTGAAGTTTCAACTCTGAGTTCTTTGTCTGAGTTAGGAGACCGAATATCTGAGTTCTATATTCTGAAGTCTAACTATCGAGTTCTGAGTTCTGAGTTCTGAGTTTTGAGTTCTGACTTCTAAGTTCTGACATCTGAGTCTTGTGTTCTGAGTTATGAATTTCAGTTCTGAAATGAGAATTCTGAGTTCAGGGTTGTAAACTCTGAGTTCTGGTTCCTGAGGTCTGCATTCTGAGTTCTGAGTGCTGAGTTCTGAATTGTGAGTTTGAGTCTGCATGCTGAACTCTGAATACTGATCACTGTATTGTGTGTTCTGATTTCTAAGTTGTCAATTCTGTGTGCTGAACTGCGAGATCTGAATACTGAGTTGTCATGCTGAGTTCTGAACTCTGAATTCTGAATTCTGAGTTCTGAGTTCTGAGGAATGAATTTCAATCCCAAGTGCTACACTCTGAGATCTGAGTTTGAATTCTGAGTTGTTAGTTCTATTTTCTGAGTTTTGAATTCTGAGATTTGAGATTTTGTTGTGCATTATGTTTTTATGAGTGCCGAGTTCTGAATTTTGAGGTCTGAATCTTGAGTACTGTATTCTGAGTTCTGAGTTCAAATTTTTCAATTGCGTTCTGAATTCTGAGTTCAGAGTTCAGAATTCTGAGTTACAAATTCTGAGTTCGCAGTTTCTAGTTCTGACTACTGAGTCCGGAATTTTGTGTTCTGAGTTCTGATAAGTGAGTTCTGATAACTGAGTTCTGAATTCTTAGCTGTGACATCTGAGTTCTGAGTTCTCATTTCTCAGTTCTGAATACTGAGTTATGAATTCTCAACTCTTAGCTCTTAGCTCTGAGTTCGGAGTTCTAAATTCTACAGTCTGTATTCTGATTTCAGAGTTGTGAATTCTGTGACCAGAATTCAGAGTTGAGATTTCTGAGTTCTGAATTCTGAGTACTGAATGTTAAGTTCTGAGTTCCGAATTCTGTGTTCCGGTTCTGAATTCGGACTTCTGAATTCTGAATTTTGAATTCTGAGATCTGTATCTCAGTTCTGATTTCTGAGTCGTGGATTCTGAGTTACGTACCCTGAGTCATTGATTCTGAATTCTGACTTCAAAGTTCTCAATTGCGTTCTGAATTCTGAGTTCTGATTTCACAATTCTGAGTTACAGTTCTGATTTCTGCGTTTTGAGTTCTGAATTGTGTGTTCTGAATTCTGAGTTCCGAATTCTAAGGTGTGAATTCTGAGTTCTGAATCATGAGTACTCCACACTGTGTTCTGAGTTCTGAGAACTGAGTTCTGAATTCTGAGTTCTGTGTTCTGAATTCCGTATTCTGAGTTCCAAATTCTGATTTCCAAGTTTTGAATTCTGACTTAGGATTCTGAGTTCCGAATTCTAAGGTGTGAATTCTGAGTTCTGAGTTCTGATTTCTGAGTGCTGAGAACTGAGTTCTTTGTTCTGAATTCTAAGTTATGAAGTCCGTAGTCTGAGTTCCAAATACTCATTTCCCAGTTCTGATATTCGAGTTTGAATTCTGAGTTCAGAATTCTAAGGTGAGAATTCTGGGTTATGAATTCTGGGTTCTGAATACTGAGTTGTGATTTCTGAGTTCTGAATTCCAAGTTCTGAGTCATCATTTCTGAATTCTGAGTTCTGAGTTATGAATTCTCAACTCTTAGTTCTGAGATCTGAGTTCGGAGTTCTAAACTGAAGCCTGTATTCTGAATTCAGAGTTGTGGATTCTGAGATCAGAATTCAGAGTTGTGAGTTCTGAGTTCTGAATTCTGCGTACTGAATTTTGAGTTCTGAATTCTGTGTTCCGAATTCTGTGTCCCGGGCTCTGAATTCGGATTTCTGAATTCTGATTTGTGAATTTTGAGAACTGAGTCTCATTTATGAATTCCTAGTCACGAATTCTGTGTGGTGAATTGTGACTTCTGAGTTCTGAAGTTTCAACTCTGAGTTCTTTGTCTGAGTTAGGAGACCGAATATCTGAGTTCTATATTCTGAAGTCTAACTATCGAGTTCTGAGTTCTGAGTTCTGAGTTTTGAGTTCTGACTTCTAAGTTCTGACATCTGAGTCTTGTGTTCTGAGTTATGAATTTCAGTTCTGAAATGAGAATTCTGAGTTCAGGGTTGTAAACTCTGAGTTCTGGTTCCTGAGGTCTGCATTCTGAGTTCTGAGTGCTGAGTTCTGAATTGTGAGTTTGAGTCTGCATGCTGAACTCTGAATACTGATCACTGTATTGTGTGTTCTGATTTCTAAGTTGTCAATTCTGTGTGCTGAACTGCGAGATCTGAATACTGAGTTGTCATGCTGAGTTCTGAACTCTGAATTCTGAATTCTGAGTTCTGAGTTCTGAGGAATGAATTTCAATCCCAAGTGCTACACTCTGAGATCTGAGTTTGAATTCTGTCTGAGTTGTTAGTTCTATTTTCTGAGTTTTGAATTCTGAGATTTGAGATTTTGTTGTGCATTATGTTTTTATGAGTGCCGAGTTCTGAATTTTGAGGTCTGAATCTTGAGTACTGTATTCTGAGTTCTGAGTTCAAATTTTTCAATTGCGTTCTGAATTCTGAGTTCAGAGTTCAGAATTCTGAGTTACAAATTCTGAGTTCGCAGTTTCTAGTTCTGACTACTGAGTCCGGAATTTTGTGTTCTGAGTTCTGATAAGTGAGTTCTGATAACTGAGTTCTGAATTCTTAGCTGTGACATCTGAGTTCTGAGTTCTCATTTCTCAGTTCTGAATACTAAGTTATGAATTCTCAACTCTTAGCTCTTAGCTCTGAGTTCGGAGTTCTAAATTCTACAGTCTGTATTCTGATTTCAGAGTTGTGAATTCTGTGACCAGAATTCAGAGTTGAGATTTCTGAGTTCTGAATTCTGAGTACTGAATGTTAAGTTCTGAGTTCCGAATTCTGTGTTCCGGTTCTGAATTCGGACTTCTGAATTCTGAATTTTGAATTCTGAGATCTGTATCTCAGTTCTGATTTCTGAGTCGTGGATTCTGAGTTACGTACCCTGAGTAATTGATTCTGAATTCTGACTTCAAAGTTCTCAATTGCGTTCTGAATTCTGAGTTCTGATTTCACAATTCTGAGTTACAGTTCTGATTTCTGCGTTTTGAGTTCTGAATTGTGTGTTCTGAATTCTGAGTTCCGAATTCTAAGGTGTGAATTCTGAGTTCTGAATCATGAGTACTCCACACTGTGTTCTGAGTTCTGAGAACTGAGTTCTGAATTCTGAGTTCTGTGTTCTGAATTCCGTATTCTGAGTTCCAAATTCTGATTTCCAAGTTTTGAATTCTGACTTAGGATTCTGAGTTCCGAATTCTAAGGTGTGAATTCTGAGTTCTGAGTTCTGATTTCTGAGTGCTGAGAACTGAGTTCTGTGTTCTGAATTCTAAGTTATGAAGTCCGTAGTCTGAGTTCCAAATACTCATTTCCCAGTTCTGATATTCGAGTTTGAATTCTGAGTTCAGAATTCTAAGGTGAGAATTCTGGGTTATGAATTCTGGGTTCTGAATACTGAGTTGTGATTTCTGAGTTCTGAATTCCAAGTTCTGAGTCATCATTTCTGAATTCTGAGTTCTGAGTTATGAATTCTCAACTCTTAGTTCTGAGATCTGAGTTCGGAGTTCTAAACTGAAGCCTGTATTCTGAATTCAGAGTTGTGGATTCTGAGATCAGAATTCAGAGTTGTGAGTTCTGAGTTCTGAATTCTGCGTACTGAATTTTGAGTTCTGAATTCTGTGTTCCGAATTCTGTGTCCCGGGCTCTGAATTCGGATTTCTGAATTCTGATTTGTGAATTTTGAGAACTGAGTCTCATTTATGAATTCCTAGTCACGAATTCTGTGTGGTGAATTGTGACTTCTGAGTTCTGAAGTTTCAACTCTGAGTTCTTTGTCTGAGTTAGGAGACCGAATATCTGAGTTCTATATTCTGAAGTCTAACTATCGAGTTCTGAGTTCTGAGTTCTGAGTTTTGAGTTCTGACTTCTAAGTTCTGACATCTGAGTCTTGTGTTCTGAGTTATGAATTTCAGTTCTGAAATGAGAATTCTGAGTTCAGGGTTGTAAACTCTGAGTTCTGGTTCCTGAGGTCTGCATTCTGAGTTCTGAGTGCTGAGTTCTGAATTGTGAGTTTGAGTCTGCATGCTGAACTCTGAATACTGATCACTGTATTGTGTGTTCTGATTTCTAAGTTGTCAATTCTGTGTGCTGAACTGCGAGATCTGAATACTGAGTTGTCATGCTGAGTTCTGAACTCTGAATTCTGAATTCTGAGTTCTGAGTTCTGAGGAATGAATTTCAATCCCAAGTGCTACACTCTGAGATCTGAGTTTGAATTCTGTCTGAGTTGTTAGTTCTATTTTCTGAGTTTTGAATTCTGAGATTTGAGATTTTGTTGTGCATTATGTTTTTATGAGTGCCGAGTTCTGAATTTTGAGGTCTGAATCTTGAGTACTGTATTCTGAGTTCTGAGTTCAAATTTTTCAATTGCGTTCTGAATTCTGAGTTCAGAGTTCAGAATTCTGAGTTACAAATTCTGAGTTCGCAGTTTCTAGTTCTGACTACTGAGTCCGGAATTTTGTGTTCTGAGTTCTGATAAGTGAGTTCTGATAACTGAGTTCTGAATTCTTAGCTGTGACATCTGAGTTCTGAGTTCTCATTTCTCAGTTCTGAATACTAAGTTATGAATTCTCAACTCTTAGCTCTTAGCTCTGAGTTCGGAGTTCTAAATTCTACAGTCTGTATTCTGATTTCAGAGTTGTGAATTCTGTGACCAGAATTCAGAGTTGAGATTTCTGAGTTCTGAATTCTGAGTACTGAATGTTAAGTTCTGAGTTCCGAATTCTGTGTTCCGGTTCTGAATTCGGACTTCTGAATTCTGAATTTTGAATTCTGAGATCTGTATCTCAGTTCTGATTTCTGAGTCGTGGATTCTGAGTTACGTACCCTGAGTAATTGATTCTGAATTCTGACTTCAAAGTTCTCCATTGCGTTCTGAATTCTGAGTTCTGATTTCACAATTCTGAGTTACAGTTCTGATTTCTGCGTTTTGAGTTCTGAATTGTGTGTTCTGAATTCTGAGTTCCGAATTCTAAGGTGTGAATTCTGAGTTCTGAATCATGAGTACTCCACACTGTGTTCTGAGTTCTGAGAACTGAGTTCTGAATTCTGAGTTCTGTGTTCTGAATTCCGTATTCTGAGTTCCAAATTCTGATTTCCAAGTTTTGAATTCTGACTTAGGATTCTGAGTTCCGAATTCTAAGGTGTGAATTCTGAGTTCTGAGTTCTGATTTCTGAGTGCTGAGAACTGAGTTCTTTGTTCTGAATTCTAAGTTATGAAGTCCGTAGTCTGAGTTCCAAATACTCATTTCCCAGTTCTGATATTCGAGTTTGAATTCTGAGTTCAGAATTCTAAGGTGAGAATTCTGGGTTATGAATTCTGGGTTCTGAATACTGAGTTGTGATTTCTGAGTTCTGAATTCCAAGTTCTGAGTCATCATTTCTGAATTCTGAGTTCTGAGTTATGAATTCTCAACTCTTAGTTCTGAGATCTGAGTTCGGAGTTCTAAACTGAAGCCTGTATTCTGAATTCAGAGTTGTGGATTCTGAGATCAGAATTCAGAGTTGTGAGTTCTGAGTTCTGAATTCTGCGTACTGAATTTTGAGTTCTGAATTCTGTGTTCCGAATTCTGTGTCCCGGGCTCTGAATTCGGATTTCTGAATTCTGATTTGTGAATTTTGAGAACTGAGTCTCATTTATGAATTCCTAGTCACGAATTCTGTGTGGTGAATTGTGACTTCTGAGTTCTGAAGTTTCAACTCTGAGTTCTTTGTCTGAGTTAGGAGACCGAATATCTGAGTTCTATATTCTGAAGTCTAACTATCGAGTTCTGAGTTCTGAGTTCTGAGTTTTGAGTTCTGACTTCTAAGTTCTGACATCTGAGTCTTGTGTTCTGAGTTATGAATTTCAGTTCTGAAATGAGAATTCTGAGTTCAGGGTTGTAAACTCTGAGTTCTGGTTCCTGAGGTCTGCATTCTGAGTTCTGAGTGCTGAGTTCTGAATTGTGAGTTTGAGTCTGCATGCTGAACTCTGAATACTGATCACTGTATTGTGTGTTCTGATTTCTAAGTTGTCAATTCTGTGTGCTGAACTGCGAGATCTGAATACTGAGTTGTCATGCTGAGTTCTGAACTCTGAATTCTGAATTCTGAGTTCTGAGTTCTGAGGAATGAATTTCAATCCCAAGTGCTACACTCTGAGATCTGAGTTTGAATTCTGTCTGAGTTGTTAGTTCTATTTTCTGAGTTTTGAATTCTGAGATTTGAGATTTTGTTGTGCATTATGTTTTTATGAGTGCCGAGTTCTGAATTTTGAGGTCTGAATCTTGAGTACTGTATTCTGAGTTCTGAGTTCAAATTTTTCAATTGCGTTCTGAATTCTGAGTTCTGAGTTCAGAATTCTGAGTTACAAATTCTGAGTTCGCAGTTTCTAGTTCTGACTACTGAGTCCGGAATTTTGTGTTCTGAGTTCTGATAAGTGAGTTCTGATAACTGAGTTCTGAATTCTTAGCTGTGACATCTGAGTTCTGAGTTCTCATTTCTCAGTTCTGAATACTAAGTTATGAATTCTCAACTCTTAGCTCTTAGCTCTGAGTTCGGAGTTCTAAATTCTACAGTCTGTATTCTGATTTCAGAGTTGTGAATTCTGTGACCAGAATTCAGAGTTGAGATTTCTGAGTTCTGAATTCTGAGTACTGAATGTTAAGTTCTGAGTTCCGAATTCTGTGTTCCGGTTCTGAATTCGGACTTCTGAATTCTGAATTTTGAATTCTGAGATCTGTATCTCAGTTCTGATTTCTGAGTCGTGGATTCTGAGTTACGTACCCTGAGTCATTGATTCTGAATTCTGACTTCAAAGTTCTCAATTGCGTTCTGAATTCTGAGTTCTGATTTCACAATTCTGAGTTACAGTTCTGATTTCTGCGTTTTGAGTTCTGAATTGTGTATTCTGAATTCTGAGTTCCGAATTCTAAGGTGTGAATTCTGAGTTCTGAATCATGAGTACTCCACACTGTGTTCTGAGTTCTGAGAACTGAGTTCTGAATTCTGAGTTCTGTGTTCTGAATTCCGTATTCTGAGTTCCAAATTCTGATTTCCAAGTTTTGAATTCTGACTTAGGATTCTGAGTTCCGAATTCTAAGGTGTGAATTCTGAGTTCTGAGTTCTGATTTCTGAGTGCTGAGAACTGAGTTCTTTGTTCTGAATTCTAAGTTATGAAGTCCGTAGTCTGAGTTCCAAATACTCATTTCCCAGTTCTGATATTCGAGTTTGAATTCTGAGTTCAGAATTCTAAGGTGAGAATTCTGGGTTATGAATTCTGGGTTCTGAATACTGAGTTGTGATTTCTGAGTTCTGAATTCCAAGTTCTGAGTCATCATTTCTGAATTCTGAGTTGAGTGATGAATTCTCAACTCTTAGTTCTGAGATCTGAGTTCGGAGTTCTAAACTGAAGCCTGTATTCTGAATTCAGAGTTGTGGATTCTGAGATCAGAATTCAGAGTTGTGAGTTCTGAGTTCTGAATTCTGCGTACTGAATTTTGAGTTCTGAATTCTGTGTTCCGAATTCTGTGTCCCGGGCTCTGAATTCGGATTTCTGAATTCTGATTTGTGAATTTTGAGAACTGAGTCTCATTTATGAATTCCTAGTCACGAATTCTGTGTGGTGAATTGTGACTTCTGAGTTCTGAAGTTTCAACTCTGAGTTCTTTGTCTGAGTTAGGAGACCGAATATCTGAGTTCTATATTCTGAAGTCTAACTATCGAGTTCTGAGTTCTGAGTTCTGAATTTTGAGTTCTGACTTCTGAGTTCTGACATCTGAGTCTTGTGTTCTGAGTTATGAATTTCAGTTCTGAAATGAGAATTCTGAGTTCAGGGTTGTAAACTCTGAGTTCTGGTTCCTGAGGTCTGCATTCTGAGTTCTGAGTGCTGAGTTCTGAATTGTGAGTTTGAGTCTGCATGCTGAACTCTGAATACTGATCACTGTATTGTGTGTTCTGATTTCTAAGTTGTCAATTCTGTGTGCTGAACTGCGAGATCTGAATACTGAGTTGTCATGCTGAGTTCTGAACTCTGAATTCTGAATTCTGAGTTCTGAGTTCTGAGGAATGAATTTCAATCCCAAGTGCTACACTCTGAGATCTGAGTTTGAATTCTGAGTTGTTAGTTCTATTTTCTGAGTTTTGAATTCTGAGATTTGAGATTTTGTTGTGCATTATGTTTTTATGAGTGCCGAGTTCTGAATTTTGAGGTCTGAATCTTGAGTACTGTATTCTGAGTTCTGAGTTCAAATTTTTCAATTGCGTTCTGAATTCTGAGTTCTGAGTTCAGAATTCTGAGTTACAAATTCTGAGTTCGCAGTTTCTAGTTCTGACTACTGAGTCCGGAATTTTGTGTTCTGAGTTCTGATAAGTGAGTTCTGATAACTGAGTTCTGAATTCTTAGCTGTGACATCTGAGTTCTGAGTTCTCATTTCTCAGTTCTGAATACTGAGTTATGAATTCTCAACTCTTAGCTCTTAGCTCTGAGTTCGGAGTTCTAAATTCTACAGTCTGTATTCTGATTTCAGAGTTGTGAATTCTGTGACCAGAATTCAGAGTTGAGATTTCTGAGTTCTGAATTCTGAGTACTGAATGTTAAGTTCTGAGTTCCGAATTCTGTGTTCCGGTTCTGAATTCGGACTTCTGAATTCTGAATTTTGAATTCTGAGATCTGTATCTCAGTTCTGATTTCTGAGTCGTGGATTCTGAGTTACGTACCCTGAGTCATTGATTCTGAATTCTGACTTCAAAGTTCTCAATTGCGTTCTGAATTCTGAGTTCTGATTTCACAATTCTGAGTTACAGTTCTGATTTCTGCGTTTTGAGTTCTGAATTGTGTGTTCTGAATTCTGAGTTCCGAATTCTAAGGTGTGAATTCTGAGTTCTGAATCATGAGTACTCCACACTGTGTTCTGAGTTCTGAGAACTGAGTTCTGAATTCTGAGTTCTGTGTTCTGAATTCCGTATTCTGAGTTCCAAATTCTGATTTCCAAGTTTTGAATTCTGACTTAGGATTCTGAGTTCCGAATTCTAAGGTGTGAATTCTGAGTTCTGAGTTCTGATTTCTGAGTGCTGAGAACTGAGTTCTTTGTTCTGAATTCTAAGTTATGAAGTCCGTAGTCTGAGTTCCAAATACTCATTTCCCAGTTCTGATATTCGAGTTTGAATTCTGAGTTCAGAATTCTAAGGTGAGAATTCTGGGTTATGAATTCTGGGTTCTGAATACTGAGTTGTGATTTCTGAGTTCTGAATTCCAAGTTCTGAGTCATCATTTCTGAATTCTGAGTTCTGAGTTATGAATTCTCAACTCTTAGTTCTGAGATCTGAGTTCGGAGTTCTAAACTGAAGCCTGTATTCTGAATTCAGAGTTGTGGATTCTGAGATCAGAATTCAGAGTTGTGAGTTCTGAGTTCTGAATTCTGCGTACTGAATTTTGAGTTCTGAATTCTGTGTTCCGAATTCTGTGTCCCGGGCTCTGAATTCGGATTTCTGAATTCTGATTTGTGAATTTTGAGAACTGAGTCTCATTTATGAATTCCTAGTCACAAATTCTGTGTGGTGAATTGTGACTTCTGAGTTCTGAAGTTTCAACTCTGAGTTCTTTGTCTGAGTTAGGAGACCGAATATCTGAGTTCTATATTCTGAAGTCTAACTATCGAGTTCTGAGTTCTGAGTTCTGAGTTTTGAGTTCTGACTTCTGAGTTCTGACATCTGAGTCTTGTGTTCTGAGTTATGAATTTCAGTTCTGAAATGAGAATTCTGAGTTCAGGGTTGTAAACTCTGAGTTCTGGTTCCTGAGGTCTGCATTCTGAGTTCTGAGTGCTGAGTTCTGAATTGTGAGTTTGAGTCTGCATGCTGAACTCTGAATACTGATCACTGTATTGTGTGTTCTGATTTCTAAGTTGTCAATTCTGTGTGCTGAACTGCGAGATCTGAATACTGAGTTGTCATGCTGAGTTCTGAACTCTGAATTCTGAATTCTGAGTTCTGAGTTCTGAGGAATGAATTTCAATCCCAAGTGCTACACTCTGAGATCTGAGTTTGAATTCTGAGTTGTTAGTTCTATTTTCTGAGTTTTGAATTCTGAGATTTGAGATTTTGTTGTGCATTATGTTTTTATGAGTGCCGAGTTCTGAATTTTGAGGTCTGAATCTTGAGTACTGTATTCTGAGTTCTGAGTTCAAATTTTTCAATTGCGTTCTGAATTCTGAGTTCAGAGTTCAGAATTCTGAGTTACAAATTCTGAGTTCGCAGTTTCTAGTTCTGACTACTGAGTCCGGAATTTTGTGTTCTGAGTTGTGATAAGTGAGTTCTGATAACTGAGTTCTGAATTCTTAGCTGTGACATCTGAGTTCTGAGTTCTCATTTCTCAGTTCTGAATACTGAGTTATGAATTCTCAACTCTTAGCTCTTAGCTCTGAGTTCGGAGTTCTAAATTCTACAGTCTGTATTCTGATTTCAGAGTTGTGAATTCTGTGACCAGAATTCAGAGTTGAGATTTCTGAGTTCTGAATTCTGAGTACTGAATGTTAAGTTCTGAGTTCCGAATTCTGTGTTCCGGTTCTGAATTCGGACTTCTGAATTCTGAATTTTGAATTCTGAGATCTGTATCTCAGTTCTGATTTCTGAGTCGTGGATTCTGAGTTACGTACCCTGAGTAATTGATTCTGAATTCTGACTTCAAAGTTCTCAATTGCGTTCTGAATTCTGAGTTCTGATTTCACAATTCTGAGTTACAGTTCTGATTTCTGCGTTTTGAGTTCTGAATTGTGTGTTCTGAATTCTGAGTTCCAAATTCTAAGGTGTGAATTCTGAGTTCTGAATCATGAGTACTCCACACTGTGTTCTGAGTTCTGAGAACTGAGTTCTGAATTCTGAGTTCTGTGTTCTGAATTCCGTATTCTGAGTTCCAAATTCTGATTTCCAAGTTTTGAATTCTGACTTAGGGTTCTGAGTTCCGAATTCTAAGGTGTGAATTCTGAGTTCTGAGTTCTGATTTCTGAGTGCTGAGAACTGAGTTCTTTGTTCTGAATTCTAAGTTATGAAGTCCGTAGTCTGAGTTCCAAATACTCATTTCCCAGTTCTGATATTCGAGTTTGAATTCTGAGTTCAGAATTCTAAGGTGAGAATTCTGGGTTATGAATTCTGGGTTCTGAATACTGAGTTGTGATTTCTGAGTTCTGAATTCCAAGTTCTGAGTCATCATTTCTGAATTCTGAGTTCTGAGTTATGAATTCTCAACTCTTAGTTCTGAGATCTGAGTTCGGAGTTCTAAACTGAAGCCTGTATTCTGAATTCAGAGTTGTGGATTCTGAGATCAGAATTCAGAGTTGTGAGTTCTGAGTTCTGAATTCTGCGTACTGAATTTTGAGTTCTGAATTCTGTGTTCCGAATTCTGTGTCCCGGGCTCTGAATTCGGATTTCTGAATTCTGATTTGTGAATTTTGAGAACTGAGTCTCATTTATGAATTCCTAGTCACGAATTCTGTGTGGTGAATTGTGACTTCTGAGTTCTGAAGTTTCAACTCTGAGTTCTTTGTCTGAGTTAGGAGACCGAATATCTGAGTTCTATATTCTGAAGTCTAACTATCGAGTTCTGAGTTCTGAGTTCTGAGTTTTGAGTTCTGACTTCTGAGTTCTGACATCTGAGTCTTGTGTTCTGAGTTATGAATTTCAGTTCTGAAATGAGAATTCTGAGTTCAGGGTTGTAAACTCTGAGTTCTGGTTCCTGAGGTCTGCATTCTGAGTTCTGAGTGCTGAGTTCTGAATTGTGAGTTTGAGTCTGCATGCTGAACTCTGAATACTGATCACTGTATTGTGTGTTCTGATTTCTAAGTTGTCAATTCTGTGTGCTGAACTGAGAGATCTGAATACTGAGTTGTCATGCTGAGTTCTGAACTCTGAATTCTGAATTCTGAGTTCTGAGTTCTGAGATATGAATCCTAATTTCTGAATTCTGAGTTCTGAGTCCTGTGTTCAGAGGCATGAGTTCTCAACCAAAAGTGCTACACTCTGAGATCTGAATTTGAATTCTGAGTGGTTAGTTCTTTTTTCTGAGTTTTGAATTCTGAGATTTGAGATTTTGTTGTGCATTATGTTTTATGAGTGCCGAGTTCTGAATTTTGAGGTCTGAATCTTGAGTACTGTATTCTGAGTTCTGAGTTCAAATTTTTCAATTGCGTTCTGAATTCTGAGTTCTGAGTTCAGAATTCTGAGTTACAAATTCTGAGTTCGCAGTTTCTAGTTCTGACTACTGAGTCCGGAATTTTGTGTTCTGAGTTCTGATAAGTGAGTTCTGATAACTGAGTTCTGAATTCTTAGCTGTGACATCTGAGTTCTGAGTTCTCATTTCTCAGTTCTGAATACTGAGTTATGAATTCTCAACTCTTAGCTCTTAGCTCTGAGTTCGGAGTTCTAAATTCTACAGTCTGTATTCTGATTTCAGAGTTGTGAATTCTGTGACCAGAATTCAGAGTTGAGATTTCTGAGTTCTGAATTCTGAATACTGAATGTTAAGTTCTGAGTTCCGAATTCTGTGTTCCGGTTCTGAATTCGGACTTCTGAATTCTGAATTTTGAATTCTGAGATCTGTATCTCAGTTCTGATTTCTGAGTCGTGGATTCTGAGTTACGTACCCTGAGTAATTGATTCTGAATTCTGACTTCAAAGTTCTCAATTGCGTTCTGAATTCTGAGTTCTGATTTCACAATTCTGAGTTACAGTTCTGATTTCTGCGTTTTGAGTTCTGAATTGTGTGTTCTGAATTCTGAGTTCCAAATTCTAAGGTGTGAATTCTGAGTTCTGAATCATGAGTACTCCACACTGTGTTCTGAGTTCTGAGAACTGAGTTCTGAATTCTGAGTTCTGTGTTCTGAATTCCGTATTCTGAGTTCCAAATTCTGATTTCCAAGTTTTGAATTCTGACTTAGGATTCTGAGTTCCGAATTCTAAGGTGTGAATTCTGAGTTCTGAGTTCTGAGTTCTGAGTGCTGAGAACTGAGTTCTTTGTTCTGAATTCTAAGTTATGAAGTCCGTAGTCTGAGTTCCAAATACTCATTTCCCAGTTCTGATATTCGAGTTTGAATTCTGAGTTCAGAATTCTAAGGTGAGAATTCTGGGTTATGAATTCTGGGTTCTGAATACTGAGTTGTGATTTCTGAGTTCTGAATTCCAAGTTCTGGGTCATCATTTCTGAATTCTGAGTTCTGAGTTATGAATTCTCAACTCTTAGTTCTGAGATCTGAGTTCGGAGTTCTAAACTGAAGCCTGTATTCTGAATTCAGAGTTGTGGATTCTGAGATCAGAATTCAGAGTTGTGAGTTCTGAGTTCTGAATTCTGCGTACTGAATTTGGAGTTCTGTGTTCCGAATTCTGTGTCCTAGGCTCTGAATTCGGATTTCTGAATTCTGATTTGTGAATTTTGAGAACTGAGTCTCATTTATGAATTCCTAGTCACGAATTCTGTGTGGTGAATTGTGACTTCTGAGTTCTGAAGTTTCAACTCTGAGTTCTTTGTCTGAGTTAGGAGACCGAATATCTGAGTTCTATATTCTGAAGTCTAACTATCGAGTTCTGAGTTCTGAGTTCTGAGTTTTGAGTTCTGACTTCTGAGTTCTGACATCTGAGTCTTGTGTTCTGAGTTATGAATTTCAGTTCTGAAATGAGAATTCTGAGTTCAGGGTTGTAAACTCTGAGTTCTGGTTCCTGAGGTCTGCATTCTGAGTTCTGAGTGCTGAGTTCTGAATTGTGAGTTTGAGTCTGCATGCTGAACTCTGAATACTGATCACTGTATTGTGTGTTCTGATTTCTAAGTTGTCAATTCTGTGTGCTGAACTGCGAGATCTGAATACTGAGTTGTCATGCTGAGTTCTGAACTCTGAATTCTGAATTCTGAGTTCTGAGTTCTGAGGAATGAATTCTCAATCCCAAGTGCTACACTCTGAGATCTGAGTTTGAATTCTGAGTTGTTAGTTCTATTTTCTGAGTTTTGAATTCTGAGATTTGAGATTTTGTTGTGCATTATGTTTTTATGAGTGCCGAGTTCTGAATTTTGAGGTCTGAATCTTGAGTACTGTATTCTGAGTTCTGAGTTCAAATTTTTCAATTGCGTTCTGAATTCTGAGTTCTGAGTTCAGAATTCTGAGTTACAAATTCTGAGTTCGCAGTTTCTAGTTCTGACTACTGAGTCCGGAATTTTGTGTTCTGAGTTCTGATAAGTGAGTTCTGATAACTGAGTTCTGAATTCTTAGCTGTGACATCTGAGTTCTGAGTTCTCATTTCTCAGTTCTGAATACTGAGTTATGAATTCTCAACTCTTAGCTCTTAGCTCTGAGTTCGGAGTTCTAAATTCTACAGTCTGTATTCTGATTTCAGAGTTGTGAATTTTGTGACCAGAATTCAGAGTTGAGATTTCTGAGTTCTGAATTCTGAGTACTGAATGTTAAGTTCTGAGTTCCGAATTCTGTGTTCCGGTTCTGAATTCGGACTTCTGAATTCTGAATTTTGAATTCTGAGATCTGTATCTCAGTTCTGATTTCTGAGTCGTGGATTCTGAGTTACGTACCCTGAGTAATTGATTCTGAATTCTGACTTCAAAGTTCTCAATTGCGTTCTGAATTCTGAGTTCTGATTTCACAATTCTGAGTTACAGTTCTGATTTCTGCGTTTTGAGTTCTGAATTGTGTGTTCTGAATTCTGAGTTCCAAATTCTAAGGTGTGAATTCTGAGTTCTGAATCATGAGTACTCCACACTGTGTTCTGAGTTCTGAGAACTGAGTTCTGACTTCTGAGTTCTGTGTTCTGAATTCCGTATTCTGAGTTCTAAATTCTGATTTCCAAGTTTTGAATTCTGACTTAGGATTCTGAGTTCTGAATTCTAAGGTGTGAATTCTGAGTTCTGAGTTCTGATTTCTGAGTGCTGAGAACTGAGTTCTGTGTTCTGAATTCTAAGTTATGAAGTCCGTAGTCTGAGTTCCAAATACTCATTTCCCAGTTCTGATATTCGAGTTTGAATTCTGAGTTCAGAATTCTAAGGTGAGAATTCTGGGTTATGAATTCTGGGTTCTGAATACTGAGTTGTGATTTCTGAGTTCTGAATTCCAAGTTCTGAGTCATCATTTCTGAATTCTGAGTTCTGAGTTATGAATTCTCAACTCTTAGTTCTGAGATCTGAGTTCGGAGTTCTAAACTGAAGCCTGTATTCTGAATTCAGAGTTGTGGATTCTGAGATCAGAATTCAGAGTTGTGAGTTCTGAGTTCTGAATTCTGCGTACTGAATTTTGAGTTCTGAGTTCCGAATTCTGTGTCCCGGGCTCTGAATTCGGATTTCTGAATTCTGATTTGTGAATTTTGAGAACTGAGTCTCATTTATGAATTCCTAGTCACGAATTCTGTGTGGTGAATTGTGACTTCTGAGTTCTGAAGTTTCAACTCTGAGTTCTTTGTCTGAGTTAGGAGTCCGAATATCTGAGTTCTATATTCTGAAGTCTAACTATCGAGTTCTGACTTCTGAGTTCTGAGTTTTGAGTTCTGACTTCTGAGTTCTGACATCTGAGTCTTGTGTTCTGAGTTATGAATTTCAGTTCTGAAATGAGAATTCTGAGTTCAGGGTTGTAAACTCTGAGTTCTGGTTCCTGAGGTCTGCATTCTGAGTTCTGAGTGCTGAGTTCTGAATTGTGAGTTTGAGTCTGCATGCTGAACTCTGAATACTGATCACTGTATTGTGTGTTCTGATTTCTAAGTTGTCAATTCTGTGTGCTGAACTGCGAGATCTGAATACTGAGTTGTCATGCTGAGTTCTGAACTCTGAATTCTGAATTCTGAGTTCTGAGTTCTGAGGAATGAATTTCAATCCCAAGTGCTACACTCTGAGATCTGAGTTTGAATTCTGAGTTGTTAGTTCTATTTTCTGAGTTTTGAATTCTGAGATTTGAGATTTTGTTGTGCATTATGTTTTTATGAGTGCCGAGTTCTGAATTTTGAGGTCTGAATCTTGAGTACTGTATTCTGAGTTCTGAGTTCAAATTTTTCAATTGCGTTCTGAATTCTGAGTTCAGAGTTCAGAATTCTGAGTTACAAATTCTGAGTTCGCAGTTTCTAGTTCTGACTACTGAGTCCGGAATTTTGTGTTCTGAGTTCTGATAAGTGAGTTCTGATAACTGAGTTCTGAATTCTTAGCTGTGACATCTGAGTTCTGAGTTCTCATTTCTCAGTTCTGAATACTGAGTTATGAATTCTCAACTCTTAGCTCTTAGCTCTGAGTTCGGAGTTCTAAATTCTACAGTCTGTATTCTGATTTCAGAGTTGTGAATTTTGTGACCAGAATTCAGAGTTGAGATTTCTGAGTTCTGAATTCTGAGTACTGAATGTTAAGTTCTGAGTTCCGAATTCTGTGTTCCGGTTCTGAATTCGGACTTCTGAATTCTGAATTTTGAATTCTGAGATCTGTATCTCAGTTCTGATTTCTGAGTCGTGGATTCTGAGTTACGTACCCTGAGTCATTGATTCTGAATTCTGACTTCAAAGTTCTCAATTGCGTTCTGAATTCTGAGTTCTGATTTCACAATTCTGAGTTACAGTTCTGATTTCTGCGTTTTGAGTTCTGAATTGTGTGTTCTGAATTCTGAGTTCCGAATTCTAAGGTGTGAATTCTGAGTTCTGAATCATGAGTACTCCACACTGTGTTCTGAGTTCTGAGAACTGAGTTCTGAATTCTGAGTTCTGTGTTCTGAATTCCGTATTCTGAGTTCCAAATTCTGATTTCCAAGTTTTGAATTCTGACTTAGGATTCTGAGTTCCGAATTCTAAGGTGTGAATTCTGAGTTCTGAGTTCTGATTTCTGAGTGCTGAGAACTGAGTTCTGTGTTCTGAATTCTAAGTTATGAAGTCCGTAGTCTGAGTTCCAAATACTCATTTCCCAGTTCTGATATTCGAGTTTGAATTCTGAGTTCAGAATTCTAAGGTGAGAATTCTGGTTTATGAATTCTGGGTTCTGAATACTGAGTTGTGATTTCTGAGTTCTGAATTCCAAGTTCTGAGTCATCATTTCTGAATTCTGAGTTCTGAGTGATGAATTCTCAACTCTTAGTTCTGAGATCTGAGTTCGGAGTTCTAAACTGAAGCCTGTATTCTGAATTCAGAGTTGTGGATTCTGAGATCAGAATTCAGAGTTGTGAGTTCTGAGTTCTGAATTCTGCGTACTGAATTTTGAGTTCTGAATTCTGTGTTCCGAATTCTGTGTCCCGGGCTCTGAATTCGGATTTCTGAATTCTGATTTGTGAATTTTGAGAACTGAGTCTCATTTATGAATTCCTAGTCACGAATTCTGTGTGGTGAATTGTGACTTCTGAGTTCTGAAGTTTCAACTCTGAGTTCTTTGTCTGAGTTAGGAGACCGAATATCTGAGTTCTATATTCTGAAGTATAACTATCGAGTTCTGAGTTCTGAGTTCTGAGTTTTGAGTTCTGACTTCTGAGTTCTGACATCTGAGTCTTGTGTTCTGAGTTATGAATTTCAGTTCTGAAATGAGAATTCTGAGTTCAGGGTTGTAAACTCTGAGTTCTGGTTCCTGAGGTCTGCATTCTGAGTTCTGAGTGCTGAGTTCTGAATTGTGAGTTTGAGTCTGCATGCTGAACTCTGAATACTGATCACTGTATTGTGTGTTCTGATTTCTAAGTTGTCAATTCTGTGTGCTGAACTGCGAGATCTGAATACTGAGTTGTCATGCTGAGTTCTGAACTCTGAATTCTGAATTCTGAGTTCTGAGTTCTGAGGAATGAATTTCAATCCCAAGTGCTACACTCTGAGATCTGAGTTTGAATTCTGAGTTGTTAGTTCTATTTTCTGAGTTTTGAATTCTGAGATTTGAGATTTTGTTGTGCATTATGTTTTTATGAGTGCCGAGTTCTGAATTGTGAGGTCTGAATCTTGAGTACTGTATTCTGAGTTCTGAGTTCAAATTTTTCAATTGCGTTCTGAATTCTGAGTTCAGAGTTCAGAATTCTGAGTTACAAATTCTGAGTTCGCAGTTTCTAGTTCTGACTACTGAGTCCGGAATTTTGTGTTCTGAGTTCTGATAACTGAGTTCTGATAACTGAGTTCTGAATTCTTAGCTGTGACATCTGAGTTCTGAGTTCTCATTTCTCAGTTCTGAATACTGAGTTATGAATTCTCAACTCTTAGCTCTTAGCTCTGAGTTCGGAGTTCTAAATTCTACAGTCTGTATTCTGATTTCAGAGTTGTGAATTCTGTGACCAGAATTCAGAGTTGAGATTTCTGAGTTCTGAATTCTGAGTACTGAATGTTAAGTTCTGAGTTCCGAATTCTGTGTTCCGGTTCTGAATTCGGACTTCTGAATTCTGAATTTTGAATTCTGAGATCTGTATCTCAGTTCTGATTTCTGAGTCGTGGATTCTGAGTTACGTACCCTGAGTCATTGATTCTGAATTCTGACTTCAAAGTTCTCAATTGCGTTCTGAATTCTGAGTTCTGATTTCACAATTCTGAGTTACAGTTCTGATTTCTGCGTTTTGAGTTCTGAAATGTGTGTTCTGAATTCTGAGTTCCGAATTCTAAGGTGTGAATTCTGAGTTCTGAATCATGAGTACTCCACACTGTGTTCTGAGTTCTGAGAACTGAGTTCTGAATTCTGAGTTCTGTGTTCTGAATTCCGTATTCTGAGTTCCAAATTCTGATTTCCAAGTTTTGAATTCTGACTTAGGATTCTGAGTTCCGAATTCTAAGGTGTGAATTCTGAGTTCTGAGTTCTGATTTCTGAGTGCTGAGAACTGAGTTCTGTGTTCTGAATTCTAAGTTATGAAGTCCGTAGTCTGAGTTCCAAATACTCATTTCCCAGTTCTGATATTCGAGTTTGAATTCTGAGTTCAGAATTCTAAGGTGAGAATTCTGGGTTATGAATTCTGGGTTCTGAATACTGAGTTGTGATTTCTGAGTTCTGAATTCCAAGTTCTGAGTCATCATTTCTGAATTCTGAGTTCTGAGTGATGAATTCTCAACTCTTAGTTCTGAGATCTGAGTTCGGAGTTCTAAACTGAAGCCTGTATTCTGAATTCAGAGTTGTGGATTCTGAGATCAGAATTCAGAGTTGTGAGTTCTGAGTTCTGAATTCTGCGTACTGAATTTTGAGTTCTGAATTCTGCGTTCCGAATTCTGTGTCCTGGGCTCTGAATTCGGATTTCTGAATTCTGATTTGTGAATTTTGAGAACTGAGTCTCATTTATGAATTCCTAGTCACGAATTCTGTGTGGTGAGTTGTGACTTCTGAGTTCTGAAATTTCAACTCTGAGTTCTTTGTCTGAGTTAGGAGTCCGAATATCTGAGTTCTATATTCTGAAGTCTAACTATCGAGTTCTGAGTTCTGAGTTCTGAGTTCTGAGTTTTGAGTTCTGACTTCTGAGTTCTGACATCTGAGTCTTGTGTTCTGAGTTATGAATTTCAGTTCTGAAATGAGAATTCTGAGTTCAGGGTTGTAAACTCTGAGTTCTGGTTCCTGAGGTCTGCATTCTGAGTTCTGAGTGCTGAGTTCTGAATTGTGAGTTTGAGTCTGCATGCTGAACTCTGAATACTGATCACTGTATTGTGTGTTCTGATTTCTAAGTTGTCAATTCTGTGTGCTGAACTGCGAGATCTGAATACTGAGTTGTCATGCTGAGTTCTGAACTCTGAATTCTGAATTCTGAGTTCTGAGTTCTGAGAGATGAATTCTCAATCCCAAGTGCTACACTCTGAGATCTGAGTTTGAATTCTGAGTTGTTAGTTCTATTTTCTGAGTTTTGAATTCTGAGATTTGAGATTTTGTTGTGCATTATGTTTTTATGAGTGCCGAGTTCTGAATTTTGAGGTCTGAATCTTGAGTACTGTATTCTGAGTTCTGAGTTCAAATTTTTCAATTGCGTTCTGAATTCTGAGTTCAGAGTTCAGAATTCTGAGTTACAAATTCTGAGTTCGCAGTTTCTAGTTCTGACTACTGAGTCCGGAATTTTGTGTTCTGAGTTCTGATAAGTGAGTTCTGATAACTGAGTTCTGAATTCTTAGCTGTGACATCTGAGTTCTGAGTTCTCATTTCTCAGTTCTGAATACTGAGTTATGAATTCTCAACTCTTAGCTCTTAGCTCTGAGTTCGGAGTTCTAAATTCTACAGTCTGTATTCTGATTTCAGAGTTGTGAATTCTGTGACCAGAATTCAGAGTTGAGATTTCTGAGTTCTGAATTCTGAGTACTGAATGTTAAGTTCTGAGTTCCGAATTCTGTGTTCCGGTTCTGAATTCGGACTTCTGAATTCTGAATTTTGAATTCTGAGATCTGTATCTCAGTTCTGATTTCTGAGTCGTGGATTCTGAGTTACGTACCCTGAGTCATTGATTCTGAATTCTGACTTCAAAGTTCTCAATTGCGTTCTGAATTCTGAGTTCTGATTTCACAATTCTGAGTTACAGTTCTGATTTCTGCGTTTTGAGTTCTGAAATGTGTGTTCTGAATTCTGAGTTCCGAATTCTAAGGTGTGAATTCTGAGTTCTGAATCATGAGTACTCCACACTGTGTTCTGAGTTCTGAGAACTGAGTTCTGAATTCTGAGTTCTGTGTTCTGAATTCCGTATTCTGAGTTCCAAATTCTGATTTCCAAGTTTTGAATTCTGACTTAGGATTCTGAGTTCCGAATTCTAAGGTGTGAATTCTGAGTTCTGAGTTCTGATTTCTGAGTGCTGAGAACTGAGTTCTGTGTTCTGAATTCTAAGTTATGAAGTCCGTAGTCTGAGTTCCAAATACTCATTTCCCAGTTCTGATATTCGAGTTTGAATTCTGAGTTCAGAATTCTAAGGTGAGAATTCTGGGTTATGAATTCTGGGTTCTGAATACTGAGTTGTGATTTCTGAGTTCTGAATTCCAAGTTCTGAGTCATCATTTCTGAATTCTGAGTTCTGAGTGATGAATTCTCAACTCTTAGTTCTGAGATCTGAGTTCGGAGTTCTAAACTGAAGCCTGTATTCTGAATTCAGAGTTGTGGATTCTGAGATCAGAATTCAGAGTTGTGAGTTCTGAGTTCTGAATTCTGCGTACTGAATTTTGAGTTCTGAATTCTGCGTTCCGAATTCTGTGTCCTGGGCTCTGAATTCGGATTTCTGAATTCTGATTTGTGAATTTTGAGAACTGAGTCTCATTTATGAATTCCTAGTCACGAATTCTGTGTGGTGAGTTGTGACTTCTGAGTTCTGAAATTTCAACTCTGAGTTCTTTGTCTGAGTTAGGAGTCCGAATATCTGAGTTCTATATTCTGAAGTCTAACTATCGAGTTCTGAGTTCTGAGTTCTGAGTTCTGAGTTTTGAGTTCTGACTTCTGAGTTCTGACATCTGAGTCTTGTGTTCTGAGTTATGAATTTCAGTTCTGAAATGAGAATTCTGAGTTCAGGGTTGTAAACTCTGAGTTCTGGTTCCTGAGGTCTGCATTCTGAGTTCTGAGTGCTGAGTTCTGAATTGTGAGTTTGAGTCTGCATGCTGAACTCTGAATACTGATCACTGTATTGTGTGTTCTGATTTCTAAGTTGTCAATTCTGTGTGCTGAACTGCGAGATCTGAATACTGAGTTGTCATGCTGAGTTCTGAACTCTGAATTCTGAATTCTGAGTTCTGAGTTCTGAGAGATGAATTCTCAATCCCAAGTGCTACACTCTGAGATCTGAGTTTGAATTCTGAGTTGTTAGTTCTATTTTCTGAGTTTTGAATTCTGAGATTTGAGATTTTGTTGTGCATTATGTTTTTATGAGTGCCGAGTTCTGAATTTTGAGGTCTGAATCTTGAGTACTGTATTCTGAGTTCTGAGTTCAAATTTTTCAATTGCGTTCTGAATTCTGAGTTCAGAGTTCAGAATTCTGAGTTACAAATTCTGAGTTCGCAGTTTCTAGTTCTGACTACTGAGTCCGGAATTTTGTGTTCTGAGTTCTGATAAGTGAGTTCTGATAACTGAGTTCTGAATTCTTAGCTGTGACATCTGAGTTCTGAGTTCTCATTTCTCAGTTCTGAATACTGAGTTATGAATTCTCAACTCTTAGCTCTTAGCTCTGAGTTCGGAGTTCTAAATTCTACAGTCTGTATTCTGATTTCAGAGTTGTGAATTCTGTGACCAGAATTCAGAGTTGAGATTTCTGAGTTCTGAATTCTGAGTACTGAATGTTAAGTTCTGAGTTCCGAATTCTGTGTTCCGGTTCTGAATTCGGACTTCTGAATTCTGAATTTTGAATTCTGAGATCTGTATCTCAGTTCTGATTTCTGAGTCGTGGATTCTGAGTTACGTACCCTGAGTAATTGATTCTGAGTTCTGACTTCAAAGTTCTCCATTGCGTTCTGAATTCTGAGTTCTGATTTCACAATTCTGAGTTACAGTTCTGATTTCTGCGTTTTGAGTTCTGAATTGTGTGTTCTGAATTCTGAGTTCCGAATTCTAAGGTGTGAATTCTGAGTTCTGAATCATGAGTACTCCACACTGTGTTCTGAGTTCTGAGAACTGAGTTCTGAATTCTGAGTTCTGTGTTCTGAATTCCGTATTCTGAGTTCCAAATTCTGATTTCCAAGTTTTGAATTCTGACTTAGGATTCTGAGTTCCGAATTCTAAGGTGTGAATTCTGAGTTCTGAGTTCTGATTTCTGAGTGCTGAGAACTGAGTTCTTTGTTCTGAATTCTAAGTTATGAAGTCCGTAGTCTGAGTTCCAAATACTCATTTCCCAGTTCTGATATTCGAGTTTGAATTCTGAGTTCAGAATTCTAAGGTGAGAATTCTGGGTTATGAATTCTGGGTTCTGAATACTGAGTTGTGATTTCTGAGTTCTGAATTCCAAGTTCTGAGTCATCATTTCTGAATTCTGAGTTCTGAGTTATGAATTCTCAACTCTTAGTTCTGAGATCTGAGTTCGGAGTTCTAAACTGAAGCCTGTATTCTGAATTCAGAGTTGTGGATTCTGAGATCAGAATTCAGAGTTGTGAGTTCTGAGTTCTGAATTCTGCGTACTGAATTTTGAGTTCTGAATTCTGTGTTCCGAATTCTGTGTCCCGGGCTCTGAATTCGGATTTCTGAATTCTGATTTGTGAATTTTGAGAACTGAGTCTCATTTATGAATTCCTAGTCACGAATTCTGTGTGGTGAATTGTGACTTCTGAGTTCTGAAGTTTCAACTCTGAGTTCTTTGTCTGAGTTAGGAGACCGAATATCTGAGTTCTATATTCTGAAGTCTAACTATCGAGTTCTGAGTTCTGAGTTCTGAGTTTTGAGTTCTGACTTCTAAGTTCTGACATCTGAGTCTTGTGTTCTGAGTTATGAATTTCAGTTCTGAAATGAGAATTCTGAGTTCAGGGTTGTAAACTCTGAGTTCTGGTTCCTGAGGTCTGCATTCTGAGTTCTGAGTGCTGAGTTCTGAATTGTGAGTTTGAGTCTGCATGCTGAACTCTGAATACTGATCACTGTATTGTGTGTTCTGATTTCTAAGTTGTCAATTCTGTGTGCTGAACTGCGAGATCTGAATACTGAGTTGTCATGCTGAGTTCTGAACTCTGAATTCTGAATTCTGAGTTCTGAGTTCTGAGGAATGAATTTCAATCCCAAGTGCTACACTCTGAGATCTGAGTTTGAATTCTGTCTGAGTTGTTAGTTCTATTTTCTGAGTTTTGAATTCTGAGATTTGAGATTTTGTTGTGCATTATGTTTTTATGAGTGCCGAGTTCTGAATTTTGAGGTCTGAATCTTGAGTACTGTATTCTGAGTTCTGAGTTCAAATTTTTCAATTGCGTTCTGAATTCTGAGTTCAGAGTTCAGAATTCTGAGTTACAAATTCTGAGTTCGCAGTTTCTAGTTCTGACTACTGAGTCCGGAATTTTGTGTTCTGAGTTCTGATAAGTGAGTTCTGATAACTGAGTTCTGAATTCTTAGCTGTGACATCTGAGTTCTGAGTTCTCATTTCTCAGTTCTGAATACTAAGTTATGAATTCTCAACTCTTAGCTCTTAGCTCTGAGTTCGGAGTTCTAAATTCTACAGTCTGTATTCTGATTTCAGAGTTGTGAATTCTGTGACCAGAATTCAGAGTTGAGATTTCTGAGTTCTGAATTCTGAGTACTGAATGTTAAGTTCTGAGTTCCGAATTCTGTGTTCCGGTTCTGAATTCGGACTTCTGAATTCTGAATTTTGAATTCTGAGATCTGTATCTCAGTTCTGATTTCTGAGTCGTGGATTCTGAGTTACGTACCCTGAGTCATTGATTCTGAATTCTGACTTCAAAGTTCTCAATTGCGTTCTGAATTCTGAGTTCTGATTTCACAATTCTGAGTTACAGTTCTGATTTCTGCGTTTTGAGTTCTGAATTGTGTGTTCTGAATTCTGAGTTCCGAATTCTAAGGTGTGAATTCTGAGTTCTGAATCATGAGTACTCCACACTGTGTTCTGAGTTCTGAGAACTGAGTTCTGAATTCTGAGTTCTGTGTTCTGAATTCCGTATTCTGAGTTCCAAATTCTGATTTCCAAGTTTTGAATTCTGACTTAGGATTCTGAGTTCCGAATTCTAAGGTGTGAATTCTGAGTTCTGAGTTCTGATTTCTGAGTGCTGAGAACTGAGTTCTTTGTTCTGAATTCTAAGTTATGAAGTCCGTAGTCTGAGTTCCAAATACTCATTTCCCAGTTCTGATATTCGAGTTTGAATTCTGAGTTCAGAATTCTAAGGTGAGAATTCTGGGTTATGAATTCTGGGTTCTGAATACTGAGTTGTGATTTCTGAGTTCTGAATTCCAAGTTCTGAGTCATCATTTCTGAATTCTGAGTTGAGTGATGAATTCTCAACTCTTAGTTCTGAGATCTGAGTTCGGAGTTCTAAACTGAAGCCTGTATTCTGAATTCAGAGTTGTGGATTCTGAGATCAGAATTCAGAGTTGTGAGTTCTGAGTTCTGAATTCTGCGTACTGAATTTTGAGTTCTGAATTCTGTGTTCCGAATTCTGTGTCCCGGGCTCTGAATTCGGATTTCTGAATTCTGATTTGTGAATTTTGAGAACTGAGTCTCATTTATGAATTCCTAGTCACGAATTCTGTGTGGTGAATTGTGACTTCTGAGTTCTGAAGTTTCAACTCTGAGTTCTTTGTCTGAGTTAGGAGACCGAATATCTGAGTTCTATATTCTGAAGTCTAACTATCGAGTTCTGAGTTCTGAGTTCTGAGTTTTGAGTTCTGACTTCTGAGTTCTGACATCTGAGTCTTGTGTTCTGAGTTATGAATTTCAGTTCTGAAATGAGAATTCTGAGTTCAGGGTTGTAAACTCTGAGTTCTGGTTCCTGAGGTCTGCATTCTGAGTTCTGAGTGCTGAGTTCTGAATTGTGAGTTTGAGTCTGCATGCTGAACTCTGAATACTGATCACTGTATTGTGTGTTCTGATTTCTAAGTTGTCAATTCTGTGTGCTGAACTGCGAGATCTGAATACTGAGTTGTCATGCTGAGTTCTGAACTCTGAATTCTGAATTCTGAGTTCTGAGTTCTGAGGAATGAATTTCAATCCCAAGTGCTACACTCTGAGATCTGAGTTTGAATTCTGAGTTGTTAGTTCTATTTTCTGAGGTTTGAATTCTGAGATTTGAGATTTTGTTGTGCATTATGTTTTTATGAGTGCCGAGTTCTGAATTTTGAGGTCTGAATCTTGAGTACTGTATTCTGAGTTCTGAGTTCAAATTTTTCAATTGCGTTCTGAATTCTGAGTTCTGAGTTCAGAATTCTGAGTTACAAATTCTGAGTTCGCAGTTTCTAGTTCTGACTACTGAGTCCGGAATTTTGTGTTCTGAGTTCTGATAAGTGAGTTCTGATAACTGAGTTCTGAATTCTTAGCTGTGACATCTGAGTTCTGAGTTCTCATTTCTCAGTTCTGAATACTGAGTTATGAATTCTCAACTCTTAGCTCTTAGCTCTGAGTTCGGAGTTCTAAATTCTACAGTCTGTATTCTGATTTCAGAGTTGTGAATTCTGTGACCAGAATTCAGAGTTGAGATTTCTGAGTTCTGAATTCTGAGTACTGAATGTTAAGTTCTGAGTTCCGAATTCTGTGTTCCGGTTCTGAATTCGGACTTCTGAATTCTGAATTTTGAATTCTGAGATCTGTATCTCAGTTCTGATTTCTGAGTCGTGGATTCTGAGTTACGTACCCTGAGTCATTGATTCTGAATTCTGACTTCAAAGTTCTCAATTGCGTTCTGAATTCTGAGTTCTGATTTCACAATTCTGAGTTACAGTTCTGATTTCTGCGTTTTGAGTTCTGAATTGTGTGTTCTGAATTCTGAGTTCCGAATTCTAAGGTGTGAATTCTGAGTTCTGAATCATGAGTACTCCACACTGTGTTCTGAGTTCTGAGAACTGAGTTCTGAATTCTGAGTTCTGTGTTCTGAATTCCGTATTCTGAGTTCCAAATTCTGATTTCCAAGTTTTGAATTCTGACTTAGGATTCTGAGTTCCGAATTCTAAGGTGTGAATTCTGAGTTCTGAGTTCTGATTTCTGAGTGCTGAGAACTGAGTTCTTTGTTCTGAATTCTAAGTTATGAAGTCCGTAGTCTGAGTTCCAAATACTCATTTCCCAGTTCTGATATTCGAGTTTGAATTCTGAGTTCAGAATTCTAAGGTGAGAATTCTGGGTTATGAATTCTGGGTTCTGAATACTGAGTTGTGATTTCTGAGTTCTGAATTCCAAGTTCTGAGTCATCATTTCTGAATTCTGAGTTGAGTGATGAATTCTCAACTCTTAGTTCTGAGATCTGAGTTCGGAGTTCTAAACTGAAGCCTGTATTCTGAATTCAGAGTTGTGGATTCTGAGATCAGAATTCAGAGTTGTGAGTTCTGAGTTCTGAATTCTGCGTACTGAATTTTGAGTTCTGAATTCTGTGTTCCGAATTCTGTGTCCCGGGCTCTGAATTCGGATTTCTGAATTCTGATTTGTGAATTTTGAGAACTGAGTCTCATTTATGAATTCCTAGTCACGAATTCTGTGTGGTGAATTGTGACTTCTGAGTTCTGAAGTTTCAACTCTGAGTTCTTTGTCTGAGTTAGGAGACCGAATATCTGAGTTCTATATTCTGAAGTCTAACTATCGAGTTCTGAGTTCTGAGTTCTGAATTTTGAGTTCTGACTTCTGAGTTCTGACATCTGAGTCTTGTGTTCTGAGTTATGAATTTCAGTTCTGAAATGAGAATTCTGAGTTCAGGGTTGTAAACTCTGAGTTCTGGTTCCTGAGGTCTGCATTCTGAGTTCTGAGTGCTGAGTTCTGAATTGTGAGTTTGAGTCTGCATGCTGAACTCTGAATACTGATCACTGTATTGTGTGTTCTGATTTCTAAGTTGTCAATTCTGTGTGCTGAACTGCGAGATCTGAATACTGAGTTGTCATGCTGAGTTCTGAACTCTGAATTCTGAATTCTGAGTTCTGAGTTCTGAGGAATGAATTTCAATCCCAAGTGCTACACTCTGAGATCTGAGTTTGAATTCTGAGTTGTTAGTTCTATTTTCTGAGGTTTGAATTCTGAGATTTGAGATTTTGTTGTGCATTATGTTTTTATGAGTGCCGAGTTCTGAATTTTGAGGTCTGAATCTTGAGTACTGTATTCTGAGTTCTGAGTTCAAATTTTTCAATTGCGTTCTGAATTCTGAGTTCTGAGTTCAGAATTCTGAGTTACAAATTCTGAGTTCGCAGTTTCTAGTTCTGACTACTGAGTCCGGAATTTTGTGTTCTGAGTTCTGATAAGTGAGTTCTGATAACTGAGTTCTGAATTCTTAGCTGTGACATCTGAGTTCTGAGTTCTCATTTCTCAGTTCTGAATACTGAGTTATGAATTCTCAACTCTTAGCTCTTAGCTCTGAGTTCGGAGTTCTAAATTCTACAGTCTGTATTCTGATTTCAGAGTTGTGAATTCTGTGACCAGAATTCAGAGTTGAGATTTCTGAGTTCTGAATTCTGAGTACTGAATGTTAAGTTCTGAGTTCCGAATTCTGTGTTCCGGTTCTGAATTCGGACTTCTGAATTCTGAATTTTGAATTCTGAGATCTGTATCTCAGTTCTGATTTCTGAGTCGTGGATTCTGAGTTACGTACCCTGAGTAATTGATTCTGAGTTCTGACTTCAAAGTTCTCCATTGCGTTCTGAATTCTGAGTTCTGATTTCACAATTCTGAGTTACAGTTCTGATTTCTGCGTTTTGAGTTCTGAATTGTGTGTTCTGAATTCTGAGTTCCGAATTCTAAGGTGTGAATTCTGAGTTCTGAATCATGAGTACTCCACACTGTGTTCTGAGTTCTGAGAACTGAGTTCTGAATTCTGAGTTCTGTGTTCTGAATTCCGTATTCTGAGTTCCAAATTCTGATTTCCAAGTTTTGAATTCTGACTTAGGATTCTGAGTTCCGAATTCTAAGGTGTGAATTCTGAGTTCTGAGTTCTGATTTCTGAGTGCTGAGAACTGAGTTCTTTGTTCTGAATTCTAAGTTATGAAGTCCGTAGTCTGAGTTCCAAATACTCATTTCCCAGTTCTGATATTCGAGTTTGAATTCTGAGTTCAGAATTCTAAGGTGAGAATTCTGGGTTATGAATTCTGGGTTCTGAATACTGAGTTGTGATTTCTGAGTTCTGAATTCCAAGTTCTGAGTCATCATTTCTGAATTCTGAGTTCTGAGTTATGAATTCTCAACTCTTAGTTCTGAGATCTGAGTTCGGAGTTCTAAACTGAAGCCTGTATTCTGAATTCAGAGTTGTGGATTCTGAGATCAGAATTCAGAGTTGTGAGTTCTGAGTTCTGAATTCTGCGTACTGAATTTTGAGTTCTGAATTCTGTGTTCCGAATTCTGTGTCCCGGGCTCTGAATTCGGATTTCTGAATTCTGATTTGTGAATTTTGAGAACTGAGTCTCATTTATGAATTCCTAGTCACGAATTCTGTGTGGTGAATTGTGACTTCTGAGTTCTGAAGTTTCAACTCTGAGTTCTTTGTCTGAGTTAGGAGACCGAATATCTGAGTTCTATATTCTGAAGTCTAACTATCGAGTTCTGAGTTCTGAGTTCTGAGTTTTGAGTTCTGACTTCTAAGTTCTGACATCTGAGTCTTGTGTTCTGAGTTATGAATTTCAGTTCTGAAATGAGAATTCTGAGTTCAGGGTTGTAAACTCTGAGTTCTGGTTCCTGAGGTCTGCATTCTGAGTTCTGAGTGCTGAGTTCTGAATTGTGAGTTTGAGTCTGCATGCTGAACTCTGAATACTGATCACTGTATTGTGTGTTCTGATTTCTAAGTTGTCAATTCTGTGTGCTGAACTGCGAGATCTGAATACTGAGTTGTCATGCTGAGTTCTGAACTCTGAATTCTGAATTCTGAGTTCTGAGTTCTGAGGAATGAATTTCAATCCCAAGTGCTACACTCTGAGATCTGAGTTTGAATTCTGTCTGAGTTGTTAGTTCTATTTTCTGAGTTTTGAATTCTGAGATTTGAGATTTTGTTGTGCATTATGTTTTTATGAGTGCCGAGTTCTGAATTTTGAGGTCTGAATCTTGAGTACTGTATTCTGAGTTCTGAGTTCAAATTTTTCAATTGCGTTCTGAATTCTGAGTTCAGAGTTCAGAATTCTGAGTTACAAATTCTGAGTTCGCAGTTTCTAGTTCTGACTACTGAGTCCGGAATTTTGTGTTCTGAGTTCTGATAAGTGAGTTCTGATAACTGAGTTCTGAATTCTTAGCTGTGACATCTGAGTTCTGAGTTCTCATTTCTCAGTTCTGAATACTGAGTTATGAATTCTCAACTCTTAGCTCTTAGCTCTGAGTTCGGAGTTCTAAATTCTACAGTCTGTATTCTGATTTCAGAGTTGTGAATTCTGTGACCAGAATTCAGAGTTGAGATTTCTGAGTTCTGAATTCTGAGTACTGAATGTTAAGTTCTGAGTTCCGAATTCTGTGTTCCGGTTCTGAATTCGGACTTCTGAATTCTGAATTTTGAATTCTGAGATCTGTATCTCAGTTCTGATTTCTGAGTCGTGGATTCTGAGTTACGTACCCTGAGTCATTGATTCTGAATTCTGACTTCAAAGTTCTCAATTGCGTTCTGAATTCTGAGTTCTGATTTCACAATTCTGAGTTACAGTTCTGATTTCTGCGTTTTGAGTTCTGAATTGTGTGTTCTGAATTCTGAGTTCCGAATTCTAAGGTGTGAATTCTGAGTTCTGAATCATGAGTACTCCACACTGTGTTCTGAGTTCTGAGAACTGAGTTCTGAATTCTGAGTTCTGTGTTCTGAATTCCGTATTCTGAGTTCCAAATTCTGATTTCCAAGTTTTGAATTCTGACTTAGGATTCTGAGTTCCGAATTCTAAGGTGTGAATTCTGAGTTCTGAGTTCTGATTTCTGAGTGCTGAGAACTGAGTTCTTTGTTCTGAATTCTAAGTTATGAAGTCCGTAGTCTGAGTTCCAAATACTCATTTCCCAGTTCTGATATTCGAGTTTGAATTCTGAGTTCAGAATTCTAAGGTGAGAATTCTGGGTTATGAATTCTGGGTTCTGAATACTGAGTTGTGATTTCTGAGTTCTGAATTCCAAGTTCTGAGTCATCATTTCTGAATTCTGAGTTCTGAGTTATGAATTCTCAACTCTTAGTTCTGAGATCTGAGTTCGGAGTTCTAAACTGAAGCCTGTATTCTGAATTCAGAGTTGTGGATTCTGAGATCAGAATTCAGAGTTGTGAGTTCTGAGTTCTGAATTCTGCGTACTGAATTTTGAGTTCTGAATTCTGTGTTCCGAATTCTGTGTCCCGGGCTCTGAATTCGGATTTCTGAATTCTGATTTGTGAATTTTGAGAACTGAGTCTCATTTATGAATTCCTAGTCACAAATTCTGTGTGGTGAATTGTGACTTCTGAGTTCTGAAGTTTCAACTCTGAGTTCTTTGTCTGAGTTAGGAGACCGAATATCTGAGTTCTATATTCTGAAGTCTAACTATCGAGTTCTGAGTTCTGAGTTCTGAATTTTGAGTTCTGACTTCTGAGTTCTGACATCTGAGTCTTGTGTTCTGAGTTATGAATTTCAGTTCTGAAATGAGAATTCTGAGTTCAGGGTTGTAAACTCTGAGTTCTGGTTCCTGAGGTCTGCATTCTGAGTTCTGAGTGCTGAGTTCTGAATTGTGAGTTTGAGTCTGCATGCTGAACTCTGAATACTGATCACTGTATTGTGTGTTCTGATTTCTAAGTTGTCAATTCTGTGTGCTGAACTGCGAGATCTGAATACTGAGTTGTCATGCTGAGTTCTGAACTCTGAATTCTGAATTCTGAGTTCTGAGTTCTGAGGAATGAATTTCAATCCCAAGTGCTACACTCTGAGATCTGAGTTTGAATTCTGAGTTGTTAGTTCTATTTTCTGAGTTTTGAATTCTGAGATTTGAGATTTTGTTGTGCATTATGTTTTTATGAGTGCCGAGTTCTGAATTTTGAGGTCTGAATCTTGAGTACTGTATTCTGAGTTCTGAGTTCAAATTTTTCAATTGCGTTCTGAATTCTGAGTTCAGAGTTCAGAATTCTGAGTTACAAATTCTGAGTTCGCAGTTTCTAGTTCTGACTACTGAGTCCGGAATTTTGTGTTCTGAGTTCTGATAAGTGAGTTCTGATAACTGAGTTCTGAATTCTTAGCTGTGACATCTGAGTTCTGAGTTCTCATTTCTCAGTTCTGAATACTGAGTTATGAATTCTCAACTCTTAGCTCTTAGCTCTGAGTTCGGAGTTCTAAATTCTACAGTCTGTATTCTGATTTCAGAGTTGTGAATTCTGTGACCAGAATTCAGAGTTGAGATTTCTGAGTTCTGAATTCTGAGTACTGAATGTTAAGTTCTGAGTTCCGAATTCTGTGTTCCGGTTCTGAATTCGGACTTCTGAATTCTGAATTTTGAATTCTGAGATCTGTATCTCAGTTCTGATTTCTGAGTCGTGGATTCTGAGTTACGTACCCTGAGTCATTGATTCTGAATTCTGACTTCAAAGTTCTCAATTGCGTTCTGAATTCTGAGTTCTGATTTCACAATTCTGAGTTACAGTTCTGATTTCTGCGTTTTGAGTTCTGAATTGTGTGTTCTGAATTCTGAGTTCCAAATTCTAAGGTGTGAATTCTGAGTTCTGAATCATGAGTACTCCACACTGTGTTCTGAGTTCTGAGAACTGAGTTCTGAATTCTGAGTTCTGTGTTCTGAATTCCGTATTCTGAGTTCCAAATTCTGATTTCCAAGTTTTGAATTCTGACTTAGGGTTCTGAGTTCCGAATTCTAAGGTGTGAATTCTGAGTTCTGAGTTCTGATTTCTGAGTGCTGAGAACTGAGTTCTTTGTTCTGAATTCTAAGTTATGAAGTCCGTAGTCTGAGTTCCAAATACTCATTTCCCAGTTCTGATATTCGAGTTTGAATTCTGAGTTCAGAATTCTAAGGTGAGAATTCTGGGTTATGAATTCTGGGTTCTGAATACTGAGTTGTGATTTCTGAGTTCTGAATTCCAAGTTCTGAGTCATCATTTCTGAATTCTGAGTTCTGAGTTATGAATTCTCAACTCTTAGTTCTGAGATCTGAGTTCGGAGTTCTAAACTGAAGCCTGTATTCTGAATTCAGAGTTGTGGATTCTGAGATCAGAATTCAGAGTTGTGAGTTCTGAGTTCTGAATTCTGCGTACTGAATTTTGAGTTCTGAATTCTGTGTTCCGAATTCTGTGTCCCGGGCTCTGAATTCGGATTTCTGAATTCTGATTTGTGAATTTTGAGAACTGAGTCTCATTTATGAATTCCTAGTCACGAATTCTGTGTGGTGAATTGTGACTTCTGAGTTCTGAAGTTTCAACTCTGAGTTCTTTGTCTGAGTTAGGAGACCGAATATCTGAGTTCTATATTCTGAAGTCTAACTATCGAGTTCTGAGTTCTGAGTTCTGAGTTTTGAGTTCTGACTTCTGAGTTCTGACATCTGAGTCTTGTGTTCTGAGTTATGAATTTCAGTTCTGAAATGAGAATTCTGAGTTCAGGGTTGTAAACTCTGAGTTCTGGTTCCTGAGGTCTGCATTCTGAGTTCTGAGTGCTGAGTTCTGAATTGTGAGTTTGAGTCTGCATGCTGAACTCTGAATACTGATCACTGTATTGTGTGTTCTGATTTCTAAGTTGTCAATTCTGTGTGCTGAACTGCGAGATCTGAATACTGAGTTGTCATGCTGAGTTCTGAACTCTGAATTCTGAATTCTGAGTTCTGAGTTCTGAGGAATGAATTTCAATCCCAAGTGCTACACTCTGAGATCTGAGTTTGAATTCTGAGTTGTTAGTTCTATTTTCTGAGGTTTGAATTCTGAGATTTGAGATTTTGTTGTGCATTATGTTTTTATGAGTGCCGAGTTCTGAATTTTGAGGTCTGAATCTTGAGTACTGTATTCTGAGTTCTGAGTTCAAATTTTTCAATTGCGTTCTGAATTCTGAGTTCTGAGTTCAGAATTCTGAGTTACAAATTCTGAGTTCGCAGTTTCTAGTTCTGACTACTGAGTCCGGAATTTTGTGTTCTGAGTTCTGATAAGTGAGTTCTGATAACTGAGTTCTGAATTCTTAGCTGTGACATCTGAGTTCTGAGTTCTCATTTCTCAGTTCTGAATACTGAGTTATGAATTCTCAACTCTTAGCTCTTAGCTCTGAGTTCGGAGTTCTAAATTCTACAGTCTGTATTCTGATTTCAGAGTTGTGAATTCTGTGACCAGAATTCAGAGTTGAGATTTCTGAGTTCTGAATTCTGAGTACTGAATGTTAAGTTCTGAGTTCCGAATTCTGTGTTCCGGTTCTGAATTCGGACTTCTGAATTCTGAATTTTGAATTCTGAGATCTGTATCTCAGTTCTGATTTCTGAGTCGTGGATTCTGAGTTACGTACCCTGAGTCATTGATTCTGAATTCTGACTTCAAAGTTCTCAATTGCGTTCTGAATTCTGAGTTCTGATTTCACAATTCTGAGTTACAGTTCTGATTTCTGCGTTTTGAGTTCTGAATTGTGTGTTCTGAATTCTGAGTTCCGAATTCTAAGGTGTGAATTCTGAGTTCTGAATCATGAGTACTCCACACTGTGTTCTGAGTTCTGAGAACTGAGTTCTGAATTCTGAGTTCTGTGTTCTGAATTCCGTATTCTGAGTTCCAAATTCTGATTTCCAAGTTTTGAATTCTGACTTAGGATTCTGAGTTCCGAATTCTAAGGTGTGAATTCTGAGTTCTGAGTTCTGATTTCTGAGTGCTGAGAACTGAGTTCTTTGTTCTGAATTCTAAGTTATGAAGTCCGTAGTCTGAGTTCCAAATACTCATTTCCCAGTTCTGATATTCGAGTTTGAATTCTGAGTTCAGAATTCTAAGGTGAGAATTCTGGGTTATGAATTCTGGGTTCTGAATACTGAGTTGTGATTTCTGAGTTCTGAATTCCAAGTTCTGAGTCATCATTTCTGAATTCTGAGTTGAGTGATGAATTCTCAACTCTTAGTTCTGAGATCTGAGTTCGGAGTTCTAAACTGAAGCCTGTATTCTGAATTCAGAGTTGTGGATTCTGAGATCAGAATTCAGAGTTGTGAGTTCTGAGTTCTGAATTCTGCGTACTGAATTTTGAGTTCTGAATTCTGTGTTCCGAATTCTGTGTCCCGGGCTCTGAATTCGGATTTCTGAATTCTGATTTGTGAATTTTGAGAACTGAGTCTCATTTATGAATTCCTAGTCACGAATTCTGTGTGGTGAATTGTGACTTCTGAGTTCTGAAGTTTCAACTCTGAGTTCTTTGTCTGAGTTAGGAGACCGAATATCTGAGTTCTATATTCTGAAGTCTAACTATCGAGTTCTGAGTTCTGAGTTCTGAATTTTGAGTTCTGACTTCTGAGTTCTGACATCTGAGTCTTGTGTTCTGAGTTATGAATTTCAGTTCTGAAATGAGAATTCTGAGTTCAGGGTTGTAAACTCTGAGTTCTGGTTCCTGAGGTCTGCATTCTGAGTTCTGAGTGCTGAGTTCTGAATTGTGAGTTTGAGTCTGCATGCTGAACTCTGAATACTGATCACTGTATTGTGTGTTCTGATTTCTAAGTTGTCAATTCTGTGTGCTGAACTGCGAGATCTGAATACTGAGTTGTCATGCTGAGTTCTGAACTCTGAATTCTGAATTCTGAGTTCTGAGTTCTGAGGAATGAATTTCAATCCCAAGTGCTACACTCTGAGATCTGAGTTTGAATTCTGAGTTGTTAGTTCTATTTTCTGAGGTTTGAATTCTGAGATTTGAGATTTTGTTGTGCATTATGTTTTTATGAGTGCCGAGTTCTGAATTTTGAGGTCTGAATCTTGAGTACTGTATTCTGAGTTCTGAGTTCAAATTTTTCAATTGCGTTCTGAATTCTGAGTTCTGAGTTCAGAATTCTGAGTTACAAATTCTGAGTTCGCAGTTTCTAGTTCTGACTACTGAGTCCGGAATTTTGTGTTCTGAGTTCTGATAAGTGAGTTCTGATAACTGAGTTCTGAATTCTTAGCTGTGACATCTGAGTTCTGAGTTCTCATTTCTCAGTTCTGAATACTGAGTTATGAATTCTCAACTCTTAGCTCTTAGCTCTGAGTTCGGAGTTCTAAATTCTACAGTCTGTATTCTGATTTCAGAGTTGTGAATTCTGTGACCAGAATTCAGAGTTGAGATTTCTGAGTTCTGAATTCTGAGTACTGAATGTTAAGTTCTGAGTTCCGAATTCTGTGTTCCGGTTCTGAATTCGGACTTCTGAATTCTGAATTTTGAATTCTGAGATCTGTATCTCAGTTCTGATTTCTGAGTCGTGGATTCTGAGTTACGTACCCTGAGTAATTGATTCTGAGTTCTGACTTCAAAGTTCTCCATTGCGTTCTGAATTCTGAGTTCTGATTTCACAATTCTGAGTTACAGTTCTGATTTCTGCGTTTTGAGTTCTGAATTGTGTGTTCTGAATTCTGAGTTCCGAATTCTAAGGTGTGAATTCTGAGTTCTGAATCATGAGTACTCCACACTGTGTTCTGAGTTCTGAGAACTGAGTTCTGAATTCTGAGTTCTGTGTTCTGAATTCCGTATTCTGAGTTCCAAATTCTGATTTCCAAGTTTTGAATTCTGACTTAGGATTCTGAGTTCCGAATTCTAAGGTGTGAATTCTGAGTTCTGAGTTCTGATTTCTGAGTGCTGAGAACTGAGTTCTTTGTTCTGAATTCTAAGTTATGAAGTCCGTAGTCTGAGTTCCAAATACTCATTTCCCAGTTCTGATATTCGAGTTTGAATTCTGAGTTCAGAATTCTAAGGTGAGAATTCTGGGTTATGAATTCTGGGTTCTGAATACTGAGTTGTGATTTCTGAGTTCTGAATTCCAAGTTCTGAGTCATCATTTCTGAATTCTGAGTTCTGAGTTATGAATTCTCAACTCTTAGTTCTGAGATCTGAGTTCGGAGTTCTAAACTGAAGCCTGTATTCTGAATTCAGAGTTGTGGATTCTGAGATCAGAATTCAGAGTTGTGAGTTCTGAGTTCTGAATTCTGCGTACTGAATTTTGAGTTCTGAATTCTGTGTTCCGAATTCTGTGTCCCGGGCTCTGAATTCGGATTTCTGAATTCTGATTTGTGAATTTTGAGAACTGAGTCTCATTTATGAATTCCTAGTCACGAATTCTGTGTGGTGAATTGTGACTTCTGAGTTCTGAAGTTTCAACTCTGAGTTCTTTGTCTGAGTTAGGAGACCGAATATCTGAGTTCTATATTCTGAAGTCTAACTATCGAGTTCTGAGTTCTGAGTTCTGAGTTTTGAGTTCTGACTTCTAAGTTCTGACATCTGAGTCTTGTGTTCTGAGTTATGAATTTCAGTTCTGAAATGAGAATTCTGAGTTCAGGGTTGTAAACTCTGAGTTCTGGTTCCTGAGGTCTGCATTCTGAGTTCTGAGTGCTGAGTTCTGAATTGTGAGTTTGAGTCTGCATGCTGAACTCTGAATACTGATCACTGTATTGTGTGTTCTGATTTCTAAGTTGTCAATTCTGTGTGCTGAACTGCGAGATCTGAATACTGAGTTGTCATGCTGAGTTCTGAACTCTGAATTCTGAATTCTGAGTTCTGAGTTCTGAGGAATGAATTTCAATCCCAAGTGCTACACTCTGAGATCTGAGTTTGAATTCTGTCTGAGTTGTTAGTTCTATTTTCTGAGTTTTGAATTCTGAGATTTGAGATTTTGTTGTGCATTATGTTTTTATGAGTGCCGAGTTCTGAATTTTGAGGTCTGAATCTTGAGTACTGTATTCTGAGTTCTGAGTTCAAATTTTTCAATTGCGTTCTGAATTCTGAGTTCAGAGTTCAGAATTCTGAGTTACAAATTCTGAGTTCGCAGTTTCTAGTTCTGACTACTGAGTCCGGAATTTTGTGTTCTGAGTTCTGATAAGTGAGTTCTGATAACTGAGTTCTGAATTCTTAGCTGTGACATCTGAGTTCTGAGTTCTCATTTCTCAGTTCTGAATACTGAGTTATGAATTCTCAACTCTTAGCTCTTAGCTCTGAGTTCGGAGTTCTAAATTCTACAGTCTGTATTCTGATTTCAGAGTTGTGAATTCTGTGACCAGAATTCAGAGTTGAGATTTCTGAGTTCTGAATTCTGAGTACTGAATGTTAAGTTCTGAGTTCCGAATTCTGTGTTCCGGTTCTGAATTCGGACTTCTGAATTCTGAATTTTGAATTCTGAGATCTGTATCTCAGTTCTGATTTCTGAGTCGTGGATTCTGAGTTACGTACCCTGAGTCATTGATTCTGAATTCTGACTTCAAAGTTCTCAATTGCGTTCTGAATTCTGAGTTCTGATTTCACAATTCTGAGTTACAGTTCTGATTTCTGCGTTTTGAGTTCTGAATTGTGTGTTCTGAATTCTGAGTTCCGAATTCTAAGGTGTGAATTCTGAGTTCTGAATCATGAGTACTCCACACTGTGTTCTGAGTTCTGAGAACTGAGTTCTGAATTCTGAGTTCTGTGTTCTGAATTCCGTATTCTGAGTTCCAAATTCTGATTTCCAAGTTTTGAATTCTGACTTAGGATTCTGAGTTCCGAATTCTAAGGTGTGAATTCTGAGTTCTGAGTTCTGATTTCTGAGTGCTGAGAACTGAGTTCTTTGTTCTGAATTCTAAGTTATGAAGTCCGTAGTCTGAGTTCCAAATACTCATTTCCCAGTTCTGATATTCGAGTTTGAATTCTGAGTTCAGAATTCTAAGGTGAGAATTCTGGGTTATGAATTCTGGGTTCTGAATACTGAGTTGTGATTTCTGAGTTCTGAATTCCAAGTTCTGAGTCATCATTTCTGAATTCTGAGTTCTGAGTTATGAATTCTCAACTCTTAGTTCTGAGATCTGAGTTCGGAGTTCTAAACTGAAGCCTGTATTCTGAATTCAGAGTTGTGGATTCTGAGATCAGAATTCAGAGTTGTGAGTTCTGAGTTCTGAATTCTGCGTACTGAATTTTGAGTTCTGAATTCTGTGTTCCGAATTCTGTGTCCCGGGCTCTGAATTCGGATTTCTGAATTCTGATTTGTGAATTTTGAGAACTGAGTCTCATTTATGAATTCCTAGTCACAAATTCTGTGTGGTGAATTGTGACTTCTGAGTTCTGAAGTTTCAACTCTGAGTTCTTTGTCTGAGTTAGGAGACCGAATATCTGAGTTCTATATTCTGAAGTCTAACTATCGAGTTCTGAGTTCTGAGTTCTGAATTTTGAGTTCTGACTTCTGAGTTCTGACATCTGAGTCTTGTGTTCTGAGTTATGAATTTCAGTTCTGAAATGAGAATTCTGAGTTCAGGGTTGTAAACTCTGAGTTCTGGTTCCTGAGGTCTGCATTCTGAGTTCTGAGTGCTGAGTTCTGAATTGTGAGTTTGAGTCTGCATGCTGAACTCTGAATACTGATCACTGTATTGTGTGTTCTGATTTCTAAGTTGTCAATTCTGTGTGCTGAACTGCGAGATCTGAATACTGAGTTGTCATGCTGAGTTCTGAACTCTGAATTCTGAATTCTGAGTTCTGAGTTCTGAGGAATGAATTTCAATCCCAAGTGCTACACTCTGAGATCTGAGTTTGAATTCTGAGTTGTTAGTTCTATTTTCTGAGTTTTGAATTCTGAGATTTGAGATTTTGTTGTGCATTATGTTTTTATGAGTGCCGAGTTCTGAATTTTGAGGTCTGAATCTTGAGTACTGTATTCTGAGTTCTGAGTTCAAATTTTTCAATTGCGTTCTGAATTCTGAGTTCAGAGTTCAGAATTCTGAGTTACAAATTCTGAGTTCGCAGTTTCTAGTTCTGACTACTGAGTCCGGAATTTTGTGTTCTGAGTTCTGATAAGTGAGTTCTGATAACTGAGTTCTGAATTCTTAGCTGTGACATCTGAGTTCTGAGTTCTCATTTCTCAGTTCTGAATACTGAGTTATGAATTCTCAACTCTTAGCTCTTAGCTCTGAGTTCGGAGTTCTAAATTCTACAGTCTGTATTCTGATTTCAGAGTTGTGAATTCTGTGACCAGAATTCAGAGTTGAGATTTCTGAGTTCTGAATTCTGAGTACTGAATGTTAAGTTCTGAGTTCCGAATTCTGTGTTCCGGTTCTGAATTCGGACTTCTGAATTCTGAATTTTGAATTCTGAGATCTGTATCTCAGTTCTGATTTCTGAGTCGTGGATTCTGAGTTACGTACCCTGAGTAATTGATTCTGAATTCTGACTTCAAAGTTCTCAATTGCGTTCTGAATTCTGAGTTCTGATTTCACAATTCTGAGTTACAGTTCTGATTTCTGCGTTTTGAGTTCTGAATTGTGTGTTCTGAATTCTGAGTTCCAAATTCTAAGGTGTGAATTCTGAGTTCTGAATCATGAGTACTCCACACTGTGTTCTGAGTTCTGAGAACTGAGTTCTGAATTCTGAGTTCTGTGTTCTGAATTCCGTATTCTGAGTTCCAAATTCTGATTTCCAAGTTTTGAATTCTGACTTAGGGTTCTGAGTTCCGAATTCTAAGGTGTGAATTCTGAGTTCTGAGTTCTGATTTCTGAGTGCTGAGAACTGAGTTCTTTGTTCTGAATTCTAAGTTATGAAGTCCGTAGTCTGAGTTCCAAATACTCATTTCCCAGTTCTGATATTCGAGTTTGAATTCTGAGTTCAGAATTCTAAGGTGAGAATTCTGGGTTATGAATTCTGGGTTCTGAATACTGAGTTGTGATTTCTGAGTTCTGAATTCCAAGTTCTGAGTCATCATTTCTGAATTCTGAGTTCTGAGTTATGAATTCTCAACTCTTAGTTCTGAGATCTGAGTTCGGAGTTCTAAACTGAAGCCTGTATTCTGAATTCAGAGTTGTGGATTCTGAGATCAGAATTCAGAGTTGTGAGTTCTGAGTTCTGAATTCTGCGTACTGAATTTTGAGTTCTGAATTCTGTGTTCCGAATTCTGTGTCCCGGGCTCTGAATTCGGATTTCTGAATTCTGATTTGTGAATTTTGAGAACTGAGTCTCATTTATGAATTCCTAGTCACGAATTCTGTGTGGTGAATTGTGACTTCTGAGTTCTGAAGTTTCAACTCTGAGTTCTTTGTCTGAGTTAGGAGACCGAATATCTGAGTTCTATATTCTGAAGTCTAACTATCGAGTTCTGAGTTCTGAGTTCTGAGTTTTGAGTTCTGACTTCTGAGTTCTGACATCTGAGTCTTGTGTTCTGAGTTATGAATTTCAGTTCTGAAATGAGAATTCTGAGTTCAGGGTTGTAAACTCTGAGTTCTGGTTCCTGAGGTCTGCATTCTGAGTTCTGAGTGCTGAGTTCTGAATTGTGAGTTTGAGTCTGCATGCTGAACTCTGAATACTGATCACTGTATTGTGTGTTCTGATTTCTAAGTTGTCAATTCTGTGTGCTGAACTGCGAGATCTGAATACTGAGTTGTCATGCTGAGTTCTGAACTCTGAATTCTGAATTCTGAGTTCTGAGTTCTGAGATATGAATCCTAATTTCTGAATTCTGAGTTCTGAGTTCTGTGTTCAGAGGCATGAGTTCTCAACCAAAAGTGCTACACTCTGAGATCTGAATTTGAATTCTGAGTGGTTAGTTCTTTTTTCTGAGTTTTGAATTCTGAGATTTGAGATTTTGTTGTGCATTATGTTTTATGAGTGCCGAGTTCTGAATTTTGAGGTCTGAATCTTCAGTACTGTATTCTGAGTTCTGAGTTCAAATTTTTCAATTGCGTTCTGAATTCTGAGTTCTGAGTTCAGAATTCTGAGTTACAAATTCTGAGTTCGCAGTTTCTAGTTCTGACTACTGAGTCCGGAATTTTGTGTTCTGAGTTCTGATAAGTGAGTTCTGATAACTGAGTTCTGAATTCTTAGCTGTGACATCTGAGTTCTGAGTTCTCATTTCTCAGTTCTGAATACTGAGTTATGAATTCTCAACTCTTAGCTCTTAGCTCTGAGTTCGGAGTTCTAAATTCTACAGTCTGTATTCTGATTTCAGAGTTGTGAATTCTGTGACCAGAATTCAGAGTTGAGATTTCTGAGTTCTGAATTCTGAATACTGAATGTTAAGTTCTGAGTTCCGAATTCTGTGTTCCGGTTCTGAATTCGGACTTCTGAATTCTGAATTTTGAATTCTGAGATCTGTATCTCAGTTCTGATTTCTGAGTCGTGGATTCTGAGTTACGTACCCTGAGTAATTGATTCTGAATTCTGACTTCAAAGTTCTCAATTGCGTTCTGAATTCTGAGTTCTGATTTCACAATTCTGAGTTACAGTTCTGATTTCTGCGTTTTGAGTTCTGAATTGTGTGTTCTGAATTCTGAGTTCCAAATTCTAAGGTGTGAATTCTGAGTTCTGAATCATGAGTACTCCACACTGTGTTCTGAGTTCTGAGAACTGAGTTCTGAATTCTGAGTTCTGTGTTCTGAATTCCGTATTCTGAGTTCCAAATTCTGATTTCCAAGTTTTGAATTCTGACTTAGGATTCTGAGTTCCGAATTCTAAGGTGTGAATTCTGAGTTCTGAGTTCTGAGTTCTGAGTGCTGAGAACTGAGTTCTTTGTTCTGAATTCTAAGTTATGAAGTCCGTAGTCTGAGTTCCAAATACTCATTTCCCAGTTCTGATATTCGAGTTTGAATTCTGAGTTCAGAATTCTAAGGTGAGAATTCTGGGTTATGAATTCTGGGTTCTGAATACTGAGTTGTGATTTCTGAGTTCTGAATTCCAAGTTCTGGGTCATCATTTCTGAATTCTGAGTTCTGAGTTATGAATTCTCAACTCTTAGTTCTGAGATCTGAGTTCGGAGTTCTAAACTGAAGCCTGTATTCTGAATTCAGAGTTGTGGATTCTGAGATCAGAATTCAGAGTTGTGAGTTCTGAGTTCTGAATTCTGCGTACTGAATTTGGAGTTCTGTGTTCCGAATTCTGTGTCCTAGGCTCTGAATTCGGATTTCTGAATTCTGATTTGTGAATTTTGAGAACTGAGTCTCATTTATGAATTCCTAGTCACGAATTCTGTGTGGTGAATTGTGACTTCTGAGTTCTGAAGTTTCAACTCTGAGTTCTTTGTCTGAGTTAGGAGACCGAATATCTGAGTTCTATATTCTGAAGTCTAACTATCGAGTTCTGAGTTCTGAGTTCTGAGTTTTGAGTTCTGACTTCTGAGTTCTGACATCTGAGTCTTGTGTTCTGAGTTATGAATTTCAGTTCTGAAATGAGAATTCTGAGTTCAGGGTTGTAAACTCTGAGTTCTGGTTCCTGAGGTCTGCATTCTGAGTTCTGAGTGCTGAGTTCTGAATTGTGAGTTTGAGTCTGCATGCTGAACTCTGAATACTGATCACTGTATTGTGTGTTCTGATTTCTAAGTTGTCAATTCTGTGTGCTGAACTGCGAGATCTGAATACTGAGTTGTCATGCTGAGTTCTGAACTCTGAATTCTGAATTCTGAGTTCTGAGTTCTGAGGAATGAATTCTCAATCCCAAGTGCTACACTCTGAGATCTGAGTTTGAATTCTGAGTTGTTAGTTCTATTTTCTGAGTTTTGAATTCTGAGATTTGAGATTTTGTTGTGCATTATGTTTTTATGAGTGCCGAGTTCTGAATTTTGAGGTCTGAATCTTGAGTACTGTATTCTGAGTTCTGAGTTCAAATTTTTCAATTGCGTTCTGAATTCTGAGTTCTGAGTTCAGAATTCTGAGTTACAAATTCTGAGTTCGCAGTTTCTAGTTCTGACTACTGAGTCCGGAATTTTGTGTTCTGAGTTCTGATAAGTGAGTTCTGATAACTGAGTTCTGAATTCTTAGCTGTGACATCTGAGTTCTGAGTTCTCATTTCTCAGTTCTGAATACTGAGTTATGAATTCTCAACTCTTAGCTCTTAGCTCTGAGTTCGGAGTTCTAAATTCTACAGTCTGTATTCTGATTTCAGAGTTGTGAATTTTGTGACCAGAATTCAGAGTTGAGATTTCTGAGTTCTGAATTCTGAGTACTGAATGTTAAGTTCTGAGTTCCGAATTCTGTGTTCCGGTTCTGAATTCGGACTTCTGAATTCTGAATTTTGAATTCTGAGATCTGTATCTCAGTTCTGATTTCTGAGTCGTGGATTCTGAGTTACGTACCCTGAGTAATTGATTCTGAATTCTGACTTCAAAGTTCTCAATTGCGTTCTGAATTCTGAGTTCTGATTTCACAATTCTGAGTTACAGTTCTGATTTCTGCGTTTTGAGTTCTGAATTGTGTGTTCTGAATTCTGAGTTCCAAATTCTAAGGTGTGAATTCTGAGTTCTGAATCATGAGTACTCCACACTGTGTTCTGAGTTCTGAGAACTGAGTTCTGACTTCTGAGTTCTGTGTTCTGAATTCCGTATTCTGAGTTCTAAATTCTGATTTCCAAGTTTTGAATTCTGACTTAGGATTCTGAGTTCTGAATTCTAAGGTGTGAATTCTGAGTTCTGAGTTCTGATTTCTGAGTGCTGAGAACTGAGTTCTGTGTTCTGAATTCTAAGTTATGAAGTCCGTAGTCTGAGTTCCAAATACTCATTTCCCAGTTCTGATATTCGAGTTTGAATTCTGAGTTCAGAATTCTAAGGTGAGAATTCTGGGTTATGAATTCTGGGTTCTGAATACTGAGTTGTGATTTCTGAGTTCTGAATTCCAAGTTCTGAGTCATCATTTCTGAATTCTGAGTTCTGAGTTATGAATTCTCAACTCTTAGTTCTGAGATCTGAGTTCGGAGTTCTAAACTGAAGCCTGTATTCTGAATTCAGAGTTGTGGATTCTGAGATCAGAATTCAGAGTTGTGAGTTCTGAGTTCTGAATTCTGCGTACTGAATTTTGAGTTCTGAGTTCCGAATTCTGTGTCCCGGGCTCTGAATTCGGATTTCTGAATTCTGATTTGTGAATTTTGAGAACTGAGTCTCATTTATGAATTCCTAGTCACGAATTCTGTGTGGTGAATTGTGACTTCTGAGTTCTGAAGTTTCAACTCTGAGTTCTTTGTCTGAGTTAGGAGTCCGAATATCTGAGTTCTATATTCTGAAGTCTAACTATCGAGTTCTGACTTCTGAGTTCTGAGTTTTGAGTTCTGACTTCTGAGTTCTGACATCTGAGTCTTGTGTTCTGAGTTATGAATTTCAGTTCTGAAATGAGAATTCTGAGTTCAGGGTTGTAAACTCTGAGTTCTGGTTCCTGAGGTCTGCATTCTGAGTTCTGAGTGCTGAGTTCTGAATTGTGAGTTTGAGTCTGCATGCTGAACTCTGAATACTGATCACTGTATTGTGTGTTCTGATTTCTAAGTTGTCAATTCTGTGTGCTGAACTGCGAGATCTGAATACTGAGTTGTCATGCTGAGTTCTGAACTCTGAATTCTGAATTCTGAGTTCTGAGTTCTGAGGAATGAATTCTCAATCCCAAGTGCTACACTCTGAGATCTGAGTTTGAATTCTGAGTTGTTAGTTCTATTTTCTGAGTTTTGAATTCTGAGATTTGAGATTTTGTTGTGCATTATGTTTTTATGAGTGCCGAGTTCTGAATTTTGAGGTCTGAATCTTGAGTACTGTATTCTGAGTTCTGAGTTCAAATTTTTCAATTGCGTTCTGAATTCTGAGTTCAGAGTTCAGAATTCTGAGTTACAAATTCTGAGTTCGCAGTTTCTAGTTCTGACTACTGAGTCCGGAATTTTGTGTTCTGAGTTCTGATAAGTGAGTTCTGATAACTGAGTTCTGAATTCTTAGCTGTGACATCTGAGTTCTGAGTTCTCATTTCTCAGTTCTGAATACTGAGTTATGAATTCTCAACTCTTAGCTCTTAGCTCTGAGTTCGGAGTTCTAAATTCTACAGTCTGTATTCTGATTTCAGAGTTGTGAATTTTGTGACCAGAATTCAGAGTTGAGATTTCTGAGTTCTGAATTCTGAGTACTGAATGTTAAGTTCTGAGTTCCGAATTCTGTGTTCCGGTTCTGAATTCGGACTTCTGAATTCTGAATTTTGAATTCTGAGATCTGTATCTCAGTTCTGATTTCTGAGTCGTGGATTCTGAGTTACGTACCCTGAGTCATTGATTCTGAATTCTGACTTCAAAGTTCTCAATTGCTTTCTGAATTCTGAGTTCTGATTTCACAATTCTGAGTTACAGTTCTGATTTCTGCGTTTTGAGTTCTGAATTGTGTGTTCTGAATTCTGAGTTCCGAATTCTAAGGTGTGAATTCTGAGTTCTGAATCATGAGTACTCCACACTGTGTTCTGAGTTCTGAGAACTGAGTTCTGAATTCTGAGTTCTGTGTTCTGAATTCCGTATTCTGAGTTCCAAATTCTGATTTCCAAGTTTTGAATTCTGACTTAGGATTCTGAGTTCCGAATTCTAAGGTGTGAATTCTGAGTTCTGAGTTCTGATTTCTGAGTGCTGAGAACTGAGTTCTGTGTTCTGAATTCTAAGTTATGAAGTCCGTAGTCTGAGTTCCAAATACTCATTTCCCAGTTCTGATATTCGAGTTTGAATTCTGAGTTCAGAATTCTAAGGTGAGAATTCTGGGTTATGAATTCTGGGTTCTGAATACTGAGTTGTGATTTCTGAGTTCTGAATTCCAAGTTCTGAGTCATCATTTCTGAATTCTGAGTTCTGAGTTATGAATTCTCAACTCTTAGTTCTGAGATCTGAGTTCGGAGTTCTAAACTGAAGCCTGTATTCTGAATTCAGAGTTGTGGATTCTGAGATCAGAATTCAGAGTTGTGAGTTCTGAGTTCTGAATTCTGCGTACTGAATTTTGAGTTCTGAATTCTGTGTTCCGAATTCTGTGTCCCGGGCTCTGAATTCGGATTTCTGAATTCTGATTTGTGAATTTTGAGAACTGAGTCTCATTTATGAATTCCTAGTCACGAATTCTGTGTGGTGAATTGTGACTTCTGAGTTCTGAAGTTTCAACTCTGAGTTCTTTGTCTGAGTTAGGAGACCGAATATCTGAGTTCTATATTCTGAAGTATAACTATCGAGTTCTGAGTTCTGAGTTCTGAGTTTTGAGTTCTGACTTCTGAGTTCTGACATCTGAGTCTTGTGTTCTGAGTTATGAATTTCAGTTCTGAAATGAGAATTCTGAGTTCAGGGTTGTAAACTCTGAGTTCTGGTTCCTGAGGTCTGCATTCTGAGTTCTGAGTGCTGAGTTCTGAATTGTGAGTTTGAGTCTGCATGCTGAACTCTGAATACTGATCACTGTATTGTGTGTTCTGATTTCTAAGTTGTCAATTCTGTGTGCTGAACTGCGAGATCTGAATACTGAGTTGTCATGCTGAGTTCTGAACTCTGAATTCTGAATTCTGAGTTCTGAGTTCTGAGGAATGAATTTCAATCCCAAGTGCTACACTCTGAGATCTGAGTTTGAATTCTGAGTTGTTAGTTCTATTTTCTGAGTTTTGAATTCTGAGATTTGAGATTTTGTTGTGCATTATGTTTTTATGAGTGCCGAGTTCTGAATTGTGAGGTCTGAATCTTGAGTACTGTATTCTGAGTTCTGAGTTCAAATTTTTCAATTGCGTTCTGAATTCTGAGTTCAGAGTTCAGAATTCTGAGTTACAAATTCTGAGTTCGCAGTTTCTAGTTCTGACTACTGAGTCCGGAATTTTGTGTTCTGAGTTCTGATAACTGAGTTCTGATAACTGAGTTCTGAATTCTTAGCTGTGACATCTGAGTTCTGAGTTCTCATTTCTCAGTTCTGAATACTGAGTTATGAATTCTCAACTCTTAGCTCTTAGCTCTGAGTTCGGAGTTCTAAATTCTACAGTCTGTATTCTGATTTCAGAGTTGTGAATTCTGTGACCAGAATTCAGAGTTGAGATTTCTGAGTTCTGAATTCTGAGTACTGAATGTTAAGTTCTGAGTTCCGAATTCTGTGTTCCGGTTCTGAATTCGGACTTCTGAATTCTGAATTTTGAATTCTGAGATCTGTATCTCAGTTCTGATTTCTGAGTCGTGGATTCTGAGTTACGTACCCTGAGTCATTGATTCTGAATTCTGACTTCAAAGTTCTCAATTGCGTTCTGAATTCTGAGTTCTGATTTCACAATTCTGAGTTACAGTTCTGATTTCTGCGTTTTGAGTTCTGAAATGTGTGTTCTGAATTCTGAGTTCCGAATTCTAAGGTGTGAATTCTGAGTTCTGAATCATGAGTACTCCACACTGTGTTCTGAGTTCTGAGAACTGAGTTCTGAATTCTGAGTTCTGTGTTCTGAATTCCGTATTCTGAGTTCCAAATTCTGATTTCCAAGTTTTGAATTCTGACTTAGGATTCTGAGTTCCGAATTCTAAGGTGTGAATTCTGAGTTCTGAGTTCTGATTTCTGAGTGCTGAGAACTGAGTTCTGTGTTCTGAATTCTAAGTTATGAAGTCCGTAGTCTGAGTTCCAAATACTCATTTCCCAGTTCTGATATTCGAGTTTGAATTCTGAGTTCAGAATTCTAAGGTAAGAATTCTGGGTTATGAATTCTGGGTTCTGAATACTGAGTTGTGATTTCTGAGTTCTGAATTCCAAGTTCTGAGTCATCATTTCTGAATTCTGAGTTCTGAGTGATGAATTCTCAACTCTTAGTTCTGAGATCTGAGTTCGGAGTTCTAAACTGAAGCCTGTATTCTGAATTCAGAGTTGTGGATTCTGAGATCAGAATTCAGAGTTGTGAGTTCTGAGTTCTGAATTCTGCGTACTGAATTTTGAGTTCTGAATTCTGCGTTCCGAATTCTGTGTCCTGGGCTCTGAATTCGGATTTCTGAATTCTGATTTGTGAATTTTGAGAACTGAGTCTCATTTATGAATTCCTAGTCACGAATTCTGTGTGGTGAGTTGTGACTTCTGAGTTCTGAAATTTCAACTCTGAGTTCTTTGTCTGAGTTAGGAGTCCGAATATCTGAGTTCTATATTCTGAAGTCTAACTATCGAGTTCTGAGTTCTGAGTTCTGAGTTCTGAGTTTTGAGTTCTGACTTCTGAGTTCTGACATCTGAGTCTTGTGTTCTGAGTTATGAATTTCAGTTCTGAAATGAGAATTCTGAGTTCAGGGTTGTAAACTCTGAGTTCTGGTTCCTGAGGTCTGCATTCTGAGTTCTGAGTGCTGAGTTCTGAATTGTGAGTTTGAGTCTGCATGCTGAACTCTGAATACTGATCACTGTATTGTGTGTTCTGATTTCTAAGTTGTCAATTCTGTGTGCTGAACTGCGAGATCTGAATACTGAGTTGTCATGCTGAGTTCTGAACTCTGAATTCTGAATTCTGAGTTCTGAGTTCTGAGAGATGAATTCTCAATCCCAAGTGCTACACTCTGAGATCTGAGTTTGAATTCTGAGTTGTTAGTTCTATTTTCTGAGTTTTGAATTCTGAGATTTGAGATTTTGTTGTGCATTATGTTTTTATGAGTGCCGAGTTCTGAATTTTGAGGTCTGAATCTTGAGTACTGTATTCTGAGTTCTGAGTTCAAATTTTTCAATTGCGTTCTGAATTCTGAGTTCAGAGTTCAGAATTCTGAGTTACAAATTCTGAGTTCGCAGTTTCTAGTTCTGACTACTGAGTCCGGAATTTTGTGTTCTGAGTTCTGATAAGTGAGTTCTGATAACTGAGTTCTGAATTCTTAGCTGTGACATCTGAGTTCTGAGTTCTCATTTCTCAGTTCTGAATACTAAGTTATGAATTCTCAACTCTTAGCTCTTAGCTCTGAGTTCGGAGTTCTAAATTCTACAGTCTGTATTCTGATTTCAGAGTTGTGAATTCTGTGACCAGAATTCAGAGTTGAGATTTCTGAGTTCTGAATTCTGAGTACTGAATGTTAAGTTCTGAGTTCCGAATTCTGTGTTCCGGTTCTGAATTCGGACTTCTGAATTCTGAATTTTGAATTCTGAGATCTGTATCTCAGTTCTGATTTCTGAGTCGTGGATTCTGAGTTACGTACCCTGAGTAATTGATTCTGAGTTCTGACTTCAAAGTTCTCCATTGCGTTCTGAATTCTGAGTTCTGATTTCACAATTCTGAGTTACAGTTCTGATTTCTGCGTTTTGAGTTCTGAATTGTGTGTTCTGAATTCTGAGTTCCGAATTCTAAGGTGTGAATTCTGAGTTCTGAATCATGAGTACTCCACACTGTGTTCTGAGTTCTGAGAACTGAGTTCTGAATTCTGAGTTCTGTGTTCTGAATTCCGTATTCTGAGTTCCAAATTCTGATTTCCAAGTTTTGAATTCTGACTTAGGATTCTGAGTTCCGAATTCTAAGGTGTGAATTCTGAGTTCTGAGTTCTGATTTCTGAGTGCTGAGAACTGAGTTCTTTGTTCTGAATTCTAAGTTATGAAGTCCGTAGTCTGAGTTCCAAATACTCATTTCCCAGTTCTGATATTCGAGTTTGAATTCTGAGTTCAGAATTCTAAGGTGAGAATTCTGGGTTATGAATTCTGGGTTCTGAATACTGAGTTGTGATTTCTGAGTTCTGAATTCCAAGTTCTGAGTCATCATTTCTGAATTCTGAGTTCTGAGTTATGAATTCTCAACTCTTAGTTCTGAGATCTGAGTTCGGAGTTCTAAACTGAAGCCTGTATTCTGAATTCAGAGTTGTGGATTCTGAGATCAGAATTCAGAGTTGTGAGTTCTGAGTTCTGAATTCTGCGTACTGAATTTTGAGTTCTGAATTCTGCGTTCCGAATTCTGTGTCCTGGGCTCTGAATTCGGATTTCTGAATTCTGATTTGTGAATTTTGAGAACTGAGTCTCATTTATGAATTCCTAGTCACGAATTCTGTGTGGTGAATTGTGACTTCTGAGTTCTGAAATTTCAACTCTGAGTTCTTTGTCTGAGTTAGGAGTCCGAATATCTGAGTTCTATATTCTGAAGTCTAACTATCGAGTTCTGACTTCTGAGTTCTGAGTTTTGAGTTCTGACTTCTGAGTTCTGACATATAAGTCTTGTGTTCTGAGTTATGAATTTCAGTTCTGAAATGAGAATTCTGAGTTCAGGGTTGTAAACTCTGAGTTCTGGTTCCTGAGGTCTGCATTCTGAGTTCTGAGTGCTGAGTTCTGAATTGTGAGTTTGAGTCTGCATGCTGAACTCTGAATACTGATCACTGTATTGTGTGTTCTGATTTCTAAGTTGTCAATTCTGTGTGCTGAACTGCGAGATCTGAATACTGAGTTGTCATGCTGAGTTCTGAACTCTGAATTCTGAATTCTGAGTTCTGAGTTCTGAGGAATGAATTTCAATCCCAAGTGCTACACTCTGAGATCTGAGTTTGAATTCTGAGTTGTTAGTTCTATTTTCTGAGTTTTGAATTCTGAGATTTGAGATTTTGTTGTGCATTATGTTTTTATGAGTGCCGAGTTCTGAATTTTGAGGTCTGAATCTTGAGTACTGTATTCTGAGTTCTGAGTTCAAATTTTTCAATTGCGTTCTGAATTCTGAGTTCTGAGTTCAGAATTCTGAGTTACAAATTCTGAGTTCGCAGTTTCTAGTTCTGACTACTGAGTCCGGAATTTTGTGTTCTGAGTTCTGATAAGTGAGTTCTGATAACTGAGTTCTGAATTCTTAGCTGTGACATCTGAGTTCTGAGTTCTCATTTCTCAGTTCTGAATACTGAGTTATGAATTCTCAACTCTTAGCTCTTAGCTCTGAGTTCGGAGTTCTAAATTCTACAGTCTGTATTCTGATTTCAGAGTTGTGAATTCTGTGACCAGAATTCAGAGTTGAGATTTCTGAGTTCTGAATTCTGAGTACTGAATGTTAAGTTCTGAGTTCCGAATTCTGTGTTCCGGTTCTGAATTCGGACTTCTGAATTCTGAATTTTGAATTCTGAGATCTGTATCTCAGTTCTGATTTCTGAGTCGTGGATTCTGAGTTACGTACCCTGAGTAATTGATTCTGAATTCTGACTTCAAAGTTCTCAATTGCGTTCTGAATTCTGAGTTCTGATTTCACAATTCTGAGTTACAGTTCTGATTTCTGCGTTTTGAGTTCTGAATTGTGTGTTCTGAATTCTGAGTTCCGAATTCTAAGGTGTGAATTCTGAGTTCTGAATCATGAGTACTCCACACTGTGTTCTGAGTTCTGAGAACTGAGTTCTGAATTCTGAGTTCTGTGTTCTGAATTCCGTATTCTGAGTTCCAAATTCTGATTTCCAAGTTTTGAATTCTGACTTAGGATTCTGAGTTCCGAATTCTAAGGTGTGAATTCTGAGTTCTGAGTTCTGATTTCTGAGTGCTGAGAACTGAGTTCTTTGTTCTGAATTCTAAGTTATGAAGTCCGTAGTCTGAGTTCCAAATACTCATTTCCCAGTTCTGATATTCGAGTTTGAATTCTGAGTTCAGAATTCTAAGGTGAGAATTCTGGGTTATGAATTCTGGGTTCTGAATACTGAGTTGTGATTTCTGAGTTCTGAATTCCAAGTTCTGAGTCATCATTTCTGAATTCTGAGTTCTGAGTTATGAATTCTCAACTCTTAGTTCTGAGATCTGAGTTCGGAGTTCTAAACTGAAGCCTGTATTCTGAATTCAGAGTTGTGGATTCTGAGATCAGAATTCAGAGTTGTGAGTTCTGAGTTCTGAATTTTGCGTACTGAATTTTGAGTTCTGAATTCTGCGTTCCGAATTCTGTGTCCTGGGCTCTGAATTCGGATTTCTGAATTCTGATTTGTGAATTTTGAGAACTGAGTCTCATTTATGAATTCCTAGTCACGAATTCTGTGTGGTGAATTGTGACTTCTGAGTTCTGAAATTTCAACTCTGAGTTCTTTGTCTGAGTTAGGAGTCCGAATATCTGAGTTCTATATTCTGAAGTCTAACTATCGAGTTCTGACTTCTGAGTTCTGAGTTTTGAGTTCTGACTTCTGAGTTCTGACATATAAGTCTTGTGTTCTGAGTTATGAATTTCAGTTCTGAAATGAGAATTCTGAGTTCAGGGTTGTAAACTCTGAGTTCTGGTTCCTGAGGTCTGCATTCTGAGTTCTGAGTGCTGAGTTCTGAATTGTGAGTTTGAGTCTGCATGCTGAACTCTGAATACTGATCACCTTATTGTGTGTTCTGATTTCTAAGTTGTCAATTCTGTGTGCTGAACTGCGAGATCTGAATACTGAGTTGTCATGCTGAGTTCTGAACTCTGAATTCTGAATTCTGAGTTCTGAGTTCTGAGGAATGAATTCTCAATCCCAAGTGCTACACTCTGAGATCTGAGTTTGAATTCTGAGTTGTTAGTTCTATTTTCTGAGTTTTGAATTCTGAGATTTGAGATTTTGTTGTGCATTATGTTTTTATGAGTGCCGAGTTCTGAATTTTGAGGTCTGAATCTTGAGTACTGTATTCTGAGTTCTGAGTTCAAATTTTTCAATTGCGTTCTGAATTCTGAGTTCTGAGTTCAGAATTCTGAGTTACAAATTCTGAGTTCGCAGTTTCTAGTTCTGACTACTGAGTCCGGAATTTTGTGTTCTGAGTTCTGATAAGTGAGTTCTGATAACTGAGTTCTGAATTCTTAGCTGTGACATCTGAGTTCTGAGTTCTCATTTCTCAGTTCTGAATACTGAGTTATGAATTCTCAACTCTTAGCTCTTAGCTCTGAGTTCGGAGTTCTAAATTCTACAGTCTGTATTCTGATTTCAGAGTTGTGAATTCTGTGACCAGAATTCAGAGTTGAGATTTCTGAGTTCTGAATTCTGAGTACTGAATGTTAAGTTCTGAGTTCCGAATTCTGTGTTCCGGTTCTGAATTCGGACTTCTGAATTCTGAATTTTGAATTCTGAGATCTGTATCTCAGTTCTGATTTCTGAGTCGTGGATTCTGAGTTACGAACCCTGAGTAATTGATTCTGAGTTCTGACTTCAAAGTTCTCCATTGCGTTCTGAATTCTGAGTTCTGATTTCACAATTCTGAGTTACAGTTCTGATTTCTGCGTTTTGAGTTCTGAATTGTGTGTTCTGAATTCTGAGTTCCGAATTCTAAGGTGTGAATTCTGAGTTCTGAATCATGAGTACTCCACACTGTGTTCTGAGTTCTGAGAACTGAGTTCTGAATTCTGAGTTCTGTGTTCTGAATTCCGTATTCTGAGTTCCAAATTCTGATTTCCAAGTTTTGAATTCTGACTTAGGATTCTGAGTTCCGAATTCTAAGGTGTGAATTCTGAGTTCTGAGTTCTGATTTCTGAGTGCTGAGAACTGAGTTCTTTGTTCTGAATTCTAAGTTATGAAGTCCGTAGTCTGAGTTCCAAATACTCATTTCCCAGTTCTGATATTCGAGTTTGAATTCTGAGTTCAGAATTCTAAGGTGAGAATTCTGGGTTATGAATTCTGGGTTCTGAATACTGAGTTGTGATTTCTGAGTTCTGAATTCCAAGTTCTGAGTCATCATTTCTGAATTCTGAGTTCTGAGTTATGAATTCTCAACTCTTAGTTCTGAGATCTGAGTTCGGAGTTCTAAACTGAAGCCTGTATTCTGAATTCAGAGTTGTGGATTCTGAGATCAGAATTCAGAGTTGTGAGTTCTGAGTTCTGAATTCTGCGTACTGAATTTGGAGTTCTGAATTCTGTGTTCCGAATTCTGTGTCCCGGGCTCTGAATTCGGATTTCTGAATTCTGATTTGTGAATTTTGAGAACTGAGTCTCATTTATGAATTCCTAGTCACGAATTCTGTGTGGTGAATTGTGACTTCTGAGTTCTGAAATTTCAACTCTGAGTTCTTTGTCTGAGTTAGGAGACCGAATATCTGAGTTCTATATTCTGAAGTCTAACTATCGAGTTCTGAGTTCTGAGTTCTGAGTTTTGAGTTCTGACTTCTGAGTTCTGACATCTGAGTCTTGTGTTCTGAGTTATGAATTTCAGTTCTGAAATGAGAATTCTGAGTTCAGGGTTGTAAACTCTGAGTTCTGGTTCCTGAGGTCTGCATTCTGAGTTCTGAGTGCTGAGTTCTGAATTGTGAGTTTGAGTCTGCATGCTGAACTCTGAATACTGATCACTGTATTGTGTGTTCTGATTTCTAAGTTGTCAATTCTGTGTGCTGAACTGCGAGATCTGAATACTGAGTTGTCATGCTGAGTTCTGAACTCTGAATTCTGAATTCTGAGTTCTGAGTTCTGAGGAATGAATTCTCAATCCCAAGTGCTACACTCTGAGATCTGAGTTTGAATTCTGAGTTGTTAGTTCTATTTTCTGAGTTTTGAATTCTGAGATTTGAGATTTTGTTGTGCATTATGTTTTTATGAGTGCCGAGTTCTGAATTTTGAGGTCTGAATCTTGAGTACTGTATTCTGAGTTTTGAGTTCAAATTTTTCAATTGCGTTCTGAATTCTGAGTTCAGAGTTCAGAATTCTGAGTTACAAATTCTGAGTTCGCAGTTTCTAGTTCTGACTACTGAGTCCGGAATTTTGTGTTCTGAGTTCTGATAACTGAGTTCTGATAACTGAGTTCTGAATTCTTAGCTGTGACATCTGAGTTCTGAGTTCTCATTTCTCAGTTCTGAATACTGAGTTATGAATTCTCAACTCTTAGCTCTTAGCTCTGAGTTCGGAGTTCTAAATTCTACAGTCTGTATTCTGATTTCAGAGTTGTGAATTTTGTGACCAGAATTCAGAGTTGAGATTTCTGAGTTCTGAATTCTGAGTACTGAATGTTAAGTTCTGAGTTCCGAATTCTGTGTTCCGGTTCTGAATTCGGACTTCTGAATTCTAAATTTTGAATTCTGAGATCTGTATCTCAGTTCTGATTTCTGAGTCGTGGATTCTGAGTTACGTACCCTGAGTCATTGATTCTGAATTCTGACTTCAAAGTTCTCCATTGCGTTCTGAATTCTGAGTTCTGATTTCACAATTCTGAGTTACAGTTCTGATTTCTGCGTTTTGAGTTCTGAATTGTGTGTTCTGAATTCTGAGTTCCAAATTCTAAGGTGTGAATTCTGAGTTCTGAATCATGAGTACTCCACACTGTGTTCTGAGTTCTGAGAACTGAGTTCTGAATTCTGAGTTCTGTGTTCTGAATTCCGTATTCTGAGTTCCAAATTCTGATTTCCAAGTTTTGAATTCTGACTTAGGATTCTGAGTTCCGAATTCTAAGGTGTGAATTCTGAGTTCTGAGTTCTGAGTTCTGAGTGCTGAGAACTGAGTTCTTTGTTCTGAATTCTAAGTTATGAAGTCCGTAGTCTGAGTTCCAAATACTCATTTCCCAGTTCTGATATTCGAGTTTGAATTCTGAGTTCAGAATTCTAAGGTGAGAATTCTGGGTTATGAATTCTGGGTTCTGAATACTGAGTTGTGATTTCTGAGTTCTGAATTCCAAGTTCTGGCTCATCATTTCTGAATTCTGAGTTCTGAGTTATGAATTCTCAACTCTTAGTTCTGAGATCTGAGTTCGGAGTTCTAAACTGAAGCCTGTATTCTGAATTCAGAGTTGTGGATTCTGAGATCAGAATTCAGAGTTGTGAGTTCTGAGTTCTGAATTCTGCGTACTGAATTTTGAGTTCTGAGTTCCGAATTCTGTGTCCCGGGCTCTGAATTCGGATTTCTGAATTCTGATTTGTGAATTTTGAGAACTGAGTCTCATTTATGAATTCCTAGTCACGAATTCTGTGTGGTGAATTGTGACTTCTGAGTTCTGAAGTTTCAACTCTGAGTTCTTTGTCTGAGTTAGGAGTCCGAATATCTGAGTTCTATATTCTGAAGTCTAACTATCGAGTTCTGACTTCTGAGTTCTGAGTTTTGAGTTCTGACTTCTGAGTTCTGACATCTGAGTCTTGTGTTCTGAGTTATGAATTTCAGTTCTGAAATGAGAATTCTGAGTTCAGGGTTGTAAACTCTGAGTTCTGGTTCCTGAGGTCTGCATTCTGAGTTCTGAGTGCTGAGTTCTGAATTGTGAGTTTGAGTCTGCATGCTGAACTCTGAATACTGATCACTGTATTGTGTGTTCTGATTTCTAAGTTGTCAATTCTGTGTGCTGAACTGCGAGATCTGAATACTGAGTTGTCATGCTGAGTTCTGAACTCTGAATTCTGAATTCTGAGTTCTGAGTTCTGAGGAATGAATTCTCAATCCAAAGTGCTACACTCTGAGATCTGAGTTTGAATTCTGAGTTGTTAGTTCTATTTTCTGAGTTTTGAATTCTGAGATTTGAGAATTTGTTGTGCATTATGTTTTTATGAGTGCCGAGTTCTGAATTTTGACGTCTGAATCTTGAGTACTGTATTCTGAGTTCTGAGTTCAAATTTTTCAATTGCGTTCTGAATTCTGAGTTCTGAGTTCAGAATTCTGAGTTACAAATTCTGAGTTCGCAGTTTCTAGTTCTGACTACTGAGTCCGGAATTTTGTGTTCTGAGTTCTGATAACTGAGTTCTGAATTCTTAGCTGTGACATCTGAGTTCTGAGTTCTCATTTCTCAGTTCTGAATACTGAGTTATGAATTCTCAACTCTTAGCTCTTAGCTCTGAGTTCGGAGTTCTAAATTCTACAGTCTGTATTCTGATTTCAGAGTTGTGAATTTTGTGACCAGAATTCAGAGTTGAGATTTCTGAGTTCTGAATTCTGAGTACTGAATGTTAAGTTCTGAGTTCCAAATTCTGTGTTCCGGTTCTGAATTCGGACTTCTGAATTCTAAATTTTGAATTCTGAGATCTGTATCTCAGTTCTGATTTCTGAGTCGTGGATTCTGAGTTACGTACCCTGAGTCATTGATTCTGAATTCTGACTTCAAAGTTCTCCATTGCGTTCTGAATTCTGAGTTCTGATTTCACAATTCTGAGTTACAGTTCTGATTTCTGCGTTTTGAGTTCTGAATTGTGTGTTCTGAATTCTGAGTTCCAAATTCTAAGGTGTGAATTCTGAGTTCTGAATCATGAGTACTCCACACTGTGTTCTGAGTTCTGAGAACTGAGTTCTGAATTCTGAGTTCTGTGTTCTGAATTCCGTATTCTGAGTTCTAAATTCTGATTTCCAAGTTTTGAATTCTGACTTAGGATTCTGAGTTCCGAATTCTAAGGTGTGAATTCTGAGTTCTGAGTTCTGAGTTCTGAGTGCTGAGAACTGAGTTCTTTGTTCTGAATTCTAAGTTATGAAGTCCGTAGTCTGAGTTCCAAATACTCATTTCCCAGTTCTGATATTCGAGTTTGAATTCTGAGTTCAGAATTCTAAGGTGAGAATTCTGGGTTATGAATTCTGGGTTCTGAATACTGAGTTGTGATTTCTGAGTTCTGAATTCCAAGTTCTGGGTCATCATTTCTGAATTCTGAGTTCTGAGTTATGAATTCTCAACTCTTAGTTCTGAGATCTGAGTTCGGAGTTCTAAACTGAAGCCTGTATTCTGAATTCAGAGTTGTGGATTCTGAGATCAGAATTCAGAGTTGTGAGTTCTGAGTTCTGAATTCTGCGTACTGAATTTTGAGTTCTGAGTTCCGAATTCTGTGTCCCGGGCTCTGAATTCGGATTTCTGAATTCTGATTTGTGAATTTTGAGAACTGAGTCTCATTTATGAATTCCTAGTCACGAATTCTGTGTGGTGAATTGTGACTTCTGAGTTCTGAAGTTTCAACTCTGAGTTCTTTGTCTGAGTTAGGAGTCCGAATATCTGAGTTCTATATTCTGAAGTCTAACTATCGAGTTCTGACTTCTGAGTTCTGAGTTTTGAGTTCTGACTTCTGAGTTCTGACATCTGAGTCTTGTGTTCTGAGTTATGAATTTCAGTTCTGAAATGAGAATTCTGAGTTCAGGGTTGTAAACTCTGAGTTCTGGTTCCTGAGGTCTGCATTCTGAGTTCTGAGTGCTGAGTTCTGAATTGTGAGTTTGAGTCTGCATGCTGAACTCTGAATACTGATCACTGTATTGTGTGTTCTGATTTCTAAGTTGTCAATTCTGTGTGCTGAACTGCGAGATCTGAATACTGAGTTGTCATGCTGAGTTCTGAACTCTGAATTCTGAATTCTGAGTTCTGAGTTCTGAGGAATGAATTCTCAATCCCAAGTGCTACACTCTGAGATCTGAGTTTGAATTCTGAGTTGTTAGTTCTATTTTCTGAGTTTTGAATTCTGAGATTTGAGATTTTGTTGTGCATTATGTTTTTATGAGTGCCGAGTTCTGAATTTTGAGGTCTGAATCTTGAGTACTGTATTCTGAGTTCTGAGTTCAAATTTTTCAATTGCGTTCTGAATTCTGAGTTCAGAGTTCAGAATTCTGAGTTACAAATTCTGAGTTCGCAGTTTCTAGTTCTGACTACTGAGTCCGGAATTTTGTGTTCTGAGTTCTGATAAGTGAGTTCTGATAACTGAGTTCTGAATTCTTAGCTGTGACATCTGAGTTCTGAGTTCTCATTTCTCAGTTCTGAATACTGAGTTATGAATTCTCAACTCTTAGCTCTTAGCTCTGAGTTCGGAGTTCTAAATTCTACAGTCTGTATTCTGATTTCAGAGTTGTGAATTTTGTGACCAGAATTCAGAGTTGAGATTTCTGAGTTCTGAATTCTGAGTACTGAATGTTAAGTTCTGAGTTCCGAATTCTGTGTTCCGGTTCTGAATTCGGACTTCTGAATTCTAAATTTTGAATTCTGAGATCTGTATCTCAGTTCTGATTTCTGAGTCGTGGATTCTGAGTTACGTACCCTGAGTAATTGATTCTGAATTCTGACTTCAAAGTTCTCCATTGCGTTCTGAATTCTGAGTTCTGATTTCACAATTCTGAGTTACAGTTCTGATTTCTGCGTTTTGAGTTCTGAATTGTGTGTTCTGAATTCTGAGTTCCAAATTCTAAGGTGTGAATTCTGAGTTCTGAATCATGAGTACTCCACACTGTGTTCTGAGTTCTGAGAACTGAGTTCTGAATTCTGAGTTCTGTGTTCTGAATTCCGTATTCTGAGTTCTAAATTCTGATTTCCAAGTTTTGAATTCTGACTTAGGATTCTGAGTTCCGAATTCTAAGGTGTGAATTCTGAGTTCTGAGTTCTGATTTCTGAGTGCTGAGAACTGAGTTCTTTGTTCTGAATTCTAAGTTATGAAGTCCGTAGTCTGAGTTCCAAATACTCATTTCCCAGTTCTGATATTCGAGTTTGAATTCTGAGTTCAGAATTCTAAGGTGAGAATTCTGGGTTATGAATTCTGGGTTCTGAATACTGAGTTGTGATTTCTGAGTTCTGAATTCCAAGTTCTGAGTCATCATTTCTGAATTCTGAGTTCTGAGTTATGAATTCTCAACTCTTAGTTCTGAGATCTGAGTTCGGAGTTCTAAACTGAAGCCTGTATTCTGAATTCAGAGTTGTGGATTCTGAGATCAGAATTCAGAGTTGTGAGTTCTGAGTTCTGAATTCTGCGTACTGAATTTGGAGTTCTGTGTTCCGAATTCTGTGTCCTAGGCTCTGAATTCGGATTTCTGAATTCTGATTTGTGAATTTTGAGAACTGAGTCTCATTTATGAATTCCTAGTCACGAATTCTGTGTGGTGAATTGTGACTTCTGAGTTCTGAAGTTTCAACTCTGAGTTCTTTGTCTGAGTTAGGAGACCGAATATCTGAGTTCTATATTCTGAAGTCTAACTATCGAGTTCTGAGTTCTGAGTTCTGAGTTTTGAGTTCTGACTTCTGAGTTCTGACATCTGAGTCTTGTGTTCTGAGTTATGAATTTCAGTTCTGAAATGAGAATTCTGAGTTCAGGGTTGTAAACTCTGAGTTCTGGTTCCTGAGGTCTGCATTCTGAGTTCTGAGTGCTGAGTTCTGAATTGTGAGTTTGAGTCTGCATGCTGAACTCTGAATACTGATCACTGTATTGTGTGTTCTGATTTCTAAGTTGTCAATTCTGTGTGCTGAACTGCGAGATCTGAATACTGAGTTGTCATGCTGAGTTCTGAACTCTGAATTCTGAATTCTGAGTTCTGAGTTCTGAGGAATGAATTCTCAATCCCAAGTGCTACACTCTGAGATCTGAGTTTGAATTCTGAGTTGTTAGTTCTATTTTCTGAGTTTTGAATTCTGAGATTTGAGATTTTGTTGTGCATTATGTTTTTATGAGTGCCGAGTTCTGAATTTTGAGGTCTGAATCTTGAGTACTGTATTCTGAGTTCTGAGTTCAAATTTTTCAATTGCGTTCTGAATTCTGAGTTCTGAGTTCAGAATTCTGAGTTACAAATTCTGAGTTCGCAGTTTCTAGTTCTGACTACTGAGTCCGGAATTTTGTGTTCTGAGTTCTGATAAGTGAGTTCTGATAACTGAGTTCTGAATTCTTAGCTGTGACATCTGAGTTCTGAGTTCTCATTTCTCAGTTCTGAATACTGAGTTATGAATTCTCAACTCTTAGCTCTTAGCTCTGAGTTCGGAGTTCTAAATTCTACAGTCTGTATTCTGATTTCAGAGTTGTGAATTTTGTGACCAGAATTCAGAGTTGAGATTTCTGAGTTCTGAATTCTGAGTACTGAATGTTAAGTTCTGAGTTCCGAATTCTGTGTTCCGGTTCTGAATTCGGACTTCTGAATTCTAAATTTTGAATTCTGAGATCTGTATCTCAGTTCTGATTTCTGAGTCGTGGATTCTGAGTTACGTACCCTGAGTCATTGATTCTGAATTCTGACTTCAAAGTTCTCCATTGCGTTCTGAATTCTGAGTTCTGATTTCACAATTCTGAGTTACAGTTCTGATTTCTGCGTTTTGAGTTCTGAATTGTGTGTTCTGAATTCTGAGTTCCAAATTCTAAGGTGTGAATTCTGAGTTCTGAATCATGAGTACTCCACACTGTGTTCTGAGTTCTGAGAACTGAGTTCTGAATTCTGAGTTCTGTGTTCTGAATTCCGTATTCTGAGTTCTAAATTCTGATTTCCAAGTTTTGAATTCTGACTTAGGATTCTGAGTTCCGAATTCTAAGGTGTGAATTCTGAGTTCTGAGTTCTGAGTTCTGAGTGCTGAGAACTGAGTTCTTTGTTCTGAATTCTAAGTTATGAAGTCCGTAGTCTGAGTTCCAAATACTCATTTCCCAGTTCTGATATTCGAGTTTGAATTCTGAGTTCAGAATTCTAAGGTGAGAATTCTGGGTTATGAATTCTGGGTTCTGAATACTGAGTTGTGATTTCTGAGTTCTGAATTCCAAGTTCTGGGTCATCATTTCTGAATTCTGAGTTCTGAGTTATGAATTCTCAACTCTTAGTTCTGAGATCTGAGTTCGGAGTTCTAAACTGAAGCCTGTATTCTGAATTCAGAGTTGTGGATTCTGAGATCAGAATTCAGAGTTGTGAGTTCTGAGTTCTGAATTCTGCGTACTGAATTTTGAGTTCTGAGTTCCGAATTCTGTGTCCCGGGCTCTGAATTCGGATTTCTGAATTCTGATTTGTGAATTTTGAGAACTGAGTCTCATTTATGAATTCCTAGTCACGAATTCTGTGTGGTGAATTGTGACTTCTGAGTTCTGAAGTTTCAACTCTGAGTTCTTTGTCTGAGTTAGGAGTCCGAATATCTGAGTTCTATATTCTGAAGTCTAACTATCGAGTTCTGACTTCTGAGTTCTGAGTTTTGAGTTCTGACTTCTGAGTTCTGACATCTGAGTCTTGTGTTCTGAGTTATGAATTTCAGTTCTGAAATGAGAATTCTGAGTTCAGGGTTGTAAACTCTGAGTTCTGGTTCCTGAGGTCTGCATTCTGAGTTCTGAGTGCTGAGTTCTGAATTGTGAGTTTGAGTCTGCATGCTGAACTCTGAATACTGATCACTGTATTGTGTGTTCTGATTTCTAAGTTGTCAATTCTGTGTGCTGAACTGCGAGATCTGAATACTGAGTTGTCATGCTGAGTTCTGAACTCTGAATTCTGAATTCTGAGTTCTGAGTTCTGAGGAATGAATTCTCAATCCCAAGTGCTACACTCTGAGATCTGAGTTTGAATTCTGAGTTGTTAGTTCTATTTTCTGAGTTTTGAATTCTGAGATTTGAGATTTTGTTGTGCATTATGTTTTTATGAGTGCCGAGTTCTGAATTTTGAGGTCTGAATCTTGAGTACTGTATTCTGAGTTCTGAGTTCAAATTTTTCAATTGCGTTCTGAATTCTGAGTTCAGAGTTCAGAATTCTGAGTTACAAATTCTGAGTTCGCAGTTTCTAGTTCTGACTACTGAGTCCGGAATTTTGTGTTCTGAGTTCTGATAAGTGAGTTCTGATAACTGAGTTCTGAATTCTTAGCTGTGACATCTGAGTTCTGAGTTCTCATTTCTCAGTTCTGAATACTGAGTTATGAATTCTCAACTCTTAGCTCTTAGCTCTGAGTTCGGAGTTCTAAATTCTACAGTCTGTATTCTGATTTCAGAGTTGTGAATTTTGTGACCAGAATTCAGAGTTGAGATTTCTGAGTTCTGAATTCTGAGTACTGAATGTTAAGTTCTGAGTTCCGAATTCTGTGTTCCGGTTCTGAATTCGGACTTCTGAATTCTAAATTTTGAATTCTGAGATCTGTATCTCAGTTCTGATTTCTGAGTCGTGGATTCTGAGTTACGTACCCTGAGTCATTGATTCTGAATTCTGACTTCAAAGTTCTCCATTGCGTTCTGAATTCTGAGTTCTGATTTCACAATTCTGAGTTACAGTTCTGATTTCTGCGTTTTGAGTTCTGAATTGTGTGTTCTGAATTCTGAGTTCCAAATTCTAAGGTGTGAATTCTGAGTTCTGAATCATGAGTACTCCACACTGTGTTCTGAGTTCTGAGAACTGAGTTCTGAATTCTGAGTTCTGTGTTCTGAATTCCGTATTCTGAGTTCTAAATTCTGATTTCCAAGTTTTGAATTCTGACTTAGGATTCTGAGTTCCGAATTCTAAGGTGTGAATTCTGAGTTCTGAGTTCTGATTTCTGAGTGCTGAGAACTGAGTTCTTTGTTCTGAATTCTAAGTTATGAAGTCCGTAGTCTGAGTTCCAAATACTCATTTCCCAGTTCTGATATTCGAGTTTGAATTCTGAGTTCAGAATTCTAAGGTGAGAATTCTGGGTTATGAATTCTGGGTTCTGAATACTGAGTTGTGATTTCTGAGTTCTGAATTCCAAGTTCTGAGTCATCATTTCTGAATTCTGAGTTCTGAGTTATGAATTCTCAACTCTTAGTTCTGAGATCTGAGTTCGGAGTTCTAAACTGAAGCCTGTATTCTGAATTCAGAGTTGTGGATTCTGAGATCAGAATTCAGAGTTGTGAGTTCTGAGTTCTGAATTCTGCGTACTGAATTTGGAGTTCTGTGTTCCGAATTCTGTGTCCTAGGCTCTGAATTCGGATTTCTGAATTCTGATTTGTGAATTTTGAGAACTGAGTCTCATTTATGAATTCCTAGTCACGAATTCTGTGTGGTGAATTGTGACTTCTGAGTTCTGAAGTTTCAACTCTGAGTTCTTTGTCTGAGTTAGGAGACCGAATATCTGAGTTCTATATTCTGAAGTCTAACTATCGAGTTCTGAGTTCTGAGTTCTGAGTTTTGAGTTCTGACTTCTGAGTTCTGACATCTGAGTCTTGTGTTCTGAGTTATGAATTTCAGTTCTGAAATGAGAATTCTGAGTTCAGGGTTGTAAACTCTGAGTTCTGGTTCCTGAGGTCTGCATTCTGAGTTCTGAGTGCTGAGTTCTGAATTGTGAGTTTGAGTCTGCATGCTGAACTCTGAATACTGATCACTGTATTGTGTGTTCTGATTTCTAAGTTGTCAATTCTGTGTGCTGAACTGCGAGATCTGAATACTGAGTTGTCATGCTGAGTTCTGAACTCTGAATTCTGAATTCTGAGTTCTGAGTTCTGAGGAATGAATTCTCAATCCCAAGTGCTACACTCTGAGATCTGAGTTTGAATTCTGAGTTGTTAGTTCTATTTTCTGAGTTTTGAATTCTGAGATTTGAGATTTTGTTGTGCATTATGTTTTTATGAGTGCCGAGTTCTGAATTTTGAGGTCTGAATCTTGAGTACTGTATTCTGAGTTCTGAGTTCAAATTTTTCAATTGCGTTCTGAATTCTGAGTTCTGAGTTCAGAATTCTGAGTTACAAATTCTGAGTTCGCAGTTTCTAGTTCTGACTACTGAGTCCGGAATTTTGTGTTCTGAGTTCTGATAAGTGAGTTCTGATAACTGAGTTCTGAATTCTTAGCTGTGACATCTGAGTTCTGAGTTCTCATTTCTCAGTTCTGAATACTGAGTTATGAATTCTCAACTCTTAGCTCTTAGCTCTGAGTTCGGAGTTCTAAATTCTACAGTCTGTATTCTGATTTCAGAGTTGTGAATTTTGTGACCAGAATTCAGAGTTGAGATTTCTGAGTTCTGAATTCTGAGTACTGAATGTTAAGTTCTGAGTTCCGAATTCTGTGTTCCGGTTCTGAATTCGGACTTCTGAATTCTGAATTTTGAATTCTGAGATCTGTATCTCAGTTCTGATTTCTGAGTCGTGGATTCTGAGTTACGTACCCTGAGTAATTGATTCTGAATTCTGACTTCAAAGTTCTCAATTGCGTTCTGAATTCTGAGTTCTGATTTCACAATTCTGAGTTACAGTTCTGATTTCTGCGTTTTGAGTTCTGAATTGTGTGTTCTGAATTCTGAGTTCCGAATTCTAAGGTGTGAATTCTGAGTTCTGAATCATGAGTACTCCACACTGTGTTCTGAGTTCTGAGAACTGAGTTCTGACTTCTGAGTTCTGTGTTCTGAATTCCGTATTCTGAGTTCTAAATTCTGATTTCCAAGTTTTGAATTCTGACTTAGGATTCTGAGTTCTGAATTCTAAGGTGTGAATTCTGAGTTCTGAGTTCTGATTTCTGAGTGCTGAGAACTGAGTTCTGTGTTCTGAATTCTAAGTTATGAAGTCCGTAGTCTGAGTTCCAAATACTCATTTCCCAGTTCTGATATTCGAGTTTGAATTCTGAGTTCAGAATTCTAAGGTGAGAATTCTGGGTTATGAATTCTGGGTTCTGAATACTGAGTTGTGATTTCTGAGTTCTGAATTCCAAGTTCTGAGTCATCATTTCTGAATTCTGAGTTCTGAGTTATGAATTCTCAACTCTTAGTTCTGAGATCTGAGTTCGGAGTTCTAAACTGAAGCCTGTATTCTGAATTCAGAGTTGTGGATTCTGAGATCAGAATTCAGAGTTGTGAGTTCTGAGTTCTGAATTCTGCGTACTGAATTTTGAGTTCTGAGTTCCGAATTCTGTGTCCCGGGCTCTGAATTCGGATTTCTGAATTCTGATTTGTGAATTTTGAGAACTGAGTCTCATTTATGAATTCCTAGTCACGAATTCTGTGTGGTGAATTGTGACTTCTGAGTTCTGAAGTTTCAACTCTGAGTTCTTTGTCTGAGTTAGGAGTCCGAATATCTGAGTTCTATATTCTGAAGTCTAACTATCGAGTTCTGACTTCTGAGTTCTGAGTTTTGAGTTCTGACTTCTGAGTTCTGACATCTGAGTCTTGTGTTCTGAGTTATGAATTTCAGTTCTGAAATGAGAATTCTGAGTTCAGGGTTGTAAACTCTGAGTTCTGGTTCCTGAGGTCTGCATTCTGAGTTCTGAGTGCTGAGTTCTGAATTGTGAGTTTGAGTCTGCATGCTGAACTCTGAATACTGATCACTGTATTGTGTGTTCTGATTTCTAAGTTGTCAATTCTGTGTGCTGAACTGCGAGATCTGAATACTGAGTTGTCATGCTGAGTTCTGAACTCTGAATTCTGAATTCTGAGTTCTGAGTTCTGAGGAATGAATTCTCAATCCCAAGTGCTACACTCTGAGATCTGAGTTTGAATTCTGAGTTGTTAGTTCTATTTTCTGAGTTTTGAATTCTGAGATTTGAGATTTTGTTGTGCATTATGTTTTTATGAGTGCCGAGTTCTGAATTTTGAGGTCTGAATCTTGAGTACTGTATTCTGAGTTCTGAGTTCAAATTTTTCAATTGCGTTCTGAATTCTGAGTTCAGAGTTCAGAATTCTGAGTTACAAATTCTGAGTTCGCAGTTTCTAGTTCTGACTACTGAGTCCGGAATTTTGTGTTCTGAGTTCTGATAAGTGAGTTCTGATAACTGAGTTCTGAATTCTTAGCTGTGACATCTGAGTTCTGAGTTCTCATTTCTCAGTTCTGAATACTGAGTTATGAATTCTCAACTCTTAGCTCTTAGCTCTGAGTTCGGAGTTCTAAATTCTACAGTCTGTATTCTGATTTCAGAGTTGTGAATTTTGTGACCAGAATTCAGAGTTGAGATTTCTGAGTTCTGAATTCTGAGTACTGAATGTTAAGTTCTGAGTTCCGAATTCTGTGTTCCGGTTCTGAATTCGGACTTCTGAATTCTGAATTTTGAATTCTGAGATCTGTATCTCAGTTCTGATTTCTGAGTCGTGGATTCTGAGTTACGTACCCTGAGTCATTGATTCTGAATTCTGACTTCAAAGTTCTCAATTGCGTTCTGAATTCTGAGTTCTGATTTCACAATTCTGAGTTACAGTTCTGATTTCTGCGTTTTGAGTTCTGAATTGTGTGTTCTGAATTCTGAGTTCCAAATTCTAAGGTGTGAATTCTGAGTTCTGAATCATGAGTACTCCACACTGTGTTCTGAGTTCTGAGAACTGAGTTCTGAATTCTGAGTTCTGTGTTCTGAATTCCGTATTCTGAGTTCCAAATTCTGATTTCCAAGTTTTGAATTCTGACTTAGGATTCTGAGTTCCGAATTCTAAGGTGTGAATTCTGAGTTCTGAGTTCTGATTTCTGAGTGCTGAGAACTGAGTTCTGTGTTCTGAATTCTAAGTTATGAAGTCCGTAGTCTGAGTTCCAAATACTCATTTCCCAGTTCTGATATTCGAGTTTGAATTCTGAGTTCAGAATTCTAAGGTGAGAATTCTGGGTTATGAATTCTGGGTTCTGAATACTGAGTTGTGATTTCTGAGTTCTGAATTCCAAGTTCTGAGTCATCATTTCTGAATTCTGAGTTCTGAGTTATGAATTCTCAACTCTTAGTTCTGAGATCTGAGTTCGGAGTTCTAAACTGAAGCCTGTATTCTGAATTCAGAGTTGTGGATTCTGAGATCAGAATTCAGAGTTGTGAGTTCTGAGTTCTGAATTCTGCGTACTGAATTTTGAGTTCTGAATTCTGTGTTCCGAATTCTGTGTCCCGGGCTCTGAATTCGGATTTCTGAATTCTGATTTGTGAATTTTGAGAACTGAGTCTCATTTATGAATTCCTAGTCACGAATTCTGTGTGGTGAATTGTGACTTCTGAGTTCTGAAGTTTCAACTCTGAGTTCTTTGTCTGAGTTAGGAGACCGAATATCTGAGTTCTATATTCTGAAGTATAACTATCGAGTTCTGAGTTCTGAGTTCTGAGTTTTGAGTTCTGACTTCTGAGTTCTGACATCTGAGTCTTGTGTTCTGAGTTATGAATTTCAGTTCTGAAATGAGAATTCTGAGTTCAGGGTTGTAAACTCTGAGTTCTGGTTCCTGAGGTCTGCATTCTGAGTTCTGAGTGCTGAGTTCTGAATTGTGAGTTTGAGTCTGCATGCTGAACTCTGAATACTGATCACTGTATTGTGTGTTCTGATTTCTAAGTTGTCAATTCTGTGTGCTGAACTGCGAGATCTGAATACTGAGTTGTCATGCTGAGTTCTGAACTCTGAATTCTGAATTCTGAGTTCTGAGTTCTGAGGAATGAATTTCAATCCCAAGTGCTACACTCTGAGATCTGAGTTTGAATTCTGAGTTGTTAGTTCTATTTTCTGAGTTTTGAATTCTGAGATTTGAGATTTTGTTGTGCATTATGTTTTTATGAGTGCCGAGTTCTGAATTGTGAGGTCTGAATCTTGAGTACTGTATTCTGAGTTCTGAGTTCAAATTTTTCAATTGCGTTCTGAATTCTGAGTTCAGAGTTCAGAATTCTGAGTTACAAATTCTGAGTTCGCAGTTTCTAGTTCTGACTACTGAGTCCGGAATTTTGTGTTCTGAGTTCTGATAACTGAGTTCTGATAACTGAGTTCTGAATTCTTAGCTGTGACATCTGAGTTCTGAGTTCTCATTTCTCAGTTCTGAATACTGAGTTATGAATTCTCAACTCTTAGCTCTTAGCTCTGAGTTCGGAGTTCTAAATTCTACAGTCTGTATTCTGATTTCAGAGTTGTGAATTCTGTGACCAGAATTCAGAGTTGAGATTTCTGAGTTCTGAATTCTGAGTACTGAATGTTAAGTTCTGAGTTCCGAATTCTGTGTTCCGGTTCTGAATTCGGACTTCTGAATTCTGAATTTTGAATTCTGAGATCTGTATCTCAGTTCTGATTTCTGAGTCGTGGATTCTGAGTTACGTACCCTGAGTCATTGATTCTGAATTCTGACTTCAAAGTTCTCAATTGCGTTCTGAATTCTGAGTTCTGATTTCACAATTCTGAGTTACAGTTCTGATTTCTGCGTTTTGAGTTCTGAAATGTGTGTTCTGAATTCTGAGTTCCGAATTCTAAGGTGTGAATTCTGAGTTCTGAATCATGAGTACTCCACACTGTGTTCTGAGTTCTGAGAACTGAGTTCTGAATTCTGAGTTCTGTGTTCTGAATTCCGTATTCTGAGTTCCAAATTCTGATTTCCAAGTTTTGAATTCTGACTTAGGATTCTGAGTTCCGAATTCTAAGGTGTGAATTCTGAGTTCTGAGTTCTGATTTCTGAGTGCTGAGAACTGAGTTCTGTGTTCTGAATTCTAAGTTATGAAGTCCGTAGTCTGAGTTCCAAATACTCATTTCCCAGTTCTGATATTCGAGTTTGAATTCTGAGTTCAGAATTCTAAGGTGAGAATTCTGGGTTATGAATTCTGGGTTCTGAATACTGAGTTGTGATTTCTGAGTTCTGAATTCCAAGTTCTGAGTCATCATTTCTGAATTCTGAGTTCTGAGTGATGAATTCTCAACTCTTAGTTCTGAGATCTGAGTTCGGAGTTCTAAACTGAAGCCTGTATTCTGAATTCAGAGTTGTGGATTCTGAGATCAGAATTCAGAGTTGTGAGTTCTGAGTTCTGAATTCTGCGTACTGAATTTTGAGTTCTGAATTCTGCGTTCCGAATTCTGTGTCCTGGGCTCTGAATTCGGATTTCTGAATTCTGATTTGTGAATTTTGAGAACTGAGTCTCATTTATGAATTCCTAGTCACGAATTCTGTGTGGTGAGTTGTGACTTCTGAGTTCTGAAATTTCAACTCTGAGTTCTTTGTCTGAGTTAGGAGTCCGAATATCTGAGTTCTATATTCTGAAGTCTAACTATCGAGTTCTGAGTTCTGAGTTCTGAGTTCTGAGTTTTGAGTTCTGACTTCTGAGTTCTGACATCTGAGTCTTGTGTTCTGAGTTATGAATTTCAGTTCTGAAATGAGAATTCTGAGTTCAGGGTTGTAAACTCTGAGTTCTGGTTCCTGAGGTCTGCATTCTGAGTTCTGAGTGCTGAGTTCTGAATTGTGAGTTTGAGTCTGCATGCTGAACTCTGAATACTGATCACTGTATTGTGTGTTCTGATTTCTAAGTTGTCAATTCTGTGTGCTGAACTGCGAGATCTGAATACTGAGTTGTCATGCTGAGTTCTGAACTCTGAATTCTGAATTCTGAGTTCTGAGTTCTGAGAGATGAATTCTCAATCCCAAGTGCTACACTCTGAGATCTGAGTTTGAATTCTGAGTTGTTAGTTCTATTTTCTGAGTTTTGAATTCTGAGATTTGAGATTTTGTTGTGCATTATGTTTTTATGAGTGCCGAGTTCTGAATTTTGAGGTCTGAATCTTGAGTACTGTATTCTGAGTTCTGAGTTCAAATTTTTCAATTGCGTTCTGAATTCTGAGTTCAGAGTTCAGAATTCTGAGTTACAAATTCTGAGTTCGCAGTTTCTAGTTCTGACTACTGAGTCCGGAATTTTGTGTTCTGAGTTCTGATAAGTGAGTTCTGATAACTGAGTTCTGAATTCTTAGCTGTGACATCTGAGTTCTGAGTTCTCATTTCTCAGTTCTGAATACTAAGTTATGAATTCTCAACTCTTAGCTCTTAGCTCTGAGTTCGGAGTTCTAAATTCTACAGTCTGTATTCTGATTTCAGAGTTGTGAATTCTGTGACCAGAATTCAGAGTTGAGATTTCTGAGTTCTGAATTCTGAGTACTGAATGTTAAGTTCTGAGTTCCGAATTCTGTGTTCCGGTTCTGAATTCGGACTTCTGAATTCTGAATTTTGAATTCTGAGATCTGTATCTCAGTTCTGATTTCTGAGTCGTGGATTCTGAGTTACGTACCCTGAGTAATTGATTCTGAGTTCTGACTTCAAAGTTCTCCATTGCGTTCTGAATTCTGAGTTCTGATTTCACAATTCTGAGTTACAGTTCTGATTTCTGCGTTTTGAGTTCTGAATTGTGTGTTCTGAATTCTGAGTTCCGAATTCTAAGGTGTGAATTCTGAGTTCTGAATCATGAGTACTCCACACTGTGTTCTGAGTTCTGAGAACTGAGTTCTGAATTCTGAGTTCTGTGTTCTGAATTCCGTATTCTGAGTTCCAAATTCTGATTTCCAAGTTTTGAATTCTGACTTAGGATTCTGAGTTCCGAATTCTAAGGTGTGAATTCTGAGTTCTGAGTTCTGATTTCTGAGTGCTGAGAACTGAGTTCTTTGTTCTGAATTCTAAGTTATGAAGTCCGTAGTCTGAGTTCCAAATACTCATTTCCCAGTTCTGATATTCGAGTTTGAATTCTGAGTTCAGAATTCTAAGGTGAGAATTCTGGGTTATGAATTCTGGGTTCTGAATACTGAGTTGTGATTTCTGAGTTCTGAATTCCAAGTTCTGAGTCATCATTTCTGAATTCTGAGTTCTGAGTTATGAATTCTCAACTCTTAGTTCTGAGATCTGAGTTCGGAGTTCTAAACTGAAGCCTGTATTCTGAATTCAGAGTTGTGGATTCTGAGATCAGAATTCAGAGTTGTGAGTTCTGAGTTCTGAATTCTGCGTACTGAATTTTGAGTTCTGAATTCTGTGTTCCGAATTCTGTGTCCCGGGCTCTGAATTCGGATTTCTGAATTCTGATTTGTGAATTTTGAGAACTGAGTCTCATTTATGAATTCCTAGTCACGAATTCTGTGTGGTGAATTGTGACTTCTGAGTTCTGAAGTTTCAACTCTGAGTTCTTTGTCTGAGTTAGGAGACCGAATATCTGAGTTCTATATTCTGAAGTCTAACTATCGAGTTCTGAGTTCTGAGTTCTGAGTTTTGAGTTCTGACTTCTGAGTTCTGACATCTGAGTCTTGTGTTCTGAGTTATGAATTTCAGTTCTGAAATGAGAATTCTGAGTTCAGGGTTGTAAACTCTGAGTTCTGGTTCCTGAGGTCTGCATTCTGAGTTCTGAGTGCTGAGTTCTGAATTGTGAGTTTGAGTCTGCATGCTGAACTCTGAATACTGATCACTGTATTGTGTGTTCTGATTTCTAAGTTGTCAATTCTGTGTGCTGAACTGCGAGATCTGAATACTGAGTTGTCATGCTGAGTTCTGAACTCTGAATTCTGAATTCTGAGTTCTGAGTTCTGAGAAATGAATTCTCAATCCAAAGTGCTACACTCTGAGATCTGAGTTTGAATTCTGAGTTGTTAGTTCTATTTTCTGAGTTTTGAATTCTGAGATTTGAGATTTTGTTGTGCATTATGTTTTTATGAGTGCCGAGTTCTGAATTTTGAGGTCTGAATCTTGAGTACTGTATTCTGAGTTCTGAGTTCAAATTTTTCAATTGCGTTCTGAATTCTGAGTTCAGAGTTCAGAATTCTGAGTTACAAATTCTGAGTTCGCAGTTTCTAGTTCTGACTACTGAGTCCGGAATTTTGTGTTCTGAGTTCTGATAAGTGAGTTCTGATAACTGAGTTCTGAATTCTTAGCTGTGACATCTGAGTTCTGAGTTCTCATTTCTCAGTTCTGAATACTGAGTTATGAATTCTCAACTCTTAGCTCTTAGCTCTGAGTTCGGAGTTCTAAATTCTACAGTCTGTATTCTGATTTCAGAGTTGTGAATTCTGTGACCAGAATTCAGAGTTGAGATTTCTGAGTTCTGAATTCTGAGTACTGAATGTTAAGTTCTGAGTTCCGAATTCTGTGTTCCGGTTCTGAATTCGGACTTCTGAATTCTGAATTTTGAATTCTGAGATCTGTATCTCAGTTCTGATTTCTGAGTCGTGGATTCTGAGTTACGTACCCTGAGTAATTGATTCTGAATTCTGACTTCAAAGTTCTCAATTGCGTTCTGAATTCTGAGTTCTGATTTCACAATTCTGAGTTACAGTTCTGATTTCTGCGTTTTGAGTTCTGAATTGTGTGTTCTGAATTCTGAGTTCCGAATTCTAAGGTGTGAATTCTGAGTTCTGAATCATGAGTACTCCACACTGTGTTCTGAGTTCTGAGAACTGAGTTCTGAATTCTGAGTTCTGTGTTCTGAATTCCGTATTCTGAGTTTCAAATTCTGATTTCCAAGTTTTGAATTCTGAGTTAGGATTCTGAGTTCCGAATTCTAAGGTGTGAATTCTGAGTTCTGAGTTCTGATTTCTGAGTGCTGAGAACTGAGTTCTTTGTTCTGAATTCTAAGTTATGAAGTCCGTAGTCTGAGTTCCAAATACTCATTTCCCAGTTCTGATATTCGAGTTTGAATTCTGAGTTCAGAATTCTAAGGTGAGAATTCTGGGTTATGAATTCTGGGTTCTGAATACTGAGTTGTGATTTCTGAGTTCTGAATTCCAAGTTCTGAGTCATCATTTCTGAATTCTGAGTTCTGAGTTATGAATTCTCAACTCTTAGTTCTGAGATCTGAGTTCGGAGTTCTAAACTGAAGCCTGTATTCTGAATTCAGAGTTGTGGATTCTGAGATCAGAATTCAGAGTTGTGAGTTCTGAGTTCTGAATTCTGCGTACTGAATTTTGAGTTCTGAATTCTGCGTTCCGAATTCTGTGTCCTGGGCTCTGAATTCGGATTTCTGAATTCTGATTTGTGAATTTTGAGAACTGAGTCTCATTTATGAATTCCTAGTCACGAATTCTGTGTGGTGAATTGTGACTTCTGAGTTCTGAAATTTCAACTCTGAGTTCTTTGTCTGAGTTAGGAGTCCGAATATCTGAGTTCTATATTCTGAAGTCTAACTATCGAGTTCTGACTTCTGAGTTCTGAGTTTTGAGTTCTGACTTCTGAGTTCTGACATATAAGTCTTGTGTTCTGAGTTATGAATTTCAGTTCTGAAATGAGAATTCTGAGTTCAGGGTTGTAAACTCTGAGTTCTGGTTCCTGAGGTCTGCATTCTGAGTTCTGAGTGCTGAGTTCTGAATTGTGAGTTTGAGTCTGCATGCTGAACTCTGAATACTGATCACTGTATTGTGTGTTCTGATTTCTAAGTTGTCAATTCTGTGTGCTGAACTGCGAGATCTGAATACTGAGTTGTCATGCTGAGTTCTGAACTCTGAATTCTGAATTCTGAGTTCTGAGTTCTGAGGAATGAATTTCAATCCCAAGTGCTACACTCTGAGATCTGAGTTTGAATTCTGAGTTGTTAGTTCTATTTTCTGAGTTTTGAATTCTGAGATTTGAGATTTTGTTGTGCATTATGTTTTTATGAGTGCCGAGTTCTGAATTTTGAGGTCTGAATCTTGAGTACTGTATTCTGAGTTCTGAGTTCAAATTTTTCAATTGCGTTCTGAATTCTGAGTTCTGAGTTCAGAATTCTGAGTTACAAATTCTGAGTTCGCAGTTTCTAGTTCTGACTACTGAGTCCGGAATTTTGTGTTCTGAGTTCTGATAAGTGAGTTCTGATAACTGAGTTCTGAATTCTTAGCTGTGACATCTGAGTTCTGAGTTCTCATTTCTCAGTTCTGAATACTGAGTTATGAATTCTCAACTCTTAGCTCTTAGCTCTGAGTTCGGAGTTCTAAATTCTACAGTCTGTATTCTGATTTCAGAGTTGTGAATTCTGTGACCAGAATTCAGAGTTGAGATTTCTGAGTTCTGAATTCTGAGTACTGAATGTTAAGTTCTGAGTTCCGAATTCTGTGTTCCGGTTCTGAATTCGGACTTCTGAATTCTGAATTTTGAATTCTGAGATCTGTATCTCAGTTCTGATTTCTGAGTCGTGGATTCTGAGTTACGTACCCTGAGTAATTGATTCTGAATTCTGACTTCAAAGTTCTCAATTGCGTTCTGAATTCTGAGTTCTGATTTCACAATTCTGAGTTACAGTTCTGATTTCTGCGTTTTGAGTTCTGAATTGTGTGTTCTGAATTCTGAGTTCCGAATTCTAAGGTGTGAATTCTGAGTTCTGAATCATGAGTACTCCACACTGTGTTCTGAGTTCTGAGAACTGAGTTCTGAATTCTGAGTTCTGTGTTCTGAATTCCGTATTCTGAGTTCCAAATTCTGATTTCCAAGTTTTGAATTCTGACTTAGGATTCTGAGTTCCGAATTCTAAGGTGTGAATTCTGAGTTCTGAGTTCTGATTTCTGAGTGCTGAGAACTGAGTTCTTTGTTCTGAATTCTAAGTTATGAAGTCCGTAGTCTGAGTTCCAAATACTCATTTCCCAGTTCTGATATTCGAGTTTGAATTCTGAGTTCAGAATTCTAAGGTGAGAATTCTGGGTTATGAATTCTGGGTTCTGAATACTGAGTTGTGATTTCTGAGTTCTGAATTCCAAGTTCTGAGTCATCATTTCTGAATTCTGAGTTCTGAGTTATGAATTCTCAACTCTTAGTTCTGAGATCTGAGTTCGGAGTTCTAAACTGAAGCCTGTATTCTGAATTCAGAGTTGTGGATTCTGAGATCAGAATTCAGAGTTGTGAGTTCTGAGTTCTGAATTTTGCGTACTGAATTTTGAGTTCTGAATTCTGCGTTCCGAATTCTGTGTCCTGGGCTCTGAATTCGGATTTCTGAATTCTGATTTGTGAATTTTGAGAACTGAGTCTCATTTATGAATTCCTAGTCACGAATTCTGTGTGGTGAATTGTGACTTCTGAGTTCTGAAATTTCAACTCTGAGTTCTTTGTCTGAGTTAGGAGTCCGAATATCTGAGTTCTATATTCTGAAGTCTAACTATCGAGTTCTGACTTCTGAGTTCTGAGTTTTGAGTTCTGACTTCTGAGTTCTGACATCTGAGTCTTGTGTTCTGAGTTATGAATTTCAGTTCTGAAATGAGAATTCTGAGTTCAGGGTTGTAAACTCTGAGTTCTGGTTCCTGAGGTCTGCATTCTGAGTTCTGAGTGCTGAGTTCTGAATTGTGAGTTTGAGTCTGCATGCTGAACTCTGAATACTGATCACCTTATTGTGTGTTCTGATTTCTAAGTTGTCAATTCTGTGTGCTGAACTGCGAGATCTGAATACTGAGTTGTCATGCTGAGTTCTGAACTCTGAATTCTGAATTCTGAGTTCTGAGTTCTGAGGAATGAATTCTCAATCCAAAGTGCTACACTCTGAGATCTGAGTTTGAATTCTGAGTTGTTAGTTCTATTTTCTGAGTTTTGAATTCTGAGATTTGAGATTTTGTTGTGCATTATGTTTTTATGAGTGCCGAGTTCTGAATTTTGAGGTCTGAATCTTGAGTACTGTATTCTGAGTTCTGAGTTCAAATTTTTCAATTGCGTTCTGAATTCTGAGTTCTGAGTTCAGAATTCTGAGTTACAAATTCTGAGTTCGCAGTTTCTAGTTCTGACTACTGAGTCCGGAATTTTGTGTTCTGAGTTCTGATAAGTGAGTTCTGATAACTGAGTTCTGAATTCTTAGCTGTGACATCTGAGTTCTGAGTTCTCATTTCTCAGTTCTGAATACTGAGTTATGAATTCTCAACTCTTAGCTCTTAGCTCTGAGTTCGGAGTTCTAAATTCTACAGTCTGTATTCTGATTTCAGAGTTGTGAATTCTGTGACCAGAATTCAGAGTTGAGATTTCTGAGTTCTGAATTCTGAGTACTGAATGTTAAGTTCTGAGTTCCGAATTCTGTGTTCCGGTTCTGAATTCGGACTTCTGAATTCTGAATTTTGAATTCTGAGATCTGTATCTCAGTTCTGATTTCTGAGTCGTGGATTCTGAGTTACGAACCCTGAGTAATTGATTCTGAGTTCTGACTTCAAAGTTCTCCATTGCGTTCTGAATTCTGAGTTCTGATTTCACAATTCTGAGTTACAGTTCTGATTTCTGCGTTTTGAGTTCTGAATTGTGTGTTCTGAATTCTGAGTTCCGAATTCTAAGGTGTGAATTCTGAGTTCTGAATCATGAGTACTCCACACTGTGTTCTGAGTTCTGAGAACTGAGTTCTGAATTCTGAGTTCTGTGTTCTGAATTCCGTATTCTGAGTTCCAAATTCTGATTTCCAAGTTTTGAATTCTGACTTAGGATTCTGAGTTCTGAATTCTAAGGTGTGAATTCTGAGTTCTGAGTTCTGATTTCTGAGTGCTGAGAACTGAGTTCTTTGTTCTGAATTCTAAGTTATGAAGTCCGTAGTCTGAGTTCCAAATACTCATTTCCCAGTTCTGATATTCGAGTTTGAATTCTGAGTTCAGAATTCTAAGGTGAGAATTCTGGGTTATGAATTCTGGGTTCTGAATACTGAGTTGTGATTTCTGAGTTCTGAATTCCAAGTTCTGAGTCATCATTTCTGAATTCTGAGTTCTGAGTGATGAATTCTCAACTCTTAGTTCTGAGATCTGAGTTCGGAGTTCTAAACTGAAGCCTGTATTCTGAATTCAGAGTTGTGGATTCTGAGATCAGAATTCAGAGTTGTGAGTTCTGAGTTCTGAATTCTGCGTACTGAATTTTGAGTTCTGAATTCTGTGTTCCGAATTCTGTGTCCCGGGCTCTGAATTCGGATTTCTGAATTCTGATTTGTGAATTTTGAGAACTGAGTCTCATTTATGAATTCCTAGTCACGAATTCTGTGTGGTGAATTGTGACTTCTGAGTTCTGAAATTTCAACTCTGAGTTCTTTGTCTGAGTTAGGAGACCGAATATCTGAGTTCTATATTCTGAAGTCTAACTATCGAGTTCTGAGTTCTGAGTTCTGAGTTTTGAGTTCTGACTTCTGAGTTCTGACATCTGAGTCTTGTGTTCTGAGTTATGAATTTCAGTTCTGAAATGAGAATTCTGAGTTCAGGGTTGTAAACTCTGAGTTCTGGTTCCTGAGGTCTGCATTCTGAGTTCTGAGTGCTGAGTTCTGAATTGTGAGTTTGAGTCTGCATGCTGAACTCTGAATACTGATCACTGTATTGTGTGTTCTGATTTCTAAGTTGTCAATTCTGTGTGCTGAACTGCGAGATCTGAATACTGAGTTGTCATGCTGAGTTCTGAACTCTGAATTCTGAATTCTGAGTTCTGAGTTCTGAGGAATGAATTCTCAATCCCAAGTGCTACACTCTGAGATCTGAGTTTGAATTCTGAGTTGTTAGTTCTATTTTCTGAGTTTTGAATTCTGAGATTTGAGATTTTGTTGTGCATTATGTTTTTATGAGTGCCGAGTTCTGAATTTTGAGGTCTGAATCTTGAGTACTGTATTCTGAGTTTTGAGTTCAAATTTTTCAATTGCGTTCTGAATTCTGAGTTCAGAGTTCAGAATTCTGAGTTACAAATTCTGAGTTCGCAGTTTCTAGTTCTGACTACTGAGTCCGGAATTTTGTGTTCTGAGTTCTGATAACTGAGTTCTGATAACTGAGTTCTGAATTCTTAGCTGTGACATCTGAGTTCTGAGTTCTCATTTCTCAGTTCTGAATACTGAGTTATGAATTCTCAACTCTTAGCTCTTAGCTCTGAGTTCGGAGTTCTAAATTCTACAGTCTGTATTCTGATTTCAGAGTTGTGAATTTTGTGACCAGAATTCAGAGTTGAGATTTCTGAGTTCTGAATTCTGAGTACTGAATGTTAAGTTCTGAGTTCCGAATTCTGTGTTCCGGTTCTGAATTCGGACTTCTGAATTCTAAATTTTGAATTCTGAGATCTGTATCTCAGTTCTGATTTCTGAGTCGTGGATTCTGAGTTACGTACCCTGAGTCATTGATTCTGAATTCTGACTTCAAAGTTCTCCATTGCGTTCTGAATTCTGAGTTCTGATTTCACAATTCTGAGTTACAGTTCTGATTTCTGCGTTTTGAGTTCTGAATTGTGTGTTCTGAATTCTGAGTTCCAAATTCTAAGGTGTGAATTCTGAGTTCTGAATCATGAGTACTCCACACTGTGTTCTGAGTTCTGAGAACTGAGTTCTGAATTCTGAGTTCTGTGTTCTGAATTCCGTATTCTGAGTTCCAAATTCTGATTTCCAAGTTTTGAATTCTGACTTAGGATTCTGAGTTCCGAATTCTAAGGTGTGAATTCTGAGTTCTGAGTTCTGAGTTCTGAGTGCTGAGAACTGAGTTCTTTGTTCTGAATTCTAAGTTATGAAGTCCGTAGTCTGAGTTCCAAATACTCATTTCCCAGTTCTGATATTCGAGTTTGAATTCTGAGTTCAGAATTCTAAGGTGAGAATTCTGGGTTATGAATTCTGGGTTCTGAATACTGAGTTGTGATTTCTGAGTTCTGAATTCCAAGTTCTGGCTCATCATTTCTGAATTCTGAGTTCTGAGTTATGAATTCTCAACTCTTAGTTCTGAGATCTGAGTTCGGAGTTCTAAACTGAAGCCTGTATTCTGAATTCAGAGTTGTGGATTCTGAGATCAGAATTCAGAGTTGTGAGTTCTGAGTTCTGAATTCTGCGTACTGAATTTTGAGTTCTGAGTTCCGAATTCTGTGTCCCGGGCTCTGAATTCGGATTTCTGAATTCTGATTTGTGAATTTTGAGAACTGAGTCTCATTTATGAATTCCTAGTCACGAATTCTGTGTGGTGAATTGTGACTTCTGAGTTCTGAAGTTTCAACTCTGAGTTCTTTGTCTGAGTTAGGAGTCCGAATATCTGAGTTCTATATTCTGAAGTCTAACTATCGAGTTCTGACTTCTGAGTTCTGAGTTTTGAGTTCTGACTTCTGAGTTCTGACATCTGAGTCTTGTGTTCTGAGTTATGAATTTCAGTTCTGAAATGAGAATTCTGAGTTCAGGGTTGTAAACTCTGAGTTCTGGTTCCTGAGGTCTGCATTCTGAGTTCTGAGTGCTGAGTTCTGAATTGTGAGTTTGAGTCTGCATGCTGAACTCTGAATACTGATCACTGTATTGTGTGTTCTGATTTCTAAGTTGTCAATTCTGTGTGCTGAACTGCGAGATCTGAATACTGAGTTGTCATGCTGAGTTCTGAACTCTGAATTCTGAATTCTGAGTTCTGAGTTCTGAGGAATGAATTCTCAATCCAAAGTGCTACACTCTGAGATCTGAGTTTGAATTCTGAGTTGTTAGTTCTATTTTCTGAGTTTTGAATTCTGAGATTTGAGAATTTGTTGTGCATTATGTTTTTATGAGTGCCGAGTTCTGAATTTTGAGGTCTGAATCTTGAGTACTGTATTCTGAGTTCTGAGTTCAAATTTTTCAATTGCGTTCTGAATTCTGAGTTCTGAGTTCAGAATTCTGAGTTACAAATTCTGAGTTCGCAGTTTCTAGTTCTGACTACTGAGTCCGGAATTTTGTGTTCTGAGTTCTGATAACTGAGTTCTGAATTCTTAGCTGTGACATCTGAGTTCTGAGTTCTCATTTCTCAGTTCTGAATACTGAGTTATGAATTCTCAACTCTTAGCTCTTAGCTCTGAGTTCGGAGTTCTAAATTCTACAGTCTGTATTCTGATTTCAGAGTTGTGAATTTTGTGACCAGAATTCAGAGTTGAGATTTCTGAGTTCTGAATTCTGAGTACTGAATGTTAAGTTCTGAGTTCCGAATTCTGTGTTCCGGTTCTGAATTCGGACTTCTGAATTCTAAATTTTGAATTCTGAGATCTGTATCTCAGTTCTGATTTCTGAGTCGTGGATTCTGAGTTACGTACCCTGAGTCATTGATTCTGAATTCTGACTTCAAAGTTCTCCATTGCGTTCTGAATTCTGAGTTCTGATTTCACAATTCTGAGTTACAGTTCTGATTTCTGCGTTTTGAGTTCTGAATTGTGTGTTCTGAATTCTGAGTTCCAAATTCTAAGGTGTGAATTCTGAGTTCTGAATCATGAGTACTCCACACTGTGTTCTGAGTTCTGAGAACTGAGTTCTGAATTCTGAGTTCTGTGTTCTGAATTCCGTATTCTGAGTTCTAAATTCTGATTTCCAAGTTTTGAATTCTGACTTAGGATTCTGAGTTCCGAATTCTAAGGTGTGAATTCTGAGTTCTGAGTTCTGAGTTCTGAGTGCTGAGTGCTGAGAACTGAGTTCTTTGTTCTGAATTCTAAGTTATGAAGTCCGTAGTCTGAGTTCCAAATACTCATTTCCCAGTTCTGATATTCGAGTTTGAATTCTGAGTTCAGAATTCTAAGGTGAGAATTCTGGGTTATGAATTCTGGGTTCTGAATACTGAGTTGTGATTTCTGAGTTCTGAATTCCAAGTTCTGGGTCATCATTTCTGAATTCTGAGTTCTGAGTTATGAATTCTCAACTCTTAGTTCTGAGATCTGAGTTCGGAGTTCTAAACTGAAGCCTGTATTCTGAATTCAGAGTTGTGGATTCTGAGATCAGAATTCAGAGTTGTGAGTTCTGAGTTCTGAATTCTGCGTACTGAATTTTGAGTTCTGAGTTCCGAATTCTGTGTCCCGGGCTCTGAATTCGGATTTCTGAATTCTGATTTGTGAATTTTGAGAACTGAGTCTCATTTATGAATTCCTAGTCACGAATTCTGTGTGGTGAATTGTGACTTCTGAGTTCTGAAGTTTCAACTCTGAGTTCTTTGTCTGAGTTAGGAGTCCGAATATCTGAGTTCTATATTCTGAAGTCTAACTATCGAGTTCTGACTTCTGAGTTCTGAGTTTTGAGTTCTGACTTCTGAGTTCTGACATCTGAGTCTTGTGTTCTGAGTTATGAATTTCAGTTCTGAAATGAGAATTCTGAGTTCAGGGTTGTAAACTCTGAGTTCTGGTTCCTGAGGTCTGCATTCTGAGTTCTGAGTGCTGAGTTCTGAATTGTGAGTTTGAGTCTGCATGCTGAACTCTGAATACTGATCACTGTATTGTGTGTTCTGATTTCTAAGTTGTCAATTCTGTGTGCTGAACTGCGAGATCTGAATACTGAGTTGTCATGCTGAGTTCTGAACTCTGAATTCTGAATTCTGAATTCTGAGTTCTGAGGAATGAATTCTCAATCCCAAGTGCTACACTCTGAGATCTGAGTTTGAATTCTGAGTTGTTAGTTCTATTTTCTGAGTTTTGAATTCTGAGATTTGAGATTTTGTTGTGCATTATGTTTTTATGAGTGCCGAGTTCTGAATTTTGAGGTCTGAATCTTGAGTACTGTATTCTGAGTTCTGAGTTCAAATTTTTCAATTGCGTTCTGAATTCTGAGTTCAGAGTTCAGAATTCTGAGTTACAAATTCTGAGTTCGCAGTTTCTAGTTCTGACTACTGAGTCCGGAATTTTGTGTTCTGAGTTCTGATAAGTGAGTTCTGATAACTGAGTTCTGAATTCTTAGCTGTGACATCTGAGTTCTGAGTTCTCATTTCTCAGTTCTGAATACTGAGTTATGAATTCTCAACTCTTAGCTCTTAGCTCTGAGTTCGGAGTTCTAAATTCTACAGTCTGTATTCTGATTTCAGAGTTGTGAATTTTGTGACCAGAATTCAGAGTTGAGATTTCTGAGTTCTGAATTCTGAGTACTGAATGTTAAGTTCTGAGTTCCGAATTCTGTGTTCCGGTTCTGAATTCGGACTTCTGAATTCTAAATTTTGAATTCTGAGATCTGTATCTCAGTTCTGATTTCTGAGTCGTGGATTCTGAGTTACGTACCCTGAGTAATTGATTCTGAATTCTGACTTCAAAGTTCTCCATTGCGTTCTGAATTCTGAGTTCTGATTTCACAATTCTGAGTTACAGTTCTGATTTCTGCGTTTTGAGTTCTGAATTGTGTGTTCTGAATTCTGAGTTCCAAATTCTAAGGTGTGAATTCTGAGTTCTGAATCATGAGTACTCCACACTGTGTTCTGAGTTCTGAGAACTGAGTTCTGAATTCTGAGTTCTGTGTTCTGAATTCCGTATTCTGAGTTCTAAATTCTGATTTCCAAGTTTTGAATTCTGACTTAGGATTCTGAGTTCCGAATTCTAAGGTGTGAATTCTGAGTTCTGAGTTCTGATTTCTGAGTGCTGAGAACTGAGTTCTTTGTTCTGAATTCTAAGTTATGAAGTCCGTAGTCTGAGTTCCAAATACTCATTTCCCAGTTCTGATATTCGAGTTTGAATTCTGAGTTCAGAATTCTAAGGTGAGAATTTTGGGTTATGAATTCTGGGTTCTGAATACTGAGTTGTGATTTCTGAGTTCTGAATTCCAAGTTCTGAGTCATCATTTCTGAATTCTGAGTTCTGAGTTATGAATTCTCAACTCTTAGTTCTGAGATCTGAGTTCGGAGTTCTAAACTGAAGCCTGTATTCTGAATTCAGAGTTGTGGATTCTGAGATCAGAATTCAGAGTTGTGAGTTGTGAGTTCTGAATTCTGCGTACTGAATTTGGAGTTCTGAATTCTGCGTTCCGAATTCTGTGTCCTGGGCTCTGAATTCGGATTTCTGAATTCTGATTTGTGAATTTTGAGAACTGAGTCTCATTTATGAATTCCTAGTCACGAATTCTGTGTGGTGAATTGTGACTTCTGAGTTCTGAAATTTCAACTCTGAGTTCTTTGTCTGAGTTAGGAGTCCGAATATCTGAGTTCTATATTCTGAAGTCTAACTATCGAGTTCTGAGTTCTGAGTTCTGAGTTTTGAGTTCTGACTTCTGAGTTCTGACATCTGAGTCTTGTGTTCTGAGTTATGAATTTCAGTTCTGAAATGAGAATTCTGAGTTCAGGGTTGTAAACTCTGAGTTCTGGTTCCTGAGGTCTGCATTCTGAGTTCTGAGTGCTGAGTTCTGAATTGTGAGTTTGAGTCTGCATGCTGAACTCTGAATACTGATCACTGTATTGTGTGTTCTGATTTCTAAGTTGTCAATTCTGTGTGCTGAACTGCGAGATCTGAATACTGAGTTGTCATGCTGAGTTCTGAACTCTGAATTCTGAATTCTGAGTTCTGAGTTCTGAGGGATGAATTCTCAATCCCAAGTGCTACACTCTGAGATCTGAGTTTGAATTCTGAGTTGTTAGTTCTATTTTCTGAGTTTTGAATTCTGAGATTTGAGATTTTGTTGTGCATTATGTTTTTATGAGTGCCGAGTTCTGAATTTTGAGGTCTGAATCTTGAGTACTGTATTCTGAGTTCTGAGTTCAAATTTTTCAATTGCGTTCTGAATTCTGAGTTCAGAGTTCAGAATTCTGAGTTACAAATTCTGAGTTCGCAGTTTCTAGTTCTGACTACTGAGTCCGGAATTTTGTGTTCTGAGTTCTGATAAGTGAGTTCTGATAACTGAGTTCTGAATTCTTAGCTGTGACATCTGAGTTCTGAGTTCTCATTTCTCAGTTCTGAATACTGAGTTATGAATTCTCAACTCTTAGCTCTTAGCTCTGAGTTCGGAGTTCTAAATTCTACAGTCTGTATTCTGATTTCAGAGTTGTGAATTCTGTGACCAGAATTCAGAGTTGAGATTTCTGAGTTCTGAATTCTGAGTACTGAATGTTAAGTTCTGAGTTCCGAATTCTGTGTTCCGGTTCTGAATTCGGACTTCTGAATTCTGAATTTTGAATTCTGAGATCTGTATCTCAGTTCTGATTTCTGAGTCGTGGATTCTGAGTTACGTACCCTGAGTAATTGATTCTGAATTCTGACTTCAAAGTTCTCAATTGCGTTCTGAATTCTGAGTTCTGATTTCACAATTCTGAGTTACAGTTCTGATTTCTGCGTTTTGAGTTCTGAATTGTGTGTTCTGAATTCTGAGTTCCGAATTCTAAGGTGTGAATTCTGAGTTCTGAATCATGAGTACTCCACACTGTGTTCTGAGTTCTGAGAACTGAGTTCTGAATTCTGAGTTCTGTGTTCTGAATTCCGTATTCTGAGTTCCAAATTCTGATTTCCAAGTTTTGAATTCTGACTTAGGATTCTGAGTTCCGAATTCTAAGGTGTGAATTCTGAGTTCTGAGTTCTGATTTCTGAGTGCTGAGAACTGAGTTCTTTGTTCTGAATTCTAAGTTATGAAGTCCGTAGTCTGAGTTCCAAATACTCATTTCCCAGTTCTGATATTCGAGTTTGAATTCTGAGTTCAGAATTCTAAGGTGAGAATTCTGGGTTATGAATTCTGGGTTCTGAATACTGAGTTGTGATTTCTGAGTTCTGAATTCCAAGTTCTGAGTCATCATTTCTGAATTCTGAGTTCTGAGTGATGAATTCTCAACTCTTAGTTCTGAGATCTGAGTTCGGAGTTCTAAACTGAAGCCTGTATTCTGAATTCAGAGTTGTGGATTCTGAGATCAGAATTCAGAGTTGTGAGTTCTGAGTTCTGAATTCTGCGTACTGAATTTTGAGTTCTGAATTCTGCGTTCCGAATTCTGTGTCCTGGGCTCTGAATTCGGATTTCTGAATTCTGATTTGTGAATTTTGAGAACTGAGTCTCATTTATGAATTCCTAGTCACGAATTCTGTGTGGTGAATTGTGACTTCTGAGTTCTGAAATTTCAACTCTGAGTTCTTTGCCTGAGTTAGGAGTCCAAATATCTGAGTTCTATATTCTGAAGTCTAACTATCGAGTTCTGACTTCTGAGTTCTGAGTTTTGAGTTCTGACTTCTGAGTTCTGACATATAAGTCTTGTGTTCTGAGTTATGAATTTCAGTTCTGAAATGAGAATTCTGAGTTCAGGGTTGTAAACTCTGAGTTCTGGTTCCTGAGGTCTGCATTCTGAGTTCTGAGTGCTGAGTTCTGAATTGTGAGTTTGAGTCTGCATGCTGAACTCTGAATACTGATCACCTTATTGTGTGTTCTGATTTCTAAGTTGTCAATTCTGTGTGCTGAACTGCGAGATCTGAATACTGAGTTGTCATGCTGAGTTCTGAACTCTGAATTCTGAATTCTGAGTTCTGAGTTCTGAGGAATGAATTCTCAATCCCAAGTGCTACACTCTGAGATCTGAGTTTGAATTCTGAGTTGTTAGTTCTATTTTCTGAGTTTTGAATTCTGAGATTTGAGATTTTGTTGTGCATTATGTTTTTATGAGTGCCGAGTTCTGAATTGTGAGGTCTGAATCTTGAGTACTGTATTCTGAGTTCTGAGTTCAAATTTTTCAATTGCGTTCTGAATTCTGAGTTCAGAGTTCAGAATTCTGAGTTACAAATTCTGAGTTCGCAGTTTCTAGTTCTGACTACTGAGTCCGGAATTTTGTGTTCTGAGTTCTGATAAGTGAGTTCTGATAACTGAGTTCTGAATTCTTAGCTGTGACATCTGAGTTCTGAGTTCTCATTTCTCAGTTCTGAATACTGAGTTATGAATTCTCAACTCTTAGCTCTTAGCTCTGAGTTCGGAGTTCTAAATTCTACAGTCTGTATTCTGATTTCAGAGTTGTGAATTCTGTGACCAGAATTCAGAGTTGAGATTTCTGAGTTCTGAATTCTGAGTACTGAATGTTAAGTTCTGAGTTCCGAATTCTGTGTTCCGGTTCTGAATTCGGACTTCTGAATTCTGAATTTTGAATTCTGAGATCTGTATCTCAGTTCTGATTTCTGAGTCGTGGATTCTGAGTTACGTACCCTGAGTAATTGATTCTGAATTCTGACTTCAAAGTTCTCAATTGCGTTCTGAATTCTGAGTTCTGATTTCACAATTCTGAGTTACAGTTCTGATTTCTGCGTTTTGAGTTCTGAATTGTGTGTTCTGAATTCTGAGTTCCGAATTCTAAGGTGTGAATTCTGAGTTCTGAATCATGAGTACTCCACACTGTGTTCTGAGTTCTGAGAACTGAGTTCTGAATTCTGAGTTCTGTGTTCTGAATTCCGTATTCTGAGTTCCAAATTCTGATTTCCAAGTTTTGAATTCTGACTTAGGATTCTGAGTTCCGAATTCTAAGGTGTGAATTCTGAGTTCTGAGTTCTGATTTCTGAGTGCTGAGAACTGAGTTCTTTGTTCTGAATTCTAAGTTATGAAGTCCGTAGTCTGAGTTCCAAATACTCATTTCCCAGTTCTGATATTCGAGTTTGAATTCTGAGTTCAGAATTCTAAGGTGAGAATTCTGGGTTATGAATTCTGGGTTCTGAATACTGAGTTGTGATTTCTGAGTTCTGAATTCCAAGTTCTGAGTCATCATTTCTGAATTCTGAGTTCTGAGTGATGAATTCTCAACTCTTAGTTCTGAGATCTGAGTTCGGAGTTCTAAACTGAAGCCTGTATTCTGAATTCAGAGTTGTGGATTCTGAGATCAGAATTCAGAGTTGTGAGTTCTGAGTTCTGAATTCTGCGTACTGAATTTTGAGTTCTGAATTCTGCGTTCCGAATTCTGTGTCCTGGGCTCTGAATTCGGATTTCTGAATTCTGATTTGTGAATTTTGAGAACTGAGTCTCATTTATGAATTCCTAGTCACGAATTCTGTGTGGTGAATTGTGACTTCTGAGTTCTGAAATTTCAACTCTGAGTTCTTTGTCTGAGTTAGGAGTCCGAATATCTGAGTTCTATATTCTGAAGTCTAACTATCGAGTTCTGAGTTCTGAGTTTTGAGTTCTGACTTCTGAGTTCTGACATCTGAGTCTTGTGTTCTGAGTTATGAATTTCAGTTCTGAAATGAGAATTCTGAGTTCAGGGTTGTAAACTCTGAGTTCTGGTTCCTGAGGTCTGCATTCTGAGTTCTGAGTGCTGAGTTCTGAATTGTGAGTTTGAGTCTGCATGCTGAACTCTGAATACTGATCACTGTATTGTGTGTTCTGATTTCTAAGTTGTCAATTCTGTGTGCTGAACTGCGAGATCTGAATACTGAGTTGTCATGCTGAGTTCTGAACTCTGAATTCTGAATTCTGAGTTCTGAGTTCTGAGGAATGAATTCTCAATCCCAAGTGCTACACTCTGAGATCTGAGTTTGAATTCTGAGTTGTTACTTCTATTTTCTGAGTTTTGAATTCTGAGATTTGAGATTTTGTTGTGCATTATGCTTTTATGAGTGCCGAGTTCTGAATTTTGAGGTCTGAATCTTGAGTACTGTATTCTGAGTTCTGAGTTCAAATTTTTCAATTGCGTTCTGAATTCTGAGTTCAGAGTTCAGAATTCTGAGTTACAAATTCTGAGTTCGCAGTTTCTAATTCTGACTACTGAGTCCGGAATTTTGTGTTCTGAGTTCTGATAAGTGAGTTCTGATAACTGAGTTCTGAATTCTTAGCTGTGACATCTGAGTTCTGAGTTCTCATTTCTCAGTTCTGAATACTGAGTTATGAATTCTCAACTCTTAGCTCTTAGCTCTGAGTTCGGAGTTCTAAATTCTACAGTCTGTATTCTGATTTCAGAGTTGTGAATTCTGTGACCAGAATTCAGAGTTGAGATTCCTGAGTTCTGAATTCTGAGTACTGAATGTTAAGTTCTGAGTTCCGAATTCTGTGTTCCGGTTCTGAATTCGGACTTCTGAATTCTGAATTTTGAATTCTGAGATCTGTATCTCAGTTCTGATTTCTGAGTCGTGGATTCTGAGTTACGTACCCTGAGTAATTGATTCTGAGTTCTGACTTCAAAGTTCTCAATTGCGTTCTGAATTCTGAGTTCTGATTTCACAATTCTGAGTTACAGTTCTGATTTCTGCGTTTTGAGTTCTGAATTGTGTGTTCTGAATTCTGAGTTCCGAATTCTAAGGTGTGAATTCTGAGTTCTGAATCATGAGTACTCCACACTGTGTTCTGAGTTCTGAGAACTGAGTTCTGAATTCTGAGTTCTGTGTTCTGAATTCCGTATTCTGAGTTCCAAATTCTGATTTCCAAGTTTTGAATTCTGACTTAGGATTCTGAGTTCCGAATTCTAAGGTGTGAATTCTGAGTTCTGAGTTCTGATTTCTGAGTGCTGAGAACTGAGTTCTTTGTTCTGAATTCTAAGTTATGAAGTCCGTAGTCTGAGTTCCAAATACTCATTTCCCAGTTCTGATATTCGAGTTTGAATTCTGAGTTCAGAATTCTAAGGTGAGAATTCTGGTTTATGAATTCTGGGTTCTGAATACTGAGTTGTGATTTCTGAGTTCTGAATTCCAAGTTCTGAGTCATCATTTCTGAATTCTGAGTTCTGAGTGATGAATTCTCAACTCTTAGTTCTGAGATCTGAGTTCGGAGTTCTAAACTGAAGCCTGTATTCTGAATTCAGAGTTGTGGATTCTGAGATCAGAATTCAGAGTTGTGAGTTCTGAGTTCTGAATTCTGCGTACTGAATTTTGAGTTCTGAATTCTGCGTTCCGAATTCTGTGTCCTGGGCTCTGAATTCGGATTTCTGAATTCTGATTTGTGAATTTTGAGAACTGAGTCTCATTTATGAATTCCTAGTCACGAATTCTGTGTGGTGAATTGTGACTTCTGAGTTCTGAAATTTCAACTCTGAGTTCTTTGTCTGAGTTAGGAGTCCGAATATCTGAGTTCTATATTCTGAAGTCTAACTATCGAGTTCTGAGTTCTGAGTTTTGAGTTCTGACTTCTGAGTTCTGACATCTGAGTCTTGTGTTCTGAGTTATGAATTTCAGTTCTGAAATGAGAATTCTGAGTTCAGGGTTGTAAACTCTGAGTTCTGGTTCCTGAGGTCTGCATTCTGAGTTCTGAGTGCTGAGTTCTGAATTGTGAGTTTGAGTCTGCATGCTGAACTCTGAATACTGATCACTGTATTGTGTGTTCTGATTTCTAAGTTGTCAATTCTGTGTGCTGAACTGCGAGATCTGAATACTGAGTTGTCATGCTGAGTTCTGAACTCTGAATTCTGAATTCTGAGTTCTGAGTTCTGAGGAATGAATTCTCAATCCCAAGTGCTACACTCTGAGATCTGAGTTTGAATTCTGAGTTGTTACTTCTATTTTCTGAGTTTTGAATTCTGAGATTTGAGATTTTGTTGTGCATTATGCTTTTATGAGTGCCGAGTTCTGAATTTTGAGGTCTGAATCTTGAGTACTGTATTCTGAGTTCTGAGTTCAAATTTTTCAATTGCGTTCTGAATTCTGAGTTCAGAGTTCAGAATTCTGAGTTACAAATTCTGAGTTCGCAGTTTCTAATTCTGACTACTGAGTCCGGAATTTTGTGTTCTGAGTTCTGATAAGTGAGTTCTGATAACTGAGTTCTGAATTCTTAGCTGTGACATCTGAGTTCTGAGTTCTCATTTCTCAGTTCTGAATACTGAGTTATGAATTCTCAACTCTTAGCTCTTAGCTCTGAGTTCGGAGTTCTAAATTCTACAGTCTGTATTCTGATTTCAGAGTTGTGAATTCTGTGACCAGAATTCAGAGTTGAGATTCCTGAGTTCTGAATTCTGAGTACTGAATGTTAAGTTCTGAGTTCCGAATTCTGTGTTCCGGTTCTGAATTCGGACTTCTGAATTCTGAATTTTGAATTCTGAGATCTGTATCTCAGTTCTGATTTCTGAGTCGTGGATTCTGAGTTACGTACCCTGAGTAATTGATTCTGAATTCTGACTTCAAAGTTCTCCATTGCGTTCTGAATTCTGAGTTCTGATTTCACAATCCTGAGTTACAGTTCTGATTTCTGCGTTTTGAGTTCTGAAATGTGTGTTCTGAATTCTGAGTTCCGAATTCTAAGGTGTGAATTCTGAGTTCTGAATCATGAGTACTCCACACTGTGTTCTGAGTTCTGAGAACTGAGTTCTGAATTCTGAGTTCTGTGTTCTGAATTCCGTATTCTGAGTTCCAAATTCTGATTTCCAAGTTTTGAATTCTGACTTAGGATTCTGAGTTCCGAATTCTAAGGTGTGAATTCTGAGTTCTGAGTGCTGAGAACTGAGTTCTTTGTTCTGAATTCTAAGTTATGAAGTCCGTAGTCTGAGTTCCAAATACTCATTTCCCAGTTCTGATATTCGAGTTTGAATTCTGAGTTCAGAATTCTAAGGTGAGAATTCTGGGTTATGAATTCTGAGTTGTGATTTCTGAGTTCTGAATTCCAAGTTCTGAGTCATCATTTCTGAATTCTGAGTTCTGAGTTATGAATTCTCAACTCTTAGTTCTGAGATCTGAGTTCGGAGTTCTAAACTGAAGCCTGTATTCTGAATTCAGAGTTGTGGATTCTGAGATCAGAATTCAGAGTTGTGAGTTCTGAGTTCTGAATTCTGCGTACTGAATTTTGAGTTCTGAATTCTGCGTTCCGAATTCTGTGTCCTGGGCTCTGAATTCGGATTTCTGAATTCTGATTTGTGAATTTTGAGAACTGAGTCTCATTTATGAATTCCTAGTCACGAATTCTGTGTGGTGAATTGTGACTTCTGAGTTCTGAAGTTTCAACTCTGAGTTCTTTGTCTGAGTTAGGAGTCCGAATATCTGAGTTCTATATTCTGAAGTCTAACTATCGAGTTCTGACTTCTGAGTTCTGAGTTTTGAGTTCTGACTTCTGAGTTCTGACATCTGAGTCTTGTGTTCTGAGTTATGAATTTCAGTTCTGAAATGAGAATTCTGAGTTCAGGGTTGTAAACTCTGAGTTCTGGTTCCTGAGGTCTGCATTCTGAGTTCTGAGTGCTGAGTTCTGAATTGTGAGTTTGAGTCTGCATGCTGAACTCTGAATACTGATCACTGTATTGTGTGTTCTGATTTCTAAGTTGTCAATTCTGTGTGCTGAACTGCGAGATCTGAATACTGAGTTGTCATGCTGAGTTCTGAACTCTGAATTCTGAATTCTGAGTTCTGAGTTCTGAGGAATGAATTCTCAATCCCAAGTGCTACACTCTGAGATCTGAGTTTGAATTCTGAGTTGTTACTTCTATTTTCTGAGTTTTGAATTCTGAGATTTGAGATTTTGTTGTGCATTATGCTTTTATGAGTGCCGAGTTCTGAATTGTGAGGTCTGAATCTTGAGTACTGTATTCTGAGTTCTGAGTTCAAATTTTTCAATTGCGTTCTGAATTCTGAGTTCAGAGTTCAGAATTCTGAGTTACAAATTCTGAGTTCGCAGTTTCTAGTTCTGACTACTGAGTCCGGAATTTTGTGTTCTGAGTTCTGATAAGTGAGTTCTGATAACTGAGTTCTGAATTCTTAGCTGTGACATCTGAGTTCTGAGTTCTCATTTCTCAGTTCTGAATACTGAGTTATGAATTCTCAACTCTTAGCTCTTAGCTCTGAGTTCGGAGTTCTAAATTCTACAGTCTGTATTCTGATTTCAGAGTTGTGAATTCTGTGACCAGAATTCAGAGTTGAGATTCCTGAGTTCTGAATTCTGAGTACTGAATGTTAAGTTCTGAGTTCCGAATTCTGTGTTCCGGTTCTGAATTCGGACTTCTGAATTCTGAATTTTGAATTCTGAGATCTGTATCTCAGTTCTGATTTCTGAGTCGTGGATTCTGAGTTACGTACCCTGAGTAATTGATTCTGAATTCTGACTTCAAAGTTCTCAATTGCGTTCTGAATTCTGAGTTCTGATTTCACAATTCTGAGTTACAGTTCTGATTTCTGCGTTTTGAGTTCTGAAATGTGTGTTCTGAATTCTGAGTTCCGAATTCTAAGGTGTGAATTCTGAGTTCTGAATCATGAGTACTCCACACTGTGTTCTGAGTTCTGAGAACTGAGTTCTGAATTCTGAGTTCTGTGTTCTGAATTCCGTATTCTGAGTTCCAAATTCTGATTTCCAAGTTTTGAATTCTGACTTAGGATTCTGAGTTCCGAATTCTAAGGTGTGAATTCTGAGTTCTGAGTGCTGAGAACTGAGTTCTTTGTTCTGAATTCTAAGTTATGAAGTCCGTAGTCTGAGTTCCAAATACTCATTTCCCAGTTCTGATATTCGAGTTTGAATTCTGAGTTCAGAATTCTAAGGTGAGAATTCTGGGTTATGAATTCTGGGTTCTGAATACTGAGTTGTGATTTCTGAGTTCTGAATTCCAAGTTCTGAGTCATCATTTCTGAATTCTGAGTTCTGAGTTATGAATTCTCAACTCTTAGTTCTGAGATCTGAGTTCGGAGTTCTAAACTGAAGCCTGTATTCTGAATTCAGAGTTGTGGATTCTGAGATCAGAATTCAGAGTTGTGAGTTCTGAGTTCTGAATTCTGCGTGCTGAATTTGGAGTTCTGAATTCTGCGTTCCGAATTCTGTGTCCTGGGCTCTGAATTCGGATTTCTGAATTCTGATTTGTGAATTTTGAGAACTGAGTCTCCTTTATGAATTCCTAGTCACGAATTCTGTGTGGCGAATTGTGACTTCTGAGTTCTGAAATTTCAACTCTGAGTTCTTTGTCTGAGTTAGGAGTTCGAATATCTGAGTTCTATCTTCTGAAGTCTAACTATCGAGTTCTGAGTTCTGAGTTCTGACTTCTGAGTTCTGACTTCTGAGTTCTGACATCTGAGTCTTGTGTTCTGAGTTATGAATTTCAGTTCTGAAATGAGAATTCTGAGTTCAGGGTTGTAAACTCTGAGTTCTGGTTCCTGAGGTCTGCATTCTGAGTTCTGAGTGCTGAGTTCTGAATTGTGAGTTTGAGTCTGCATGCTGAACTCTGAATACTGATCACTGTATTGTGTGTTCTGATTTCTAAGTTGTCAATTCTGTGTGCTGAACTGCGAGATCTGAATACTGAGTTGTCATGCTGAGTTCTGAACTCTGAATTCTGAATTCTGAGTTCTGAGTTCTGAGAAATGAATTCTCAATCCAAAGTGCTACACTCTGGGATCTGAGTTTGAATTCTGAGTTGTTAGTTCTATTTTCTGAGTTTTGAATTCTGAGATTTGAGATTTTGTTGTGCATTATGTTTTTATGAGTGCCGAGTTCTGAATTTTGAGGTCTGAATCTTGAGCACTGTATTCTGAGTTCTGAGTTCAAATTTTTCAATTGCGTTCTGAATTCTGAGTTCAGAGTTCAGAATTCTGAGTTACAAATTCTGAGTTCGCAGTTTCTAGTTCTGACTACTGAGTCCGGAATTTTGTGTTCTGAGTTCTGATAAGTGAGTTCTGATAACTGAGTTCTGAATTCTTAGCTGTGACATCTGAGTTCTGAGTTCTCATTTCTCAGTTCTGAATACTGAGTTATGAATTCTCAACTCTTAGCTCTTAGCTCTGAGTTCGGAGTTCTAAATTCTACAGTCTGTATTCTGATTTCAGAGTTGTGAATTCTGTGACCAGAATTCAGAGTTCTGATAACTGAGTTCTGAATTCTGAGTACTGAATGTTAAGTTCTGAGTTCCGAATTCTGTGTTCCGGTTCTGAATTCGGACTTCTGAATTCTGAATTTTGAATTCTGAGATCTGTATCTCAGTTCTGATTTCTGAGTCGTGGATTCTGAGTTACGTACCCTGAGTAATTGATTCTGAGTTCTGACTTCAAAGTTCTCCATTACGTTCTGAATTCTGAGTTCTGATTTCACAATTCTGAGTTACAGTTCTGATTTCTGCGTTTTGAGTTCTGAATTGTGTGTTCTGAATTCTGAGTTCCGAATTCTAAGGTGTGAATTCTGAGTTCTGAATCATGAGTACTCCACACTGTGTTCTGAGTTCTGAGAACTGAGTTCTGAATTCTGAGTTCTGCGTTCCGAATTCTGTGTCCTGGACTCTGAATTCGGATTTCTGAATTCTGATTTGTGAATTTTGAGAACTGAGTCTCATTTATGAATTCCTAGTCACGAATTCTGTGTGGTGAATTGTGAATTCTGAGTTCTGAAATTTCAACTCTGAGTTCTTTGTCTGAGTTAGGAGTCCGAATATCTGAGTTCTATATTCTGAAGTCTAACTATCGAGTTCTGACTTCTGAGTTCTGAGTTTTGAGTTCTGACTTCTGAGTTCTGACATCTGAGTCTTGTGTTCTGAGTTATGAATTTCAGTTCTGAAATGAGAATTCTGAGTTCAGGGTTGTAAACTCTGAGTTCTGGTTCCTGAGGTCTGCATTCTGAGTTCTGAGTGCTGAGTTCTGAATTGTGAGTTTGAGTCTGCATGCTGAACTCTGAATACTGATCACTGTATTGTGTGTTCTGATTTCTAAGTTGTCAATTCTGTGTGCTGAACTGCGAGATCTGAATACTGAGTTGTCATGCTGAGTTCTGAACTCTGAATTCTGAATTATGAGTTCTGAGTGCTGAGGGATAAATTCTCAATCCCAAGTGCTACACTCTGAGATCTGAGTTTGAATTCTGAGTTGTTACTTCTATTTTCTGAGTTTTGAATTCTGAGATTTGAGATTTTGTTGTGCATTATGATTTTATGTGTGCCGAGTTCTGAATTTTGAGGTCTGAATCTTGAGTACTGTATTCTGAGTTCTGAGTTCAAATTTTTCAATTGCGTTCTGAATTCTGAGTTCAGAGTTCAGAATTCTGAGTTACAAATTCTGAGTTCGCAGTTTCTAGTTCTGACTACTGAGTCCGGAATTTTGTGTTCTGAGTTCTGATAACTGAGTTCTGATAAGTGAGTTCTGAATTCCTAGCTGTGACATCTGAGTTCTGAGTTCTCATTTCTCAGTTCTGAATACTGAGTTATGAATTCTCAACTCTTAGCTCTTAGCTCTGAGTTCGGAGTTCTAAATTCTACAGTCTGTATTCTGATTTCAGAGTTGTGAATTCTGTGACCAGAATTCAGAGTTGAGATTTCTGAGTTCTGAATTCTGAGTACTGAATGTTAAGTTCTGAGTTCCGAATTCTGTGTTCCGGTTCTGAATTCGGACTTCTGAATTCTGAATTTTGAATTCTGAGATCTGTATCTCAGTTCTGATTTCTGAGTCGTGGATTCTGAGTTACGTACCCTGAGTAATTGATTCTGAGTTCTGACTTCAAAGTTCTCCATTGCGTTCTGAATTCTGAGTTCTGATTTCACAATTCTGAGTTACAGTTCTGATTTCTGCGTTTTGAGTTCTGAATTGTGTGTTCTGAATTCTGAGTTCCGAATTCTAAGGTGTGAATTCTGAGTTCTGAGTACTGATTTCTGAGTGCTGAGAACTGAGTTCTTTGTTCTGAATTCTAAGTTATGAAGTCCGTAGTCTGAGTTCCAAATACTCATTTCCCAGTTCTGATATTCGAGTTTGAATTCTGAGTTCAGAATTCTAAGGTGAGAATTCTGGGTTATGAATTCTGGGTTCTGAATACTGAGTTGTGATTTCTGAGTTCTGAATTCCAAGTTCTGAGTCATCATTTCTGAATTCTGAGTTCTGAGTTATGAATTCTCAACTCTTAGTTCTGAGATCTGAGTTCGGAGTTCTAAACTGAAGCCTGTATTCTGAATTCAGAGTTGTGGATTCTGAGATCAGAATTCAGAGTTGTGAGTTCTGAGTTCTGAATTCTGCGTGCTGAATTTGGAGTTCTGAATTCTGCGTTCCGAATTCTGTGTCCTGGGCTCTGAATTCGGATTTCTGAATTCTGATTTGTGAATTTTGAGAACTGAGTCTCCTTTATGAATTCCTAGTCACGAATTCTGTGTGGCGAATTGTGACTTCTGAGTTCTGAAATTTCAACTCTGAGGTCTTTGTCTGAGTTAGGAGTTCGAATATCTGAGTTCTATCTTCTGAAGTCTAACTATCGAGTTCTGAGTTCTGAGTTCTGACTTCTGAGTTCTGACTTCTGAGTTCTGACATCTGAGTCTTGTGTTCTGAGTTATGAATTTCAGTTCTGAAATGAGAATTCTGAGTTCAGGGTTGTAAACTCTGAGTTCTGGTTCCTGAGGTCTGCATTCTGAGTTCTGAGTGCTGAGTTCTGAATTGTGAGTTTGAGTCTGCATGCTGAACTCTGAATACTGATCACTGTATTGTGTGTTCTGATTTCTAAGTTGTCAATTCTGTGTGCTGAACTGCGAGATCTGAATACTGAGTTGTCATGCTGAGTTCTGAACTCTGAATTCTGAATTCTGAGTTCTGAGTTCTGAGAAATGAATTCTCAATCCAAAGTGCTACACTCTGGGATCTGAGTTTGAATTCTGAGTTGTTAGTTCTATTTTCTGAGTTTTGAATTCTGAGATTTGAGATTTTGTTGTGCATTATGTTTTTATGAGTGCCGAGTTCTGAATTTTGAGGTCTGAATCTTGAGCACTGTATTCTGAGTTCTGAGTTCAAATTTTTCAATTGCGTTCTGAATTCTGAGTTCAGAGTTCAGAATTCTGAGTTACAAATTCTGAGTTCGCAGTTTCTAGTTCTGACTACTGAGTCCGGAATTTTGTGTTCTGAGTTCTGATAAGTGAGTTCTGATAACTGAGTTCTGAATTCTTAGCTGTGACATCTGAGTTCTGAGTTCTCATTTCTCAGTTCTGAATACTGAGTTATGAATTCTCAACTCTTAGCTCTTAGCTCTGAGTTCGGAGTTCTAAATTCTACAGTCTGTATTCTGATTTCAGAGTTGTGAATTCTGTGACCAGAATTCAGAGTTCTGATAACTGAGTTCTGAATTCTGAGTACTGAATGTTAAGTTCTGAGTTCCGAATTCTGTGTTCCGGTTCTGAATTCGGACTTCTGAATTCTGAATTTTGAATTCTGAGATCTGTATCTCAGTTCTGATTTCTGAGTCGTGGATTCTGAGTTACGTACCCTGAGTAATTGATTCTGAGTTCTGACTTCAAAGTTCTCCATTACGTTCTGAATTCTGAGTTCTGATTTCACAATTCTGAGTTACAGTTCTGATTTCTGCGTTTTGAGTTCTGAATTGTGTGTTCTGAATTCTGAGTTCCGAATTCTAAGGTGTGAATTCTGAGTTCTGAATCATGAGTACTCCACACTGTGTTCTGAGTTCTGAGAACTGAGTTCTGAATTCTGAGTTCTGCGTTCCGAATTCTGTGTCCTGGACTCTGAATTCGGATTTCTGAATTCTGATTTGTGAATTTTGAGAACTGAGTCTCATTTATGAATTCCTAGTCACGAATTCTGTGTGGTGAATTGTGAATTCTGAGTTCTGAAATTTCAACTCTGAGTTCTTTGTCTGAGTTAGGAGTCCGAATATCTGAGTTCTATATTCTGAAGTCTAACTATCGAGTTCTGACTTCTGAGTTCTGAGTTTTGAGTTCTGACTTCTGAGTTCTGACATCTGAGTCTTGTGTTCTGAGTTATGAATTTCAGTTCTGAAATGAGAATTCTGAGTTCAGGGTTGTAAACTCTGAGTTCTGGTTCCTGAGGTCTGCATTCTGAGTTCTGAGTGCTGAGTTCTGAATTGTGAGTTTGAGTCTGCATGCTGAACTCTGAATACTGATCACTGTATTGTGTGTTCTGATTTCTAAGTTGTCAATTCTGTGTGCTGAACTGCGAGATCTGAATACTGAGTTGTCATGCTGAGTTCTGAACTCTGAATTCTGAATTATGAGTTCTGAGTGCTGAGGGATAAATTCTCAATCCCAAGTGCTACACTCTGAGATCTGAGTTTGAATTCTGAGTTGTTACTTCTATTTTCTGAGTTTTGAATTCTGAGATTTGAGATTTTGTTGTGCATTATGATTTTATGTGTGCCGAGTTCTGAATTTTGAGGTCTGAATCTTGAGTACTGTATTCTGAGTTCTGAGTTCAAATTTTTCAATTGCGTTCTGAATTCTGAGTTCAGAGTTCAGAATTCTGAGTTACAAATTCTGAGTTCGCAGTTTCTAGTTCTGACTACTGAGTCCGGAATTTTGTGTTCTGAGTTCTGATAACTGAGTTCTGATAAGTGAGTTCTGAATTCCTAGCTGTGACATCTGAGTTCTGAGTTCTCATTTCTCAGTTCTGAATACTGAGTTATGAATTCTCAACTCTTAGCTCTTAGCTCTGAGTTCGGAGTTCTAAATTCTACAGTCTGTATTCTGATTTCAGAGTTGTGAATTCTGTGACCAGAATTCAGAGTTGAGATTTCTGAGTTCTGAATTCTGAGTACTGAATGTTAAGTTCTGAGTTCCGAATTCTGTGTTCCGGTTCTGAATTCGGACTTCTGAATTCTGAATTTTGAATTCTGAGATCTGTATCTCAGTTCTGATTTCTGAGTCGTGGATTCTGAGTTACGTACCCTGAGTAATTGATTCTGAGTTCTGACTTCAAAGTTCTCCATTGCGTTCTGAATTCTGAGTTCTGATTTCACAATTCTGAGTTACAGTTCTGATTTCTGCGTTTTGAGTTCTGAATTGTGTGTTCTGAATTCTGAGTTCCGAATTCTAAGGTGTGAATTCTGAGTTCTGAATCATGAGTACTCCACACTGTGTTCTGAGTTCTGAGAACTGAGTTCTGAATTCTGAGTTCTGTGTTCTGAATTCCGTATTCTGAGTTCCAAATTCTGATTTCCAAGTTTTGAATTCTGACTTAGGATTCTGAGTTCCAAATTCTAAGGTGTGAATTCTGAGTTCTGAGTTCTGAGTTCTGAGTTCTGAGTGCTGAGAACTGAGTTCTTTGTTCTGAATTTTAAGTTATGAAGTCCGTAGTCTGAGTTCCAAATACTCATTTCCCAGTTCTGATATTCGAGTTTGAATTCTGAGTTCAGAATTCTAAGGTGAGAATTCTGGGTTATGAATTCTGGTTTCTGAATACTGAGTTGTGATTTCTGAGTTCTGAATTCCAAGTTCTGAGTCATCATTTCTGAATTCTGAGTTCTGAGTGATGAATTCTCAACTCTTAGTTCTGAGATCTGAGTTCGGAGTTCTAAACTGAAGCCTGTATTCTGAATTCAGAGTTGTGGATTCTGAGATCAGAATTCAGAGTTGTGAGTTCTGAGTTCTGAATTCTGCGTACTGAATTTTGAGTTCTGAATTCTGCGTTCCGAATTCTGTGTCCTGGGCTCTGAATTCGGATTTCTGAATTCTGATTTGTGAATTTTGAGAACTGAGTCTCATTTATGAATTCCTAGTCACGAATTCTGTGTGGTGAATTGTGACTTCTGAGTTCTGAAATTTCAACTCTGAGTTCTTTGTCTGAGTTAGGAGTCCGAATATCTGAGTTCTATATTCTGAAGTCTAACTATCGAGTTCTGAGTTCTGAGTTCTGAGTTTTGAGTTCTGACTTCTGAGTTCTGACATCTGAGTCTTGTGTTCTGAGTTATGAATTTCAGTTCTGAAATGAGAATTCTGAGTTCAGGGTTGTAAACTCTGAGTTCTGGTTCCTGAGGTCTGCATTCTGAGTTCTGAGTGCTGAGTTCTGAATTGTGAGTTTGAGTCTGCATGCTGAACTCTGAATACTGATCACTGTATTGTGTGTTCTGATTTCTAAGTTGTCAATTCTGTGTGCTGAACTGCGAGATCTGAATACTGAGTTGTCATGCTGAGTTCTGAACTCTGAATTCTGAATTCTGAGTTCTGAGTTCTGAGAAATGAATTCTCAATCCCAAGTGCTACACTCTGGGATCTGAGTTTGAATTCTGAGTTGTTAGTTCTATTTTCTGAGTTTTGAATTCTGAGATTTGAGATTTTGTTGTGCATTATGTTTTTATGAGTGCCGAGTTCTGAATTTTGAGGTCTGAATCTTGTGTACTGTATTCTGAGTTCTGAGTTCAAATTTTTCAATTGCGTTCTGAATTCTGAGTTCAGAGTTCAGAATTCTGAGTTACAAATTCTGAGTTCGCAGTTTCTAGTTCTGACTACTGAGTCCGGAATTTTGTGTTCTGAGTTCTGATAACTGAGTTCTGATAACTGAGTTCTGAATTCTTAGCTGTGACATCTGAGTTCTGAGTTCTCATTTCTCAGTTCTGATTACTGAGTTATGAATTCTCAACTCTTAGCTCTTAGCTCTGAGTTCGGAGTTCTCAATTCTACAGTCTGTATTCTGATTTCAGAGTTGTGAATTCTGTGACCAGAATTCAGAGTTGAGATTTCTGAGTTCTGAATTCTGAGTACTGAATGTTAAGTTCTGAGTTCCGAATTCTGTGTTCCGGTTCTGAATTCGGACTTCTGAATTCTGAATTTTGAATTCTGAGATCTGTATCTCAGTTCTGATTTCTGAGTCGTGGATTCTGAGTTACGTACCCTGAGTAATTGATTCTGAGTTCTGACTTCAAAGTTCTCCATTGCGTTCTGAATTCTGAGTTCTGATTTCACAATTCTGAGTTACAGTTCTGATTTCTGCGTTTTGAGTTCTGAATTGTGTGTTCTGAATTCTGAGTTCCGAATTCTAAGGTGTGAATTCTGAGTTCTGAATCATGAGTACTCCACACTGTGTTCTGAGTTCTGAGAACTGAGTTCTGAATTCTGAGTTCTGTGTTCTGAATTCCGTATTCTGAGTTCCAAATTCTGATTTCCAAGTTTTGAATTCTGACTTAGGATTCTGAGTTCCAAATTCTAAGGTGTGAATTCTGAGTTCTGAGTTCTGAGTTCTGAGTTCTGAGTGCTGAGAACTGAGTTCTTTGTTCTGAATTTTAAGTTATGAAGTCCGTAGTCTGAGTTCCAAATACTCATTTCCCAGTTCTGATATTCGAGTTTGAATTCTGAGTTCAGAATTCTAAGGTGAGAATTCTGGGTTATGAATTCTGGTTTCTGAATACTGAGTTGTGATTTCTGAGTTCTGAATTCCAAGTTCTGAGTCATCATTTCTGAATTCTGAGTTCTGAGTGATGAATTCTCAACTCTTAGTTCTGAGATCTGAGTTCGGAGTTCTAAACTGAAGCCTGTATTCTGAATTCAGAGTTGTGGATTCTGAGATCAGAATTCAGAGTTGTGAGTTCTGAGTTCTGAATTCTGCGTACTGAATTTTGAGTTCTGAATTCTGCGTTCCGAATTCTGTGTCCTGGGCTCTGAATTCGGATTTCTGAATTCTGATTTGTGAATTTTGAGAACTGAGTCTCATTTATGAATTCCTAGTCACGAATTCTGTGTGGTGAATTGTGACTTCTGAGTTCTGAAATTTCAACTCTGAGTTCTTTGTCTGAGTTAGGAGTCCGAATATCTGAGTTCTATATTCTGAAGTCTAACTATCGAGTTCTGACTTCTGAGTTCTGAGTTTTGAGTTCTGACTTCTGAGTTCTGACATCTGAGTCTTGTGTTCTGAGTTATGAATTTCAGTTCTGAAATGAGAATTCTGAGTTCAGGGTTGTAAACTCTGAGTTCTGGTTCCTGAGGTCTGCATTCTGAGTTCTGAGTGCTGAGTTCTGAATTGTGAGTTTGAGTCTGCATGCTGAACTCTGAATACTGATCACTGTATTGTGTGTTCTGATTTCTAAGTTGTCAATTCTGTGTGCTGAACTGCGAGATCTGAATACTGAGTTGTCATGCTGAGTTCTGAACTCTGAATTCTGAATTCTGAGTTCTGAGTTCTGAGAAATGAATTCTCAATCCAAAGTGCTACACTCTGGGATCTGAGTTTGAATTCTGAGTTGTTAGTTCTATTTTCTGAGTTTTGAATTCTGAGATTTGAGATTTTGTTGTGCATTATGTTTTTATGAGTGCCGAGTTCTGAATTTTGAGGTCTGAATCTTGTGTACTGTATTCTGAGTTCTGAGTTCAAATTTTTCAATTGCGTTCTGAATTCTGAGTTCAGAGTTCAGAATTCTGAGTTACAAATTCTGAGTTCGCAGTTTCTAGTTCTGACTACTGAGTCCGGAATTTTGTGTTCTGAGTTCTGATAAGTGAGTTCTGATAACTGAGTTCTGAATTCTTAGCTGTGACATCTGAGTTCTGAGTTCTCATTTCTCAGTTCTGAATACTGAGTTATGAATTCTCAACTCTTAGCTCTTAGCTCTGAGTTCGGAGTTCTAAATTCTACAGTCTGTATTCTGATTTCAGAGTTGTGAATTCTGTGACCAGAATTCAGAGTTGAGATTGCTGAGTTCTGAATTCTGAGTACTGAATTTTAAGTTCTGAGTTCCGAATTCTGTGTTCCGGTTCTGAATTCGGACTTCTGAATTCTGAATTTTGAATTCTGAGATCTGTATCTCAGTTCTGATTTCTGAGTCGTGGATTCTGAGTTACGTACCCTGAGTAATTGATTCTGAATTCTGACTTCAAAGTTTTCAATTGCGTTCTGAATTCTGAGTTCTGATTTCACAATTCTGAGTTACAGTTCTGATTTCTGCGTTTTGAGTTCTGAATTGTGTGTTCTGAATTCTGAGTTCCGAATTCTAAGGTGTGAATTCTGAGTTCTGAATCATGAGTACTCCACACTGTGTTCAGAGTTCTGAGAACTGAGTTCTGAATTCTGAGTTCTGTGTTCTGAATTCCGTATTCTGAGTTCCAAATTCTGATTTCCAAGTTTTGAATTCTGACTTAGGATTCTGAGTTCCGAATTCTAAGGTGTGAATTCTGAGTTCTGAGTGCTGAGAACTGAGTTCTTTGTTCTGAATTCTAAGTTATGAAGTCCGTAGTCTGAGTTCCAAATACTCATTTCCCAGTTCTGATATTCGAGTTTGAATTCTGAGTTCAGAATTCTAAGGTGAGAATTCTGGGTTATGAATTCTGGGTTATGAATACTGAGTTGTGATTTCTGAGTTCTGAATTCCAAGTTCTGAGTCATCATTTCTGAATTCTGAGTTCTGAGTGATGAATTCTCAACTCTTAGTTCTGAGATCTGAGTTCGGAGTTCTAAACTGAAGCCTGTATTCTGAATTCAGAGTTGTGGATTCTGAGATCAGAATTCAGAGTTGTGAGTTCTGAGTTCTGAATTCTGCGTACTGAATTTTGAGTTCTGAATTCTGCGTTCCGAATTCTGTGTCCTGGGCTCTGAATTCGGATTTCTGAATTCTGATTTGTGAATTTTGAGAACTGAGTCTCCTTTATGAATTCCTAGTCACGAATTCTGTGTGGCGAATTGTGGCTTCTGAGTTCTGAAATTTCAACTCTGAGTTCTTTGTCTGAGTTAGGAGTTCGAATATCTGAGTTCTATATTCTGAAGTCTAACTATCGAGTTCTGACTTCTGAGTTCTGAGTTTTGAGTTCTGACTTCTGAGTTCTGACATCTGAGTCTTGTGTTCTGAGTTATGAATTTCAGTTCTGAAATGAGAATTCTGAGTTCAGGGTTGTAAACTCTGAGTTCTGGTTCCTGAGGTCTGCATTCTGAGTTCTGAGTGCTGAGTTCTGAATTGTGAGTTTGAGTCTGCATGCTGAACTCTGAATACTGATCACTGTATTGTGTGTTCTGATTTCTAAGTTGTCAATTCTGTGTGCTGAACTGCGAGATCTGAATACTGAGTTGTCATGCTGAGTTCTGAACTCTGAATTCTGAATTCTGAGTTCTGAGTTCTGAGGGATGAATTCTCAATCCAAAGTGCTACACTCTGAGATCTGAGTTTGAATTCTGAGTTGTTAGTTCTATTTTCTGAGTTTTGAATTCTGAGATTTGAGATTTTGTTGTGCATTTTGATTTTATGAGTGCCGAGTTCTGAATTTTGAGGTCTGAATCTTGAGCACTGTATTCTGAGTTCTGAGTTCAAATTTTTCAATTGCGTTCTGAATTCTGAGTTCAGAGTTCAGAATTCTGAGTTACAAATTCTGAGTTCGCAGTTTCTAGGTCTGACTACTGAGTCCGGAATTTTGTGTTCTGAGTTCTGATAACTGAGTTCTGATAACTGAGTTCTGAATTCTTAGCTGTGACATCTGAGTTCTGAGTTCTCATTTCTCAGTTCTGAATACTGAGTTATGAATTCTCAACTCTTAGCTCTTAGCTCTGAGTTCGGAGTTCTAAATTCTACAGTCTGTATTCTGATTTCAGAGTTGTGAATTCTGTGACCAGAATTCAGAGTTGAGATTTCTGAGTTCTGAATTCTGAGTACTGAATGTTAAGTTCTGAGTTCCGAATTCTGTGTTCCGGTTCTGAATTCGGACTTCTGAATTCTGAATTTTGAATTCTGAGATCTGTATCTCAGTTCTGATTTCTGAGTCGTGGATTCTGAGTTACGTACCCTGAGTAATTGATTCTGAGTTCTGACTTCAAAGTTCTCCATTGCGTTCTGAATTCTGAGTTCTGATTTCACAATTCTGAGTTACAGTTCTGATTTCTTCGTTTTGAGTTCTGAATTGTGTGTTCTGAATTCTGAGTTCCGAATTCTAAGGTGTGAATTCTGAGTTCTGAATCATGAGTACTCCACACTGTGTTCTGAGTTCTGAGAACTGAGTTCTGAATTCTGAGTTCTGTGTTCTGAATTCCGTATTCTGAGTTCCAAATTCTGATTTCCAAGTTTTGAATTCTGACTTAGGATTCTGAGTTCCAAATTCTAAGGTGTGAATTCTGAGTTCTGAGTTCTGAGTTCTGAGTTCTGAGTGCTGAGAACTGAGTTCTTTGTTCTGAATTCTAAGTTATGAAGTCCGTAGTCTGAGTTCCAAATACTCATTTCCCAGTTCTGATATTCGAGTTTGAATTCTGAGTTCAGAATTCTAAGGTGAGAATTCTGGGTTATGAATTCTGGTTTCTGAATACTGAGTTGTGATTTCTGAGTTCTGAATTCCAAGTTCTGAGTCATCATTTCTGAATTCTGAGTTCTGAGTGATGAATTCTCAACTCTTAGTTCTGAGATCTGAGTTCGGAGTTCTAAACTGAAGCCTGTATTCTGAATTCAGAGTTGTGGATTCTGAGATCAGAATTCAGAGTTGTGAGTTCTGAGTTCTGAATTCTGCGTACTGAATTTTGAGTTCTGAATTCTGCGTTCCGAATTCTGTGTCCTGGGCTCTGAATTCGGATTTCTGAATTCTGATTTGTGAATTTTGAGAACTGAGTCTCATTTATGAATTCCTAGTCACGAATTCTGTGTGGTGAATTGTGACTTCTGAGTTCTGAAATTTCAACTCTGAGTTCTTTGTCTGAGTTAGGAGTCCGAATATCTGAGTTCTATATTCTGAAGTCTAACTATCGAGTTCTGACTTCTGAGTTCTGAGTTTTGAGTTCTGACTTCTGAGTTCTGACATCTGAGTCTTGTGTTCTGAGTTATGAATTTCAGTTCTGAAATGAGAATTCTGAGTTCAGGGTTGTAAACTCTGAGTTCTGGTTCCTGAGGTCTGCATTCTGAGTTCTGAGTGCTGAGTTCTGAATTGTGAGTTTGAGTCTGCATGCTGAACTCTGAATACTGATCACTGTATTGTGTGTTCTGATTTCTAAGTTGTCAATTCTGTGTGCTGAACTGCGAGATCTGAATACTGAGTTGTCATGCTGAGTTCTGAACTCTGAATTCTGAATTCTGAGTTCTGAGTTCTGAGAAATGAATTCTCAATCCAAAGTGCTACACTCTGGGATCTGAGTTTGAATTCTGAGTTGTTAGTTCTATTTTCTGAGTTTTGAATTCTGAGATTTGAGATTTTGTTGTGCATTATGTTTTTATGAGTGCCGAGTTCTGAATTTTGAGGTCTGAATCTTGTGTACTGTATTCTGAGTTCTGAGTTCAAATTTTTCAATTGCGTTCTGAATTCTGAGTTCAGAGTTCAGAATTCTGAGTTACAAATTCTGAGTTCGCAGTTTCTAGTTCTGACTACTGAGTCCGGAATTTTGTGTTCTGAGTTCTGATAACTGAGTTCTGATAACTGAGTTCTGAATTCTTAGCTGTGACATCTGAGTTCTGAGTTCTCATTTCTCAGTTCTGATTACTGAGTTATGAATTCTCAACTCTTAGCTCTTAGCTCTGAGTTCGGAGTTCTAAATTCTACAGTCTGTATTCTGATTTCAGAGTTGTGAATTCTGTGACCAGAATTCAGAGTTGAGATTTCTGAGTTCTGAATTCTGAGTACTGAATGTTAAGTTCTGAGTTCCGAATTCTGTGTTCCGGTTCTGAATTCGGACTTCTGAATTCTGAATTTTGAATTCTGAGATCTGTATCTCAGTTCTGATTTCTGAGTCGTGGATTCTGAGTTACGTACCCTGAGTAATTGATTCTGAGTTCTGACTTCAAAGTTCTCCATTGCGTTCTGAATTCTGAGTTCTGATTTCACAATTCTGAGTTACAGTTCTGATTTCTGCGTTTTGAGTTCTGAATTGTGTGTTCTGAATTCTGAGTTCCGAATTCTAAGGTGTGAATTCTGAGTTCTGAATCATGAGTACTCCACACTGTGTTCTGAGTTCTGAGAACTGAGTTCTGAATTCTGAGTTCTGTGTTCTGAATTCCGTATTCTGAGTTCCAAATTCTGATTTCCAAGTTTTGAATTCTGACTTAGGATTCTGAGTTCCAAATTCTAAGGTGTGAATTCTGAGTTCTGAGTTCTGAGTTCTGAGTTCTGAGTGCTGAGAACTGAGTTCTTTGTTCTGAATTTTAAGTTATGAAGTCCGTAGTCTGAGTTCCAAATACTCATTTCCCAGTTCTGATATTCGAGTTTGAATTCTGAGTTCAGAATTCTAAGGTGAGAATTCTGGGTTATGAATTCTGGTTTCTGAATACTGAGTTGTGATTTCTGAGTTCTGAATTCCAAGTTCTGAGTCATCATTTCTGAATTCTGAGTTCTGAGTGATGAATTCTCAACTCTTAGTTCTGAGATCTGAGTTCGGAGTTCTAAACTGAAGCCTGTATTCTGAATTCAGAGTTGTGGATTCTGAGATCAGAATTCAGAGTTGTGAGTTCTGAGTTCTGAATTCTGCGTACTGAATTTTGAGTTCTGAATTCTGCGTTCCGAATTCTGTGTCCTGGGCTCTGAATTCGGATTTCTGAATTCTGATTTGTGAATTTTGAGAACTGAGTCTCATTTATGAATTCCTAGTCACGAATTCTGTGTGGTGAATTGTGACTTCTGAGTTCTGAAATTTCAACTCTGAGTTCTTTGTCTGAGTTAGGAGTCCGAATATCTGAGTTCTATATTCTGAAGTCTAACTATCGAGTTCTGACTTCTGAGTTCTGAGTTTTGAGTTCTGACTTCTGAGTTCTGACATCTGAGTCTTGTGTTCTGAGTTATGAATTTCAGTTCTGAAATGAGAATTCTGAGTTCAGGGTTGTAAACTCTGAGTTCTGGTTCCTGAGGTCTGCATTCTGAGTTCTGAGTGCTGAGTTCTGAATTGTGAGTTTGAGTCTGCATGCTGAACTCTGAATACTGATCACTGTATTGTGTGTTCTGATTTCTAAGTTGTCAATTCTGTGTGCTGAACTGCGAGATCTGAATACTGAGTTGTCATGCTGAGTTCTGAACTCTGAATTCTGAATTCTGAGTTCTGAGTTCTGAGAAATGAATTCTCAATCCAAAGTGCTACACTCTGGGATCTGAGTTTGAATTCTGAGTTGTTAGTTCTATTTTCTGAGTTTTGAATTCTGAGATTTGAGATTTTGTTGTGCATTATGTTTTTATGAGTGCCGAGTTCTGAATTTTGAGGTCTGAATCTTGTGTACTGTATTCTGAGTTCTGAGTTCAAATTTTTCAATTGCGTTCTGAATTCTGAGTTCAGAGTTCAGAATTCTGAGTTACAAATTCTGAGTTCGCAGTTTCTAGTTCTGACTACTGAGTCCGGAATTTTGTGTTCTGAGTTCTGATAAGTGAGTTCTGATAACTGAGTTCTGAATTCTTAGCTGTGACATCTGAGTTCTGAGTTCTCATTTCTCAGTTCTGAATACTGAGTTATGAATTCTCAACTCTTAGCTCTTAGCTCTGAGTTCGGAGTTCTAAATTCTACAGTCTGTATTCTGATTTCAGAGTTGTGAATTCTGTGACCAGAATTCAGAGTTGAGATTGCTGAGTTCTGAATTCTGAGTACTGAATTTTAAGTTCTGAGTTCCGAATTCTGTGTTCCGGTTCTGAATTCGGACTTCTGAATTCTGAATTTTGAATTCTGAGATCTGTATCTCAGTTCTGATTTCTGAGTCGTGGATTCTGAGTTACGTACCCTGAGTAATTGATTCTGAATTCTGACTTCAAAGTTTTCAATTGCGTTCTGAATTCTGAGTTCTGATTTCACAATTCTGAGTTACAGTTCTGATTTCTGCGTTTTGAGTTCTGAATTGTGTGTTCTGAATTCTGAGTTCCGAATTCTAAGGTGTGAATTCTGAGTTCTGAATCATGAGTACTCCACACTGTGTTCTGAGTTCTGAATTCTGAGTTCTGTGTTCTGAATTCCGTATTCTGAGTTCCAAATTCTGATTTCCAAGTTTTGAATTCTGACTTAGGATTCTGAGTTCCGAATTCTAAGGTGTGAATTCTGAGTTCTGAGTGCTGAGAACTGAGTTCTTTGTTCTGAATTCTAAGTTATGAAGTCCGTAGTCTGAGTTCCAAATACTCATTTCCCAGTTCTGATATTCGAGTTTGAATTCTGAGTTCAGAATTCTAAGGTGAGAATTCTGGGTTATGAATTCTGGGTTCTGAATACTGAGTTGTGATTTCTGAGTTCTGAATTCCAAGTTCTGAGTCATCATTTCTGAATTCTGAGTTCTGAGTGATGAATTCTCAAGTCTTAGTTCTGAGATCTGAGTTCGGAGTTCTAAACTGAAGCCTGTATTCTGAATTCAGAGTTGTGGATTCTGAGATCAGCATTCAGAGTTGTGAGTTCTGAGTTCTGAATTCTGCGTACTGAATTTTGAGTTCTGAATTCTGCATTCCGAATTCTGTGTCCTGGGCTGTGAATTCAGATTTCTGAATTCTGATTTGTGAATTTTGAGAACTGAGTCTCATTTATGAATTCCTAGTCACGAATTCTGTGTGGTGAATTGTGACTTCTGAGTTCTGAAATTTCAACTCTGATTTCTTTGTCTGAGTTAGGAGTTCGAATATCTGAGTTCTATATTCTGAAGTCTAACTATCGAGTTCTGAGTTCTGAGTTCTGAGTTTTGAGTTCTGACTTCTGAGTTCTGACATCTGAGTCTTGTGTTCTGAGTTATGAATTTCAGTTCTGAAATGAGAATTCTGAGTTCAGGGTTGTAAACTCTAAGTTCTGGTTCCTGAGGTCTGCATTCTGAGTTCTGAATTGTGAGTTTGAGTCTGCATGCTGAACTCTGAATACTGATCACTGTATTGTGTGTTCTGATTTCTAAGTTGTCAATTCTGTGTGCTGAACTGCGAGATCTGAATACTGAGTTGTCATGCTGAGTTCTGAACTCTGAATTCTGAATTCTGAGTTCTGAGTTCTGAGAAATGAATTCTCAATCCAAAGTGCTACACTCTGGGATCTGAGTTTGAATTCTGAGTTGTTAGTTCTATTTTCTGAGTTTTGAATTCTGAGATTTGAGATTTTGTTGTGCATTATGTTTTTATGAGTGCCGAGTTCTGAATTTTGAGGTCTGAATCTTGAGTACTGTATTCTGAGTTCTGAGTTCAAATTTTTCAATTGCGTTCTGAATTCTGAGTTCTGAGTTCAGAATTCTGAGTTACAAATTCTGAGTTCGCAGTTTCTAGTTCTGACTACTGAGTCCGGAATTTTGTGTTCTGAGTTCTGATCACTGAGTTCTGATAAGTGAGTTCTGAATTCTTAGCTGTGACATCTGAGTTCTGAGTTCTCATTTCTCAGTTCTGAATACTGAGTTATGAATTCTCAACTCTTAGCTCTTAGCTCTGAGTTCGGAGTTCTAAATTCTACAGTCTGTATTCTGATTTCAGAGTTGTGAATTCTGTGACCAGAATTCAGAGTTGAGATTTCTGAGTTCTGAATTCTGAGTACTGAATGTTAAGTTCTGAGTTCCGAATTCTGTGTTCCGGTTCTGAATTCGGACTTCTGAATTCTGAATTTTGAATTCTGAGATCTGTATCTCAGTTCTGATTTCTGAGTCGTGGATTCTGAGTTACGTACCCTGAGTAATTGATTCTGAGTTCTGACTTCAAAGTTCTCCATTGCGTTCTGAATTCTGAGTTCTGATTTCACAATTCTGAGTTACAGTTCTGATTTCTGCGTTTTGAGTTCTGAATTGTGTGTTCTGAATTCTGAGTTCCGAATTCTAAGGTGTGAATTCTGAGTTCTGAATCATGAGTACTCCACACTGTGTTCTGAGTTCTGAGAACTGAGTTCTGAATTCTGAGTTCTGTGTTCTGAATTCCGTATTCTGAGTTCCAAATTCTGATTTCCAAGTTTTGAATTCTGACTTAGGATTCTGAGTTCCGAATTCTAAGGTGTGAATTCTGAGTTCTGAGTTCTGATTTCTGAGTGCTGAGAACTGAGTTCTTTGTTCTGAATTCTAAGTTATGAAGTCCGTAGTCTGAGTTCCAAATACTCATTTCCCAGTTCTGATATTCGAGTTTGAATTCTGAGTTCAGAATTCTAAGGTGAGAATTCTGGTTTATGAATTCTGGTTTCTGAATACTGAGTTGTGATTTCTGAGTTCTGAATTCCAAGTTCTGAGTCATCATTTCTGAATTCTGAGTTCTGAGTGATGAATTCTCAAGTCTTAGTTCTGAGATCTGAGTTCGGAGTTCTAAACTGAAGCCTGTATTCTGAATTCAGAGTTGTGGATTCTGAGATCAGCATTCAGAGTTGTGAGTTCTGAGTTCTGAATTCTGCGTACTGAATTTGGAGTTCCGAATTCTGCGTTCCGAATTCTGTGTCCTGGGCTCTGAATTCGGATTTCTGAATTCTGATTTGTGAATTTTGAGAACTGAGTCTCCTTTATGAATTCCTAGTCACGAATTCTGTGTGGTGAATTGTGACTTCTGAGTTCCGAAATTTCAACTCTGATTTCTTTGTCTGAGTTAGGAGTTCGAATATCTGAGTTCTATATTCTGAAGTCTAACTATCGAGTTCTGAGTTCTGAGTTCTGAGTTTTGAGTTCTGACTTCTGAGTTCTGACATCTAAGTCTTGTGTTCTGAGTTATGAATTTCAGTTCTGAAATGAGAATCTGAGTTCAGGGTTGTAAGCTCTGAGTTCTGGTTCCTGAGGTCTGCATTCTGAGTTCTGAGTGCTGAGTTCTGAATTGTGAGTTTGAGTCTGCATGCTGAACTCTGAATACTGATCACTGTATTGTGTGTTCTGATTTCTAAGTTGTCAATTCTGTGTGCTGAACTGCGAGATCTGAATACTGAGTTGTCATGCTGAGTTCTGAACTCTGAATTCTGAATTCTGAGTTCTGAGTTCTGAGAAATGAATTCTCAATCCAAAGTGCTACACTCTGGGATCTGAGTTTGAATTCTGAGTTGTTAGTTCTATTTTCTGAGTTTTGAATTCTGAGATTTGAGATTTTGTTGTGCATTATGTTTTTATGAGTGCCGAGTTCTGAATTTTGAGGTCTGAATCTTGAGTACTGTATTCTGAGTTCTGAGTTCAAATTTTTCAATTGCGTTCAGAATTCTGAGTTCTGAGTTCAGAATTCTGAGTTACAAATTCGGAGTTCGCAGTTTCTAGTTCTGACTACTGAGTCCGGAATTTTGTGTTCTGAGTTCTGATAAGTGAGTTCTGATAACTGAGTTCTGAATTCTTAGCTGTGACATCTGAGTTCTGAGTTCTCATTTCTCAGTTCTGAATACTGAGTTATGAATTCTCAACTCTTAGCTCTGAGTTCGGAGTTCTAAATTCTACAGTCTGTATTCTGATTTCAGAGTTGTGAATTCTGTGACCAGAATTCAGAGTTGAGATTTCTGAGTTCTGAATTCTGAGTACTGAATGTTAAGTTCTGAGTTCCGAATTCTGTGTTCCGGTTCTGAATTCGGACTTCTGAATTCTGAATTTTGAATTCTGAGATCTGTATCTCAGTTCTGATTTCTGAGTCGTGGATTCTGAGTTACGTACCCTGAGTAATTGATTCTGAATTCTGACTTCAAAGTTCTCCATTGCGTTCTGAATTCTGAGTTCTGATTTCACAATTCTGAGTTACAGTTCTGATTTCTGCGTTTTGAGTTCTGAATTGTGTGTTCTGAATTCTGAGTTCCGAATTCTAAGGTGTGAATTCTGAGTTCTGAATCATGAGTACTCCACACTGTGTTCAGAGTTCTGAGAACTGAGTTCTGAATTCTGAGTTCTGTGTTCTGAATTCCGTATTCTGAGTTCCAAATTCTGATTTCTGAGTGCCAAGTTTTGAATTCTGACTTAGAATTCTGAGTTCCGAATTCTAAGGTGTGAATTCTGAGTTCTGAGTTCTGAGTTCTGAGTGCTGAGAACTGAGTTCTTTGTTCTGAATTCTAAGTTATGAAGTCCGTAGTCTGAGTTCCAAATACTCATTTCCCAGTTCTGATATTTGAGTTTGAATTCTGAGTTCAGAATTCTAAGGTGAGAATTCTGGGTTATGAATTCTGGGTTCTGAATACTGAGTTGTGATTTCTGAGTTCTGAATTCCAAGTTCTGAGTCATCATTTCTGAATTCTGAGTTCTGAGTGATGAATTCTCAAGTCTTAGTTCTGAGATCTGAGTTCGGAGTTCTAAACTGAAGCCTGTATTCTGAATTCAGAGTTGTGGATTCTGAGATCAGAATTCAGAGTTGTGAGTTCTGAGTTCTGAATTCTGCGTACTGAATTTTGAGTTCTGAATTCTGCATTCCGAATTCTGTGTCCTGGGCTGTGAATTCAGATTTCTGAATTCTGATTTGTGAATTTTGAGAACTGAGTCTCATTTATGAATTCCTAGTCACGAATTCTGTGTGGTGAATTGTGACTTCTGAGTTCTGAAATTTCAACTCTGATTTCTTTGTCTGAGTTAGGAGTTCGAATATCTGAGTTCTATATTCTGAAGTCTAACTATCGAGTTCTGAGTTCTGAGTTCTGAGTTTTGAGTTCTGACTTCTGAGTTCTGACATCTAAGTCTTGTGTTCTGAGTTATGAATTTCAGTTCTGAAATGAGAATTCTGAGTTCAGGGTTGTAAACTCTAAGTTCTGGTTCCTGAGGTCTGCATTCTGAGTTCTGAATTGTGAGTTTGAGTCTGCATGCTGAACTCTGAATACTGATCACTGTATTGTGTGTTCTGATTTCTAAGTTGTCAATTCTGTGTGCTGAACTGCGAGATCTGAATACTGAGTTGTCATGCTGAGTTCTGAACTCTGAATTCTGAATTCTGAGTTCTGAGTTCTGAGAAATGAATTCTCAATCCAAAGTGCTACACTCTGGGATCTGAGTTTGAATTCTGAGTTGTTAGTTCTATTTTCTGAGTTTTGAATTCTGAGATTTGAGATTTTGTTGTGCATTATGTTTTTATGAGTGCCGAGTTCTGAATTTTGAGGTCTGAATCTTGAGTACTGTATTCTGAGTTCTGAGTTCAAATTTTTCAATTGCGTTCTGAATTCTGAGTTCTGAGTTCAGAATTCTGAGTTACAAATTCTGAGTTCGCAGTTTCTAGTTCTGACTACTGAGTCCGGAATTTTGTGTTCTGAGTTCTGATCACTGAGTTCTGATAAGTGAGTTCTGAATTCTTAGCTGTGACATCTGAGTTCTGAGTTCTCATTTCTCAGTTCTGAATACTGAGTTATGAATTCTCAACTCTTAGCTCTTAGCTCTGAGTTCGGAGTTCTAAATTCTACAGTCTGTATTCTGATTTCAGAGTTGTGAATTCTGTGACCAGAATTCAGAGTTGAGATTTCTGAGTTCTGAATTCTGAGTACTGAATGTTAAGTTCTGAGTTCCGAATTCTGTGTTCCGGTTCTGAATTCGGACTTCTGAATTCTGAATTTTGAATTCTGAGATCTGTATCTCAGTTCTGATTTCTGAGTCGTGGATTCTGAGTTACGTACCCTGAGTAATTGATTCTGAGTTCTGACTTCAAAGTTCTCCATTGCGTTCTGAATTCTGAGTTCTGATTTCACAATTCTGAGTTACAGTTCTGATTTCTGCGTTTTGAGTTCTGAATTGTGTGTTCTGAATTCTGAGTTCCGAATTCTAAGGTGTGAATTCTGAGTTCTGAATCATGAGTACTCCACACTGTGTTCTGAGTTCTGAGAACTGAGTTCTGAATTCTGAGTTCTGTGTTCTGAATTCCGTATTCTGAGTTCCAAATTCTGATTTCCAAGTTTTGAATTCTGACTTAGGATTCTGAGTTCCGAATTCTAAGGTGTGAATTCTGAGTTCTGAGTTCTGATTTCTGAGTGCTGAGAACTGAGTTCTTTGTTCTGAATTCTAAGTTATGAAGTCCGTAGTCTGAGTTCCAAATACTCATTTCCCAGTTCTGATATTCGAGTTTGAATTCTGAGTTCAGAATTCTAAGGTGAGAATTCTGGTTTATGAATTCTGGTTTCTGAATACTGAGTTGTGATTTCTGAGTTCTGAATTCCAAGTTCTGAGTCATCATTTCTGAATTCTGAGTTCTGAGTGATGAATTCTCAAGTCTTAGTTCTGAGATCTGAGTTCGGAGTTCTAAACTGAAGCCTGTATTCTGAATTCAGAGTTGTGGATTCTGAGATCAGCATTCAGAGTTGTGAGTTCTGAGTTCTGAATTCTGCGTACTGAATTTGGAGTTCCGAATTCTGCGTTCCGAATTCTGTGTCCTGGGCTCTGAATTCGAATTTCTGAATTCTGATTTGTGAATTTTGAGAACTGAGTCTCCTTTATGAATTCCTAGTCACGAATTCTGTGTGGTGAATTGTGACTTCTGAGTTCCGAAATTTCAACTCTGATTTCTTTGTCTGAGTTAGGAGTTCGAATATCTGAGTTCTATATTCTGAAGTCTAACTATCGAGTTCTGAGTTCTGAGTTCTGAGTTTTGAGTTCTGACTTCTGAGTTCTGACATCTAAGTCTTGTGTTCTGAGTTATGAATTTCAGTTCTGAAATGAGAATCTGAGTTCAGGGTTGTAAGCTCTGAGTTCTGGTTCCTGAGGTCTGCATTCTGAGTTCTGAGTGCTGAGTTCTGAATTGTGAGTTTGAGTCTGCATGCTGAACTCTGAATACTGATCACTGTATTGTGTGTTCTGATTTCTAAGTTGTCAATTCTGTGTGCTGAACTGCGAGATCTGAATACTGAGTTGTCATGCTGAGTTCTGAACTCTGAATTCTGAATTCTGAGTTCTGAGTTCTGAGAAATGAATTCTCAATCCAAAGTGCTACACTCTGAGATCTGAGTTTGAATTCTGAGTTGTTAGTTCTATTTTCTGAGTTTTGAATTCTGAGATTTGAGATTTTGTTGTGCATTATGTTTTTATGAGTGCCGAGTTCTGAATTTTGAGGTCTGAATCTTGAGTACTGTATTCTGACTTCTGAGTTCAAATTTTTCAATTGCGTTCTGAATTCTGAGTTCTGAGTTCAGAATTCTGAGTTACAAATTCTGAGTTCGCAGTTTCTAGTTCTGACTACTGAGTCCGGAATTTTGTGTTCTGAGTTCTGATCACTGAGTTCTGATAAGTGAGTTCTGAATTCTTAGCTGTGACATCTGAGTTCTGAGTTCTCATTTCTCAGTTCTGAATACTGAGTTATGAATTCTCAACTCTTAGCTCTTAGCTCTGAGTTTGGAGTTCTAAATTCTACAGTCTGTATTCTGATTTCAGAGTTGTGAATTCTGTGACCAGAATTCAGAGTTGAGATTTCTGAGTTCTGAATTCTGAGTACTGAATGTTAAGTTCTGAGTTCCGAATTCTGTGTTCCGGTTCTGAATTCGGACTTCTGAATTCTGAATTTTGAATTCTGAGATCTGTATCTCAGTTCTGATTTCTGAGTCGTGGATTCTGAGTTACGTACCCTGAGTAATTGATTCTGAGTTCTGACTTCAAAGTTCTCCATTGCGTTCTGAATTCTGAGTTCTGATTTCACAATTCTGAGTTACAGTTCTGATTTCTGCGTTTTGAGTTCTGAATTGTGTGTTCTGAATTCTGAGTTCCGAATTCTAAGGTGTGAATTCTGAGTTCTGAATCATGAGTACTCCACACTGTGTTCTGAGTTCTGAGAACTGAGTTCTGAATTCTGAGTTCTGTGTTCTGAATTCCGTATTCTGAGTTCCAAATTCTGATTTCCAAGTTTTGAATTCTGACTTAGGATTCTGAGTTCCGAATTCTAAGGTGTGAATTCTGAGTTCTGAGTTCTGATTTCTGAGTGCTGAGAACTGAGTTCTTTGTTCTGAATTCTAAGTTATGAAGTCCGTAGTCTGAGTTCCAAATACTCATTTCCCAGTTCTGATATTCGAGTTTGAATTCTGAGTTCAGAATTCTAAGGTGAGAATTCTGGTTTATGAATTCTGGTTTCTGAATACTGAGTTGTGATTTCTGAGTTCTGAATTCCAAGTTCTGAGTCATCATTTCTGAATTCTGAGTTCTGAGTTATGAATTCTCAAGTCTTAGTTCTGAGATCTGAGTTCGGAGTTCTAAACTGAAGCCTGTATTCTGAATTCAGAGTTGTGGATTCTGAGATCAGAATTCAGAGTTGTGAGTTCTGAGTTCTGAATTCTGCGTACTGAATTTGGAGTTCCGAATTCTGCGTTCCGAATTCTGTGTCCTGGGCTCTGAATTCGGATTTCTGAATTCTGATTTGTGAATTTTGAGAACTGAGTCTCCTTTATGAATTCCTAGTCACGAATTCTGTGTGGTGAATTGTGACTTCTGAGTTCCGAAATTTCAACTCTGAGTTCTTTATCTGAGTTAGGAGTTCGAATATCTGAGTTCTATATTCTGAAGTCTAACTATCGAGTTCTGAGTTCTGAGTTCTGAGTTTTGAGTTCTGACTTCTGAGTTCTGACATCTAAGTCTTGTGTTCTGAGTTATGAATTTCAGTTCTGAAATGAGAATTCTGAGTTCAGGGTTGTAAGCTCTGAGTTCTGGTTCCTGAGGTCTGCATTCTGAGTTCTGAGTGCTGAGTTCTGAATTGTGAGTTTGAGTCTGCATGCTGAACTCTGAATACTGATCACTGTATTGTGTGTTCTGATTTCTAAGTTGTCAATTCTGTGTGCTGAACTGCGAGATCTGAATACTGAGTTGTCATGCTGAGTTCTGAACTCTGAATTCTGAATTCTGAGTTCTGAGTTCTGAGAAATGAATTCTCAATCCAAAGTGCTACACTCTGGGATCTGAGTTTGAATTCTGAGTTGTTAGTTCTATTTTCTGAGTTTTGAATTCTGAGATTTGAGATTTTGTTGTGCATTATGTTTTTATGAGTGCCGAGTTCTGAATTTTGAGGTCTGAATCTTGAGTACTGTATTCTGAGTTCTGAGTTCAAATTTTTCAATTGCGTTCTGAATTCTGAGTTCTGAGTTCAGAATTCTGAGTTACAAATTCTGAGTTCGCAGTTTCTAGTTCTGACTACTGAGTCCGGAATTTTGTGTTCTGAGTTCTGATAAGTGAGTTCTGATAACTGAGTTCTGAATTCTTAGCTGTGACATCTGAGTTCTGAGTTCTCATTTCTCAGTTCTGAATACTGAGTTATGAATTCTCAACTCTTAGCTCTTAGCTCTGAGTTTGGAGTTCTAAATTCTACAGTCTGTATTCTGATTTCAGAGTTGTGAATTCTGTGACCAGAATTCAGAGTTGAGATTTCTGAGTTCTGAATTCTGAGTACTGAATGTTAAGTTCTGAGTTCCGAATTCTGTGTTCCGGTTCTGAATTCGGACTTCTGAATTCTGAATTTTGAATTCTGAGATCTGTATCTCAGTTCTGATTTCTGAGTCGTGGATTCTGAGTTACGTACCCTGAGTAATTGATTCTGAATTCTGACTTCAAAGTTCTCCATTGCGTTCTGAATTCTGAGTTCTGATTTCACAATTCTGAGTTACAGTTCTGATTTCTGCGTTTTGAGTTCTGAATTGTGTGTTCTGAATTCTGAGTTCCGAATTCTAAGGTGTGAATTCTGAGTTCTGAATCATGAGTACTCCACACTGTGTTCTGAGTTCTGAGAACTGAGTTCTGAATTCTGAGTTCTGTGTTCTGAATTCCGTATTCTGAGTTCCAAATTCTGATTTCCAAGTTTTGAATTCTGACTTAGGATTCTGAGTTCCGAATTCTAAGGTGTGAATTCTGAGTTCTGAGTTCTGATTTCTGAGTGCTGAGAACTGAGTTCTTTGTTCTGAATTCTAAGTTATGAAGTCCGTAGTCTGAGTTCCAAATACTCATTTCCCAGTTCTGATATTCGAGTTTGAATTCTGAGTTCAGAATTCTAAGGTGAGAATTCTGGTTTATGAATTCTGGTTTCTGAATACTGAGTTGTGATTTCTGAGTTCTGAATTCCAAGTTCTGAGTCATCATTTCTGAATTCTGAGTTCTGAGTTATGAATTCTCAAGTCTTAGTTCTGAGATCTGAGTTCGGAGTTCTAAACTGAAGCCTGTATTCTGAATTCAGAGTTGTGGATTCTGAGATCAGAATTCAGAGTTGTGAGTTCTGAGTTCTGAATTCTGCGTACTGAATTTGGAGTTCCGAATTCTGCGTTCCGAATTCTGTGTCCTGGGCTCTGAATTCGGATTTCTGAATTCTGATTTGTGAATTTTGAGAACTGAGTCTCCTTTATGAATTCCTAGTCACGAATTCTGTGTGGTGAATTGTGACTTCTGAGTTCCGAAATTTCAACTCTGATTTCTTTGTCTGAGTTAGGAGTTCGAATATCTGAGTTCTATATTCTGAAGTCTAACTATCGAGTTCTGAGTTCTGAGTTCTGAGTTTTGAGTTCTGACTTCTGAGTTCTGACATCTAAGTCTTGTGTTCTGAGTTATGAATTTCAGTTCTGAAATGAGAATCTGAGTTCAGGGTTGTAAGCTCTGAGTTCTGGTTCCTGAGGTCTGCATTCTGAGTTCTGAGTGCTGAGTTCTGAATTGTGAGTTTGAGTCTGCATGCTGAACTCTGAATACTGATCACTGTATTGTGTGTTCTGATTTCTAAGTTGTCAATTCTGTGTGCTGAACTGCGAGATCTGAATACTGAGTTGTCATGCTGAGTTCTGAACTCTGAATTCTGAATTCTGAGTTCTGAGTTCTGAGAAATGAATTCTCAATCCAAAGTGCTACACTCTGGGATCTGAGTTTGAATTCTGAGTTGTTAGTTCTATTTTCTGAGTTTTGAATTCTGAGATTTGAGATTTTGTTGTGCATTATGTTTTTATGAGTGCCGAGTTCTGAATTTTGAGGTCTGAATCTTGAGTACTGTATTCTGAGTTCTGAGTTCAAATTTTTCAATTGCGTTCTGAATTCTGAGTTCTGAGTTCAGAATTCTGAGTTACAAATTCTGAGTTCGCAGTTTCTAGTTCTGACTACTGAGTCCGGAATTTTGTGTTCTGAGTTCTGATAAGTGAGTTCTGATAACTGAGTTCTGAATTCTTAGCTGTGACATCTGAGTTCTGAGTTCTCATTTCTCAGTTCTGAATACTGAGTTATGAATTCTCAACTCTTAGCTCTTAGCTCTGAGTTTGGAGTTCTAAATTCTACAGTCTGTATTCTGATTTCAGAGTTGTGAATTCTGTGACCAGAATTCAGAGTTGAGATTTCTGAGTTCTGAATTCTGAGTACTGAATGTTAAGTTCTGAGTTCCGAATTCTGTGTTCCGGTTCTGAATTCGGACTTCTGAATTCTGAATTTTGAATTCTGAGATCTGTATCTCAGTTCTGATTTCTGAGTCGTGGATTCTGAGTTACGTACCCTGAGTAATTGATTCTGAATTCTGACTTCAAAGTTCTCCATTGCGTTCTGAATTCTGAGTTCTGATTTCACAATTCTGAGTTACAGTTCTGATTTCTGCGTTTTGAGTTCTGAATTGTGTGTTCTGAATTCTGAGTTCCGAATTCTAAGGTGTGAATTCTGAGTTCTGAATCATGAGTACTCCACACTGTGTTCTGAGTTCTGAGAACTGAGTTCTGAATTCTGAGTTCTGTGTTCTGAATTCCGTATTCTGAGTTCCAAATTCTGATTTCTGAGTGCCAAGTTTTGAATTCTGACTTAGAATTCTGAGTTCCGAATTCTAAGGTGTGAATTCTGAGTTCTGAGTTCTGATTTCTGAGTGCTGAGAACTGAGTTCTTTGTTCTGAATTCTAAGTTATGAAGTCCGTAGTCTGAGTTCCAAATACTCATTTCCCAGTTCTGATATTCGAGTTTGAATTCTGAGTTCAGAATTCTAAGGTGAGAATTCTGGGTTATGAATTCTGGGTTATGAATACTGAGTTGTGATTTCTGAGTTCTGAATTCCAAGTTCTGAGTCATCATTTCTGAATTCTGAGTTCTGAGTTATGAATTCTCAACTCTTAGTTCTGAGATCTGAGTTCGGAGTTCTAAACTGAAGCCTGTATTCTGAATTCAGAGTTGTGGATTCTGAGATCAGAATTCAGAATTGTGAGTTCTGAGTTCTGAATTCTGCGTACTGAATTTGGAGTTCTGAATTCTGTGTTCCGAATTCTGTGTCCTGGGCTCTGAATTCGGATTTCTGAATTCTGATGTGTGAATTTTGAGAACTGAGTCTCATTTATGAATTCCTAGTCACGAATTCTGTGTGGTGAATTGTGACTTCTGAGTTCTGAAATTTCAACTCTGATTTCTTTGTCTGAGTTAGGAGTTCGAATATCTGAGTTCTATATTCTGAAGTCTAACTATCGAGTTCTGAGTTCTGAGTTTTGAGTTCTGAATTCTGAGTTCTGACATCTAAGTCTTGTGTTCTGAGTTATGAATTTCAGTTCTGAAATGAGAATTCTGAGTTCAGGGTTGTAAACTCTGAGTTCTGGTTCCTGAGGTCTGCATTCTGAGTTCTGAGTGCTGAGTTCTGAATTGTGAGTTTGAGTCTGCATGCTGAACTCTGAATACTGATCACTGTATTGTGTGTTCTGATTTCTAAGTTGTCAATTCTGTGTGCTGAACTGCGAGATCTGAATACTGAGTTGTCATGCTGAGTTCTGAACTCTGAATTCTGAATTCTGAGTTCTGAGTTCTGAGGCATGAATTCTCAATCCAAAGTGCTACACTCTGAGATCTGAGTTTGAATTCTGAGTTGTTAGTTCTATTTTCTGAGTTTTGAATTCTGAGATTTGAGATTTTGTTGTGCATTATGTTTTTATGAGTGCCGAGTTCTGAATTTTGAGGTCTGAATCTTGAGTACTGTATTCTGAGTTCTGAGTTCAAATTTTTCAATTGCGTTCAGAATTCTGAGTTCTGAGTTCAGAATTCTGAGTTACAAATTCTGAGTTCGCAGTTTCTAGTTCTGACTACTGAGTCCGGAATTTTGTGTTCTGAGTTCTGATAAGTGAGTTCTGATAACTGAGTTCTGAATTCTTAGCTGTGACATCTGAGTTCTGAGTTCTCATTTCTCAGTTCTGAATACTGAGTTATGAATTCTCAACTCTTAGCTCTTAGCTCTGAGTTTGGAGTTCTAAATTCTACAGTCTGTATTCTGATTTCAGAGTTGTGAATTCTGTGACCAGAATTCAGAGTTGAGATTTCTGAGTTCTGAATTCTGAGTACTGAATGTTAAGTTCTGAGTTCCGAATTCTGTGTTCCGGTTCTGAATTCGGACTTCTGAATTCTGAATTTTGAATTCTGAGATCTGTATCTCAGTTCTGATTTCTGAGTCGTGGATTCTGAGTTACGTACCCTGAGTAATTGATTCTGAGTTCTGACTTCAAAGTTCTCCATTGCGTTCTGAATTCTGAGTTCTGATTTCACAATTCTGAGTTACAGTTCTGATTTCTGCGTTTTGAGTTCTGAATTGTGTGTTCTGAATTCTGAGTTCCGAATTCTAAGGTGTGAATTCTGAGTTCTGAATCATGAGTACTCCACACTGTGTTCTGAGTTCTGAGAACTGAGTTCTGAATTCTGAGTTCTGTGTTCTGAATTCCGTATTCTGAGTTCCAAATTCTGATTTCTGAGTGCCAAGTTTTGAATTCTGACTTAGGATTCTGAGTTCCGAATTCTAAGGTGTGAATTCTGAGTTCTGAGTTCTGAGTTCTGAGTGCTGAGAACTGAGTTCTTTGTTCTGAATTCTAAGTTATGAAGTCCGTAGTCTGAGTTCCAAATACTCATTTCCCAGTTCTGATATTCGAGTTTGAATTCTGAGTTCAGAATTCTAAGGTGAGAATTCTGGTTTATGAATTCTGGTTTCTGAATACTGAGTTGTGATTTCTGAGTTCTGAATTCCAAGTTCTGAGTCATCATTTCTGAATTCTGAGTTCTGAGTGATGAATTCTCAACTCTTAGTTCTGAGATCTGAGTTCGGAGTTCTAAACTGAAGCCTGTATTCTGAATTCAGAGTTGTGGATTCTGAGATCAGCATTCAGAGTTGTGAGTTCTGAGTTCTGAATTCTGCGTACTGAATTTGGAGTTCCGAATTCTGCGTTCCGAATTCTGTGTCCTGGGCTCTGAATTCGGATTTCTGAATTCTGATTTGTGAATTTTGAGAACTGAGTCTCCTTTATGAATTCCTAGTCACGAATTCTGTGTGGTGAATTGTGACTTCTGAGTTCCGAAATTTCAACTCTGATTTCTTTGTCTGAGTTAGGAGTTCGAATATCTGAGTTCTATATTCTGAAGTCTAACTATCGAGTTCTGAGTTCTGAGTTCTGAGTTTTGAGTTCTGACTTCTGAGTTCTGACATCTAAGTCTTGTGTTCTGAGTTATGAATTTCAGTTCTGAAATGAGAATTCTGAGTTCAGGGTTGTAAGCTCTGAGTTCTGGTTCCTGAGGTCTGCATTCTGAGTTCTGAGTGCTGAGTTCTGAATTGTGAGTTTGAGTCTGCATGCTGAACTCTGAATACTGATCACTGTATTGTGTGTTCTGATTTCTAAGTTGTCAATTCTGTGTGCTGAACTGCGAGATCTGAATACTGAGTTGTCATGCTGAGTTCTGAACTCTGAATTCTGAATTCTGAGTTCTGAGTTCTGAGAAATGAATTCTCAATCCCAAGTGCTACACTCTGGGATCTGAGTTTGAATTCTGAGTTGTTAGTTCTATTTTCTGAGTTTTGAATTCTGAGATTTGAGATTTTGTTGTGCATTATGTTTTTATGAGTGCCGAGTTCTGAATTTTGAGGTCTGAATCTTGAGTACTGTATTCTGAGTTCTGAGTTCAAATTTTTCAATTGCGTTCAGAATTCTGAGTTCTGAGTTCAGAATTCTGAGTTACAAATTCGGAGTTCGCAGTTTCTAGTTCTGACTACTGAGTCCGGAATTTTGTGTTCTGAGTTCTGATAACTGAGTTCTCATAACTGAGTTCTGAATTCTTAGCTGTGACATCTGAGTTCTGAGTTCTCATTTCTCAGTTCTGAATACTGAGTTATGAATTCTCAACTCTTAGCTCTTAGCTCTGAGTTTGGAGTTCTAAATTCTACAGTCTGTATTCTGATTTCAGAGTTGTGAATTCTGTGACCAGAATTCAGAGTTGAGATTTCTGAGTTCTGAATTCTGAGTACTGAATGTTAAGTTCTGAGTTCCGAATTCTGTGTTCCAGCTCTGAATTCGGACTTCTGAATTCTGAATTTTGAATTCTGAGATCTGTATCTCAGTTCTGATTTCTGAGTCGTGGATTCTGAGTTACGTACCCTGAGTCATTGATTCTGAATTCTGACTTCAAAGTTCTCCATTGCGTTCTGAATTCTGAGTTCTGATTTCACAATTCTGAGTTACAGTTCTGATTTCTGCGTTTTGAGTTCTGAATTGTGTGTTCTGAATTCTGAGTTCCGAATTCTAAGGTGTGAATTCTGAGTTCTGAATCATGAGTACTCCACACTGTGTTCTGAGTTCTGAGAACTGAGTTCTGAATTCTGAGTTCTGTGTTCTGAATTCCGTATTCTGAGTTCCAAATTCTGATTTCCAAATTTTGAATTCTGACTTAGGATTCTGAGTTCCGAATTCTAAGGTGTGAATTCTGAGTTCTGAGTTCTGATTTCTGAGTGCTGAGAACTGAGTTCTTTGTTCTGAATTCTAAGTTATGAAGTCCGTAGTCTGAGTTCCAAATACTCATTTCCCAGTTCTGATATTCGAGTTTGAATTCTGAGTTCAGAATTCTAAGGTGAGAATTCTGGGTTATGAATTCTGGGTTCTGAATACTGAGTTGTGATTTCTGAGTTCTGAATTCCAAGTTCTGAGTCATCATTTCTGAATTCTGAGTTCTGAGTTATGAATTCTCAACTCTTAGTTCTGAGATCTGAGTTCGGAGTTCTAAACTGAAGCCTGTATTCTGAATTCAGAGTTGTGGATTCTGAGATCAGAATTCAGAGTTGTGAGTTCTGAGTTCTGAATTCTGCGTACTGAATTTGGAGTTCTGAATTCTGTGTTCCGAATTCTGTGTCCTGGGCTCTGAATTCGGATTTCTGAATTCTGATTTGTGAATTTTGAGAACTGAGTCTCATTTATGAATTCCTAGTCACGAATTCTGTGTGGTGAATTGTGACTTCTGAGTTCTGAAATTTCAACTCTGAGTTCTTTGTCTGAGTTAGGAGTTCGAATATCTGAGTTCTATATTCTGAAGTCTAACTATCGAGTTCTGAGTTCTGAGTTCTGAGTTTTGAGTTCTGACTTCTGAGTTCTGACATCTGAGTCTTGTGTTCTGAGTTATGAATTTCAGTTCTGAAATGAGAATTCTGAGTTCAGGGTTGTAAACTCTGAGTTCTGGTTCCTGAGGTCTGCATTCTGAGTTCTAAGTTTTGAGTTCTGAGTTGTGAGTTTGAGTCTGCATGCTGAACTCTGAATACTGATCACTGTATTGTGTGTTCTGATTTCTAAGTTGTCAATTCTGTGTGCTGAACTGCGAGATCTGAATACTGAGTTGTCATGCTGAGTTCTGAACTCTGAATTCTGAATTCTGAGTTCTGAGTTCTGAGAAATGAATTCTCAATCCCAAGTGCTACACTCTGGGATCTGAGTTTGAATTCTGAGTTGTTAGTTCTATTTTCTGAGTTTTGAATTCTGAGATTTGAGATTTTGTTGTGCATTATGTTTTTATGAGTGCTGAGTTCTGAATTTTGAGGTCTGAATCTTGAGTACTGTATTCTGAGTTCTGAGTTCAAATTTTTCAATTGCGTTCTGAATTCTGAGTTCTGAGTTCAGAATTCTGAGTTACAAATTCTGAGTTCGCAGTTTCTAGTTCTGACTACTGAGTCCGGAATTTTGTGTTCTGAGTTCTGATAACTGAGTTCTCATAACTGAGTTCTGAATTCTTAGCTGTGACATCTGAGTTCTGAGTTCTCATTTCTCAGTTCTGAATACTGAGTTATGAATTCTCAACTCTTAGCTCTTAGCTCTGAGTTCGGAGTTCTAAATTCTACAGTCTGTATTCTGATTTCAGAGTTGTGAATTCTGTGACCAGAATTCAGAGTTGAGATTTCTGAGTTCTGAATTCTGAGTACTGAATGTTAAGTTCTGAGTTCCGAATTCTGTGTTCCGGTTCTGAATTCGGACTTCTGAATTCTGAATTTTGAATTCTGAGATCTGTATCTCAGTTCTGATTTCTGAGTCGTGGATTCTGAGTTACGTACCCTGAGTAATTGATTCTGAATTCTGACTTCAAAGTTCTCCATTGCGTTCTGAATTCTGAGTTCTGATTTCACAATTCTGAGTTACAGTTCTGATTTCTGCGTTTTGAGTTCTGAATTGTGTGTTCTGAATTCTGAGTTCCGAATTCTAAGGTGTGAATTCTGAGTTCTGAATCATGAGTACTCCACACTGTGTTCTGAGTTCTGAGAACTGAGTTCTGAATTCTGAGTTCTGTGTTCTGAATTCCGTATTCTGAGTTCCAAATTCTGATTTCTGAGTGCCAAGTTTTGAATTCTGACTTAGGATTCTGAGTTCCGAATTCTAAGGTGTGAATTCTGAGTTCTGAGTTCTGATTTCTGAGTGCTGAGAACTGAGTTCTTTGTTCTGAATTCTAAGTTATGAAGTCCGTAGTCTGAGTTCCAAATACTCATTTCCCAGTTCTGATATTCGAGTTTGAATTCTGAGTTCAGAATTCTAAGGTGAGAATTCTGGGTTATGAATTCTGGGTTCTGAATACTGAGTTGTGATTTCTGAGTTCTGAATTCCAAGTTCTGAGTCATCATTTCTGAATTCTGAGTTCTGAGTGATGAATTCTCAACTCTTAGTTCTGAGATCTGAGTTCGGAGTTCTAAACTGAAGCCTGTATTCTGAATTCAGAGTTGTGGATTCTGAGATCAGCATTCAGAGTTGTGAGTTCTGAGTTCTGAATTCTGCGTACTGAATTTGGAGTTCTGAATTCTGTGTTCCGAATTCTGTGTCCTGGGCTCTGAATTCGGATTTCTGAATTCTGATTTGTGAATTTTGAGAACTGAGTCTCATTTATGAATTCCTAGTCACGAATTCTGTGTGGTGAATTGTGACTTCTGAGTTCTGAAATTTCAACTCTGAGTTCTTTGTCTGAGTTAGGAGTTCGAATATCTGAGTTCTATATTCTGAAGTCTAACTATCGAGTTCTGAGTTCTGAGTTCTGAGTTTTGAGTTCTGACTTCTGAGTTCTGACATCTGAGTCTTGTGTTCTGAGTTATGAATTTCAGTTCTGAAATGAGAATTCTGAGTTCAGGGTTGTAAACTCTGAGTTCTGGTTCCTGAGGTCTGCATTCTGAGTTCTGAGTGCTGAGTTCTGAATTGTGAGTTTGAGTCTGCATGCTGAACTCTGAATACTGATCACTGTATTGTGTGTTCTGATTTCTAAGTTGTCAATTCTGTGTGCTGAACTGCGAGATCTGAATACTGCGTTGTCATGCTGAGTTCTGAACTCTGAATTCTGAATTCTGAGTTCTGAGTTCTGAGGGATGAATTCTCAATCCAAAGTGCTACACTCTGAGATCTGAGTTTGAATTCTGAGTTGTTAGTTCTATTTTCTGAGTTTTGAATTCTGAGATTTGAGATTTTGTTGTGCATTATGTTTTTATGAGTGCCGAGTTCTGAATTTTGAGGTCTGAATCTTGAGTACTGTATTCTGAGTTCTGAGTTCAAATTTTTCAATTGCGTTCTGAATTCTGAGTTCTGAGTTCAGAATTCTGAGTTACAAATTCTGAGTTCGCAGTTTCTAATTCTGACTACTGAGTCCGGAATTTTGTGTTCTGAGTTCTGATCACTGAGTTCTGATAAGTGAGTTCTGAATTCTTAGCTGTGACATCTGAGTTCTGAGTTCTCATTTCTCAGTTCTGAATACTGAGTTATGAATTCTCAACTCTTAGCTCTTAGCTCTGAGTTCGGAGTTCTAAATTCTACAGTCTGTATTCTGATTTCAGAGTTGTGAATTCTGTGACCAGAATTCAGAGTTGAGATTTCTTTTTTTTTTTTTTTTTTGATTTATTTATTTTTTTTTAATTTTATTTTAAATTCATTAATTACATTGTATTATGTGACACAGTTTCATAGGTACTGGGATTCTCCCCAGAGTTGAGATTTCTGAGTTCTGAATTCTGAGTACTGAATGTTAAGTTCTGAGTTCCGAATTCTGTGTTCTGGTTCTGAATTCGGACTTCTGAATTCTGAATTTTGAATTCTGAGATCTGTATCTCAGTTCTGATTTCTGAGTCGTGGATTCTGAGTTACGTACCCTGAGTAATTGATTCTGAGTTCTGACTTCAAAGTTCTCCATTGCGTTCTGAATTCTGAGTTCTGATTTCACAATCCTGAGTTACAGTTCTGATTTCTGCGTTTTGAGTTCTGAATTGTGTGTTCTGAATTCTGAGTTCCGAATTCTAAGGTGTGAATTCTGAGCTCTGAGTTCTGATTTCTGAGTGCTGAGAACTGAGTTCTTTGTTCTGAATTCTAAGTTATGAAGTCCGTAGTCTGAGTTCCAAATACTAATTTCTCAGTTCTAATATTCGAGTTTGAATTCTGAGTTCAGAATTCAAAGGTGAGAATTCTGGGTTATAAATTCTGGGTTCTGAATACTGAGTTGTGATTTCTGAGTTCTGAATTCCAAGTTCTGAGTCATCATTTCTGAATTCTGTGTACTGAATATTAAGTTCTGAGTTCTGAATTCTGTGTTCCAGCTCTGAATTCGGACTTCTGAATTCTGAATTTTGAATTCTGAGATCTGTATCGCAGTTCTGATTTCTGAGTCGTGGATTCTGAGTTACGTACCCTGAGTAATTGATTCTGAGTTCTGACTTCAAAGTTCTCAATTGCGTTCTGAATTCTGAGTTCTGATTTCACAATTCTGAGTTACAGTTCTGATTTCTGCGTTTTGAGTTCTGAATTGTGTGTTCTGAATTCTGAGTTCCGAATTCTAAGGTGTGAATTCTGAGTTCTGAATCATGAGTACTCCACACTGTGATCTGAGTTCTGAGAACTGAGTTCTGAATTCTGAGTTCTGTGTTCTGAATTCCGTATTCTGAGTAACAAATTCTGATTTCTGAGTGCCAAGTTTTGAATTCTGACTTAGGATTCTGAGTTCCGAATTCTAAGGTGTGAATTCTGAGTTCTGAGTTCTGATTTCTGAGTGCTGAGAACTGAGTTCTTTGTTCTGAATTCTAAGTTATGAAGTCCATAGTCTGAGTTCCAAATACTAATTTCCCAGTTCTAATATTCAAGTTTGAATTCTGAGTTCAGAATTCTAAGGTGAGAATTCTGGGTTATGAATTCTGGGTTCTGAATACTGAGTTGTGATTTCTGAGTTCTGAATTCCAAGTTCTGAATCATCATTTCTGAATTCTGAGTTCTGAGTTATGAATTCTCAACTCTTAGTTCTGAGATCTGAGTTCGGAGTTCTAAACTGAAGCCTGTATTCTGAATTCAGAGTTGTGGATTCTGAGATCAGCATTCAGAGTTGTGAGTTCTGAGTTCTGAATTCTGCGTACTGAATTTTGAGTTATGAATTCTGCGTTCCGAATTCTGTGTCCTGGGCTCTGAATTCGGATTTCTGAATTCTGATTTGTGAATTTTGAGAACTGAGTCTCCTTTATGAATTCCTAGTCACGAATTCTGTGTGGTGAATTGTGACTTCTGAGTTCTGAAATTTCAACTCTGATTTCTTTGTCTGAGTTAGGAGACCGAATATCTGAGTTCTATATTCTGAAGTCTAACTATCGAGTTCTGAGTTCTGAGTTCTGAGTTTTGAGTTCTGACTTCTGAGTTCTGACATCTGAGTCTTGTGTTCTGAGTTATGAATTTCAGTTCTGAAATGAGAATTCTGAGTTCAGGGTTGTAAACTCTGAGTTCTGGTTCCTGAGGTCTGCATTCTGAGTTCTGAATTGTGAGTTTGAGTCTGCATGCTGAACTCTGAATACTGATCACTGTATTGTGTGTTCTGATTTCTAAGTTGTCAATTCTGTGTGCTGAACTGCGAGATCTGAATACTGAGTTGTCATGCTGAGTTCTGAACTCTGAATTCTGAATTCTGAGTTCTGAGTTCTGAGGGATGAATTCTCAATCCCAAGTGCTACACTCTGAGATCTGAGTTTGAATTCTGAGTTGTTAGTTCTATTTTCTGAGTTTTGAATTCTGAGATTTGAGATTTTGTTGTGCATTATGTTTTTATGAGTGCCGAGTTCTGAATTTTGAGGTCTGAATCTTGAGTACTGTATTCTGAGTTCTGAGTTCAAATTTTTCAATTGCGTTCTGAATTCTGAGTTCTGAGTTCAGAATTCTGAGTTACAAATTCTGAGTTCGCAGTTTCTAGTTCTGACTACTGAGTCCGGAATTTGTGTTCTGAGTTCTGATCACTGAGTTCTGATAAGTGAGTTCTGAATTCTTAGCTGTGACATCTGAGTTCTGAGTTCTCATTTCTCAGTTCTGAATATTGAGTTATGAATTCTCAACTCTTAGCTCTTAGCTCTGAGTTCGGAGTTCTAAATTCTACAGTCTGTATTCTGATTTCAGAGTTGTGAATTCTGTGACCAGAATTCAGAGTTGAGATTTCTGAGTTCTGAATTCTGAGTACTGAATGTTAAGTTCTGAGTTCCGAATTCTGTGTTCCGGTTCTGAATTCGGACTTCTGAATTCTGAATTTTGAATTCTGAGATCTGTATCTCAGTTCTGATTTCTGAGTCATGGATTCTGAGTTACGTACCCTGAGTAATTGATTCTGAGTTCTGACTTCAAAGTTCTCAATTGTGTTCTGAATTCTGAGTTCTGATTTCACAATTCTGAGTTACAGTTCGGATTTCTGCGTTTTGAGTTCTGAATTGTGTGTTCTGAATTCTGAGTTCCGAATTCTAAGGTGTGAATTCTGAGCTCTGAGTTCTGATTTCTGAGTGCTGAGAACTGAGTTCTTTTTTCTGAATTCTAAGTTATGAAGTCCGTAGTCTGAGTTCCAAATACTAATTTCTCAGTTCTAATATTCGAGTTTGAATTCTGAGTTCAGAATTCAAAGGTGAGAATTCTGGGTTATAAATTCTGGGTTCTGAATACTGAGTTGTGATTTCTGAGTTCTGAATTCCAAGTTCTGAGTCATCATTTCTGAATTCTGTGTACTGAATATTAAGTTCTGAGTTCTGAATTCTGTGTTCCGGTTCTGAATTCGGACTTCTGAATTCTGAATTTTGAATTCTGAGATCTGTATCTCAGTTCTGATTTCTGAGTCGTGGATTCTGAGTTACGTACCCTGAGTAATTGATTCTGAGTTCTGACTTCAAAGTTCTCAATTGCGTTCTGAATTCTGAGTTCTGATTTCACAATTCTGAGTTACAGTTCTGATTTCTGCGTTTTGAGTTCTGAATTGTGTGTTCTGAATTCTGAGTTCCGAATTCTAAGGTGTGAATTCTGAGTTCTGAATCATGAGTACTCCACACTGTGATCTGAGTTCTGAGAATTGAGTTCTGAATTCTGAGTTCTGTGTTCTGAATTCCGTATTCTGAGTTCCAAATTCTGATTTCTGAGTGCCAAGTTTTGAATTCTGACTTAGGATTCTGAGTTCCGAATTCTAAGGTGTGAATTCTGAGTTCTGAGTTCTGATTTCTGAGTGCTGAGAACTGAGTTCTTTGTTCTGAATTCTAAGTTATGAAGTCCATAGTCTGAGTTCCAAATACTAATTTCCCAGTTCTAATATTCAAGTTTGAATTCTGAGTTCAGAATTCTAAGGTGACAATTCTGGGTTATGAATTCTGGGTTCTGAATACTGAGTTGTGATTTCTGAGTTCTGAATTCCAAGTTCTGAATCATCATTTCTGAATTCTGAGTTCTGAGTTATGAATTCTCAACTCTTAGTTCTGAGAACTGAGTTCGGAATTCTAAACTGAAGCCTGTATTCTGAATTCAGAGTTGTGGATTCTGAGATCAGCATTCAGAGTTGTGAGTTCTGAGTTCTGAATTCTGCGTACTGAATTTTGAGTTATGAATTCTGCGTTCCGAATTCTGTGTCCTGGGCTCTGAATTCGGATTTCTGAATTCTGATTTGTGAATTTTGAGAACTGAGTCTCCTTTATGAATTCCTAGTCACGAATTCTGTGTGGTGAATTGTGACTTCTGAGTTCTGAAATTTCAACTCTGATTTCTTTGTCTGAGTTAGGAGTTCGAATATCTGAGTTCTATATTCTGAAGTCTAACTATCGAGTTCTGAGTTCTGAGTTCTGAGTTTTGAGTTCTGACTTCTGAGTTCTGACATCTGAGTCTTGTGTTCTGAGTTATGAATTTCAGTTCTGAAATGAGAATTCTGAGTTCAGGGTTGTAAACTCTGAGTTCTGGTTCCTGAGGTCTGCATTCTGAGTTCTGAGTGCTGAGTTCTGAATTGTGAGTTTGAGTCTGCATGCTGAACTCTGAATACTGATCACTGTATTGTGTGTTCTGATTTCTAAGTTGTCAATTCTGTGTGCTGAACTGCGAGATCTGAATACTGAGTTGTCATGCTGAGTTCTGAACTCTGAATTCTGAATTCTGAGTTCTGAGTTCTGAGGGATGAATTCTCAATCCCAAGTGCTACACTCTGAGATCTGAGTTTGAATTCTGAGTTGTTAGTTCTATTTTCTGAGTTTTGAATTCTGAGATTTGAGATTTTGTTGTGCATTATGTTTTTATGAGTGCTGAGTTCTGAATTTTGAGGTCTGAATCTTGAGTACTGTATTCTGAGTTCTGAGTTCAAATTTTTCAATTGCGTTCTGAATTCTGAGTTCTGAGTTCAGAATTCTGAGTTACAAATTCTGAGTTCGCAGTTTCTAGTTCTGACTACTGAGTCCGGAATTTGTGTTCTGAGTTCTGATCACTGAGTTCTGATAAGTGAGTTCTGAATTCTTAGCTGTGACATCTGAGTTCTGAGTTCTCATTTCTCAGTTCTGAATATTGAGTTATGAATTCTCAACTCTTAGCTCTTAGCTCTGAGTTCGGAGTTCAAAATTCTACAGTCTGTATTCTGATTTCAGAGTTGTGAATTCTGTGACCAGAATTCAGAGTTGAGATTTCTGAGTTCTGAATTCTGAGTACTGAATGTTAAGTTCTGAGTTCCGAATTCTGTGTTCCGGTTCTGAATTCGGACTTCTGAATTCTGAATTTTGAATTCTGAGATCTGTATCTCAGTTCTGATTTCTGAGTCATGGATTCTGAGTTACGTACCCTGAGTAATTGATTCTGAGTTCTGACTTCAAAGTTCTCAATTGTGTTCTGAATTCTGAGTTCTGATTTCACAATTCTGAGTTACAGTTCTGATTTCTGCGTTTTGAGTTCTGAATTGTGTGTTCTGAATTCTGAGTTCCGAATTCTAAGGTGTGAATTCTGAGCTCTGAGTTCTGATTTTTGAGTTCTGAGAACTGAGTTCTTTGTTCTGAATTCTGCGTTAAGAAGTCCATAGTCTGAGTTCCAAATACTAATTTCCCAGTTCTAATATTCGAGTTTGAATTCTGAGTTCAGAATGCAAAGGTGAGAATTCTGGGTTATGAATTCTGGGTTCTGAATACTGAGTTGTGATTTCTGAGTTCTGAATTCCAAGTTCTGAGTAATCATTTCTGAATTCTGTGTTCTGAATTTTAAGTTCTGAGTTCCGAATTCTGTGTTCCAGCTCTGAATTCGGACTTCTGAATTCTGAATTTTGAATTCTGAGATCTGTATCGCAGTTCTGATTTCTGAGTCGTGAATTCTGAGTTACGTACCCTGAGTAATTGATTCTGAGTTCTGACTTCAAAGTTCTCAATTGCGTTCTGAATTCTGAGTTCTGATTTCACAATTCTGAGTTACAGTTCTGATTTCTGCGTTTTGAGTTCTGAATTGTGTGTTCTGAATTCTGAGTTCCGAATTCTAAGGTGTGAATTCTGAGTTCTGAATCATGAGTACTCCACACTGTGATCTGAGTTCTGAGAACTGAGTTCTGAATTCTGAGTTCTGTGTTCTGAATTCCGTATTCTGAGTTCCAAATTCTGATTTCCAAGTTTTGAATTCTGACTTAGGATTCTGAGTTCCGAATTCTAAGGTGTGAATTCTGAGTTCTGAGTTCTGAGTTCTGAGTGCTGAGAACTGAGTTCTTTGTTCTGAATTCTAAGTTATGAAGTCCATAGTCTGAGTTCCAAATACTAATTTCCCAGTTCTAATATTCAAGTTTGAATTCTGAGTTCAGAATTCTAAGGTGAGAATTCTGGGTTATGAATTCTGGGTTCTGAATACTGAGTTGTGATTTCTGAGTTCTGAATTCCAAGTTCTGAATCATCATTTCTGAATTCTGAGTTCTGAGTTATGAATTCTCAACTCTTAGTTCTGAGATCTGAGTTCGGAGTTCTAAACTGAAGCCTGTATTCTGAATTCAGAGTTGTGGATTCTGAGATCAGAATTCAGAGTTGTGAGTTCTGAGTTCTGAATTCTGCGTACTGAATTTGGAGTTCTGAATTCTGCGTTCCGAATTCTGTGTCCTGGGCTCTGAATTCGGATTTCTGAATTCTGATTTGTGAATTTTGAGAACTGAGTCTCATTTATGAATTCCTAGTCACGAATTCTGTGTGGTGAATTGTGACTTCTGAGTTCTGAAATTTCAACTCTGATTTCTTTGTCTGAGTTAGGAGTTCGAATATCTGAGTTCTATATTCTTAAGTCTAACTATCGAGTTCTGAGTTCTGAGTTCTGAGTTCTGAGTTCTGACTTCTGAGTTCTGACATCTGAGTCTTGTGTTCTGAGTTATGAATTTCAGTTCTGAAATGAGAATTCTGAGTTCAGGGTTGTAAACTCTGAGTTCTGGTTCCTGAGGTCTGCATTCTGAGTTCTGAGTGCTGAGTTCTGAATTGTGAGTTTGAGTCTGCATGCTGAACTCTGAATACTGATCACTGTATTGTGTGTTCTGATTTCTAAGTTGTCAATTCTGTGTGCTGAACTGCGAGATCTGAATACTGAGTTGTCATGCTGAGTTCTGAACTCTGAATTCTGAATTCTGAGTTCTGACTTCTGAGGCATGATTTCTCAATCCAAAGTGCTACACTCTGAGATCTGAGTTTGAATTCTGAGTTGTTAGTTCTATTTTCTGAGTTTTGAATTCTGAGATTTGAGATTTTGTTGTGCATTATGTTTTTATGAGTGCCGAGTTCTGAATTGTGAGGTCTGAATCTTGAGCACTGTATTCTGAGTTCTGAGTTCAAATTTTTCAATTGCGTTCTGAATTCTGAGTTCTGAGTTCAGAATTCTGAGTTACAAATTCTGAGTTCGCAGTTTCTAGTTCCGACTACTGAGTCCGGAATTTTGTGTTCTGAGTTCTGATCACTGAGTTCTGATAAGTGAGTTCTGAATTCTTAGCTGTGACATCTGAGTTCTGAGTTCTCATTTCTCAGTTCTGAATACTGAGTTATGAATTCTCAACTCTTAGCTCTTAGCTCTGATTCGGAGTTCTAAATTCTACAGTCTGTATTCTGATTTCAGAGTTGTGAATTCTGTGTCCAGAATTCAGAGTTGAGATTTCTGAGTTCTGAATTCTGAGTACTGAATGTTAAGTTCTGAGTTCCGAATTCTGTGTTCCGGCTCTGAATTCGGACTTCTGAATTCTGAATTTTGAATTCTGAGATCTGTATCTCAGTTCTGATTTCTGAGTCGTGGATTCTGAGTTACGTACCCTGAGTAATTGATTCTGAATTCTGACTTCAAAGTTCTCCATTGCGTTCTGAATTCTGAGTTCTGATTTCACAATTCTGAGTTACAGTTCTGATTTCTGCGTTTTGAGTTCTGAATTGTGTGTTCTGAATTCTGAGTTCCGAATTCTAAGGTGTGAATTCTGAGTTCTGAATCATGAGTACTCCACACTGTGTTCTGAGTTCTGAGAACTGAGTTCTGAATTCTGAGTTCTGTGTTCTGAATTCCGCATTCTGAGTTCCAAATTCTGATTTCCAAGTTTTGAATTCTGACTTAGGATTCTGAGTTCCGAATTCTAAGGTGTGAATTCTGAGTTCTGAGTTCTGATTTCTGAGTGCTGAGAACTGAGTTCTTTGTTCTGAATTCTAAGTTATGAAGTCCGTAGTCTGAGTTCCAAATACTCATTTCCCAGTTCTGATATTCGAGTTTGAATTCTGAGTTCAGAATTCTAAGGTGAGAATTCTGGGTTATGAATTCTGGGTTATGAATACTGAGTTGTGATTTCTGAGTTCTGAATTCCAAGTTCTGAGTCATCATTTCTGAATTCTGAGTTCTGAGTTATGAATTCTCAACTCTTAGTTCTGAGATCTGAGTTCGGAGTTCTAAACTGAAGGCTGTATTCTGAATTCAGAGTTGTGGATTCTGAGATCAGCATTCAGAGTTGTGAGTTCTGAGTTCTGAATTCTGCGTACTGAATTTGGAGTTCTGAATTCTGCGTTCCGAATTCTGTGTCCTGGGCTCTGAATTCGGATTTCTGAATTCTGATTTGTGAATTTTGAGAACTGAGTCTCATTTATGAATTCCTAGTCACGAATTCTGTGTGGTGAATTGTGACTTCTGAGTTCTGAAATTTCAACTCTGAGTTCTTTGTCTGAGTTAGGAGTCCGAATATCTGAGTTCTATATTCTGAAGTCTAACTATCGAGTTCTGAGTTCTGAGTTCTGAGTTCTGAGTTCTGACTTCTGAGTTCTGACATCTGAGTCTTGTGTTCTGAGTTATGAATTTCAGTTCTGAAATGAGAATTCTGAGTTCAGGGTTGTAAACTCTGAGTTCTGGTTCCTGAGGTCTGCATTCTGAGTTCTGAGTGCTGAGTTCTGAATTGTGAGTTTGAGTCTGCATGCTGAACTCTGAATACTGATCACTGTATTGTGTGTTCTGATTTCTAAATTGTCAATTCTGTGTGCTGAACTGCGAGATCTGAATACTGAGTTGTCATGCTGAGTTCTGAACTCTGAATTCTGAATTCTGAGTTCTGAGTTCTGAGGAATGAATTCTCAATCCAAAGTGCTACACTCTGAGATCTGAGTTTGAATTCTGAGTTGTTAATTCTATTTTCTGAGTTTTGAATTCTGAGATTTGAGATTTTGTTGTGCATTATGTTTTTATGAGTGCCGAGTTCTGAATTTTGAGGTTTGAATCTTGAGTACTGTATTCTGAGTTCTGAGTTCAAATTTTTCAATTGCGTTCTGAATTCTGAGTTCTGAGTTCAGAATTCTGAGTTACAAATTCTGAGTTCGCAGTTTCTAGTTCTGACTACTGAGTCCGGAATTTTGTGTTCTGAGTTCTGATAAGTGAGTTCTGATAAGTGAGTTCTGAATTCTTAGCTGTGACATCTGAGTTCTGAGTTCTCATTTCTCAGTTCTGAATATTGAGTTATGAATTCTCAACTCTTAGCTCTTAGCTCTGAGTTCGGAGTTCTAAATTCTACAGTCTGTATTCTGATTTCAGAGTTGTGAATTCTGTGACCAGAATTCAGAGTTGAGATTTCTGAGTTCTGAATTCTGAGTACTGAATGTTAAGTTCTGAGTTCCAAATTCTGTGTTGCGGTTCTGAATTCGGACTTCTGAATTCTGAATTTTGAATTCTGAGATCTGTATCTCAGTTCTGATTTCTGAGTCGTGGATTCTGAGTTACGTACCCTGAGTAATTGATTCTGAGTTCTGACTTCAAAGTTCTCAATTGTGTTCTGAATTCTGAGTTCTGATTTCACAATCCTGAGTTACAGTTCTGTTTTCTGCGTTTTGAGTTCTGAATTCTGAGTTCCGAATTCTAAGGTGTGAATTCTGAGTTCTGAATCATGAGTACTCCACACTGTGTTCTGCGTTCTGAGAACTGAGTTCTGAATTCTGAGTTCTGTGTTCTGAATTCCGCATTCTGAGTTCCAAATTCTGATTTCCAAGTTTTGAATTCTGACTTAGGATTCTGAGTTCCGAATTCTGAGGTGTGAATTCTGAGTTCTGATTTCTGAGTGCTGAGAACTGAGTTCTTTGTTCTGAATTCTAAGTTATGAAGTCCATAGTCTGAGTTCCAAATACTCATTTCCCAGTTCTGATATTCGAGTTTGAATTCTGAGTTCAGAATTCTAAGGTGAGAATTCTGGGTTATGAATTCTGGGTTCTGAATACTGAGTTGTGATTTCTGAGTTCTGAATTCCAAGTTCTGAGTCATCATTTCTGAATTCTGAGTTCTGAGTTATGAATTCTCAACTCTTAGTTCTGAGATCTGAGTTCGGAGTTCTAAACTGAAGCCTGTATTCTGAATTCAGAGTTGTGGATTCTGAGATCAGCATTCAGAGTTGTGAGTTCTGAGTTCTGAATTCTGCGTACTGAATTTGGAGTTCTGAATTCTGCGTTCCGAATTCTGTGTCCTGGGCTCTGAATTCGGATTTCTGAATTCTGATTTGTGAATTTTGAGAACTGAGTCTCATTTATGAATTCCTAGTCACGAATTCTGTGTGGTGAATTGTGACTTCTGAGTTCTGAAATTTCAACTCTGAGTTCTTTGTCTGAGTTAGGAGTCCGAATATCTGAGTTCTATATTCTGAAGTCTAACTATCGAGTTCTGAGTTCTGACTTCTGAGTTCTGACATCTGAGTCTTGTGTTCTGAGTTATGAATTTCAGTTCTGAAATGAGAATTCTGAGTTCAGGGTTGTAAACTCTGAGTTCTGGTTCCTGAGGTCTGCATTCTGAGTTCTGAGTGCTGAGTTCTGAATTGTGAGTTTGAGTCTGCATGCTGAACTCTGAATGCTGATCACTGTATTGTGTGTTCTGATTTCTAAGTTGTCAATTCTGTGTGCTGAACTGCGAGATCTGAATACTGCGTTGTCATGCTGAGTTCTGAACTCTGAATTCTGAATTCTGAGTTCTGAGTTCTGAGGAATGAATTCTCAATCCCAAGTGCTACACTCTGAGATCTGAGTTTGAATTCTGAGTTGTTAATTCTATTTTCTGAGTTTTGAATTCTGAGATTTGAGATTTTGTTGTGCATTATGTTTTTATGAGTGCCGAGTTCTGAATTTTGAGGTCTGAATCTTGAGTACTGTATTCTGAGTTCTGAGTTCAAATTTTTCAATTGCGTTCTGAATTCTGAGTTCTGAGTTCAGAATTCTGAGTTACAAATTCTGAGTTCGCAGTTTCTAGTTCTGACTACTGAGTCCGGAATTTTGTGTTCTGAGTTCTGATCACTGAGTTCTGATAAGTGAGTTCTGAATTCTTAGCTGTGACATCTGAGTTCTGAGTTCTCATTTCTCAGTTCTGAATATTGAGTTATGAATTCTCAACTCTTAGCTCTTAGCTCTGAGTTCGGAGTTCTAAATTCTACAGTCTGTATTCTGATTTCAGAGTTGTGAATTCTGTGACCAGAATTCAGAGTTGAGATTTCTGAGTTCTGAATTCTGAGTACTGAATGTTAAGTTCTGAGTTCCGAATTCTGTGTTCCGGCTCTGAATTCGGACTTCTGAATTCTGAATTTTGAATTCTGAGATCTGTATCTCAGTTCTGATTTCTGAGTCGTGGATTCTGAGTTACGTACCCTGAGTAATTGATTCTGAGTTCTGACTTCAAAGTTCTCAATTGCGTTCTGAATTCTGAGTTCTGATTTCACAATCCTGAGTTACAGTTCTGATTTCTGCGTTTTGAGTTCTGAATTGTGTGTTCTGAATCTGAGTTCCGAATTCTAAGGTGTGAATTCTGAGTTCTGAATCATGAGTACTCCACACTGTGTTCTGAGTTCTGAGAACTGAGTTCTGAATTCTGAGTTCTGTGTTCTGAATTCCGCATTCTGAGTTCTTAATTCTGATTTCCAAGTTTTGAATTCTGACTTAGGATTCTGAGTTCCGAATTCTGAGGTGTGAATTCAGAGTTCTTATTTCTGAGTGCTGAGAACTGAGTTCTTTGTTCTGAATTCTAAGTTATGAAGGCCGTAGTCTGAGTTCCAAATACTCATTTCCCAGTTCTGATATTCGAGTTTGAATTCTGAGTTCAGAATTCTAAGGTGAGAATTCTGGGTTATGAATTCTGGGTTCTGAATACTGAGTTGTGATTTCTGAGTTCTGAATTTTGAGTTCTGCGTACTGAATTTTGAGTTCTGAATTCTGCGTTCCGAATTCTGTGTCCTGGGCTCTGAATTCGGATTTCTGAATTCTGATTTGTGAATTTTGAGAACTGAGTCTCCTTTATGAATTCCTAGTCACGAATTCTGTGTGGTGAATTGTGACTTCTGAGTTCTGAAATTTCAACTCTGATTTCTTTGTCTGAGTTAGGAGACCGAATATCTGAGTTCTATATTCTGAAGTCTAACTATCGAGTTCTGAGTTCTGAGTTCTGAGTTTTGAGTTCTGACTTCTGAGTTCTGACATCTGAGTCTTGTGTTCTGAGTTATGAATTTCAGTTCTGAAATGAGAATTCTGAGTTCAGGGTTGTAAACTCTGAGTTCTGGTTCCTGAGGTCTGCATTCTGAGTTCTGAGTGCTGAGTTCTGAATTGTGAGTTTGAGTCTGCATGCTGAACTCTGAATACTGATCACTGTATTGTGTGTTCTGATTTCTAAGTTGTCAATTCTGTGTGCTGAACTGCGAGATCTGAATACTGAGTTGTCATGCTGAGTTCTGAACTCTGAATTCTGAATTCTGAGTTCTGAGTTCTGAGGGATGAATTCTCAATCCCAAGTGCTACACTCTGAGATCTGAGTTTGAATTCTGAGTTGTTAGTTCTATTTTCTGAGTTTTGAATTCTGAGATTTGAGATTTTGTTGTGCATTATGTTTTTATGAGTGCTGAGTTCTGAATTTTGAGGTCTGAATCTTGAGTACTGTATTCTGAGTTCTGAGTTCAAATTTTTCAATTGCGTTCTGAATTCTGAGTTCTGAGTTCAGAATTCTGAGTTACAAATTCTGAGTTCGCAGTTTCTAGTTCTGACTACTGAGTCCGGAATTTGTGTTCTGAGTTCTGATCACTGAGTTCTGATAAGTGAGTTCTGAATTCTTAGCTGTGACATCTGAGTTCTGAGTTCTCATTTCTCAGTTCTGAATATTGAGTTATGAATTCTCAACTCTTAGCTCTTAGCTCTGAGTTCGGAGTTCTAAATTCTACAGTCTGTATTCTGATTTCAGAGTTGTGAATTCTGTGACCAGAATTCAGAGTTGAGATTTCTGAGTTCTGAATTCTGAGTACTGAATGTTAAGTTCTGAGTTCCGAATTCTGTGTTCCGGTTCTGAATTCGGACTTCTGAATTCTGAATTTTGAATTCTGAGATCTGTATCTCAGTTCTGATTTCTGAGTCATGGATTCTGAGTTACGTACCCTGAGTAATTGACTCTGAGTTCTGACTTCAAAGTTCTCAATTGTGTTCTGAATTCTGAGTTCTGATTTCACAATTCTGAGTTACAGTTCTGATTTCTGCGTTTTGAGTTCTGAATTGTGTGTTCTGAATTCTGAGTTCCGAATTCTAAGGTGTGAATTCTGAGCTCTGAGTTCTGATTTTTGAGTTCTGAGAACTGAGTTCTTTGTTCTGAATTCTGCGTTAAGAAGTCCATAGTCTGAGTTCCAAATACTAATTTCCCAGTTCTAATATTCGAGTTTGAATTCTGAGTTCAGAATGCAAAGGTGAGAATTCTGGGTTATGAATTCTGGGTTCTGAATACTGAGTTGTGATTTCTGAGTTCTGAATTCCAAGTTCTGAGTCATCATTTCTGAATTCTGTGTTCTGAATTTTAAGTTCTGAGTTCCGAATTCTGTGTTCCAGCTCTGAATTCGGACTTCTGAATTCTGAATTTTGAATTCTGAGATCTGTATCTCAGTTCTGATTTCTGAGTCGTGGATTCTGAGTTACGTACCCTGAGTAATTGATTCTGAATTCTGACTTCAAAGTTCTCCATTGCGTTCTGAATTCTGAGTTCTGATTTCACAATTCTGAGTTACAGTTCTGATTTCTGCGTTTTGAGTTCTGAATTGTGTGTTCTGAATTCTGAGTTCCGAATTCTAAGGTGTGAATTCTGAGTTCTGAATCATGAGTACTCCACACTGTGTTCTGAGTTCTGAGAACTGAGTTCTGAATTCTGAGTTCTGTGTTCTGAATTCCGCATTCTGAGTTCCAAATTCTGATTTCCAAGTTTTGAATTCTGACTTAGGATTCTGAGTTCCGAATTCTAAGGTGTGAATTCTGAGTTCTGAGTTCTGATTTCTGAGTGCTGAGAACTGAGTTCTTTGTTCTGAATTCTAAGTTATGAAGTCCGTAGTCTGAGTTCCAAATACTCATTTCCCAGTTCTGATATTCGAGTTTGAATTCTGAGTTCAGAATTCTAAGGTGAGAATTCTGGGTTATGAATTCTGGGTTATGAATACTGAGTTGTGATTTCTGAGTTCTGAATTCCAAGTTCTGAGTCATCATTTCTGAATTCTGAGTTCTGAGTGATGAATTCTCAACTCTTAGTTCTGAGATCTGAGTTCGGAGTTCTAAACTGAAGCCTGTATTCTGAATTCAGAGTTGTGGATTCTTTGATCAGCATTCAGAGTTGTGAGTTCTGAGTTCTGAATTCTGCGTACTGAATTTTGAGTTCTGAATTCTGCGTTCCGAATTCTGTGTCCTGGGCTCTGAATTCGGATTTCTGAATTCTGATTTGTGAATTTTGAGAACTGAGTCTCATTTATGAATTCCTAGTCAGGAATTCTGTGTGGTGAATTGTGACTTCTGAGTTCTGAAATTTCAACTCTGAGTTCTTTGTCTGAGTTAGGAGTCCGAATATCTGAGTTCTATATTCTGAAGTCTAACTATCGAGTTCTGAGTTCTGAGTTCTGACTTCTGAGTTCTGACTTCTGAGTTCTGACATCTGAGTCTTGTGTTCTGAGTTATGAATTTCAGTTCTGAAATGAGAATTCTGAGTTCAGGGTTGTAAACTCTGAGTTCTGGTTCCTGAGGTCTGCATTCTGAGTTCTGAGTGCTGAGTTCTGAATTGTGAGTTTGAGTCTGCATGCTGAACTCTGAATACTGATCACTGTATTGTGTGTTCTGATTTCTAAATTGTCAATTCTGTGTGCTGAACTGCGAGATCTGAATACTGAGTTGTCATGCTGAGTTCTGAACTCTGAATTCTGAATTCTGAGTTCTGAGTTCTGAGGAATGAATTCTCAATCCCAAGTGCTACACTCTGAGATCTGAGTTTGAATTCTGAGTTGTTAATTCTATTTTCTGAGTTTTGAATTCTGAGATTTGAGATTTTGTTGTGCATTATGTTTTTATGAGTGCCGAGTTCTGAATTTTGAGGTCTGAATCTTGAGTACTGTATTCTGAGTTCTGAGTTCAAATTTTTCAATTGCGTTCTGAATTCTGAGTTCTGAGTTCAGAATTCTGAGTTACAAATTCTGAGTTCGCAGTTTCTAGTTCTGACTACTGAGTCCGGAATTTTGTGTTCTGAGTTCTGATCACTGAGTTCTGATAAGTGAGTTCTGAATTCTTAGCTGTGACATCTGAGTTCTGAGTTCTCATTTCTCAGTTCTGAATATTGAGTTATGAATTCTCAACTCTTAGCTCTTAGCTCTGAGTTCGGAGTTCTAAATTCTACAGTCTGTATTCTGATTTCAGAGTTGTGAATTCTGTGACCAGAATTCAGAGTTGAGATTTCTGAGTTCTGAATTCTGAGTACTGAATGTTAAGTTCTGAGTTCCGAATTCTGTGTTCCGGCTCTGAATTCGGACTTCTGAATTCTGAATTTTGAATTCTGAGATCTGTATCTCAGTTCTGATTTCTGAGTCGTGGATTCTGAGTTACGTACCCTGAGTAATTGATTCTGAGTTCTGACTTCAAAGTTCTCAATTGCGTTCTGAATTCTGAGTTCTGATTTCACAATCCTGAGTTACAGTTCTGATTTCTGCGTTTTGAGTTCTGAATTGTGTGTTCTGAATCTGAGTTCCGAATTCTAAGGTGTGAATTCTGAGTTCTGAATCATGAGTACTCCACACTGTGTTCTGAGTTCTGAGAACTGAGTTCTGAATTCTGAGTTCTGTGTTCTGAATTCCGCATTCTGAGTTCCAAATTCTGATTTCCAAGTTTAGAATTCTGACTTAGGATTCTGAGTTCCGAATTCTGAGGTGTGAATTCAGAGTTCTTATTTCTGAGTGCTGAGAACTGAGTTCTTTGTTCTGAATTCTAAGTTATGAAGGCCGTAGTCTGAGTTCCAAATACTCATTTCCCAGTTCTGATATTCGAGTTTGAATTCTGAGTTCAGAATTCTAAGGTGAGAATTCTGGGTTATGAATTCTGGGTTCTGAATACTGAGTTGTGATTTCTGAGTTCTGAATTTTGAGTTCTGCGTACTGAATTTTGAGTTCTGAGTTAGGAATTTTGTGTCCTGGGCTCTGAATTCGGATTTCTGAATTCTGATTTGTGAATTTTGAGAACTGAGTCTCATTTATGAATTCCTAGTCACGAATTCTGTGTGGTGAATTGTGACTTCTGAGTTCTGAAATTTCAACTCTGAGTTCTTTGTCTGAGTTAGGAGTCCGAATATCTGAGTTCTATATTCTGAAGTCTAACTATCGAGTTCTGAGTTCTGAGTTCTGACTTCTGAGTTCTGACTTCTGAGTTCTGACATCTGAGTCTTGTGTTCTGAGTTATGAATTTCAGTTCTGAAATGAGAATTCTGAGTTCAGGGTTGTAAACTCTGAGTTCTGGTTCCTGAGGTCTGCATTCTGAGTTCTGAATTGTGAGTTTGAGTCTGCATGCTGAACTCTGAATACTGATCACTGTATTGTGTGTTCTGATTTCTAAGTTGTCAATTCTGTGTGCTGAACTGCGAGATCTGAATACTGAGTTGTCATGCTGAGTTCTGAACTCTGAATTCTGAATTCTGAGTTCTGAGTTCTGAGGAATGAATTCTCAATCCCAAGTGCTACACTCTGAGATCTGAGTTTGAATTCTGAGTTGTTAGTTCTATTTTCTGAGTTTTGAATTCTGAGATTTGAGATTTTGTTGTGCATTATGTTTTTATGAGTGCCGAGTTCTGAATTTTGAGGTCTGAATCTTGAGTACTGTATTCTGAGTTCTGAGTTCAAATTTTTCAATTGCGTTCTGAATTCTGAGTTCTGAGTTCAGAATTCTGAGTTAGAAATTCTGAGTTCGCAGTTTCTAGTTCTGACTACTGAGTCCGGAATTTTGTGTTCTGAGTTCTGATCACTGAGTTCTGATAAGTGAGTTCTGAATTCTTAGCTGTGACATCTGAGTTCTGAGTTCTCATTTCTCAGTTCTGAATATTGAGTTATGAATTCTCAACTCTTAGCTCTTAGCTCTGAGTTCGGAGTTCTAAATTCTACAGTCTGTATTCTGATTTCAGAGTTGTGAATTCTGTGACCAGAATTCAGAGTTGAGATTTCTGAGTTCTGAATTCTGAGTACTGAATGTTAAGTTCTGAGTTCCGAATTCTGTGTTCCGGTTCTGAATTCGGACTTCTGAATTCTGAATTTTGAATTCTGAGATCTGTATCTCAGTTCTGATTTCTGAGTCGTGGATTCTGAGTTACGTACCCTGAGTAATTGATTCTGAGTTCTGACTTCAAAGTTCTCCATTGCGTTCTGAATTCTGAGTTCTGATTTCACAATCCTGAGTTACAGTTCTGATTTCTGCGTTTTGAGTTCTGAATTGTGTGTTCTGAATTCTGAGTTCCGAATTCTAAGGTGTGAATTCTGAGTTCTGAATCATGAGTACTCGACACTGTGTTCTGAGTTCTGAGAACTGAGTTCTGAATTCTGAGTTCTGTGTTCTGAATTCCGCATTCTGAGTTCCAAATTCTGATTTCCAAGTTTTGAATTCTGACTTAGGATTCTGAGTTCCGAATTCTAAGGTGTGAATTCTGAGTTCTGAGTTCTGATTTCTGAGTGCTGAGAACTGAGTTCTTTGTTCTGAATTCTAAGTTATGAAGTCCGTAGTCTGAGTTCCAAATACTCATTTCCCAGTTCTGATATTCGAGTTTGAATTCTGAGTTCAGAATTCTAAGGTGAGAATTCTGGGTTATGAATTCTGGGTTCTGAATACTGAGTTGTGATTTCTGAGTTCTGAATTTTGAGTTCTGCGTACTGAATTTTGAGTTCTGAGTTAGGAATTCTGTGTCCTGGGCTCTGAATTCGGATTTCTGAATTCTGATTTGTGAATTTTGAGAACTGAGTCTCATTTATGAATTCCTAGTCACGAATTCTGTGTGGTGAATTGTGACTTCTGAGTTCTGAAATTTCAACTCTGAGTTCTTTGTCTGAGTTAGGAGTCCGAATATCTGAGTTCTATATTCTGAAGTCTAACTATCGAGTTCTGAGTTCTGAGTTCTGACTTCTGAGTTCTGACTTCTGAGTTCTGACATCTGAATCTTGTGTTCTGAGTTATGAATTTCAGTTCTGAAATGAGAATTCTGAGTTCAGGGTTGTAAACTCTGAGTTCTGGTTCCTGAGGTCTGCATTCTGAGTTCTGAATTGTGAGTTTGAGTCTGCATGCTGAACTCTGAATACTGATCACTGTATTGTGTGTTCTGATTTCTAAGTTGTCAATTCTGTGTGCTGAACTGCGAGATCTGAATACTGAGTTGTCATGCTGAGTTCTGAACTCTGAATTCTGAATTCTGAGTTCTGAGTTCTGAGGCATGAATTCTCAATCCCAAGTGCTACACTCTGAGATCTGAGTTTGAATTCTGAGTTGTTAGTTCTATTTTCTGAGTTTTGAATGCTGAGATTTGAGATTTTGTTGTGCATTATGTTTTTATGAGTGCCGAGTTCTGAATTGTGAGGTCTGAATCTTGAGTACTGTATTCTGAGTTCTGAGTTCAAATTTTTCAATTGCGTTCTGAATTCTGAGTTCTGAGTTCAGAATTCTGAGTTACAAATTCTGAGTTCGCAGTTTCTAGTTCTGACTACTGAGTCCGGAATTTTGTGTTCTGAGTTCTGATCACTGAGTTCTGATAAGTGAGTTCTGAATTCTTAGCTGTGACATCTGAGTTCTGAGTTCTCATTTCTCAGTTCTGAATATTGAGTTATGAATTCTCAACTCTTAGCTCTTAGCTCTGAGTTCGGAGTTCTAAATTCTACAGTCTGTATTCTGATTTCAGAGTTGTGAATTCTGTGACCAGAATTCAGAGTTGAGATTTCTGAGTTCTGAATTCTGAGTACTGAATGTTAAGTTCTGAGTTCCGAATTCTGTGTTGCGGTTCTGAATTCGGACTTCTGAATTCTGAATTTTGAATTCTGAGATCTGTATCTCAGTTCTGATTTCTGAGTCGTGGATTCTGAGTTACGTACCCTGAGTAATTGATTCTGAGTTCTGACTTCAAAGTTCTCCATTGCGTTCTGAATTCTGAGTTCTGATTTCACAATCCTGAGTTACAGTTCTGATTTCTGCGTTTTGAGTTCTGAATTGTGTGTTCTGAATTCTGAGTTCCGAATTCTAAGGTGTGAATTCTGAGTTCTGAATCATGAGTACTCCACACTGTGTTCTGAGTTCTGAGAACTGAGTTCTGAATTCTGAGTTCTGTGTTCTGAATTCCGCATTCTGAGTTCCAAATTCTGATTTCCAAGTTTTGAATTCTGACTTAGGATTCTGAGTTCCGAATTCTAAGGTGTGAATTCTGAGTTCTGAGTTCTGATTTCTGAGTGCTGAGAACTGAGTTCTTTGTTCTGAATTCTAAGTTATGAAGTCCGTAGTCTGAGTTCCAAATACTCATTTCCCAGTTCTGATATTCGAGTTTGAATTCTGAGTTCAGAATTCTAAGGTGAGAATTCTGGGTTATGAATTCTGGGTTCTGAATACTGAGTTGTGATTTCTGAGTTCTGAATTTTGAGTTCTGCGTACTGAATTTTGAGTTCTGAGTTAGGAATTCTGTGTCCTGGGCTCTGAATTCGGATTTCTGAATTCTGATTTGTGAATTTTGAGAACTGAGTCTCATTTATGAATTCCTAGTCACGAATTCTGTGTGGTGAATTGTGACTTCTGAGTTCTGAAATTTCAACTCTGAGTTCTTTGTCTGAGTTAGGAGTCCGAATATCTGAGTTCTATATTCTGAAGTCTAACTATCGAGTTCTGAGTTCTGAGTTCTGACTTCTGAGTTCTGACTTCTGAGTTCTGACATCTGAGTCTTGTGTTCTGAGTTATGAATTTCAGTTCTGAAATGAGAATTCTGAGTTCAGGGTTGTAAACTCTGAGTTCTGGTTCCTGAGGTCTGCATTCTGAGTTCTGAGTGCTGAGTTCTGAATTGTGAGTTTGAGTCTGCATGCTGAACTCTGAATACTGATCACTGTATTGTGTGTTCTGATTTCTAAGTTGTCAATTCTGTGTGCTGAACTGCGAGATCTGAATACTGCGTTGTCATGCTGAGTTCTGAACTCTGAATTCTGAATTCTGAGTTCTGAGTTCTGAGGCATGAATTCTCAATCCCAAGTGCTACACTCTGAGATCTGAGTTTGAATTCTGAGTTGTTAATTCTATTTTCTGAGTTTTGAATTCTGAGATTTGAGATTTTGTTGTGCATTATGTTTTTATGAGTGCCGAGTTCTGAATTTTGAGGTTTGAATCTTGAGTACTGTATTCTGAGTTCTGAGTTCAAATTTTTCAATTGCGTTCTGAATTCTGAGTTCTGAGTTCAGAATTCTGAGTTACAAATTCTGAGTTCGCAGTTTCTAGTTCTGACTACTGAGTCCGGAATTTTATGTTCTGAGTTCTGATCACTGAGTTCTGATAAGTGAGTTCTGAATTCTTAGCTGTGACATCTGAGTTCTGAGTTCTCATTTCTCAGTTCTGAATATTGAGTTATGAATTCTCAACTCTTAGCTCTTAGCTCTGAGTTCGGAGTTCTAAATTCTACAGTCTGTATTCTGATTTCAGAGTTGTGAATTCTGTGACCAGAATTCAGAGTTGAGATTTCTGAGTTCTGAATTCTGAGTACTGAATGTTAAGTTCTGAGTTCCGAATTCTGTGTTCCGGCTCTGAATTCGGACTTCTGAATTCTGAATTTTGAATTCTGAGATCTGTATCTCAGTTCTGATTTCTGAGTCGTGGATTCTGAGTTACGTACCCTGAGTAATTGATTCTGAGTTCTGACTTCAAAGTTCTCAATTGCGTTCTGAATTCTGAGTTCTGATTTCACAATCCTGAGTTACAGTTCTGATTTCTGCGTTTTGAGTTCTGAATTGTGTGTTCTGAATCTGAGTTCCGAATTCTAAGGTGTGAATTCTGAGTTCTGAATCATGAGTACTCCACACTGTGTTCTGAGTTCTGAGAACTGAGTTCTGAATTCTGAGTTCTGTGTTCTGAATTCCGCATTCTGAGTTCCAAATTCTGATTTCCAAGTTTAGAATTCTGACTTAGGATTCTGAGTTCCGAATTCTGAGGTGTGAATTCAGAGTTCTTATTTCTGAGTGCTGAGAACTGAGTTCTTTGTTCTGAATTCTAAGTTATGAAGGCCGTAGTCTGAGTTCCAAATACTCATTTCCCAGTTCTGATATTCGAGTTTGAATTCTGAGTTCAGAATTCTAAGGTGAGAATTCTGGGTTATGAATTCTGGGTTCTGAATACTGAGTTGTGATTTCTGAGTTCTGAATTTTGAGTTCTGCGTACTGAATTTTGAGTTCTGAGTTAGGAATTTTGTGTCCTGGGCTCTGAATTCGGATTTCTGAATTCTGATTTGTGAATTTTGAGAACTGAGTCTCATTTATGAATTCCTAGTCACGAATTCTGTGTGGTGAATTGTGACTTCTGAGTTCTGAAATTTCAACTCTGAGTTCTTTGTCTGAGTTAGGAGTCCGAATATCTGAGTTCTATATTCTGAAGTCTAACTATCGAGTTCTGAGTTCTGAGTTCTGACTTCTGAGTTCTGACTTCTGAGTTCTGACATCTGAGTCTTGTGTTCTGAGTTATGAATTTCAGTTCTGAAATGAGAATTCTGAGTTCAGGGTTGTAAACTCTGAGTTCTGGTTCCTGAGGTCTGCATTCTGAGTTCTGAATTGTGAGTTTGAGTCTGCATGCTGAACTCTGAATACTGATCACTGTATTGTGTGTTCTGATTTCTAAGTTGTCAATTCTGTGTGCTGAACTGCGAGATCTGAATACTGAGTTGTCATGCTGAGTTCTGAACTCTGAATTCTGAATTCTGAGTTCTGAGTTCTGAGGAATGAATTCTCAATCCCAAGTGCTACACTCTGAGATCTGAGTTTGAATTCTGAGTTGTTAGTTCTATTTTCTGAGTTTTGAATGCTGAGATTTGAGATTTTGTTGTGCATTATGTTTTTATGAGTGCCGAGTTCTGAATTTTGAGGTCTGAATCTTGAGTACTGTATTCTGAGTTCTGAGTTCAAATTTTTCAATTGCGTTCTGAATTCTGAGTTCTGAGTTCAGAATTCTGAGTTAGAAATTCTGAGTTCGCAGTTTCTAGTTCTGACTACTGAGTCCGGAATTTTGTGTTCTGAGTTCTGATCACTGAGTTCTGATAAGTGAGTTCTGAATTCTTAGCTGTGACATCTGAGTTCTGAGTTCTCATTTCTCAGTTCTGAATATTGAGTTATGAATTCTCAACTCTTAGCTCTTAGCTCTGAGTTCGGAGTTCTAAATTCTACAGTCTGTATTCTGATTTCAGAGTTGTGAATTCTGTGACCAGAATTCAGAGTTGAGATTTCTGAGTTCTGAATTCTGAGTACTGAATGTTAAGTTCTGAGTTCCGAATTCTGTGTTCCGGTTCTGAATTCGGACTTCTGAATTCTGAATTTTGAATTCTGAGATCTGTATCTCAGTTCTGATTTCTGAGTCGTGGATTCTGAGTTACGTACCCTGAGTAATTGATTCTGAGTTCTGACTTCAAAGTTCTCCATTGCGTTCTGAATTCTGAGTTCTGATTTCACAATCCTGAGTTACAGTTCTGATTTCTGCGTTTTGAGTTCTGAATTGTGTGTTCTGAATCTGAGTTCCGAATTCTAAGGTGTGAATTCTGAGTTCTGAATCATGAGTACTCCACACTGTGTTCTGAGTTCTGAGAACTGAGTTCTGAATTCTGAGTTCTGTGTTCTGAATTCCGCATTCTGAGTTCCAAATTCTGATTTCCAAGTTTAGAATTCTGACTTAGGATTCTGAGTTCCGAATTCTGAGGTGTGAATTCAGAGTTCTTATTTCTGAGTGCTGAGAACTGAGTTCTTTGTTCTGAATTCTAAGTTATGAAGGCCGTAGTCTGAGTTCCAAATACTCATTTCCAAGTTCTGATATTCGAGTTTGAATTCTGAGTTCAGAATTCTAAGGTGAGAATTCTGGGTTATGAATTCTGGGTTCTGAATACTGAGTTGTGATTTCTGAGTTCTGAATTTTGAGTTCTGCGTACTGAATTTTGAGTTCTGAGTTAGGAATTTTGTGTCCTGGGCTCTGAATTCGGATTTCTGAATTCTGATTTGTGAATTTTGAGAACTGAGTCTCATTTATGAATTCCTAGTCACGAATTCTGTGTGGTGAATTGTGACTTCTGAGTTCTGAAATTTCAACTCTGAGTTCTTTGTCTGAGTTAGGAGTCCGAATATCTGAGTTCTATATTCTGAAGTCTAACTATCGAGTTCTGAGTTCTGAGTTCTGACTTCTGAGTTCTGACTTCTGAGTTCTGACATCTGAGTCTTGTGTTCTGAGTTATGAATTTCAGTTCTGAAATGAGAATTCTGAGTTCAGGGTTGTAAACTCTGAGTTCTGGTTCCTGAGGTCTGCATTCTGAGTTCTGAATTGTGAGTTTGAGTCTGCATGCTGAACTCTGAATACTGATCACTGTATTGTGTGTTCTGATTTCTAAGTTGTCAATTCTGTGTGCTGAACTGCGAGATCTGAATACTGAGTTGTCATGCTGAGTTCTGAACTCTGAATTCTGAATTCTGAGTTCTGAGTTCTGAGGAATGAATTCTCAATCCCAAGTGCTACACTCTGAGATCTGAGTTTGAATTCTGAGTTGTTAGTTCTATTTTCTGAGTTTTGAATGCTGAGATTTGAGATTTTGTTGTGCATTATGTTTTTATGAGTGCCGAGTTCTGAATTTTGAGGTCTGAATCTTGAGTACTGTATTCTGAGTTCTGAGTTCAAATTTTTCAATTGCGTTCTGAATTCTGAGTTCTGAGTTCAGAATTCTGAGTTAGAAATTCTGAGTTCGCAGTTTCTAGTTCTGACTACTGAGTCCGGAATTTTGTGTTCTGAGTTCTGATCACTGAGTTCTGATAAGTGAGTTCTGAATTCTTAGCTGTGACATCTGAGTTCTGAGTTCTCATTTCTCAGTTCTGAATACTGAGTTATGAATTCTCAACTCTTAGCTCTTAGCTCTGAGTTTGGAGTTCTAAATTCTACAGTCTGTATTCTGATTTCAGAGTTGTGAATTCTGTGACCAGAATTCAGAGTTGAGATTTCTGAGTTCTGAATTCTGAGTACTGAATGTTAAGTTCTGAGTTCCGAATTCTGTGTTCCGGTTCTGAATTCGGACTTCTGAATTCTGAATTTTGAATTCTGAGATCTGTATCTCAGTTCTGATTTCTGAGTCGTGGATTCTGAGTTACGTACCCTGAGTAATTGATTCTGAGTTCTGACTTCAAAGTTCTCCATTGCGTTCTGAATTCTGAGTTCTGATTTCACAATCCTGAGTTACAGTTCTGATTTCTGCGTTTTGAGTTCTGAATTGTGTGTTCTGAATTCTGAGTTCCGAATTCTAAGGTGTGAATTCTGAGTTCTGAATCATGAGTACTCGACACTGTGTTCTGAGTTCTGAGAACTGAGTTCTGAATTCTGAGTTCTGTGTTCTGAATTCCGCATTCTGAGTTCCAAATTCTGATTTCCAAGTTTTGAATTCTGACTTAGGATTCTGAGTTCCGAATTCTAAGGTGTGAATTCTGAGTTCTGAGTTCTGATTTCTGAGTGCTGAGAACTGAGTTCTTTGTTCTGAATTCTAAGTTATGAAGTCCGTAGTCTGAGTTCCAAATACTCATTTCCCAGTTCTGATATTCGAGTTTGAATTCTGAGTTCAGAATTCTAAGGTGAGAATTCTGGGTTATGAATTCTGGGTTCTGAATACTGAGTTGTGATTTCTGAGTTCTGAATTTTGAGTTCTGCGTACTGAATTTTGAGTTCTGAGTTAGGAATTCTGTGTCCTGGGCTCTGAATTCGGATTTCTGAATTCTGATTTGTGAATTTTGAGAACTGAGTCTCATTTATGAATTCCTAGTCACGAATTCTGTGTGGTGAATTGTGACTTCTGAGTTCTGAAATTTCAACTCTGAGTTCTTTGTCTGAGTTAGGAGTCCGAATATCTGAGTTCTATATTCTGAAGTCTAACTATCGAGTTCTGAGTTCTGAGTTCTGACTTCTGAGTTCTGACTTCTGAGTTCTGACATCTGAGTCTTGTGTTCTGAGTTATGAATTTCAGTTCTGAAATGAGAATTCTGAGTTCAGGGTTGTAAACTCTGAGTTCTGGTTCCTGAGGTCTGCATTCTGAGTTCTGAATTGTGAGTTTGAGTCTGCATGCTGAACTCTGAATACTGATCACTGTATTGTGTGTTCTGATTTCTAAGTTGTCAATTCTGTGTGCTGAACTGCGAGATCTGAATACTGAGTTGTCATGCTGAGTTCTGAACTCTGAATTCTGAATTCTGAGTTCTGAGTTCTGAGGAATGAATTTCAATCCCAAGTGCTACACTCTGAGATCTGAGTTTGAATTCTGAGTTGTTAGTTCTATTTTCTGAGTTTTGAATTCTGAGATTTGAGATTTTGTTGTGCATTATGTTTTTATGAGTGCCGAGTTCTGAATTTTGAGGTCTGAATCTTGAGTACTGTATTCTGAGTTCTGAGTTCAAATTTTTCAATTGCGTTCTGAATTCTGAGTTCAGAGTTCAGAATTCTGAGTTACAAATTCTGAGTTCGCAGTTTCTAGTTCTGACTACTGAGTCCGGAATTTTGTGTTCTGAGTTCTGATAAGTGAGTTCTGATAACTGAGTTCTGAATTCTTAGCTGTGACATCTGAGTTCTGAGTTCTCATTTCTCAGTTCTGAATACTGAGTTATGAATTCTCAACTCTTAGCTCTTAGCTCTGAGTTCGGAGTTCTAAATTCTACAGTCTGTATTCTGATTTCAGAGTTGTGAATTCTGTGACCAGAATTCAGAGTTGAGATTTCTGAGTTCTGAATTCTGAGTACTGAATGTTAAGTTCTGAGTTCCGAATTCTGTGTTCCGGTTCTGAATTCGGACTTCTGAATTCTGAATTTTGAATTCTGAGATCTGTATCTCAGTTCTGATTTCTGAGTCGTGGATTCTGAGTTACGTACCCTGAGTAATTGATTCTGAGTTCTGACTTCAAAGTTCTCAATTGCGTTCTGAATTCTGAGTTCTGATTTCACAATTCTGAGTTACAGTTCTGATTTCTGCGTTTTGAGTTCTGAATTGTGTGTTCTGAATTCTGAGTTCCGAATTCTAAGGTGTGAATTCTGAGTTCTGAATCATGAGTACTCCACACTGTGTTCTGAGTTCTGAGAACTGAGTTCTGAATTCTGAGTTCTGTGTTCTGAATTCCGTATTCTGAGTAACAAATTCTGATTTCCAAGTTTTGAATTCTGACTTAGGATTCTGAGTTCCGAATTCTAAGGTGTGAATTCTGAGTTCTGAGTACTGATTTCTGAGTGCTGAGAACTGAGTTCTTTGTTCTGAATTCTAAGTTATGAAGTCCGTAGTCTGAGTTCCAAATACTCATTTCCCAGTTCTGATATTCGAGTTTGAATTCTGAGTTCAGAATTCTAAGGTGAGAATTCTGGGTTATGAATTCTGGGTTCTGAATACTGAGTTGTGATTTCTGAGTTCTGAATTCCAAGTTCTGAGTCATCATTTCTGAATTCTGAGTTCTGAGTTATGAATTCTCAACTCTTACTTCTGAGATCTGAGTTCGGAGTTCTAAACTGAAGCCTGTATTCTGAATTCAGAGTTGTGGATTCTGAGATCAGAATTCATAGTTGTGAGTTCTGAGTTCTGAATTCTGCGTACTGAATTTTGAGTTCTGAATTCTGTGTTCCGAATTCTGTGTCCCGGGCTCTGAATTCGGATTTCTGAATTCTGATTTGTGAATTTTGAGAACTGAGTCTCATTTATGAATTCCTAGTCACGAATTCTGTGTGGTGAATTGTGACTTCTGAGTTCTGAAGTTTCAACTCTGAGTTCTTTGTCTGAGTTAGGAGACCGAATATCTGAGTTCTATATTCTGAAGTCTAACTATCGAGTTCTGAGTTCTGAGTTCTGAGTTTTGAGTTCTGACTTCTGAGTTCTGACATCTGAGTCTTGTGTTCTGAGTTATGAATTTCAGTTCTGAAATGAGAATTCTGAGTTCAGGGTTGTAAACTCTGAGTTCTGGTTCCTGAGGTCTGCATTCTGAGTTCTGAGTGCTGAGTTCTGAATTGTGAGTTTGAGTCTGCATGCTGAACTCTGAATACTGATCACTGTATTGTGTGTTCTGATTTCTAAGTTGTCAATTCTGTGTGCTGAACTGCGAGATCTGAATACTGAGTTGTCATGCTGAGTTCTGAACTCTGAATTCTGAATTCTGAGTTCTGAGTTCTGAGGAATGAATTTCAATCCCAAGTGCTACACTCTGAGATCTGAGTTTGAATTCTGAGTTGTTAGTTCTATTTTCTGAGTTTTGAATTCTGAGATTTGAGATTTTGTTGTGCATTATGTTTTTATGAGTGCCGAGTTCTGAATTTTGAGGTCTGAATCTTGAGTACTGTATTCTGAGTTCTGAGTTCAAATTTTTCAATTGCGTTCTGAATTCTGAGTTCAGAGTTCAGAATTCTGAGTTACAAATTCTGAGTTCGCAGTTTCTAGTTCTGACTACTGAGTCCGGAATTTTGTGTTCTGAGTTCTGATAAGTGAGTTCTGATAACTGAGTTCTGAATTCTTAGCTGTGACATCTGAGTTCTGAGTTCTCATTTCTCAGTTCTGAATACTGAGTTATGAATTCTCAACTCTTAGCTCTTAGCTCTGAGTTCGGAGTTCTAAATTCTACAGTCTGTATTCTGATTTCAGAGTTGTGAATTCTGTGACCAGAATTCAGAGTTGAGATTTCTGAGTTCTGAATTCTGAGTACTGAATGTTAAGTTCTGAGTTCCGAATTCTGTGTTCCGGTTCTGAATTCGGACTTCTGAATTCTGAATTTTGAATTCTGAGATCTGTAATCCAGTTCTGATTTCTGAGTCGTGGATTCTGAGTTACGTACCCTGAGTCATTGATTCTGAATTCTGACTTCAAAGTTCTCCATTGCGTTCTGAATTCTGAGTTCTGATTTCACAATTCTGAGTTACAGTTCTGATTTCTGCGTTTTGAGTTCTGAATTGTGTGTTCTGAATTCTGAGTTCCGAATTCTAAGGTGTGAATTCTGAGTTCTGAATCATGAGTACTCCACACTGTGATCTGAGTTCTGAGAACTGAGTTCTGAATTCTGAGTTCTGTGTTCTGAATTCCGTATTCTGAGTTCCAAATTCTGATTTCCAAGTTTTGAATTCTGACTTAGGATTCTGAGTTCCGAATTCTAAGGTGTGAATTCTGAGTTCTGAGTTCTGATTTCTGAGTGCTGAGAACTGAGTTCTTTGTTCTGAATTCTAAGTTATGAAGTCCGTAGTCTGAGTTCCAAATACTCATTTCCCAGTTCTGATATTCGAGTTTGAATTCTGAGTTCAGAATTCTAAGGTGAGAATTCTGGGTTATGAATTCTGGGTTCTGAATACTGAGTTGTGATTTCTGAGTTCTGAATTCCAAGTTCTGAGTCATCATTTCTGAATTCTGAGTTCTGAGTTATGAATTCTCAACTCTTAGTTCTGAGATCTGAGTTCGGAGTTCTAAACTGAAGCCTGTATTCTGAATTCAGAGTTGTGGATTCTGAGACCAGAATTCAGAGTTGTGAGTTCTGAGTTCTGAATTCTGCGTACTGAATTTTGAGTTCTGAATTCTGCGTTCCGAATTCTGTGTCCTGGGCTCTGAATTCGGATTTCTGAATTCTGATTTGTGAATTTTGAGAACTGAGTCTCATTTATGAATTCCTAGTCACGAATTCTGTGTGGTGAATTGTGACTTCTGAGTTCTGAAATTTCAACTCTGAGTTCTTTGTCTGAGTTAGGAGTCCGAATATCTGAGTTCTATATTCTGAAGTCTAACTATCGAGTTCTGAGTTCTGAGTTCTGAGTTCTGAGTTCTGACATCTGAGTCTTGTGTTCTGAGTTATGAATTTCAGTTCTGAAATGAGAATTCTGAGTTCAGGGTTGTAAACTCTGAGTTCTGGTTCCTGAGGTCTGCATTCTGAGTTCTGAGTGCTGAGTTCTGAATTGTGAGTTTGAGTCTGCATGCTGAACTCTGAATACTGATCACTGTATTGTGTGTTCTGATTTCTAAGTTGTCAATTCTGTGTGCTGAACTGCGAGATCTGAATACTGAGTTGTCATGCTGAGTTCTGAACTCTGAATTCTGAATTCTGAGTTCTGAGTTCTGAGGCATGAATTCTCAGTCCCAAGTGCTACACTCTGAGATCTGACTTTGAATTCTGAGTTGTTAGTTCTATTTTCTGAGTTTTGAATTCTGAGATTTGAGATTTTGTTGTGCATTATGTTTTTATGAGTGCCGAGTTCTGAATTTTGAGGTCTGAATCTTGAGTACTGTATTCTGAGTTCTGAGTTCAAATTTTTCAATTGCGTTCTGAATTCTGAGTTCTGAGTTCAGAATTCTGAGTTACAAATTCTGAGTTCGCAGTTTCTAGTTCTGACTACTGAGTCCGGAATTTGTGTTCTGAGTTCTGATCACTGAGTTCTGATAAGTGAGTTCTGAATTCTTAGCTGTGACATCTGAGTTCTGAGTTCTCATTTCTCAGTTCTGAATACTGAGTTATGAATTCTCAACTCTTAGCTCTTAGCTCTGAGTTCGGAGTTCTAAATTCTACAGTCTGTATTCTGATTTCAGAGTTGTGAATTCTGTGACCAGAATTCAGAGTTGAGATTTCTGAGTTCTGAATTCTGAGTACTGAATGTTAAGTTCTGAGTTCCGAATTCTGTGTTCCGGTTCTGAATTCGGACTTCTGAATTCTGAATTTTGAATTCTGAGATCTGTATCTCAGTTCTGATTTCTGAGTCGTGGATTCTGAGTTACGTACCCTGAGTAATTGATTCTGAGTTCTGACTTCAAAGTTCTCCATTGCGTTCTGAATTCTGAGTTCTGATTTCACAATCCTGAGTTACAGTTCTGATTTCTGCGTTTTGAGTTCTGAATTGTGTGTTCTGAATTCTGAGTTCCGAATTCTAAGGTGTGAATTCTGAGTTCTGAATCATGAGTACTCCACACTGTGTTCTGAGTTCTGAGAACTGAGTTCTGAATTCTGAGTTCTGTGTTCTGAATTCCGTATTCTGAGTAACAAATTCTGATTTCCAAGTTTAGAATTCTGACTTAGGATTCTGAGTTCCGAATTCTAAGGTGTGAATTCTGAGTTCTGAGTTCTGATTTCTGAGTGCTGAGAACTGAGTTCTTTGTTCTGAATTCTAAGTTATGAAGTCCGTAGTCTGAGTTCCAAATACTCATTTCCCAGTTCTGATATTCGAGTTTGAATTCTGAGTTCAGAATTCTAAGGTGAGAATTCTGGGTTATGAATTCTGGGTTCTGAATACTGAGTTGTGATTTCTGAGTTCTGAATTCCAAGTTCTGAGTCATCATTTCTGAATTCTGAGTTCTGAGTTATGAATTCTCAACTCTTAGTTCTGAGATCTGAGTTCGGAGTTCTAAACTGAAGCCTGTATTCTGAATTCAGAGTTGTGGATTCTGAGATCAGCATTCAGAGTTGTGAGTTCTGAGTTCTGAATTCTGCGTACTGAATTTTGTGTTCTGAGTTCCGAATTCTGTGTCCTGGGCTCTGAATTCGGATTTCTGAATTCTGATTTGTGAATTTTGAGAACTGACTCTCATTTATGAATTCCTAGTCACGAATTCTGTGTGGTGAATTGTGACTTCTGAGTTCTGAAATTTCAACTCTGAGTTCTTTGTCTGAGTTAGGAGTTCGAATATCTGAGTTCTATATTCTGAAGTCTAACTATCGAGTTCTGAGTTCTGAGTTCTGAGTTTTGAGTTCTGAGTTCTGAGTTCTGACATCTGAGTCTTGTGTTCTGAGTTATGAATTTCAGTTCTGAAATGAGAATTCTGAGTTCAGGGTTGTAAACTCTGAGTTCTGGTTCCTGAGGTCTGCATTCTGAGTTCTGAGTGCTGAGTTCTGAATTGTGAGTTTGAGTCTGCATGCTGAACTCTGAATGCTGATCACTGTATTGTGTGTTCTGATTTCTAAGTTGTCAATTCTGTGTGCTGAACTGCGAGATCTGAAAACCGAGTTGTCATGCTGAGTTCTGAACTCTGAATTCTGAATTCTGAGTTCTGAGTTCTGAGGCATGAATTCTCAATCCCAAGTGCTACACTCTGAGATCTGACTTTGAATTCTGAGTTGTTAATTCTATTTTCTGAGTTTTGAATTCTGAGATTTGAGATTTTGTTGTGCATTATGTTTTTATGAGTGCCGAGTTCTGAATTTTGAGGTCTGAATCTTGAGTACTGTATTCTGAGTTCTGAGTTCAAATTTTTCAATTGCGTTCTGAATTCTGAGTTCTGAGTTCAGAATTCTGAGTTACAAATTCTGAGTTCGCAGTTTCTAGTTCTGACTACTGAGTCCGGAATTTTGTATTCTGAGTTCTGATCACTGAGTTCTGATAAGTGAGTTCTGAATTCTTAGCTGTGACATCTGAGTTCTGAGTTCTCATTTCTCAGTTCTGAATACTGAGTTATGAATTCTCAACTCTTAGCTCTTAGCTCTGAGTTCGGAGTTCTAAATTCTACAGTCTGTATTCTGATTTCAGAGTTGTGAATTCTGTGACCAGAATTCAGAGTTGAGATTTCTGAGTTCTGAATTCTGAGTACTGAATGTTAAGTTCTGAGTTCCGAATTCTGTGTTCCGGTTCTGAATTCGGACTTCTGAATTCTGAATTTTGAATTCTGAGATCTGTATCTCAGTTCTGATTTCTGCGTTTTGAGTTCTGAATTGTGTGTTCTGAATTCTGAGTTCCGAATTCTAAGGTGTGAATTCTGAGTTCTGAATCATGAGTACTCCACACTGTGTTCTGAGTTCTGAGAACTGAGTTCTGAATTCTGAGTTCTGTGTTCTGAATTCCGCATTCTGAGTTCCAAATTCTGATTTCCAAGTTTTGAATTCTGACTTAGGATTCTGAGTTCCGAATTCTAAGGTGTGAATTCTGAGTTCTGAGTTCTGATTTCTGAGTGCTGAGAACTGAGTTCTTTGTTCTGAATTCTAAGTTATGAAGTCCGTAGTCTGAGTTCCAAATACTCATTTCCCAGTTCTGATATTCGAGTTTGAATTCTGAGTTCAGAATTCTAAGGTGAGAATTCTGGGTTATGAATTCTGGGTTCTGAATACTGAGTTGTGATTTCTGAGTTCTGAATTTTGAGTTCTGAGTTAGGAATTCTGTGTCCTGGGCTCTGAATTCGGATTTCTGAATTCTGATTTGTGAATTTTGAGAACTGAGTCTCATTTATGAATTCCTAGTCACGAATTCTGTGTGGTGAATTGTGACTTCTGAGTTCTGAAATTTCAACTCTGAGTTCTTTGTCTGAGTTAGGAGTCCGAATATCTGAGTTCTATATTCTGAAGTCTAACTATCGAGTTCTGAGTTCTGAGTTCTGACTTCTGAGTTCTGACTTCTGAGTTCTGACATCTGAGTCTTGTGTTCTGAGTTATGAATTTCAGTTCTGAAATGAGAATTCTGAGTTCAGGGTTGTAAACTCTGAGTTCTGGTTCCTGAGGTCTGCATTCTGAGTTCTGAATTGTGAGTTTGAGTCTGCATGCTGAACTCTGAATACTGATCACTGTATTGTGTGTTCTGATTTCTAAGTTGTCAATTCTGTGTGCTGAACTGCGAGATCTGAATACTGAGTTGTCATGCTGAGTTCTGAACTCTGAATTCTGAATTCTGAGTTCTGAGTTCTGAGGAATGAATTCTCAATCCAAAGTGCTACACTCTGAGATCTGAGTTTGAATTCTGAGTTGTTAATTCTATTTTCTGAGTTTTGAATGCTGAGATTTGAGATTTTGTTGTGCATTATGTTTTTATGAGTGCCGAGTTCTGAATTTTGAGGTCTGAATCTTGAGTACTGTATTCTGCTTTCTGAGTTCAAATTTTTCAATTGCGTTCTGAATTCTGAGTTCTGAGTTCAGAATTCTGAGTTACAAATTCTGAGTTCGCAGTTTCTAGTTCTGACTACTGAGTCCGGAATTTTGTGTTCTGAGTTCTGATCACTGAGTTCTGATAAGTGAGTTCTGAATTCTTAGCTGTGACATCTGAGTTCTGAGTTCTCATTTCTCAGTTCTGAATATTGAGTTATGAATTCTCAACTCTTAGCTCTTAGCTCTGAGTTCGGAGTTCTAAATTCTACAGTCTGTATTCTGATTTCAGAGTTGTGAATTCTGTGACCAGAATTCAGAGTTGAGATTTCTGAGTTCTGAATTCTGAGTACTGAATGTTAAGTTCTGAGTTCCGAATTCTGTGTTCCGGTTCTGAATTCGGACTTCTGAATTCTGAATTTTGAATTCTGAGATCTGTATCTCAGTTCTGATTTCTGAGTCGTGGATTCTGAGTTACGCACCCTGAGTAATTGATTCTGAGTTCTGACTTCAAAGTTCTCAATTGCGTTCTGAATTCTGAGTTCTGATTTCACAATCCTGAGTTACAGTTCTGATTTCTGCGTTTTGAGTTCTGAATTGTGTGTTCTGAATTCTGAGTTCCGAATTCTAAGGTGTGAATTCTGAGTTCTGAATCATGAGTACTCGACACTGTGTTCTGAGTTCTGAGAACTGAGTTCTGAATTCTGAGTTCTGTGTTCTGAATTCCGCATTCTGAGTTCCAAATTCTGATTTCCAAGTTTTGAATTCTGACTTAGGATTCTGAGTTCCGAATTCTAAGGTGTGAATTCTGAGTTCTGAGTTCTGATTTCTGAGTGCTGAGAACTGAGTTCTTTGTTCTGAATTCTAAGTTATGAAGTCCGTAGTCTGAGTTCCAAATACTCATTTCCCAGTTCTGATATTCGAGTTTGAATTCTGAGTTCAGAATTCTAAGGTGAGAATTCTGGGTTATGAATTCTGGGTTCTGAATACTGAGTTGTGATTTCTGAGTTCTGAATTCCAAGTTCTGAGTCATCATTTCTGAATTCTGAGTTCTGAGTTATGAATTCTCAACTCTTAGTTCTGAGATCTGAGTTCGGAGTTCTAAACTGAAGCCTGTATTCGGAAATCAGAGTTGTGGATTCTGAGATCAGCATTCAGAGTTGTGAGTTCTGAGTTCTGAATTCTGCGTACTGAATTTTGTGTTCTGAGTTCCGAATTCTGTGTCCTGGGCTCTGAATTCGGATTTCTGAATTCTGATTTGTGAATTTTGAGAACTGACTCTCATTTATGAATTCCTAGTCACGAATTCTGTGTGGTGAATTGTGACTTCTGAGTTCTGAAATTTCAACTCTGAGTTCTTTGTCTGAGTTAGGAGTTCGAATATCTGAGTTCTATATTCTGAAGTCTAACTATCGAGTTCTGAGTTCTGAGTTCTGAGTTTTGAGTTCTGACTTCTGAGTTCTGACATCTGAGTCTTGTGTTCTGAGTTATGAATTTCAGTTCTGAAATGAGAATTCTGAGTTCAGGGTTGTAAACTCTGAGTTCTGGTTCCTGAGGTCTGCATTCTGAGTTCTGAGTGCTGAGTTCTGAATTGTGAGTTTGAGTCTGCATGCTGAACTCTGAATACTGATCACTGTATTGTGTGTTCTGATTTCTAAGTTGTCAATTCTGTGTGCTGAACTGCGAGATCTGAATACTGAGTTGTCATGCTGAGTTCTGAACTCTGAATTCCGTATTCTGAGTTCCAAATTCTGATTTCCAAGTTTTGAATTCTGACTTAGGATTCTGAGTTCCGAATTCTAAGGTGTGAATTCTGAGTTCTGAGTTCTGATTTCTGAGTGCTGAGAACTGAGTTCTTTGTTCTGAATTCTAAGTTATGAAGTCCATAGTCTGAGTTCCAAATACTCATTTCCCAGTTCTGATATTCGAGTTTGAATTCTGAGTTCAGAATTCTAAGGTGAGAATTCTGGGTTATGAATTCTGGGTTCTGAATACTGAGTTGTGATTTCTGAGTTCTGAATTCCAAGTTCTGAGTCATCATTTCTGAATTCTGAGTTCTGAGTGATGAATTCTCAAGTCTTAGTTCTGAGATCTGAGTTCGGAGTTCTAAACTGAAGCCTGTATTCTGAATTCAGAGTTGTGGATTCTGAGATCAGCATTCAGAGTTGTGAGTTCTGAGTTCCGAATTCTGTGTCCTGGGCTCTGAATTCGGGTTTCTGAATTCTGATTTGTGAATTTTGAGAACTGAGTCTCATTTATGAATTCCTAGTCACGAATTCTGTGTGGTGAATTGTGACTTCTGAGTTCTGAAATTTCAACTCTGAGTTCTTTGTCTGAGTTAGGAGTCCGAATATCTGAGTTCTATATTCTGAAGTCTAACTATCGAGTTCTGAGTTCTGAGTTCTGACTTCTGAGTTCTGACTTCTGAGTTCTGACATCTGAGTCTTGTGTTCTGAGTTATGAATTTCAGTTCTGAAATGAGAATTCTGAGTTCAGGGTTGTAAACTCTGAGTTCTGGTTCCTGAGGTCTGCATTCTGAGTTCTGAATTGTGAGTTTGAGTCTGCATGCTGAACTCTGAATACTGATCACTGTATTGTGTGTTCTGATTTCTAAGTTGTCAATTCTGTGTGCTGAACTGCGAGATCTGAATACTGAGTTGTCATGCTGAGTTCTGAACTCTGAATTCTGAATTCTGAGTTCTGACTTCTGAGGCATGAATTCTCAATCCAAAGTGCTACACTCTGAGATCTGAGTTTGAATTCTGAGTTGTTAGTTCTATTTTCTGAGTTTTGAATGCTGAGATTTGAGATTTTGTTGTGCATTATGTTTTTATGAGTGCCGAGTTCTGAATTTTGAGGTCTGAATCTTGAGTACTCTATTCTGAGTTCTGAGTTCAAATTTTTCAATTGCGTTCTGAATTCTGAGTTCTGAGTTCAGAATTCTGAGTTAGAAATTCTGAGTTCGCAGTTTCTAGTTCTGACTACTGAGTCCGGAATTTGTGTTCTGAGTTCTGATCACTGAGTTCTGATAAGTGAGTTCTGAATTCTTAGCTGTGACATCTGAGTTCTGAGTTCTCATTTCTCAGTTCTGAATACTGAGTTATGAATTCTCAACTCTTAGCTCTTAGCTCTGAGTTCGGAGTTCTAAATTCTACAGTCTGTATTCTGATTTCAGAGTTGTGAATTCTGTGACCAGAATTCAGAGTTGAGATTTCTGAGTTCTGAATTCTGAGTACTGAATGTTAAGTTCTGAGTTCCGAATTCTGTGTTCCGGTTCTGAATTCGGACTTCTGAATTCTGAATTTTGAATTCTGAGATCTGTATCTCAGTTCTGATTTCTGAGTCGTGGATTCTGAGTTACGTACCCTGAGTAATTGATTCTGAGTTCTGACTTCAAAGTTCTCCATTGCGTTCTGAATTCTGAGTTCTGATTTCACAATCCTGAGTTACAGTTCTGATTTCTGCGTTTTGAGTTCTGAATTGTGTGTTCTGAATTCTGAGTTCCGAATTCTAAGGTGTGAATTCTGAGTTCTGAATCATGAGTACTCCACACTGTGTTCTGAGTTCTGAGAACTGAGTTCTGAATTCTGAGTTCTGTGTTCTGAATTCCGTATTCTGAGTAACAAATTCTGATTTCCAAGTTTTGAATTCTGACTTAGGATTCTGAGTTCCGAATTCTAAGGTGTGAATTCTGAGTTCTGAGTTCTGATTTCTGAGTGCTGAGAACTGAGTTCTGTGTTCTGAATTCTAAGTTATGAAGTCCGTAGTCTGAGTTCCAAATACTCATTTCCCAGTTCTGATATTCGAGTTTGAATTCTGAGTTCAGAATTCTAAGGTGAGAATTCTGGGTTATGAATTCTGGGTTCTGAATACTGAGTTGTGATTTCTGAGTTCTGAATTCCAAGTTCTGAGTCATCATTTCTGAATTCTGAGTTCTGAGTTATGAATTCTCAACTCTTAGTTCTGAGATCTGAGTTCGGAGTTCTAAACTGAAGCCTGTATTCTGAATTCAGAGTTGTGGATTCTGAGATCAGCATTCAGAGTTGTGAGTTCTGAGTTCTGAATTCTGCGTACTGAATTTTGAGTTCTGAATTCTGCGTTCCGAATTCTGTGTCCTGGGCTTTGAATTCGGATTTCTGAATTCTGATTTGTGAATTTTGAGAACTGAGTCTCATTTATGAATTCCTAGTCACGAATTCTGTGTGGTGAATTGTGACTTCTGAGTTCTGAAATTTCAACTCTGAGTTCTTTGTCTGAGTTAGGAGTCCGAATATCTGAGTTCTATATTCTGAAGTCTAACTATCGAGTTCTGAGTTCTGAGTTCTGACTTCTGAGTTCTGACATCTGAGTCTTGTGTTCTGAGTTATGAATTTCAGTTCTGAAATGAGAATTCTGAGTTCAGGGTTGTAAACTCTGAGTTCTGGTTCCTGAGGTCTGCATTCTGAGTTCTGAGTGCTGAGTTCTGAATTGTGAGTTTGAGTCTGCATGCTGAACTCTGAATACTGATCACTGTATTGTGTGTTCTGATTTCTAAGTTGTCAATTCTGTGTGCTGAACTGCGAGATCTGAATACTGAGTTGTCATGCTGAGTTCTGAACTCTGAATTCTGAATTCTGAGTTCTGAGTTCTGAGGCATGAATTCTCAATCCCAAGTGCTACACTCTGAGATCTGACTTTGAATTCTGAGTTGTTAGTTCTATTTTCTGAGTTTTGAATTCTGAGATTTGAGATTTTGTTGTGCATTATGTTTTTATGAGTGCCGAGTTCTGAATTTTGAGGTCTGAATCTTGAGTACTGTATTCTGAGTTCTGAGTTCAAATTTTTCAATTGCGTTCTGAATTCTGAGTTCTGAGTTCAGAATTCTGAGTTACAAATTCTGAGTTCGCAGTTTCTAGTTCTGACTACTGAGTCCGGAATTTGTGTTCTGAGTTCTGATCACTGAGTTCTGATAAGTGAGTTCTGAATTCTTAGCTGTGACATCTGAGTTCTGAGTTCTCATTTCTCAGTTCTGAATACTGAGTTATGAATTCTCAACTCTTAGCTCTTAGCTCTGAGTTCGGAGTTCTAAATTCTACAGTCTGTATTCTGATTTCAGAGTTGTGAATTCTGTGACCAGAATTCAGAGTTGAGATTTCTGAGTTCTGAATTCTGAGTACTGAATGTTAAGTTCTGAGTTCCGAATTCTGTGTTCCGGTTCTGAATTCGGACTTCTGAATTCTGAATTTTGAATTCTGAGATCTGTATCTCAGTTCTGATTTCTGAGTCGTGGATTCTGAGTTACGTACCCTGAGTAATTGATTCTGAGTTCTGACTTCAAAGTTCTCCATTGCGTTCTGAATTCTGAGTTCTGATTTCACAATCCTGAGTTACAGTTCTGATTTCTGCGTTTTGAGTTCTGAATTGTGTGTTCTGAATTCTGAGTTCCGAATTCTAAGGTGTGAATTCTGAGTTCTGAATCAAGAGTACTCCACACTGTGTTCTGAGTTCTGAGAACTGAGTTCTGAATTCTGAGTTCTGTGTTCTGAATTCCGTATTCTGAGTAACAAATTCTGATTTCCAAGTTTTGAATTCTGACTTAGGATTCTGAGTTCCGAATTCTAAGGTGTGAATTCTGAGTTCTGAGTTCTGATTTCTGAGTGCTGAGAACTGAGTTCTTTGTTCTGAATTCTAAGTTATGAAGTCCGTAGTCTGAGTTCCAAATACTCATTTCCCAGTTCTGATATTCGAGTTTGAATTCTGAGTTCAGAATTCTAAGGTGAGAATTCTGGGTTATGAATTCTGGGTTCTGAATACTGAGTTGTGATTTCTGAGTTCTGAATTCCAAGTTCTGAGTCATCATTTCTGAATTCTGAGTTCTGAGTTATGAATTCTCAACTCTTAGTTCTGAGATCTGAGTTCGGAGCTCTAAACTGAAGCCTGTATTCTGAATTCAGAGTTGTGGATTCTGAGATCAGCATTCAGAGTTGTGAGTTCTGAGTTCTGAATTCTGCGTACTGAATTTTGAGTTCTGAATTCTGCGTTCCGAATTCTGTGTCCTGGGCTCTGAATTCGGATTTCTGAATTCTGATTTGTGAATTTTGAGAACTGAGTCTCATTTATGAATTCCTAGTCACGAATTCTGTGTGGTGAATTGTGACTTCTGAGTTCTGAAATTTCAACTCTGAGTTCTTTGTCTGAGTTAGGAGTCCGAATATCTGAGTTCTATATTCTGAAGTCTAACTATCGAGTTCTGAGTTCTGAGTTCTGAGTTCTGAGTTCTGACATCTGAGTCTTGTGTTCTGAGTTATGAATTTCAGTTCTGAAATGAGAATTCTGAGTTCAGGGTTGTAAACTCTGAGTTCTGGTTCCTGAGGTCTGCATTCTGAGTTCTGAGTGCTGAGTTCTGAATTGTGAGTTTGAGTCTGCATGCTGAACTCTGAATACTGATCACTGTATTGTGTGTTCTGATTTCTAAGTTGTCAATTCTGTGTGCTGAACTGCGAGATCTGAATACTGAGTTGTCATGCTGAGTTCTGAACTCTGAATTCCGTATTCTGAGTTCCAAATTCTGATTTCCAAGTTTTGAATTCTGACTTAGGATTCTGAGTTCCGAATTCTAAGGTGTGAATTCTGAGTTCTGAGTTCTGATTTCTGAGTGCTGAGAACTGAGTTCTTTGTTCTGAATTCTAAGTTATGAAGTCCATAGTCTGAGTTCCAAATACTCATTTCCCAGTTCTGATATTCGAGTTTGAATTCTGAGTTCAGAATTCTAAGGTGAGAATTCTGGGTTATGAATTCTGGGTTCTGAATACTGAGTTGTGATTTCTGAGTTCTGAATTCCAAGTTCTGAGTCATCATTTCTGAATTCTGAGTTCTGAGTGATGAATTCTCAACTCTTAGTTCTGAGATCTGAGTTCGGAGTTCTAAACTGAAGCCTGTATTCTGAATTCAGAGTTGTGGATTCTGAGATCAGCATTCAGAGTTGTGAGTTCTGAGTTCCGAATTCTGTGTCCTGGGCTCTGAATTCGGGTTTCTGAATTCTGATTTGTGAATTTTGAGAACTGAGTCTCATTTATGAATTCCTAGTCACGAATTCTGTGTGGTGAATTGTGACTTCTGAGTTCTGAAATTTCAACTCTGAGTTCTTTGTCTGAGTTAGGAGTCCGAATATCTGAGTTCTATATTCTGAAGTCTAACTATCGAGTTCTGAGTTCTGAGTTCTGACTTCTGAGTTCTGACTTCTGAGTTCTGACATCTGAGTCTTGTGTTCTGAGTTATGAATTTCAGTTCTGAAATGAGAATTCTGAGTTCAGGGTTGTAAACTCTGAGTTCTGGTTCCTGAGGTCTGCATTCTGAGTTCTGAATTGTGAGTTTGAGTCTGCATGCTGAACTCTGAATACTGATCACTGTATTGTGTGTTCTGATTTCTAAGTTGTCAATTCTGTGTGCTGAACTGCGAGATCTGAATACTGAGTTGTCATGCTGAGTTCTGAACTCTGAATTCTGAATTCTGAGTTCTGACTTCTGAGGCATGATTTCTCAATCCAAAGTGCTACACTCTGAGATCTGAGTTTGAATTCTGAGTTGTTAGTTCTATTTTCTGAGTTTTGAATGCTGAGATTTGAGATTTTGTTGTGCATTATGTTTTTATGAGTGCCGAGTTCTGAATTTTGAGGTCTGAATCTTGAGTACTCTATTCTGAGTTCTGAGTTCAAATTTTTCAATTGCGTTCTGAATTCTGAGTTCTGAGTTCAGAATTCTGAGTTAGAAATTCTGAGTTCGCAGTTTCTAGTTCTGACTACTGAGTCCGGAATTTGTGTTCTGAGTTCTGATAAGTGAGTTCTGATAACTGAGTTCTGAATTCTTAGCTGTGACATCTGAGTTCTGAGTTCTCATTTCTCAGTTCTGAATACTGAGTTATGAATTCTCAACTCTTAGCTCTTAGCTCTGAGTTCGGAGTTCTAAATTCTACAGTCTGTATTCTGATTTCAGAGTTGTGAATTCTGTGACCAGAATTCAGAGTTGAGATTTCTGAGTTCTGAATTCTGAGTACTGAATGTTAAGTTCTGAGTTCCGAATTCTGTGTTCCGGTTCTGAATTCGGACTTCTGAATTCTGAATTTTGAATTCTGAGATCTGTATCTCAGTTAGGTTTTCTGAGTCGTGGATTCTGAGTTACGTACCCTGAGTAATTGATTCTGAGTTCTGACTTCAAAGTTCTCCATTGCGTTCTGAATTCTGAGTTCTGATTTCACAATCCTGAGTTACAGTTCTGATTTCTGCGTTTTGAGTTCTGAATTGTGTGTTCTGAATTCTGAGTTCCGAATTCTAAGGTGTGAATTCTGAGTTCTGAATCATGAGTACTCCACACTGTGTTCTGAGTTCTGAGAACTGAGTTCTGAATTCTGAGTTCTGTGTTCTGAATTCCGTATTCTGAGTTCCAAATTCTGAGTGCCAAGTTTTGAATTCTGACTTAGGATTCTGAGTTCCGAATTCTAAGGTGTGAATTCTGAGTTCTGAGTTCTGATTTCTGAGTGCTGAGAACTGAGTTCTTTGTTCTGAATTCTAAGTTATGAAGTCCGTAGTCTGAGCTCCAAATACTCATTTCCCAGTTCTGATATTCGAGTTTGAATTCTGAGTTCAGAATTCTAAGGTGAGAATTCTGGGTTATGAATTCTGGGTTCTGAATACTGAGTTGTGATTTCTGAGTTCTGAATTCCAAGTTCTGAGTCATCATTTCTGAATTCTGAGTTCTGAGTTATGAATTCTCAACTCTTAGTTCTGAGATCTGAGTTCGGAGTTCTAAACTGAAGCCTGTATTCTGAATTCAGAGTTGTGGATTCTGAGATCAGCATTCAGAGTTGTGAGTTCTGAGTTCTGAATTCTGCGTACTGAATTTTGAGTTCTGAATTCTGCGTTCCGAATTCTGTGTCCTGGGCTCTGAATTCGGATTTCTGAATTCTGATTTGTGAATTTTGAGAACTGAGTCTCATTTATGAATTCCTAGTCACGAATTCTGTGTGGTGAATTGTGACTTCTGAGTTCTGAAATTTCAACTCTGAGTTCTTTGTCTGAGTTAGGAGTCCGAATATCTGAGTTCTATATTCTGAAATCTAACTATCGAGTTCTGAGTTCTGAGTTCTGAGTTCTGAGTTCTGAGTTCTGACATCTGAGTCTTGTGTTCTGAGTTATGAATTTCAGTTCTGAAATGAGAATTCTGAGTTCAGGGTTGTAAACTCTGAGTTCTGGTTCCTGAGGTCTGCATTCTGAGTTCTGAGTGCTGAGTTCTGAATTGTGAGTTTGAGTCTGCATGCTGAACTCTGAATACTGATCACTGTATTGTGTGTTCTGATTTCTAAGTTGTCAATTCTGTGTGCTGAACTGCGAGATCTGAATACTGAGTTGTCATGCTGAGTTCTGAACTCTGAATTCTGAATTCTGAGTTCTGAGTTCTGAGGCATGAATTCTCAGTCCCAAGTGCTACACTCTGAGATCTGACTTTGAATTCTGAGTTGTTAGTTCTATTTTCTGAGTTTTGAATTCTGAGATTTGAGATTTTGTTGTGCATTATGTTTTTATGAGTGCCGAGTTCTGAATTTTGAGGTCTGAATCTTGAGTACTGTATTCTGAGTTCTGAGTTCAAATTTTTCAATTGCGTTCTGAATTCTGAGTTCTGAGTTCAGAATTCTGAGTTACAAATTCTGAGTTCGCAGTTTCTAGTTCTGACTACTGAGTCCGGAATTTGTGTTCTGAGTTCTGATCACTGAGTTCTGATAAGTGAGTTCTGAATTCTTAGCTGTGACATCTGAGTTCTGAGTTCTCATTTCTCAGTTCTGAATACTGAGTTATGAATTCTCAACTCTTAGCTCTTAGCTCTGAGTTCGGAGTTCTAAATTCTACAGTCTGTATTCTGATTTCAGAGTTGTGAATTCTGTGACCAGAATTCAGAGTTGAGATTTCTGAGTTCTGAATTCTGAGTACTGAATGTTAAGTTCTGAGTTCCGAATTCTGTGTTCCGGTTCTGAATTCGGACTTCTGAATTCTGAATTTTGAATTCTGAGATCTGTATCTCAGTTCTGATTTCTGAGTCGTGGATTCTGAGTTACGTACCCTGAGTAATTGATTCTGAGTTCTGACTTCAAAGTTCTCCATTGCGTTCTGAATTCTGAGTTCTGATTTCACAATCCTGAGTTACAGTTCTGATTTCTGCGTTTTGAGTTCTGAATTGTGTGTTCTGAATTCTGAGTTCCGAATTCTAAGGTGTGAATTCTGAGTTCTGAATCATGAGTACTCCACACTGTGTTCTGAGTTCTGAGAACTGAGTTCTGAATTCTGAGTTCTGTGTTCTGAATTCCGTATTCTGAGTAACAAATTCTGATTTCCAAGTTTTGAATTCTGACTTAGGATTCTGAGTTCCGAATTCTAAGGTGTGAATTCTGAGTTCTGAGTTCTGATTTCTGAGTGCTGAGAACTGAGTTCTTTGTTCTGAATTCTAAGTTATGAAGTCCGTAGTCTGAGTTCCAAATACTCATTTCCCAGTTCTGATATTCGAGTTTGAATTCTGAGTTCAGAATTCTAAGGTGAGAATTCTGGGTTATGAATTCTGGGTTCTGAATACTGAGTTGTGATTTCTGAGTTCTGAATTCCAAGTTCTGAGTCATCATTTCTGAATTCTGAGTTCTGAGTTATGAATTCTCAACTCTTAGTTCTGAGATCTGAGTTCGGAGTTCTAAACTGAAGCCTGTATTCTGAATTCAGAGTTGTGGATTCTGAGATCAGCATTCAGAGTTGTGAGTTCTGAGTTCTGAATTCTGCGTACTGAATTTTGAGTTCTGAATTCTGCGTTCCGAATTCTGTGTCCTGGGCTCTGAATTCGGATTTCTGAATTCTGATTTGTGAATTTTGAGAACTGAGTCTCATTTATGAATTCCTAGTCACGAATTCTGTGTGGTGAATTGTGACTTCTGAGTTCTGAAATTTCAACTCTGAGTTCTTTGTCTGAGTTAGGAGTCCGAATATCTGAGTTCTATATTCTGAAGTCTAACTATCGAGTTCTGAGTTCTGAGTTCTGAGTTCTGAGTTCTGAGTTCTGACATCTGAGTCTTGTGTTCTGAGTTATGAATTTCAGTTCTGAAATGAGAATTCTGAGTTCAGGGTTGTAAACTCTGAGTTCTGGTTCCTGAGGTCTGCATTCTGAGTTCTGAGTGCTGAGTTCTGAATTGTGAGTTTGAGTCTGCATGCTGAACTCTGAATACTGATCACTGTATTGTGTGTTCTGATTTCTAAGTTGTCAATTCTGTGTGCTGAACTGCGAGATCTGAATACTGAGTTGTCATGCTGAGTTCTGAACTCTGAATTCTGAATTCTGAGTTCTGAGTTCTGAGGCATGAATTCTCAATCCCAAGTGCTACACTCTGAGATCTGACTTTGAATTCTGAGTTGTTAGTTCTATTTTCTGAGTTTTGAATTCTGAGATTTGAGATTTTGTTGTGCATTATGTTTTTATGAGTGCCGAGTTCTGAATTTTGAGGTCTGAATCTTGAGTACTGTATTCTGAGTTCTGAGTTCAAATTTTTCAATTGCGTTCTGAATTCTGAGTTCTGAGTTCAGAATTCTGAGTTACAAATTCTGAGTTCGCAGTTTCTAGTTCTGACTACTGAGTCCGGAATTTGTGTTCTGAGTTCTGATCACTGAGTTCTGATAAGTGAGTTCTGAATTCCTAGCTGTGACATCTGAGTTCTGAGTTCTCATTTCTCAGTTCTGAATACTGAGTTATGAATTCTCAACTCTTAGCTCTTAGCTCTGAGTTCGGAGTTCTAAATTCTACAGTCTGTATTCTGATTTCAGAGTTGTGAATTCTGTGACCAGAATTCAGAGTTGAGATTTCTGAGTTCTGAATTCTGAGTACTGAATGTTAAGTTCTGAGTTCCGAATTCTGTGTTCCGGTTCTGAATTCGGACTTCTGAATTCTGAATTTTGAATTCTGAGATCTGTATCTCAGTTCTGATTTCTGAGTCGTGGATTCTGAGTTACGTACCCTGAGTAATTGATTCTGAGTTCTGACTTCAAAGTTCTCCATTGCGTTCTGAATTCTGAGTTCTGATTTCACAATCCTGAGTTACAGTTCTGATTTCTGCGTTTTGAGTTCTGAATTGTGTGTTCTGAATTCTGAGTTCCGAATTCTAAGGTGTGAATTCTGAGTTCTGAATCATGAGTACTCCACACTGTGTTCTGAGTTCTGAGAACTGAGTTCTGAATTCTGAGTTCTGTGTTCTGAATTCCGTATTCTGAGTAACAAATTCTGATTTCCAAGTTTTGAATTCTGACTTAGGATTCTGAGTTCCGAATTCTAAGGTGTGAATTCTGAGTTCTGAGTTCTGATTTCTGAGTGCTGAGAACTGAGTTCTTTGTTCTGAATTCTAAGTTATGAAGTCCGTAGTCTGAGTTCCAAATACTCATTTCCCAGTTCTGATATTCGAGTTTGAATTCTGAGTTCAGAATTCTAAGGTGAGAATTCTGGGTTATGAATTCTGGGTTCTGAATACTGAGTTGTGATTTCTGAGTTCTGAATTCCAAGTTCTGAGTCATCATTTCTGAATTCTGAGTTCTGAGTTATGAATTCTCAACTCTTAGTTCTGAGATCTGAGTTCGGAGTTCTAAACTGAAGCCTGTATTCTGAATTCAGAGTTGTGGATTCTGAGATCAGCATTCAGAGTTGTGAGTTCTGAGTTCTGAATTCTGCGTACTGAATTTTGAGTTCTGAATTCTGCGTTCCGAATTCTGTGTCCTGGGCTCTGAATTCGGATTTCTGAATTCTGATTTGTGAATTTTGAGAACTGAGTCTCATTTATGAATTCCTAGTCACGAATTCTGTGTGGTGAATTGTGACTTCTGAGTTCTGAAATTTCAACTCTGAGTTCTTTGTCTGAGTTAGGAGTCCGAATATCTGAGTTCTATATTCTGAAGTCTAACTATCGAGTTCTGAGTTCTGAGTTCTGAGTTCTGAGTTCTGAGTTCTGACATCTGAGTCTTGTGTTCTGAGTTATGAATTTCAGTTCTGAAATGAGAATTCTGAGTTCAGGGTTGTAAACTCTGAGTTCTGGTTCCTGAGGTCTGCATTCTGAGTTCTGAGTGCTGAGTTCTGAATTGTGAGTTTGAGTCTGCATGCTGAACTCTGAATACTGATCACTGTATTGTGTGTTCTGATTTCTAAGTTGTCAATTCTGTGTGCTGAACTGCGAGATCTGAATACTGAGTTGTCATGCTGAGTTCTGAACTCTGAATTCTGAATTCTGAGTTCTGAGTTCTGAGGCATGAATTCTCAATCCCAAGTGCTACACTCTGAGATCTGACTTTGAATTCTGAGTTGTTAGTTCTATTTTCTGAGTTTTGAATTCTGAGATTTGAGATTTTGTTGTGCATTATGTTTTTATGAGTGCCGAGTTCTGAATTTTGAGGTCTGAATCTTGAGTACTGTATTCTGAGTTCTGAGTTCAAATTTTTCAATTGCGTTCTGAATTCTGAGTTCTGAGTTCAGAATTCTGAGTTACAAATTCTGAGTTCGCAGTTTCTAGTTCTGACTACTGAGTCCGGAATTTGTGTTCTGAGTTCTGATCACTGAGTTCTGATAAGTGAGTTCTGAATTCCTAGCTGTGACATCTGAGTTCTGAGTTCTCATTTCTCAGTTCTGAATACTGAGTTATGAATTCTCAACTCTTAGCTCTTAGCTCTGAGTTCGGAGTTCTAAATTCTACAGTCTGTATTCTGATTTCAGAGTTGTGAATTCTGTGACCAGAATTCAGAGTTGAGATTTCTGAGTTCTGAATTCTGAGTACTGAATGTTAAGTTCTGAGTTCCGAATTCTGTGTTCCGGTTCTGAATTCGGACTTCTGAATTCTGAATTTTGAATTCTGAGATCTGTATCTCAGTTCTGATTTCTGAGTCGTGGATTCTGAGTTACGTACCCTGAGTAATTGATTCTGAGTTCTGACTTCAAAGTTCTCCATTGCGTTCTGAATTCTGAGTTCTGATTTCACAATCCTGAGTTACAGTTCTGATTTCTGCGTTTTGAGTTCTGAATTGTGTGTTCTGAATTCTGAGTTCCGAATTCTAAGGTGTGAATTCTGAGTTCTGAATCATGAGTACTCCACACTGTGTTCTGAGTTCTGAGAACTGAGTTCTGAATTCTGAGTTCTGTGTTCTGAATTCCGTATTCTGAGTAACAAATTCTGATTTCCAAGTTTTGAATTCTGACTTAGGATTCTGAGTTCCGAATTCTAAGGTGTGAATTCTGAGTTCTGAGTTCTGATTTCTGAGTGCTGAGAACTGAGTTCTTTGTTCTGAATTCTAAGTTATGAAGTCCGTAGTCTGAGTTCCAAATACTCATTTCCCAGTTCTGATATTCGAGTTTGAATTCTGAGTTCAGAATTCTAAGGTGAGAATTCTGGGTTATGAATTCTGGGTTCTGAATACTGAGTTGTGATTTCTGAGTTCTGAATTCCAAGTTCTGAGTCATCATTTCTGAATTCTGAGTTCTGAGTTATGAATTCTCAACTCTTAGTTCTGAGATCTGAGTTCGGAGTTCTAAACTGAAGCCTGTATTCTGAATTCAGAGTTGTGGATTCTGAGATCAGCATTCAGAGTTGTGAGTTCTGAGTTCTGAATTCTGCGTACTGAATTTTGAGTTCTGAATTCTGCGTTCCGAATTCTGTGTCCTGGGCTCTGAATTCGGATTTCTGAATTCTGATTTGTGAATTTTGAGAACTGAGTCTCATTTATGAATTCCTAGTCACGAATTCTGTGTGGTGAATTGTGACTTCTGAGTTCTGAAATTTCAACTCTGAGTTCTTTGTCTGAGTTAGGAGTCCGAATATCTGAGTTCTATATTCTGAAGTCTAACTATCGAGTTCTGAGTTCTGAGTTCTGAGTTCTGAGTTCTGAGTTCTGACATCTGAGTCTTGTGTTCTGAGTTATGAATTTCAGTTCTGAAATGAGAATTCTGAGTTCAGGGTTGTAAACTCTGAGTTCTGGTTCCTGAGGTCTGCATTCTGAGTTCTGAGTGCTGAGTTCTGAATTGTGAGTTTGAGTCTGCATGCTGAACTCTGAATACTGATCACTGTATTGTGTGTTCTGATTTCTAAGTTGTCAATTCTGTGTGCTGAACTGCGAGATCTGAATACTGAGTTGTCATGCTGAGTTCTGAACTCTGAATTCTGAATTCTGAGTTCTGAGTTCTGAGGCATGAATTCTCAATCCCAAGTGCTACACTCTGAGATCTGACTTTGAATTCTGAGTTGTTAGTTCTATTTTCTGAGTTTTGAATTCTGAGATTTGAGATTTTGTTGTGCATTATGTTTTTATGAGTGCCGAGTTCTGAATTTTGAGGTCTGAATCTTGAGTACTGTATTCTGAGTTCTGAGTTCAAATTTTTCAATTGCGTTCTGAATTCTGAGTTCTGAGTTCAGAATTCTGAGTTACAAATTCTGAGTTCGCAGTTTCTAGTTCTGACTACTGAGTCCGGAATTTGTGTTCTGAGTTCTGATCACTGAGTTCTGATAAGTGAGTTCTGAATTCCTAGCTGTGACATCTGAGTTCTGAGTTCTCATTTCTCAGTTCTGAATACTGAGTTATGAATTCTCAACTCTTAGCTCTTAGCTCTGAGTTCGGAGTTCTAAATTCTACAGTCTGTATTCTGATTTCAGAGTTGTGAATTCTGTGACCAGAATTCAGAGTTGAGATTTCTGAGTTCTGAATTCTGAGTACTGAATGTTAAGTTCTGAGTTCCGAATTCTGTGTTCCGGTTCTGAATTCGGACTTCTGAATTCTGAATTTTGAATTCTGAGATCTGTATCTCAGTTCTGATTTCTGAGTCGTGGATTCTGAGTTACGTACCCTGAGTAATTGATTCTGAGTTCTGACTTCAAAGTTCTCCATTGCGTTCTGAATTCTGAGTTCTGATTTCACAATCCTGAGTTACAGTTCTGATTTCTGCGTTTTGAGTTCTGAATTGTGTGTTCTGAATTCTGAGTTCCGAATTCTAAGGTGTGAATTCTGAGTTCTGAATCATGAGTACTCCACACTGTGTTCTGAGTTCTGAGAACTGAGTTCTGAATTCTGAGTTCTGTGTTCTGAATTCCGTATTCTGAGTAACAAATTCTGATTTCCAAGTTTTGAATTCTGACTTAGGATTCTGAGTTCCGAATTCTAAGGTGTGAATTCTGAGTTCTGAGTTCTGATTTCTGAGTGCTGAGAACTGAGTTCTTTGTTCTGAATTCTAAGTTATGAAGTCCGTAGTCTGAGTTCCAAATACTCATTTCCCAGTTCTGATATTCGAGTTTGAATTCTGAGTTCAGAATTCTAAGGTGAGAATTCTGGGTTATGAATTCTGGGTTCTGAATACTGAGTTGTGATTTCTGAGTTCTGAATTCCAAGTTCTGAGTCATCATTTCTGAATTCTGAGTTCTGAGTTATGAATTCTCAACTCTTAGTTCTGAGATCTGAGTTCGGAGTTCTAAACTGAAGCCTGTATTCTGAATTCAGAGTTGTGGATTCTGAGATCAGCATTCAGAGTTGTGAGTTCTGAGTTCTGAATTCTGCGTACTGAATTTTGAGTTCTGAATTCTGCGTTCCGAATTCTGTGTCCTGGGCTCTGAATTCGGATTTCTGAATTCTGATTTGTGAATTTTGAGAACTGAGTCTCATTTATGAATTCCTAGTCACGAATTCTGTGTGGTGAATTGTGACTTCTGAGTTCTGAAATTTCAACTCTGAGTTCTTTGTCTGAGTTAGGAGTCCGAATATCTGAGTTCTATATTCTGAAGTCTAACTATCGAGTTCTGAGTTCTGAGTTCTGAGTTCTGAGTTCTGAGTTCTGACATCTGAGTCTTGTGTTCTGAGTTATGAATTTCAGTTCTGAAATGAGAATTCTGAGTTCAGGGTTGTAAACTCTGAGTTCTGGTTCCTGAGGTCTGCATTCTGAGTTCTGAGTGCTGAGTTCTGAATTGTGAGTTTGAGTCTGCATGCTGAACTCTGAATACTGATCACTGTATTGTGTGTTCTGATTTCTAAGTTGTCAATTCTGTGTGCTGAACTGCGAGATCTGAATACTGAGTTGTCATGCTGAGTTCTGAACTCTGAATTCTGAATTCTGAGTTCTGAGTTCTGAGGCATGAATTCTCAATCCCAAGTGCTACACTCTGAGATCTGACTTTGAATTCTGAGTTGTTAGTTCTATTTTCTGAGTTTTGAATTCTGAGATTTGAGATTTTGTTGTGCATTATGTTTTTATGAGTGCCGAGTTCTGAATTTTGAGGTCTGAATCTTGAGTACTGTATTCTGAGTTCTGAGTTCAAATTTTTCAATTGCGTTCTGAATTCTGAGTTCTGAGTTCAGAATTCTGAGTTACAAATTCTGAGTTCGCAGTTTCTAGTTCTGACTACTGAGTCCGGAATTTGTGTTCTGAGTTCTGATCACTGAGTTCTGATAAGTGAGTTCTGAATTCCTAGCTGTGACATCTGAGTTCTGAGTTCTCATTTCTCAGTTCTGAATACTGAGTTATGAATTCTCAACTCTTAGCTCTTAGCTCTGAGTTCGGAGTTCTAAATTCTACAGTCTGTATTCTGATTTCAGAGTTGTGAATTCTGTGACCAGAATTCAGAGTTGAGATTTCTGAGTTCTGAATTCTGAGTACTGAATTTTAAGTTCTGAGTTCCGGTTCTGAATTCGGACTTCTGAATTCTGAATTTTGAATTCTGAGATCTGTATCTCAGTTCTGATTTCTGAGTCGTGGATTCTGAGTTACGTACCCTGAGTAATTGATTCTGAGTTCTGACTTCAAAGTTCTCCATTGCGTTCTGAATTCTGAGTTCTGATTTCACAATCCTGAGTTACAGTTCTGATTTCTGCGTTTTGAGTTCTGAATTGTGTGTTCTGAATTCTGAGTTCTGAATTCTAAGGTGTGAATTCTGAGTTCTGAATCATGAGTACTCCACACTGTGTTCTGAGTTCTGAGAACTGAGTTCTGAATTCTGAGTTCTGTGTTCTGAATTCCGTATTCTGAGTAACAAATTCTGATTTCCAAGTTTTGAATTCTGACTTAGGATTCTGAGTTCCGAATTCTAAGGTGTGAATTCTGAGTTCTGAGTTCTGATTTCTGAGTGCTGAGAACTGAGTTCTTTGTTCTGAATTCTAAGTTATGAAGTCCGTAGTCTGAGTTCCAAATACTCATTTCCCAGTTCTGATATTCGAGTTTGAATTCTGAGTTCAGAATTCTAAGGTGAGAATTCTGGGTTATGAATTCTGGGTTCTGAATACTGAGTTGTGATTTCTGAGTTCTGAATTCCAAGTTCTGAGTCATCATTTCTGAATTCTGAGTTCTGAGTTATGAATTCTCAACTCTTAGTTCTGAGATCTGAGTTCGGAGTTCTAAACTGAAGCCTGTATTCTGAATTCAGAGTTGTGGATTCTGAGATCAGCATTCAGAGTTGTGAGTTCTGAGTTCTGAATTCTGCGTACTGAATTTTGAGTTCTGAATTCTGCGTTCCGAATTCTGTGTCCTGGGCTCTGAATTCGGATTTCTGAATTCTGATTTGTGAATTTTGAGAACTGAGTCTCATTTATGAATTCCTAGTCACGAATTCTGTGTGGTGAATTGTGACTTCTGAGTTCTGAAATTTCAACTCTGAGTTCTTTGTCTGAGTTAGGAGTCCGAATATCTGAGTTCTATATTCTGAAGTCTAACTATCGAGTTCTGAGTTCTGAGTTCTGAGTTCTGAGTTCTGACATCTGAGTCTTGTGTTCTGAGTTATGAATTTCAGTTCTGAAATGAGAATTCTGAGTTCAGGGTTGTAAACTCTGAGTTCTGGTTCCTGAGGTCTGCATTCTGAGTTCTGAGTGCTGAGTTCTGAATTGTGAGTTTGAGTCTGCATGCTGAACTCTGAATACTGATCACTGTATTGTGTGTTCTGATTTCTAAGTTGTCAATTCTGTGTGCTGAACTGCGAGATCTGAATACTGAGTTGTCATGCTGAGTTCTGAACTCTGAATTCTGAATTCTGAGTTCTGAGTTCTGAGGCATGAATTCTCAATCCCAAGTGCTACACTCTGAGATCTGACTTTGAATTCTGAGTTGTTAGTTCTATTTTCTGAGTTTTGAATTCTGAGATTTGAGATTTTGTTGTGCATTATGTTTTTATGAGTGCCGAGTTCTGAATTTTGAGGTCTGAATCTTGAGTACTGTATTCTGAGTTCTGAGTTCAAATTTTTCAATTGCGTTCTGAATTCTGAGTTCTGAGTTCAGAATTCTGAGTTACAAATTCTGAGTTCGCAGTTTCTAGTTCTGACTACTGAGTCCGGAATTTGTGTTCTGAGTTCTGATCACTGAGTTCTGATAAGTGAGTTCTGAATTCTTAGCTGTGACATCTGAGTTCTGAGTTCTCATTTCTCAGTTCTGAATACTGAGTTATGAATTCTCAACTCTTAGCTCTTAGCTCTGAGTTCGGAGTTCTAAATTCTACAGTCTGTATTCTGATTTCAGAGTTGTGAATTCTGTGACCAGAATTCAGAGTTGAGATTTCTGAGTTCTGAATTCTGAGTACTGAATGTTAAGTTCTGAGTTCCGAATTCTGTGTTCCGGTTCTGAATTCGGACTTCTGAATTCTGAATTTTGAATTCTGAGATCTGTATCTCAGTTCTGATTTCTGAGTCGTGGATTCTGAGTTACGTACCCTGAGTAATTGATTCTGAGTTCTGACTTCAAAGTTCTCCATTGCGTTCTGAATTCTGAGTTCTGATTTCACAATCCTGAGTTACAGTTCTGATTTCTGCGTTTTGAGTTCTGAATTGTGTGTTCTGAATTCTGAGTTCCGAATTCTAAGGTGTGAATTCTGAGTTCTGAATCAAGAGTACTCCACACTGTGTTCTGAGTTCTGAGAACTGAGTTCTGAATTCTGAGTTCTGTGTTCTGAATTCCGTATTCTGAGTAACAAATTCTGATTTCCAAGTTTTGAATTCTGACTTAGGATTCTGAGTTCCGAATTCTAAGGTGTGAATTCTGAGTTCTGAGTTCTGATTTCTGAGTGCTGAGAACTGAGTTCTTTGTTCTGAATTCTAAGTTATGAAGTCCGTAGTCTGAGTTCCAAATACTCATTTCCCAGTTCTGATATTCGAGTTTGAATTCTGAGTTCAGAATTCTAAGGTGAGAATTCTGGGTTATGAATTCTGGGTTCTGAATACTGAGTTGTGATTTCTGAGTTCTGAATTCCAAGTTCTGAGTCATCATTTCTGAATTCTGAGTTCTGAGTTATGAATTCTCAACTCTTAGTTCTGAGATCTGAGTTCGGAGTTCTAAACTGAAGCCTGTATTCTGAATTCAGAGTTGTGGATTCTGAGATCAGCATTCAGAGTTGTGAGTTCTGAGTTCTGAATTCTGCGTACTGAATTTTGAGTTCTGAATTCTGCGTTCCGAATTCTGTGTCCTGGGCTCTGAATTCGGATTTCTGAATTCTGATTTGTGAATTTTGAGAACTGAGTCTCATTTATGAATTCCTAGTCACGAATTCTGTGTGGTGAATTGTGACTTCTGAGTTCTGAAATTTCAACTCTGAGTTCTTTGTCTGAGTTAGGAGTCCGAATATCTGAGTTCTATATTCTGAAGTCTAACTATCGAGTTCTGAGTTCTGAGTTCTGAGTTCTGAGTTCTGAGTTCTGACATCTGAGTCTTGTGTTCTGAGTTATGAATTTCAGTTCTGAAATGAGAATTCTGAGTTCAGGGTTGTAAACTCTGAGTTCTGGTTCCTGAGGTCTGCATTCTGAGTTCTGAGTGCTGAGTTCTGAATTGTGAGTTTGAGTCTGCATGCTGAACTCTGAATACTGATCACTGTATTGTGTGTTCTGATTTCTAAGTTGTCAATTCTGTGTGCTGAACTGCGAGATCTGAATACTGAGTTGTCATGCTGAGTTCTGAACTCTGAATTCTGAATTCTGAGTTCTGAGTTCTGAGGCATGAATTCTCAATCCCAAGTGCTACACTCTGAGATCTGACTTTGAATTCTGAGTTGTTAGTTCTATTTTCTGAGTTTTGAATTCTGAGATTTGAGATTTTGTTGTGCATTATGTTTTTATGAGTGCCGAGTTCTGAATTTTGAGGTCTGAATCTTGAGTACTGTATTCTGAGTTCTGAGTTCAAATTTTTCAATTGCGTTCTGAATTCTGAGTTCTGAGTTCAGAATTCTGAGTTACAAATTCTGAGTTCGCAGTTTCTAGTTCTGACTACTGAGTCCGGAATTTGTGTTCTGAGTTCTGATCACTGAGTTCTGATAAGTGAGTTCTGAATTCCTAGCTGTGACATCTGAGTTCTGAGTTCTCATTTCTCAGTTCTGAATACTGAGTTATGAATTCTCAACTCTTAGCTCTTAGCTCTGAGTTCGGAGTTCTAAATTCTACAGTCTGTATTCTGATTTCAGAGTTGTGAATTCTGTGACCAGAATTCAGAGTTGAGATTTCTGAGTTCTGAATTCTGAGTACTGAATGTTAAGTTCTGAGTTCCGAATTCTGTGTTCCGGTTCTGAATTCGGACTTCTGAATTCTGAATTTTGAATTCTGAGATCTGTATCTCAGTTCTGATTTCTGAGTCGTGGATTCTGAGTTACGTACCCTGAGTAATTGATTCTGAGTTCTGACTTCAAAGTTCTCCATTGCGTTCTGAATTCTGAGTTCTGATTTCACAATCCTGAGTTACAGTTCTGATTTCTGCGTTTTGAGTTCTGAATTGTGTGTTCTGAATTCTGAGTTCCGAATTCTAAGGTGTGAATTCTGAGTTCTGAATCATGAGTACTCCACACTGTGTTCTGAGTTCTGAGAACTGAGTTCTGAATTCTGAGTTCTGTGTTCTGAATTCCGTATTCTGAGTAACAAATTCTGATTTCCAAGTTTTGAATTCTGACTTAGGATTCTGAGTTCCGAATTCTAAGGTGTGAATTCTGAGTTCTGAGTTCTGATTTCTGAGTGCTGAGAACTGAGTTCTTTGTTCTGAATTCTAAGTTATGAAGTCCGTAGTCTGAGTTCCAAATACTCATTTCCCAGTTCTGATATTCGAGTTTGAATTCTGAGTTCAGAATTCTAAGGTGAGAATTCTGGGTTATGAATTCTGGGTTCTGAATACTGAGTTGTGATTTCTGAGTTCTGAATTCCAAGTTCTGAGTCATCATTTCTGAATTCTGAGTTCTGAGTTATGAATTCTCAACTCTTAGTTCTGAGATCTGAGTTCGGAGTTCTAAACTGAAGCCTGTATTCTGAATTCAGAGTTGTGGATTCTGAGATCAGCATTCAGAGTTGTGAGTTCTGAGTTCTGAATTCTGCGTACTGAATTTTGAGTTCTGAATTCTGCGTTCCGAATTCTGTGTCCTGGGCTCTGAATTCGGATTTCTGAATTCTGATTTGTGAATTTTGAGAACTGAGTCTCATTTATGAATTCCTAGTCACGAATTCTGTGTGGTGAATTGTGACTTCTGAGTTCTGAAATTTCAACTCTGAGTTCTTTGTCTGAGTTAGGAGTCCGAATATCTGAGTTCTATATTCTGAAGTCTAACTATCGAGTTCTGAGTTCTGAGTTCTGAGTTCTGAGTTCTGAGTTCTGACATCTGAGTCTTGTGTTCTGAGTTATGAATTTCAGTTCTGAAATGAGAATTCTGAGTTCAGGGTTGTAAACTCTGAGTTCTGGTTCCTGAGGTCTGCATTCTGAGTTCTGAGTGCTGAGTTCTGAATTGTGAGTTTGAGTCTGCATGCTGAACTCTGAATACTGATCACTGTATTGTGTGTTCTGATTTCTAAGTTGTCAATTCTGTGTGCTGAACTGCGAGATCTGAATACTGAGTTGTCATGCTGAGTTCTGAACTCTGAATTCTGAATTCTGAGTTCTGAGTTCTGAGGCATGAATTCTCAATCCCAAGTGCTACACTCTGAGATCTGACTTTGAATTCTGAGTTGTTAGTTCTATTTTCTGAGTTTTGAATTCTGAGATTTGAGATTTTGTTGTGCATTATGTTTTTATGAGTGCTGAGTTCTGAATTTTGAGGTCTGAATCTTGAGTACTGTATTCTGAGTTCTGAGTTCAAATTTTTCAATTGCGTTCTGAATTCTGAGTTCTGAGTTCAGAATTCTGAGTTACAAATTCTGAGTTCGCAGTTTCTAGTTCTGACTACTGAGTCCGGAATTTGTGTTCTGAGTTCTGATCACTGAGTTCTGATAAGTGAGTTCTGAATTCCTAGCTGTGACATCTGAGTTCTGAGTTCTCATTTCTCAGTTCTGAATACTGAGTTATGAATTCTCAACTCTTAGCTCTTAGCTCTGAGTTCGGAGTTCTAAATTCTACAGTCTGTATTCTGATTTCAGAGTTGTGAATTCTGTGACCAGAATTCAGAGTTGAGATTTCTGAGTTCTGAATTCTGAGTACTGAATGTTAAGTTCTGAGTTCCGAATTCTGTGTTCCGGTTCTGAATTCGGACTTCTGAATTCTGAATTTTGAATTCTGAGATCTGTATCTCAGTTCTGATTTCTGAGTCGTGGATTCTGAGTTACGTACCCTGAGTAATTGATTCTGAGTTCTGACTTCAAAGTTCTCCATTGCGTTCTGAATTCTGAGTTCTGATTTCACAATCCTGAGTTACAGTTCTGATTTCTGCGTTTTGAGTTCTGAATTGTGTGTTCTGAATTCTGAGTTCCGAATTCTAAGGTGTGAATTCTGAGTTCTGAATCATGAGTACTCCACACTGTGTTCTGAGTTCTGAGAACTGAGTTCTGAATTCTGAGTTCTGTGTTCTGAATTCCGTATTCTGAGTAACAAATTCTGATTTCCAAGTTTTGAATTCTGACTTAGGATTCTGAGTTCCGAATTCTAAGGTGTGAATTCTGAGTTCTGAGTTCTGATTTCTGAGTGCTGAGAACTGAGTTCTTTGTTCTGAATTCTAAGTTATGAAGTCCGTAGTCTGAGTTCCAAATACTCATTTCCCAGTTCTGATATTCGAGTTTGAATTCTGAGTTCAGAATTCTAAGGTGAGAATTCTGTGTTATGAATTCTGGGTTCTGAATACTGAGTTGTGATTTCTGAGTTCTGAATTCCAAGTTCTGAGTCATCATTTCTGAATTCTGAGTTCTGAGTTATGAATTCTCAACTCTTAGTTCTGAGATCTGAGTTCGGAGTTCTAAACTGAAGCCTGTATTCTGAATTCAGAGTTGTGGATTCTGAGATCAGCATTCAGAGTTGTGAGTTCTGAGTTCTGAATTCTGCGTACTGAATTTTGAGTTCTGAATTCTGCGTTCCGAATTCTGTGTCCTGGGCTCTGAATTCGGATTTCTGAATTCTGATTTGTGAATTTTGAGAACTGAGTCTCATTTATGAATTCCTAGTCACGAATTCTGTGTGGTGAATTGTGACTTCTGAGTTCTGAAATTTCAACTCTGAGTTCTTTGTCTGAGTTAGGAGTCCGAATATCTGAGTTCTATATTCTGAAGTCTAACTATCGAGTTCTGAGTTCTGAGTTCTGAGTTCTGAGTTCTGAGTTCTGACATCTGAGTCTTGTGTTCTGAGTTATGAATTTCAGTTCTGAAATGAGAATTCTGAGTTCAGGGTTGTAAACTCTGAGTTCTGGTTCCTGAGGTCTGCATTCTGAGTTCTGAGTGCTGAGTTCTGAATTGTGAGTTTGAGTCTGCATGCTGAACTCTGAATACTGATCACTGTATTGTGTGTTCTGATTTCTAAGTTGTCAATTCTGTGTGCTGAACTGCGAGATCTGAATACTGAGTTGTCATGCTGAGTTCTGAACTCTGAATTCTGAATTCTGAGTTCTGAGTTCTGAGGCATGAATTCTCAATCCCAAGTGCTACACTCTGAGATCTGACTTTGAATTCTGAGTTGTTAGTTCTATTTTCTGAGTTTTGAATTCTGAGATTTGAGATTTTGTTGTGCATTATGTTTTTATGAGTGCCGAGTTCTGAATTTTGAGGTCTGAATCTTGAGTACTGTATTCTGAGTTCTGAGTTCAAATTTTTCAATTGCGTTCTGAATTCTGAGTTCTGAGTTCAGAATTCTGAGTTACAAATTCTGAGTTCGCAGTTTCTAGTTCTGACTACTGAGTCCGGAATTTGTGTTCTGAGTTCTGATCACTGAGTTCTGATAAGTGAGTTCTGAATTCCTAGCTGTGACATCTGAGTTCTGAGTTCTCATTTCTCAGTTCTGAATACTGAGTTATGAATTCTCAACTCTTAGCTCTTAGCTCTGAGTTCGGAGTTCTAAATTCTACAGTCTGTATTCTGATTTCAGAGTTGTGAATTCTGTGACCAGAATTCAGAGTTGAGATTTCTGAGTTCTGAATTCTGAGTACTGAATGTTAAGTTCTGAGTTCCGAATTCTGTGTTCCGGTTCTGAATTCGGACTTCTGAATTCTGAATTTTGAATTCTGAGATCTGTATCTCAGTTCTGATTTCTGAGTCGTGGATTCTGAGTTACGTACCCTGAGTAATTGATTCTGAGTTCTGACTTCAAAGTTCTCCATTGCGTTCTGAATTCTGAGTTCTGATTTCACAATCCTGAGTTACAGTTCTGATTTCTGCGTTTTGAGTTCTGAATTGTGTGTTCTGAATTCTGAGTTCCGAATTCTAAGGTGTGAATTCTGAGTTCTGAATCATGAGTACTCCACACTGTGTTCTGAGTTCTGAGAACTGAGTTCTGAATTCTGAGTTCTGTGTTCTGAATTCCGTATTCTGAGTAACAAATTCTGATTTCCAAGTTTTGAATTCTGGCTTAGGATTCTGAGTTCCGAATTCTAAGGTGTGAATTCTGAGTTCTGAGTTCTGATTTCTGAGTGCTGAGAACTGAGTTCTTTGTTCTGAATTCTAAGTTATGAAGTCCGTAGTCTGAGTTCCAAATACTCATTTCCCAGTTCTGATATTCGAGTTTGAATTCTGAGTTCAGAATTCTAAGGTGAGAATTCTGGGTTATGAATTCTGGGTTCTGAATACTGAGTTGTGATTTCTGAGTTCTGAATTCCAAGTTCTGAGTCATCATTTCTGAATTCTGAGTTCTGAGTTATGAATTCTCAACTCTTAGTTCTGAGATCTGAGTTCGGAGTTCTAAACTGAAGCCTGTATTCTGAATTCAGAGTTGTGGATTCTGAGATCAGCATTCAGAGTTGTGAGTTCTGAGTTCTGAATTCTGCGTACTGAATTTTGAGTTCTGAATTCTGCGTTCCGAATTCTGTGTCCTGGGCTCTGAATTCGGATTTCTGAATTCTGATTTGTGAATTTTGAGAACTGAGTCTCATTTATGAATTCCTAGTCACGAATTCTGTGTGGTGAATTGTGACTTCTGAGTTCTGAAATTTCAACTCTGAGTTCTTTGTCTGAGTTAGGAGTCCGAATATCTGAGTTCTATATTCTGAAGTCTAACTATCGAGTTCTGAGTTCTGAGTTCTGAGTTCTGAGTTCTGAGTTCTGACATCTGAGTCTTGTGTTCTGAGTTATGAATTTCAGTTCTGAAATGAGAATTCTGAGTTCAGGGTTGTAAACTCTGAGTTCTGGTTCCTGAGGTCTGCATTCTGAGTTCTGAGTGCTGAGTTCTGAATTGTGAGTTTGAGTCTGCATGCTGAACTCTGAATACTGATCACTGTATTGTGTGTTCTGATTTCTAAGTTGTCAATTCTGTGTGCTGAACTGCGAGATCTGAATACTGAGTTGTCATGCTGAGTTCTGAACTCTGAATTCTGAATTCTGAGTTCTGAGTTCTGAGGCATGAATTCTCAATCCCAAGTGCTACACTCTGAGATCTGACTTTGAATTCTGAGTTGTTAGTTCTATTTTCTGAGTTTTGAATTCTGAGATTTGAGATTTTGTTGTGCATTATGTTTTTATGAGTGCCGAGTTCTGAATTTTGAGGTCTGAATCTTGAGTACTGTATTCTGAGTTCTGAGTTCAAATTTTTCAATTGCGTTCTGAATTCTGAGTTCTGAGTTCAGAATTCTGAGTTACAAATTCTGAGTTCGCAGTTTCTAGTTCTGACTACTGAGTCCGGAATTTGTGTTCTGAGTTCTGATCACTGAGTTCTGATAAGTGAGTTCTGAATTCCTAGCTGTGACATCTGAGTTCTGAGTTCTCATTTCTCAGTTCTGAATACTGAGTTATGAATTCTCAACTCTTAGCTCTTAGCTCTGAGTTCGGAGTTCTAAATTCTACAGTCTGTATTCTGATTTCAGAGTTGTGAATTCTGTGACCAGAATTCAGAGTTGAGATTTCTGAGTTCTGAATTCTGAGTACTGAATTTTAAGTTCTGAGTTCCGGTTCTGAATTCGGACTTCTGAATTCTGAATTTTGAATTCTGAGATCTGTATCTCAGTTCTGATTTCTGAGTCGTGGATTCTGAGTTACGTACCCTGAGTAATTGATTCTGAGTTCTGACTTCAAAGTTCTCCATTGCGTTCTGAATTCTGAGTTCTGATTTCACAATCCTGAGTTACAGTTCTGATTTCTGCGTTTTGAGTTCTGAATTGTGTGTTCTGAATTCTGAGTTCTGAATTCTAAGGTGTGAATTCTGAGTTCTGAATCATGAGTACTCCACACTGTGTTCTGAGTTCTGAGAACTGAGTTCTGAATTCTGAGTTCTGTGTTCTGAATTCCGTATTCTGAGTAACAAATTCTGATTTCCAAGTTTTGAATTCTGACTTAGGATTCTGAGTTCCGAATTCTAAGGTGTGAATTCTGAGTTCTGAGTTCTGATTTCTGAGTGCTGAGAACTGAGTTCTTTGTTCTGAATTCTAAGTTATGAAGTCCGTAGTCTGAGTTCCAAATACTCATTTCCCAGTTCTGATATTCGAGTTTGAATTCTGAGTTCAGAATTCTAAGGTGAGAATTCTGGGTTATGAATTCTGGGTTCTGAATACTGAGTTGTGATTTCTGAGTTCTGAATTCCAAGTTCTGAGTCATCATTTCTGAATTCTGAGTTCTGAGTTATGAATTCTCAACTCTTAGTTCTGAGATCTGAGTTCGGAGTTCTAAACTGAAGCCTGTATTCTGAATTCAGAGTTGTGGATTCTGAGATCAGCATTCAGAGTTGTGAGTTCTGAGTTCTGAATTCTGCGTACTGAATTTTGAGTTCTGAATTCTGCGTTCCGAATTCTGTGTCCTGGGCTCTGAATTCGGATTTCTGAATTCTGATTTGTGAATTTTGAGAACTGAGTCTCATTTATGAATTCCTAGTCACGAATTCTGTGTGGTGAATTGTGACTTCTGAGTTCTGAAATTTCAACTCTGAGTTCTTTGTCTGAGTTAGGAGTCCGAATATCTGAGTTCTATATTCTGAAGTCTAACTATCGAGTTCTGAGTTCTGAGTTCTGAGTTCTGAGTTCTGACATCTGAGTCTTGTGTTCTGAGTTATGAATTTCAGTTCTGAAATGAGACTTCTGTGTTCAGGGTTGTAAACTCTGAGTTCTGGTTCCTGAGGTCTGCATTCTGAGTTCTGAGTGCTGAGTTCTGAATTGTGAGTTTGAGTCTGCATGCTGAACTCTGAATACTGATCACTGTATTGTGTGTTCTGATTTCTAAGTTGTCAATTCTGTGTGCTGAACTGCGAGATCTGAATACTGAGTTGTCATGCTGAGTTCTGAACTCTGAATTCTGAATTCTGAGTTCTGAGTTCTGAGGCATGAATTCTCAATCCCAAGTGCTACACTCTGAGATCTGACTTTGAATTCTGAGTTGTTAGTTCTATTTTCTGAGTTTTGAATTCTGAGATTTGAGATTTTGTTGTGCATTATGTTTTTATGAGTGCCGAGTTCTGAATTTTGAGGTCTGAATCTTGAGTACTGTATTCTGAGTTCTGAGTTCGAATTTTTCAATTGCGTTCTGAATTCTGATTCTGAGTTCAGAATTCTGAGTTACAAATTCTGAGTTCGCAGTTTCTAGTTCTGACTACTGAGTCCGGAATTTTGTGTTCTGAGTTCTGATCACTGAGTTCTGATAAGTGAGTTCTGAATTCTTAGCTGTGACATCTGAGTTCTGAGTTCTCATTTCTCAGTTCTGAATACTGAGTTATGAATTCTCAACTCTTAGCTCTTAGCTCTGAGTTCGGAGTTCTAAATTCTACAGTCTGTATTCTGATTTCAGAGTTGTGAATTCTGTGACCAGAATTCAGAGTTGAGATTTCTGAGTTCTGAATTCTGAGTACTGAATGTTAAGTTCTGAGTTCCGAATTCTGTGTTCCGGTTCTGAATTCGGACTTCTGAATTCTGAATTTTGAATTCTGAGATCTGTATCTCAGTTCTGATTTCTGAGTCGTGGATTCTGAGTTACGTACCCTGAGTAATTGATTCTGAGTTCTGACTTCAAAGTTCTCCATTGCGTTCTGAATTCTGAGTTCTGATGTCACAATTCTGAGTTACAGTTCTGATTTCTGCGTTTTGAGTTCTGAATTGTGTGTTCTGAATTCTGAGTTCCGAATTCTAAGGTGTGAATTCTGAGTTCTGAATCATGAGTACTCCACACTGTGTTCTGAGTTCTGAGAACTGAGTTCTGAATTCTGAGTTCTGTGTTCTGAATTCCGTATTCTGAGTTCCAAATTCTGATTTCTGATTTCCAAGTTTTGAATTCTGACTTAGGATTCTGAGTTCCGAATTCTAAGGTGTGAATTCTGAGTTCTGAGTTCTGATTTCTGAGTGCTGAGAACTGAGTTCTTTGTTCTGAATTCTAAGTTATGAAGTCCGTAGTCTGAGTTCCAAATACTCATTTCCCAGTTCTGATATTCGAGTTTGAATTCTGAGTTCAGAATTCTAAGGTGAGAATTCTGGGTTATGAATTCTGGGTTCTGAATACTGAGTTGTGATTTCTGAGTTCTGAATTCCAAGTTCTGAGTCATCATTTCTGAATTCTGAGTTCTGAGTGATGAATTCTCAAGTCTTAGTTCTGAGATCTGAGTTCGGAGTTCTAAACTGAAGCCTGTATTCTGAATTCAGAGTTGTGGATTCTGAGATCAGCATTCAGAGTTGTGAGTTCTGAGTTCTGAATTCTGCGTACTGAATTTTGAGTTCTGAATTCTGCATTCCGAATTCTGTGTCCTGGGCTGTGAATTCAGATTTCTGAATTCTGATTTGTGAATTTTGAGAACTGAGTCTCATTTATGAATTCCTAGTCACGAATTCTGTGTGGTGAATTGTGACTTCTGAGTTCTGAAATTTCAACTCTGATTTCTTTGTCTGAGTTAGGAGTTCGAATATCTGAGTTCTATATTCTGAAGTCTAACTATCGAGTTCTGAGTTCTGAGTTCTGAGTTTTGAGTTCTGACTTCTGAGTTCTGACATCTAAGTCTTGTGTTCTGAGTTATGAATTTCAGTTCTGAAATGAGAATTCTGAGTTCAGGGTTGTAAACTCTAAGTTCTGGTTCCTGAGGTCTGCATTCTGAGTTCTGAATTGTGAGTTTGAGTCTGCATGCTGAACTCTGAATACTGATCACTGTATTGTGTGTTCTGATTTCTAAGTTGTCAATTCTGTGTGCTGAACTGCGAGATCTGAATACTGAGTTGTCATGCTGAGTTCTGAACTCTGAATTCTGAATTCTGAGTTCTGAGTTCTGAGAAATGAATTCTCAATCCAAAGTGCTACACTCTGGGATCTGAGTTTGAATTCTGAGTTGTTAGTTCTATTTTCTGAGTTTTGAATTCTGAGATTTGAGATTTTGTTGTGCATTATGTTTTTATGAGTGCCGAGTTCTGAATTTTGAGGTCTGAATCTTGAGTACTGTATTCTGAGTTCTGAGTTCAAATTTTTCAATTGCGTTCTGAATTCTGAGTTCTGAGTTCAGAATTCTGAGTTACAAATTCTGAGTTCGCAGTTTCTAGTTCTGACTACTGAGTCCGGAATTTTGTGTTCTGAGTTCTGATCACTGAGTTCTGATAAGTGAGTTCTGAATTCTTAGCTGTGACATCTGAGTTCTGAGTTCTCATTTCTCAGTTCTGAATACTGAGTTATGAATTCTCAACTCTTAGCTCTTAGCTCTGAGTTCGGAGTTCTAAATTCTACAGTCTGTATTCTGATTTCAGAGTTGTGAATTCTGTGACCAGAATTCAGAGTTGAGATTTCTGAGTTCTGAATTCTGAGTACTGAATGTTAAGTTCTGAGTTCCGAATTCTGTGTTCCGGTTCTGAATTCGGACTTCTGAATTCTGAATTTTGAATTCTGAGATCTGTATCTCAGTTCTGATTTCTGAGTCGTGGATTCTGAGTTACGTACCCTGAGTAATTGATTCTGAGTTCTGACTTCAAAGTTCTCCATTGCGTTCTGAATTCTGAGTTCTGATTTCACAATTCTGAGTTACAGTTCTGATTTCTGCGTTTTGAGTTCTGAATTGTGTGTTCTGAATTCTGAGTTCCGAATTCTAAGGTGTGAATTCTGAGTTCTGAATCATGAGTACTCCACACTGTGTTCTGAGTTCTGAGAACTGAGTTCTGAATTCTGAGTTCTGTGTTCTGAATTCCGTATTCTGAGTTCCAAATTCTGATTTCCAAGTTTTGAATTCTGACTTAGGATTCTGAGTTCCGAATTCTAAGGTGTGAATTCTGAGTTCTGAGTTCTGATTTCTGAGTGCTGAGAACTGAGTTCTTTGTTCTGAATTCTAAGTTATGAAGTCCGTAGTCTGAGTTCCAAATACTCATTTCCCAGTTCTGATATTCGAGTTTGAATTCTGAGTTCAGAATTCTAAGGTGAGAATTCTGGTTTATGAATTCTGGTTTCTGAATACTGAGTTGTGATTTCTGAGTTCTGAATTCCAAGTTCTGAGTCATCATTTCTGAATTCTGAGTTCTGAGTGATGAATTCTCAAGTCTTAGTTCTGAGATCTGAGTTCGGAGTTCTAAACTGAAGCCTGTATTCTGAATTCAGAGTTGTGGATTCTGAGATCAGCATTCAGAGTTGTGAGTTCTGAGTTCTGAATTCTGCGTACTGAATTTGGAGTTCCGAATTCTGCGTTCCGAATTCTGTGTCCTGGGCTCTGAATTCGGATTTCTGAATTCTGATTTGTGAATTTTGAGAACTGAGTCTCCTTTATGAATTCCTAGTCACGAATTCTGTGTGGTGAATTGTGACTTCTGAGTTCCGAAATTTCAACTCTGATTTCTTTGTCTGAGTTAGGAGTTCGAATATCTGAGTTCTATATTCTGAAGTCTAACTATCGAGTTCTGAGTTCTGAGTTCTGAGTTTTGAGTTCTGACTTCTGAGTTCTGACATCTAAGTCTTGTGTTCTGAGTTATGAATTTCAGTTCTGAAATGAGAATCTGAGTTCAGGGTTGTAAGCTCTGAGTTCTGGTTCCTGAGGTCTGCATTCTGAGTTCTGAGTGCTGAGTTCTGAATTGTGAGTTTGAGTCTGCATGCTGAACTCTGAATACTGATCACTGTATTGTGTGTTCTGATTTCTAAGTTGTCAATTCTGTGTGCTGAACTGCGAGATCTGAATACTGAGTTGTCATGCTGAGTTCTGAACTCTGAATTCTGAATTCTGAGTTCTGAGTTCTGAGAAATGAATTCTCAATCCAAAGTGCTACACTCTGGGATCTGAGTTTGAATTCTGAGTTGTTAGTTCTATTTTCTGAGTTTTGAATTCTGAGATTTGAGATTTTGTTGTGCATTATGTTTTTATGAGTGCCGAGTTCTGAATTTTGAGGTCTGAATCTTGAGTACTGTATTCTGAGTTCTGAGTTCAAATTTTTCAATTGCGTTCTGAATTCTGAGTTCTGAGTTCAGAATTCTGAGTTACAAATTCTGAGTTCGCAGTTTCTAGTTCTGACTACTGAGTCCGGAATTTTGTGTTCTGAGTTCTGATCACTGAGTTCTGATAAGTGAGTTCTGAATTCTTAGCTGTGACATCTGAGTTCTGAGTTCTCATTTCTCAGTTCTGAATACTGAGTTATGAATTCTCAACTCTTAGCTCTTAGCTCTGAGTTCGGAGTTCTAAATTCTACAGTCTGTATTCTGATTTCAGAGTTGTGAATTCTGTGACCAGAATTCAGAGTTGAGATTTCTGAGTTCTGAATTCTGAGTACTGAATGTTAAGTTCTGAGTTCCGAATTCTGTGTTCCGGTTCTGAATTCGGACTTCTGAATTCTGAATTTTGAATTCTGAGATCTGTATCTCAGTTCTGATTTCTGAGTCGTGGATTCTGAGTTACGTACCCTGAGTAATTGATTCTGAGTTCTGACTTCAAAGTTCTCCATTGCGTTCTGAATTCTGAGTTCTGATTTCACAATTCTGAGTTACAGTTCTGATTTCTGCGTTTTGAGTTCTGAATTGTGTGTTCTGAATTCTGAGTTCCGAATTCTAAGGTGTGAATTCTGAGTTCTGAATCATGAGTACTCCACACTGTGTTCTGAGTTCTGAGAACTGAGTTCTGAATTCTGAGTTCTGTGTTCTGAATTCCGTATTCTGAGTTCCAAATTCTGATTTCCAAGTTTTGAATTCTGACTTAGGATTCTGAGTTCCGAATTCTAAGGTGTGAATTCTGAGTTCTGAGTTCTGATTTCTGAGTGCTGAGAACTGAGTTCTTTGTTCTGAATTCTAAGTTATGAAGTCCGTAGTCTGAGTTCCAAATACTCATTTCCCAGTTCTGATATTCGAGTTTGAATTCTGAGTTCAGAATTCTAAGGTGAGAATTCTGGTTTATGAATTCTGGTTTCTGAATACTGAGTTGTGATTTCTGAGTTCTGAATTCCAAGTTCTGAGTCATCATTTCTGAATTCTGAGTTCTGAGTGATGAATTCTCAAGTCTTAGTTCTGAGATCTGAGTTCGGAGTTCTAAACTGAAGCCTGTATTCTGAATTCAGAGTTGTGGATTCTGAGATCAGCATTCAGAGTTGTGAGTTCTGAGTTCTGAATTCTGCGTACTGAATTTGGAGTTCCGAATTCTGCGTTCCGAATTCTGTGTCCTGGGCTCTGAATTCGAATTTCTGAATTCTGATTTGTGAATTTTGAGAACTGAGTCTCCTTTATGAATTCCTAGTCACGAATTCTGTGTGGTGAATTGTGACTTCTGAGTTCCGAAATTTCAACTCTGATTTCTTTGTCTGAGTTAGGAGTTCGAATATCTGAGTTCTATATTCTGAAGTCTAACTATCGAGTTCTGAGTTCTGAGTTCTGAGTTTTGAGTTCTGACTTCTGAGTTCTGACATCTAAGTCTTGTGTTCTGAGTTATGAATTTCAGTTCTGAAATGAGAATCTGAGTTCAGGGTTGTAAGCTCTGAGTTCTGGTTCCTGAGGTCTGCATTCTGAGTTCTGAGTGCTGAGTTCTGAATTGTGAGTTTGAGTCTGCATGCTGAACTCTGAATACTGATCACTGTATTGTGTGTTCTGATTTCTAAGTTGTCAATTCTGTGTGCTGAACTGCGAGATCTGAATACTGAGTTGTCATGCTGAGTTCTGAACTCTGAATTCTGAATTCTGAGTTCTGAGTTCTGAGAAATGAATTCTCAATCCAAAGTGCTACACTCTGGGATCTGAGTTTGAATTCTGAGTTGTTAGTTCTATTTTCTGAGTTTTGAATTCTGAGATTTGAGATTTTGTTGTGCATTATGTTTTTATGAGTGCCGAGTTCTGAATTTTGAGGTCTGAATCTTGAGTACTGTATTCTGAGTTCTGAGTTCAAATTTTTCAATTGCGTTCTGAATTCTGAGTTCTGAGTTCAGAATTCTGAGTTACAAATTCTGAGTTCGCAGTTTCTAGTTCTGACTACTGAGTCCGGAATTTTGTGTTCTGAGTTCTGATAAGTGAGTTCTGATAACTGAGTTCTGAATTCTTAGCTGTGACATCTGAGTTCTGAGTTCTCATTTCTCAGTTCTGAATACTGAGTTATGAATTCTCAACTCTTAGCTCTTAGCTCTGAGTTTGGAGTTCTAAATTCTACAGTCTGTATTCTGATTTCAGAGTTGTGAATTCTGTGACCAGAATTCAGAGTTGAGATTTCTGAGTTCTGAATTCTGAGTACTGAATGTTAAGTTCTGAGTTCCGAATTCTGTGTTCCGGTTCTGAATTCGGACTTCTGAATTCTGAATTTTGAATTCTGAGATCTGTATCTCAGTTCTGATTTCTGAGTCGTGGATTCTGAGTTACGTACCCTGAGTAATTGATTCTGAATTCTGACTTCAAAGTTCTCCATTGCGTTCTGAATTCTGAGTTCTGATTTCACAATTCTGAGTTACAGTTCTGATTTCTGCGTTTTGAGTTCTGAATTGTGTGTTCTGAATTCTGAGTTCCGAATTCTAAGGTGTGAATTCTGAGTTCTGAATCATGAGTACTCCACACTATGTTCAGAGTTCTGAGAACTGAGTTCTGAATTCTGAGTTCTGTGTTCTGAATTCCGTATTCTGAGTTCCAAATTCTGATTTCTGAGTGCCAAGTTTTGAATTCTGACTTAGAATTCTGAGTTCCAAATTCTAAGGTGTGAATTCTGAGTTCTGAGTTCTGAGTTCTGAGTGCTGAGAACTGAGTTCTTTGTTCTGAATTCTAAGTTATGAAGTCCGTAGTCTGAGTTCCAAATACTCATTTCCCAGTTCTGATATTTGAGTTTGAATTCTGAGTTCAGAATTCTAAGGTGAGAATTCTGGGTTATGAATTCTGGGTTCTGAATACTGAGTTGTGATTTCTGAGTTCTGAATTCCAAGTTCTGAGTCATCATTTCTGAATTCTGAGTTCTGAGTGATGAATTCTCAAGTCTTAGTTCTGAGATCTGAGTTCGGAGTTCTAAACTGAAGCCTGTATTCTGAATTCAGAGTTGTGGATTCTGAGATCAGAATTCAGAGTTGTGAGTTCTGAGTTCTGAATTCTGCGTACTGAATTTTGAGTTCTGAATTCTGCATTCCGAATTCTGTGTCCTGGTCTGTGAATTCAGATTTCTGAATTCTGATTTGTGAATTTTGAGAACTGAGTCTCATTTATGAATTCCTAGTCACGAATTCTGTGTGGTGAATTGTGACTTCTGAGTTCTGAAATTTCAACTCTGATTTCTTTGTCTGAGTTAGGAGTTCGAATATCTGAGTTCTATATTCTGAAGTCTAACTATCGAGTTCTGAGTTCTGAGTTCTGAGTTTTGAGTTCTGACTTCTGAGTTCTGACATCTAAGTCTTGTGTTCTGAGTTATGAATTTCAGTTCTGAAATGAGAATTCTGAGTTCAGGGTTGTAAACTCTAAGTTCTGGTTCCTGAGGTCTGCATTCTGAGTTCTGAATTGTGAGTTTGAGTCTGCATGCTGAACTCTGAATACTGATCACTGTATTGTGTGTTCTGATTTCTAAGTTGTCAATTCTGTGTGCTGAACTGCGAGATCTGAATACTGAGTTGTCATGCTGAGTTCTGAACTCTGAATTCTGAATTCTGAGTTCTGAGTTCTGAGAAATGAATTCTCAATCCAAAGTGCTACACTCTGGGATCTGAGTTTGAATTCTGAGTTGTTAGTTCTATTTTCTGAGTTTTGAATTCTGAGATTTGAGATTTTGTTGTGCATTATGTTTTTATGAGTGCCGAGTTCTGAATTTTGAGGTCTGAATCTTGAGTACTGTATTCTGAGTTCTGAGTTCAAATTTTTCAATTGCGTTCTGAATTCTGAGTTCTGAGTTCAGAATTCTGAGTTACAAATTCTGAGTTCGCAGTTTCTAGTTCTGACTACTGAGTCCGGAATTTTGTGTTCTGAGTTCTGATCACTGAGTTCTGATAAGTGAGTTCTGAATTCTTAGCTGTGACATCTGAGTTCTGAGTTCTCATTTCTCAGTTCTGAATACTGAGTTATGAATTCTCAACTCTTAGCTCTTAGCTCTGAGTTTGGAGTTCTAAATTCTACAGTCTGTATTCTGATTTCAGAGTTGTGAATTCTGTGACCAGAATTCAGAGTTGAGATTTCTGAGTTCTGAATTCTGAGTACTGAATGTTAAGTTCTGAGTTCCGAATTCTGTGTTCCGGTTCTGAATTCGGACTTCTGAATTCTGAATTTTGAATTCTGAGATCTGTATCTCAGTTCTGATTTCTGAGTCGTGGATTCTGAGTTACGTACCCTGAGTAATTGATTCTGAGTTCTGACTTCAAAGTTCTCCATTGCGTTCTGAATTCTGAGTTCTGATTTCACAATTCTGAGTTACAGTTCTGATTTCTGCGTTTTGAGTTCTGAATTGTGTGTTCTGAATTCTGAGTTCCGAATTCTAAGGTGTGAATTCTGAGTTCTGAATCATGAGTACTCCACACTGTGTTCTGAGTTCTGAGAACTGAGTTCTGAATTCTGAGTTCTGTGTTCTGAATTCCGTATTCTGAGTTCCAAATTCTGATTTCCAAGTTTTGAATTCTGACTTAGGATTCTGAGTTCCGAATTCTAAGGTGTGAATTCTGAGTTCTGAGTTCTGATTTCTGAGTGCTGAGAACTGAGTTCTTTGTTCTGAATTCTAAGTTATGAAGTCCGTAGTCTGAGTTCCAAATACTCATTTCCCAGTTCTGATATTCGAGTTTGAATTCTGAGTTCAGAATTCTAAGGTGAGAATTCTGGTTTATGAATTCTGGTTTCTGAATACTGAGTTGTGATTTCTGAGTTCTGAATTCCAAGTTCTGAGTCATCATTTCTGAATTCTGAGTTCTGAGTTATGAATTCTCAAGTCTTAGTTCTGAGATCTGAGTTCGGAGTTCTAAACTGAAGCCTGTATTCTGAATTCAGAGTTGTGGATTCTGAGATCAGAATTCAGAGTTGTGAGTTCTGAGTTCTGAATTCTGCGTACTGAATTTGGAGTTCCGAATTCTGCGTTCCGAATTCTGTGTCCTGGGCTCTGAATTCGGATTTCTGAATTCTGATTTGTGAATTTTGAGAACTGAGTCTCCTTTATGAATTCCTAGTCACGAATTCTGTGTGGTGAATTGTGACTTCTGAGTTCCGAAATTTCAACTCTGAGTTCTTTATCTGAGTTAGGAGTTCGAATATCTGAGTTCTATATTCTGAAGTCTAACTATCGAGTTCTGAGTTCTGAGTTCTGAGTTTTGAGTTCTGACTTCTGAGTTCTGACATCTAAGTCTTGTGTTCTGAGTTATGAATTTCAGTTCTGAAATGAGAATTCTGAGTTCAGGGTTGTAAGCTCTGAGTTCTGGTTCCTGAGGTCTGCATTCTGAGTTCTGAGTGCTGAGTTCTGAATTGTGAGTTTGAGTCTGCATGCTGAACTCTGAATACTGATCACTGTATTGTGTGTTCTGATTTCTAAGTTGTCAATTCTGTGTGCTGAACTGCGAGATCTGAATACTGAGTTGTCATGCTGAGTTCTGAACTCTGAATTCTGAATTCTGAGTTCTGAGTTCTGAGAAATGAATTCTCAATCCAAAGTGCTACACTCTGGGATCTGAGTTTGAATTCTGAGTTGTTAGTTCTATTTTCTGAGTTTTGAATTCTGAGATTTGAGATTTTGTTGTGCATTATGTTTTTATGAGTGCCGAGTTCTGAATTTTGAGGTCTGAATCTTGAGTACTGTATTCTGAGTTCTGAGTTCAAATTTTTCAATTGCGTTCTGAATTCTGAGTTCTGAGTTCAGAATTCTGAGTTACAAATTCTGAGTTCGCAGTTTCTAGTTCTGACTACTGAGTCCGGAATTTTGTGTTCTGAGTTCTGATAAGTGAGTTCTGATAACTGAGTTCTGAATTCTTAGCTGTGACATCTGAGTTCTGAGTTCTCATTTCTCAGTTCTGAATACTGAGTTATGAATTCTCAACTCTTAGCTCTTAGCTCTGAGTTTGGAGTTCTAAATTCTACAGTCTGTATTCTGATTTCAGAGTTGTGAATTCTGTGACCAGAATTCAGAGTTGAGATTTCTGAGTTCTGAATTCTGAGTACTGAATGTTAAGTTCTGAGTTCCGAATTCTGTGTTCCGGTTCTGAATTCGGACTTCTGAATTCTGAATTTTGAATTCTGAGATCTGTATCTCAGTTCTGATTTCTGAGTCGTGGATTCTGAGTTACGTACCCTGAGTAATTGATTCTGAATTCTGACTTCAAAGTTCTCCATTGCGTTCTGAATTCTGAGTTCTGATTTCACAATTCTGAGTTACAGTTCTGATTTCTGCGTTTTGAGTTCTGAATTGTGTGTTCTGAATTCTGAGTTCCGAATTCTAAGGTGTGAATTCTGAGTTCTGAATCATGAGTACTCCACACTGTGTTCTGAGTTCTGAGAACTGAGTTCTGAATTCTGAGTTCTGTGTTCTGAATTCCGTATTCTGAGTTCCAAATTCTGATTTCCAAGTTTTGAATTCTGACTTAGGATTCTGAGTTCCGAATTCTAAGGTGTGAATTCTGAGTTCTGAGTTCTGATTTCTGAGTGCTGAGAACTGAGTTCTTTGTTCTGAATTCTAAGTTATGAAGTCCGTAGTCTGAGTTCCAAATACTCATTTCCCAGTTCTGATATTCGAGTTTGAATTCTGAGTTCAGAATTCTAAGGTGAGAATTCTGGTTTATGAATTCTGGTTTCTGAATACTGAGTTGTGATTTCTGAGTTATGAATTCCAAGTTCTGAGTCATCATTTCTGAATTCTGAGTTCTGAGTTATGAATTCTCAAGTCTTAGTTCTGAGATCTGAGTTCGGAGTTCTAAACTGAAGCCTGTATTCTGAATTCAGAGTTGTGGATTCTGAGATCAGAATTCAGAGTTGTGAGTTCTGAGTTCTGAATTCTGCGTACTGAATTTGGAGTTCCGAATTCTGCGTTCCGAATTCTGTGTCCTGGGCTCTGAATTCGGATTTCTGAATTCTGATTTGTGAATTTTGAGAACTGAGTCTCCTTTATGAATTCCTAGTCACGAATTCTGTGTGGTGAATTGTGACTTCTGAGTTCCGAAATTTCAACTCTGATTTCTTTGTCTGAGTTAGGAGTTCGAATATCTGAGTTCTATATTCTGAAGTCTAACTATCGAGTTCTGAGTTCTGAGTTCTGAGTTTTGAGTTCTGACTTCTGAGTTCTGACATCTAAGTCTTGTGTTCTGAGTTATGAATTTCAGTTCTGAAATGAGAATCTGAGTTCAGGGTTGTAAGCTCTGAGTTCTGGTTCCTGAGGTCTGCATTCTGAGTTCTGAGTGCTGAGTTCTGAATTGTGAGTTTGAGTCTGCATGCTGAACTCTGAATACTGATCACTGTATTGTGTGTTCTGATTTCTAAGTTGTCAATTCTGTGTGCTGAACTGCGAGATCTGAATACTGAGTTGTCATGCTGAGTTCTGAACTCTGAATTCTGAATTCTGAGTTCTGAGTTCTGAGAAATGAATTCTCAATCCAAAGTGCTACACTCTGGGATCTGAGTTTGAATTCTGAGTTGTTAGTTCTATTTTCTGAGTTTTGAATTCTGAGATTTGAGATTTTGTTGTGCATTATGTTTTTATGAGTGCCGAGTTCTGAATTTTGAGGTCTGAATCTTGAGTACTGTATTCTGAGTTCTGAGTTCAAATTTTTCAATTGCGTTCTGAATTCTGAGTTCTGAGTTCAGAATTCTGAGTTACAAATTCTGAGTTCGCAGTTTCTAGTTCTGACTACTGAGTCCGGAATTTTGTGTTCTGAGTTCTGATAAGTGAGTTCTGATAACTGAGTTCTGAATTCTTAGCTGTGACATCTGAGTTCTGAGTTCTCATTTCTCAGTTCTGAATACTGAGTTATGAATTCTCAACTCTTAGCTCTTAGCTCTGAGTTTGGAGTTCTAAATTCTACAGTCTGTATTCTGATTTCAGAGTTGTGAATTCTGTGACCAGAATTCAGAGTTGAGATTTCTGAGTTCTGAATTCTGAGTACTGAATGTTAAGTTCTGAGTTCCGAATTCTGTGTTCCGGTTCTGAATTCGGACTTCTGAATTCTGAATTTTGAATTCTGAGATCTGTATCTCAGTTCTGATTTCTGAGTCGTGGATTCTGAGTTACGTACCCTGAGTAATTGATTCTGAATTCTGACTTCAAAGTTCTCCATTGCGTTCTGAATTCTGAGTTCTGATTTCACAATTCTGAGTTACAGTTCTGATTTCTGCGTTTTGAGTTCTGAATTGTGTGTTCTGAATTCTGAGTTCCGAATTCTAAGGTGTGAATTCTGAGTTCTGAATCATGAGTACTCCACACTGTGTTCTGAGTTCTGAGAACTGAGTTCTGAATTCTGAGTTCTGTGTTCTGAATTCCGTATTCTGAGTTCCAAATTCTGATTTCCAAGTTTTGAATTCTGACTTAGGATTCTGAGTTCCGAATTCTAAGGTGTGAATTCTGAGTTCTGAGTTCTGATTTCTGAGTGCTGAGAACTGAGTTCTTTGTTCTGAATTCTAAGTTATGAAGTCCGTAGTCTGAGTTCCAAATACTCATTTCCCAGTTCTGATATTCGAGTTTGAATTCTGAGTTCAGAATTCTAAGGTGAGAATTCTGGTTTATGAATTCTGGTTTCTGAATACTGAGTTGTGATTTCTGAGTTATGAATTCCAAGTTCTGAGTCATCATTTCTGAATTCTGAGTTCTGAGTTATGAATTCTCAAGTCTTAGTTCTGAGATCTGAGTTCGGAGTTCTAAACTGAAGCCTGTATTCTGAATTCAGAGTTGTGGATTCTGAGATCAGAATTCAGAGTTGTGAGTTCTGAGTTCTGAATTCTGCGTACTGAATTTGGAGTTCCGAATTCTGCGTTCCGAATTCTGTGTCCTGGGCTCTGAATTCGGATTTCTGAATTCTGATGTGTGAATTTTGAGAACTGAGTCTCCTTTATGAATTCCTAGTCACGAATTCTGTGTGGTGAATTGTGACTTCTGAGTTCTGAAGTTTCAACTCTGATTTCTTTGTCTGAGTTAGGAGTTCGAATATCTGAGTTCTATATTCTGAAGTCTAACTATCGAGTTCTGAGTTCTGAGTTCTGAGTTTTGAGTTCTGACTTCTGAGTTCTGACATCTAAGTCTTGTGTTCTGAGTTATGAATTTCAGTTCTGAAATGAGAATCTGAGTTCAGGGTTGTAAGCTCTGAGTTCTGGTTCCTGAGGTCTGCATTCTGAGTTCTGAGTGCTGAGTTCTGAATTGTGAGTTTGAGTCTGCATGCTGAACTCTGAATACTGATCACTGTATTGTGTGTTCTGATTTCTAAGTTGTCAATTCTGTGTGCTGAACTGCGAGATCTGAATACTGAGTTGTCATGCTGAGTTCTGAACTCTGAATTCTGAATTCTGAGTTCTGAGTTCTGAGAAATGAATTCTCAATCCAAAGTGCTACACTCTGGGATCTGAGTTTGAATTCTGAGTTGTTAGTTCTATTTTCTGAGTTTTGAATTCTGAGATTTGAGATTTTGTTGTGCATTATGTTTTTATGAGTGCCGAGTTCTGAATTTTGAGGTCTGAATCTTGAGTACTGTATTCTGAGTTCTGAGTTCAAATTTTTCAATTGCGTTCTGAATTCTGAGTTCTGAGTTCAGAATTCTGAGTTACAAATTCTGAGTTCGCAGTTTCTAGTTCTGACTACTGAGTCCGGAATTTTGTGTTCTGAGTTCTGATAAGTGAGTTCTGATAACTGAGTTCTGAATTCTTAGCTGTGACATCTGAGTTCTGAGTTCTCATTTCTCAGTTCTGAATACTGAGTTATGAATTCTCAACTCTTAGCTCTTAGCTCTGAGTTTGGAGTTCTAAATTCTACAGTCTGTATTCTGATTTCAGAGTTGTGAATTCTGTGACCAGAATTCAGAGTTGAGATTTCTGAGTTCTGAATTCTGAGTACTGAATGTTAAGTTCTGAGTTCCGAATTCTGTGTTCCGGTTCTGAATTCGGACTTCTGAATTCTGAATTTTGAATTCTGAGATCTGTATCTCAGTTCTGATTTCTGAGTCGTGGATTCTGAGTTACGTACCCTGAGTAATTGATTCTGAATTCTGACTTCAAAGTTCTCCATTGCGTTCTGAATTCTGAGTTCTGATTTCACAATTCTGAGTTACAGTTCTGATTTCTGCGTTTTGAGTTCTGAATTGTGTGTTCTGAATTCTGAGTTCCGAATTCTAAGGTGTGAATTCTGAGTTCTGAATCATGAGTACTCCACACTGTGTTCTGAGTTCTGAGAACTGAGTTCTGAATTCTGAGTTCTGTGTTCTGAATTCCGTATTCTGAGTTCCAAATTCTGATTTCTGAGTGCCAAGTTTTGAATTCTGACTTAGAATTCTGAGTTCCGAATTCTAAGGTGTGAATTCTGAGTTCTGAGTTCTGATTTCTGAGTGCTGAGAACTGAGTTCTTTGTTCTGAATTCTAAGTTATGAAGTCCGTAGTCTGAGTTCCAAATACTCATTTCCCAGTTCTGATATTCGAGTTTGAATTCTGAGTTCAGAATTCTAAGGTGAGAATTCTGGGTTATGAATTCTGGGTTATGAATACTGAGTTGTGATTTCTGAGTTCTGAATTCCAAGTTCTGAGTCATCATTTCTGAATTCTGAGTTCTGAGTGATGAATTCTCAACTCTTAGTTCTGAGATCTGAGTTCGGAGTTCTAAACTGAAGCCTGTATTCTGAATTCAGAGTTGTGGATTCTGAGATCAGAATTCAGAATTGTGAGTTCTGAGTTCTGAATTCTGCGTACTGAATTTGGAGTTCTGAATTCTGTGTTCCGAATTCTGTGTCCTGGGCTCTGAATTCGGATTTCTGAATTCTGATGTGTGAATTTTGAGAACTGAGTCTCATTTATGAATTCCTAGTCACGAATTCTGTGTGGTGAATTGTGACTTCTGAGTTCTGAAATTTCAACTCTGATTTCTTTGTCTGAGTTAGGAGTTCGAATATCTGAGTTCTATATTCTGAAGTCTAACTATCGAGTTCTGAGTTCTGAGTTTTGAGTTCTGAATTCTGAGTTCTGACATCTAAGTCTTGTGTTCTGAGTTATGAATTTCAGTTCTGAAATGAGAATTCTGAGTTCAGGGTTGTAAACTCTGAGTTCTGGTTCCTGAGGTCTGCATTCTGAGTTCTGAGTGCTGAGTTCTGAATTGTGAGTTTGAGTCTGCATGCTGAACTCTGAATACTGATCACTGTATTGTGTGTTCTGATTTCTAAGTTGTCAATTCTGTGTGCTGAACTGCGAGATCTGAATACTGAGTTGTCATGCTGAGTTCTGAACTCTGAATTCTGAATTCTGAGTTCTGAGTTCTGAGGCATGAATTCTCAATCCAAAGTGCTACACTCTGAGATCTGAGTTTGAATTCTGAGTTGTTAGTTCTATTTTCTGAGTTTTGAATTCTGAGATTTGAGATTTTGTTGTGCATTATGTTTTTATGAGTGCCGAGTTCTGAATTTTGAGGTCTGAATCTTGAGTACTGTATTCTGAGTTCTGAGTTCAAATTTTTCAATTGCGTTCTGAATTCTGAGTTCTGAGTTCAGAATTCTGAGTTACAAATTCTGAGTTCGCAGTTTCTAGTTCTGACTACTGAGTCCGGAATTTTGTGTTCTGAGTTCTGATAAGTGAGTTCTGATAACTGAGTTCTGAATTCTTAGCTGTGACATCTGAGTTCTGAGTTCTCATTTCTCAGTTCTGAATACTGAGTTATGAATTCTCAACTCTTAGCTCTTAGCTCTGAGTTTGGAGTTCTAAATTCTACAGTCTGTATTCTGATTTCAGAGTTGTGAATTCTGTGACCAGAATTCAGAGTTGAGATTTCTGAGTTCTGAATTCTGAGTACTGAATGTTAAGTTCTGAGTTCCGAATTCTGTGTTCCGGTTCTGAATTCGGACTTCTGAATTCTGAATTTTGAATTCTGAGATCTGTATCTCAGTTCTGATTTCTGAGTCGTGGATTCTGAGTTACGTACCCTGAGTAATTGATTCTGAGTTCTGACTTCAAAGTTCTCCATTGCGTTCTGAATTCTGAGTTCTGATTTCACAATTCTGAGTTACAGTTCTGATTTCTGCGTTTTGAGTTCTGAATTGTGTGTTCTGAATTCTGAGTTCCGAATTCTAAGGTGTGAATTCTGAGTTCTGAATCATGAGTACTCCACACTGTGTTCTGAGTTCTGAGAACTGAGTTCTGAATTCTGAGTTCTGTGTTCTGAATTCCGTATTCTGAGTTCCAAATTCTGATTTCTGAGTGCCAAGTTTTGAATTCTGACTTAGGATTCTGAGTTCCGAATTCTAAGGTGTGAATTCTGAGTTCTGAGTTCTGAGTTCTGAGTGCTGAGAACTGAGTTCTTTGTTCTGAATTCTAAGTTATGAAGTCCGTAGTCTGAGTTCCAAATACTCATTTCCCAGTTCTGATATTCGAGTTTGAATTCTGAGTTCAGAATTCTAAGGTGAGAATTCTGGTTTATGAATTCTGGTTTCTGAATACTGAGTTGTGATTTCTGAGTTCTGAATTCCAAGTTCTGAGTCATCATTTCTGAATTCTGAGTTCTGAGTGATGAATTCTCAACTCTTAGTTCTGAGATCTGAGTTCGGAGTTCTAAACTGAAGCCTGTATTCTGAATTCAGAGTTGTGGATTCTGAGATCAGCATTCAGAGTTGTGAGTTCTGAGTTCTGAATTCTGCGTACTGAATTTGGAGTTCCGAATTCTGCGTTCCGAATTCTGTGTCCTGGGCTCTGAATTCGGATTTCTGAATTCTGATTTGTGAATTTTGAGAACTGAGTCTCCTTTATGAATTCCTAGTCACGAATTCTGTGTGGTGAATTGTGACTTCTGAGTTCCGAAATTTCAACTCTGATTTCTTTGTCTGAGTTAGGAGTTCGAATATCTGAGTTCTATATTCTGAAGTCTAACTATCGAGTTCTGAGTTCTGAGTTCTGAGTTTTGAGTTCTGACTTCTGAGTTCTGACATCTAAGTCTTGTGTTCTGAGTTATGAATTTCAGTTCTGAAATGAGAATTCTGAGTTCAGGGTTGTAAGCTCTGAGTTCTGGTTCCTGAGGTCTGCATTCTGAGTTCTGAGTGCTGAGTTCTGAATTGTGAGTTTGAGTCTGCATGCTGAACTCTGAATACTGATCACTGTATTGTGTGTTCTGATTTCTAAGTTGTCAATTCTGTGTGCTGAACTGCGAGATCTGAATACTGAGTTGTCATGCTGAGTTCTGAACTCTGAATTCTGAATTCTGAGTTCTGAGTTCTGAGAAATGAATTCTCAATCCCAAGTGCTACACTCTGGGATCTGAGTTTGAATTCTGAGTTGTTAGTTCTATTTTCTGAGTTTTGAATTCTGAGATTTGAGATTTTGTTGTGCATTATGTTTTTATGAGTGCCGAGTTCTGAATTTTGAGGTCTGAATCTTGAGTACTGTATTCTGAGTTCTGAGTTCAAATTTTTCAATTGCGTTCAGAATTCTGAGTTCTGAGTTCAGAATTCTGAGTTACAAATTCGGAGTTCGCAGTTTCTAGTTCTGACTACTGAGTCCGGAATTTTGTGTTCTGAGTTCTGATAACTGAGTTCTCATAACTGAGTTCTGAATTCTTAGCTGTGACATCTGAGTTCTGAGTTCTCATTTCTCAGTTCTGAATACTGAGTTATGAATTCTCAACTCTTAGCTCTTAGCTCTGAGTTTGGAGTTCTAAATTCTACAGTCTGTATTCTGATTTCAGAGTTGTGAATTCTGTGACCAGAATTCAGAGTTGAGATTTCTGAGTTCTGAATTCTGAGTACTGAATGTTAAGTTCTGAGTTCCGAATTCTGTGTTCCAGCTCTGAATTCGGACTTCTGAATTCTGAATTTTGAATTCTGAGATCTGTATCTCAGTTCTGATTTCTGAGTCGTGGATTCTGAGTTACGTACCCTGAGTCATTGATTCTGAATTCTGACTTCAAAGTTCTCCATTGCGTTCTGAATTCTGAGTTCTGATTTCACAATTCTGAGTTACAGTTCTGATTTCTGCGTTTTGAGTTCTGAATTGTGTGTTCTGAATTCTGAGTTCCGAATTCTAAGGTGTGAATTCTGAGTTCTGAATCATGAGTACTCCACACTGTGTTCTGAGTTCTGAGAACTGAGTTCTGAATTCTGAGTTCTGTGTTCTGAATTCCGTATTCTGAGTTCCAAATTCTGATTTCCAAATTTTGAATTCTGACTTAGGATTCTGAGTTCCGAATTCTAAGGTGTGAATTCTGAGTTCTGAGTTCTGATTTCTGAGTGCTGAGAACTGAGTTCTTTGTTCTGAATTCTAAGTTATGAAGTCCGTAGTCTGAGTTCCAAATACTCATTTCCCAGTTCTGATATTCGAGTTTGAATTCTGAGTTCAGAATTCTAAGGTGAGAATTCTGGGTTATGAATTCTGGGTTCTGAATACTGAGTTGTGATTTCTGAGTTCTGAATTCCAAGTTCTGAGTCATCATTTCTGAATTCTGAGTTCTGAGTTATGAATTCTCAACTCTTAGTTCTGAGATCTGAGTTCGGAGTTCTAAACTGAAGCCTGTATTCTGAATTCAGAGTTGTGGATTCTGAGATCAGAATTCAGAGTTGTGAGTTCTGAGTTCTGAATTCTGCGTACTGAATTTGGAGTTCTGAATTCTGTGTTCCGAATTCTGTGTCCTGGGCTCTGAATTCGGATTTCTGAATTCTGATTTGTGAATTTTGAGAACTGAGTCTCATTTATGAATTCCTAGTCACGAATTCTGTGTGGTGAATTGTGACTTCTGAGTTCTGAAATTTCAACTCTGAGTTCTTTGTCTGAGTTAGGAGTTCGAATATCTGAGTTCTATATTCTGAAGTCTAACTATCGAGTTCTGAGTTCTGAGTTCTGAGTTTTGAGTTCTGACTTCTGAGTTCTGACATCTGAGTCTTGTGTTCTGAGTTATGAATTTCAGTTCTGAAATGAGAATTCTGAGTTCAGGGTTGTAAACTCTGAGTTCTGGTTCCTGAGGTCTGCATTCTGAGTTCTAAGTTTTGAGTTCTGAGTTGTGAGTTTGAGTCTGCATGCTGAACTCTGAATACTGATCACTGTATTGTGTGTTCTGATTTCTAAGTTGTCAATTCTGTGTGCTGAACTGCGAGATCTGAATACTGAGTTGTCATGCTGAGTTCTGAACTCTGAATTCTGAATTCTGAGTTCTGAGTTCTGAGAAATGAATTCTCAATCCCAAGTGCTACACTCTGGGATCTGAGTTTGAATTCTGAGTTGTTAGTTCTATTTTCTGAGTTTTGAATTCTGAGATTTGAGATTTTGTTGTGCATTATGTTTTTATGAGTGCTGAGTTCTGAATTTTGAGGTCTGAATCTTGAGTACTGTATTCTGAGTTCTGAGTTCAAATTTTTCAATTGCGTTCTGAATTCTGAGTTCTGAGTTCAGAATTCTGAGTTACAAATTCTGAGTTCGCAGTTTCTAGTTCTGACTACTGAGTCCGGAATTTTGTGTTCTGAGTTCTGATAACTGAGTTCTCATAACTGAGTTCTGAATTCTTAGCTGTGACATCTGAGTTCTGAGTTCTCATTTCTCAGTTCTGAATACTGAGTTATGAATTCTCAACTCTTAGCTCTTAGCTCTGAGTTCGGAGTTCTAAATTCTACAGTCTGTATTCTGATTTCAGAGTTGTGAATTCTGTGACCAGAATTCAGAGTTGAGATTTCTGAGTTCTGAATTCTGAGTACTGAATGTTAAGTTCTGAGTTCCGAATTCTGTGTTCCGGTTCTGAATTCGGACTTCTGAATTCTGAATTTTGAATTCTGAGATCTGTATCTCAGTTCTGATTTCTGAGTCGTGGATTCTGAGTTACGTACCCTGAGTAATTGATTCTGAATTCTGACTTCAAAGTTCTCCATTGCGTTCTGAATTCTGAGTTCTGATTTCACAATTCTGAGTTACAGTTCTGATTTCTGCGTTTTGAGTTCTGAATTGTGTGTTCTGAATTCTGAGTTCCAAATTCTAAGGTGTGAATTCTGAGTTCTGAATCATGAGTACTCCACACTGTGTTCTGAGTTCTGAGAACTGAGTTCTGAATTCTGAGTTCTGTGTTCTGAATTCCGTATTCTGAGTTCCAAATTCTGATTTCTGAGTGCCAAGTTTTGAATTCTGACTTAGGATTCTGAGTTCCGAATTCTAAGGTGTGAATTCTGAGTTCTGAGTTCTGATTTCTGAGTGCTGAGAACTGAGTTCTTTGTTCTGAATTCTAAGTTATGAAGTCCGTAGTCTGAGTTCCAAATACTCATTTCCCAGTTCTGATATTCGAGTTTGAATTCTGAGTTCAGAATTCTAAGGTGAGAATTCTGGGTTATGAATTCTGGGTTCTGAATACTGAGTTGTGATTTCTGAGTTCTGAATTCCAAGTTCTGAGTCATCATTTCTGAATTCTGAGTTCTGAGTGATGAATTCTCAACTCTTAGTTCTGAGATCTGAGTTCGGAGTTCTAAACTGAAGCCTGTATTCTGAATTCAGAGTTGTGGATTCTGAGATCAGCATTCAGAGTTGTGAGTTCTGAGTTCTGAATTCTGCGTACTGAATTTGGAGTTCTGAATTCTGCGTTCCGAATTCTGTGTCCTGGGCTCTGAATTCGGATTTCTGAATTCTGATTTGTGAATTTTGAGAACTGAGTCTCATTTATGAATTCCTAGTCACGAATTCTGTGTGGTGAATTGTGACTTCTGAGTTCTGAAATTTCAACTCTGAGTTCTTTGTCTGAGTTAGGAGTTCGAATATCTGAGTTCTATATTCTGAAGTCTAACTATCGAGTTCTGAGTTCTGAGTTCTGAGTTTTGAGTTCTGACTTCTGAGTTCTGACATCTGAGTCTTGTGTTCTGAGTTATGAATTTCAGTTCTGAAATGAGAATTCTGAGTTCAGGGTTGTAAACTCTGAGTTCTGGTTCCTGAGGTCTGCATTCTGAGTTCTGAGTGCTGAGTTCTGAATTGTGAGTTTGAGTCTGCATGCTGAACTCTGAATACTGATCACTGTATTGTGTGTTCTGATTTCTAAGTTGTCAATTCTGTGTGCTGAACTGCGAGATCTGAATACTGCGTTGTCATGCTGAGTTCTGAACTCTGAATTCTGAATTCTGAGTTCTGAGTTCTGAGGGATGAATTCTCAATCCAAAGTGCTACACTCTGAGATCTGAGTTTGAATTCTGAGTTGTTAGTTCTATTTTCTGAGTTTTGAATTCTGAGATTTGAGATTTTGTTGTGCATTATGTTTTTATGAGTGCCGAGTTCTGAATTTTGAGGTCTGAATCTTGAGTACTGTATTCTGAGTTCTGAGTTCAAATTTTTCAATTGCGTTCTGAATTCTGAGTTCTGAGTTCAGAATTCTGAGTTACAAATTCTGAGTTCGCAGTTTCTAATTCTGACTACTGAGTCCGGAATTTTGTGTTCTGAGTTCTGATCACTGAGTTCTGATAAGTGAGTTCTGAATTCTTAGCTGTGACATCTGAGTTCTGAGTTCTCATTTCTCAGTTCTGAATACTGAGTTATGAATTCTCAACTCTTAGCTCTTAGCTCTGAGTTCGGAGTTCTAAATTCTACAGTCTGTATTCTGATTTCAGAGTTGTGAATTCTGTGACCAGAATTCAGAGTTGAGATTTCTTTTTTTTTTTTTTTGATTTATTTATTTTTTTTTAATTTTATTTTAAATTCATTAATTACATTGTATTATGTGACACAGTTTCATAGGTACTGGGATTCTCCCCAGAGTTGAGATTTCTGAGTTCTGAATTCTGAGTACTGAATGTTAAGTTCTGAGTTCCGAATTCTGTGTTCTGGTTCTGAATTCGGACTTCTGAATTCTGAATTTTGAATTCTGAGATCTGTATCTCAGTTCTGATTTCTGAGTCGTGGATTCTGAGTTACGTACCCTGAGTAATTGATTCTGAGTTCTGACTTCAAAGTTCTCCATTGCGTTCTGAATTCTGAGTTCTGATTTCACAATCCTGAGTTACAGTTCTGATTTCTGCGTTTTGAGTTCTGAATTGTGTGTTCTGAATTCTGAGTTCCGAATTCTAAGGTGTGAATTCTGAGCTCTGAGTTCTGATTTCTGAGTGCTGAGAACTGAGTTCTTTGTTCTGAATTCTAAGTTATGAAGTCCGTAGTCTGAGTTCCAAATACTAATTTCTCAGTTCTAATATTCGAGTTTGAATTCTGAGTTCAGAATTCAAAGGTGAGAATTCTGGGTTATAAATTCTGGGTTCTGAATACTGAGTTGTGATTTCTGAGTTCTGAATTCCAAGTTCTGAGTCATCATTTCTGAATTCTGTGTACTGAATATTAAGTTCTGAGTTCTGAATTCTGTGTTCCAGCTCTGAATTCGGACTTCTGAATTCTGAATTTTGAATTCTGAGATCTGTATCGCAGTTCTGATTTCTGAGTCGTGGATTCTGAGTTACGTACCCTGAGTAATTGATTCTGAGTTCTGACTTCAAAGTTCTCAATTGCGTTCTGAATTCTGAGTTCTGATTTCACAATTCTGAGTTACAGTTCTGATTTCTGCGTTTTGAGTTCTGAATTGTGTGTTCTGAATTCTGAGTTCCGAATTCTAAGGTGTGAATTCTGAGTTCTGAATCATGAGTACTCCACACTGTGATCTGAGTTCTGAGAACTGAGTTCTGAATTCTGAGTTCTGTGTTCTGAATTCCGTATTCTGAGTAACAAATTCTGATTTCTGAGTGCCAAGTTTTGAATTCTGACTTAGGATTCTGAGTTCCGAATTCTAAGGTGTGAATTCTGAGTTCTGAGTTCTGATTTCTGAGTGCAGAGAACTGAGTTCTTTGTTCTGAATTCTAAGTTATGAAGTCCATAGTCTGAGTTCCAAATACTAATTTCCCAGTTCTAATATTCAAGTTTGAATTCTGAGTTCAGAATTCTAAGGTGAGAATTCTGGGTTATGAATTCTGGGTTCTGAATACTGAGTTGTGATTTCTGAGTTCTGAATTCCAAGTTCTGAATCATCATTTCTGAATTCTGAGTTCTGAGTTATGAATTCTCAACTCTTAGTTCTGAGATCTGAGTTCGGAGTTCTAAACTGAAGCCTGTATTCTGAATTCAGAGTTGTGGATTCTGAGATCAGCATTCAGAGTTGTGAGTTCTGAGTTCTGAATTCTGCGTACTGAATTTTGAGTTATGAATTCTGCGTTCCGAATTCTGTGTCCTGGGCTCTGAATTCGGATTTCTGAATTCTGATTTGTGAATTTTGAGAACTGAGTCTCCTTTATGAATTCCTAGTCACGAATTCTGTGTGGTGAATTGTGACTTCTGAGTTCTGAAATTTCAACTCTGATTTCTTTGTCTGAGTTAGGAGACCGAATATCTGAGTTCTATATTCTGAAGTCTAACTATCGAGTTCTGAGTTCTGAGTTCTGAGTTTTGAGTTCTGACTTCTGAGTTCTGACATCTGAGTCTTGTGTTCTGAGTTATGAATTTCAGTTCTGAAATGAGAATTCTGAGTTCAGGGTTGTAAACTCTGAGTTCTGGTTCCTGAGGTCTGCATTCTGAGTTCTGAATTGTGAGTTTGAGTCTGCATGCTGAACTCTGAATACTGATCACTGTATTGTGTGTTCTGATTTCTAAGTTGTCAATTCTGTGTGCTGAACTGCGAGATCTGAATACTGAGTTGTCATGCTGAGTTCTGAACTCTGAATTCTGAATTCTGAGTTCTGAGTTCTGAGGGATGAATTCTCAATCCCAAGTGCTACACTCTGAGATCTGAGTTTGAATTCTGAGTTGTTAGTTCTATTTTCTGAGTTTTGAATTCTGAGATTTGAGATTTTGTTGTGCATTATGTTTTTATGAGTGCCGAGTTCTGAATTTTGAGGTCTGAATCTTGAGTACTGTATTCTGAGTTCTGAGTTCAAATTTTTCAATTGCGTTCTGAATTCTGAGTTCTGAGTTCAGAATTCTGAGTTACAAATTCTGAGTTCGCAGTTTCTAGTTCTGACTACTGAGTCCGGAATTTGTGTTCTGAGTTCTGATCACTGAGTTCTGATAAGTGAGTTCTGAATTCTTAGCTGTGACATCTGAGTTCTGAGTTCTCATTTCTCAGTTCTGAATATTGAGTTATGAATTCTCAACTCTTAGCTCTTAGCTCTGAGTTCGGAGTTCTAAATTCTACAGTCTGTATTCTGATTTCAGAGTTGTGAATTCTGTGACCAGAATTCAGAGTTGAGATTTCTGAGTTCTGAATTCTGAGTACTGAATGTTAAGTTCTGAGTTCCGAATTCTGTGTTCCGGTTCTGAATTCGGACTTCTGAATTCTGAATTTTGAATTCTGAGATCTGTATCTCAGTTCTGATTTCTGAGTCGTGGATTCTGAGTTACGTACCCTGAGTCATTGATTCTGAATTCTGACTTCAAAGTTCTCCATTGCGTTCTGAATTCTGAGTTCTGATTTCACAATTCTGAGTTACAGTTCGGATTTCTGCGTTTTGAGTTCTGAATTGTGTGTTCTGAATTCTGAGTTCCGAATTCTAAGGTGTGAATTCTGAGCTCTGAGTTCTGATTTCTGAGTGCTGAGAACTGAGTTCTTTGTTCTGAATTCTAAGTTATGAAGTCCGTAGTCTGAGTTCCAAATACTAATTTCTCAGTTCTAATTTCGAGTTTGAATTCTGAGTTCAGAATTCAAAGGTGAGAATTCTGGGTTATAAATTCTGGGTTCTGAATACTGAGTTGTGATTTCTGAGTTCTGAATTCCAAGTTCTGAGTCATCATTTCTGAATTCTGTGTACTGAATATTAAGTTCTGAGTTCTGAATTCTGTGTTCCGGTTCTGAATTCGGACTTCTGAATTCTGAATTTTGAATTCTGAGATCTGTATCTCAGTTCTGATTTCTGAGTCGTGGATTCTGAGTTACGTACCCTGAGTAATTGATTCTGAGTTCTGACTTCAAAGTTCTCAATTGCGTTCTGAATTCTGAGTTCTGATTTCACAATTCTGAGTTACAGTTCTGATTTCTGCGTTTTGAGTTCTGAATTGTGTGTTCTGAATTCTGAGTTCCGAATTCTAAGGTGTGAATTCTGAGTTCTGAATCATGAGTACTCCACACTGTGATCTGAGTTCTGAGAATTGAGTTCTGAATTCTGAGTTCTGTGTTCTGAATTCCGTATTCTGAGTTCCAAATTCTGATTTCTGAGTGCCAAGTTTTGAATTCTGACTTAGGATTCTGAGTTCCGAATTCTAAGGTGTGAATTCTGAGTTCTGAGTTCTGATTTCTGAGTGCTGAGAACTGAGTTCTTTGTTCTGAATTCTAAGTTATGAAGTCCATAGTCTGAGTTCCAAATACTAATTTCCCAGTTCTAATATTCAAGTTTGAATTCTGAGTTCAGAATTCTAAGGTGACAATTCTGGGTTATGAATTCTGGGTTCTGAATACTGAGTTGTGATTTCTGAGTTCTGAATTCCAAGTTCTGAATCATCATTTCTGAATTCTGAGTTCTGAGTTATGAATTCTCAACTCTTAGTTCTGAGAACTGAGTTCGGAATTCTAAACTGAAGCCTGTATTCTGAATTCAGAGTTGTGGATTCTGAGATCAGCATTCAGAGTTGTGAGTTCTGAGTTCTGAATTCTGCGTACTGAATTTTGAGTTATGAATTCTGCGTTCCGAATTCTGTGTCCTGGGCTCTGAATTCGGATTTCTGAATTCTGATTTGTGAATTTTGAGAACTGAGTCTCCTTTATGAATTCCTAGTCACGAATTCTGTGTGGTGAATTGTGACTTCTGAGTTCTGAAATTTCAACTCTGATTTCTTTGTCTGAGTTAGGAGTTCGAATATCTGAGTTCTATATTCTGAAGTCTAACTATCGAGTTCTGAGTTCTGAGTTCTGACTTCTGAGTTCTGACTTCTGAGTTCTGACATCTGAGTCTTGTGTTCTGAGTTATGAATTTCAGTTCTGAAATGAGAATTCTGAGTTCAGGGTTGTAAACTCTGAGTTCTGGTTCCTGAGGTCTGCATTCTGAGTTCTGAGTGCTGAGTTCTGAATTGTGAGTTTGAGTCTGCATGCTGAACTCTGAATACTGATCACTGTATTGTGTGTTCTGATTTCTAAGTTGTCAATTCTGTGTGCTGAACTGCGAGATCTGAATACTGAGTTGTCATGCTGAGTTCTGAACTCTGAATTCTGAATTCTGAGTTCTGACTTCTGAGGCATGATTTCTCAATCCAAAGTGCTACACTCTGAGATCTGAGTTTGAATTCTGAGTTGTTAGTTCTATTTTCTGAGTTTTGAATTCTGAGATTTGAGATTTTGTTGTGCATTATGTTTTTATGAGTGCCGAGTTCTGAATTGTGAGGTCTGAATCTTGAGCACTGTATTCTGAGTTCTGAGTTCAAATTTTTCAATTGCGTTCTGAATTCTGAGTTCTGAGTTCAGAATTCTGAGTTACAAATTCTGAGTTCGCAGTTTCTAGTTCCGACTACTGAGTCCGGAATTTTGTGTTCTGAGTTCTGATCACTGAGTTCTGATAAGTGAGTTCTGAATTCTTAGCTGTGACATCTGAGTTCTGAGTTCTCATTTCTCAGTTCTGAATACTGAGTTATGAATTCTCAACTCTTAGCTCTTAGCTCTGATTCGGAGTTCTAAATTCTACAGTCTGTATTCTGATTTCAGAGTTGTGAATTCTGTGTCCAGAATTCAGAGTTGAGATTTCTGAGTTCTGAATTCTGAGTACTGAATGTTAAGTTCTGAGTTCCGAATTCTGTGTTCCGGTTCTGAATTCGGACTTCTGAATTCTGAATTTTGAATTCTGAGATCTGTATCTCAGTTCTGATTTCTGAGTCGTGGATTCTGAGTTACGTACCCTGAGTAATTGATTCTGAATTCTGACTTCAAAGTTCTCCATTGCGTTCTGAATTCTGAGTTCTGATTTCACAATTCTGAGTTACAGTTCTGATTTCTGCGTTTTGAGTTCTGAATTGTGTGTTCTGAATTCTGAGTTCCGAATTCTAAGGTGTGAATTCTGAGTTCTGAATCATGAGTACTCCACACTGTGTTCTGAGTTCTGAGAACTGAGTTCTGAATTCTGAGTTCTGTGTTCTGAATTCCGCATTCTGAGTTCCAAATTCTGATTTCCAAGTTTTGAATTCTGACTTAGGATTCTGAGTTCCGAATTCTAAGGTGTGAATTCTGAGTTCTGAGTTCTGATTTCTGAGTGCTGAGAACTGAGTTCTTTGTTCTGAATTCTAAGTTATGAAGTCCGTAGTCTGAGTTCCAAATACTCATTTCCCAGTTCTGATATTCGAGTTTGAATTCTGAGTTCAGAATTCTAAGGTGAGAATTCTGGGTTATGAATTCTGGGTTATGAATACTGAGTTGTGATTTCTGAGTTCTGAATTCCAAGTTCTGAGTCATCATTTCTGAATTCTGAGTTCTGAGTTATGAATTCTCAACTCTTAGTTCTGAGATCTGAGTTCGGAGTTCTAAACTGAAGGCTGTATTCTGAATTCAGAGTTGTGGATTCTGAGATCAGCATTCAGAGTTGTGAGTTCTGAGTTCTGAATTCTGCGTACTGAATTTTGAGTTCTGCGTTCCGAATTCTGTGTCCTGGGCTCTGAATTCGGATTTCTGAATTCTGATTTGTGAATTTTGAGAACTGAGTCTCATTTATGAATTCCTAGTCACGAATTCTGTGTGGTGAATTGTGACTTCTGAGTTCTGAAATTTCAACTCTGAGTTCTTTGTCTGAGTTAGGAGTCCGAATATCTGAGTTCTATATTCTGAAGTCTAACTATCGAGTTCTGAGTTCTGAGTTCTGAGTTCTGAGTTCTGACTTCTGAGTTCTGACATCTGAGTCTTGTGTTCTGAGTTATGAATTTCAGTTCTGAAATGAGAATTCTGAGTTCAGGGTTGTAAACTCTGAGTTCTGGTTCCTGAGGTCTGCATTCTGAGTTCTGAGTGCTGAGTTCTGAATTGTGAGTTTGAGTCTGCATGCTGAACTCTGAATACTGATCACTGTATTGTGTGTTCTGATTTCTAAATTGTCAATTCTGTGTGCTGAACTGCGAGATCTGAATACTGAGTTGTCATGCTGAGTTCTGAACTCTGAATTCTGAATTCTGAGGAATGAATTCTCAATCCAAAGTGCTACACTCTGAGATCTGAGTTTGAATTCTGAGTTGTTAATTCTATTTTCTGAGTTTTGAATTCTGAGATTTGAGATTTTGTTGTGCATTATGTTTTTATGAGTGCCGAGTTCTGAATTTTGAGGTTTGAATCTTGAGTACTGTATTCTGAGTTCTGAGTTCAAATTTTTCAATTGCGTTCTGAATTCTGAGTTCTGAGTTCAGAATTCTGAGTTACAAATTCTGAGTTCGCAGTTTCTAGTTCTGACTACTGAGTCCGGAATTTTGTGTTCTGAGTTCTGATAAGTGAGTTCTGATAAGTGAGTTCTGAATTCTTAGCTGTGACATCTGAGTTCTGAGTTCTCATTTCTCAGTTCTGAATATTGAGTTATGAATTCTCAACTCTTAGCTCTTAGCTCTGAGTTCGGAGTTCTAAATTCTACAGTCTGTATTCTGATTTCAGAGTTGTGAATTCTGTGACCAGAATTCAGAGTTGAGATTTCTGAGTTCTGAATTCTGAGTACTGAATGTTAAGTTCTGAGTTCCAAATTCTGTGTTGCGGTTCTGAATTCGGACTTCTGAATTCTGAATTTTGAATTCTGAGATCTGTATCTCAGTTCTGATTTCTGAGTCGTGGATTCTGAGTTACGTACCCTGAGTAATTGATTCTGAGTTCTGACTTCAAAGTTCTCAATTGCGTTCTGAATTCTGAGTTCTGATTTCACAATCCTGAGTTACAGTTCTGTTTTCTGCGTTTTGAGTTCTGAATTCTGAGTTCCGAATTCTAAGGTGTGAATTCTGAGTTCTGAATCATGAGTACTCCACACTGTGTTCTGCGTTCTGAGAACTGAGTTCTGAATTCTGAGTTCTGTGTTCTGAATTCCGCATTCTGAGTTCCAAATTCTGATTTCCAAGTTTTGAATTCTGACTTAGGATTCTGAGTTCCGAATTCTGAGGTGTGAATTCTGAGTTCTGATTTCTGAGTGCTGAGAACTGAGTTCTTTGTTCTGAATTCTAAGTTATGAAGTCCATAGTCTGAGTTCCAAATACTCATTTCCCAGTTCTGATATTCGAGTTTGAATTCTGAGTTCAGAATTCTAAGGTGAGAATTCTGGGTTATGAATTCTGGGTTCTGAATACTGAGTTGTGATTTCTGAGTTCTGAATTCCAAGTTCTGAGTCATCATTTCTGAATTCTGAGTTCTGAGTTATGAATTCTCAACTCTTAGTTCTGAGATCTGAGTTCGGAGTTCTAAACTGAAGCCTGTATTCTGAATTCAGAGTTGTGGATTCTGAGATCAGCATTCAGAGTTGTGAGTTCTGAGTTCTGAATTCTGCGTACTGAATTTTGAGTTCTGAATTCTGCGTTCCGAATTCTGTGTCCTGGGCTCTGAATTCGGATTTCTGAATTCTGATTTGTGAATTTTGAGAACTGAGTCTCATTTATGAATTCCTAGTCACGAATTCTGTGTGGTGAATTGTGACTTCTGAGTTCTGAAATTTCAACTCTGAGTTCTTTGTCTGAGTTAGGAGTCCGAATATCTGAGTTCTATATTCTGAAGTCTAACTATCGAGTTCTGAGTTCTGACTTCTGAGTTCTGACATCTGAGTCTTGTGTTCTGAGTTATGAATTTCAGTTCTGAAATGAGAATTCTGAGTTCAGGGTTGTAAACTCTGAGTTCTGGTTCCTGAGGTCTGCATTCTGAGTTCTGAGTGCTGAGTTCTGAATTGTGAGTTTGAGTCTGCATGCTGAACTCTGAATGCTGATCACTGTATTGTGTGTTCTGATTTCTAAGTTGTCAATTCTGTGTGCTGAACTGCGAGATCTGAATACTGCGTTGTCATGCTGAGTTCTGAACTCTGAATTCTGAATTCTGAGTTCTGAGTTCTGAGGAATGAATTCTCAATCCCAAGTGCTACACTCTGAGATCTGAGTTTGAATTCTGAGTTGTTAATTCTATTTTCTGAGTTTTGAATTCTGAGATTTGAGATTTTGTTGTGCATTATGTTTTTATGAGTGCCGAGTTCTGAATTTTGAGGTCTGAATCTTGAGTACTGTATTCTGAGTTCTGAGTTCAAATTTTTCAATTGCGTTCTGAATTCTGAGTTCTGAGTTCAGAATTCTGAGTTACAAATTCTGAGTTCGCAGTTTCTAGTTCTGACTACTGAGTCCGGAATTTTGTGTTCTGAGTTCTGATCACTGAGTTCTGATAAGTGAGTTCTGAATTCTTAGCTGTGACATCTGAGTTCTGAGTTCTCATTTCTCAGTTCTGAATATTGAGTTATGAATTCTCAACTCTTAGCTCTTAGCTCTGAGTTCGGAGTTCTAAATTCTACAGTCTGTATTCTGATTTCAGAGTTGTGAATTCTGTGACCAGAATTCAGAGTTGAGATTTCTGAGTTCTGAATTCTGAGTACTGAATGTTAAGTTCTGAGTTCCGAATTCTGTGTTCCGGCTCTGAATTCGGACTTCTGAATTCTGAATTTTGAATTCTGAGATCTGTATCTCAGTTCTGATTTCTGAGTCGTGGATTCTGAGTTACGTACCCTGAGTAATTGATTCTGAGTTCTGACTTCAAAGTTCTCAATTGCGTTCTGAATTCTGAGTTCTGATTTCACAATCCTGAGTTACAGTTCTGATTTCTGCGTTTTGAGTTCTGAATTGTGTGTTCTGAATCTGAGTTCCGAATTCTAAGGTGTGAATTCTGAGTTCTGAATCATGAGTACTCCACACTGTGTTCTGAGTTCTGAGAACTGAGTTCTGAATTCTGAGTTCTGTGTTCTGAATTCCGCATTCTGAGTTCCAAATTCTGATTTCCAAGTTTAGAATTCTGACTTAGGATTCTGAGTTCCGAATTCTGAGGTGTGAATTCAGAGTTCTTATTTCTGAGTGCTGAGAACTGAGTTCTTTGTTCTGAATTCTAAGTTATGAAGGCCGTAGTCTGAGTTCCAAATACGCATTTCCCAGTTCTGATATTCGAGTTTGAATTCTGAGTTCAGAATTCTAAGGTGAGAATTCTGGGTTATGAATTCTGGGTTCTGAATACTGAGTTGTGATTTCTGAGTTCTGAATTTTGAGTTCTGCGTACTGAATTTTGAGTTCTGAATTCTGCGTTCCGAATTCTGTGTCCTGGGCTCTGAATTCGGATTTCTGAATTCTGATTTGTGAATTTTGAGAACTGAGTCTCCTTTATGAATTCCTAGTCACGAATTCTGTGTGGTGAATTGTGACTTCTGAGTTCTGAAATTTCAACTCTGATTTCTTTGTCTGAGTTAGGAGACCGAATATCTGAGTTCTATATTCTGAAGTCTAACTATCGAGTTCTGAGTTCTGAGTTCTGAGTTTTGAGTTCTGACTTCTGAGTTCTGACATCTGAGTCTTGTGTTCTGAGTTATGAATTTCAGTTCTGAAATGAGAATTCTGAGTTCAGGGTTGTAAACTCTGAGTTCTGGTTCCTGAGGTCTGCATTCTGAGTTCTGAGTGCTGAGTTCTGAATTGTGAGTTTGAGTCTGCATGCTGAACTCTGAATACTGATCACTGTATTGTGTGTTCTGATTTCTAAGTTGTCAATTCTGTGTGCTGAACTGCGAGATCTGAATACTGAGTTGTCATGCTGAGTTCTGAACTCTGAATTCTGAATTCTGAGTTCTGAGTTCTGAGGGATGAATTCTCAATCCCAAGTGCTACACTCTGAGATCTGAGTTTGAATTCTGAGTTGTTAGTTCTATTTTCTGAGTTTTGAATTCTGAGATTTGAGATTTTGTTGTGCATTATGTTTTTATGAGTGCTGAGTTCTGAATTTTGAGGTCTGAATCTTGAGTACTGTATTCTGAGTTCTGAGTTCAAATTTTTCAATTGCGTTCTGAATTCTGAGTTCTGAGTTCAGAATTCTGAGTTACAAATTCTGAGTTCGCAGTTTCTAGTTCTGACTACTGAGTCCGGAATTTGTGTTCTGAGTTCTGATCACTGAGTTCTGATAAGTGAGTTCTGAATTCTTAGCTGTGACATCTGAGTTCTGAGTTCTCATTTCTCAGTTCTGAATATTGAGTTATGAATTCTCAACTCTTAGCTCTTAGCTCTGAGTTCGGAGTTCTAAATTCTACAGTCTGTATTCTGATTTCAGAGTTGTGAATTCTGTGACCAGAATTCAGAGTTGAGATTTCTGAGTTCTGAATTCTGAGTACTGAATGTTAAGTTCTGAGTTCCGAATTCTGTGTTCCGGTTCTGAATTCGGACTTCTGAATTCTGAATTTTGAATTCTGAGATCTGTATCTCAGTTCTGATTTCTGAGTCATGGATTCTGAGTTACGTACCCTGAGTAATTGACTCTGAGTTCTGACTTCAAAGTTCTCAATTGTGTTCTGAATTCTGAGTTCTGATTTCACAATTCTGAGTTACAGTTCTGATTTCTGCGTTTTGAGTTCTGAATTGTGTGTTCTGAATTCTGAGTTCCGAATTCTAAGGTGTGAATTCTGAGCTCTGAGTTCTGATTTTTGAGTTCTGAGAACTGAGTTCTTTGTTCTGAATTCTGCGTTAAGAAGTCCATAGTCTGAGTTCCAAATACTAATTTCCCAGTTCTAATATTCGAGTTTGAATTCTGAGTTCAGAATGCAAAGGTGAGAATTCTGGGTTATGAATTCTGGGTTCTGAATACTGAGTTGTGATTTCTGAGTTCTGAATTCCAAGTTCTGAGTCATCATTTCTGAATTCTGTGTTCTGAATTTTAAGTTCTGAGTTCCGAATTCTGTGTTCCAGCTCTGAATTCGGACTTCTGAATTCTGAATTTTGAATTCTGAGATCTGTATCGCAGTTCTGATTTCTGAGTCGTGGATTCTGAGTTACGTACCCTGAGTAATTGATTCTGAGTTCTGACTTCAAAGTTCTCAATTGCGTTCTGAATTCTGAGTTCTGATTTCACAATTCTGAGTTACAGTTCTGATTTCTGCGTTTTGAGTTCTGAATTGTGTGTTCTGAATTCTGAGTTCCGAATTCTAAGGTGTGAATTCTGAGTTCTGAATCATGAGTACTCCACACTGTGATCTGAGTTCTGAGAACTGAGTTCTGAATTCTGAGTTCTGTGTTCTGAATTCCGTATTCTGAGCTCCAAATTCTGATTTCCAAGTTTTGAATTCTGACTTAGGATTCTGAGTTCCGAATTCTAAGGTGTGAATTCTGAGTTCTGAGTTCTGAGTTCTGAGTGCTGAGAACTGAGTTCTTTGTTCTGAATTCTAAGTTATGAAGTCCATAGTCTGAGTTCCAAATACTAATTTCCCAGTTCTAATATTCAAGTTTGAATTCTGAGTTCAGAATTCTAAGGTGAGAATTCTGGGTTATGAATTCTGGGTTCTGAATACTGAGTTGTGATTTCTGAGTTCTGAATTCCAAGTTCTGAATCATCATTTCTGAATTCTGAGTTCTGAGTTATGAATTCTCAACTCTTAGTTCTGAGATCTGAGTTCGGAGTTCTAAACTGAAGCCTGTATTCTGAATTCAGAGTTGTGGATTCTGAGATCAGCATTCAGAGTTGTGAGTTCTGAGTTCTGAATTCTGCGTACTGAATTTGGAGTTCTGAATTCTGCGTTCCGAATTCTGTGTCCTGGGCTCTGAATTCGGATTTCTGAATTCTGATTTGTGAATTTTGAGAACTGAGTCTCATTTATGAATTCCTAGTCACGAATTCTGTGTGGTGAATTGTGACTTCTGAGTTCTGAAATTTCAACTCTGATTTCTTTGTCTGAGTTAGGAGTTCGAATATCTGAGTTCTATATTCTTAAGTCTAACTATCGAGTTCTGAGTTCTGAGTTCTGACTTCTGAGTTCTGACTTCTGAGTTCTGACATCTGAGTCTTGTGTTCTGAGTTATGAATTTCAGTTCTGAAATGAGAATTCTGAGTTCAGGGTTGTAAACTCTGAGTTCTGGTTCCTGAGGTCTGCATTCTGAGTTCTGAGTGCTGAGTTCTGAATTGTGAGTTTGAGTCTGCATGCTGAACTCTGAATACTGATCACTGTATTGTGTGTTCTGATTTCTAAGTTGTCAATTCTGTGTGCTGAACTGCGAGATCTGAATACTGAGTTGTCATGCTGAGTTCTGAACTCTGAATTCTGAATTCTGAGTTCTGAGTTCTGAGGGATGAATTCTCAATCCCAAGTGCTACACTCTGAGATCTGAGTTTGAATTCTGAGTTGTTAGTTCTATTTTCTGAGTTTTGAATTCTGAGATTTGAGATTTTGTTGTGCATTATGTTTTTATGAGTGCCGAGTTCTGAATTGTGAGGTCTGAATCTTGAGCACTGTATTCTGAGTTCTGAGTTCAAATTTTTCAATTGCGTTCTGAATTCTGAGTTCTGAGTTCAGAATTCTGAGTTACAAATTCTGAGTTCGCAGTTTCTAGTTCCGACTACTGAGTCCGGAATTTTGTGTTCTGAGTTCTGATCACTGAGTTCTGATAAGTGAGTTCTGAATTCTTAGCTGTGACATCTGAGTTCTGAGTTCTCATTTCTCAGTTCTGAATACTGAGTTATGAATTCTCAACTCTTAGCTCTTAGCTCTGATTCGGAGTTCTAAATTCTACAGTCTGTATTCTGATTTCAGAGTTGTGAATTCTGTGTCCAGAATTCAGAGTTGAGATTTCTGAGTTCTGAATTCTGAGTACTGAATGTTAAGTTCTGAGTTCCGAATTCTGTGTTCCGGCTCTGAATTCGGACTTCTGAATTCTGAATTTTGAATTCTGAGATCTGTATCTCAGTTCTGATTTCTGAGTCGTGGATTCTGAGTTACGTACCCTGAGTAATTGATTCTGAATTCTGACTTCAAAGTTCTCCATTGCGTTCTGAATTCTGAGTTCTGATTTCACAATTCTGAGTTACAGTTCTGATTTCTGCGTTTTGAGTTCTGAATTGTGTGTTCTGAATTCTGAGTTCCGAATTCTAAGGTGTGAATTCTGAGTTCTGAATCATGAGTACTCCACACTGTGTTCTGAGTTCTGAGAACTGAGTTCTGAATTCTGAGTTCTGTGTTCTGAATTCCGCATTCTGAGTTCCAAATTCTGATTTCCAAGTTTTGAATTCTGACTTAGGATTCTGAGTTCCGAATTCTAAGGTGTGAATTCTGAGTTCTGAGTTCTGATTTCTGAGTGCTGAGAACTGAGTTCTTTGTTCTGAATTCTAAGTTATGAAGTCCGTAGTCTGAGTTCCAAATACTCATTTCCCAGTTCTGATATTCGAGTTTGAATTCTGAGTTCAGAATTCTAAGGTGAGAATTCTGGGTTATGAATTCTGGGTTATGAATACTGAGTTGTGATTTCTGAGTTCTGAATTCCAAGTTCTGAGTCATCATTTCTGAATTCTGAGTTCTGAGTTATGAATTCTCAACTCTTAGTTCTGAGATCTGAGTTCGGAGTTCTAAACTGAAGCCTGTATTCTGAATTCAGAGTTGTGGATTCTGAGATCAGCATTCAGAGTTGTGAGTTCTGAGTTCTGAATTCTGCGTACTGAATTTTGAGTTATGAATTCTGCGTTCCGAATTCTGTGTCCTGGGCTCTGAATTCGGATTTCTGAATTCTGATTTGTGAATTTTGAGAACTGAGTCTCCTTTATGAATTCCTAGTCACGAATTCTGTGTGGTGAATTGTGACTTCTGAGTTCTGAAATTTCAACTCTGATTTCTTTGTCTGAGTTAGGAGACCGAATATCTGAGTTCTATATTCTGAAGTCTAACTATCGAGTTCTGAGTTCTGAGTTCTGAGTTTTGAGTTCTGACTTCTGAGTTCTGACATCTGAGTCTTGTGTTCTGAGTTATGAATTTCAGTTCTGAAATGAGAATTCTGAGTTCAGGGTTGTAAACTCTGAGTTCTGGTTCCTGAGGTCTGCATTCTGAGTTCTGAGTGCTGAGTTCTGAATTGTGAGTTTGAGTCTGCATGCTGAACTCTGAATACTGATCACTGTATTGTGTGTTCTGATTTCTAAGTTGTCAATTCTGTGTGCTGAACTGCGAGATCTGAATACTGAGTTGTCATGCTGAGTTCTGAACTCTGAATTCTGAATTCTGAGTTCTGAGTTCTGAGGGATGAATTCTCAATCCCAAGTGCTACACTCTGAGATCTGAGTTTGAATTCTGAGTTGTTAGTTCTATTTTCTGAGTTTTGAATTCTGAGATTTGAGATTTTGTTGTGCATTATGTTTTTATGAGTGCTGAGTTCTGAATTTTGAGGTCTGAATCTTGAGTACTGTATTCTGAGTTCTGAGTTCAAATTTTTCAATTGCGTTCTGAATTCTGACTTCTGAGTTCAGAATTCTGAGTTACAAATTCTGAGTTCGCAGTTTCTAGTTCTGACTACTGAGTCCGGAATTTGTGTTCTGAGTTCTGATCACTGAGTTCTGATAAGTGAGTTCTGAATTCTTAGCTGTGACATCTGAGTTCTGAGTTCTCATTTCTCAGTTCTGAATATTGAGTTATGAATTCTCAACTCTTAGCTCTTAGCTCTTAGTTCGGAGTTCTAAATTCTACAGTCTGTATTCTGATTTCAGAGTTGTGAATTCTGTGACCAGAATTCAGAGTTGAGATTTCTGAGTTCTGAATTCTGAGTACTGAATGTTAAGTTCTGAGTTCCGAATTCTGTGTTCCGGTTCTGAATTCGGACTTCTGAATTCTGAATTTTGAATTCTGAGATCTGTATCTCAGTTCTGATTTCTGAGTCATGGATTCTGAGTTACGTACCCTGAGTAATTGATTCTGAGTTCTGACTTCAAAGTTCTCAATTGTGTTCTGAATTCTGAGTTCTGATTTCACAATTCTGAGTTACAGTTCTGATTTCTGCGTTTTGAGTTCTGAATTGTGTGTTCTGAATTCTGAGTTCCGAATTCTAAGGTGTGAATTCTGAGCTCTGAGTTCTGATTTTTGAGTTCTGAGAACTGAGTTCTTTGTTCTGAATTCTGCGTTAAGAAGTCCATAGTCTGAGTTCCAAATACTAATTTCCCAGTTCTAATATTCGAGTTTGAATTCTGAGTTCAGAATGCAAAGGTGAGAATTCTGGGTTATGAATTCTGGGTTCTGAATACTGAGTTGTGATTTCTGAGTTCTGAATTCCAAGTTCTGAGTCATCATTTCTGAATTCTGTGTTCTGAATTTTAAGTTCTGAGTTCCGAATTCTGTGTTCCAGCTCTGAATTCGGACTTCTGAATTCTGAATTTTGAATTCTGAGATCTGTATCGCAGTTCTGATTTCTGAGTCGTGGATTCTGAGTTACGTACCCTGAGTAATTGATTCTGAGTTCTGACTTCAAAGTTCTCAATTGCGTTCTGAATTCTGAGTTCTGATTTCACAATTCTGAGTTACAGTTCTGATTTCTGCGTTTTGAGTTCTGAATTGTGTGTTCTGAATTCTGAGTTCCGAATTCTAAGGTGTGAATTCTGAGTTCTGAATCATGAGTACTCCACACTGTGATCTGAGTTCTGAGAACTGAGTTCTGAATTCTGAGTTCTGTGTTCTGAATTCCGTATTCTGAGTTCCAAATTCTGATTTCCAAGTTTTGAATTCTGACTTAGGATTCTGAGTTCCGAATTCTAAGGTGTGAATTCTGAGTTCTGAGTTCTGAGTTCTGAGTGCTGAGAACTGAGTTCTTTGTTCTGAATTCTAAGTTATGAAGTCCATAGTCTGAGTTCCAAATACTAATTTCCCAGTTCTAATATTCAAGTTTGAATTCTGAGTTCAGAATTCTAAGGTGAGAATTCTGGGTTATGAATTCTGGGTTCTGAATACTGAGTTGTGATTTCTGAGTTCTGAATTCCAAGTTCTGAATCATCATTTCTGAATTCTGAGTTCTGAGTTATGAATTCTCAACTCTTAGTTCTGAGATCTGAGTTCGGAGTTCTAAACTGAAGCCTGTATTCTGAATTCAGAGTTGTGGATTCTGAGATCAGCATTCAGAGTTGTGAGTTCTGAGTTCTGAATTCTGCGTACTGAATTTGGAGTTCTGAATTCTGCGTTCCGAATTCTGTGTCCTGGCCTCTGAATTCGGATTTCTGAATTCTGATTTGTGAATTTTGAGAACTGAGTCTCATTTATGAATTCCTAGTCACGAATTCTGTGTGGTGAATTGTGACTTCTGAGTTCTGAAATTTCAACTCTGATTTCTTTGTCTGAGTTAGGAGTTCGAATATCTGAGTTCTATATTCTTAAGTCTAACTATCGAGTTCTGAGTTCTGAGTTCTGACTTCTGAGTTCTGACTTCTGAGTTCTGACATCTGAGTCTTGTGTTCTGAGTTATGAATTTCAGTTCTGAAATGAGAATTCTGAGTTCAGGGTTGTAAACTCTGAGTTCTGGTTCCTGAGGTCTGCATTCTGAGTTCTGAGTGCTGAGTTCTGAATTGTGAGTTTGAGTCTGCATGCTGAACTCTGAATACTGATCACTGTATTGTGTGTTCTGATTTCTAAGTTGTCAATTCTGTGTGCTGAACTGCGAGATCTGAATACTGAGTTGTCATGCTGAGTTCTGAACTCTGAATTCTGAATTCTGAGTTCTGAGTTCTGAGGAATGAATTCTCAATCCCAAGTGCTACACTCTGAGATCTGAGTTTGAATTCTGAGTTGTTAGTTCTATTTTCTGAGTTTTGAATTCTGAGATTTGAGATTTTGTTGTGCATTATGTTTTTATGAGTGCCGAGTTCTGAATTTTGAGGTCTGAATCTTGAGCACTGTATTCTGAGTTCTGAGTTCAAATTTTTCAATTGCGTTCTGAATTCTGAGTTCAGAGTTCAGAATTCTGAGTTACAAATTCTGAGTTCGCAGTTTCTAGTTCCGACTACTGAGTCCGGAATTTTGTGTTCTGAGTTCTGATCACTGAGTTCTGATAAGTGAGTTCTGAATTCTTAGCTGTGACATCTGAGTTCTGAGTTCTCATTTCTCAGTTCTGAATACTGAGTTATGAATTCTCAACTCTTAGCTCTTAGCTCTGAGTTCGGAGTTCTAAATTCTACAGTCTGTATTCTGATTTCAGAGTTGTGAATTCTGTGACCAGAATTCAGAGTTGAGATTTCTGAGTTCTGAATTCTGAGTACTGAATGTTAAGTTCTGAGTTCCGAATTCTGTGTTCCGGCTCTGAATTCGGACTTCTGAATTCTGAATTTTGAATTCTGAGATCTGTATCTCAGTTCTGATTTCTGAGTCGTGGATTCTGAGTTACGTACCCTGAGTAATTGATTCTGAATTCTGACTTCAAAGTTCTCCATTGCGTTCTGAATTCTGAGTTCTGATTTCACAATTCTGAGTTACAGTTCTGATTTCTGCGTTTTGAGTTCTGAATTGTGTGTTCTGAATTCTGAGTTCCGAATTCTAAGGTGTGAATTCTGAGTTCTGAATCATGAGTACTCCACACTGTGTTCTGAGTTCTGAGAACTGAGTTCTGAATTCTGAGTTCTGTGTTCTGAATTCCGCATTCTGAGTTCCAAATTCTGATTTCCAAGTTTTGAATTCTGACTTAGGATTCTGAGTTCCGAATTCTAAGGTGTGAATTCTGAGTTCTGAGTTCTGATTTCTGAGTGCTGAGAACTGAGTTCTTTGTTCTGAATTCTAAGTTATGAAGTCCGTAGTCTGAGTTCCAAATACTCATTTCCCAGTTCTGATATTCGAGTTTGAATTCTGAGTTCAGAATTCTAAGGTGAGAATTCTGGGTTATGAATTCTGGGTTATGAATACTGAGTTGTGATTTCTGAGTTCTGAATTCCAAGTTCTGAGTCATCATTTCTGAATTCTGAGTTCTGAGTTATGAATTCTCAACTCTTAGTTCTGAGATCTGAGTTCGGAGTTCTAAACTGAAGCCTGTATTCTGAATTCAGAGTTGTGGATTCTTTGATCAGCATTCAGAGTTGTGAGTTCTGAGTTCTGAATTCTGCGTACTGAATTTTGAGTTCTGAATTCTGCGTTCCGAATTCTGTGTCCTGGGCTCTGAATTCGGATTTCTGAATTCTGATTTGTGAATTTTGAGAACTGAGTCTCATTTATGAATTCCTAGTCAGGAATTCTGTGTGGTGAATTGTGACTTCTGAGTTCTGAAATTTCAACTCTGAGTTCTTTGTCTGAGTTAGGAGTCCGAATATCTGAGTTCTATATTCTGAAGTCTAACTATCGAGTTCTGAGTTCTGAGTTCTGACTTCTGAGTTCTGACTTCTGAGTTCTGACATCTGAGTCTTGTGTTCTGAGTTATGAATTTCAGTTCTGAAATGAGAATTCTGAGTTCAGGGTTGTAAACTCTGAGTTCTGGTTCCTGAGGTCTGCATTCTGAGTTCTGAGTGCTGAGTTCTGAATTGTGAGTTTGAGTCTGCATGCTGAACTCTGAATACTGATCACTGTATTGTGTGTTCTGATTTCTAAATTGTCAATTCTGTGTGCTGAACTGCGAGATCTGAATACTGAGTTGTCATGCTGAGTTCTGAACTCTGAATTCTGAATTCTGAGTTCTGAGTTCTGAGGAATGAATTCTCAATCCCAAGTGCTACACTCTGAGATCTGAGTTTGAATTCTGAGTTGTTAATTCTATTTTCTGAGTTTTGAATTCTGAGATTTGAGATTTTGTTGTGCATTATGTTTTTATGAGTGCCGAGTTCTGAATTTTGAGGTTTGAATCTTGAGTACTGTATTCTGAGTTCTGAGTTCAAATTTTTCAATTGCGTTCTGAATTCTGAGTTCTGAGTTCAGAATTCTGAGTTACAAATTCTGAGTTCGCAGTTTCTAGTTCTGACTACTGAGTCCGGAATTTTGTGTTCTGAGTTCTGATCACTGAGTTCTGATAAGTGAGTTCTGAATTCTTAGCTGTGACATCTGAGTTCTGAGTTCTCATTTCTCAGTTCTGAATACTGAGTTATGAATTCTCAACTCTTAGCTCTTAGCTCTGAGTTCGGAGTTCTAAATTCTACAGTCTGTATTCTGATTTCAGAGTTGTGAATTCTGTGACCAGAATTCAGAGTTGAGATTTCTGAGTTCTGAATTCTGAGTACTGAATGTTAAGTTCTGAGTTCCGAATTCTGTGTTCCGGCTCTGAATTCGGACTTCTGAATTCTGAATTTTGAATTCTGAGATCTGTATCTCAGTTCTGATTTCTGAGTCGTGGATTCTGAGTTACGTACCCTGAGTAATTGATTCTGAGTTCTGACTTCAAAGTTCTCAATTGCGTTCTGAATTCTGAGTTCTGATTTCACAATCCTGAGTTACAGTTCTGATTTCTGCGTTTTGAGTTCTGAATTGTGTGTTCTGAATCTGAGTTCCGAATTCTAAGGTGTGAATTCTGAGTTCTGAATCATGAGTACTCCACACTGTGTTCTGAGTTCTGAGAACTGAGTTCTGAATTCTGAGTTCTGTGTTCTGAATTCCGCATTCTGAGTTCCAAATTCTGATTTCCAAGTTTAGAATTCTGACTTAGGATTCTGAGTTCCGAATTCTGAGGTGTGAATTCAGAGTTCTTATTTCTGAGTGCTGAGAACTGAGTTCTTTGTTCTGAATTCTAAGTTATGAAGGCCGTAGTCTGAGTTCCAAATACTCATTTCCCAGTTCTGATATTCGAGTTTGAATTCTGAGTTCAGAATTCTAAGGTGAGAATTCTGGGTTATGAATTCTGGGTTCTGAATACTGAGTTGTGATTTCTGAGTTCTGAATTTTGAGTTCTGCGTACTGAATTTTGAGTTCTGAGTTAGGAATTTTGTGTCCTGGGCTCTGAATTCGGATTTCTGAATTCTGATTTGTGAATTTTGAGAACTGAGTCTCATTTATGAATTCCTAGTCACGAATTCTGTGTGGTGAATTGTGACTTCTGAGTTCTGAAATTTCAACTCTGAGTTCTTTGTCTGAGTTAGGAGTCCGAATATCTGAGTTCTATATTCTGAAGTCTAACTATCGAGTTCTGAGTTCTGAGTTCTGACTTCTGAGTTCTGACTTCTGAGTTCTGACATCTGAGTCTTGTGTTCTGAGTTATGAATTTCAGTTCTGAAATGAGAATTCTGAGTTCAGGGTTGTAAACTCTGAGTTCTGGTTCCTGAGGTCTGCATTCTGAGTTCTGAATTGTGAGTTTGAGTCTGCATGCTGAACTCTGAATACTGATCACTGTATTGTGTGTTCTGATTTCTAAGTTGTCAATTCTGTGTGCTGAACTGCGAGATCTGAATACTGAGTTGTCATGCTGAGTTCTGAACTCTGAATTCTGAATTCTGAGTTCTGAGTTCTGAGGAATGAATTCTCAATCCCAAGTGCTACACTCTGAGATCTGAGTTTGAATTCTGAGTTGTTAGTTCTATTTTCTGAGTTTTGAATTCTGAGATTTGAGATTTTGTTGTGCATTATGTTTTTATGAGTGCCGAGTTCTGAATTTTGAGGTCTGAATCTTGAGTACTGTATTCTGAGTTCTGAGTTCAAATTTTTCAATTGCGTTCTGAATTCTGAGTTCTGAGTTCAGAATTCTGAGTTAGAAATTCTGAGTTCGCAGTTTCTAGTTCTGACTACTGAGTCCGGAATTTTGTGTTCTGAGTTCTGATCACTGAGTTCTGATAAGTGAGTTCTGAATTCTTAGCTGTGACATCTGAGTTCTGAGTTCTCATTTCTCAGTTCTGAATATTGAGTTATGAATTCTCAACTCTTAGCTCTTAGCTCTGAGTTCGGAGTTCTAAATTCTACAGTCTGTATTCTGATTTCAGAGTTGTGAATTCTGTGACCAGAATTCAGAGTTGAGATTTCTGAGTTCTGAATTCTGAGTACTGAATGTTAAGTTCTGAGTTCCGAATTCTGTGTTCCGGTTCTGAATTCGGACTTCTGAATTCTGAATTTTGAATTCTGAGATCTGTATCTCAGTTCTGATTTCTGAGTCGTGGATTCTGAGTTACGTACCCTGAGTAATTGATTCTGAGTTCTGACTTCAAAGTTCTCCATTGCGTTCTGAATTCTGAGTTCTGATTTCACAATCCTGAGTTACAGTTCTGATTTCTGCGTTTTGAGTTCTGAATTGTGTGTTCTGAATTCTGAGTTCCGAATTCTAAGGTGTGAATTCTGAGTTCTGAATCATGAGTACTCGACACTGTGTTCTGAGTTCTGAGAACTGAGTTCTGAATTCTGAGTTCTGTGTTCTGAATTCCGCATTCTGAGTTCCAAATTCTGATTTCCAAGTTTTGAATTCTGACTTAGGATTCTGAGTTCCGAATTCTAAGGTGTGAATTCTGAGTTCTGAGTTCTGATTTCTGAGTGCTGAGAACTGAGTTCTTTGTTCTGAATTCTAAGTTATGAAGTCCGTAGTCTGAGTTCCAAATACTCATTTCCCAGTTCTGATATTCGAGTTTGAATTCTGAGTTCAGAATTCTAAGGTGAGAATTCTGGGTTATGAATTCTGGGTTCTGAATACTGAGTTGTGATTTCTGAGTTCTGAATTTTGAGTTCTGCGTACTGAATTTTGAGTTCTGAGTTAGGAATTCTGTGTCCTGGGCTCTGAATTCGGATTTCTGAATTCTGATTTGTGAATTTTGAGAACTGAGTCTCATTTATGAATTCCTAGTCACGAATTCTGTGTGGTGAATTGTGACTTCTGAGTTCTGAAATTTCAACTCTGAGTTCTTTGTCTGAGTTAGGAGTCCGAATATCTGAGTTCTATATTCTGAAGTCTAACTATCGAGTTCTGAGTTCTGAGTTCTGACTTCTGAGTTCTGACTTCTGAGTTCTGACATCTGAATCTTGTGTTCTGAGTTATGAATTTCAGTTCTGAAATGAGAATTCTGAGTTCAGGGTTGTAAACTCTGAGTTCTGGTTCCTGAGGTCTGCATTCTGAGTTCTGAATTGTGAGTTTGAGTCTGCATGCTGAACTCTGAATACTGATCACTGTATTGTGTGTTCTGATTTCTAAGTTGTCAATTCTGTGTGCTGAACTGCGAGATCTGAATACTGAGTTGTCATGCTGAGTTCTGAACTCTGAATTCTGAATTCTGAGTTCTGAGTTCTGAGGCATGAATTCTCAATCCCAAGTGCTACACTCTGAGATCTGAGTTTGAATTCTGAGTTGTTAGTTCTATTTTCTGAGTTTTGAATGCTGAGATTTGAGATTTTGTTGTGCATTATGTTTTTATGAGTGCCGAGTTCTGAATTGTGAGGTCTGAATCTTGAGTACTGTATTCTGAGTTCTGAGTTCAAATTTTTCAATTGCGTTCTGAATTCTGAGTTCTGAGTTCAGAATTCTGAGTTACAAATTCTGAGTTCGCAGTTTCTAGTTCTGACTACTGAGTCCGGAATTTTGTGTTCTGAGTTCTGATCACTGAGTTCTGATAAGTGAGTTCTGAATTCTTAGCTGTGACATCTGAGTTCTGAGTTCTCATTTCTCAGTTCTGAATACTGAGTTATGAATTCTCAACTCTTAGCTCTTAGCTCTGAGTTCGGAGTTCTAAATTCTACAGTCTGTATTCTGATTTCAGAGTTGTGAATTCTGTGACCAGAATTCAGAGTTGAGATTTCTGAGTTCTGAATTCTGAGTACTGAATGTTAAGTTCTGAGTTCCGAATTCTGTGTTGCGGTTCTGAATTCGGACTTCTGAATTCTGAATTTTGAATTCTGAGATCTGTATCTCAGTTCTGATTTCTGAGTCGTGGATTCTGAGTTACGTACCCTGAGTAATTGATTCTGAGTTCTGACTTCAAAGTTCTCCATTGCGTTCTGAATTCTGAGTTCTGATTTCACAATCCTGAGTTACAGTTCTGATTTCTGCGTTTTGAGTTCTGAATTGTGTGTTCTGAATTCTGAGTTCCGAATTCTAAGGTGTGAATTCTGAGTTCTGAATCATGAGTACTCCACACTGTGTTCTGAGTTCTGAGAACTGAGTTCTGAATTCTGAGTTCTGTGTTCTGAATTCCGCATTCTGAGTTCCAAATTCTGATTTCCAAGTTTTGAATTCTGACTTAGGATTCTGAGTTCCGAATTCTAAGGTGTGAATTCTGAGTTCTGAGTTCTGATTTCTGAGTGCTGAGAACTGAGTTCTTTGTTCTGAATTCTAAGTTATGAAGTCCGTAGTCTGAGTTCCAAATACTCATTTCCCAGTTCTGATATTCGAGTTTGAATTCTGAGTTCAGAATTCTAAGGTGAGAATTCTGGGTTATGAATTCTGGGTTCTGAATACTGAGTTGTGATTTCTGAGTTCTGAATTTTGAGTTCTGCGTACTGAATTTTGAGTTCTGAGTTAGGAATTCTGTGTCCTGGGCTCTGAATTCGGATTTCTGAATTCTGATTTGTGAATTTTGAGAACTGAGTCTCATTTATGAATTCCTAGTCACGAATTCTGTGTGGTGAATTGTGACTTCTGAGTTCTGAAATTTCAACTCTGAGTTCTTTGTCTGAGTTAGGAGTCCGAATATCTGAGTTCTATATTCTGAAGTCTAACTATCGAGTTCTGAGTTCTGAGTTCTGACTTCTGAGTTCTGACTTCTGAGTTCTGACATCTGAGTCTTGTGTTCTGAGTTATGAATTTCAGTTCTGAAATGAGAATTCTGAGTTCAGGGTTGTAAACTCTGAGTTCTGGTTCCTGAGGTCTGCATTCTGAGTTCTGAGTGCTGAGTTCTGAATTGTGAGTTTGAGTCTGCATGCTGAACTCTGAATACTGATCACTGTATTGTGTGTTCTGATTTCTAAGTTGTCAATTCTGTGTGCTGAACTGCGAGATCTGAATACTGCGTTGTCATGCTGAGTTCTGAACTCTGAATTCTGAATTCTGAGTTCTGAGTTCTGAGGCATGAATTCTCAATCCCAAGTGCTACACTCTGAGATCTGAGTTTGAATTCTGAGTTGTTAATTCTATTTTCTGAGTTTTGAATTCTGAGATTTGAGATTTTGTTGTGCATTATGTTTTTATGAGTGCCGAGTTCTGAATTTTGAGGTTTGAATCTTGAGTACTGTATTCTGAGTTCTGAGTTCAAATTTTTCAATTGCGTTCTGAATTCTGAGTTCTGAGTTCAGAATTCTGAGTTACAAATTCTGAGTTCGCAGTTTCTAGTTCTGACTACTGAGTCCGGAATTTTGTGTTCTGAGTTCTGATCACTGAGTTCTGATAAGTGAGTTCTGAATTCTTAGCTGTGACATCTGAGTTCTGAGTTCTCATTTCTCAGTTCTGAATATTGAGTTATGAATTCTCAACTCTTAGCTCTTAGCTCTGAGTTCGGAGTTCTAAATTCTACAGTCTGTATTCTGATTTCAGAGTTGTGAATTCTGTGACCAGAATTCAGAGTTGAGATTTCTGAGTTCTGAATTCTGAGTACTGAATGTTAAGTTCTGAGTTCCGAATTCTGTGTTCCGGCTCTGAATTCGGACTTCTGAATTCTGAATTTTGAATTCTGAGATCTGTATCTCAGTTCTGATTTCTGAGTCGTGGATTCTGAGTTACGTACCCTGAGTAATTGATTCTGAGTTCTGACTTCAAAGTTCTCAATTGCGTTCTGAATTCTGAGTTCTGATTTCACAATCCTGAGTTACAGTTCTGATTTCTGCGTTTTGAGTTCTGAATTGTGTGTTCTGAATCTGAGTTCCGAATTCTAAGGTGTGAATTCTGAGTTCTGAATCATGAGTACTCCACACTGTGTTCTGAGTTCTGAGAACTGAGTTCTGAATTCTGAGTTCTGTGTTCTGAATTCCGCATTCTGAGTTCCAAATTCTGATTTCCAAGTTTAGAATTCTGACTTAGGATTCTGAGTTCCGAATTCTGAGGTGTGAATTCAGAGTTCTTATTTCTGAGTGCTGAGAACTGAGTTCTTTGTTCTGAATTCTAAGTTATGAAGGCCGTAGTCTGAGTTCCAAATACTCATTTCCAAGTTCTGATATTCGAGTTTGAATTCTGAGTTCAGAATTCTAAGGTGAGAATTCTGGGTTATGAATTCTGGGTTCTGAATACTGAGTTGTGATTTCTGAGTTCTGAATTTTGAGTTCTGCGTACTGAATTTTGAGTTCTGAGTTAGGAATTTTGTGTCCTGGGCTCTGAATTCGGATTTCTGAATTCTGATTTGTGAATTTTGAGAACTGAGTCTCATTTATGAATTCCTAGTCACGAATTCTGTGTGGTGAATTGTGACTTCTGAGTTCTGAAATTTCAACTCTGAGTTCTTTGTCTGAGTTAGGAGTCCGAATATCTGAGTTCTATATTCTGAAGTCTAACTATCGAGTTCTGAGTTCTGAGTTCTGACTTCTGAGTTCTGACTTCTGAGTTCTGACATCTGAGTCTTGTGTTCTGAGTTATGAATTTCAGTTCTGAAATGAGAATTCTGAGTTCAGGGTTGTAAACTCTGAGTTCTGGTTCCTGAGGTCTGCATTCTGAGTTCTGAATTGTGAGTTTGAGTCTGCATGCTGAACTCTGAATACTGATCACTGTATTGTGTGTTCTGATTTCTAAGTTGTCAATTCTGTGTGCTGAACTGCGAGATCTGAATACTGAGTTGTCATGCTGAGTTCTGAACTCTGAATTCTGAATTCTGAGTTCTGAGTTCTGAGGAATGAATTCTCAATCCCAAGTGCTACACTCTGAGATCTGAGTTTGAATTCTGAGTTGTTAGTTCTATTTTCTGAGTTTTGAATGCTGAGATTTGAGATTTTGTTGTGCATTATGTTTTTATGAGTGCCGAGTTCTGAATTTTGAGGTCTGAATCTTGAGTACTGTATTCTGAGTTCTGAGTTCAAATTTTTCAATTGCGTTCTGAATTCTGAGTTCTGAGTTCAGAATTCTGAGTTAGAAATTCTGAGTTCGCAGTTTCTAGTTCTGACTACTGAGTCCGGAATTTTGTGTTCTGAGTTCTGATCACTGAGTTCTGATAAGTGAGTTCTGAATTCTTAGCTGTGACATCTGAGTTCTGAGTTCTCATTTCTCAGTTCTGAATATTGAGTTATGAATTCTCAACTCTTAGCTCTTAGCTCTGAGTTCGGAGTTCTAAATTCTACAGTCTGTATTCTGATTTCAGAGTTGTGAATTCTGTGACCAGAATTCAGAGTTGAGATTTCTGAGTTCTGAATTCTGAGTACTGAATGTTAAGTTCTGAGTTCCGAATTCTGTGTTCCGGTTCTGAATTCGGACTTCTGAATTCTGAATTTTGAATTCTGAGATCTGTATCTCAGTTCTGATTTCTGAGTCGTGGATTCTGAGTTACGTACCCTGAGTAATTGATTCTGAGTTCTGACTTCAAAGTTCTCCATTGCGTTCTGAATTCTGAGTTCTGATTTCACAATCCTGAGTTACAGTTCTGATTTCTGCGTTTTGAGTTCTGAATTGTGTGTTCTGAATTCTGAGTTCCGAATTCTAAGGTGTGAATTCTGAGTTCTGAATCATGAGTACTCGACACTGTGTTCTGAGTTCTGAGAACTGAGTTCTGAATTCTGAGTTCTGTGTTCTGAATTCCGCATTCTGAGTTCCAAATTCTGATTTCCAAGTTTTGAATTCTGACTTAGGATTCTGAGTTCCGAATTCTAAGGTGTGAATTCTGAGTTCTGAGTTCTGATTTCTGAGTGCTGAGAACTGAGTTCTTTGTTCTGAATTCTAAGTTATGAAGTCCGTAGTCTGAGTTCCAAATACTCATTTCCCAGTTCTGATATTCGAGTTTGAATTCTGAGTTCAGAATTCTAAGGTGAGAATTCTGGGTTATGAATTCTGGGTTCTGAATACTGAGTTGTGATTTCTGAGTTCTGAATTTTGAGTTCTGCGTACTGAATTTTGAGTTCTGAGTTAGGAATTCTGTGTCCTGGGCTCTGAATTCGGATTTCTGAATTCTGATTTGTGAATTTTGAGAACTGAGTCTCATTTATGAATTCCTAGTCACGAATTCTGTGTGGTGAATTGTGACTTCTGAGTTCTGAAATTTCAACTCTGAGTTCTTTGTCTGAGTTAGGAGTCCGAATATCTGAGTTCTATATTCTGAAGTCTAACTATCGAGTTCTGAGTTCTGAGTTCTGACTTCTGAGTTCTGACTTCTGAGTTCTGACATCTGAGTCTTGTGTTCTGAGTTATGAATTTCAGTTCTGAAATGAGAATTCTGAGTTCAGGGTTGTAAACTCTGAGTTCTGGTTCCTGAGGTCTGCATTCTGAGTTCTGAATTGTGAGTTTGAGTCTGCATGCTGAACTCTGAATACTGATCACTGTATTGTGTGTTCTGATTTCTAAGTTGTCAATTCTGTGTGCTGAACTGCGAGATCTGAATACTGAGTTGTCATGCTGAGTTCTGAACTCTGAATTCTGAATTCTGAGTTCTGAGTTCTGAGGAATGAATTTCAATCCCAAGTGCTACACTCTGAGATCTGAGTTTGAATTCTGAGTTGTTAGTTCTATTTTCTGAGTTTTGAATTCTGAGATTTGAGATTTTGTTGTGCATTATGTTTTTATGAGTGCCGAGTTCTGAATTTTGAGGTCTGAATCTTGAGTACTGTATTCTGAGTTCTGAGTTCAAATTTTTCAATTGCGTTCTGAATTCTGAGTTCAGAGTTCAGAATTCTGAGTTACAAATTCTGAGTTCGCAGTTTCTAGTTCTGACTACTGAGTCCGGAATTTTGTGTTCTGAGTTCTGATCACTGAGTTCTGATAAGTGAGTTCTGAATTCTTAGCTGTGACATCTGAGTTCTGAGTTCTCATTTCTCAGTTCTGAATACTGAGTTATGAATTCTCAACTCTTAGCTCTTAGCTCTGAGTTCGGAGTTCTAAATTCTACAGTCTGTATTCTGATTTCAGAGTTGTGAATTCTGTGACCAGAATTCAGAGTTGAGATTTCTGAGTTCTGAATTCTGAGTACTGAATGTTAAGTTCTGAGTTCCGAATTCTGTGTTCCGGTTCTGAATTCGGACTTCTGAATTCTGAATTTTGAATTCTGAGATCTGTATCTCAGTTCTGATTTCTGAGTCGTGGATTCTGAGTTACGTACCCTGAGTAATTGATTCTGAGTTCTGACTTCAAAGTTCTCAATTGCGTTCTGAATTCTGAGTTCTGATTTCACAATTCTGAGTTACAGTTCTGATTTCTGCGTTTTGAGTTCTGAATTGTGTGTTCTGAATTCTGAGTTCCGAATTCTAAGGTGTGAATTCTGAGTTCTGAATCATGAGTACTCCACACTGTGTTCTGAGTTCTGAGAACTGAGTTCTGAATTCTGAGTTCTGTGTTCTGAATTCCGTATTCTGAGTAACAAATTCTGATTTCCAAGTTTTGAATTCTGACTTAGGATTCTGAGTTCCGAATTCTAAGGTGTGAATTCTGAGTTCTGAGTACTGATTTCTGAGTGCTGAGAACTGAGTTCTTTGTTCTGAATTCTAAGTTATGAAGTCCGTAGTCTGAGTTCCAAATACTCATTTCCCAGTTCTGATATTCGAGTTTGAATTCTGAGTTCAGAATTCTAAGGTGAGAATTCTGGGTTATGAATTCTGGGTTCTGAATACTGAGTTGTGATTTCTGAGTTCTGAATTCCAAGTTCTGAGTCATCATTTCTGAATTCTGAGTTCTGAGTTATGAATTCTCAACTCTTACTTCTGAGATCTGAGTTCGGAGTTCTAAACTGAAGCCTGTATTCTGAATTCAGAGTTGTGGATTCTGAGATCAGAATTCAGAGTTGTGAGTTCTGAGTTCTGAATTCTGCGTACTGAATTTTGAGTTCTGAATTCTGTGTTCCGAATTCTGTGTCCCGGGCTCTGAATTCGGATTTCTGAATTCTGATTTGTGAATTTTGAGAACTGAGTCTCATTTATGAAATCCTAGTCACGAATTCTGTGTGGTGAATTGTGACTTCTGAGTTCTGAAGTTTCAACTCTCAGTTCTTTGTCTGAGTTAGGAGACCGAATATCTGAGTTCTATATTCTGAAGTCTAACTATCGAGTTCTGAGTTCTGAGTTCTGAGTTTTGAGTTCTGACTTCTGAGTTCTGACATCTGAGTCTTGTGTTCTGAGTTATGAATTTCAGTTCTGAAATGAGAATTCTGAGTTCAGGGTTGTAAACTCTGAGTTCTGGTTCCTGAGGTCTGCATTCTGAGTTCTGAGTGCTGAGTTCTGAATTGTGAGTTTGAGTCTGCATGCTGAACTCTGAATACTGATCACTGTATTGTGTGTTCTGATTTCTAAGTTGTCAATTCTGTGTGCTGAACTGCGAGATCTGAATACTGAGTTGTCATGCTGAGTTCTGAACTCTGAATTCTGAATTCTGAGTTCTGAGTTCTGAGGAATGAATTTCAATCCCAAGTGCTACACTCTGAGATCTGAGTTTGAATTCTGAGTTGTTAGTTCTATTTTCTGAGTTTTGAATTCTGAGATTTGAGATTTTGTTGTGCATTATGTTTTTATGAGTGCCGAGTTCTGAATTTTGAGGTCTGAATCTTGAGTACTGTATTCTGAGTTCTGAGTTCAAATTTTTCAATTGCGTTCTGAATTCTGAGTTCAGAGTTCAGAATTCTGAGTTACAAATTCTGAGTTCGCAGTTTCTAGTTCTGACTACTGAGTCCGGAATTTTGTGTTCTGAGTTCTGATAAGTGAGTTCTGATAACTGAGTTCTGAATTCTTAGCTGTGACATCTGAGTTCTGAGTTCTCATTTCTCAGTTCTGAATACTGAGTTATGAATTCTCAACTCTTAGCTCTTAGCTCTGAGTTCGGAGTTCTAAATTCTACAGTCTGTATTCTGATTTCAGAGTTGTGAATTCTGTGACCAGAATTCAGAGTTGAGATTTCTGAGTTCTGAATTCTGAGTACTGAATGTTAAGTTCTGAGTTCCGAATTCTGTGTTCCGGTTCTGAATTCGGACTTCTGAATTCTGAATTTTGAATTCTGAGATCTGTAATCCAGTTCTGATTTCTGAGTCGTGGATTCTGAGTTACGTACCCTGAGTCATTGATTCTGAATTCTGACTTCAAAGTTCTCCATTGCGTTCTGAATTCTGAGTTCTGATTTCACAATTCTGAGTTACAGTTCTGATTTCTGCGTTTTGAGTTCTGAATTGTGTGTTCTGAATTCTGAGTTCCGAATTCTAAGGTGTGAATTCTGAGTTCTGAATCATGAGTACTCCACACTGTGATCTGAGTTCTGAGAACTGAGTTCTGAATTCTGAGTTCTGTGTTCTGAATTCCGTATTCTGAGTTCCAAATTCTGATTTCCAAGTTTTGAATTCTGACTTAGGATTCTGAGTTCCGAATTCTAAGGTGTGAATTCTGAGTTCTGAGTTCTGATTTCTGAGTGCTGAGAACTGAGTTCTGTGTTCTGAATTCTAAGTTATGAAGTCCGTAGTCTGAGTTCCAAATACTCATTTCCCAGTTCTGATATTCGAGTTTGAATTCTGAGTTCAGAATTCTAAGGTGAGAATTCTGGGTTATGAATTCTGGGTTCTGAATACTGAGTTGTGATTTCTGAGTTCTGAATTCCAAGTTCTGAGTCATCATTTCTGAATTCTGAGTTCTGAGTTATGAATTCTCAACTCTTAGTTCTGAGATCTGAGTTCGGAGTTCTAAACTGAAGCCTGTATTCTGAATTCAGAGTTGTGGATTCTGAGATCAGCATTCAGAGTTGTGAGTTCTGAGTTCTGAATTCTGCGTACTGAATTTTGAGTTCTGAATTCTGCGTTCCGAATTCTGTGTCCTGGGCTCTGAATTCGGATTTCTGAATTCTGATTTGTGAATTTTGAGAACTGAGTCTCATTTATGAATTCCTAGTCACGAATTCTGTGTGGTGAATTGTGACTTCTGAGTTCTGAAATTTCAACTCTGAGTTCTTTGTCTGAGTTAGGAGTCCGAATATCTGAGTTCTATATTCTGAAGTCTAACTATCGAGTTCTGAGTTCTGAGTTCTGAGTTCTGAGTTCTGACATCTGAGTCTTGTGTTCTGAGTTATGAATTTCAGTTCTGAAATGAGAATTCTGAGTTCAGGGTTGTAAACTCTGAGTTCTGGTTCCTGAGGTCTGCATTCTGAGTTCTGAGTGCTGAGTTCTGAATTGTGAGTTTGAGTCTGCATGCTGAACTCTGAATACTGATCACTGTATTGTGTGTTCTGATTTCTAAGTTGTCAATTCTGTGTGCTGAACTGCGAGATCTGAATACTGAGTTGTCATGCTGAGTTCTGAACTCTGAATTCTGAATTCTGAGTTCTGAGTTCTGAGGCATGAATTCTCAATCCCAAGTGCTACACTCTGAGATCTGACTTTGAATTCTGAGTTGTTAGTTCTATTTTCTGAGTTTTGAATTCTGAGATTTGAGATTTTGTTGTGCATTATGTTTTTATGAGTGCCGAGTTCTGAATTTTGAGGTCTGAATCTTGAGTACTGTATTCTGAGTTCTGAGTTCAAATTTTTCAATTGCGTTCTGAATTCTGAGTTCTGAGTTCAGAATTCTGAGTTACAAATTCTGAGTTCGCAGTTTCTAGTTCTGACTACTGAGTCCGGAATTTGTGTTCTGAGTTCTGATCACTGAGTTCTGATAAGTGAGTTCTGAATTCTTAGCTGTGACATCTGAGTTCTGAGTTCTCATTTCTCAGTTCTGAATACTGAGTTATGAATTCTCAACTCTTAGCTCTTAGCTCTGAGTTCGGAGTTCTAAATTCTACAGTCTGTATTCTGATTTCAGAGTTGTGAATTCTGTGACCAGAATTCAGAGTTGAGATTTCTGAGTTCTGAATTCTGAGTACTGAATGTTAAGTTCTGAGTTCCGAATTCTGTGTTCCGGTTCTGAATTCGGACTTCTGAATTCTGAATTTTGAATTCTGAGATCTGTATCTCAGTTCTGATTTCTGAGTCGTGGATTCTGAGTTACGTACCCTGAGTAATTGATTCTGAGTTCTGACTTCAAAGTTCTCCATTGCGTTCTGAATTCTGAGTTCTGATTTCACAATCCTGAGTTACAGTTCTGATTTCTGCGTTTTGAGTTCTGAATTGTGTGTTCTGAATTCTGAGTTCCGAATTCTAAGGTGTGAATTCTGAGTTCTGAATCATGAGTACTCCACACTGTGTTCTGAGTTCTGAGAACTGAGTTCTGAATTCTGAGTTCTGTGTTCTGAATTCCGTATTCTGAGTAACAAATTCTGATTTCCAAGTTTAGAATTCTGACTTAGGATTCTGAGTTCCGAATTCTAAGGTGTGAATTCTGAGTTCTGAGTTCTGATTTCTGAGTGCTGAGAACTGAGTTCTTTGTTCTGAATTCTAAGTTATGAAGTCCGTAGTCTGAGTTCCAAATACTCATTTCCCAGTTCTGATATTCGAGTTTGAATTCTGAGTTCAGAATTCTAAGGTGAGAATTCTGGGTTATGAATTCTGGGTTCTGAATACTGAGTTGTGATTTCTGAGTTCTGAATTCCAAGTTCTGAGTCATCATTTCTGAATTCTGAGTTCTGAGTTATGAATTCTCAACTCTTAGTTCTGAGATCTGAGTTCGGAGTTCTAAACTGAAGCCTGTATTCTGAATTCAGAGTTGTGGATTCTGAGATCAGCATTCAGAGTTGTGAGTTCTGAGTTCTGAATTCTGCGTACTGAATTTTGTGTTCTGAGTTCCGAATTCTGTGTCCTGGGCTCTGAATTCGGATTTCTGAATTCTGATTTGTGAATTTTGAGAACTGACTCTCATTTATGAATTCCTAGTCACGAATTCTGTGTGGTGAATTGTGACTTCTGAGTTCTGAAATTTCAACTCTGAGTTCTTTGTCTGAGTTAGGAGTTCGAATATCTGAGTTCTATATTCTGAAGTCTAACTATCGAGTTCTGAGTTCTGAGTTCTGAGTTTTGAGTTCTGAGTTCTGAGTTCTGACATCTGAGTCTTGTGTTCTGAGTTATGAATTTCAGTTCTGAAATGAGAATTCTGAGTTCAGGGTTGTAAACTCTGAGTTCTGGTTCCTGAGGTCTGCATTCTGAGTTCTGAGTGCTGAGTTCTGAATTGTGAGTTTGAGTCTGCATGCTGAACTCTGAATGCTGATCACTGTATTGTGTGTTCTGATTTCTAAGTTGTCAATTCTGTGTGCTGAACTGCGAGATCTGAAAACCGAGTTGTCATGCTGAGTTCTGAACTCTGAATTCTGAATTCTGAGTTCTGAGTTCTGAGGCATGAATTCTCAATCCCAAGTGCTACACTCTGAGATCTGACTTTGAATTCTGAGTTGTTAATTCTATTTTCTGAGTTTTGAATTCTGAGATTTGAGATTTTGTTGTGCATTATGTTTTTATGAGTGCCGAGTTCTGAATTTTGAGGTCTGAATCTTGAGTACTGTATTCTGAGTTCTGAGTTCAAATTTTTCAATTGCGTTCTGAATTCTGAGTTCTGAGTTCAGAATTCTGAGTTACAAATTCTGAGTTCGCAGTTTCTAGTTCTGACTACTGAGTCCGGAATTTTGTATTCTGAGTTCTGATCACTGAGTTCTGATAAGTGAGTTCTGAATTCTTAGCTGTGACATCGGAGTTCTGAGTTCTCATTTCTCAGTTCTGAATACTGAGTTATGAATTCTCAACTCTTAGCTCTTAGCTCTGAGTTCGGAGTTCTAAATTCTACAGTCTGTATTCTGATTTCAGAGTTGTGAATTCTGTGACCAGAATTCAGAGTTGAGATTTCTGAGTTCTGAATTCTGAGTACTGAATGTTAAGTTCTGAGTTCCGAATTCTGTGTTCCGGTTCTGAATTCGGACTTCTGAATTCTGAATTTTGAATTCTGAGATCTGTATCTCAGTTCTGATTTCTGCGTTTTGAGTTCTGAATTGTGTGTTCTGAATTCTGAGTTCCGAATTCTAAGGTGTGAATTCTGAGTTCTGAATCATGAGTACTCCACACTGTGTTCTGAGTTCTGAGAACTGAGTTCTGAATTCTGAGTTCTGTGTTCTGAATTCCGCATTCTGAGTTCCAAATTCTGATTTCCAAGTTTTGAATTCTGACTTAGGATTCTGAGTTCCGAATTCTAAGGTGTGAATTCTGAGTTCTGAGTTCTGATTTCTGAGTGCTGAGAACTGAGTTCTTTGTTCTGAATTCTAAGTTATGAAGTCCGTAGTCTGAGTTCCAAATACTCATTTCCCAGTTCTGATATTCGAGTTTGAATTCTGAGTTCAGAATTCTAAGGTGAGAATTCTGGGTTATGAATTCTGGGTTCTGAATACTGAGTTGTGATTTCTGAGTTCTGAATTTTGAGTTCTGAGTTAGGAATTCTGTGTCCTGGGCTCTGAATTCGGATTTCTGAATTCTGATTTGTGAATTTTGAGAACTGAGTCTCATTTATGAATTCCTAGTCACGAATTCTGTGTGGTGAATTGTGACTTCTGAGTTCTGAAATTTCAACTCTGAGTTCTTTGTCTGAGTTAGGAGTCCGAATATCTGAGTTCTATATTCTGAAGTCTAACTATCGAGTTCTGAGTTCTGAGTTCTGACTTCTGAGTTCTGACTTCTGAGTTCTGACATCTGAGTCTTGTGTTCTGAGTTATGAATTTCAGTTCTGAAATGAGAATTCTGAGTTCAGGGTTGTAAACTCTGAGTTCTGGTTCCTGAGGTCTGCATTCTGAGTTCTGAATTGTGAGTTTGAGTCTGCATGCTGAACTCTGAATACTGATCACTGTATTGTGTGTTCTGATTTCTAAGTTGTCAATTCTGTGTGCTGAACTGCGAGATCTGAATACTGAGTTGTCATGCTGAGTTCTGAACTCTGAATTCTGAATTCTGAGTTCTGAGTTCTGAGGAATGAATTCTCAATCCAAAGTGCTACACTCTGAGATCTGAGTTTGAATTCTGAGTTGTTAATTCTATTTTCTGAGTTTTGAATGCTGAGATTTGAGATTTTGTTGTGCATTATGTTTTTATGAGTGCCGAGTTCTGAATTTTGAGGTCTGAATCTTGAGTACTGTATTCTGCTTTCTGAGTTCAAATTTTTCAATTGCGTTCTGAATTCTGAGTTCTGAGTTCAGAATTCTGAGTTACAAATTCTGAGTTCGCAGTTTCTAGTTCTGACTACTGAGTCCGGAATTTTGTGTTCTGAGTTCTGATCACTGAGTTCTGATAAGTGAGTTCTGAATTCTTAGCTGTGACATCTGAGTTCTGAGTTCTCATTTCTCAGTTCTGAATATTGAGTTATGAATTCTCAACTCTTAGCTCTTAGCTCTGAGTTCGGAGTTCTAAATTCTACAGTCTGTATTCTGATTTCAGAGTTGTGAATTCTGTGACCAGAATTCAGAGTTGAGATTTCTGAGTTCTGAATTCTGAGTACTGAATGTTAAGTTCTGAGTTCCGAATTATGTGTTCCGGTTCTGAATTCGGACTTCTGAATTCTGAATTTTGAATTCTGAGATCTGTATCTCAGTTCTGATTTCTGAGTCGTGGATTCTGAGTTACGCACCCTGAGTAATTGATTCTGAGTTCTGACTTCAAAGTTCTCAATTGCGTTCTGAATTCTGAGTTCTGATTTCACAATCCTGAGTTACAGTTCTGATTTCTGCGTTTTGAGTTCTGAATTGTGTGTTCTGAATTCTGAGTTCCGAATTCTAAGGTGTGAATTCTGAGTTCTGAATCATGAGTACTCGACACTGTGTTCTGAGTTCTGAGAACTGAGTTCTGAATTCTGAGTTCTGTGTTCTGAATTCCGCATTCTGAGTTCCAAATTCTGATTTCCAAGTTTTGAATTCTGACTTAGGATTCTGAGTTCCGAATTCTAAGGTGTGAATTCTGAGTTCTGAGTTCTGATTTCTGAGTGCTGAGAACTGAGTTCTTTGTTCTGAATTCTAAGTTATGAAGTCCGTAGTCTGAGTTCCAAATACTCATTTCCCAGTTCTGATATTCGAGTTTGAATTCTGAGTTCAGAATTCTAAGGTGAGAATTCTGGGTTATGAATTCTGGGTTCTGAATACTGAGTTGTGATTTCTGAGTTCTGAATTCCAAGTTCTGAGTCATCATTTCTGAATTCTGAGTTCTGAGTTATGAATTCTCAACTCTTAGTTCTGAGATCTGAGTTCGGAGTTCTAAACTGAAGCCTGTATTCGGAAATCAGAGTTGTGGATTCTGAGATCAGCATTCAGAGTTGTGAGTTCTGAGTTCTGAATTCTGCGTACTGAATTTTGTGTTCTGAGTTCCGAATTCTGTGTCCTGGGCTCTGAATTCGGATTTCTGAATTCTGATTTGTGAATTTTGAGAACTGACTCTCATTTATGAATTCCTAGTCACGAATTCTGTGTGGTGAATTGTGACTTCTGAGTTCTGAAATTTCAACTCTGAGTTCTTTGTCTGAGTTAGGAGTTCGAATATCTGAGTTCTATATTCTGAAGTCTAACTATCGAGTTCTGAGTTCTGAGTTCTGAGTTTTGAGTTCTGACTTCTGAGTTCTGACATCTGAGTCTTGTGTTCTGAGTTATGAATTTCAGTTCTGAAATGAGAATTCTGAGTTCAGGGTTGTAAACTCTGAGTTCTGGTTCCTGAGGTCTGCATTCTGAGTTCTGAGTGCTGAGTTCTGAATTGTGAGTTTGAGTCTGCATGCTGAACTCTGAATGCTGATCACTGTATTGTGTGTTCTGATTTCTAAGTTGTCAATTCTGTGTGCTGAACTGCGAGATCTGAAAACTGAGTTGTCATGCTGAGTTCTGAACTCTGAATTCTGAATTCTGAGTTCTGAGTTCTGAGGCATGAATTCTCAATCCCAAGTGCTACACTCTGAGATCTGAGTTTGAATTCTGAGTTGTTAATTCTATTTTCTGAGTTTTGAATTCTGAGATTTGAGATTTTGTTGTGCATTATGTTTTTATGAGTGCCGAGTTCTGAATTTTGAGGTCTGAATCTTGAGTACTCTATTCTGAGTTCTGAGTTCAAATTTTTCAATTGCGTTCTGAATTCTGAGTTCTGAGTTCAGAATTCTGAGTTACAAATTCTGAGTTCGCAGTTTCTAGTTCTGACTACTGAGTCCGGAATTTGTGTTCTGAGTTCTGATCACTGAGTTCTGATAAGTGAGTTCTGAATTCTTAGCTGTGACATCTGAGTTCTGAGTTCTCATTTCTCAGTTCTGAATACTGAGTTATGAATTCTCAACTCTTAGCTCTTAGCTCTGAGTTCGGAGTTCTAAATTCTACAGTCTGTATTCTGATTTCAGAGTTGTGAATTCTGTGACCAGAATTCAGAGTTGAGATTTCTGAGTTCTGAATTCTGAGTACTGAATGTTAAGTTCTGAGTTCCGAATTCTGTGTTCCGGTTCTGAATTCGGACTTCTGAATTCTGAATTTTGAATTCTGAGATCTGTATCTCAGTTCTGATTTCTGAGTCGTGGATTCTGAGTTACGTACCCTGAGTAATTGATTCTGAGTTCTGACTTCAAAGTTCTCCATTGCGTTCTGAATTCTGAGTTCTGATTTCACAATCCTGAGTTACAGTTCTGATTTCTGCGTTTTGAGTTCTGAATTGTGTGTTCTGAATTCTGAGTTCCGAATTCTAAGGTGTGAATTCTGAGTTCTGAATCAAGAGTACTCCACACTGTGTTCTGAGTTCTGAGAACTGAGTTCTGAATTCTGAGTTCTGTGTTCTGAATTCCGTATTCTGAGTAACAAATTCTGATTTCCAAGTTTTGAATTCTGACTTAGGATTCTGAGTTCCGAATTCTAAGGTGTGAATTCTGAGTTCTGAGTTCTGATTTCTGAGTGCTGAGAACTGAGTTCTTTGTTCTGAATTCTAAGTTATGAAGTCCGTAGTCTGAGTTCCAAATACTCATTTCCCAGTTCTGATATTCGAGTTTGAATTCTGAGTTCAGAATTCTAAGGTGAGAATTCTGGGTTATGAATTCTGGGTTCTGAATACTGAGTTGTGATTTCTGAGTTCTGAATTCCAAGTTCTGAGTCATCATTTCTGAATTCTGAGTTCTGAGTTATGAATTCTCAACTCTTAGTTCTGAGATCTGAGTTCGGAGCTCTAAACTGAAGCCTGTATTCTGAATTCAGAGTTGTGGATTCTGAGATCAGCATTCAGAGTTGTGAGTTCTGAGTTCTGAATTCTGCGTACTGAATTTTGAGTTCTGAATTCTGCGTTCCGAATTCTGTGTCCTGGGCTCTGAATTCGGATTTCTGAATTCTGATTTGTGAATTTTGAGAACTGAGTCTCATTTATGAATTCCTAGTCACGAATTCTGTGTGGTGAATTGTGACTTATGAGTTCTGAAATTTCAACTCTGAGTTCTTTGTCTGAGTTAGGAGTCCGAATATCTGAGTTCTATATTCTGAAGTCTAACTATCGAGTTCTGAGTTCTGAGTTCTGAGTTCTGACATCTGAGTCTTGTGTTCTGAGTTATGAATTTCAGTTCTGAAATGAGAATTCTGAGTTCAGGGTTGTAAACTCTGAGTTCTGGTTCCTGAGGTCTGCATTCTGAGTTCTGAGTGCTGAGTTCTGAATTGTGAGTTTGAGTCTGCATGCTGAACTCTGAATACTGATCACTGTATTGTGTGTTCTGATTTCTAAGTTGTCAATTCTGTGTGCTGAACTGCGAGATCTGAATACTGAGTTGTCATGCTGAGTTCTGAACTCTGAATTCCGTATTCTGAGTTCCAAATTCTGATTTCCAAGTTTTGAATTCTGACTTAGGATTCTGAGTTCCGAATTCTAAGGTGTGAATTCTGAGTTCTGAGTTCTGATTTCTGAGTGCTGAGAACTGAGTTCTTTGTTCTGAATTCTAAGTTATGAAGTCCATAGTCTGAGTTCCAAATACTCATTTCCCAGTTCTGATATTCGAGTTTGAATTCTGAGTTCAGAATTCTAAGGTGAGAATTCTGGGTTATGAATTCTGGGTTCTGAATACTGAGTTGTGATTTCTGAGTTCTGAATTCCAAGTTCTGAGTCATCATTTCTGAATTCTGAGTTCTGAGTGATGAATTCTCAAGTCTTAGTTCTGAGATCTGAGTTCGGAGTTCTAAACTGAAGCCTGTATTCTGAATTCAGAGTTGTGGATTCTGAGATCAGCATTCAGAGTTGTGAGTTCTGAGTTCCGAATTCTGTGTCCTGGGCTCTGAATTCGGGTTTCTGAATTCTGATTTGTGAATTTTGAGAACTGAGTCTCATTTATGAATTCCTAGTCACGAATTCTGTGTGGTGAATTGTGACTTCTGAGTTCTGAAATTTCAACTCTGAGTTCTTTGTCTGAGTTAGGAGTCCGAATATCTGAGTTCTATATTCTGAAGTCTAACTATCGAGTTCTGAGTTCTGAGTTCTGACTTCTGAGTTCTGACTTCTGAGTTCTGACATCTGAGTCTTGTGTTCTGAGTTATGAATTTCAGTTCTGAAATGAGAATTCTGAGTTCAGGGTTGTAAACTCTGAGTTCTGGTTCCTGAGGTCTGCATTCTGAGTTCTGAATTGTGAGTTTGAGTCTGCATGCTGAACTCTGAATACTGATCACTGTATTGTGTGTTCTGATTTCTAAGTTGTCAATTCTGTGTGCTGAACTGCGAGATCTGAATACTGAGTTGTCATGCTGAGTTCTGAACTCTGAATTCTGAATTCTGAGTTCTGACTTCTGAGGCATGAATTCTCAATCCAAAGTGCTACACTCTGAGATCTGAGTTTGAATTCTGAGTTGTTAGTTCTATTTTCTGAGTTTTGAATGCTGAGATTTGAGATTTTGTTGTGCATTATGTTTTTATGAGTGCCGAGTTCTGAATTTTGAGGTCTGAATCTTGAGTACTCTATTCTGAGTTCTGAGTTCAAATTTTTCAATTGCGTTCTGAATTCTGAGTTCTGAGTTCAGAATTCTGAGTTAGAAATTCTGAGTTCGCAGTTTCTAGTTCTGACTACTGAGTCCGGAATTTGTGTTCTGAGTTCTGATCACTGAGTTCTGATAAGTGAGTTCTGAATTCTTAGCTGTGACATCTGAGTTCTGAGTTCTCATTTCTCAGTTCTGAATACTGAGTTATGAATTCTCAACTCTTAGCTCTTAGCTCTGAGTTCGGAGTTCTAAATTCTACAGTCTGTATTCTGATTTCAGAGTTGTGAATTCTGTGACCAGAATTCAGAGTTGAGATTTCTGAGTTCTGAATTCTGAGTACTGAATGTTAAGTTCTGAGTTCCGAATTCTGTGTTCCGGTTCTGAATTCGGACTTCTGAATTCTGAATTTTGAATTCTGAGATCTGTATCTCAGTTCTGATTTCTGAGTCGTGGATTCTGAGTTACGTACCCTGAGTAATTGATTCTGAGTTCTGACTTCAAAGTTCTCCATTGCGTTCTGAATTCTGAGTTCTGATTTCACAATCCTGAGTTACAGTTCTGATTTCTGCGTTTTGAGTTCTGAATTGTGTGTTCTGAATTCTGAGTTCCGAATTCTAAGGTGTGAATTCTGAGTTCTGAATCATGAGTACTCCACCCTGTGTTCTGAGTTCTGAGAACTGAGTTCTGAATTCTGAGTTCTGTGTTCTGAATTCCGTATTCTGAGTAACAAATTCTGATTTCCAAGTTTTGAATTCTGACTTAGGATTCTGAGTTCCGAATTCTAAGGTGTGAATTCTGAGTTCTGAGTTCTGATTTCTGAGTGCTGAGAACTGAGTTCTTTGTTCTGAATTCTAAGTTATGAAGTCCGTAGTCTGAGTTCCAAATACTCATTTCCCAGTTCTGATATTCGAGTTTGAATTCTGAGTTCAGAATTCTAAGGTGAGAATTCTGGGTTATGAATTCTGGGTTCTGAATACTGAGTTGTGATTTCTGAGTTCTGAATTCCAAGTTCTGAGTCATCATTTCTGAATTCTGAGTTCTGAGTTATGAATTCTCAACTCTTAGTTCTGAGATCTGAGTTCGGAGTTCTAAACTGAAGCCTGTATTCTGAATTCAGAGTTGTGGATTCTGAGATCAGCATTCAGAGTTGTGAGTTCTGAGTTCTGAATTCTGCGTACTGAATTTTGAGTTCTGAATTCTGCGTTCCGAATTCTGTGTCCTGGGCTCTGAATTCGGATTTCTGAATTCTGATTTGTGAATTTTGAGAACTGAGTCTCATTTATGAATTCCTAGTCACGAATTCTGTGTGGTGAATTGTGACTTCTGAGTTCTGAAATTTCAACTCTGAGTTCTTTGTCTGAGTTAGGAGTCCGAATATCTGAGTTCTATATTCTGAAGTCTAACTATCGAGTTCTGAGTTCTGAGTTCTGACTTCTGAGTTCTGACATCTGAGTCTTGTGTTCTGAGTTATGAATTTCAGTTCTGAAATGAGAATTCTGAGTTCAGGGTTGTAAACTCTGAGTTCTGGTTCCTGAGGTCTGCATTCTGAGTTCTGAGTGCTGAGTTCTGAATTGTGAGTTTGAGTCTGCATGCTGAACTCTGAATACTGATCACTGTATTGTGTGTTCTGATTTCTAAGTTGTCAATTCTGTGTGCTGAACTGCGAGATCTGAATACTGAGTTGTCATGCTGAGTTCTGAACTCTGAATTCTGAATTCTGAGTTCTGAGTTCTGAGGCATGAATTCTCAATCCCAAGTGCTACACTCTGAGATCTGACTTTGAATTCTGAGTTGTTAGTTCTATTTTCTGAGTTTTGAATTCTGAGATTTGAGATTTTGTTGTGCATTATGTTTTTATGAGTGCCGAGTTCTGAATTTTGAGGTCTGAATCTTGAGTACTGTATTCTGAGTTCTGAGTTCAAATTTTTCAATTGCGTTCTGAATTCTGAGTTCTGAGTTCAGAATTCTGAGTTACAAATTCTGAGTTCGCAGTTTCTAGTTCTGACTACTGAGTCCGGAATTTGTGTTCTGAGTTCTGATCACTGAGTTCTGATAAGTGAGTTCTGAATTCTTAGCTGTGACATCTGAGTTCTGAGTTCTCATTTCTCAGTTCTGAATACTGAGTTATGAATTCTCAACTCTTAGCTCTTAGCTCTGAGTTCGGAGTTCTAAATTCTACAGTCTGTATTCTGATTTCAGAGTTGTGAATTCTGTGACCAGAATTCAGAGTTGAGATTTCTGAGTTCTGAATTCTGAGTACTGAATGTTAAGTTCTGAGTTCCGAATTCTGTGTTCCGGTTCTGAATTCGGACTTCTGAATTCTGAATTTTGAATTCTGAGATCTGTATCTCAGTTCTGATTTCTGAGTCGTGGATTCTGAGTTACGTACCCTGAGTAATTGATTCTGAGTTCTGACTTCAAAGTTCTCCATTGCGTTCTGAATTCTGAGTTCTGATTTCACAATCCTGAGTTACAGTTCTGATTTCTGCGTTTTGAGTTCTGAATTGTGTGTTCTGAATTCTGAGTTCCGAATTCTAAGGTGTGAATTCTGAGTTCTGAATCAAGAGTACTCCACACTGTGTTCTGAGTTCTGAGAACTGAGTTCTGAATTCTGAGTTCTGTGTTCTGAATTCCGTATTCTGAGTAACAAATTCTGATTTCCAAGTTTTGAATTCTGACTTAGGATTCTGAGTTCCGAATTCTAAGGTGTGAATTCTGAGTTCTGAGTTCTGATTTCTGAGTGCTGAGAACTGAGTTCTTTGTTCTGAATTCTAAGTTATGAAGTCCGTAGTCTGAGTTCCAAATACTCATTTCCCAGTTCTGATATTCGAGTTTGAATTCTGAGTTCAGAATTCTAAGGTGAGAATTCTGGGTTATGAATTCTGGGTTCTGAATACTGAGTTGTGATTTCTGAGTTCTGAATTCCAAGTTCTGAGTCATCATTTCTGAATTCTGAGTTCTGAGTTATGAATTCTCAACTCTTAGTTCTGAGATCTGAGTTCGGAGCTCTAAACTGAAGCCTGTATTCTGAATTCAGAGTTGTGGATTCTGAGATCAGCATTCAGAGTTGTGAGTTCTGAGTTCTGAATTCTGCGTACTGAATTTTGAGTTCTGAATTCTGCGTTCCGAATTCTGTGTCCTGGGCTCTGAATTCGGATTTCTGAATTCTGATTTGTGAATTTTGAGAACTGAGTCTCATTTATGAATTCCTAGTCACGAATTCTGTGTGGTGAATTGTGACTTATGAGTTCTGAAATTTCAACTCTGAGTTCTTTGTCTGAGTTAGGAGTCCGAATATCTGAGTTCTATATTCTGAAGTCTAACTATCGAGTTCTGAGTTCTGAGTTCTGAGTTCTGAGTTCTGACATCTGAGTCTTGTGTTCTGAGTTATGAATTTCAGTTCTGAAATGAGAATTCTGAGTTCAGGGTTGTAAACTCTGAGTTCTGGTTCCTGAGGTCTGCATTCTGAGTTCTGAGTGCTGAGTTCTGAATTGTGAGTTTGAGTCTGCATGCTGAACTCTGAATACTGATCACTGTATTGTGTGTTCTGATTTCTAAGTTGTCAATTCTGTGTGCTGAACTGCGAGATCTGAATACTGAGTTGTCATGCTGAGTTCTGAACTCTGAATTCCGTATTCTGAGTTCCAAATTCTGATTTCCAAGTTTTGAATTCTGACTTAGGATTCTGAGTTCCGAATTCTAAGGTGTGAATTCTGAGTTCTGAGTTCTGATTTCTGAGTGCTGAGAACTGAGTTCTTTGTTCTGAATTCTAAGTTATGAAGTCCATAGTCTGAGTTCCAAATACTCATTTCCCAGTTCTGATATTCGAGTTTGAATTCTGAGTTCAGAATTCTAAGGTGAGAATTCTGGGTTATGAATTCTGGGTTCTGAATACTGAGTTGTGATTTCTGAGTTCTGAATTCCAAGTTCTGAGTCATCATTTCTGAATTCTGAGTTCTGAGTGATGAATTCTCAACTCTTAGTTCTGAGATCTGAGTTCGGAGTTCTAAACTGAAGCCTGTATTCTGAATTCAGAGTTGTGGATTCTGAGATCAGCATTCAGAGTTGTGAGTTCTGAGTTCCGAATTCTGTGTCCTGGGCTCTGAATTCGGGTTTCTGAATTCTGATTTGTGAATTTTGAGAACTGAGTCTCATTTATGAATTCCTAGTCACGAATTCTGTGTGGTGAATTGTGACTTCTGAGTTCTGAAATTTCAACTCTGAGTTCTTTGTCTGAGTTAGGAGTCCGAATATCTGAGTTCTATATTCTGAAGTCTAACTATCGAGTTCTGAGTTCTGAGTTCTGACTTCTGAGTTCTGACTTCTGAGTTCTGACATCTGAGTCTTGTGTTCTGAGTTATGAATTTCAGTTCTGAAATGAGAATTCTGAGTTCAGGGTTGTAAACTCTGAGTTCTGGTTCCTGAGGTCTGCATTCTGAGTTCTGAATTGTGAGTTTGAGTCTGCATGCTGAACTCTGAATACTGATCACTGTATTGTGTGTTCTGATTTCTAAGTTGTCAATTCTGTGTGCTGAACTGCGAGATCTGAATACTGAGTTGTCATGCTGAGTTCTGAACTCTGAATTCTGAATTCTGAGTTCTGACTTCTGAGGCATGATTTCTCAATCCAAAGTGCTACACTCTGAGATCTGAGTTTGAATTCTGAGTTGTTAGTTCTATTTTCTGAGTTTTGAATGCTGAGATTTGAGATTTTGTTGTGCATTATGTTTTTATGAGTGCCGAGTTCTGAATTTTGAGGTCTGAATCTTGAGTACTCTATTCTGAGTTCTGAGTTCAAATTTTTCAATTGCGTTCTGAATTCTGAGTTCTGAGTTCAGAATTCTGAGTTAGAAATTCTGAGTTCGCAGTTTCTAGTTCTGACTACTGAGTCCGGAATTTGTGTTCTGAGTTCTGATAAGTGAGTTCTGATAACTGAGTTCTGAATTCTTAGCTGTGACATCTGAGTTCTGAGTTCTCATTTCTCAGTTCTGAATACTGAGTTATGAATTCTCAACTCTTAGCTCTTAGCTCTGAGTTCGGAGTTCTAAATTCTACAGTCTGTATTCTGATTTCAGAGTTGTGAATTCTGTGACCAGAATTCAGAGTTGAGATTTCTGAGTTCTGAATTCTGAGTACTGAATGTTAAGTTCTGAGTTCCGAATTCTGTGTTCCGGTTCTGAATTCGGACTTCTGAATTCTGAATTTTGAATTCTGAGATCTGTATCTCAGTTAGGTTTTCTGAGTCGTGGATTCTGAGTTACGTACCCTGAGTAATTGATTCTGAGTTCTGACTTCAAAGTTCTCCATTGCGTTCTGAATTCTGAGTTCTGATTTCACAATCCTGAGTTACAGTTCTGATTTCTGCGTTTTGAGTTCTGAATTGTGTGTTCTGAATTCTGAGTTCCGAATTCTAAGGTGTGAATTCTGAGTTCTGAATCATGAGTACTCCACACTGTGTTCTGAGTTCTGAGAACTGAGTTCTGAATTCTGAGTTCTGTGTTCTGAATTCCGTATTCTGAGTTCCAAATTCTGAGTGCCAAGTTTTGAATTCTGACTTAGGATTCTGAGTTCCGAATTCTAAGGTGTGAATTCTGAGTTCTGAGTTCTGATTTCTGAGTGCTGAGAACTGAGTTCTTTGTTCTGAATTCTAAGTTATGAAGTCCGTAGTCTGAGCTCCAAATACTCATTTCCCAGTTCTGATATTCGAGTTTGAATTCTGAGTTCAGAATTCTAAGGTGAGAATTCTGGGTTATGAATTCTGGGTTCTGAATACTGAGTTGTGATTTCTGAGTTCTGAATTCCAAGTTCTGAGTCATCATTTCTGAATTCTGAGTTCTGAGTTATGAATTCTCAACTCTTAGTTCTGAGATCTGAGTTCGGAGTTCTAAACTGAAGCCTGTATTCTGAATTCAGAGTTGTGGATTCTGAGATCAGCATTCAGAGTTGTGAGTTCTGAGTTCTGAATTCTGCGTACTGAATTTTGAGTTCTGAATTCTGCGTTCCGAATTCTGTGTCCTGGGCTCTGAATTCGGATTTCTGAATTCTGATTTGTGAATTTTGAGAACTGAGTCTCATTTATGAATTCCTAGTCACGAATTCTGTGTGGTGAATTGTGACTTCTGAGTTCTGAAATTTCAACTCTGAGTTCTTTGTCTGAGTTAGGAGTCCGAATATCTGAGTTCTATATTCTGAAATCTAACTATCGAGTTCTGAGTTCTGAGTTCTGAGTTCTGAGTTCTGAGTTCTGACATCTGAGTCTTGTGTTCTGAGTTATGAATTTCAGTTCTGAAATGAGAATTCTGAGTTCAGGGTTGTAAACTCTGAGTTCTGGTTCCTGAGGTCTGCATTCTGAGTTCTGAGTGCTGAGTTCTGAATTGTGAGTTTGAGTCTGCATGCTGAACTCTGAATACTGATCACTGTATTGTGTGTTCTGATTTCTAAGTTGTCAATTCTGTGTGCTGAACTGCGAGATCTGAATACTGAGTTGTCATGCTGAGTTCTGAACTCTGAATTCTGAATTCTGAGTTCTGAGTTCTGAGGCATGAATTCTCAGTCCCAAGTGCTACACTCTGAGATCTGACTTTGAATTCTGAGTTGTTAGTTCTATTTTCTGAGTTTTGAATTCTGAGATTTGAGATTTTGTTGTGCATTATGTTTTTATGAGTGCCGAGTTCTGAATTTTGAGGTCTGAATCTTGAGTACTGTATTCTGAGTTCTGAGTTCAAATTTTTCAATTGCGTTCTGAATTCTGAGTTCTGAGTTCAGAATTCTGAGTTACAAATTCTGAGTTCGCAGTTTCTAGTTCTGACTACTGAGTCCGGAATTTGTGTTCTGAGTTCTGATCACTGAGTTCTGATAAGTGAGTTCTGAATTCTTAGCTGTGACATCTGAGTTCTGAGTTCTCATTTCTCAGTTCTGAATACTGAGTTATGAATTCTCAACTCTTAGCTCTTAGCTCTGAGTTCGGAGTTCTAAATTCTACAGTCTGTATTCTGATTTCAGAGTTGTGAATTCTGTGACCAGAATTCAGAGTTGAGATTTCTGAGTTCTGAATTCTGAGTACTGAATGTTAAGTTCTGAGTTCCGAATTCTGTGTTCCGGTTCTGAATTCGGACTTCTGAATTCTGAATTTTGAATTCTGAGATCTGTATCTCAGTTCTGATTTCTGAGTCGTGGATTCTGAGTTACGTACCCTGAGTAATTGATTCTGAGTTCTGACTTCAAAGTTCTCCATTGCGTTCTGAATTCTGAGTTCTGATTTCACAATCCTGAGTTACAGTTCTGATTTCTGCGTTTTGAGTTCTGAATTGTGTGTTCTGAATTCTGAGTTCCGAATTCTAAGGTGTGAATTCTGAGTTCTGAATCATGAGTACTCCACACTGTGTTCTGAGTTCTGAGAACTGAGTTCTGAATTCTGAGTTCTGTGTTCTGAATTCCGTATTCTGAGTAACAAATTCTGATTTCCAAGTTTTGAATTCTGACTTAGGATTCTGAGTTCCGAATTCTAAGGTGTGAATTCTGAGTTCTGAGTTCTGATTTCTGAGTGCTGAGAACTGAGTTCTTTGTTCTGAATTCTAAGTTATGAAGTCCGTAGTCTGAGTTCCAAATACTCATTTCCCAGTTCTGATATTCGAGTTTGAATTCTGAGTTCAGAATTCTAAGGTGAGAATTCTGGGTTATGAATTCTGGGTTCTGAATACTGAGTTGTGATTTCTGAGTTCTGAATTCCAAGTTCTGAGTCATCATTTCTGAATTCTGAGTTCTGAGTTATGAATTCTCAACTCTTAGTTCTGAGATCTGAGTTCGGAGTTCTAAACTGAAGCCTGTATTCTGAATTCAGAGTTGTGGATTCTGAGATCAGCATTCAGAGTTGTGAGTTCTGAGTTCTGAATTCTGCGTACTGAATTTTGAGTTCTGAATTCTGCGTTCCGAATTCTGTGTCCTGGGCTCTGAATTCGGATTTCTGAATTCTGATTTGTGAATTTTGAGAACTGAGTCTCATTTATGAATTCCTAGTCACGAATTCTGTGTGGTGAATTGTGACTTCTGAGTTCTGAAATTTCAACTCTGAGTTCTTTGTCTGAGTTAGGAGTCCGAATATCTGAGTTCTATATTCTTAAGTCTAACTATCGAGTTCTGAGTTCTGAGTTCTGAGTTCTGAGTTCTGAGTTCTGACATCTGAGTCTTGTGTTCTGAGTTATGAATTTCAGTTCTGAAATGAGAATTCTGAGTTCAGGGTTGTAAACTCTGAGTTCTGGTTCCTGAGGTCTGCATTCTGAGTTCTGAGTGCTGAGTTCTGAATTGTGAGTTTGAGTCTGCATGCTGAACTCTGAATACTGATCACTGTATTGTGTGTTCTGATTTCTAAGTTGTCAATTCTGTGTGCTGAACTGCGAGATCTGAATACTGAGTTGTCATGCTGAGTTCTGAACTCTGAATTCTGAATTCTGAGTTCTGAGTTCTGAGGCATGAATTCTCAATCCCAAGTGCTACACTCTGAGATCTGACTTTGAATTCTGAGTTGTTAGTTCTATTTTCTGAGTTTTGAATTCTGAGATTTGAGATTTTGTTGTGCATTATGTTTTTATGAGTGCCGAGTTCTGAATTTTGAGGTCTGAATCTTGAGTACTGTATTCTGAGTTCTGAGTTCAAATTTTTCAATTGCGTTCTGAATTCTGAGTTCTGAGTTCAGAATTCTGAGTTACAAATTCTGAGTTCGCAGTTTCTAGTTCTGACTACTGAGTCCGGAATTTGTGTTCTGAGTTCTGATCACTGAGTTCTGATAAGTGAGTTCTGAATTCCTAGCTGTGACATCTGAGTTCTGAGTTCTCATTTCTCAGTTCTGAATACTGAGTTATGAATTCTCAACTCTTAGCTCTTAGCTCTGAGTTCGGAGTTCTAAATTCTACAGTCTGTATTCTGATTTCAGAGTTGTGAATTCTGTGACCAGAATTCAGAGTTGAGATTTCTGAGTTCTGAATTCTGAGTACTGAATGTTAAGTTCTGAGTTCCGAATTCTGTGTTCCGGTTCTGAATTCGGACTTCTGAATTCTGAATTTTGAATTCTGAGATCTGTATCTCAGTTCTGATTTCTGAGTCGTGGATTCTGAGTTACGTACCCTGAGTAATTGATTCTGAGTTCTGACTTCAAAGTTCTCCATTGCGTTCTGAATTCTGAGTTCTGATTTCACAATCCTGAGTTACAGTTCTGATTTCTGCGTTTTGAGTTCTGAATTGTGTGTTCTGAATTCTGAGTTCCGAATTCTAAGGTGTGAATTCTGAGTTCTGAATCATGAGTACTCCACACTGTGTTCTGAGTTCTGAGAACTGAGTTCTGAATTCTGAGTTCTGTGTTCTGAATTCCGTATTCTGAGTAACAAATTCTGATTTCCAAGTTTTGAATTCTGACTTAGGATTCTGAGTTCCGAATTCTAAGGTGTGAATTCTGAGTTCTGAGTTCTGATTTCTGAGTGCTGAGAACTGAGTTCTTTGTTCTGAATTCTAAGTTATGAAGTCCGTAGTCTGAGTTCCAAATACTCATTTCCCAGTTCTGATATTCGAGTTTGAATTCTGAGTTCAGAATTCTAAGGTGAGAATTCTGGGTTATGAATTCTGGGTTCTGAATACTGAGTTGTGATTTCTGAGTTCTGAATTCCAAGTTCTGAGTCATCATTTCTGAATTCTGAGTTCTGAGTTATGAATTCTCAACTCTTAGTTCTGAGATCTGAGTTCGGAGTTCTAAACTGAAGCCTGTATTCTGAATTCAGAGTTGTGGATTCTGAGATCAGCATTCAGAGTTGTGAGTTCTGAGTTCTGAATTCTGCGTACTGAATTTTGAGTTCTGAATTCTGCGTTCCGAATTCTGTGTCCTGGGCTCTGAATTCGGATTTCTGAATTCTGATTTGTGAATTTTGAGAACTGAGTCTCATTTATGAATTCCTAGTCACGAATTCTGTGTGGTGAATTGTGACTTCTGAGTTCTGAAATTTCAACTCTGAGTTCTTTGTCTGAGTTAGGAGTCCGAATATCTGAGTTCTATATTCTGAAGTCTAACTATCGAGTTCTGAGTTCTGAGTTCTGAGTTCTGAGTTCTGAGTTCTGACATCTGAGTCTTGTGTTCTGAGTTATGAATTTCAGTTCTGAAATGAGAATTCTGAGTTCAGGGTTGTAAACTCTGAGTTCTGGTTCCTGAGGTCTGCATTCTGAGTTCTGAGTGCTGAGTTCTGAATTGTGAGTTTGAGTCTGCATGCTGAACTCTGAATACTGATCACTGTATTGTGTGTTCTGATTTCTAAGTTGTCAATTCTGTGTGCTGAACTGCGAGATCTGAATACTGAGTTGTCATGCTGAGTTCTGAACTCTGAATTCTGAATTCTGAGTTCTGAGTTCTGAGGCATGAATTCTCAATCCCAAGTGCTACACTCTGAGATCTGACTTTGAATTCTGAGTTGTTAGTTCTATTTTCTGAGTTTTGAATTCTGAGATTTGAGATTTTGTTGTGCATTATGTTTTTATGAGTGCCGAGTTCTGAATTTTGAGGTCTGAATCTTGAGTACTGTATTCTGAGTTCTGAGTTCAAATTTTTCAATTGCGTTCTGAATTCTGAGTTCTGAGTTCAGAATTCTGAGTTACAAATTCTGAGTTCGCAGTTTCTAGTTCTGACTACTGAGTCCGGAATTTGTGTTCTGAGTTCTGATCACTGAGTTCTGATAAGTGAGTTCTGAATTCCTAGCTGTGACATCTGAGTTCTGAGTTCTCATTTCTCAGTTCTGAATACTGAGTTATGAATTCTCAACTCTTAGCTCTTAGCTCTGAGTTCGGAGTTCTAAATTCTACAGTCTGTATTCTGATTTCAGAGTTGTGAATTCTGTGACCAGAATTCAGAGTTGAGATTTCTGAGTTCTGAATTCTGAGTACTGAATGTTAAGTTCTGAGTTCCGAATTCTGTGTTCCGGTTCTGAATTCGGACTTCTGAATTCTGAATTTTGAATTCTGAGATCTGTATCTCAGTTCTGATTTCTGAGTCGTGGATTCTGAGTTACGTACCCTGAGTAATTGATTCTGAGTTCTGACTTCAAAGTTCTCCATTGCGTTCTGAATTCTGAGTTCTGATTTCACAATCCTGAGTTACAGTTCTGATTTCTGCGTTTTGAGTTCTGAATTGTGTGTTCTGAATTCTGAGTTCCGAATTCTAAGGTGTGAATTCTGAGTTCTGAATCATGAGTACTCGACACTGTGTTCTGAGTTCTGAGAACTGAGTTCTGAATTCTGAGTTCTGTGTTCTGAATTCCGTATTCTGAGTAACAAATTCTGATTTCCAAGTTTTGAATTCTGACTTAGGATTCTGAGTTCCGAATTCTAAGGTGTGAATTCTGAGTTCTGAGTTCTGATTTCTGAGTGCTGAGAACTGAGTTCTTTGTTCTGAATTCTAAGTTATGAAGTCCGTAGTCTGAGTTCCAAATACTCATTTCCCAGTTCTGATATTCGAGTTTGAATTCTGAGTTCAGAATTCTAAGGTGAGAATTCTGGGTTATGAATTCTGGGTTCTGAATACTGAGTTGTGATTTCTGAGTTCTGAATTCCAAGTTCTGAGTCATCATTTCTGAATTCTGAGTTCTGAGTTATGAATTCTCAACTCTTAGTTCTGAGATCTGAGTTCGGAGTTCTAAACTGAAGCCTGTATTCTGAATTCAGAGTTGTGGATTCTGAGATCAGCATTCAGAGTTGTGAGTTCTGAGTTCTGAATTCTGCGTACTGAATTTTGAGTTCTGAATTCTGCGTTCTGAATTCTGTGTCCTGGGCTCTGAATTCGGATTTCTGAATTCTGATTTGTGAATTTTGAGAACTGAGTCTCATTTATGAATTCCTAGTCACGAATTCTGTGTGGTGAATTGTGACTTCTGAGTTCTGAAATTTCAACTCTGAGTTCTTTGTCTGAGTTAGGAGTCCGAATATCTGAGTTCTATATTCTGAAGTCTAACTATCGAGTTCTGAGTTCTGAGTTCTGAGTTCTGAGTTCTGAGTTCTGACATCTGAGTCTTGTGTTCTGAGTTATGAATTTCAGTTCTGAAATGAGAATTCTGAGTTCAGGGTTGTAAACTCTGAGTTCTGGTTCCTGAGGTCTGCATTCTGAGTTCTGAGTGCTGAGTTCTGAATTGTGAGTTTGAGTCTGCATGCTGAACTCTGAATACTGATCACTGTATTGTGTGTTCTGATTTCTAAGTTGTCAATTCTGTGTGCTGAACTGCGAGATCTGAATACTGAGTTGTCATGCTGAGTTCTGAACTCTGAATTCTGAATTCTGAGTTCTGAGTTCTGAGGCATGAATTCTCAATCCCAAGTGCTACACTCTGAGATCTGACTTTGAATTCTGAGTTGTTAGTTCTATTTTCTGAGTTTTGAATTCTGAGATTTGAGATTTTGTTGTGCATTATGTTTTTATGAGTGCCGAGTTCTGAATTTTGAGGTCTGAATCTTGAGTACTGTATTCTGAGTTCTGAGTTCAAATTTTTCAATTGCGTTCTGAATTCTGAGTTCTGAGTTCAGAATTCTGAGTTACAAATTCTGAGTTCGCAGTTTCTAGTTCTGACTACTGAGTCCGGAATTTGTGTTCTGAGTTCTGATCACTGAGTTCTGATAAGTGAGTTCTGAATTCCTAGCTGTGACATCTGAGTTCTGAGTTCTCATTTCTCAGTTCTGAATACTGAGTTATGAATTCTCAACTCTTAGCTCTTAGCTCTGAGTTCGGAGTTCTAAATTCTACAGTCTGTATTCTGATTTCAGAGTTGTGAATTCTGTGACCAGAATTCAGAGTTGAGATTTCTGAGTTCTGAATTCTGAGTACTGAATTTTAAGTTCTGAGTTCCGGTTCTGAATTCGGACTTCTGAATTCTGAATTTTGAATTCTGAGATCTGTATCTCAGTTCTGATTTCTGAGTCGTGGATTCTGAGTTACGTACCCTGAGTAATTGATTCTGAGTTCTGACTTCAAAGTTCTCCATTGCGTTCTGAATTCTGAGTTCTGATTTCACAATCCTGAGTTACAGTTCTGATTTCTGCGTTTTGAGTTCTGAATTGTGTGTTCTGAATTCTGAGTTCTGAATTCTAAGGTGTGAATTCTGAGTTCTGAATCATGAGTACTCCACACTGTGTTCTGAGTTCTGAGAACTGAGTTCTGAATTCTGAGTTCTGTGTTCTGAATTCCGTATTCTGAGTAACAAATTCTGATTTCCAAGTTTTGAATTCTGACTTAGGATTCTGAGTTCCGAATTCTAAGGTGTGAATTCTGAGTTCTGAGTTCTGATTTCTGAGTGCTGAGAACTGAGTTCTTTGTTCTGAATTCTAAGTTATGAAGTCCGTAGTCTGAGTTCCAAATACTCATTTCCCAGTTCTGATATTCGAGTTTGAATTCTGAGTTCAGAATTCTAAGGTGAGAATTCTGGGTTATGAATTCTGGGTTCTGAATACTGAGTTGTGATTTCTGAGTTCTGAATTCCAAGTTCTGAGTCATCATTTCTGAATTCTGAGTTCTGAGTTATGAATTCTCAACTCTTAGTTCTGAGATCTGAGTTCGGAGTTCTAAACTGAAGCCTGTATTCTGAATTCAGAGTTGTGGATTCTGAGATCAGCATTCAGAGTTGTGAGTTCTGAGTTCTGAATTCTGCGTACTGAATTTTGAGTTCTGAATTCTGCGTTCCGAATTCTGTGTCCTGGGCTCTGAATTCGGATTTCTGAATTCTGATTTGTGAATTTTGAGAACTGAGTCTCATTTATGAATTCCTAGTCACGAATTCTGTGTGGTGAATTGTGACTTCTGAGTTCTGAAATTTCAACTCTGAGTTCTTTGTCTGAGTTAGGAGTCCGAATATCTGAGTTCTATATTCTGAAGTCTAACTATCGAGTTCTGAGTTCTGAGTTCTGAGTTCTGAGTTCTGACATCTGAGTCTTGTGTTCTGAGTTATGAATTTCAGTTCTGAAATGAGAATTCTGAGTTCAGGGTTGTAAACTCTGAGTTCTGGTTCCTGAGGTCTGCATTCTGAGTTCTGAGTGCTGAGTTCTGAATTGTGAGTTTGAGTCTGCATGCTGAACTCTGAATACTGATCACTGTATTGTGTGTTCTGATTTCTAAGTTGTCAATTCTGTGTGCTGAACTGCGAGATCTGAATACTGAGTTGTCATGCTGAGTTCTGAACTCTGAATTCTGAATTCTGAGTTCTGAGTTCTGAGGCATGAATTCTCAATCCCAAGTGCTACACTCTGAGATCTGACTTTGAATTCTGAGTTGTTAGTTCTATTTTCTGAGTTTTGAATTCTGAGATTTGAGATTTTGTTGTGCATTATGTTTTTATGAGTGCCGAGTTCTGAATTTTGAGGTCTGAATCTTGAGTACTGTATTCTGAGTTCTGAGTTCAAATTTTTCAATTGCGTTCTGAATTCTGAGTTCTGAGTTCAGAATTCTGAGTTACAAATTCTGAGTTCGCAGTTTCTAGTTCTGACTACTGAGTCCGGAATTTGTGTTCTGAGTTCTGATCACTGAGTTCTGATAAGTGAGTTCTGAATTCTTAGCTGTGACATCTGAGTTCTGAGTTCTCATTTCTCAGTTCTGAATACTGAGTTATGAATTCTCAACTCTTAGCTCTTAGCTCTGAGTTCGGAGTTCTAAATTCTACAGTCTGTATTCTGATTTCAGAGTTGTGAATTCTGTGACCAGAATTCAGAGTTGAGATTTCTGAGTTCTGAATTCTGAGTACTGAATGTTAAGTTCTGAGTTCCGAATTCTGTGTTCCGGTTCTGAATTCGGACTTCTGAATTCTGAATTTTGAATTCTGAGATCTGTATCTCAGTTCTGATTTCTGAGTCGTGGATTCTGAGTTACGTACCCTGAGTAATTGATTCTGAGTTCTGACTTCAAAGTTCTCCATTGCGTTCTGAATTCTGAGTTCTGATTTCACAATCCTGAGTTACAGTTCTGATTTCTGCGTTTTGAGTTCTGAATTGTGTGTTCTGAATTCTGAGTTCCGAATTCTAAGGTGTGAATTCTGAGTTCTGAATCAAGAGTACTCCACACTGTGTTCTGAGTTCTGAGAACTGAGTTCTGAATTCTGAGTTCTGTGTTCTGAATTCCGTATTCTGAGTAACAAATTCTGATTTCCAAGTTTTGAATTCTGACTTAGGATTCTGAGTTCCGAATTCTAAGGTGTGAATTCTGAGTTCTGAGTTCTGATTTCTGAGTGCTGAGAACTGAGTTCTTTGTTCTGAATTCTAAGTTATGAAGTCCGTAGTCTGAGTTCCAAATACTCATTTCCCAGTTCTGATATTCGAGTTTGAATTCTGAGTTCAGAATTCTAAGGTGAGAATTCTGGGTTATGAATTCTGGGTTCTGAATACTGAGTTGTGATTTCTGAGTTCTGAATTCCAAGTTCTGAGTCATCATTTCTGAATTCTGAGTTCTGAGTTATGAATTCTCAACTCTTAGTTCTGAGATCTGAGTTCGGAGTTCTAAACTGAAGCCTGTATTCTGAATTCAGAGTTGTGGATTCTGAGATCAGCATTCAGAGTTGTGAGTTCTGAGTTCTGAATTCTGCGTACTGAATTTTGAGTTCTGAATTCTGCGTTCCGAATTCTGTGTCCTGGGCTCTGAATTCGGATTTCTGAATTCTGATTTGTGAATTTTGAGAACTGAGTCTCATTTATGAATTCCTAGTCACGAATTCTGTGTGGTGAATTGTGACTTCTGAGTTCTGAAATTTCAACTCTGAGTTCTTTGTCTGAGTTAGGAGTCCGAATATCTGAGTTCTATATTCTGAAGTCTAACTATCGAGTTCTGAGTTCTGAGTTCTGAGTTCTGAGTTCTGAGTTCTGACATCTGAGTCTTGTGTTCTGAGTTATGAATTTCAGTTCTGAAATGAGAATTCTGAGTTCAGGGTTGTAAACTCTGAGTTCTGGTTCCTGAGGTCTGCATTCTGAGTTCTGAGTGCTGAGTTCTGAATTGTGAGTTTGAGTCTGCATGCTGAACTCTGAATACTGATCACTGTATTGTGTGTTCTGATTTCTAAGTTGTCAATTCTGTGTGCTGAACTGCGAGATCTGAATACTGAGTTGTCATGCTGAGTTCTGAACTCTGAATTCTGAATTCTGAGTTCTGAGTTCTGAGGCATGAATTCTCAATCCCAAGTGCTACACTCTGAGATCTGACTTTGAATTCTGAGTTGTTAGTTCTATTTTCTGAGTTTTGAATTCTGAGATTTGAGATTTTGTTGTGCATTATGTTTTTATGAGTGCCGAGTTCTGAATTTTGAGGTCTGAATCTTGAGTACTGTATTCTGAGTTCTGAGTTCAAATTTTTCAATTGCGTTCTGAATTCTGAGTTCTGAGTTCAGAATTCTGAGTTACAAATTCTGAGTTCGCAGTTTCTAGTTCTGACTACTGAGTCCGGAATTTGTGTTCTGAGTTCTGATCACTGAGTTCTGATAAGTGAGTTCTGAATTCCTAGCTGTGACATCTGAGTTCTGAGTTCTCATTTCTCAGTTCTGAATACTGAGTTATGAATTCTCAACTCTTAGCTCTTAGCTCTGAGTTCGGAGTTCTAAATTCTACAGTCTGTATTCTGATTTCAGAGTTGTGAATTCTGTGACCAGAATTCAGAGTTGAGATTTCTGAGTTCTGAATTCTGAGTACTGAATGTTAAGTTCTGAGTTCCGAATTCTGTGTTCCGGTTCTGAATTCGGACTTCTGAATTCTGAATTTTGAATTCTGAGATCTGTATCTCAGTTCTGATTTCTGAGTCGTGGATTCTGAGTTACGTACCCTGAGTAATTGATTCTGAGTTCTGACTTCAAAGTTCTCCATTGCGTTCTGAATTCTGAGTTCTGATTTCACAATCCTGAGTTACAGTTCTGATTTCTGCGTTTTGAGTTCTGAATTGTGTGTTCTGAATTCTGAGTTCCGAATTCTAAGGTGTGAATTCTGAGTTCTGAATCATGAGTACTCCACACTGTGTTCTGAGTTCTGAGAACTGAGTTCTGAATTCTGAGTTCTGTGTTCTGAATTCCGTATTCTGAGTAACAAATTCTGATTTCCAAGTTTTGAATTCTGACTTAGGATTCTGAGTTCCGAATTCTAAGGTGTGAATTCTGAGTTCTGAGTTCTGATTTCTGAGTGCTGAGAACTGAGTTCTTTGTTCTGAATTCTAAGTTATGAAGTCCGTAGTCTGAGTTCCAAATACTCATTTCCCAGTTCTGATATTCGAGTTTGAATTCTGAGTTCAGAATTCTAAGGTGAGAATTCTGGGTTATGAATTCTGGGTTCTGAATACTGAGTTGTGATTTCTGAGTTCTGAATTCCAAGTTCTGAGTCATCATTTCTGAATTCTGAGTTCTGAGTTATGAATTCTCAACTCTTAGTTCTGAGATCTGAGTTCGGAGTTCTAAACTGAAGCCTGTATTCTGAATTCAGAGTTGTGGATTCTGAGATCAGCATTCAGAGTTGTGAGTTCTGAGTTCTGAATTCTGCGTACTGAATTTTGAGTTCTGAATTCTGCGTTCCGAATTCTGTGTCCTGGGCTCTGAATTCGGATTTCTGAATTCTGATTTGTGAATTTTGAGAACTGAGTCTCATTTATGAATTCCTAGTCACGAATTCTGTGTGGTGAATTGTGACTTCTGAGTTCTGAAATTTCAACTCTGAGTTCTTTGTCTGAGTTAGGAGTCCGAATATCTGAGTTCTATATTCTGAAGTCTAACTATCGAGTTCTGAGTTCTGAGTTCTGAGTTCTGAGTTCTGAGTTCTGACATCTGAGTCTTGTGTTCTGAGTTATGAATTTCAGTTCTGAAATGAGAATTCTGAGTTCAGGGTTGTAAACTCTGAGTTCTGGTTCCTGAGGTCTGCATTCTGAGTTCTGAGTGCTGAGTTCTGAATTGTGAGTTTGAGTCTGCATGCTGAACTCTGAATACTGATCACTGTATTGTGTGTTCTGATTTCTAAGTTGTCAATTCTGTGTGCTGAACTGCGAGATCTGAATACTGAGTTGTCATGCTGAGTTCTGAACTCTGAATTCTGAATTCTGAGTTCTGAGTTCTGAGGCATGAATTCTCAATCCCAAGTGCTACACTCTGAGATCTGACTTTGAATTCTGAGTTGTTAGTTCTATTTTCTGAGTTTTGAATTCTGAGATTTGAGATTTTGTTGTGCATTATGTTTTTATGAGTGCCGAGTTCTGAATTTTGAGGTCTGAATCTTGAGTACTGTATTCTGAGTTCTGAGTTCAAATTTTTCAATTGCGTTCTGAATTCTGAGTTCTGAGTTCAGAATTCTGAGTTACAAATTCTGAGTTCGCAGTTTCTAGTTCTGACTACTGAGTCCGGAATTTGTGTTCTGAGTTCTGATCACTGAGTTCTGATAAGTGAGTTCTGAATTCCTAGCTGTGACATCTGAGTTCTGAGTTCTCATTTCTCAGTTCTGAATACTGAGTTATGAATTCTCAACTCTTAGCTCTTAGCTCTGAGTTCGGAGTTCTAAATTCTACAGTCTGTATTCTGATTTCAGAGTTGTGAATTCTGTGACCAGAATTCAGAGTTGAGATTTCTGAGTTCTGAATTCTGAGTACTGAATGTTAAGTTCTGAGTTCCGAATTCTGTGTTCCGGTTCTGAATTCGGACTTCTGAATTCTGAATTTTGAATTCTGAGATCTGTATCTCAGTTCTGATTTCTGAGTCGTGGATTCTGAGTTACGTACCCTGAGTAATTGATTCTGAGTTCTGACTTCAAAGTTCTCCATTGCGTTCTGAATTCTGAGTTCTGATTTCACAATCCTGAGTTACAGTTCTGATTTCTGCGTTTTGAGTTCTGAATTGTGTGTTCTGAATTCTGAGTTCCGAATTCTAAGGTGTGAATTCTGAGTTCTGAATCATGAGTACTCCACACTGTGTTCTGAGTTCTGAGAACTGAGTTCTGAATTCTGAGTTCTGTGTTCTGAATTCCGTATTCTGAGTAACAAATTCTGATTTCCAAGTTTTGAATTCTGACTTAGGATTCTGAGTTCCGAATTCTAAGGTGTGAATTCTGAGTTCTGAGTTCTGATTTCTGAGTGCTGAGAACTGAGTTCTTTGTTCTGAATTCTAAGTTATGAAGTCCGTAGTCTGAGTTCCAAATACTCATTTCCCAGTTCTGATATTCGAGTTTGAATTCTGAGTTCAGAATTCTAAGGTGAGAATTCTGGGTTATGAATTCTGGGTTCTGAATACTGAGTTGTGATTTCTGAGTTCTGAATTCCAAGTTCTGAGTCATCATTTCTGAATTCTGAGTTCTGAGTTATGAATTCTCAACTCTTAGTTCTGAGATCTGAGTTCGGAGTTCTAAACTGAAGCCTGTATTCTGAATTCAGAGTTGTGGATTCTGAGATCAGCATTCAGAGTTGTGAGTTCTGAGTTCTGAATTCTGCGTACTGAATTTTGAGTTCTGAATTCTGCGTTCCGAATTCTGTGTCCTGGGCTCTGAATTCGGATTTCTGAATTCTGATTTGTGAATTTTGAGAACTGAGTCTCATTTATGAATTCCTAGTCACGAATTCTGTGTGGTGAATTGTGACTTCTGAGTTCTGAAATTTCAACTCTGAGTTCTTTGTCTGAGTTAGGAGTCCGAATATCTGAGTTCTATATTCTGAAGTCTAACTATCGAGTTCTGAGTTCTGAGTTCTGAGTTCTGAGTTCTGAGTTCTGACATCTGAGTCTTGTGTTCTGAGTTATGAATTTCAGTTCTGAAATGAGAATTCTGAGTTCAGGGTTGTAAACTCTGAGTTCTGGTTCCTGAGGTCTGCATTCTGAGTTCTGAGTGCTGAGTTCTGAATTGTGAGTTTGAGTCTGCATGCTGAACTCTGAATACTGATCACTGTATTGTGTGTTCTGATTTCTAAGTTGTCAATTCTGTGTGCTGAACTGCGAGATCTGAATACTGAGTTGTCATGCTGAGTTCTGAACTCTGAATTCTGAATTCTGAGTTCTGAGTTCTGAGGCATGAATTCTCAATCCCAAGTGCTACACTCTGAGATCTGACTTTGAATTCTGAGTTGTTAGTTCTATTTTCTGAGTTTTGAATTCTGAGATTTGAGATTTTGTTGTGCATTATGTTTTTATGAGTGCCGAGTTCTGAATTTTGAGGTCTGAATCTTGAGTACTGTATTCTGAGTTCTGAGTTCAAATTTTTCAATTGCGTTCTGAATTCTGAGTTCTGAGTTCAGAATTCTGAGTTACAAATTCTGAGTTCGCAGTTTCTAGTTCTGACTACTGAGTCCGGAATTTGTGTTCTGAGTTCTGATCACTGAGTTCTGATAAGTGAGTTCTGAATTCCTAGCTGTGACATCTGAGTTCTGAGTTCTCATTTCTCAGTTCTGAATACTGAGTTATGAATTCTCAACTCTTAGCTCTTAGCTCTGAGTTCGGAGTTCTAAATTCTACAGTCTGTATTCTGATTTCAGAGTTGTGAATTCTGTGACCAGAATTCAGAGTTGAGATTTCTGAGTTCTGAATTCTGAGTACTGAATGTTAAGTTCTGAGTTCCGAATTCTGTGTTCCGGTTCTGAATTCGGACTTCTGAATTCTGAATTTTGAATTCTGAGATCTGTATCTCAGTTCTGATTTCTGAGTCGTGGATTCTGAGTTACGTACCCTGAGTAATTGATTCTGAGTTCTGACTTCAAAGTTCTCCATTGCGTTCTGAATTCTGAGTTCTGATTTCACAATCCTGAGTTACAGTTCTGATTTCTGCGTTTTGAGTTCTGAATTGTGTGTTCTGAATTCTGAGTTCCGAATTCTAAGGTGTGAATTCTGAGTTCTGAATCATGAGTACTCCACACTGTGTTCTGAGTTCTGAGAACTGAGTTCTGAATTCTGAGTTCTGTGTTCTGAATTCCGTATTCTGAGTAACAAATTCTGATTTCCAAGTTTTGAATTCTGGCTTAGGATTCTGAGTTCCGAATTCTAAGGTGTGAATTCTGAGTTCTGAGTTCTGATTTCTGAGTGCTGAGAACTGAGTTCTTTGTTCTGAATTCTAAGTTATGAAGTCCGTAGTCTGAGTTCCAAATACTCATTTCCCAGTTCTGATATTCGAGTTTGAATTCTGAGTTCAGAATTCTAAGGTGAGAATTCTGGGTTATGAATTCTGGGTTCTGAATACTGAGTTGTGATTTCTGAGTTCTGAATTCCAAGTTCTGAGTCATCATTTCTGAATTCTGAGTTCTGAGTTATGAATTCTCAACTCTTAGTTCTGAGATCTGAGTTCGGAGTTCTAAACTGAAGCCTGTATTCTGAATTCAGAGTTGTGGATTCTGAGATCAGCATTCAGAGTTGTGAGTTCTGAGTTCTGAATTCTGCGTACTGAATTTTGAGTTCTGAATTCTGCGTTCCGAATTCTGTGTCCTGGGCTCTGAATTCGGATTTCTGAATTCTGATTTGTGAATTTTGAGAACTGAGTCTCATTTATGAATTCCTAGTCACGAATTCTGTGTGGTGAATTGTGACTTCTGAGTTCTGAAATTTCAACTCTGAGTTCTTTGTCTGAGTTAGGAGTCCGAATATCTGAGTTCTATATTCTGAAGTCTAACTATCGAGTTCTGAGTTCTGAGTTCTGAGTTCTGAGTTCTGAGTTCTGACATCTGAGTCTTGTGTTCTGAGTTATGAATTTCAGTTCTGAAATGAGAATTCTGAGTTCAGGGTTGTAAACTCTGAGTTCTGGTTCCTGAGGTCTGCATTCTGAGTTCTGAGTGCTGAGTTCTGAATTGTGAGTTTGAGTCTGCATGCTGAACTCTGAATACTGATCACTGTATTGTGTGTTCTGATTTCTAAGTTGTCAATTCTGTGTGCTGAACTGCGAGATCTGAATACTGAGTTGTCATGCTGAGTTCTGAACTCTGAATTCTGAATTCTGAGTTCTGAGTTCTGAGGCATGAATTCTCAATCCCAAGTGCTACACTCTGAGATCTGACTTTGAATTCTGAGTTGTTAGTTCTATTTTCTGAGTTTTGAATTCTGAGATTTGAGATTTTGTTGTGCATTATGTTTTTATGAGTGCCGAGTTCTGAATTTTGAGGTCTGAATCTTGAGTACTGTATTCTGAGTTCTGAGTTCAAATTTTTCAATTGCGTTCTGAATTCTGAGTTCTGAGTTCAGAATTCTGAGTTACAAATTCTGAGTTCGCAGTTTCTAGTTCTGACTACTGAGTCCGGAATTTGTGTTCTGAGTTCTGATCACTGAGTTCTGATAAGTGAGTTCTGAATTCCTAGCTGTGACATCTGAGTTCTGAGTTCTCATTTCTCAGTTCTGAATACTGAGTTATGAATTCTCAACTCTTAGCTCTTAGCTCTGAGTTCGGAGTTCTAAATTCTACAGTCTGTATTCTGATTTCAGAGTTGTGAATTCTGTGACCAGAATTCAGAGTTGAGATTTCTGAGTTCTGAATTCTGAGTACTGAATGTTAAGTTCTGAGTTCCGAATTCTGTGTTCCGGTTCTGAATTCGGACTTCTGAATTCTGAATTTTGAATTCTGAGATCTGTATCTCAGTTCTGATTTCTGAGTCGTGGATTCTGAGTTACGTACCCTGAGTAATTGATTCTGAGTTCTGACTTCAAAGTTCTCCATTGCGTTCTGAATTCTGAGTTCTGATTTCACAATCCTGAGTTACAGTTCTGATTTCTGCGTTTTGAGTTCTGAATTGTGTGTTCTGAATTCTGAGTTCCGAATTCTAAGGTGTGAATTCTGAGTTCTGAATCATGAGTACTCCACACTGTGTTCTGAGTTCTGAGAACTGAGTTCTGAATTCTGAGTTCTGTGTTCTGAATTCCGTATTCTGAGTAACAAATTCTGATTTCCAAGTTTTGAATTCTGGCTTAGGATTCTGAGTTCCGAATTCTAAGGTGTGAATTCTGAGTTCTGAGTTCTGATTTCTGAGTGCTGAGAACTGAGTTCTTTGTTCTGAATTCTAAGTTATGAAGTCCGTAGTCTGAGTTCCAAATACTCATTTCCCAGTTCTGATATTCGAGTTTGAATTCTGAGTTCAGAATTCTAAGGTGAGAATTCTGGGTTATGAATTCTGGGTTCTGAATACTGAGTTGTGATTTCTGAGTTCTGAATTCCAAGTTCTGAGTCATCATTTCTGAATTCTGAGTTCTGAGTTATGAATTCTCAACTCTTAGTTCTGAGATCTGAGTTCGGAGTTCTAAACTGAAGCCTGTATTCTGAATTCAGAGTTGTGGATTCTGAGATCAGCATTCAGAGTTGTGAGTTCTGAGTTCTGAATTCTGCGTACTGAATTTTGAGTTCTGAATTCTGCGTTCCGAATTCTGTGTCCTGGGCTCTGAATTCGGATTTCTGAATTCTGATTTGTGAATTTTGAGAACTGAGTCTCATTTATGAATTCCTAGTCACGAATTCTGTGTGGTGAATTGTGACTTCTGAGTTCTGAAATTTCAACTCTGAGTTCTTTGTCTGAGTTAGGAGTCCGAATATCTGAGTTCTATATTCTGAAGTCTAACTATCGAGTTCTGAGTTCTGAGTTCTGAGTTCTGAGTTCTGAGTTCTGACATCTGAGTCTTGTGTTCTGAGTTATGAATTTCAGTTCTGAAATGAGAATTCTGAGTTCAGGGTTGTAAACTCTGAGTTCTGGTTCCTGAGGTCTGCATTCTGAGTTCTGAGTGCTGAGTTCTGAATTGTGAGTTTGAGTCTGCATGCTGAACTCTGAATACTGATCACTGTATTGTGTGTTCTGATTTCTAAGTTGTCAATTCTGTGTGCTGAACTGCGAGATCTGAATACTGAGTTGTCATGCTGAGTTCTGAACTCTGAATTCTGAATTCTGAGTTCTGAGTTCTGAGGCATGAATTCTCAATCCCAAGTGCTACACTCTGAGATCTGACTTTGAATTCTGAGTTGTTAGTTCTATTTTCTGAGTTTTGAATTCTGAGATTTGAGATTTTGTTGTGCATTATGTTTTTATGAGTGCCGAGTTCTGAATTTTGAGGTCTGAATCTTGAGTACTGTATTCTGAGTTCTGAGTTCAAATTTTTCAATTGCGTTCTGAATTCTGAGTTCTGAGTTCAGAATTCTGAGTTACAAATTCTGAGTTCGCAGTTTCTAGTTCTGACTACTGAGTCCGGAATTTGTGTTCTGAGTTCTGATCACTGAGTTCTGATAAGTGAGTTCTGAATTCCTAGCTGTGACATCTGAGTTCTGAGTTCTCATTTCTCAGTTCTGAATACTGAGTTATGAATTCTCAACTCTTAGCTCTTAGCTCTGAGTTCGGAGTTCTAAATTCTACAGTCTGTATTCTGATTTCAGAGTTGTGAATTCTGTGACCAGAATTCAGAGTTGAGATTTCTGAGTTCTGAATTCTGAGTACTGAATTTTAAGTTCTGAGTTCCGGTTCTGAATTCGGACTTCTGAATTCTGAATTTTGAATTCTGAGATCTGTATCTCAGTTCTGATTTCTGAGTCGTGGATTCTGAGTTACGTACCCTGAGTAATTGATTCTGAGTTCTGACTTCAAAGTTCTCCATTGCGTTCTGAATTCTGAGTTCTGATTTCACAATCCTGAGTTACAGTTCTGATTTCTGCGTTTTGAGTTCTGAATTGTGTGTTCTGAATTCTGAGTTCTGAATTCTAAGGTGTGAATTCTGAGTTCTGAATCATGAGTACTCCACACTGTGTTCTGAGTTCTGAGAACTGAGTTCTGAATTCTGAGTTCTGTGTTCTGAATTCCGTATTCTGAGTAACAAATTCTGATTTCCAAGTTTTGAATTCTGACTTAGGATTCTGAGTTCCGAATTCTAAGGTGTGAATTCTGAGTTCTGAGTTCTGATTTCTGAGTGCTGAGAACTGAGTTCTTTGTTCTGAATTCTAAGTTATGAAGTCCGTAGTCTGAGTTCCAAATACTCATTTCCCAGTTCTGATATTCGAGTTTGAATTCTGAGTTCAGAATTCTAAGGTGAGAATTCTGGGTTATGAATTCTGGGTTCTGAATACTGAGTTGTGATTTCTGAGTTCTGAATTCCAAGTTCTGAGTCATCATTTCTGAATTCTGAGTTCTGAGTTATGAATTCTCAACTCTTAGTTCTGAGATCTGAGTTCGGAGTTCTAAACTGAAGCCTGTATTCTGAATTCAGAGTTGTGGATTCTGAGATCAGCATTCAGAGTTGTGAGTTCTGAGTTCTGAATTCTGCGTACTGAATTTTGAGTTCTGAATTCTGCGTTCCGAATTCTGTGTCCTGGGCTCTGAATTCGGATTTCTGAATTCTGATTTGTGAATTTTGAGAACTGAGTCTCATTTATGAATTCCTAGTCACGAATTCTGTGTGGTGAATTGTGACTTCTGAGTTCTGAAATTTCAACTCTGAGTTCTTTGTCTGAGTTAGGAGTCCGAATATCTGAGTTCTATATTCTGAAGTCTAACTATCGAGTTCTGAGTTCTGAGTTCTGAGTTCTGAGTTCTGACATCTGAGTCTTGTGTTCTGAGTTATGAATTTCAGTTCTGAAATGAGAATTCTGAGTTCAGGGTTGTAAACTCTGAGTTCTGGTTCCTGAGGTCTGCATTCTGAGTTCTGAGTGCTGAGTTCTGAATTGTGAGTTTGAGTCTGCATGCTGAACTCTGAATACTGATCACTGTATTGTGTGTTCTGATTTCTAAGTTGTCAATTCTGTGTGCTGAACTGCGAGATCTGAATACTGAGTTGTCATGCTGAGTTCTGAACTCTGAATTCTGAATTCTGAGTTCTGAGTTCTGAGGCATGAATTCTCAATCCCAAGTGCTACACTCTGAGATCTGACTTTGAATTCTGAGTTGTTAGTTCTATTTTCTGAGTTTTGAATTCTGAGATTTGAGATTTTGTTGTGCATTATGTTTTTATGAGTGCCGAGTTCTGAATTTTGAGGTCTGAATCTTGAGTACTGTATTCTGAGTTCTGAGTTCAAATTTTTCAATTGCGTTCTGAATTCTGAGTTCTGAGTTCAGAATTCTGAGTTACAAATTCTGAGTTCGCAGTTTCTAGTTCTGACTACTGAGTCCGGAATTTGTGTTCTGAGTTCTGATCACTGAGTTCTGATAAGTGAGTTCTGAATTCTTAGCTGTGACATCTGAGTTCTGAGTTCTCATTTCTCAGTTCTGAATACTGAGTTATGAATTCTCAACTCTTAGCTCTTAGCTCTGAGTTCGGAGTTCTAAATTCTACAGTCTGTATTCTGATTTCAGAGTTGTGAATTCTGTGACCAGAATTCAGAGTTGAGATTTCTGAGTTCTGAATTCTGAGTACTGAATGTTAAGTTCTGAGTTCCGAATTCTGTGTTCCGGTTCTGAATTCGGACTTCTGAATTCTGAATTTTGAATTCTGAGATCTGTATCTCAGTTCTGATTTCTGAGTCGTGGATTCTGAGTTACGTACCCTGAGTAATTGATTCTGAGTTCTGACTTCAAAGTTCTCCATTGCGTTCTGAATTCTGAGTTCTGATTTCACAATCCTGAGTTACAGTTCTGATTTCTGCGTTTTGAGTTCTGAATTGTGTGTTCTGAATTCTGAGTTCCGAATTCTAAGGTGTGAATTCTGAGTTCTGAATCAAGAGTACTCCACACTGTGTTCTGAGTTCTGAGAACTGAGTTCTGAATTCTGAGTTCTGTGTTCTGAATTCCGTATTCTGAGTTCCAAATTCTGATTTCCAAGTTTTGAATTCTGACTTAGGATTCTGAGTTCCGAATTCTAAGGTGTGAATTCTGAGTTCTGAGTTCTGATTTCTGAGTGCTGAGAACTGAGTTCTTTGTTCTGAATTCTAAGTTATGAAGTCCGTAGTCTGAGTTCCAAATACTCATTTCCCAGTTCTGATATTCGAGTTTGAATTCTGAGTTCAGAATTCTAAGGTGAGAATTCTGGGTTATGAATTCTGGGTTCTGAATACTGAGTTGTGATTTCTGAGTTCTGAATTCCAAGTTCTGAGTCATCATTTCTGAATTCTGAGTTCTGAGTTATGAATTCTCAACTCTTAGTTCTGAGATCTGAGTTCGGAGTTCTAAACTGAAGCCTGTATTCTGAATTCAGAGTTGTGGATTCTGAGATCAGCATTCAGAGTTGTGAGTTCTGAGTTCTGAATTCTGCGTACTGAATTTTGAGTTCTGAATTCTGCGTTCCGAATTCTGTGTCCTGGGCTCTGAATTCGGATTTCTGAATTCTGATTTGTGAATTTTGAGAACTGAGTCTCATTTATGAATTCCTAGTCACGAATTCTGTGTGGTGAATTGTGACTTCTGAGTTCTGAAATTTCAACTCTGAGTTCTTTGTCTGAGTTAGGAGTCCGAATATCTGAGTTCTATATTCTGAAGTCTAACTATCGAGTTCTGAGTTCTGAGTTCTGAGTTCTGAGTTCTGACTTCTGAGTCTTGTGTTCTGAGTTATGAATTTCAGTTCTGAAATGAGAATTCTGAGTTCAGGGTTGTAAACTCTGAGTTCTGGTTCCTGAGGTCTGCATTCTGAGTTCTGAGTGCTGAGTTCTGAATTGTGAGTTTGAGTCTGCATGCTGAACTCTGAATACTGATCACTGTATTGTGTGTTCTGATTTCTAAGTTGTCAATTCTGTGTGCTGAACTGCGAGATCTGAATACTGAGTTGTCATGCTGAGTTCTGAACTCTGAATTCTGAATTCTGAGTTCTGAGTTCTGAGGCATGAATTCTCAATCCCAAGTGCTACACTCTGAGATCTGACTTTGAATTCTGAGTTGTTAGTTCTATTTTCTGAGTTTTGAATTCTGAGATTTGAGATTTTGTTGTGCATTATGTTTTTATGAGTGCCGAGTTCTGAATTTTGAGGTCTGAATCTTGAGTACTGTATTCTGAGTTCTGAGTTCAAATTTTTCAATTGCGTTCTGAATTCTGAGTTCTGAGTTCAGAATTCTGAGTTACAAATTCTGAGTTCGCAGTTTCTAGTTCTGACTACTGAGTCCGGAATTTGTGTTCTGAGTTCTGATCACTGAGTTCTGATAAGTGAGTTCTGAATTCTTAGCTGTGACATCTGAGTTCTGAGTTCTCATTTCTCAGTTCTGAATACTGAGTTATGAATTCTCAACTCTTAGCTCTTAGCTCTGAGTTCGGAGTTCTAAATTCTACAGTCTGTATTCTGATTTCAGAGTTGTGAATTCTGTGACCAGAATTCAGAGTTGAGATTTCTGAGTTCTGAATTCTGAGTACTGAATGTTAAGTTCTGAGTTCCGAATTCTGTGTTCCGGTTCTGAATTCGGACTTCTGAATTCTGAATTTTGAATTCTGAGATCTGTATCTCAGTTCTGATTTCTGAGTCGTGGATTCTGAGTTACGTACCCTGAGTAATTGATTCTGAGTTCTGACTTCAAAGTTCTCCATTGCGTTCTGAATTCTGAGTTCTGATTTCACAATCCTGAGTTACAGTTCTGATTTCTGCGTTTTGAGTTCTGAATTGTGTGTTCTGAATTCTGAGTTCCGAATTCTAAGGTGTGAATTCTGAGTTCTGAATCAAGAGTACTCCACACTGTGTTCTGAGTTCTGAGAACTGAGTTCTGAATTCTGAGTTCTGTGTTCTGAATTCCGTATTCTGAGTAACAAATTCTGATTTCCAAGTTTTGAATTCTGACTTAGGATTCTGAGTTCCGAATTCTAAGGTGTGAATTCTGAGTTCTGAGTTCTGATTTCTGAGTGCTGAGAACTGAGTTCTTTGTTCTGAATTCTAAGTTATGAAGTCCGTAGTCTGAGTTCCAAATACTCATTTCCCAGTTCTGATATTCGAGTTTGAATTCTGAGTTCAGAATTCTAAGGTGAGAATTCTGGGTTATGAATTCTGGGTTCTGAATACTGAGTTGTGATTTCTGAGTTCTGAATTCCAAGTTCTGAGTCATCATTTCTGAATTCTGAGTTCTGAGTTATGAATTCTCAACTCTTAGTTCTGAGATCTGAGTTCGGAGTTCTAAACTGAAGCCTGTATTCTGAATTCAGAGTTGTGGATTCTGAGATCAGCATTCAGAGTTGTGAGTTCTGAGTTCTGAATTCTGCGTACTGAATTTTGAGTTCTGAATTCTGCGTTCCGAATTCTGTGTCCTGGGCTCTGAATTCGGATTTCTGAATTCTGATTTGTGAATTTTGAGAACTGAGTCTCATTTATGAATTCCTAATTACGAATTCTGTGTGGTGAATTGTGACTTCTGAGTTCTGAAATTTCAACTCTGAGTTCTTTGTCTGAGTTAGGAGTCCGAATATCTGAGTTCTATATTCTGAAGTCTAACTATCGAGTTCTGAGTTCTGAGTTCTGAGTTCTGAGTTCTGAGTTCTGACATCTGAGTCTTGTGTTCTGAGTTATGAATTTCAGTTCTGAAATGAGAATTCTGAGTTCAGGGTTGTAAACTCTGAGTTCTGGTTCCTGAGGTCTGCATTCTGAGTTCTGAGTGCTGAGTTCTGAATTGTGAGTTTGAGTCTGCATGCTGAACTCTGAATACTGATCACTGTATTGTGTGTTCTGATTTCTAAGTTGTCAATTCTGTGTGCTGAACTGCGAGATCTGAATACTGAGTTGTCATGCTGAGTTCTGAACTCTGAATTCTGAATTCTGAGTTCTGGAGTTCTGAGGCATGAATTCTCAATCCCAAGTGCTACACTCTGAGATCTGACTTTGAATTCTGAGTTGTTAGTTCTATTTTCTGAGTTTTGAATTCTGAGATTTGAGATTTTGTTGTGCATTATGTTTTTATGAGTGCCGAGTTCTGAATTTTGAGGTCTGAATCTTGAGTACTGTATTCTGAGTTCTGAGTTCAAATTTTTCATTTGCGTTCTGAATTCTGAGTTCTGAGTTCAGAATTCTGAGTTACAAATTCTGAGTTCGCAGTTTCTAGTTCTGACTACTGAGTCCGGAATTTGTGTTCTGAGTTCTGATCACTGAGTTCTGATAAGTGAGTTCTGAATTCTTAGCTGTGACATCTGAGTTCTGAGTTCTCATTTCTCAGTTCTGAATACTGAGTTATGAATTCTCAACTCTTAGCTCTTAGCTCTGAGTTCGGAGTTCTAAATTCTACAGTCTGTATTCTGATTTCAGAGTTGTGAATTCTGTGACCAGAATTCAGAGTTGAGATTTCTGAGTTCTGAATTCTGAGTACTGAATGTTAAGTTCTGAGTTCCGAATTCTGTGTTCCGGTTCTGAATTCGGACTTCTGAATTCTGAATTTTGAATTCTGAGATCTGTATCTCAGTTCTGATTTCTGAGTCGTGGATTCTGAGTTACGTACCCTGAGTAATTGATTCTGAGTTCTGACTTCAAAGTTCTCCATTGCGTTCTGAATTCTGAGTTCTGATTTCACAATCCTGAGTTACAGTTCTGATTTCTGCGTTTTGAGTTCTGAATTGTGTGTTCTGAATTCTGAGTTCCGAATTCTAAGGTGTGAATTCTGAGTTCTGAATCATGAGTACTCCACACTGTGTTCTGAGTTCTGAGAACTGAGTTCTGAATTCTGAGTTCTGTGTTCTGAATTCCGTATTCTGAGTAACAAATTCTGATTTCCAAGTTTTGAATTCTGACTTAGGATTCTGAGTTCCGAATTCTAAGGTGTGAATTCTGAGTTCTGAGTTCTGATTTCTGAGTGCTGAGAACTGAGTTCTTTGTTCTGAATTCTATGTTATGAAGTCCGTAGTCTGAGTTCCAAATACTCATTTCCCAGTTCTGATATTCGAGTTTGAATTCTGAGTTCAGAATTCTAAGGTGAGAATTCTGGGTTATGAATTCTGGGTTCTGAATACTGAGTTGTGATTTCTGAGTTCTGAATTCCAAGTTCTGAGTCATCATTTCTGAATTCTGAGTTCTGAGTTATGAATTCTCAACTCTTAGTTCTGAGATCTGAGTTCGGAGTTCTAAACTGAAGCCTGTATTCTGAATTCAGAGTTGTGGATTCTGAGATCAGCATTCAGAGTTGTGAGTTCTGAGTTCTGAATTCTGCGTACTGAATTTTGAGTTCTGAATTCTGCGTTCCGAATTCTGTGTCCTGGGCTCTGAATTCGGATTTCTGAATTCTGATTTGTGAATTTTGAGAACTGAGTCTCATTTATGAATTCCTAGTCACGAATTCTGTGTGGTGAATTGTGACTTCTGAGTTCTGAAATTTCAACTCTGAGTTCTTTGTCTGAGTTAGGAGTCCGAATATCTGAGTTCTATATTCTGAAGTCTAACTATCGAGTTCTGAGTTCTGAGTTCTGACTTCTGAGTTCTGAGTTCTGACATCTGAGTCTTGTGTTCTGAGTTATGAATTTCAGTTCTGAAATGAGAATTCTGAGTTCAGGGTTGTAAACTCTGAGTTCTGGTTCCTGAGGTCTGCATTCTGAGTTCTGAGTGCTGAGTTCTGAATTGTGAGTTTGAGTCTGCATGCTGAACTCTGAATACTGATCACTGTATTGTGTGTTCTGATTTCTAAGTTGTCAATTCTGTGTGCTGAACTGCGAGATCTGAATACTGAGTTGTCATGCTGAGTTCTGAACTCTGAATTCTGAATTCTGAGTTCTGAGTTCTGAGGCATGAATTCTCAATCCCAAGTGCTACACTCTGAGATCTGACTTTGAATTCTGAGTTGTTAGTTCTATTTTCTGAGTTTTGAATTCTGAGATTTGAGATTTTGTTGTGCATTATGTTTTTATGAGTGCCGAGTTCTGAATTTTGAGGTCTGAATCTTGAGTACTGTATTCTGAGTTCTGAGTTCGAATTTTTCAATTGCGTTCTGAATTCTGATTCTGAGTTCAGAATTCTGAGTTACAAATTCTGAGTTCGCAGTTTCTAGTTCTGACTACTGAGTCCGGAATTTGTGTTCTGAGTTCTGATCACTGAGTTCTGATAAGTGAGTTCTGAATTCCTAGCTGTGACATCTGAGTTCTGAGTTCTCATTTCTCAGTTCTGAATACTGAGTTATGAATTCTCAACTCTTAGCTCTTAGCTCTGAGTTCGGAGTTCTAAATTCTACAGTCTGTATTCTGATTTCAGAGTTGTGAATTCTGTGACCAGAATTCAGAGTTGAGATTTCTGAGTTCTGAATTCTGAGTACTGAATGTTAAGTTCTGAGTTCCGAATTCTGTGTTCCGGTTCTGAATTCGGACTTCTGAATTCTGAATTTTGAATTCTGAGATCTGTATCTCAGTTCTGATTTCTGAGTCATGGATTCTGAGTTACGTACCCTGAGTAATTGATTCTGAGTTCTGACTTCAAAGTTCTCCATTGCGTTCTGAATTCTGAGTTCTGATTTCACAATCCTGAGTTACAGTTCTGATTTCTGCGTTTTGAGTTCTGAATTGTGTGTTCTGAATTCTGAGTTCCGAATTCTAAGGTGTGAATTCTGAGTTCTGAATCATGAGTACTCCACACTGTGTTCTGAGTTCTGAGAACTGAGTTCTGAATTCTGAGTTCTGTGTTCTGAATTCCGTATTCTGAGTTCCAAATTCTGATTTCCAAGTTTTGAATTCTGACTTAGGATTCTGAGTTCCGAATTCTAAGGTGTGAATTCTGAGTTCTGAGTTCTGATTTCTGAGTGCTGAGAACTGAGTTCTTTGTTCTGAATTCTAAGTTATGAAGTCCGTAGTCTGAGTTCCAAATACTCATTTCCCAGTTCTGATATTCGAGTTTGAATTCTGAGTTCAGAATTCTAAGGTGAGAATTCTGGGTTATGAATTCTGGGTTCTGAATACTGAGTTGTGATTTCTGAGTTCTGAATTCCAAGTTCTGAGTCATCATTTCTGAATTCTGAGTTCTGAGTTATGAATTCTCAACTCTTAGTTCTGAGATCTGAGTTCGGAGTTCTAAACTGAAGCCTGTATTCTGAATTCAGAGTTGTGGATTCTGAGATCAGCATTCAGAGTTGTGAGTTCTGAGTTCTGAATTCTGCGTACTGAATTTTGAGTTCTGAATTCTGCGTTCCGAATTCTGTGTCCTGGGCTCTGAATTCGGATTTCTGAATTCTGATTTGTGAATTTTGAGAACTGAGTCTCATTTATGAATTCCTAGTCACGAATTCTGTGTGGTGAATTGTGACTTCTGAGTTCTGAAATTTCAACTCTGAGTTCTTTGTCTGAGTTAGGAGTCCGAATATCTGAGTTCTATATTCTGAAGTCTAACTATCGAGTTCTGAGTTCTGAGTTCTGAGTTCTGAGTTCTGACATCTGAGTCTTGTGTTCTGAGTTATGAATTTCAGTTCTGAAATGAGAATTCTGAGTTCAGGGTTGTAAACTCTGAGTTCTGGTTCCTGAGGTCTGCATTCTGAGTTCTGAGTGCTGAGTTCTGAATTGTGAGTTTGAGTCTGCATGCTGAACTCTGAATACTGATCACTGTATTGTGTGTTCTGATTTCTAAGTTGTCAATTCTGTGTGCTGAACTGCGAGATCTGAATACTGAGTTGTCATGCTGAGTTCTGAACTCTGAATTCTGAATTCTGAGTTCTGAGTTCTGAGGCATGAATTCTCAATCCCAAGTGCTACACTCTGAGATCTGACTTTGAATTCTGAGTTGTTAGTTCTATTTTCTGAGTTTTGAATTCTGAGATTTGAGATTTTGTTGTGCATTATGTTTTTATGAGTGCCGAGTTCTGAATTTTGAGGTCTGAATCTTGAGTACTGTATTCTGAGTTCTGAGTTCAAATTTTTCAATTGCGTTCTGAATTCTGAGTTCTGAGTTCAGAATTCTGAGTTACAAATTCTGAGTTCGCAGTTTCTAGTTCTGACTACTGAGTCCGGAATTTGTGTTCTGAGTTCTGATCACTGAGTTCTGATAAGTGAGTTCTGAATTCTTAGCTGTGACATCTGAGTTCTGAGTTCTCATTTCTCAGTTCTGAATACTGAGTTATGAATTCTCAACTCTTAGCTCTTAGCTCTGAGTTCGGAGTTCTAAATTCTACAGTCTGTATTCTGATTTCAGAGTTGTGAATTCTGTGACCAGAATTCAGAGTTGAGATTTCTGAGTTCTGAATTCTGAGTACTGAATGTTAAGTTCTGAGTTCCGAATTCTGTGTTCCGGTTCTGAATTCGGACTTCTGAATTCTGAATTTTGAATTCTGAGATCTGTATCTCAGTTCTGATTTCTGAGTCGTGGATTCTGAGTTACGTACCCTGAGTAATTGATTCTGAGTTCTGACTTCAAAGTTCTCCATTGCGTTCTGAATTCTGAGTTCTGATTTCACAATCCTGAGTTACAGTTCTGATTTCTGCGTTTTGAGTTCTGAATTGTGTGTTCTGAATTCTGAGTTCCGAATTCTAAGGTGTGAATTCTGAGTTCTGAATCATGAGTACTCCACACTGTGTTCTGAGTTCTGAGAACTGAGTTCTGAATTCTGAGTTCTGTGTTCTGAATTCCGTATTCTGAGTAACAAATTCTGATTTCCAAGTTTTGAATTCTGACTTAGGATTCTGAGTTCCGAATTCTAAGGTGTGAATTCTGAGTTCTGAGTTCTGATTTCTGAGTGCTGAGAACTGAGTTCTTTGTTCTGAATTCTATGTTATGAAGTCCGTAGTCTGAGTTCCAAATACTCATTTCCCAGTTCTGATATTCGAGTTTGAATTCTGAGTTCAGAATTCTAAGGTGAGAATTCTGGGTTATGAATTCTGGGTTCTGAATACTGAGTTGTGATTTCTGAGTTCTGAATTCCAAGTTCTGAGTCATCATTTCTGAATTCTGAGTTCTGAGTTATGAATTCTCAACTCTTAGTTCTGAGATCTGAGTTCGGAGTTCTAAACTGAAGCCTGTATTCTGAATTCAGAGTTGTGGATTCTGAGATCAGCATTCAGAGTTGTGAGTTCTGAGTTCTGAATTCTGCGTACTGAATTTTGAGTTCTGAATTCTGCGTTCCGAATTCTGTGTCCTGGGCTCTGAATTCGGATTTCTGAATTCTGATTTGTGAATTTTGAGAACTGAGTCTCATTTATGAATTCCTAGTCACGAATTCTGTGTGGTGAATTGTGACTTCTGAGTTCTGAAATTTCAACTCTGAGTTCTTTGTCTGAGTTAGGAGTCCGAATATCTGAGTTCTATATTCTGAAGTCTAACTATCGAGTTCTGAGTTCTGAGTTCTGACTTCTGAGTTCTGAGTTCTGACATCTGAGTCTTGTGTTCTGAGTTATGAATTTCAGTTCTGAAATGAGAATTCTGAGTTCAGGGTTGTAAACTCTGAGTTCTGGTTCCTGAGGTCTGCATTCTGAGTTCTGAGTGCTGAGTTCTGAATTGTGAGTTTGAGTCTGCATGCTGAACTCTGAATACTGATCACTGTATTGTGTGTTCTGATTTCTAAGTTGTCAATTCTGTGTGCTGAACTGCGAGATCTGAATACTGAGTTGTCATGCTGAGTTCTGAACTCTGAATTCTGAATTCTGAGTTCTGAGTTCTGAGGCATGAATTCTCAATCCCAAGTGCTACACTCTGAGATCTGACTTTGAATTCTGAGTTGTTAGTTCTATTTTCTGAGTTTTGAATTCTGAGATTTGAGATTTTGTTGTGCATTATGTTTTTATGAGTGCCGAGTTCTGAATTTTGAGGTCTGAATCTTGAGTACTGTATTCTGAGTTCTGAGTTCGAATTTTTCAATTGCGTTCTGAATTCTGATTCTGAGTTCAGAATTCTGAGTTACAAATTCTGAGTTCGCAGTTTCTAGTTCTGACTACTGAGTCCGGAATTTGTGTTCTGAGTTCTGATCACTGAGTTCTGATAAGTGAGTTCTGAATTCCTAGCTGTGACATCTGAGTTCTGAGTTCTCATTTCTCAGTTCTGAATACTGAGTTATGAATTCTCAACTCTTAGCTCTTAGCTCTGAGTTTGGAGTTCTAAATTCTACAGTCTGTATTCTGATTTCAGAGTTGTGAATTCTGTGACCAGAATTCAGAGTTGAGATTTCTGAGTTCTGAATTCTGAGTACTGAATGTTAAGTTCTGAGTTCCGAATTCTGTGTTCCGGTTCTGAATTCGGACTTCTGAATTCTGAATTTTGAATTCTGAGATCTGTATCTCAGTTCTGATTTCTGAGTCATGGATTCTGAGTTACGTACCCTGAGTAATTGATTCTGAGTTCTGACTTCAAAGTTCTCCATTGCGTTCTGAATTCTGAGTTCTGATTTCACAATCCTGAGTTACAGTTCTGATTTCTGCGTTTTGAGTTCTGAATTGTGTGTTCTGAATTCTGAGTTCCGAATTCTAAGGTGTGAATTCTGAGTTCTGAATCATGAGTACTCCACACTGTGTTCTGAGTTCTGAGAACTGAGTTCTGAATTCTGAGTTCTGTGTTCTGAATTCCGTATTCTGAGTTCCAAATTCTGATTTCCAAGTTTTGAATTCTGACTTAGGATTCTGAGTTCCGAATTCTAAGGTGTGAATTCTGAGTTCTGAGTTCTGATTTCTGAGTGCTGAGAACTGAGTTCTTTGTTCTGAATTCTAAGTTATGAAGTCCGTAGTCTGAGTTCCAAATACTCATTTCCCAGTTCTGATATTCGAGTTTGAATTCTGAGTTCAGAATTCTAAGGTGAGAATTCTGGGTTATGAATTCTGGGTTCTGAATACTGAGTTGTGATTTCTGAGTTCTGAATTCCAAGTTCTGAGTCATCATTTCTGAATTCTGAGTTCTGAGTTATGAATTCTCAACTCTTAGTTCTGAGATCTGAGTTCGGAGTTCTAAACTGAAGCCTGTATTCTGAATTCAGAGTTGTGGATTCTGAGATCAGCATTCAGAGTTGTGAGTTCTGAGTTCTGAATTCTGCGTACTGAATTTTGAGTTCTGAATTCTGCGTTCCGAATTCTGTGTCCTGGGCTCTGAATTCGGATTTCTGAATTCTGATTTGTGAATTTTGAGAACTGAGTCTCATTTATGAATTCCTAGTCACGAATTCTGTGTGGTGAATTGTGACTTCTGAGTTCTGAAATTTCAACTCTGAGTTCTTTGTCTGAGTTAGGAGTCCGAATATCTGAGTTCTATATTCTGAAGTCTAACTATCGAGTTCTGAGTTCTGAGTTCTGAGTTCTGAGTTCTGACATCTGAGTCTTGTGTTCTGAGTTATGAATTTCAGTTCTGAAATGAGAATTCTGAGTTCAGGGTTGTAAACTCTGAGTTCTGGTTCCTGAGGTCTGCATTCTGAGTTCTGAGTGCTGAGTTCTGAATTGTGAGTTTGAGTCTGCATGCTGAACTCTGAATACTGATCACTGTATTGTGTGTTCTGATTTCTAAGTTGTCAATTCTGTGTGCTGAACTGCGAGATCTGAATACTGAGTTGTCATGCTGAGTTCTGAACTCTGAATTCTGAATTCTGAGTTCTGAGTTCTGAGGCATGAATTCTCAATCCCAAGTGCTACACTCTGAGATCTGACTTTGAATTCTGAGTTGTTAGTTCTATTTTCTGAGTTTTGAATTCTGAGATTTGAGATTTTGTTGTGCATTATGTTTTTATGAGTGCCGAGTTCTGAATTTTGAGGTCTGAATCTTGAGTACTGTATTCTGAGTTCTGAGTTCGAATTTTTCAATTGCGTTCTGAATTCTGATTCTGAGTTCAGAATTCTGAGTTACAAATTCTGAGTTCGCAGTTTCTAGTTCTGACTACTGAGTCCGGAATTTGTGTTCTGAGTTCTGATCACTGAGTTCTGATAAGTGAGTTCTGAATTCCTAGCTGTGACATCTGAGTTCTGAGTTCTCATTTCTCAGTTCTGAATACTGAGTTATGAATTCTCAACTCTTAGCTCTTAGCTCTGAGTTCGGAGTTCTAAATTCTACAGTCTGTATTCTGATTTCAGAGTTGTGAATTCTGTGACCAGAATTCAGAGTTGAGATTTCTGAGTTCTGAATTCTGAGTACTGAATGTTAAGTTCTGAGTTCCGAATTCTGTGTTCCGGTTCTGAATTCGGACTTCTGAATTCTGAATTTTGAATTCTGAGATCTGTATCTCAGTTCTGATTTCTGAGTCGTGGATTCTGAGTTACGTACCCTGAGTAATTGATTCTGAGTTCTGACTTCAAAGTTCTCCATTGCGTTCTGAATTCTGAGTTCTGATTTCACAATCCTGAGTTACAGTTCTGATTTCTGCGTTTTGAGTTCTGAATTGTGTGTTCTGAATTCTGAGTTCCGAATTCTAAGGTGTGAATTCTGAGTTCTGAATCAAGAGTACTCCACACTGTGTTCTGAGTTCTGAGAACTGAGTTCTGAATTCTGAGTTCTGTGTTCTGAATTCCGTATTCTGAGTAACAAATTCTGATTTCCAAGTTTTGAATTCTGACTTAGGATTCTGAGTTCCGAATTCTAAGGTGTGAATTCTGAGTTCTGAGTTCTGATTTCTGAGTGCTGAGAACTGAGTTCTTTGTTCTGAATTCTAAGTTATGAAGTCCGTAGTCTGAGTTCCAAATACTCATTTCCCAGTTCTGATATTCGAGTTTGAATTCTGAGTTCAGAATTCTAAGGTGAGAATTCTGGGTTATGAATTCTGGGTTCTGAATACTGAGTTGTGATTTCTGAGTTCTGAATTCCAAGTTCTGAGTCATCATTTCTGAATTCTGAGTTCTGAGTTATGAATTCTCAACTCTTAGTTCTGAGATCTGAGTTCGGAGTTCTAAACTGAAGCCTGTATTCTGAATTCAGAGTTGTGGATTCTGAGATCAGCATTCAGAGTTGTGAGTTCTGAGTTCTGAATTCTGCGTACTGAATTTTGAGTTCTGAATTCTGCGTTCCGAATTCTGTGTCCTGGGCTCTGAATTCGGATTTCTGAATTCTGATTTGTGAATTTTGAGAACTGAGTCTCATTTATGAATTCCTAGTCACGAATTCTGTGTGGTGAATTGTGACTTCTGAGTTCTGAAATTTCAACTCTGAGTTCTTTGTCTGAGTTAGGAGTCCGAATATCTGAGTTCTATATTCTGAAGTCTAACTATCGAGTTCTGAGTTCTGAGTTCTGAGTTCTGAGTTCTGACATCTGAGTCTTGTGTTCTGAGTTATGAATTTCAGTTCTGAAATGAGAATTCTGAGTTCAGGGTTGTAAACTCTGAGTTCTGGTTCCTGAGGTCTGCATTCTGAGTTCTGAGTGCTGAGTTCTGAATTGTGAGTTTGAGTCTGCATGCTGAACTCTGAATACTGATCACTGTATTGTGTGTTCTGATTTCTAAGTTGTCAATTCTGTGTGCTGAACTGCGAGATCTGAATACTGAGTTGTCATGCTGAGTTCTGAACTCTGAATTCTGAATTCTGAGTTCTGAGTTCTGAGGCATGAATTCTCAATCCCAAGTGCTACACTCTGAGATCTGACTTTGAATTCTGAGTTGTTAGTTCTATTTTCTGAGTTTTGAATTCTGAGATTTGAGATTTTGTTGTGCATTATGTTTTTATGAGTGCCGAGTTCTGAATTTTGAGGTCTGAATCTTGAGTACTGTATTCTGAGTTCTGAGTTCAAATTTTTCAATTGCGTTCTGAATTCTGAGTTCTGAGTTCAGAATTCTGAGTTACAAATTCTGAGTTCGCAGTTTCTAGTTCTGACTACTGAGTCCGGAATTTGTGTTCTGAGTTCTGATCACTGAGTTCTGATAAGTGAGTTCTGAATTCTTAGCTGTGACATCTGAGTTCTGAGTTCTCATTTCTCAGTTCTGAATACTGAGTTATGAATTCTCAACTCTTAGCTCTTAGCTCTGAGTTCGGAGTTCTAAATTCTACAGTCTGTATTCTGATTTCAGAGTTGTGAATTCTGTGACCAGAATTCAGAGTTGAGATTTCTGAGTTCTGAATTCTGAGTACTGAATGTTAAGTTCTGAGTTCCGAATTCTGTGTTCCGGTTCTGAATTCGGACTTCTGAATTCTGAATTTTGAATTCTGAGATCTGTATCTCAGTTCTGATTTCTGAGTCGTGGATTCTGAGTTACGTACCCTGAGTAATTGATTCTGAGTTCTGACTTCAAAGTTCTCCATTGCGTTCTGAATTCTGAGTTCTGATTTCACAATCCTGAGTTACAGTTCTGATTTCTGCGTTTTGAGTTCTGAATTGTGTGTTCTGAATTCTGAGTTCCGAATTCTAAGGTGTGAATTCTGAGTTCTGAATCATGAGTACTCCACACTGTGTTCTGAGTTCTGAGAACTGAGTTCTGAATTCTGAGTTCTGTGTTCTGAATTCCGTATTCTGAGTAACAAATTCTGATTTCCAAGTTTTGAATTCTGACTTAGGATTCTGAGTTCCGAATTCTAAGGTGTGAATTCTGAGTTCTGAGTTCTGATTTCTGAGTGCTGAGAACTGAGTTCTTTGTTCTGAATTCTATGTTATGAAGTCCGTAGTCTGAGTTCCAAATACTCATTTCCCAGTTCTGATATTCGAGTTTGAATTCTGAGTTCAGAATTCTAAGGTGAGAATTCTGGGTTATGAATTCTGGGTTCTGAATACTGAGTTGTGATTTCTGAGTTCTGAATTCCAAGTTCTGAGTCATCATTTCTGAATTCTGAGTTCTGAGTTATGAATTCTCAACTCTTAGTTCTGAGATCTGAGTTCGGAGTTCTAAACTGAAGCCTGTATTCTGAATTCAGAGTTGTGGATTCTGAGATCAGCATTCAGAGTTGTGAGTTCTGAGTTCTGAATTCTGCGTACTGAATTTTGAGTTCTGAATTCTGCGTTCCGAATTCTGTGTCCTGGGCTCTGAATTCGGATTTCTGAATTCTGATTTGTGAATTTTGAGAACTGAGTCTCATTTATGAATTCCTAGTCACGAATTCTGTGTGGTGAATTGTGACTTCTGAGTTCTGAAATTTCAACTCTGAGTTCTTTGTCTGAGTTAGGAGTCCGAATATCTGAGTTCTATATTCTGAAGTCTAACTATCGAGTTCTGAGTTCTGAGTTCTGACTTCTGAGTTCTGAGTTCTGACATCTGAGTCTTGTGTTCTGAGTTATGAATTTCAGTTCTGAAATGAGAATTCTGAGTTCAGGGTTGTAAACTCTGAGTTCTGGTTCCTGAGGTCTGCATTCTGAGTTCTGAGTGCTGAGTTCTGAATTGTGAGTTTGAGTCTGCATGCTGAACTCTGAATACTGATCACTGTATTGTGTGTTCTGATTTCTAAGTTGTCAATTCTGTGTGCTGAACTGCGAGATCTGAATACTGAGTTGTCATGCTGAGTTCTGAACTCTGAATTCTGAATTCTGAGTTCTGAGTTCTGAGGCATGAATTCTCAATCCCAAGTGCTACACTCTGAGATCTGACTTTGAATTCTGAGTTGTTAGTTCTATTTTCTGAGTTTTGAATTCTGAGATTTGAGATTTTGTTGTGCATTATGTTTTTATGAGTGCCGAGTTCTGAATTTTGAGGTCTGAATCTTGAGTACTGTATTCTGAGTTCTGAGTTCGAATTTTTCAATTGCGTTCTGAATTCTGATTCTGAGTTCAGAATTCTGAGTTACAAATTCTGAGTTCGCAGTTTCTAGTTCTGACTACTGAGTCCGGAATTTGTGTTCTGAGTTCTGATCACTGAGTTCTGATAAGTGAGTTCTGAATTCCTAGCTGTGACATCTGAGTTCTGAGTTCTCATTTCTCAGTTCTGAATACTGAGTTATGAATTCTCAACTCTTAGCTCTTAGCTCTGAGTTCGGAGTTCTAAATTCTACAGTCTGTATTCTGATTTCAGAGTTGTGAATTCTGTGACCAGAATTCAGAGTTGAGATTTCTGAGTTCTGAATTCTGAGTACTGAATGTTAAGTTCTGAGTTCCGAATTCTGTGTTCCGGTTCTGAATTCGGACTTCTGAATTCTGAATTTTGAATTCTGAGATCTGTATCTCAGTTCTGATTTCTGAGTCATGGATTCTGAGTTACGTACCCTGAGTAATTGATTCTGAGTTCTGACTTCAAAGTTCTCCATTGCGTTCTGAATTCTGAGTTCTGATTTCACAATCCTGAGTTACAGTTCTGATTTCTGCGTTTTGAGTTCTGAATTGTGTGTTCTGAATTCTGAGTTCCGAATTCTAAGGTGTGAATTCTGAGTTCTGAATCATGAGTACTCCACACTGTGTTCTGAGTTCTGAGAACTGAGTTCTGAATTCTGAGTTCTGTGTTCTGAATTCCGTATTCTGAGTTCCAAATTCTGATTTCCAAGTTTTGAATTCTGACTTAGGATTCTGAGTTCCGAATTCTAAGGTGTGAATTCTGAGTTCTGAGTTCTGATTTCTGAGTGCTGAGAACTGAGTTCTTTGTTCTGAATTCTAAGTTATGAAGTCCGTAGTCTGAGTTCCAAATACTCATTTCCCAGTTCTGATATTCGAGTTTGAATTCTGAGTTCAGAATTCTAAGGTGAGAATTCTGGGTTATGAATTCTGGGTTCTGAATACTGAGTTGTGATTTCTGAGTTCTGAATTCCAAGTTCTGAGTCATCATTTCTGAATTCTGAGTTCTGAGTTATGAATTCTCAACTCTTAGTTCTGAGATCTGAGTTCGGAGTTCTAAACTGAAGCCTGTATTCTGAATTCAGAGTTGTGGATTCTGAGATCAGCATTCAGAGTTGTGAGTTCTGAGTTCTGAATTCTGCGTACTGAATTTTGAGTTCTGAATTCTGCGTTCCGAATTCTGTGTCCTGGGCTCTGAATTCGGATTTCTGAATTCTGATTTGTGAATTTTGAGAACTGAGTCTCATTTATGAATTCCTAGTCACGAATTCTGTGTGGTGAATTGTGACTTCTGAGTTCTGAAATTTCAACTCTGAGTTCTTTGTCTGAGTTAGGAGTCCGAATATCTGAGTTCTATATTCTGAAGTCTAACTATCGAGTTCTGAGTTCTGAGTTCTGAGTTCTGAGTTCTGACATCTGAGTCTTGTGTTCTGAGTTATGAATTTCAGTTCTGAAATGAGAATTCTGAGTTCAGGGTTGTAAACTCTGAGTTCTGGTTCCTGAGGTCTGCATTCTGAGTTCTGAGTGCTGAGTTCTGAATTGTGAGTTTGAGTCTGCATGCTGAACTCTGAATACTGATCACTGTATTGTGTGTTCTGATTTCTAAGTTGTCAATTCTGTGTGCTGAACTGCGAGATCTGAATACTGAGTTGTCATGCTGAGTTCTGAACTCTGAATTCTGAATTCTGAGTTCTGAGTTCTGAGGCATGAATTCTCAATCCCAAGTGCTACACTCTGAGATCTGACTTTGAATTCTGAGTTGTTAGTTCTATTTTCTGAGTTTTGAATTCTGAGATTTGAGATTTTGTTGTGCATTATGTTTTTATGAGTGCCGAGTTCTGAATTTTGAGGTCTGAATCTTGAGTACTGTATTCTGAGTTCTGAGTTCAAATTTTTCAATTGCGTTCTGAATTCTGAGTTCTGAGTTCAGAATTCTGAGTTACAAATTCTGAGTTCGCAGTTTCTAGTTCTGACTACTGAGTCCGGAATTTGTGTTCTGAGTTCTGATCACTGAGTTCTGATAAGTGAGTTCTGAATTCTTAGCTGTGACATCTGAGTTCTGAGTTCTCATTTCTCAGTTCTGAATACTGAGTTATGAATTCTCAACTCTTAGCTCTTAGCTCTGAGTTCGGAGTTCTAAATTCTACAGTCTGTATTCTGATTTCAGAGTTGTGAATTCTGTGACCAGAATTCAGAGTTGAGATTTCTGAGTTCTGAATTCTGAGTACTGAATGTTAAGTTCTGAGTTCCGAATTCTGTGTTCCGGTTCTGAATTCGGACTTCTGAATTCTGAATTTTGAATTCTGAGATCTGTATCTCAGTTCTGATTTCTGAGTCGTGGATTCTGAGTTACGTACCCTGAGTAATTGATTCTGAGTTCTGACTTCAAAGTTCTCCATTGCGTTCTGAATTCTGAGTTCTGATTTCACAATCCTGAGTTACAGTTCTGATTTCTGCGTTTTGAGTTCTGAATTGTGTGTTCTGAATTCTGAGTTCCGAATTCTAAGGTGTGAATTCTGAGTTCTGAATCAAGAGTACTCCACACTGTGTTCTGAGTTCTGAGAACTGAGTTCTGAATTCTGAGTTCTGTGTTCTGAATTCCGTATTCTGAGTAACAAATTCTGATTTCCAAGTTTTGAATTCTGACTTAGGATTCTGAGTTCCGAATTCTAAGGTGTGAATTCTGAGTTCTGAGTTCTGATTTCTGAGTGCTGAGAACTGAGTTCTTTGTTCTGAATTCTAAGTTATGAAGTCCGTAGTCTGAGTTCCAAATACTCATTTCCCAGTTCTGATATTCGAGTTTGAATTCTGAGTTCAGAATTCTAAGGTGAGAATTCTGGGTTATGAATTCTGGGTTCTGAATACTGAGTTGTGATTTCTGAGTTCTGAATTCCAAGTTCTGAGTCATCATTTCTGAATTCTGAGTTCTGAGTTATGAATTCTCAACTCTTAGTTCTGAGATCTGAGTTCGGAGTTCTAAACTGAAGCCTGTATTCTGAATTCAGAGTTGTGGATTCTGAGATCAGCATTCAGAGTTGTGAGTTCTGAGTTCTGAATTCTGCGTACTGAATTTTGAGTTCTGAATTCTGCGTTCCGAATTCTGTGTCCTGGGCTCTGAATTCGGATTTCTGAATTCTGATTTGTGAATTTTGAGAACTGAGTCTCATTTATGAATTCCTAGTCACGAATTCTGTGTGGTGAATTGTGACTTCTGAGTTCTGAAATTTCAACTCTGAGTTCTTTGTCTGAGTTAGGAGTCCGAATATCTGAGTTCTATATTCTGAAGTCTAACTATCGAGTTCTGAGTTCTGAGTTCTGACTTCTGAGTTCTGAGTTCTGACATCTGAGTCTTGTGTTCTGAGTTATGAATTTCAGTTCTGAAATGAGAATTCTGAGTTCAGGGTTGTAAACTCTGAGTTCTGGTTCCTGAGGTCTGCATTCTGAGTTCTGAGTGCTGAGTTCTGAATTGTGAGTTTGAGTCTGCATGCTGAACTCTGAATACTGATCACTGTATTGTGTGTTCTGATTTCTAAGTTGTCAATTCTGTGTGCTGAACTGCGAGATCTGAATACTGAGTTGTCATGCTGAGTTCTGAACTCTGAATTCTGAATTCTGAGTTCTGAGTTCTGAGGCATGAATTCTCAATCCCAAGTGCTACACTCTGAGATCTGACTTTGAATTCTGAGTTGTTAGTTCTATTTTCTGAGTTTTGAATTCTGAGATTTGAGATTTTGTTGTGCATTATGTTTTTATGAGTGCCGAGTTCTGAATTTTGAGGTCTGAATCTTGAGTACTGTATTCTGAGTTCTGAGTTCGAATTTTTCAATTGCGTTCTGAATTCTGATTCTGAGTTCAGAATTCTGAGTTACAAATTCTGAGTTCGCAGTTTCTAGTTCTGACTACTGAGTCCGGAATTTGTGTTCTGAGTTCTGATCACTGAGTTCTGATAAGTGAGTTCTGAATTCTTAGCTGTGACATCTGAGTTCTGAGTTCTCATTTCTCAGTTCTGAATACTGAGTTATGAATTCTCAACTCTTAGCTCTTAGCTCTGAGTTCGGAGTTCTAAATTCTACAGTCTGTATTCTGATTTCAGAGTTGTGAATTCTGTGACCAGAATTCAGAGTTGAGATTTCTGAGTTCTGAATTCTGAGTACTGAATGTTAAGTTCTGAGTTCCGAATTCTGTGTTCCGGTTCTGAATTCGGACTTCTGAATTCTGAATTTTGAATTCTGAGATCTGTATCTCAGTTCTGATTTCTGAGTCATGGATTCTGAGTTACGTACCCTGAGTAATTGATTCTGAGTTCTGACTTCAAAGTTCTCCATTGCGTTCTGAATTCTGAGTTCTGATTTCACAATCCTGAGTTACAGTTCTGATTTCTGCGTTTTGAGTTCTGAATTGTGTGTTCTGAATTCTGAGTTCCGAATTCTAAGGTGTGAATTCTGAGTTCTGAATCATGAGTACTCCACACTGTGTTCTGAGTTCTGAGAACTGAGTTCTGAATTCTGAGTTCTGTGTTCTGAATTCCGTATTCTGAGTTCCAAATTCTGATTTCCAAGTTTTGAATTCTGACTTAGGATTCTGAGTTCCGAATTCTAAGGTGTGAATTCTGAGTTCTGAGTTCTGATTTCTGAGTGCTGAGAACTGAGTTCTTTGTTCTGAATTCTAAGTTATGAAGTCCGTAGTCTGAGTTCCAAATACTCATTTCCCAGTTCTGATATTCGAGTTTGAATTCTGAGTTCAGAATTCTAAGGTGAGAATTCTGGGTTATGAATTCTGGGTTCTGAATACTGAGTTGTGATTTCTGAGTTCTGAATTCCAAGTTCTGAGTCATCATTTCTGAATTCTGAGTTCTGAGTTATGAATTCTCAACTCTTAGTTCTGAGATCTGAGTTCGGAGTTCTAAACTGAAGCCTGTATTCTGAATTCAGAGTTGTGGATTCTGAGATCAGCATTCAGAGTTGTGAGTTCTGAGTTCTGAATTCTGCGTACTGAATTTTGAGTTCTGAATTCTGCGTTCCGAATTCTGTGTCCTGGGCTCTGAATTCGGATTTCTGAATTCTGATTTGTGAATTTTGAGAACTGAGTCTCATTTATGAATTCCTAGTCACGAATTCTGTGTGGTGAATTGTGACTTCTGAGTTCTGAAATTTCAACTCTGAGTTCTTTGTCTGAGTTAGGAGTCCGAATATCTGAGTTCTATATTCTGAAGTCTAACTATCGAGTTCTGAGTTCTGAGTTCTGAGTTCTGAGTTCTGACATCTGAGTCTTGTGTTCTGAGTTATGAATTTCAGTTCTGAAATGAGAATTCTGAGTTCAGGGTTGTAAACTCTGAGTTCTGGTTCCTGAGGTCTGCATTCTGAGTTCTGAGTGCTGAGTTCTGAATTGTGAGTTTGAGTCTGCATGCTGAACTCTGAATACTGATCACTGTATTGTGTGTTCTGATTTCTAAGTTGTCAATTCTGTGTGCTGAACTGCGAGATCTGAATACTGAGTTGTCATGCTGAGTTCTGAACTCTGAATTCTGAATTCTGAGTTCTGAGTTCTGAGGCATGAATTCTCAATCCCAAGTGCTACACTCTGAGATCTGACTTTGAATTCTGAGTTGTTAGTTCTATTTTCTGAGTTTTGAATTCTGAGATTTGAGATTTTGTTGTGCATTATGTTTTTATGAGTGCCGAGTTCTGAATTTTGAGGTCTGAATCTTGAGTACTGTATTCTGAGTTCTGAGTTCAAATTTTTCAATTGCGTTCTGAATTCTGAGTTCTGAGTTCAGAATTCTGAGTTACAAATTCTGAGTTCGCAGTTTCTAGTTCTGACTACTGAGTCCGGAATTTGTGTTCTGAGTTCTGATCACTGAGTTCTGATAAGTGAGTTCTGAATTCTTAGCTGTGACATCTGAGTTCTGAGTTCTCATTTCTCAGTTCTGAATACTGAGTTATGAATTCTCAACTCTTAGCTCTTAGCTCTGAGTTCGGAGTTCTAAATTCTACAGTCTGTATTCTGATTTCAGAGTTGTGAATTCTGTGACCAGAATTCAGAGTTGAGATTTCTGAGTTCTGAATTCTGAGTACTGAATGTTAAGTTCTGAGTTCCGAATTCTGTGTTCCGGTTCTGAATTCGGACTTCTGAATTCTGAATTTTGAATTCTGAGATCTGTATCTCAGTTCTGATTTCTGAGTCGTGGATTCTGAGTTACGTACCCTGAGTAATTGATTCTGAGTTCTGACTTCAAAGTTCTCCATTGCGTTCTGAATTCTGAGTTCTGATTTCACAATCCTGAGTTACAGTTCTGATTTCTGCGTTTTGAGTTCTGAATTGTGTGTTCTGAATTCTGAGTTCCGAATTCTAAGGTGTGAATTCTGAGTTCTGAATCAAGAGTACTCCACACTGTGTTCTGAGTTCTGAGAACTGAGTTCTGAATTCTGAGTTCTGTGTTCTGAATTCCGTATTCTGAGTAACAAATTCTGATTTCCAAGTTTTGAATTCTGACTTAGGATTCTGAGTTCCGAATTCTAAGGTGTGAATTCTGAGTTCTGAGTTCTGATTTCTGAGTGCTGAGAACTGAGTTCTTTGTTCTGAATTCTAAGTTATGAAGTCCGTAGTCTGAGTTCCAAATACTCATTTCCCAGTTCTGATATTCGAGTTTGAATTCTGAGTTCAGAATTCTAAGGTGAGAATTCTGGGTTATGAATTCTGGGTTCTGAATACTGAGTTGTGATTTCTGAGTTCTGAATTCCAAGTTCTGAGTCATCATTTCTGAATTCTGAGTTCTGAGTTATGAATTCTCAACTCTTAGTTCTGAGATCTGAGTTCGGAGTTCTAAACTGAAGCCTGTATTCTGAATTCAGAGTTGTGGATTCTGAGATCAGCATTCAGAGTTGTGAGTTCTGAGTTCTGAATTCTGCGTACTGAATTTTGAGTTCTGAATTCTGCGTTCCGAATTCTGTGTCCTGGGCTCTGAATTCGGATTTCTGAATTCTGATTTGTGAATTTTGAGAACTGAGTCTCATTTATGAATTCCTAGTCACGAATTCTGTGTGGTGAATTGTGACTTCTGAGTTCTGAAATTTCAACTCTGAGTTCTTTGTCTGAGTTAGGAGTCCGAATATCTGAGTTCTATATTCTGAAGTCTAACTATCGAGTTCTGAGTTCTGAGTTCTGAGTTCTGAGTTCTGAGTTCTGACATCTGAGTCTTGTGTTCTGAGTTATGAATTTCAGTTCTGAAATGAGAATTCTGAGTTCAGGGTTGTAAACTCTGAGTTCTGGTTCCTGAGGTCTGCATTCTGAGTTCTGAGTGCTGAGTTCTGAATTGTGAGTTTGAGCCTGCATGCTGAACTCTGAATACTGATCACTGTATTGTGTGTTCTGATTTCTAAGTTGTCAATTCTGTGTGCTGAACTGCGAGATCTGAATACTGAGTTGTCATGCTGAGTTCTGAACTCTGAATTCTGAATTCTGAGTTCTGAGTTCTGAGGCATGAATTCTCAATCCCAAGTGCTACACTCTGAGATCTGACTTTGAATTCTGAGTTGTTAGTTCTATTTTCTGAGTTTTGAATTCTGAGATTTGAGATTTTGTTGTGCATTATGTTTTTATGAGTGCCGAGTTCTGAATTTTGAGGTCTGAATCTTGAGTACTGTATTCTGAGTTCTGAGTTCGAATTTTTCAATTGCGTTCTGAATTCTGATTCTGAGTTCAGAATTCTGAGTTACAAATTCTGAGTTCGCAGTTTCTAGTTCTGACTACTGAGTCCGGAATTTGTGTTCTGAGTTCTGATCACTGAGTTCTGATAAGTGAGTTCTGAATTCTTAGCTGTGACATCTGAGTTCTGAGTTCTCATTTCTCAGTTCTGAATACTGAGTTATGAATTCTCAACTCTTAGCTCTTAGCTCTGAGTTCGGAGTTCTAAATTCTACAGTCTGTATTCTGATTTCAGAGTTGTGAATTCTGTGACCAGAATTCAGAGTTGAGATTTCTGAGTTCTGAATTCTGAGTACTGAATGTTAAGTTCTGAGTTCCGAATTCTGTGTTCCGGTTCTGAATTCGGACTTCTGAATTCTGAATTTTGAATTCTGAGATCTGTATCTCAGTTCTGATTTCTGAGTCGTGGATTCTGAGTTACGTACCCTGAGTAATTGATTCTGAGTTCTGACTTCAAAGTTCTCCATTGCGTTCTGAATTCTGAGTTCTGATTTCACAATCCTGAGTTACAGTTCTGATTTCTGCGTTTTGAGTTCTGAATTGTGTGTTCTGAATTCTGAGTTCCGAATTCTAAGGTGTGAATTCTGAGTTCTGAATCATGAGTACTCCACACTGTGTTCTGAGTTCTGAGAACTGAGTTCTGAATTCTGAGTTCTGTGTTCTGAATTCCGCATTCTGAGTTCCAAATTCTGATTTCCAAGTTTTGAATTCTGACTTAGGATTCTGAGTTCCGAATTCTAAGGTGTGAATTCTGAGTTCTGAGTTCTGATTTCTGAGTGCTGAGAACTGAGTTCTTTGTTCTGAATTCTAAGTTATGAAGTCCGTAGTCTGAGTTCCAAATACTCATTTCCCAGTTCTGATATTCGAGTTTGAATTCTGAGTTCAGAATTCTAAGGTGAGAATTCTGGGTTATGAATTCTGGGTTCTGAATACTGAGTTGTGATTTCTGAGTTCTGAATTCCAAGTTCTGAGTCATCATTTCTGAATTCTGAGTTCTGAGTTATGAATTCTCAACTCTTAGTTCTGAGATCTGAGTTCGGAGTTCTAAACTGAAGCCTGTATTCTGAATTCAGAGTTGTGGATTCTGAGATCAGCATTCAGAGTTGTGAGTTCTGAGTTCTGAATTCTGCGTACTGAATTTTGAGTTCTGAATTCTGCGTTCCGAATTCTGTGTCCTGGGCTCTGAATTCGGATTTCTGAATTCTGATTTGTGAATTTTGAGAACTGAGTCTCATTTATGAATTCCTAGTCACGAATTCTGTGTGGTGAATTGTGACTTCTGAGTTCTGAAATTTCAACTCTGAGTTCTTTGTCTGAGTTAGGAGTCCGAATATCTGAGTTCTATATTCTGAAGTCTAACTATCGAGTTCTGAGTTCTGAGTTCTGAGTTCTGACATCTGAGTCTTGTGTTCTGAGTTATGAATTTCAGTTCTGAAATGAGAATTCTGAGTTCAGGGTTGTAAACTCTGAGTTCTGGTTCCTGAGGTCTGCATTCTGAGTTCTGAGTGCTGAGTTCTGAATTGTGAGTTTGAGTCTGCATGCTGAACTCTGAATACTGATCACTGTATTGTGTGTTCTGATTTCTAAGTTGTCAATTCTGTGTGCTGAACTGCGAGATCTGAATACTGAGTTGTCATGCTGAGTTCTGAACTCTGAATTCTGAATTCTGAGTTCTGAGTTCTGAGGCATGAATTCTCAATCCCAAGTGCTACACTCTGAGATCTGACTTTGAATTCTGAGTTGTTAGTTCTATTTTCTGAGTTTTGAATTCTGAGATTTGAGATTTTGTTGTGCATTATGTTTTTATGAGTGCCGAGTTCTGAATTTTGAGGTCTGAATCTTGAGTACTGTATTCTGAGTTCTGAGTTCAAATTTTTCAATTGCGTTCTGAATTCTGAGTTCTGAGTTCAGAATTCTGAGTTACAAATTCTGAGTTCGCAGTTTCTAGTTCTGACTACTGAGTCCGGAATTTGTGTTCTGAGTTCTGATCACTGAGTTCTGATAAGTGAGTTCTGAATTCTTAGCTGTGACATCTGAGTTCTGAGTTCTCATTTCTCAGTTCTGAATACTGAGTTATGAATTCTCAACTCTTAGCTCTTAGCTCTGAGTTCGGAGTTCTAAATTCTACAGTCTGTATTCTGATTTCAGAGTTGTGAATTCTGTGACCAGAATTCAGAGTTGAGATTTCTGAGTTCTGAATTCTGAGTACTGAATGTTAAGTTCTGAGTTCCGAATTCTGTGTTCCGGTTCTGAATTCGGACTTCTGAATTCTGAATTTTGAATTCTGAGATCTGTATCTCAGTTCTGATTTCTGAGTCGTGGATTCTGAGTTACGTACCCTGAGTAATTGATTCTGAGTTCTGACTTCAAAGTTCTCCATTGCGTTCTGAATTCTGAGTTCTGATTTCACAATCCTGAGTTACAGTTCTGATTTCTGCGTTTTGAGTTCTGAATTGTGTGTTCTGAATTCTGAGTTCCGAATTCTAAGGTGTGAATTCTGAGTTCTGAATCAAGAGTACTCCACACTGTGTTCTGAGTTCTGAGAACTGAGTTCTGAATTCTGAGTTCTGTGTTCTGAATTCCGTATTCTGAGTAACAAATTCTGATTTCCAAGTTTTGAATTCTGACTTAGGATTTTGAGTTCCAAATTCTAAGGTGTGAATTCTGAGTTCTGAGTTCTGATTTCTGAGTGCTGAGAACTGAGTTCTTTGTTCTGAATTCTAAGTTATGAAGTCCGTAGTCTGAGTTCCAAATACTCATTTCCCAGTTCTGATATTCGAGTTTGAATTCTGAGTTCAGAATTCTAAGGTGAGAATTCTGGGTTATGAATTCTGGGTTCTGAATACTGAGTTGTGATTTCTGAGTTCTGAATTCCAAGTTCTGAGTCATCATTTCTGAATTCTGAGTTCTGAGTTATGAATTCTCAACTCTTAGTTCTGAGATCTGAGTTCGGAGCTCTAAACTGAAGCCTGTATTCTGAATTCAGAGTTGTGGATTCTGAGATCAGCATTCAGAGTTGTGAGTTCTGAGTTCTGAATTCTGCGTACTGAATTTTGAGTTCTGAATTCTGCGTTCCGAATTCTGTGTCCTGGGCTCTGAATTCGGATTTCTGAATTCTGATTTGTGAATTTTGAGAACTGAGTCTCATTTATGAATTCCTAGTCACGAATTCTGTGTGGTGAATTGTGACTTCTGAGTTCTGAAATTTCAACTCTGAGTTCTTTGTCTGAGTTAGGAGTCCGAATATCTGAGTTCTATATTCTGAAGTCTAACTATCGAGTTCTGAGTTCTGAGTTCTGAGTTCTGAGTTCTGAGTTCTGACATCTGAGTCTTGTGTTCTGAGTTATGAATTTCAGTTCTGAAATGAGAATTCTGAGTTCAGGGTTGTAAACTCTGAGTTCTGGTTCCTGAGGTCTGCATTCTGAGTTCTGAGTGCTGAGTTCTGAATTGTGAGTTTGAGTCTGCATGCTGAACTCTGAATACTGATCACTGTATTGTGTGTTCTGATTTCTAAGTTGTCAATTCTGTGTGCTGAACTGCGAGATCTGAATACTGAGTTGTCATGCTGAGTTCTGAACTCTGAATTCTGAATTCTGAGTTCTGAGTTCTGAGGCATGAATTCTCAATCCCAAGTGCTACACTCTGAGATCTGACTTTGAATTCTGAGTTGTTAGTTCTATTTTCTGAGTTTTGAATTCTGAGATTTGAGATTTTGTTGTGCATTATGTTTTTATGAGTGCCGAGTTCTGAATTTTGAGGTCTGAATCTTGAGTACTGTATTCTGAGTTCTGAGTTCAAATTTTTCAATTGCGTTCTGAATTCTGAGTTCTGAGTTCAGAATTCTGAGTTACAAATTCTGAGTTCGCAGTTTCTAGTTCTGACTACTGAGTCCGGAATTTGTGTTCTGAGTTCTGATCACTGAGTTCTGATAAGTGAGTTCTGAATTCTTAGCTGTGACATCTGAGTTCTGAGTTCTCATTTCTCAGTTCTGAATACTGAGTTATGAATTCTCAACTCTTAGCTCTTAGCTCTGAGTTCGGAGTTCTAAATTCTACAGTCTGTATTCTGATTTCAGAGTTGTGAATTCTGTGACCAGAATTCAGAGTTGAGATTTCTGAGTTCTGAATTCTGAGTACTGAATGTTAAGTTCTGAGTTCCGAATTCTGTGTTCCGGTTCTGAATTCGGACTTCTGAATTCTGAATTTTGAATTCTGAGATCTGTATCTCAGTTCTGATTTCTGAGTCGTGGATTCTGAGTTACGTACCCTGAGTAATTGATTCTGAGTTCTGACTTCAAAGTTCTCCATTGCGTTCTGAATTCTGAGTTCTGATTTCACAATCCTGAGTTACAGTTCTGATTTCTGCGTTTTGAGTTCTGAATTGTGTGTTCTGAATTCTGAGTTCCGAATTCTAAGATGTGAATTCTGAGTTCTGAATCAAGAGTACACCACACTGTGTTCTGAGTTCTGAGAACTGAGTTCTGAATTCTGAGTTCTGTGTTCTGAATTCCGTATTCTGAGTAACAAATTCTGATTTCCAAGTTTTGAATTCTGACTTAGGATTCTGAGTTCCGAATTCTAAGGTGTGAATTCTGAGTTCTGAGTTCTGATTTCTGAGTGCTGAGAACTGAGTTCTTTGTTCTGAATTCTAAGTTATGAAGTCCGTAGTCTGAGTTCCAAATACTCATTTCCCAGTTCTGATATTCGAGTTTGAATTCTGAGTTCAGAATTCTAAGGTGAGAATTCTGGGTTATGAATTCTGGGTTCTGAATACTGAGTTGTGATTTCTGAGTTCTGAATTCCAAGTTCTGAGTCATCATTTCTGAATTCTGAGTTCTGAGTTATGAATTCTCAACTCTTAGTTCTGAGATCTGAGTTCGGAGTTCTAAACTGAAGCCTGTATTCTGAATTCAGAGTTGTGGATTCTGAGATCAGCATTCAGAGTTGTGAGTTCTGAGTTCTGAATTCTGCGTACTGAATTTTGAGTTCTGAATTCTGCGTTCCGAATTCTGTGTCCTGGGCTCTGAATTCGGATTTCTGAATTCTGATTTGTGAATTTTGAGAACTGAGTCTCATTTATGAATTCCTAGTCACGAATTCTGTGTGGTGAATTGTGACTTCTGAGTTCTGAAATTTCAACTCTGAGTTCTTTGTCTGAGTTAGGAGTCCGAATATCTGAGTTCTATATTCTGAAGTCTAACTATCGAGTTCTGAGTTCTGAGTTCTGAGTTCTGAGTTCTGAGTTCTGACATCTGAGTCTTGTGTTCTGAGTTATGAATTTCAGTTCTGAAATGAGAATTCTGAGTTCAGGGTTGTAAACTCTGAGTTCTGGTTCCTGAGGTCTGCATTCTGAGTTCTGAGTGCTGAGTTCTGAATTGTGAGTTTGAGTCTGCATGCTGAACTCTGAATACTGATCACTGTATTGTGTGTTCTGATTTCTAAGTTGTCAATTCTGTGTGCTGAACTGCGAGATCTGAATACTGAGTTGTCATGCTGAGTTCTGAACTCTGAATTCTGAATTCTGAGTTCTGAGTTCTGAGGCATGAATTCTCAATCCCAAGTGCTACACTCTGAGATCTGACTTTGAATTCTGAGTTGTTAGTTCTATTTTCTGAGTTTTGAATTCTGAGATTTGAGATTTTGTTGTGCATTATGTTTTTATGAGTGCCGAGTTCTGAATTTTGAGGTCTGAATCTTGAGTACTGTATTCTGAGTTCTGAGTTCGAATTTTTCAATTGCGTTCTGAATTCTGAGTTCTGAGTTCAGAATTCTGAGTTACAAATTCTGAGTTCGCAGTTTCTAGTTCTGACTACTGAGTCCGGAATTTGTGTTCTGAGTTCTGATCACTGAGTTCTGATAAGTGAGTTCTGAATTCTTAGCTGTGACATCTGAGTTCTGAGTTCTCATTTCTCAGTTCTGAATACTGAGTTATGAATTCTCAACTCTTAGCTCTTAGCTCTGAGTTCGGAGTTCTAAATTCTACAGTCTGTATTCTGATTTCAGAGTTGTGAATTCTGTGACCAGAATTCAGAGTTGAGATTTCTGAGTTCTGAATTCTGAGTACTGAATGTTAAGTTCTGAGTTCCGAATTCTGTGTTCCGGTTCTGAATTCGGACTTCTGAATTCTGAATTTTGAATTCTGAGATCTGTATCTCAGTTCTGATTTCTGAGTCGTGGATTCTGAGTTACGTACCCTGAGTAATTGATTCTGAGTTCTGACTTCAAAGTTCTCCATTGCGTTCTGAATTCTGAGTTCTGATTTCACAATCCTGAGTTACAGTTCTGATTTCTGCGTTTTGAGTTCTGAATTGTGTGTTCTGAATTCTGAGTTCCGAATTCTAAGGTGTGAATTCTGAGTTCTGAATCATGAGTACTCCACACTGTGTTCTGAGTTCTGAGAACTGAGTTCTGAATTCTGAGTTCTGTGTTCTGAATTCCGTATTCTGAGTTCCAAATTCTGATTTCCAAGTTTTGAATTCTGACTTAGGATTCTGAGTTCCGAATTCTAAGGTGTGAATTCTGAGTTCTGAGTTCTGATTTCTGAGTGCTGAGAACTGAGTTCTTTGTTCTGAATTCTAAGTTATGAAGTCCGTAGTCTGAGTTCCAAATACTCATTTCCCAGTTCTGATATTCGAGTTTGAATTCTGAGTTCAGAATTCTAAGGTGAGAATTCTGGGTTATGAATTCTGGGTTCTGAATACTGAGTTGTGATTTCTGAGTTCTGAATTCCAAGTTCTGAGTCATCATTTCTGAATTCTGAGTTCTGAGTTATGAATTCTCAACTCTTAGTTCTGAGATCTGAGTTCGGAGTTCTAAACTGAAGCCTGTATTCTGAATTCAGAGTTGTGGATTCTGAGATCAGCATTCAGAGTTGTGAGTTCTGAGTTCTGAATTCTGCGTACTGAATTTTGAGTTCTGAATTCTGCGTTCCGAATTCTGTGTCCTGGGCTCTGAATTCGGATTTCTGAATTCTGATTTGTGAATTTTGAGAACTGAGTCTCATTTATGAATTCCTAGTCACGAATTCTGTGTGGTGAATTGTGACTTCTGAGTTCTGAAATTTCAACTCTGAGTTCTTTGTCTGAGTTAGGAGTTGGAATATCTGAGTTCTATATTCTGAAGTCTAACTATCGAGTTCTGAGTTCTGAGTTCTGAGTTCTGAGTTCTGAGTTCTGAGTTCTGACATCTGAGTCTTGTGTTCTGAGTTATGAATTTCAGTTCTGAAATGAGAATTATGAGATCAGGGTTGTAAACTCTGAGTTCTGGTTCCTGAGGTCTGCATTCTGAGTTCTGAGTGCTGAGTTCTGAATTGTGAGTTTGAGTCTGCATGCTGAACTCTGAATACTGATCACTGTATTGTGTGTTCTGATTTCTAAGTTGTCAATTCTGTGTGCTGAACTGCGAGATCTGAATACTGAGTTGTCATGCTGAGTTCTGAACTCTGAATTCTGAATTCTGAGTTCTGACTTCTGAGGCATGAATTCTCAGTCCCAAGTGCTACACTCTGAGATCTGACTTTGAATTCTGAGTTGTTAGTTCTATTTTCTGAGTTTTGAATTCTGAGATTTGAGATTTTGTTGTGCATTATGTTTTTATGAGTGCCGAGTTCTGAATTTTGAGGTCTGAATCTTGAGTACTGTATTCTGAGTTCTGAGTTCAAATTTTTCAATTGCGTTCTGAATTCTGAGTTCTGAGTTCAGAATTCTGAGTTACAAATTCTGAGTTCGCAGTTTCTAGTTCTGACTACTGAGTCCGGAATTTGTGTTCTGAGTTCTGATCACTGAGTTCTGATAAGTGAGTTCTGAATTCTTAGCTGTGACATCTGAGTTCTGAGTTCTCATTTCTCAGTTCTGAATACTGAGTTATGAATTCTCAACTCTTAGCTCTTAGCTCTGAGTTCGGAGTTCTAAATTCTACAGTCTGTATTCTGATTTCAGAGTTGTGAATTCTGTGACCAGAATTCAGAGTTGAGATTTCTGAGTTCTGAATTCTGAGTACTGAATGTTAAGTTCTGAGTTCCGAATTCTGTGTTGCGGTTCTGAATTCGGACTTCTGAATTCTGAATTTTGAATTCTGAGATCTGTATCTCAGTTCTGATTTCTGAGTCGTGGATTCTGAGTTACGTACCCTGAGTAATTGATTCTGAGTTCTGACTTCAAAGTTCTCCATTGCGTTCTGAATTCTGAGTTCTGATTTCACAATCCTGAGTTACAGTTCTGATTTCTGCGTTTTGAGTTCTGAATTGTGTGTTCTGAATTCTGAGTTCCGAATTCTAAGGTGTGAATTCTGAGTTCTGAATCATGAGTACTCCACACTGTGTTCTGAGTTCTGAGAACTGAGTTCTGAATTCTGAGTTCTGTGTTCTGAATTCCGTATTCTGAGTTCCAAATTCTGATTTCCAAGTTTTGAATTCTGACTTAGGATTCTGAGTTCCGAATTCTAAGGTGTGAATTCTGAGTTCTGAGTTCTGATTTCTGAGTGCTGAGAACTGAGTTCTTTGTTCTGAATTCTAAGTTATGAAGTCCGTAGTCTGAGTTCCAAATACTCATTTCCCAGTTCTGATATTCGAGTTTGAATTCTGAGTTCAGAATTCTAAGGTGAGAATTCTGGGTTATGAATTCTGGGTTCTGAATACTGAGTTGTGATTTCTGAGTTCTGAATTCCAAGTTCTGAGTCATCATTTCTGAATTCTGAGTTCTGAGTTATGAATTCTCAACTCTTAGTTCTGAGATCTGAGTTCGGAGTTCTAAACTGAAGCCTGTATTCTGAATTCAGAGTTGTGGATTCTGAGATCAGCATTCAGAGTTGTGAGTTCTGAGTTCTGAATTCTGCGTACTGAATTTTGAGTTCTGAATTCTGCGTTCCGAATTCTGTGTCCTGGGCTCTGAATTCGGATTTCTGAATTCTGATTTGTGAATTTTGAGAACTGAGTCTCATTTATGAATTCCTAGTCACGAATTCTGTGTGGTGAATTGTGACTTCTGAGTTCTGAAATTTCAACTCTGAGTTCTTTGTCTGAGTTAGGAGTCCGAATATCTGAGTTCTATATTCTGAAGTCTAACTATCGAGTTCTGAGTTCTGAGTTCTGAGTTCTGAGTTCTGAGTTCTGAGTTCTGACATCTGAGTCTTGTGTTCTGAGTTATGAATTTCAGTTCTGAAATGAGAATTCTGAGTTCAGGGTTGTAAACTCTGAGTTCTGGTTCCTGAGGTCTGCATTCTGAGTTCTGAGTGCTGAGTTCTGAATTGTGAGTTTGAGCCTGCATGCTGAACTCTGAATACTGATCACTGTATTGTGTGTTCTGATTTCTAAGTTGTCAATTCTGTGTGCTGAACTGCGAGATCTGAATACTGAGTTGTCATGCTGAGTTCTGAACTCTGAATTCTGAATTCTGAGTTCTGAGTTCTGAGGCATGAATTCTCAATCCCAAGTGCTACACTCTGAGATCTGACTTTGAATTCTGAGTTGTTAGTTCTATTTTCTGAGTTTTGAATTCTGAGATTTGAGATTTTGTTGTGCATTATGTTTTTATGAGTGCCGAGTTCTGAATTTTGAGGTCTGAATCTTGAGTACTGTATTCTGAGTTCTGAGTTCAAATTTTTCAATTGCGTTCTGAATTCTGAGTTCTGAGTTCAGAATTCTGAGTTACAAATTCTGAGTTCGCAGTTTCTAGTTCTGACTACTGAGTCCGGAATTTGTGTTCTGAGTTCTGATCACTGAGTTCTGATAAGTGAGTTCTGAATTCTTAGCTGTGACATCTGAGTTCTGAGTTCTCATTTCTCAGTTCTGAATACTGAGTTATGAATTCTCAACTCTTAGCTCTTAGCTCTGAGTTCGGAGTTCTAAATTCTACAGTCTGTATTCTGATTTCAGAGTTGTGAATTCTGTGACCAGAATTCAGAGTTGAGATTTCTGAGTTCTGAATTCTGAGTACTGAATGTTAAGTTCTGAGTTCCGAATTCTGTGTTCCGGTTCTGAATTCGGACTTCTGAATTCTGAATTTTGAATTCTGAGATCTGTATCTCAGTTCTGATTTCTGAGTCGTGGATTCTGAGTTACGTACCCTGAGTAATTGATTCTGAGTTCTGACTTCAAAGTTCTCCATTGCGTTCTGAATTCTGAGTTCTGATTTCACAATCCTGAGTTACAGTTCTGATTTCTGCGTTTTGAGTTCTGAATTGTGTGTTCTGAATTCTGAGTTCCGAATTCTAAGGTGTGAATTCTGAGTTCTGAATCATGAGTACTCCACACTGTGTTCTGAGTTCTGAGAACTGAGTTCTGAATTCTGAGTTCTGTGTTCTGAATTCCGTATTCTGAGTTCCAAATTCTGATTTCCAAGTTTTGAATTCTGACTTAGGATTCTGAGTTCCAAATTCTAAGGTGTGAATTCTGAGTTCTGAGTTATGATTTCTGAGTGCTGAGAACTGAGTTCTTTGTTCTGAATTCTAAGTTATGAAGTCCGTAGTCTGAGTTCCAAATACTCATTTCCCAGTTCTGATATTCGAGTTTGAATTCTGAGTTCAGAATTCTAAGGTGAGAATTCTGGGTTATGAATTCTGGGTTCTGAATACTGAGTTGTGATTTCTGAGTTCTGAATTCCAAGTTCTGAGTCATCATTTCTGAATTCTGAGTTCTGAGTTATGAATTCTCAACTCTTAGTTCTGAGATCTGAGTTCGGAGTTCTAAACTGAAGCCTGTATTCTGAATTCAGAGTTGTGGATTTTGAGTTCTGAATTCTGCGTACTGAATTTTGAGTTCTGAGTTCCGAATTCTGTGTCCTGGGCTCTGAATTCGGATTTCTGAATTCTGATTTGTGAATTTTGAGAACTGAGTCTCATTTATGAATTCCTAGTCACGAATTCTGTGTGGTGAATTGTGACTTCTGAGTTCTGAAATTTCAACTCTGAGTTCTTTGTCTGAGTTAGGAGTCCGAATATCTGAGTTCTATATTCTGAAGTCTAACTATCGAGTTCTGAGTTCTGAGTTCTGAGTTCTGACTTCTGAGTTCTGACATCTGAGTCTTGTGTTCTGAGTTATGAATTTCAGTTCTGAAATGAGAATTCTGAGTTCAGGGTTGTAAACTCTGAGTTCTGGTTCCTGAGGTCTGCATTCTGAGTTCTGTGTGCTGAGTTCTGAATTGTGAGTTTGAGTCTGCATGCTGAACTCTGAATACTGATCACTGTATTGTGTGTTCTGATTTCTAAGTTGTCAATTCTGTGTGCTGAACTGCGAGATCTGAATACTGAGTTGTCATGCTGAGTTCTGAACTCTGAATTCTGAATTCTGAGTTCTGAGTTCTGAGGGATGAATTCTCAATCCCAAGTGCTACACTCTGAGATCTGAGTTTGAATTCTGAGTTGTTAGTTCTATTTTCTGAGTTTTGAATTCTGAGATTTGAGATTTTGTTGTGCATTATGTTTTTATGAGTGCCGAGTTCTGAATTTTGAGGTCTGAATCTTGAGTACTGTATTCTGAGTTCTGAGTTCAAATTTTTCAATTGCGTTCTGAATTCTGAGTTCTGAGTTCAGAATTCTGAGTTACAAATACTGAGTTCGCAGTTTCTAGTTCTGACTACTGAGTCCGGAATTTTGTGTTCTGAGTTCTGATCACTGAGTTCTGATAAGTGAGTTCTGAATTCTTAGCTGTGACATCTGAGTTCTGAGTTCTCATTTCTCAGTTCTGAATACTGAGTTATGAATTCTCAACTCTTAGCTCTTAGCTCTGAGTTCGGAGTTCTAAATTCTACAGTCTGTATTCTGATTTCAGAGTTGTGAATTCTGTGACCAGAATTCAGAGTTGAGATTTCTGAGTTCTGAATTCTGAGTACTGAATTTTAAGTTCTGAGTTCCGAATTCTGTGTTCCGGTTCTGAATTCGGACTTCTGAATTCTGAATTTTGAATTCTGAGATCTGTATCTCAGTTCTGATTTCTGAGTCGTGGATTTTGAGTTACGTACCCTGAGTAATTGATTCTGAGTTCTGACTTCAAAGTTCTCCATTGCGTTCTGAATTCTGAGTTCTGATTTCACAATCCTGAGTTACAGTTCTGATTTCTGCGTTTTGAGTTCTGAATTGTGTGTTCTGAATTCTGAGTTCCGAATTCTAAGGTGTGAATTCTGAGTTCTGAATCATGAGTACTCCACACTGTGTTCTGAGTTCTGAGAACTGAGTTCTGAATTCTGAGTTCTGTGTTCTGAATTCCGTATTCTGAGTTCCAAATTCTGATTTCTGAGTGCCAAGTTTTGAATTCTGACTTAGGATTCTGAGTTCCGAATTCTAAGGTGTGAATTCTGAGTTCTGAGTTCTGAGTTCTGAGTGCTGAGAACTGAGTTCTTTGTTCTGAATTCTAAGTTATGAAGTCCGTAGTCTGAGTTCCAAATACTCATTTCCCAGTTCTGATATTCGAGTTTGAATTCTGAGTTCAGAATTCTAAGGTGAGAATTCTGGGTTATGAATTCTGGGTTCTGAATACTGAGTTGTGATTTCTGAGTTCTGAATTCCAAGTTCTGAGTCATCATTTCTGAATTCTGAGTTCTGAGTTATGAATTCTCAACTCTTAGTTCTGAGATCTGAGTTCGGAGTTCTAAACTGAAGCCTGTATTCTGATTTCAGAGTTGTGGATTTTGAGTTCTGAATTCTGCGTACTGAATTTTGAGTTCTGCGTTCCGAATTCTGTGTCCTGGGCTCTGAATTCGGATTTCTGAATTCTGATTTGTGAATTTTGAGAACTGAGTCTCATTTATGAATTCCTAGTCACGAATTCTGTGTGGTGAATTGTGACTTCTGAGTTCTGAAATTTCAACTCTGAGTTCTTTGTCTGAGTTAGGAGTCCGAATATCTGAGTTCTATATTCTGAAGTCTAACTATCGAGTTCTGAGTTCTGAGTTCTGACTTCTGACTTCTGACTTCTGAGTTCTGACATCTGAGTCTTGTGTTCTGAGTTATGAATTTCAGTTCTGAAATGAGAATTCTGAGTTCAGGGTTGTAAACTCTGAGTTCTGGTTCCTGAGGTCTGCATTCTGAGTTCTGAGTGCTGAGTTCTGAATTGTGAGTTTGAGTCTGCATGCTGAACTCTGAATACTGATCACTGTATTGTGTGTTCTGATTTCTAAGTTGTCAATTCTGTGTGCTGAACTGCGAGATCTGAATACTGAGTTGTCATGCTGAGTTCTGAACTCTGAATTCTGAATTCTGAGTTCTGAGTTCTGAGGCATGAATTCTCAATCCAAAGTGCTACACTCTGAGATCTGAGTTTGAATTCTGAGTTGTTAGTTCTATTTTCTGAGTTTTGAATTCTGAGATTTGAGATTTTGTTGTGCATTATGTTTTTATGAGTGCCGAGTTCTGAATTTTGAGGTCTGAATCTTGAGTACTGTATTCTGAGTTCTGAGTTCAAATTTTTCAATTGCGTTCTGAATTCTGAGTTCTGAGTTCAGAATTCTGAGTTACAAATTCTGAGTTCGCAGTTTCTAGTTCTGACTACTGAGTCCGGAATTTTGTGTTCTGAGTTCTGATCACTGAGTTCTGATAAGTGAGTTCTGAATTCTTAGCTGTGACATCTGAGTTCTGAGTTCTCATTTCTCAGTTCTGAATACTGAGTTATGAATTCTCAACTCTTAGCTCTTAGCTCTGAGTTCGGAGTTCTAAATTCTACAGTCTGTATTCTGATTTCAGAGTTGTGAATTCTGTGACCAGAATTCAGAGTTGAGATTTCTGAGTTCTGAATTCTGAGTACTGAATGTTAAGTTCTGAGTTCCGAATTCTGTGTTCCGGTTCTGAATTCGGACTTCTGAATTCTGAATTTTGAATTCTGAGATCTGTATCTCAGTTCTGATTTCTGAGTCGTGGATTCTGAGTTACGTACCCTGAGTAATTGATTCTGAGTTCTGACTTCAAAGTTCTCCATTGCGTTCTGAATTCTGAGTTCTGATTTCACAATCCTGAGTTACAGTTCTGATTTCTGCGTTTTGAGTTCTGAATTGTGTGTTCTGAATTCTGAGTTCCGAATTCTAAGGTGTGAATTCTGAGTTCTGAATCATGAGTACTCCACACTGTGTTCTGAGTTCTGAGAACTGAGTTCTGAATTCTGAGTTCTGTGTTCTGAATTCCGTATTCTGAGTTCCAAATTCTGATTTCTGAGTGCCAAGTTTTGAATTCTGACTTAGGATTCTGAGTTCCGAATTCTAAGGTGTGAATTCTGAGTTCTGAGTTCTGATTTCTGAGTGCTGAGAACTGAGTTCTTTGTTCTGAATTCTAAGTTATGAAGTCCGTAGTCTGAGTTCCAAATACTCATTTCCCAGTTCTGATATTCGAGTTTGAATTCTGAGTTCAGAATTCTAAGGTGAGAATTCTGGGTTATGAATTCTGGGTTCTGAATACTGAGTTGTGATTTCTGAGTTCTGAATTCCAAGTTCTGAGTCATCATTTCTGAATTCTGAGTTCTGAGTTATGAATTCTCAACTCTTAGTTCTGAGATCTGAGTTCGGAGTTCTAAACTGAAGCCTGTATTCTGATTTCAGAGTTGTGGATTTTGAGTTCTGAATTCTGCGTACTGAATTTTGAGTTCTGCGTTCCGAATTCTGTGTCCTGGGCTCTGAATTCGGATTTCTGAATTCTGATTTGTGAATTTTGAGAACTGAGTCTCATTTATGAATTCCTAGTCACGAATTCTGTGTGGTGAATTGTGACTTCTGAGTTCTGAAATTTCAACTCTGAGTTCTTTGTCCTAGTTAGGAGTCCGAATATCTGAGTTCTATATTCTGAAGTCTAACTATCGAGTTCTGAGTTCTGAGTTCTGAGTTCTGACTTCTGACTTCTGAGTTCTGACATCTGAGTCTTGTGTTCTGAGTTATGAATTTCAGTTCTGAAATGAGAATTCTGAGTTCAGGGTTGTAAACTCTGAGTTCTGGTTCCTGAGGTCTGCATTCTGAGTTCTGAGTGCTGAGTTCTGAATTGTGAGTTTGAGTCTGCATGCTGAACTCTGAATACTGATCACTGTATTGTGTGTTCTGATTTCTAAGTTGTCAATTCTGTGTGCTGAACTGCGAGATCTGAATACTGAGTTGTCATGCTGAGTTCTGAACTCTGAATTCTGAATTCTGAGTTCTGAGTTCTGAGGCATGAATTCTCAATCCAAAGTGCTACACTCTGAGATCTGAGTTTGAATTCTGAGTTGTTAGTTCTATTTTCTGAGTTTTGAATTCTGAGATTTGAGATTTTGTTGTGCATTATGTTTTTATGAGTGCCGAGTTCTGAATTTTGAGGTCTGAATCTTGAGTACTGTATTCTGAGTTCTGAGTTCAAATTTTTCAATTGCGTTCTGAATTCTGAGTTCTGAGTTCAGAATTCTGAGTTACAAATTCTGAGTTCGCAGTTTCTAGTTCTGACTACTGAGTCCGGAATTTTGTGTTCTGAGTTCTGATCACTGAGTTCTGATAAGTGAGTTCTGAATTCTTAGCTGTGACATCTGAGTTCTGAGTTCTCATTTCTCAGTTCTGAATACTGAGTTATGAATTCTCAACTCTTAGCTCTTAGCTCTGAGTTCGGAGTTCTAAATTCTACAGTCTGTATTCTGATTTCAGAGTTGTGAATTCTGTGACCAGAATTCAGAGTTGAGATTTCTGAGTTCTGAATTCTGAGTACTGAATGTTAAGTTCTGAGTTCCGAATTCTGTGTTCCGGTTCTGAATTCGGACTTCTGAATTCTGAATTTTGAATTCTGAGATCTGTATCTCAGTTCTGATTTCTGAGTCGTGGATTCTGAGTTACGTACCCTGAGTAATTGATTCTGAGTTCTGACTTCAAAGTTCTCCATTGCGTTCTGAATTCTGAGTTCTGATTTCACAATCCTGAGTTACAGTTCTGATTTCTGCGTTTTGAGTTCTGAATTGTGTGTTCTGAATCTGAGTTCCGAATTCTAAGGTGTGAATTCTGAGTTCTGAATCATGAGTACTCCACACTGTGTTCTGAGTTCTGAGAACTGAGTTCTGAATTCTGAGTTCTGTGTTCTGAATTCCGTATTCTGAGTTCCAAATTCTGATTTCCAAGTTTTGAATTCTGACTTAGGATTCTGAGTTCCGAATTCTAAGGTGTGAATTCTGAGTTCTGAGTTCTGATTTCTGAGTGCTGAGAACTGAGTTCTTTGTTCTGAATTCTAAGTTATGAAGTCCGTAGTCTGAGTTCCAAATACTCATTTCCCAGTTCTGATATTCGAGTTTGAATTCTGAGTTCAGAATTCTAAGGTGAGAATTCTGGGTTATGAATTCTGGGTTCTGAATACTGAGTTGTGATTTCTGAGTTCGGAATTCCAAGTTCTGAGTCATCATTTCTGAATTCTGAGTTCTGAGTTATGAATTCTCAACTCTTAGTTCTGAGATCTGAGTTCGGAGTTCTAAACTGAAGCCTGTATTCTGAATTCAGAGTTGTGGATTCTGAGATCAGCATTCAGAGTTGTGAGTTCTGAGTTCTGAATTCTGCGTACTGAATTTTGAGTTCTGAGTTCCGAATTCTGTGTCCTCGGCTCTGAATTCGGATTTCTGAATTCTGATTTGTGAATTTTGAGAACTGAGTCTCATTTATGAATTCCTAGTCACGAATTCTGTGTGGTGAATTGTGACTTCTGAGTTCTGAAATTTCAACTCTGAGTTCTTTGTCTGAGTTAGGAGTCCGAATATCTGAGTTCTATATTCTGAAGTCTAACTATCGAGTTCTGAGTTCTGAGTTCTGAGTTCTGACTTCTGACTTCTGAGTTCTGAGTTCTGAGTTCTGACATCTGAGTCTTGTGTTCTGAGTTATGAATTTCAGTTCTGAAATGAGAATTCTGAGTTCAGGGTTGTAAACTCTGAGTTCTGGTTCCTGAGGTCTGCATTCTGAGTTCTGAGTGCTGAGTTCTGAATTGTGAGTTTGAGTCTGCATGCTGAACTCTGAATACTGATCACTGTATTGTGTGTTCTGATTTCTAAGTTGTCAATTCTGTGTGCTGAACTGCGAGATCTGAATACTGAGTTGTCATGCTGAGTTCTGAACTCTGAATTCTGAATTCTGAGTTCTGAGTTCTGAGGCATGAATTCTCAATCCAAAGTGCTACACTCTGAGATCTGAGTTTGAATTCTGAGTTGTTAGTTCTATTTTCTGAGTTTTGAATTCTGAGATTTGAGATTTTGTTGTGCATTATGTTTTTATGAGTGCCGAGTTCTGAATTTTGAGGTCTGAATCTTGAGTACTGTATTCTGAGTTCTGAGTTCAAATTTTTCCATTGCGTTCTGAATTCTGAGTTCTGAGTTCAGAATTCTGAGTTACAAATTCTGAGTTCGCAGTTTCTAGTTCTGACTACTGAGTCCGGAATTTGTGTTCTGAGTTCTGATAAGTGAGTTCTGAATTCTTAGCTGTGACATCTGAGTTCTGAGTTCTCATTTCTCAGTTCTGAATACTGAGTTATGAATTCTCAACTCTTAGCTCTTAGCTCTGAGTTCGGAGTTCTAAATTCTACAGTCTGTATTCTGATTTCAGAGTTGTGAATTCTGTGACCAGAATTCAGAGTTGAGATTTCTGAGTTCTGAATTCTGAGTACTGAATGTTAAGTTCTGAGTTCCGAATTCTGTGTTCCGGTTCTGAATTCGGACTTCTGAATTCTGAATTTTGAATTCTGAGATCTGTATCTCAGTTCTGATTTCTGAGTCGTGGATTCTGAGTTACGTACCCTGAGTAATTGATTCTGAGTTCTGACTTCAAAGTTCTCCATTGCGTTCTGAATTCTGAGTTCTGATTTCACAATCCTGAGTTACAGTTCTGATTTCTGCGTTTTGAGTTCTGAATTGTGTGTTCTGAATTCTGAGTTCCGAATTCTAAGGTGTGAATTCTGAGTTCTGAATCATGAGTACTCCACACTGTGTTCTGAGTTCTGAGAACTGAGTTCTGAATTCTGAGTTCTGTGTTCTGAATTCCGTATTCTGAGTTCCAAATTCTGAGTGCCAAGTTTTGAATTCTGACTTAGGATTCTGAGTTCCGAATTCTAAGGTGTGAATTCTGAGTTCTGAGTTCTGAGTTCTGAGTGCTGAGAACTGAGTTCTTTGTTCTGAATTCTAAGTTATGAAGTCCATAGTCTGAGTTCCAAATACTCATTTCCCAGTTCTGATATTCGAGTTTGAATTCTGAGTTCAGAATTCTAAGGTGAGAATTCTGGGTTATGAATTCTGGGTTCTGAATATTGAGTTGTGATTTCTGAGTTCGGAATTCCAAGTTCTGAGTCATCATTTCTGAATTCTGAGTTCTGAGTTATGAATTCTCAACTCTTAGTTCTGAGATCTGAGTTCGGAGTTCTAAACTGAAGCCTGTATTCTGAATTCAGAGTTGTGGATTCTGAGATCAGCATTCAGAGTTGTGAGTTCTGAGTTCCGAATTCTGCGTACTGAATTTTGAGTTCTGAATTCTGCGTTCCGAATTCTGTGTCCCGGGCTCTGAATTCGGATTTCTGAATTCTGATTTGTGAATTTTGAGAACTGAGTCTCATTTATGAATTCCTAGTCACGAATTCTGTGTGGTGAATTGTGACTTCTGAGTTCTGAAATTTCAACTCTGAGTTCTTTGTCTGAATTAGGAGTCCGAATATCTGAGTTCTATATTCTGAAGTCTAACTATCGAGTTCTGAGTTCTGAGTTCTGAGTTCTGACTTCTGAGTTCTGAGTTCTGACATCTGAGTCTTGTGTTCTGAGTTATGAATTTCAGTTCTGAAATGAGAATTCTGAGTTCAGGGTTGTAAACTCTGAGTTCTGGTTCCTGAGGTCTGCATTCTGAGTTCTGAGTGCTGAATTCTGAATTGTGAGTTTGAGTCTGCATGCTGAACTCTGAATACTGATCACTGTATTGTGTGTTCTGATTTCTAAGTTGTCAATTCTGTGTGCTGAACTGCGAGATCTGAATACTGAGTTGTCATGCTGAGTTCTGAACTCTGAATTCTGAATTCTGAGTTCTGAGTTCTGAGGCATGAATTCTCAATCCAAAGTGCTACACTCTGAGATCTGAGTTTGAATTCTGAGTTGTTAGTTCTATTTTCTGAGTTTTGAATTCTGAGATTTGAGATTTTGATGCGCATTATGTTTTTATGAGTGCCGAGTTCTGAATTTTGAGGTCTGAATCTTGAGTACTGTATTCTGAGTTCTGAGTTCAAATTTTTCCATTGCGTTCTGAATTCTGAGTTCTGAGTTCAGAATTCTGAGTTACAAATTCTGAGTTCGCAGTTTCTAGTTCTGACTACTGAGTCCGGAATTTTGTGTTCTGAGTTCTGATAAGTGAGTTCTGAATTCTTAGCTGTGACATCTGAGTTCTGAGTTCTCATTTCTCAGTTCTGAATACTGAGTTATGAATTCTCAACTCTTAGCTCTTAGCTCTGAGTTCGGAGTTCTAAATTCTACAGTCTGTATTCTGATTTCAGAGTTGTGAATTCTGTGACCAGAATTCAGAGTTGAGATTTCTGAGTTCTGAATTCTGAGTACTGAATTTTAAGTTCTGAGTTCCGAATTCTGTGTTCCGGCTCTGAATTCGGACTTCTGAATTCTGAATTTTGAATTCTGAGATCTGTATCTCAGTTCTGATTTCTGAGTCGTGGATTCTGAGTTACGTACCCTGAGTAATTGATTCTGACTTCTGACTTCAAAGTTCTCCATTGCGTTCTGAATTCTGAGTTCTGATTTCACAATCCTGAGTTACAGTTCTGATTTCTGCGTTTTGAGTTCTGAATTGTGTGTTCTGAATTCTGAGTTCCGAATTCTAAGGTGTGAATTCTGAGTTCTGAATCATGAGTACTCCACACTGTGTTCTGAGTTCTGAGAACTGAGTTCTGAATTCTGAGTTCTGTGTTCTGAATTCCGTATTCTGAGTTCCAAATTCTGATTTCTGAGTGCCAAGTTTTGAATTCTGACTTAGGATTCTGAGTTCCGAATTCTAAGGTGTGAATTCTGAGTTCTGAGTTCTGATTTCTGAGTGCTGAGAACTGAGTTCTTTGTTCTGAATTCTAAGTTATAAAGTCCGTAGTCTGAGTTCCAAATACTCATTTCCCAGTTCTGATATTCGAGTTTGAATTCTGAGTTCAGAATTCTAAGGTGAGAATTCTGGGTTATGAATTCTGGGTTCTGAATACTGAGTTGTGATTTCTGAGTTCTGAATTCCAAGTTCTGAGTCATCATTTCTGAATTCTGAGTTCTGAGTTATGAATTCTCAACTCTTAGTTCTGAGATCTGAGTTCGGAGTTCTAAACTGAAGCCTGTATTCTGAATTCAGAGTTGTGGATTCTGAGATCAGCATTCAGAGTTGTGAGTTCTGAGTTCCGAATTCTGCGTACTGAATTTTGAGTTCTGAGTTCCGAATTCTGTGTCCTCGGCTCTGAATTCGGATTTCTGAATTCTGATTTGTGAATTTTGAGAACTGAGTCTCATTTATGAATTCCTAGTCACGAATTCTGTGTGGTGAATTGTGACTTCTGAGTTCTGAAATTTCAACTCTGAGTTCTTTGTCTGAGTTAGGAATCCGAATATCTGAGTTCTATCTTCTGAAGTCTAACTATCGAGTTCTGAGTTCTGAGTTCTGAGTTCTGACTTCTGAGTTCTGAGTTCTGACATCTGAGTCTTGTGTTCTGAGTCATGAATTTCAGTTCTGAAATGAGAATTCTGAGTTCAGGGTTGTAAACTCTGAGTTCTGGTTCCTGAGGTCTGCATTCTGAGTTCTGAGTGCTGAATTCTGAATTGTGAGTTTGAGTCTGCATGCTGAACTCTGAATACTGATCACTGTATTGTGTGTTCTGATTTCTAAGTTGTCAATTCTGTGTGCTGAACTGCGAGATCTGAATACTGAGTCGTCATGCTGAGTTCTGAACTCTGAATTCTGAATTCTGAGTTCTGAGTTCTGAGGAATGAATTCTCAATCCCAAGTGCTACACTCTGAGATCTGAGTTTGAATTCTGAGTTGTTAGTTCTATTTTCTGAGTTTTGAATTCTGAGATTTGAGATTTTGTTGTGCATTATGTTTTTATGAGTGCCGAGTTCTGAATTTTGAGGTCTGAATCTTGAGTACTGTATTCTGAGTTCTGAGTTCAAATTTTTCAATTGCGTTCTGAATTCTGAGTTCTGAGTTCAGAATTCTGAGTTACAAATTCTGAGTTCGCAGTTTCTAGTTCTGACTACTGAGTCCGGAATTTTGTGTTCTGAGTTCTGATCACTGAGTTCTGATAAGTGAGTTCTGAATTCTTAGCTGTGACATCTGAGTTCTGAGTTCTCATTTCTCAGTTCTGAATACTGAGTTATGAATTCTCAACTCTTAGCTCTTAGCTCTGAGTTCGGAGTTCTAAATTCTACAGTCTGTATTCTGATTTCAGAGTTGTGAATTCTGTGACCAGAATTCAGCGTTGAGATTTCTGAGTTCTGAATTCTGAGTACTGAATTTTAAGTTCTGAGTTCCGAATTCTGTGTTCCGGCTCTGAATTCGGACTTCTGAATTCTGAATTTTGAATTCTGAGATCTGTATCTCAGTTCTGATTTCTGAGTCGTGGATTCTGAGTTACGTACCCTGAGTAATTGATTCTGAGTTCTGACTTCAAAGTTCTCCATTGCGTTCTGAATTCTGAGTTCTGATTTCACAATCCTGAGTTACAGTTCTGATTTCTGCGTTTTGAGTTCTGAATTGTGTGTTCTGAATTCTGAGTTCCGAATTCTAAGGTGTGAATTCTGAGTTCTGAATCATGAGTACTCCACACTGTGTTCTGAGTTCTGAGAACTGAGTTCTGAATTCTGAGTTCTGTGTTCTGAATTCCGTATTCTGAGTTCCAAATTCTGATTTCTGAGTGCCAAGTTTTGAATTCTGACTTAGGATTCTGAGTTCCGAATTCTAAGGTGTGAATTCTGAGTTCTGAGTTCTGATTTCTGAGTGCTGAGAACTGAGTTCTTTGTTCTGAATTCTAAGTTATGAAGTCCGTAGTCTGAGTTCCAAATACTCATTTCCCAGTTCTGATATTCGAGTTTGAATTCTGAGTTCAGAATTCTAAGGTGAGAATTCTGGGTTATGAATTCTGGGTTCTGAATATTGAGTTGTGATTTCTGAGTTCGGAATTCCAAGTTCTGAGTCATCATTTCTGAATTCTGAGTTCTGAGTTATGAATTCTCAACTCTTAGTTATGAGATCTGAGTTCGGAGTTCTAAACTGAAGCCTGTATTCTGAATTCACAGTTGTGGATTCTGAGATCAGCATTCAGAGTTGTGAGTTCTGAGTTCTGAATTCTGCGTTCCGAATTCTGTGTCCTGGGCTCTGAATTTTGATTTCTGAATTCTGATTTGTGAATTTTGAGAACTGAGTCTCATTTATGAATTCCTAGTCACGAATTCTGTGTGGTGAATTGTGACTTCTGAGTTCTGAAATTTCAACTCTGAGTTCTTTGTCTGAGTTAGGAGTCCGAATATCTGAGTTCTATATTCTGAAGTCTAACTATCGAGTTCTGAGTTCTGAGTTCTGAGTTCTGACTTCTGAGTTCTGACTTCTGAGTTCTGAGTCTTGTGTTCTGAGTTATGAATTTCAGTTCTGAAATGAGAATTCTGAGTTCAGGGTTGTAAACTCTGAGTTCTGGTTCCTGAGGTCTGCATTCTGAGTTCTGAGTGCTGAGTTCTGAATTGTGAGTTTGAGTCTGCATGCTGAACTCTGAATACTGATCACTGTATTGTGTGTTCTGATTTCTAAGTTGTCAATTCTGTGTGCTGAACTGCGAGATCTGAATACTGAGTTGTCATGCTGAGTTCTGAACTCTGAATTCTGAATTCTGAGTTCTGAGTTCTGAGGCATGAATTCTCAATCCCAAGTGCTACACTCTGAGATCTGAGTTTGAATTCTGAGTTGTTAGTTCTATTTTCTGAGTTTTGAATTCTGAGATTTGAGATTTTGTTGTGCATTATGTTTTTATGAGTGCCGAGTTCTGAATTTTGAGGTCTGAATCTTGAGTACTGTATTCTGAGTTCTGAGTTCAAATTTTTCAATTGCGTTCTGAATTCTGAGTTCTGAGTTCAGAATTCTGAGTTACAAATTCTGAGTTCGCAGTTTCTAGTTCTGACTACTGAGTCCGGAATTTTGTGTTCTGAGTTCTGATGACTGAGTTCTGATAAGTGAGTTCTGAATTCTTAGCTGTGACATCTGAGTTCTGAGTTCTCATTTCTCAGTTCTGAATACTGAGTTATGAATTCTCAACTCTTAGCTCTTAGCTCTGAGTTCGGAGTTCTAAATTCTACAGTCTGTATTCTGATTTCAGAGTTGTGAATTCTGTGACCAGAATTCAGAGTTGAGATTTCTGAGTTCTGAATTCTGAGTACTGAATTTTAAGTTCTGAGTTCCGAATTCTGTGTTCCAGTTCTGAATTCGGACTTCTGAATTCTGAATTTTGAATTCTGAGATCTGTATCTCAGTTCTGATTTCTGAGTCGTGGATTTTGAGTTACGTACCCTGAGTAATTGATTCTGAGTTCTGACTTCAAAGTTCTCCATTGCGTTCTGAATTCTGAGTTCTGATTTCACAATCCTGAGTTACAGTTCTGATTTCTGCGTTTTGAGTTCTGAATTGTGTGTTCTGAATTCTGAGTTCCGAATTCTAAGGTGTGAATTCTGAGTTCTGAATCATGAGTACTCCACACTGTGTTCTGAGTTCTGAGAACTGAGTTCTGAATTCTGAGTTCTGTGTTCTGAATTCCGTATTCTGAGTTCCAAATTCTGAGTGCCAAGTTTTGAATTCTGACTTAGGATTCTGAGTTCCGAATTCTAAGGTGTGAATTCTGAGTTCTGAGTTCTGATTTCTGAGTGCTGAGAACTGAGTTCTTTGTTCTGAATTCTAAGTTATGAAGTCCGTAGTCTGAGTTCCAAATACTCATTTCCCAGTTCTGATATTCGAGTTTGAATTCTGAGTTCAGAATTCTAAGGTGAGAATTCTGGGTTATGAATTCTGGGTTCTGAATACTGAGTTGTGATTTCTGAGTTCTGAATTCCAAGTTCTGAGTCATCATTTCTGAATTCTGAGTTCTGAGTTATGAATTCTCAACTCTTAGTTCTGAGATCTGAGTTCGGAGTTCTAAACTGAAGCCTGTATTCTGAATTCAGAGTTGTGGATTCTGAGATCAGCATTCAGAGTTGTGAGTTCTGAGTTCTGAATTCTGCGTACTGAATTTTGAGTTCTGAATTCTGCGTTCCGAATTCTGTGTCCTGGGCTCTGAATTCGGATTTCTGAATTCTGATTTGTGAATTTTGAGAACTGAGTCTCATTTATGAATTCCTAGTCACGAATTCTGTGTGGTGAATTGTGACTTCTGAGTTCTGAAATTTCAACTCTGAGTTCTTTGTCTGAGTTAGGAGTCCGAATATATGAGTTCTATATTCTGAAGTCTAACTATCGAGTTCTGAGTTCTGAGTTCTGAGTTCTGAGTTCTGACTTCTGAGTTCTGAGTTCTGACATCTGAGTCTTGTGTTCTGAGTTATGAATTTCAGTTCTGAAATGAGAATTCTGAGTTCAGGGTTGTAAACTCTGAGTTCTGGTTCCTGAGGTCTGCATTCTGAGTTCTGAGTGCTGAGTTCTGAATTGTGAGTTTGAGCCTGCATGCTGAACTCTGAATACTGATCACTGTATTGTGTGTTCTGATTTCTAAGTTGTCAATTCTGTGTGCTGAACTGCGAGATCTGAATACTGAGTTGTCATGCTGAGTTCTGAACTCTGAATTCTGAATTCTGAGTTCTGAGTTCTGAGGCATGAATTCTCAATCCAAAGTGCTACACTCTGAGATCTGAGTTTGAATTCTGAGTTGTTAGTTCTATTTTCTGAGTTTTGAATTCTGAGATTTGAGATTTTGTTGTGCATTATGTTTTTATGAGTGCCGAGTTCTGAATTTTGAGGTCTGAATCTTGAGTACTGTATTCTGAGTTCTGAGTTCAAATTTTTCAATTGCGTTCTGAATTCTGAGTTCTGAGTTCAGAATTCTGAGTTACAAATTCTGAGTTCGCAGTTTCTAGTTCTGACTACTGAGTCCGGAATTTTGTGTTCTGAGTTCTGATCACTGAGTTCTGATAAGTGAGTTCTGAATTCTTAGCTGTGACATCTGAGTTCTGAGTTCTCATTTCTCAGTTCTGAATACTGAGTTATGAATTCTCAACTCTTAGCTCTTAGCTCTGAGTTCGGAGTTCTAAATTCTACAGTCTGTATTCTGATTTCAGAGTTGTGAATTCTGTGACCAGAATTCAGAGTTGAGATTTCTGAGTTCTGAATTCTGAGTACTGAATTTTAAGTTCTGAGTTCCGAATTCTGTGTTCCGGCTCTGAATTCGGACTTCTGAATTCTGAATTTTGAATTCTGAGATCTGTATCTCAGTTCTGATTTCTGAGTCGTGGATTCTGAGTTACGTACCCTGAGTAATTGATTCTGACTTCTGACTTCAAAGTTCTCCATTGCGTTCTGAATTCGGAGTTCTGATTTCACAATCCTGAGTTACAGTTCTGATTTCTGCGTTTTGAGTTCTGAATTGTGTGTTCTGAATTCTGAGTTCCGAATTCTAAGGTGTGAATTCTGAGTTCTGAATCATGAGTACTCCACACTGTGTTCTGAGTTCTGAGAACTGAGTTCTGAATTCTGAGTTCTGTGTTCTGAATTCCGTATTCTGAGTTCCAAATTCTGATTTCTGAGTGCCAAGTTTTGAATTCTGACTTAGGATTCTGAGTTCCGAATTCTAAGGTGTGAATTCTGAGTTCTGAGTTCTGAGTTCTGAGTGCTGAGAACTGAGTTCTTTGTTCTGAATTCTAAGTTATGAAGTCCGTAGTCTGAGTTCCAAATACTCATTTCCCAGTTCTGATATTCGAGTTTGAATTCTGAGTTCAGAATTCTAAGGTGAGAATTCTGGGTTATGAATTCTGGGTTCTGAATACTGAGTTGTGATTTCTGAGTTCTGAATTCCAAGTTCTGAGTCATCATTTCTGAATTCTGAGTTCTGAGTTATGAATTCTCAACTCTTAGTTCTGAGATCTGAGTTCGGAGTTCTAAACTGAAGCCTGTATTCTGAATTCAGAGTTGTGGATTCTGAGTTCTGAATTCTGCGTACTGAATTTTGAGTTCTGAGTTCCGAATTCTGTGTCCTGGGCTCTGAATTCGGATTTCTGAATTCTGATTTGTGAATTTTGAGAACTGAGTCTCATTTATGAATTCCTAGTCACGAATTCTGTGTGGTGAATTGTGACTTCTGAGTTCTGAAATTTCAACTCTGAGTTCTTTGTCTGAGTTAGGAGTCCGAATATCTGAGTTCTATATTCTGAAGTCTAACTATCGAGTTCTGAGTTCTGAGTTCTGAGTTCTGACTTCTGACTTCTGAGTTCTGACATCTGAGTCTTGTGTTCTGAGTTATGAATTTCAGTTCTGAAATGAGAATTCTGAGTTCAGGGTTGTAAACTCTGAGTTCTGGTTCCTGAGGTCTGCATTCTGAGTTCTGAGTGCTGAGTTCTGAATTGTGAGTTTGAGTCTGCATGCTGAACTCTGAATACTGATCACTGTATTGTGTGTTCTGATTTCTAAGTTGTCAATTCTGTGTGCTGAACTGCGAGATCTGAATACTGAGTTGCCATGCTGAGTTCTGAACTCTGAATTCTGAATTCTGAGTTCTGAGTTCTGAGGCATGAATTCTCAATCCAAAGTGCTACACTCTGAGATCTGAGTTTGAATTCTGAGTTGTTAGTTCTATTTTCTGAGTTTTGAATTCTGAGATTTGAGATTTTGTTGCGCATTATGTTTTTATGAGTGCCGAGTTCTGAATTTTGAGGTCTGAATCTTGAGTACTGTATTCTGAGTTCTGAGTTCAAATTTTTCAATTGCGTTCTGAATTCTGAGTTCTGAGTTCAGAATTCTGAGTTACAAATTCTGAGTTCGCAGTTTCTAGTTCTGACTACTGAGTCCGGAATTTTGTGTTCTGAGTTCTGATCACTGAGTTCTGATAAGTGAGTTCTGAATTCTTAGCTGTGACATCTGAGTTCTGAGTTCTCATTTCTCAGTTCTGAATACTGAGTTATGAATTCTCAACTCTTAGCTCTTAGCTCTGAGTTCGGAGTTCTAAATTCTACAGTCTGTATTCTGATTTCAGAGTTGTGAATTCTGTGACCAGAATTCAGAGTTGAGATTTCTGAGTTCTGAATTCTGAGTACTGAATGTTAAGTTCTGAGTTCCGAATTCTGTGTTCCGGTTCTGAATTCGGACTTCTGAATTCTGAATTTTGAATTCTGAGATCTGTATCTCAGTTCTGATTTCTGAGTCATGGATTCTGAGTTACGTACCCTGAGTAATTGATTCTGAGTTCTGACTTCAAAGTTCTCCATTGTGTTCTGAATTCTGAGTTCTGATTTCACAATCCTGAGTTACAGTTCTGATTTCTGCGTTTTGAGTTCTGAATTGTGTGTTCTGAATTCTGAGTTCCAAATTCTAAGGTGTGAATTCTGAGTTCTGAATCATGAGTACTCCACACTGTGTTCTGAGTTCTGAGAACTGAGTTCTGAATTCTGAGTTCTGTGTTCTGAATTCCGTATTCTGAGTTCCAAATTCTGATTTCTGAGTGCCAAGTTTTGAATTCTGACTTAGGATTCTGAGTTCCGAATTCTAAGGTGTGAATTCTGAGTTCTGAGTTCTGATTTCTGAGTGCTGAGAACTGAGTTCTTTGTTCTGAATTCTATGTTATGAAGTCCGTAGTCTGAGTTCCAAATACTCATTTCCCAGTTCTGATATTCGAGTTTGAATTCTGAGTTCAGAATTCTAAGGTGAGAATTCTGGGTTATGAATTCTGGGTTCTGAATACTGAGTTGTGATTTCTGAGTTCTGAATTCCAAGTTCTGAGTCATCATTTCTGAATTCTGAGTTCTGAGTTATGAATTCTCAACTCTTAGTTCTGAGATCTGAGTTCGGAGTTCTAAACTGAAGCCTGTATTCTGAATTCAGAGTTGTGGATTTTGAGTTCTGAATTCTGCGTACTGAATTTTGAGTTCTGAGTTCCGAATTCTGTGTCCTGGGCTCTGAATTCGGATTTCTGAATTCTGATTTGTGAATTTTGAGAACTGAGTCTCATTTATGAATTCCTAGTCACGAATTCTGTGTGGTGAATTGTGACTTCTGAGTTCTGAAATTTCAACTCTGAGTTCTTTGTCTGAGTTAGGAGTCCGAATATCTGAGTTCTATATTCTGAAGTCTAACTATCGAGTTCTGAGTTCTGAGTTCTGACTTCTGACTTCTGACTTCTGAGTTCTGACATCTGAGTCTTGTGTTCTGAGTTATGAATTTCAGTTCTGAAATGAGAATTCTGAGTTCAGGGTTGTAAACTCTGAGTTCTGGTTCCTGAGGTCTGCATTCTGAGTTCTGAGTGCTGAGTTCTGAATTATGAGTTTGAGTCTGCATGCTGAACTCTGAATACTGATCACTGTATTGTGTGTTCTGATTTCTAAGTTGTCAATTCTGTGTGCTGAACTGCGAGATCTGAATACTGAGTTGTCATGCTGAGTTCTGAACTCTGAATTCTGAATTCTGAGTTCTGAGTTCTGAGGCATGAATTCTCAATCCCAAGTGCTACACTCTGAGATCTGAGTTTGAATTCTGAGTTGTTAATTCTATTTTCTGAGTTTTGAATTCTGAGATTTGAGATTTTGTTGTGCATTATGTTTTTATGAGTGCCGAGTTCTGAATTTTGAGGTCTGAATCTTGAGTACTGTATTCTGAGTTCTGAGTTCAAATTTTTCAATTGCGTTCTGAATTCTGAGTTCTGAGTTCAGAATTCTGAGTTACAAATTCTGAGTTCGCAGTTTCTAGTTCTGACTACTGAGTCCGGAATTTTGTGTTCTGAGTTCTGATCACTGAGTTCTGATAAGTGAGTTCTGAATTCTTAGCTGTGACATCTGAGTTCTGAGTTCTCATTTCTCAGTTCTGAATACTGAGTTATGAATTCTCAACTCTTAGCTCTTAGCTCTGAGTTCGGAGTTCTAAATTCTACAGTCTGTATTCTGATTTCAGAGTTGTGAATTCTGTGACCAGAATTCAGAGTTGAGATTTCTGAGTTCTGAATTCTGAGTACTGAATTTTAAGTTCTGAGTTCCGAATTCTGTGTTCCAGTTCTGAATTCGGACTTCTGAATTCTGAATTTTGAATTCTGAGATCTGTATCTCAGTTCTGATTTCTGAGTCATGGATTTTGAGTTACGTACCCTGAGTAATTGATTCTGAGTTCTGACTTCAAAGTTCTCCATTGCGTTCTGAATTCTGAGTTCTGATTTCACAATCCTGAGTTACAGTTCTGATTTCTGCGTTTTGAGTTCTGAATTGTGTGTTCTGAATTCTGAGTTCCGAATTCTAAGGTGTGAATTCTGAGTTCTGAATCATGAGTACTCCACACTGTGTTCTGAGTTCTGAGAACTGAGTTCTGAATTCTGAGTTCTGTGTTCTGAATTCCGTATTCTGAGTTCCAAATTCTGATTTCTGAGTGCCAAGTTTTGAATTCTGACTTAGGATTCTGAGTTCCGAATTCTAAGGTGTGAATTCTGAGTTCTGAGTTCTGATTTCTGAGTGCTGAGAACTGAGTTCTTTGTTCTGAATTCTAAGTTATGAAGTCCGTAGTCTGAGTTCCAAATACTCATTTCCCAGTTCTGATATTCGAGTTTGAATTCTGAGTTCAGAATTCTAAGGTGAGAATTCTGGGTTATGAATTCTGGGTTCTGAATACTGAGTTGTGATTTCTGAGTTCTGAATTCCAAGTTCTGAGTCATCATTTCTGAATTCTGAGTTCTGAGTTATGAATTCTCAACTCTTAGTTCTGAGATCTGAGTTCGGAGTTCTAAACTGAAGCCTGTATTCTGAATTCAGAGTTGTGGATTCTGAGATCAGCATTCAGAGTTGTGAGTTCTGAGTTCCGAATTCTGCGTACTGAATTTTGAGTTCTGAGTTCCGAATTCTGTGTCCTGGGCTCTGAATTCGGATTTCTGAATTCTGATTTGTGAATTTTGAGAACTGAGTCTCATTTATGAATTCCTAGTCACGAATTCTGTGTGGTGAATTGTGACTTCTGAGTTCTGAAATTTCAACTCTGAGTTCTTTGTCTGAGTTAGGAGTCCGAATATCTGAGTTCTATATTCTGAAGTCTAACTATCGAGTTCTGAGTTCTGAGTTCTGAGTTCTGAGTTCTGAGTTCTGAGTTCTGAGTTCTGAGTTCTGAGATTTGAGTCTTGTGTTCTTAGTTATGAATTTCAGTTCTGAAATGAGAATTCTGAGTTCAGGGTTGTAAACTCTGAGTTCTGGTTCCTGAGGTCTGCATTCTGAGTTCTGAGTGCTGAGTTCTGAATTGTGAGTTTGAGTCTGCATGCTGAACTCTGAATACTGATCACTGTATTGTGTGTTCTGATTTCTAAGTTGTCAATTCTGTGTGCTGAACTGCGAGATCTGAATACTGAGTTGTCATGCTGAGTTCTGAACTCTGAATTCTGAATTCTGAGTTCTGACTTCTGAGGCATGAATTCTCAATCCAAAGTGCTACACTCTGAGATCTGAGTTTGAATTCTGAGTTGTTAGTTCTATTTTCTGAGTTTTGAATTCTGAGATTTGAGATTTTGTTGCGCATTATGTTTTTATGAGTGCCGAGTTCTGAATTTTGAGGTCTGAATCTTGAGTACTGTATTCTGAGTTCTGAGTTCAAATTTTTCAATTGCGTTCTGAATTCTGAGTTCTGAGTTCAGAATTCTGAGTTACAAATTCTGAGTTCGCAGTTTCTAGTTCTGACTACTGAGTCCGGAATTTTGTGTTCTGAGTTCTGATCACTGAGTTCTGATAAGTGAGTTCTGAATTCTTAGCTGTGACATCTGAGTTCTGAGTTCTCATTTCTCAGTTCTGAATACTGAGTTATGAATTCTCAACTCTTAGCTCTTAGCTCTGAGTTCGGAGTTCTAAATTCTACAGTCTGTATTCTGATTTCAGAGTTGTGAATTCTGTGACCAGAATTCAGAGTTGAGATTTCTGAGTTCTGAATTCTGAGTACTGAATGTTAAGTTCTGAGTTCCGAATTCTGTGTTCCGGTTCTGAATTCGGACTTCTGAATTCTGAATTTTGAATTCTGAGATCTGTATCTCAGTTCTGATTTCTGAGTCGTGGATTCTGAGTTACGTACCCTGAGTAATTGATTCTGAGTTCTGACTTCAAAGTTCTCCATTGCGTTCTGAATTCTGAGTTCTGATTTCACAATCCTGAGTTACAGTTCTGATTTCTGCGTTTTGAGTTCTGAATTGTGTGTTCTGAATTCTGAGTTCCGAATTCTAAGGTGTGAATTCTGAGTTCTGAATCATGAGTACTCCACACTGTGTTCTGAGTTCTGAGAACTGAGTTCTGAATTCTGAGTTCTGTGTTCTGAATTCCGTATTCTGAGTTCCAAATTCTGATTTCTGAGTGCCAAGTTTTGAATTCTGACTTAGGATTCTGAGTTCCGAATTCTAAGGTGTGAATTCTGAGTTCTGAGTTCTGATTTCTGAGTGCTGAGAACTGAGTTCTTTGTTCTGAATTCTAAGTTATGAAGTCCGTAGTCTGAGTTCCAAATACTCATTTCCCAGTTCTGATATTCGAGTTTGAATTCTGAGTTCAGAATTCTAAGGTGAGAATTCTGGGTTATGAATTCTGGGTTCTGAATACTGAGTTGTGATTTCTGAGTTCTGAATTCCAAGTTCTGAGTCATCATTTCTGAATTCTGAGTTCTGAGTTATGAATTCTCAACTCTTAGTTCTGAGATCTGAGTTCGGAGTTCTAAACTGAAGCCTGTATTCTGAATTCAGAGTTGTGGATTCTGAGATCAGCATTCAGAGTTGTGAGTTCTGAGTTCTGAATTCTGCGTACTGAATTTTGAGTTCTGCGTTCCGAATTCTGTGTCCTGGGCTCTGAATTCGGATTTCTGAATTCTGATTTGTGAATTTTGAGAACTGAGTCTCATTTATGAATTCCTAGTCACGAATTCTGTGTGGTGAATTGTGACTTCTGAGTTCTGAAATTTCAACTCTGAGTTCTTTGTCTGAGTTAGGAGTCCGAATATCTGAGTTCTATATTCTGAAGTCTAACTATCGAGTTCTGAGTTCTGAGTTCTGAGTTCTGAGTTCTGAGTTCTGAGTTCTGAGTTCTGAGTTCTGAGATCTGAGTCTTGTGTTCTTAGTTATGAATTTCAGTTCTGAAATGAGAATTCTGAGTTCAGGGTTGTAAACTCTGAGTTCTGGTTCCTGAGGTCTGCATTCTGAGTTCTGAGTGCTGAGTTCTGAATTGTGAGTTTGAGTCTGCATGCTGAACTCTGAATACTGATCACTGTATTGTGTGTTCTGATTTCTAAGTTGTCAATTCTGTGTGCTGAACTGCGAGATCTGAATACTGAGTTGTCATGCTGAGTTCTGAACTCTGAATTCTGAATTCTGAGTTCTGAGTTCTGAGGCATGAATTCTCAATCCAAAGTGCTACACTCTGAGATCTGAGTTTGAATTCTGAGTTGTTAGTTCTATTTTCTGAGTTTTGAATTCTGAGATTTGAGATTTTGTTGTGCATTATGTTTTTATGAGTGCCGAGTTCTGAATTTTGAGGTCTGAATCTTGAGTACTGTATTCTGAGTTCTGAGTTCAAATTTTTCAATTGCGTTCTGAATTCTGAGTTCTGAGTTCAGAATTCTGAGTTACAAATTCTGAGTTCGCAGTTTCTAGTTCTGACTACTGAGTCCGGAATTTTGTGTTCTGAGTTCTGATCACTGAGTTCTGATAAGTGAGTTCTGAATTCTTAGCTGTGACATCTGAGTTCTGAGTTCTCATTTCTCAGTTCTGAATACTGAGTTATGAATTCTCAACTCTTAGCTCTTAGCTCTGAGTTCGGAGTTCTAAATTCTACAGTCTGTATTCTGATTTCAGAGTTGTGAATTCTGTGACCAGAATTCAGAGTTGAGATTTCTGAGTTCTGAATTCTGAGCACTGAATTTTAAGGTCTGAGTTCCGAATTCTGTGTTCCGGCTCTGAATTCGGACTTCTGAATTCTGAATTTTGAATTCTGAGATCTGTATCTCAGTTCTGATTTCTGAGTCGTGGATTTTGAGTTACGTACCCTGAGTAATTGATTCTGAGTTCTGACTTCAAAGTTCTCCATTGCGTTCTGAATTCTGAGTTCTGATTTCACAATCCTGAGTTACAGTTCTGATTTCTGCGTTTTGAGTTCTGAATTGTGTGTTCTGAATTCTGAGTTCCGAATTCTAAGGTGTGAATTCTGAGTTCTGAATCATGAGTACTCCACACTGTGTTCTGAGTTCTGAGAACTGAGTTCTGAATTCTGAGTTCTGTGTTCTGAATTCCGTATTCTGAGTTCCAAATTCTGATTTCTGAGTGCCAAGTTTTGAATTCTGACTTAGGATTCTGAGTTCCGAATTCTAAGGTGTGAATTCTGAGTTCTGAGTTCTGAGTTCTGAGTGCTGAGAACTGAGTTCTTTGTTCTGAATTCTAAGTTATGAAGTCCGTAGTCTGAGTTCCAAATACTCATTTCCCAGTTCTGATATTCGAGTTTGAATTCTGAGTTCAGAATTCTAAGGTGAGAATTCTGGGTTATGAATTCTGGGTTCTGAATACTGAGTTGTGATTTCTGAGTTCTGAATTCCAAGTTCTGAGTCATCATTTCTGAATTCTGAGTTCTGAGTTATGAATTCTCAACTCTTAGTTCTGAGATCTGAGTTCGGAGTTCTAAACTGAAGCCTGTATTCTGAATTCAGAGTTGTGGATTCTGAGATCAGCATTCAGAGTTGTGAGTTCTGAGTTCCGAATTCTGCGTACTGAATTTTGAGTTCTGAGTTCCGAATTCTGTGTCCTGGGCTCTGAATTCGGATTTCTGAATTCTGATTTGTGAATTTTGAGAACTGAGTCTCATTTATGAATTCCTAGTCACGAATTCTGTGTGGTGAATTGTGACTTCTGAGTTCTGAAATTTCAACTCTGAGTTCTTTGTCTGAGTTAGGAGTCCGAATATCTGAGTTCTATATTCTGAAGTCTAACTATCGAGTTCTGAGTTCTGAGTTCTGAGTTCTGACTTCTGACTTCTGAGTTCTGAGTTCTGAGTTCTGACATCTGAGTCTTGTGTTCTGAGTTATGAATTTCAGTTCTGAAATGAGAATTCATAACTCAGGGTTGTAAACTCTGAGTTCTGGTTCCTGAGGTCTGCATTCTGAGTTCTGAGTGCTGAGTTCTGAATTGTGAGTTTGAGTCTGCATGCTGAACTCTGAATACTGATCACTGTATTGTGTGTTCTGATTTCTAAGTTGTCAATTCTGTGTGCTGAACTGCGAGATCTGAATACTGAGTTGTCATGCTGAGTTCTGAACTCTGAATTCTGAATTCTGAGTTCTGAGTTCTGAGGCATGAATTCTCAATCCCAAGTGCTACACTCTGAGATCTGAGTTTGAATTCTGAGTTGTTAGTTCTATTTTCTGAGTTTTGAATTCTGAGATTTGAGATTTTGTTGTGCATTATGTTTTTATGAGTGCCGAGTTCTGAATTTTGAGGTCTGAATCTTGAGTACTGTATTCTGAGTTCTGAGTTCAAATTTTTCAATTGCGTTCTGAATTCTGAGTTCTGAGTTCAGAATTCTGAGTTACAAATTCTGAGTTCGCAGTTTCTAGTTCTGACTACTGAGTCCGGAATTTTGTGTTCTGAGTTCTGATCACTGAGTTCTGATAAGTGAGTTCTGAATTCTTAGCTGTGACATCTGAGTTCTGAGTTCTCATTTCTCAGTTCTGAATACTGAGTTATGAATTCTCAACTCTTAGCTCTTAGCTCTGAGTTCGGAGTTCTAAATTCTACAGTCTGTATTCTGATTTCAGAGTTGTGAATTCTGTGACCAGAATTCAGAGTTGAGATTTCTGAGTTCTGAATTCTGAGTACTGAATGTTAAGTTCTGAGTTCCGAATTCTGTGTTCCGGTTCTGAATTCGGACTTCTGAATTCTGAATTTTGAATTCTGAGATCTGTATCTCAGTTCTGATTTCTGAGTCGTGGATTTTGAGTTACGTACCCTGAGTAATTGATTCTGAGTTCTGACTTCAAAGTTCTCCATTGCGTTCTGAATTCTGAGTTCTGATTTCACAATCCTGAGTTACAGTTCTGATTTCTGCGTTTTGAGTTCTGAATTGTGTGTTCTGAATTCTGAGTTCCGAATTCTAAGGTGTGAATTCTGAGTTCTGAATCATGAGTACTCCACACTGTGTTCTGACTTCTGAGAACTGAGTTCTGAATTCTGAGTTCTGTGTTCTGAATTCCGTATTCTGAGTTCCAAATTCTGATTTCTGAGTGCCAAGTTTTGAATTCTGACTTAGGATTCTGAGTTCCGAATTCTAAGGTGTGAATTCTGAGTTCTGAGTTCTGATTTCTGAGTGCTGAGAACTGAGTTCTTTGTTCTGAATTCTAAGTTATGAAGTCCGTAGTCTGAGTTCCAAATACTCATTTCCCAGTTCTGATATTCGAGTTTGAATTCTGAGTTCAGAATTCTAAGGTGAGAATTCTGGGTTATGAATTCTGGGTTCTGAATACTGAGTTGTGATTTCTGAGTTCTGAATTCCAAGTTCTGAGTCATCATTTCTGAATTCTGAGTTCTGAGTTATGAATTCTCAACTCTTAGTTCTGAGATCTGAGTTCGGAGTTCTAAACTGAAGCCTGTATTCTGAATTCAGAGTTGTGGATTCTGAGATCAGCATTCAGAGTTGTGAGTTCTGAGTTCTGAATTCTGCGTTCCGAATTCTGTGTCCTGGGCTCTGAATTCGGATTTCTGAATTCTGATTTGTGAATTTTGAGAACTGAGTCTCATTTATGAATTCCTAGTCACGAATTCTGTGTGGTGAATTGTGACTTCTGAGTTCTGAAATTTCAACTCTGAGTTCTTTGTCTGAGTTAGGAGTCCGAATATCTGAGTTCTATATTCTGAAGTCTAACTATCGAGTTCTGAGTTCTGAGTTCTGAGTTCTGACTTCTGACTTCTGAGTTCTGAGTTCTGACATCTGAGTCTTGTGTTCTGAGTTATGAATTTTAGTTCTGAAATGAGAATTCTGAGTTCAGGGTTGTAAACTCTGAGTTCTGGTTCCTAAGGTCTGCATTCTGAGTTCTGAGTGCTGAGTTCTGAATTGTGAGTTTGAGCCTGCATGCTGAACTCTGAATACTGATCACTGTATTGTGTGTTCTGATTTCTAAGTTGTCAATTCTGTGTGCTGAACTGCGAGATCTGAATACTGAGTTGTCATGCTGAGTTCTGAACTCTGAATTCTGAATTCTGAGTTCTGAGTTCTGAGGCATGAATTCTCAATCCCAAGTGCTACACTCTGAGATCTGAGTTTGAATTCTGAGTTGTTAGTTCTATTTTCTGAGTTTTGAATTCTGAGATTTGAGATTTTGTTGTGCATTATGTTTTTATGAGTGCCGAGTTCTGAATTTTGAGTTCTGAATCTTGAGTACTGTATTCTGAGTTCTGAGTTCAAATTTTTCAATTGCGTTCTGAATTCTGAGTTCTGAGTTCAGAATTCTGAGTTACAAATTCTGAGTTCGCAGTTTCTAGTTCTGACTACTGAGTCCGGAATTTTGTGTTCTGAGTTCTGATCACTGAGTTCTGATAAGTGAGTTCTGAATTCTTAGCTGTGACATCTGAGTTCTGAGTTCTCATTTCTCAGTTCTGAATACTGAGTTATGAATTCTCAACTCTTAGCTCTTAGCTCTGAGTTAGGGGTTCTAAATTCTACAGTCTGTATTCTGATTTCAGAGTTGTGAATTCTGTGACCAGAATTCAGAGTTGAGATTTCTGAGTTCTGAATTCTGAGTACTGAATGTTAAGTTCTGAGTTCCGAATTCTGTGTTCCGGTTCTGAATTCGGACTTCTGAATTCTGAATTTTGAATTCTGAGATCTGTATCTCAGTTCTGATTTCTGAGTCGTGGATTTTGAGTTACGTACCCTGAGTAATTGATTCTGAGTTCTGACTTCAAAGTTCTCCATTGCGTTCTGAATTCTGAGTTCTGATTTCACAATCCTGAGTTACAGTTCTGATTTCTGCGTTTTGAGTTCTGAATTGTGTGTTCTGAATTCTGAGTTCCGAATTCTAAGGTGTGAATTCTGAGTTCTGAATCATGAGTACTCCACACTGTGTTCTGAGTTCTGAGAACTGAGTTCTGAATTCTGAGTTCTGTGTTCTGAATTCCGTATTCTGAGTTCCAAATTCTGATTTCTGAGTGCCAAGTTTTGAATTCTGACTTAGGATTCTGAGTTCCGAATTCTAAGGTGTGAATTCTGAGTTCTGAGTTCTGATTTCTGAGTGCTGAGAACTGAGTTCTTTGTTCTGAATTCTAAGTTATGAAGTCCGTAGTCTGAGTTCCAAATACTCATTTCCCAGTTCTGATATTCGAGTTTGAATTCTGAGTTCAGAATTCTAAGGTGAGAATTCTGGGTTATGAATTCTGGGTTCTGAATACTGAGTTGTGATTTCTGAGTTCTGAATTCCAAGTTCTGAGTCATCATTTCTGAATTCTGAGTTCTGAGTTATGAATTCTCAACTCTTAGTTCTGAGATCTGAGTTCGGAGTTCTAAACTGAAGCCTGTATTCTGAATTCACAGTTGTGGATTCTGAGATCAGCATTCAGAGTTGTGAGTTCTGAGTTCTGAATTCTGCGTTCCGAATTCTGTGTCCTGGGCTCTGAATTCGGATTTCTGAATTCTGATTTGTGAATTTTGAGAACTGAGTCTCATTTATGAATTCCTAGTCACGAATTCTGTGTGCTGAATTGTGACTTCTGAGTTCTGAAATTTCAACTCTGAGTTCTTTGTCTGAGTTAGGAGTCCGAATATCTGAGTTCTATATTCTGAAGTCTAACTATCGAGTTCTGAGTTCTGAGTTCTGAGTTCTGAGTTCTGACTTCTGAGTTCTGAGTTCTGACATCTGAGTCTTGTGTTCTGAGTTATGAATTTCAGTTCTGAAATGAGAATTCTGAGTTCAGGGTTGTAAACTCTGAGTTCTGGTTCCTGAGGTCTGCATTCTGAGTTCTGAGTGCTGAGTTCTGAATTGTGAGTTTGAGCCTGCATGCTGAACTCTGAATACTGATCACTGTATTGTGTGTTCTGATTTCTAAGTTGTCAATTCTGTGTGCTGAACTGCGAGATCTGAATACTGAGTTGTCATGCTGAGTTCTGAACTCTGAATTCTGAATTCTGAGTTCTGAGTTCTGAGGCATGAATTCTCAATCCCAAGTGCTACACTCTGAGATCTGAGTTTGAATTCTGAGTTGTTAGTTCTATTTTCTGAGTTTTGAATTCTGAGATTTGAGATTTTGTTGTGCATTATGTTTTTATGAGTGCCGAGTTCTGAATTTTGAGGTCTGAATCTTGAGTACTGTATTCTGAGTTCTGAGTTCAAATTTTTCAATTGCGTTCTGAATTCTGAGTTCTGAGTTCAGAATTCTGAGTTACAAATTCTGAGTTCGCAGTTTCTAGTTCTGACTACTGAGTCCGGAATTTTGTGTTCTGAGTTCTGATCACTGAGTTCTGATAAGTGAGTTCTGAATTCTTAGCTGTGACATCTGAGTTCTGAGTTCTCATTTCTCAGTTCTGAATACTGAGTTATGAATTCTCAACTCTTAGCTCTTAGCTCTGAGTTCGGAGTTCTAAATTCTACAGTCTGTATTCTGATTTCAGAGTTGTGAATTCTGTGACCAGAATTCAGAGTTGAGATTTCTGAGTTCTGAATTCTGAGTACTGAATTTTAAGTTCTGAGTTCCGAATTCTGTGTTCCGGCTCTGAATTCGGACTTCTGAATTCTGAATTTTGAATTCTGAGATCTGTATCTCAGTTCTGATTTCTGAGTCATGGATTCTGAGTTACGTACCCTGAGTAATTGATTCTGAGTTCTGACTTCAAAGTTCTCCATTGTGTTCTGAATTCTGAGTTCTGATTTCACAATCCTGAGTTACAGTTCTGATTTCTGCGTTTTGAGTTCTGAATTGTGTGTTCTGAATTCTGAGTTCCGAATTCTAAGGTGTGAATTCTGAGTTCTGAATCATGAGTACTCCACACTGTGTTCTGAGTTCTGAGAACTGAGTTCTGAATTCTGAGTTCTGAGTTCTGAATTCCGTATTCTGAGTTCCAAATTCTGATTTCTGAGTGCCAAGTTTTGAATTCTGACTTAGGATTCTGAGTTCCGAATTCTAAGGTGTGAATTCTGAGTTCTGAGTTCTGATTTCTGAGTGCTGAGAACTGAGTTCTTTGTTCTGAATTCTAAGTTATGAAGTCCGTAGTCTGAGTTCCAAATACTCATTTCCCAGTTCTGATATTCGAGTTTAAATTCTGAGTTCAGAATTCTAAGGTGAGAATTCTGGGTTATGAATTCTGGGTTCTGAATACTGAGTTGTGATTTCTGAGTTCTGAATTCCAAGTTCTGAGTCATCATTTCTGAATTCTGAGTTCTGAGTTATGAATTCTCAACTCTTAGTTCTGAGATCTGAGTTCGGAGTTCTAAACTGAAGCCTGTATTCTGAATTCAGAGTTGTGGATTCTGAGATCAGCATTCAGAGTTGTGAGTTCTGAGTTCCGAATTCTGCGTACTGAATTTTGAGTTCTGAGTTCCGAATTCTGTGTCCTCGGCTCTGAATTCGGATTTCTGAATTCTGATTTGTGAATTTTGAGAACTGAGTCTCATTTATGAATTCCTAGTCACGAATTCTGTGTGGTGAATTGTGACTTCTGAGTTCTGAAATTTCAACTCTGAGTTCTTTGTCTGAGTTAGGAGTCCGAATATCTGAGTTCTATATTCTGAAGTCTAACTATCGAGTTCTGAGTTCTGAGTTCTGAGTTCTGAGTTCTGACTTCTGAGTTCTGAGTTCTGAGTTCTGACATCTGAGTCTTGTGTTCTGAGTTATGAATTTCAGTTCTGAAATGAGAATTCTGAGTTCAGGGTTGTAAACTCTGAGTTCTGGTTCCTGAGGTCTGCATTCTGAGTTCTGAGTGCTGAGTTCTGAATTGTGAGTTTGAGTCTGCATGCTGAACTCTGAATACTGATCACTGTATTGTGTGTTCTGATTTCTAAGTTGTCAATTCTGTGTGCTGAACTGCGAGATCTGAATACTGAGTTGTCATGCTGAGTTCTGAACTCTGAATTCTGAATTCTGAGTTCTGAGTTCTGAGGCATGAATTCTCAATCCAAAGTGCTACACTCTGAGATCTGAGTTTGAATTCTGAGTTGTTAGTTCTATTTTCTGAGTTTTGAATTCTGAGATTTGAGATTTTGTTGTGCATTATGTTTCTATGAGTGCCGAGTTCTGAATTTTGAGGTCTGAATCTTGAGTACTGTATTCTGAGTTCTGAGTTCAAATTTTTCAATTGCGTTCTGAATTCTGAGTTCTGAGTTCAGAATTCTGAGTTACAAATTCTGAGTTCGCAGTTTCTAGTTCTGACTACTGAGTCCGGAATTTTGTGTTCTGAGTTCTGATCACTGAGTTCTGATAAGTGAGTTCTGAATTCTTAGCTGTGACATCTGAGTTCTGAGTTCTCATTTCTCAGTTCTGAATACTGAGTTATGAATTCTCAACTCTTAGCTCTTAGCTCTGAGTTCGGAGTTCTAAATTCTACAGTCTGTATTCTGATTTCAGAGTTGTGAATTCTGTGACCAGAATTCAGAGTTGAGATTTCTGAGTTCTGAATTCTGAGTACTGAATTTTAAGTTCTGAGTTCCGAATTCTGTGTTCCGGCTCTGAATTCGGACTTCTGAATTCTGAATTTTGAATTCTGAGATCTGTATCTCAGTTCTGATTTCTGAGTCGTGGATTCTGAGTTACGTACCCTGAGTAATTGATTCTGACTTCTGACTTCAAAGTTCTCCATTGCGTTCTGAATTCGGAGTTCTGATTTCACAATCCTGAGTTACAGTTCTGATTTCTGCGTTTTGAGTTCTGAATTGTGTGTTCTGAATTCTGAGTTCCGAATTCTAAGGTGTGAATTCTGAGTTCTGAATCATGAGTACTCCACACTGTGTTCTGAGTTCTGAGAACTGAGTTCTGAATTCTGAGTTCTGTGTTCTGAATTCCGTATTCTGAGTTCCAAATTCTGATTTCTGAGTGCCAAGTTTTGAATTCTGACTTAGGATTCTGAGTTCCGAATTCTAAGGTGTGAATTCTGAGTTCTGAGTTCTGATTTCTGAGTGCTGAGAACTGAGTTCTTTGTTCTGAATTCTAAGTTATGAAGTCCGTAGTCTGAGTTCCAAATACTCATTTCCCAGTTCTGATATTCGAGTTTGAATTCTGAGTTCAGAATTCTAAGGTGAGAATTCTGGGTTATGAATTCTGGGTTCTGAATACTGAGTTGTGATTTCTGAGTTCGGAATTCCAAGTTCTGAGTCATCATTTCTGAATTCTGAGTTCTGAGTTATGAATTCTCAACTCTTAGTTCTGAGATCTGAGTTCGGAGTTCTAAACTGAAGCCTGTATTCTGAATTCAGAGTTGTGGATTCTGAGATCAGCATTCAGAGTTGTGAGTTCTGAGTTCCGAATTCTGCGTACTGAATTTTGAGTTCTGAGTTCCGAATTCTGTGTCCTGGGCTCTGAATTCGGATTTCTGAATTCTGATTTGTGAATTTTGAGAACTGAGTCTCATTTATGAATTCCTAGTCACGAATTCTGTGTGGTGAATTGTGACTTCTGAGTTCTGAAATTTCAACTCTGAGTTCTTTGTCTGAGTTAGGAGTCCGAATATCTGAGTTCTATATTCTGAAGTCTAACTATCGAGTTCTGAGTTCTGAGTTCTGAGTTCTGAGTTCTGACTTCTGAGTTCTGAGTTCTGAGTTCTGACATCTGAGTCTTGTGTTCTGAGTTATGAATTTCAGTTCTGAAATGAGAATTCTGAGTTCAGGGTTGTAAACTCTGAGTTCTGGTTCCTGAGGTCTGCATTCTGAGTTCTGAGTGCTGAGTTCTGAATTGTGAGTTTGAGTCTGCATGCTGAACTCTGAATACTGATCACTGTATTGTGTGTTCTGATTTCTAAGTTGTCAATTCTGTGTGCTGAACTGCGAGATCTGAATACTGAGTTGTCATGCTGAGTTCTGAACTCTGAATTCTGAATTCTGAGTTCTGAGTTCTGAGGCATGAATTCTCAATCCAAAGTGCTACACTCTGAGATCTGAGTTTGAATTCTGAGTTGTTAGTTCTATTTTCTGAGTTTTGAATTCTGAGATTTGAGATTTTGTTGTGCATTATGTTTCTATGAGTGCCGAGTTCTGAATTTTGAGGTCTGAATCTTGAGTACTGTATTCTGAGTTCTGAGTTCAAATTTTTCAATTGCGTTCTGAATTCTGAGTTCTGAGTTCAGAATTCTGAGTTACAAATTCTGAGTTCGCAGTTTCTAGTTCTGACTACTGAGTCCGGAATTTTGTGTTCTGAGTTCTGATCACTGAGTTCTGATAAGTGAGTTCTGAATTCTTAGCTGTGACATCTGAGTTCTGAGTTCTCATTTCTCAGTTCTGAATACTGAGTTATGAATTCTCAACTCTTAGCTCTTAGCTCTGAGTTCGGAGTTCTAAATTCTACAGTCTGTATTCTGATTTCAGAGTTGTGAATTCTGTGACCAGAATTCAGAGTTGAGATTTCTGAGTTCTGAATTCTGAGTACTGAATTTTAAGTTCTGAGTTCCGAATTCTGTGTTCCGGCTCTGAATTCGGACTTCTGAATTCTGAATTTTGAATTCTGAGATCTGTATCTCAGTTCTGATTTCTGAGTCGTGGATTCTGAGTTACGTACCCTGAGTAATTGATTCTGACTTCTGACTTCAAAGTTCTCCATTGCGTTCTGAATTCGGAGTTCTGATTTCACAATCCTGAGTTACAGTTCTGATTTCTGCGTTTTGAGTTCTGAATTGTGTGTTCTGAATTCTGAGTTCCGAATTCTAAGGTGTGAATTCTGAGTTCTGAATCATGAGTACTCCACACTGTGTTCTGAGTTCTGAGAACTGAGTTCTGAATTCTGAGTTCTGTGTTCTGAATTCCGTATTCTGAGTTCCAAATTCTGATTTCTGAGTGCCAAGTTTTGAATTCTGACTTAGGATTCTGAGTTCCGAATTCTAAGGTGTGAATTCTGAGTTCTGAGTTCTGATTTCTGAGTGCTGAGAACTGAGTTCTTTGTTCTGAATTCTAAGTTATGAAGTCCGTAGTCTGAGTTCCAAATACTCATTTCCCAGTTCTGATATTCGAGTTTGAATTCTGAGTTCAGAATTCTAAGGTGAGAATTCTGGGTTATGAATTCTGGGTTCTGAATACTGAGTTGTGATTTCTGAGTTCGGAATTCCAAGTTCTGAGTCATCATTTCTGAATTCTGAGTTCTGAGTTATGAATTCTCAACTCTTAGTTCTGAGATCTGAGTTCGGAGTTCTAAACTGAAGCCTGTATTCTGAATTCAGAGTTGTGGATTCTGAGATCAGCATTCAGAGTTGTGAGTTCTGAGTTCCGAATTCTGCGTACTGAATTTTGAGTTCTGAGTTCCGAATTCTGTGTCCTGGGCTCTGAATTCGGATTTCTGAATTCTGATTTGTGAATTTTTCAGAACTGAGTCTCATTTATGAATTCCTAGTCACGAATTCTGTGTGGTGAATTGTGACTTCTGAGTTCTGAAATTTCAACTCTGAGTTCTTTGTCTGAGTTAGGAGTCCGAATATCTGAGTTCTATATTCTGAAGTCTAACTATCGAGTTCTGAGTTCTGAGTTCTGAGTTCTGAGTTCTGACTTCTGAGTTCTGAGTTCTGACATCTGAGTCTTGTGTTCTGAGTTATGAATTTCAGTTCTGAAATGAGAATTCTGAGTTCAGGGTTGTAAACTCTGAGTTCTGGTTCCTGAGGTCTGCATTCTGAGTTCTGAGTGCTGAGTTCTGAATTGTGAGTTTGAGCCTGCATGCTGAACTCTGAATACTGATCACTGTATTGTGTGTTCTGATTTCTAAGTTGTCAATTCTGTGTGCTGAACTGCGAGATCTGAATACTGAGTTGTCATGCTGAGTTCTGAACTCTGAATTCTGAATTCTGAGTTCTGAGTTCTGAGGCATGAATTCTCAATCCCAAGTGCTACACTCTGAGATCTGAGTTTGAATTCTGAGTTGTTAGTTCTATTTTCTGAGTTTTGAATTCTGAGATTTGAGATTTTGTTGTGCATTATGTTTTTATGAGTGCCGAGTTCTGAATTTTGAGGTCTGAATCTTGAGTACTGTATTCTGAGTTCTGAGTTCAAATTTTTCAATTGCGTTCTGAATTCTGAGTTCTGAGTTCAGAATTCTGAGTTACAAATTCTGAGTTCGCAGTTTCTAGTTCTGACTACTGAGTCCGGAATTTTGTGTTCTGAGTTCTGATCACTGAGTTCTGATAAGTGAGTTCTGAATTCTTAGCTGTGACATCTGAGTTCTGAGTTCTCATTTCTCAGTTCTGAATACTGAGTTATGAATTCTCAACTCTTAGCTCTTAGCTCTGAGTTCGGAGTTCTAAATTCTACAGTCTGTATTCTGATTTCAGAGTTGTGAATTCTGTGACCAGAATTCAGAGTTGAGATTTCTGAGTTCTGAATTCTGAGTACTGAATTTTAAGTTCTGAGTTCCGAATTCTGTGTTCCGGCTCTGAATTCGGACTTCTGAATTCAGAGTTGAGATTTCTGAGATCTGTATCTCAGTTCTGATTTCTGAGTCGTGGATTCTGAGTTACGTACCCTGAGTAATTGATTCTGAGTTCTGACTTCAAAGTTCTCCATTGCGTTCTGAATTCTGAGTTCTGATTTCACAATCCTGAGTTACAGTTCTGATTTCTGCGTTTTGAGTTCTGAATTGTGTGTTCTGAATTCTGAGTTCCGAATTCTAAGGTGTGAATTCTGAGTTCTGAATCATGAGTACTCCACACTGTGTTCTGAGTTCTGAGAACTGAGTTCTGAATTCTGAGTTCTGTGTTCTGAATTCCGTATTCTGAGTTCCAAATTCTGAGTGCCAAGTTTTGAATTCTGACTTAGGATTCTGAGTTCCGAATTCTAAGGTGTGAATTCTGAGTTCTGAGTTCTGATTTCTGAGTGCTGAGAACTGAGTTCTTTGTTCTGAATTCTAAGTTATGAAGTCCGTAGTCTGAGTTCCAAATACTCATTTCCCAGTTCTGATATTCGAGTTTGAATTCTGAGTTCAGAATTCTAAGGTGAGAATTCTGGGTTATGAATTCTGGGTTCTGAATACTGAGTTGTGATTTCTGAGTTCTGAATTCCAAGTTCTGAGTCATCATTTCTGAATTCTGAGTTCTGAGTTATGAATTCTCAACTCTTAGTTCTGAGATCTGAGTTCGGAGTTCTAAACTGAAGCCTGTATTCTGAATTCAGAGTTGTGGATTCTGAGATCAGCATTCAGAGTTGTGAGTTCTGAGTTCTGAATTCTGCGTACTGAATTTTGAGTTCTGCGTTCCGAATTCTGTGTCCTGGGCTCTGAATTCGGATTTCTGAATTCTGATTTGTGAATTTTGAGAACTGAGTCTCATTTATGAATTCCTAGTCACGAATTCTGTGTGGTGAATTGTGACTTCTGAGTTCTGAAATTTCAACTCTGAGTTCTTTGTCTGAGTTAGGAGTCCGAATATCTGAGTTCTATATTCTGAAGTCTAACTATCGAGTTCTGAGTTCTGAGTTCTGAGTTCTGAGTTCTGACTTCTGAGTTCTGAGTTCTGACATCTGAGTCTTGTGTTCTGAGTTATGAATTTCAGTTCTGAAATGAGAATTCTGAGTTCAGGGTTGTAAACTCTGAGTTCTGGTTCCTGAGGTCTGCATTCTGAGTTCTGAGTGCTGAGTTCTGAATTGTGAGTTTGAGCCTGCATGCTGAACTCTGAATACTGATCACTGTATTGTGTGTTCTGATTTCTAAGTTGTCAATTCTGTGTGCTGAACTGCGAGATCTGAATACTGAGTTGTCATGCTGAGTTCTGAACTCTGAATTCTGAATTCTGAGTTCTGAGTTCTGAGGCATGAATTCTCAATCCCAAGTGCTACACTCTGAGATCTGAGTTTGAATTCTGAGTTGTTAGTTCTATTTTCTGAGTTTTGAATTCTGAGATTTGAGATTTTGTTGTGCATTATGTTTTTATGAGTGCCGAGTTCTGAATTTTGAGGTCTGAATCTTGAGTACTGTATTCTGAGTTCTGAGTTCAAATTTTTCAATTGCGTTCTGAATTCTGAGTTCTGAGTTCAGAATTCTGAGTTACAAATTCTGAGTTCGCAGTTTCTAGTTCTGACTACTGAGTCCGGAATTTTGTGTTCTGAGTTCTGATCACTGAGTTCTGATAAGTGAGTTCTGAATTCTTAGCTGTGACATCTGAGTTCTGAGTTCTCATTTCTCAGTTCTGAATACTGAGTTATGAATTCTCAACTCTTAGCTCTTAGCTCTGAGTTCGGAGTTCTAAATTCTACAGTCTGTATTCTGATTTCAGAGTTGTGAATTCTGTGACCAGAATTCAGAGTTGAGATTTCTGAGTTCTGAATTCTGAGTACTGAATTTTAAGTTCTGAGTTCCGAATTCTGTGTTCCGGCTCTGAATTCGGACTTCTGAATTCTGAATTTTGAATTCTGAGATCTGTATCTCAGTTCTGATTTCTGAGTCGTGGATTCTGAGTTACGTACCCTGAGTAATTGATTCTGAGTTCTGACTTCAAAGTTCTCCATTGCGTTCTGAATTCTGAGTGCTGATTTCACAATCCTGAGTTACAGTTCTGATTTCTGCGTTTTGAGTTCTGAATTGTGTGTTCTGAATTCTGAGTTCCGAATTCTAAGGTGTGAATTCTGAGTTCTGAATCATGAGTACTCCACACTGTGTTCTGAGTTCTGAGAACTGAGTTCTGAATTCTGAGTTCTGTGTTCTGAATTCCGTATTCTGAGTTCCAAATTCTGAGTGCCAAGTTTTGAATTCTGACTTAGGATTCTGAGTTCCGAATTCTAAGGTGTGAATTCTGAGTTCTGAGTTCTGAGTTCTGAGTGCTGAGAACTGAGTTCTTTGTTCTGAATTCTAAGTTATGAAGTCCGTAGTCTGAGTTCCAAATACTCATTTCCCAGTTCTGATATTCGAGTTTGAATTCTGAGTTCAGAATTCTAAGGTGAGAATTCTGGGTTATGAATTCTGGGTTCTGAATACTGAGTTGTGATTTCTGAGTTCTGAATTCCAAGTTCTGAGTCATCATTTCTGAATTCTGAGTTCTGAGTTATGAATTCTCAACTCTTAGTTCTGAGATCTGAGTTCGGAGTTCTAAACTGAAGCCTGTATTCTGAATTCAGAGTTGTGGATTCTGAGATCAGCATTCAGAGTTGTGAGTTCTGAGTTCTGAATTCTGCGTACTGAATTTTGAGTTCTGAGTTCCGAATTCTGTGTCCTCGGCTCTGAATTCGGATTTCTGAATTCTGATTTGTGAATTTTGAGAACTGAGTCTCATTTATGAATTCCTAGTCACGAATTCTGTGTGGTGAATTGTGACTTCTGAGTTCTGAAATTTCAACTCTGAGTTCTTTGTCTGAGTTAGGAGTCCGAATATCTGAGTTCTATATTCTGAAGTCTAACTATCGAGTTCTGAGTTCTGAGTTCTGAGTTCTGAGTTCTGACTTCTGACTTCTGAGTTCTGAGTTCTGACATCTGAGTCTTGTGTTCTGAGTTATGAATTTCAGTTCTGAAATGAGAATTCTGAGTTCAGGGTTGTAAACTCTGAGTTCTGGTTCCTGAGGTCTGCATTCTGAGTTCTGAGTGCTGAGTTCTGAATTGTGAGTTTGAGTCTGCATGCTGAACTCTGAATACTGATCACTGTATTGTGTGTTCTGATTTCTAAGTTGTCAATTCTGTGTGCTGAACTGCGAGATCTGAATACTGAGTTGTCATGCTGAGTTCTGAACTCTGAATTCTGAATTCTGAGTTCTGAGTTCTGAGGCATGAATTCTCAATCCAAAGTGCTACACTCTGAGATCTGAGTTTGAATTCTGAGTTGTTAGTTCTATTTTCTGAGTTTTGAATTCTGAGATTTGAGATTTTGTTGCGCATTATGTTTTTATGAGTGCCGAGTTCTGAATTTTGAGGTCTGAATCTTGAGTACTGTATTCTGAGTTCTGAGTTCAAATTTTTCAATTGCGTTCTGAATTCTGAGTTCTGAGTTCAGAATTCTGAGTTACAAATTCTGAGTTCGCAGTTTCTAGTTCTGACTACTGAGTCCGGAATTTGTGTTCTGAGTTCTGATAAGTGAGTTCTGAATTCTTAGCTGTGACATCTGAGTTCTGAGTTCTCATTTCTCAGTTCTGAATACTGAGTTATGAATTCTCAACTCTTAGCTCTTAGCTCTGAGTTCGGAGTTCTAAATTCTACAGTCTGTATTCTGATTTCAGAGTTGTGAATTCTGTGACCAGAATTCAGAGTTGAGATTTCTGAGTTCTGAATTCTGAGTACTGAATGTTAAGTTCTGAGTTCCGAATTCTGTGTTCCGGTTCTGAATTCGGACTTCTGAATTCTGAATTTTGAATTCTGAGATCTGTATCTCAGTTCTGATTTCTGAGTCGTGGATTCTGAGTTACGTACCCTGAGTAATTGATTCTGAGTTCTGACTTCAAAGTTCTCCATTGCGTTCTGAATTCTGAGTTCTGATTTCACAATCCTGAGTTACAGTTCTGATTTCTGCGTTTTGAGTTCTGAATTGTGTGTTCTGAATTCTGAGTTCCGAATTCTAAGGTGTGAATTCTGAGTTCTGAATCATGAGTACTCCACACTGTGTTCTGAGTTCTGAGAACTGAGTTCTGAATTCTGAGTTCTGTGTTCTGAATTCCGTATTCTGAGTTCCAAATTCTGATTTCTGAGTGCCAAGTTTTGAATTCTGACTTAGGATTCTGAGTTCCGAATTCTAAGGTGTGAATTCTGAGTTCTGAGTTCTGATTTCTGAGTGCTGAGAACTGAGTTCTTTGTTCTGAATTCTAAGTTATGAAGTCCGTAGTCTGAGTTCCAAATACTCATTTCCCAGTTCTGATATTCGAGTTTGAATTCTGAGTTCAGAATTCTAAGGTGAGAATTCTGGGTTATGAATTCTGGGTTCTGAATATTGAGTTGTGATTTCTGAGTTCGGAATTCCAAGTTCTGAGTCATCATTTCTGAATTCTGAGTTCTGAGTTATGAATTCTCAACTCTTAGTTCTGAGATCTGAGTTCGGAGTTCTAAACTGAAGCCTGTATTCTGAATTCACAGTTGTGGATTCTGAGATCAGCATTCAGAGTTGTGAGTTCTGAGTTCTGAATTCTGCGTTCCGAATTCTGTGTCCTGGGCTCTGAATTCGGATTTCTGAATTCTGATTTGTGAATTTTGAGAACTGAGTCTCATTTATGAATTCCTAGTCACGAATTCTGTGTGGTGAATTGTGACTTCTGAGTTCTGAAATTTCAACTCTGAGTTCTTTGTCTGAGTTAGGAGTCCGAATATCTGAGTTCTATATTCTGAAGTCTAACTATCGAGTTCTGAGTTCTGAGTTCTGACTTCTGACTTCTGAGTTCTGAGTTCTGACATCTGAGTCTTGTGTTCTGAGTTATGAATTTCAGTCCTGAAATGAGAATTCTGAGTTCAGGGTTGTAAACTCTGAGTTCTGGTTCCTGAGGTCTGCATTCTGAGTTCTGAGTGCTGAGTTCTGAATTGTGAGTTTGAGTCTGCATGCTGAACTCTGAATACTGATCACTGTATTGTGTGTTCTGATTTCTAAGTTGTCAATTCTGTGTGCTGAACTGCGAGATCTGAATACTGAGTTGTCATGCTGAGTTCTGAACTCTGAATTCTGAATTCTGAGTTCTGAGTTCTGAGGCATGAATTCTCAATCCCAAGTGCTACACTCTGAGATCTGAGTTTGAATTCAGAGTTGTTAGTTCTATTTTCTGAGTTTGGAATTCTGAGATTTGAGATTTTGTTGTGCATTATGTTTTTATGAGTGCCGAGTTCTGAATTTTGAGGTCTGAATCTTGAGTACTGTATTCTGAGTTCTGAGTTCAAATTTTTCAATTGCGTTCTGAATTCTGAGTTCTGAGTTCAGAATTCTGAGTTACAAATTCTGAGTTCGCAGTTTCTAGTTCTGACTACTGAGTCCGGAATTTTGTGTTCTGAGTTCTGATCACTGAGTTCTGATAAGTGAGTTCTGAATTCTTAGCTGTGACATCTGAGTTCTGAGTTCTCATTTCTCAGTTCTGATTACTGAGTTATGAATTCTCAACTCTTAGCTCTTAGCTCTGAGTTCGGAGTTCTAAATTCTACAGTCTGTATTCTGATTTCAGAGTTGTGAATTCTGTGACCAGAATTCAGAGTTGAGATTTCTGAGTTCTGAATTCTGAGTACTGAATGTTAAGTTCTGAGTTCCGAATTCTGTGTTCCGGTTCTGAATTCGGACTTCTGAATTCAGAGTTGAGATTTCTGAGATCTGTATCTCAGTTCTGATTTCTGAGTCGTGGATTCTGAGTTACGTACCCTGAGTAATTGATTCTGAGTTCTGACTTCAAAGTTCTCCATTGCGTTCTGAATTCTGAGTTCTGATTTCACAATCCTGAGTTACAGTTCTGATTTCTGCGTTTTGAGTTCTGAATTGTGTGTTCTGAATTCTGAGTTCCGAATTCTAAGGTGTGAATTCTGAGTTCTGAATCATGAGTACTCCACACTGTGTTCTGAGTTCTGAGAACTGAGTTCTGAATTCTGAGTTCTGTGTTCTGAATTCCGTATTCTGAGTTCCAAATTCTGATTTCTGAGTGCCAAGTTTTGAATTCTGACTTAGGATTCTGAGTTCCGAATTCTAAGGTGTGAATTCTGAGTTCTGAGTTCTGATTTCTGAGTGCTGAGAACTGAGTTCTTTGTTCTGAATTCTAAGTTATGAAGTCCGTAGTCTGAGTTCCAAATACTCATTTCCCAGTTCTGATATTCGAGTTTGAATTCTGAGTTCAGAATTCTAAGGTGAGAATTCTGGGTTATGAATTCTGGGTTCTGAATATTGAGTTGTGATTTCTGAGTTCGGAATTCCAAGTTCTGAGTCATCATTTCTGAATTCTGAGTTCTGAGTTATGAATTCTCAACTCTTAGTTCTGAGATCTGAGTTCGGAGTTCTAAACTGAAGCCTGTATTCTGAATTCACAGTTGTGGATTCTGAGATCAGCATTCAGAGTTGTGAGTTCTGAGTTCTGAATTCTGCGTTCCGAATTCTGTGTCCTGGGCTCTGAATTCGGATTTCTGAATTCTGATTTGTGAATTTTGAGAACTGAGTCTCATTTATGAATTCCTAGTCACGAATTCTTTGTGGTGAATTGTGACTTCTGAGTTCTGAAATTTCAACTCTGAGTTCTTTGTCTGAGTTAGGAGTCCGAATATCTGAGTTCTATATTCTGAAGTCTAACTATCGAGTTCTGAGTTCTGACTTCTGAGTTCTGACTTCTGAGTTCTGAGTTCTGACATCTGAGTCTTGTGTTCTGAGTTATGAATTTCAGTTCTGAAATGAGAATTCTGAGTTCAGGGTTGTAAACTCTGAGTTCTGGTTCCTGAGGTCTGCATTCTGAGTTCTGAGTGCTGAGTTCTGAATTGTGAGTTTGAGTCTGCATGCTGAACTCTGAATACTGATCACTGTATTGTGTGTTCTGATTTCTAAGTTGTCAATTCTGTGTGCTGAACTGCGAGATCTGAATACTGAGTTGTCATGCTGAGTTCTGAACTCTGAATTCTGAATTCTGAATTCTGAGTTCTGAGGCATGAATTCTCAATCCCAAGTGCTACACTCTGAGATCTGAGTTTGAATTCTGAGTTGTTAGTTCTATTTTCTGAGTTTGGAATTCTGAGATTTGAGATTTTGTTGTGCATTATGTTTTTATGAGTGCCGAGTTCTGAATTTTGAGGTCTGAATCTTGAGTACTGTATTCTGAGTTCTGAGTTCAAATTTTTCAATTGCGTTCTGAATTCTGAGTTCTGAGTTCAGAATTCTGAGTTACAAATTCTGAGTTCGCAGTTTCTAGTTCTGACTACTGAGTCCGGAATTTTGTGTTCTGAGTTCTGATCACTGAGTTCTGATAAGTGAGTTCTGAATTCTTAGCTGTGACATCTGAGTTCTGAGTTCTCATTTCTCAGTTCTGAATACTGAGTTATGAATTCTCAACTCTTAGCTCTTAGCTCTGAGTTCGGAGTTCTAAATTCTACAGTCTGTATTCTGATTTCAGAGTTGTGAATTCTGTGACCAGAATTCAGAGTTGAGATTTCTGAGTTCTGAATTCTGAGTACTGAATTTTAAGTTCTGAGTTCCGAATTCTGTGTTCCGGCTCTGAATTCGGACTTCTGAATTCAGAGTTGAGATTTCTGAGATCTGTATCTCAGTTCTGATTTCTGAGTCGTGGATTCTGAGTTACGTACCCTGAGTAATTGATTCTGAGTTCTGACTTCAAAGTTCTCCATTGCGTTCTGAATTCTGAGTTCTGATTTCACAATCCTGAGTTACAGTTCTGATTTCTGCGTTTTGAGTTCTGAATTGTGTGTTCTGAATTCTGAGTTCCGAATTCTAAGGTGTGAATTCTGAGTTCTGAATCATGAGTACTCCACACTGTGTTCTGAGTTCTGAGAACTGAGTTCTGAATTCTGAGTTCTGTGTTCTGAATTCCGTATTCTGAGTTCCAAATTCTGATTTCTGAGTGCCAAGTTTTGAATTCTGACTTAGGATTCTGAGTTCCGAATTCTAAGGTGTGAATTCTGAGTTCTGAGTTCTGATTTCTGAGTGCTGAGAACTGAGTTCTTTGTTCTGAATTCTAAGTTATGAAGTCCGTAGTCTGAGTTCCAAATACTCATTTCCCAGTTCTGATATTCGAGTTTGAATTCTGAGTTCAGAATTCTAAGGTGAGAATTCTGGGTTATGAATTCTGGGTTCTGAATACTGAGTTGTGATTTTTGAGTTCTGAATTCCAAGTTCTGAGTCATCATTTCTGAATTCTGAGTTCTGAGTTATGAATTCTCAACTCTTAGTTCTGAGATCTGAGTTCGGAGTTCTAAACTGAAGCCTGTATTCTGAATTCAGAGTTGTGGATTCTGAGATCAGCATTCAGAGTTGTGAGTTCTGAGTTCTGAATTCTGCGTACTGAATTTTGAGTTCTGCGTTCCGAATTCTGTGTCCTGGGCTCTGAATTCGGATTTCTGAATTCTGATTTGTGAATTTTGAGAACTGAGTCTCATTTATGAATTCCTAGTCACGAATTCTGTGTGGTGAATTGTGACTTCTGAGTTCTGAAATTTCAACTCTGAGTTCTTTGTCTGAGTTAGGAGTCCGAATATCTGAGTTCTATATTCTGAAGTCTAACTATCGAGTTCTGAGTTCTGAGTTCTGAGTTCTGAGTTCTGACTTCTGAGTTCTGAGTTCTGACATCTGAGTCTTGTGTTCTGAGTTATGAATTTCAGTTCTGAAATGAGAATTCTGAGTTCAGGGTTGTAAACTCTGAGTTCTGGTTCCTGAGGTCTGCATTCTGAGTTCTGAGTGCTGAGTTCTGAATTGTGAGTTTGAGCCTGCATGCTGAACTCTGAATACTGATCACTGTATTGTGTGTTCTGATTTCTAAGTTGTCAATTCTGTGTGCTGAACTGCGAGATCTGAATACTGAGTTGTCATGCTGAGTTCTGAACTCTGAATTCTGAATTCTGAGTTCTGAGTTCTGAGGCATGAATTCTCAATCCCAAGTGCTACACTCTGAGATCTGAGTTTGAATTCTGAGTTGTTAGTTCTATTTTCTGAGTTTTGAATTCTGAGATTTGAGATTTTGTTGTGCATTATGTTTTTATGAGTGCCGAGTTCTGAATTTTGAGGTCTGAATCTTGAGTACTGTATTCTGAGTTCTGAGTTCAAATTTTTCAATTGCGTTCTGAATTCTGAGTTCTGAGTTCAGAATTCTGAGTTACAAATTCTGAGTTCGCAGTTTCTAGTTCTGACTACTGAGTCCGGAATTTGTGTTCTGAGTTCTGATAAGTGAGTTCTGAATTCTTAGCTGTGACATCTGAGTTCTGAGTTCTCATTTCTCAGTTCTGAATACTGAGTTATGAATTCTCAACTCTTAGCTCTTAGCTCTGAGTTCGGAGTTCTAAATTCTACAGTCTGTATTCTGATTTCAGAGTTGTGAATTCTGTGACCAGAATTCAGAGTTGAGATTTCTGAGTTCTGAATTCTGAGTACTGAATTTTAAGTTCTGAGTTCCGAATTCTGTGTTCCGGCTCTGAATTCGGACTTCTGAATTCTGAATTTTGAATTCTGAGATCTGTATCTCAGTTCTGATTTCTGAGTCGTGGATTCTGAGTTACGTACCCTGAGTAATTGATTCTGAGTTCTGACTTCAAAGTTCTCCATTGCGTTCTGAATTCTGAGTGCTGATTTCACAATCCTGAGTTACAGTTCTGATTTCTGCGTTTTGAGTTCTGAATTGTGTGTTCTGAATTCTGAGTTCCGAATTCTAAGGTGTGAATTCTGAGTTCTGAATCATGAGTACTCCACACTGTGTTCTGAGTTCTGAGAACTGAGTTCTGAATTCTGAGTTCTGTGTTCTGAATTCCGTATTCTGAGTTCCAAATTCTGAGTGCCAAGTTTTGAATTCTGACTTAGGATTCTGAGTTCCGAATTCTAAGGTGTGAATTCTGAGTTCTGAGTTCTGATTTCTGAGTGCTGAGAACTGAGTTCTTTGTTCTGAATTCTAAGTTATGAAGTCCGTAGTCTGAGTTCCAAATACTCATTTCCCAGTTCTGATATTCGAGTTTGAATTCTGAGTTCAGAATTCTAAGGTGAGAATTCTGGGTTATGAATTCTGGGTTCTGAATACTGAGTTGTGATTTCTGAGTTCTGAATTCCAAGTTCTGAGTCATCATTTCTGAATTCTGAGTTCTGAGTTATGAATTCTCAACTCTTAGTTCTGAGATCTGAGTTCGGAGTTCTAAACTGAAGCCTGTATTCTGAATTCAGAGTTGTGGATTCTGAGATCAGCATTCAGAGTTGTGAGTTCTGAGTTCTGAATTCTGCGTACTGAATTTTGAGTTCTGAGTTCCGAATTCTGTGTCCTCGGCTCTGAATTCGGATTTCTGAATTCTGATTTGTGAATTTTGAGAACTGAGTCTCATTTATGAATTCCTAGTCACGAGTTCTGTGTGGTGAATTGTGACTTCTGAGTTCTGAAATTTCAACTCTGAGTTCTTTGTCTGAGTTAGGAGTCCGAATATCTGAGTTCTATATTCTGAAGTCTAACTATCGAGTTCTGAGTTCTGAGTTCTGAGTTCTGAGTTCTGAGTTCTGAGTTCTGAGTTCTGAGTTCTGACATCTGAGTCTTGTGTTCTGAGTTATGAATTTCAGTTCTGAAATGAGAATTCTGAGTTCAGGGTTGTAAACTCTGAGTTCTGGTTCCTGAGGTCTGCATTCTGAGTTCTGAGTGCTGAGTTCTGAATTGTGAGTTTGAGCCTGCATGCTGAACTCTGAATACTGATCACTGTATTGTGTGTTCTGATTTCTAAGTTGTCAATTCTGTGTGCTGAACTGCGAGATCTGAATACTGAGTTGTCATGCTGAGTTCTGAACTCTGAATTCTGAATTCTGAGTTCTGAGTTCTGAGGCATGAATTCTCAATCCCAAGTGCTACACTCTGAGATCTGACTTTGAATTCTGAGTTGTTAGTTCTATTTTCTGAGTTTTGAATTCTGAGATTTGAGATTTTGTTGTGCATTATGTTTTTATGAGTGCCGAGTTCTGAATTTTGAGGTCTGAATCTTGAGTACTGTATTCTGAGTTCTGAGTTCAAATTTTTCAATTGCGTTCTGAATTCTGAGTTCTGAGTTCAGAATTCTGAGTTACAAATTCTGAGTTCGCAGTTTCTAGTTCTGACTACTGAGTCCGGAATTTGTGTTCTGAGTTCTGATAAGTGAGTTCTGAATTCTTAGCTGTGACATCTGAGTTCTGAGTTCTCATTTCTCAGTTCTGAATACTGAGTTATGAATTCTCAACTCTTAGCTCTTAGCTCTGAGTTCGGAGTTCTAAATTCTACAGTCTGTATTCTGATTTCAGAGTTGTGAATTCTGTGACCAGAATTCAGAGTTGAGATTTCTGAGTTCTGAATTCTGAGTACTGAATGTTAAGTTCTGAGTTCCGAATTCTGTGTTCCGGTTCTGAATTCGGACTTCTGAATTCTGAATTTTGAATTCTGAGATCTGTATCTCAGTTCTGATTTCTGAGTCGTGGATTCTGAGTTACGTACCCTGAGTAATTGATTCTGAGTTCTGACTTCAAAGTTCTCCATTGCGTTCTGAATTCTGAGTTCTGATTTCACAATCCTGAGTTACAGTTCTGATTTCTGCGTTTTGAGTTCTGAATTGTGTGTTCTGAATTCTGAGTTCCGAATTCTAAGGTGTGAATTCTGAGTTCTGAATCATGAGTACTCCACACTGTGTTCTGAGTTCTGAGAACTGAGTTCTGAATTCTGAGTTCTGTGTTCTGAATTCCGTATTCTGAGTTCCAAATTCTGATTTCTGAGTGCCAAGTTTTGAATTCTGACTTAGGATTCTGAGTTCCGAATTCTAAGGTGTGAATTCTGAGTTCTGAGTTCTGATTTCTGAGTGCTGAGAACTGAGTTCTTTGTTCTGAATTCTAAGTTATGAAGTCCGTAGTCTGAGTTCCAAATACTCATTTCCCAGTTCTGATATTCGAGTTTGAATTCTGAGTTCAGAATTCTAAGGTGAGAATTCTGGGTTATGAATTCTGGGTTCTGAATATTGAGTTGTGATTTCTGAGTTCGGAATTCCAAGTTCTGAGTCATCATTTCTGAATTCTGAGTTCTGAGTTATGAATTCTCAACTCTTAGTTCTGAGATCTGAGTTCGGAGTTCTAAACTGAAGCCTGTATTCTGAATTCACAGTTGTGGATTCTGAGATCAGCATTCAGAGTTGTGAGTTCTGAGTTCTGAATTCTGCGTTCCGAATTCTGTGTCCTGGGCTCTGAATTCGGATTTCTGAATTCTGATTTGTGAATTTTGAGAACTGAGTCTCATTTATGAATTCCTAGTCACGAATTCTGTGTGGTGAATTGTGACTTCTGAGTTCTGAAATTTCAACTCTGAGTTCTTTGTCTGAGTTAGGAGTCCGAATATCTGAGTTCTATATTCTGAAGTCTAACTATCGAGTTCTGAGTTCTGAGTTCTGACTTCTGACTTCTGAGTTCTGAGTTCTGACATCTGAGTCTTGTGTTCTGAGTTATGAATTTCAGTCCTGAAATGAGAATTCTGAGTTCAGGGTTGTAAACTCTGAGTTCTGGTTCCTGAGGTCTGCATTCTGAGTTCTGAGTGCTGAGTTCTGAATTGTGAGTTTGAGTCTGCATGCTGAACTCTGAATACTGATCACTGTATTGTGTGTTCTGATTTCTAAGTTGTCAATTCTGTGTGCTGAACTGCGAGATCTGAATACTGAGTTGTCATGCTGAGTTCTGAACTCTGAATTCTGAATTCTGAGTTCTGAGTTCTGAGGCATGAATTCTCAATCCCAAGTGCTACACTCTGAGATCTGAGTTTGAATTCAGAGTTGTTAGTTCTATTTTCTGAGTTTGGAATTCTGAGATTTGAGATTTTGTTGTGCATTATGTTTTTATGAGTGCCGAGTTCTGAATTTTGAGGTCTGAATCTTGAGTACTGTATTCTGAGTTCTGAGTTCAAATTTTTCAATTGCGTTCTGAATTCTGAGTTCTGAGTTCAGAATTCTGAGTTACAAATTCTGAGTTCGCAGTTTCTAGTTCTGACTACTGAGTCCGGAATTTTGTGTTCTGAGTTCTGATCACTGAGTTCTGATAAGTGAGTTCTGAATTCTTAGCTGTGACATCTGAGTTCTGAGTTCTCATTTCTCAGTTCTGAATACTGAGTTATGAATTCTCAACTCTTAGCTCTTAGCTCTGAGTTCGGAGTTCTAAATTCTACAGTCTGTATTCTGATTTCAGAGTTGTGAATTCTGTGACCAGAATTCAGAGTTGAGATTTCTGAGTTCTGAATTCTGAGTACTGAATGTTAAGTTCTGAGTTCCGAATTCTGTGTTCCGGTTCTGAATTCGGACTTCTGAATTCAGAGTTGAGATTTCTGAGATCTGTATCTCAGTTCTGATTTCTGAGTCGTGGATTCTGAGTTACGTACCCTGAGTAATTGATTCTGAGTTCTGACTTCAAAGTTCTCCATTGCGTTCTGAATTCTGAGTTCTGATTTCACAATCCTGAGTTACAGTTCTGATTTCTGCGTTTTGAGTTCTGAATTGTGTGTTCTGAATTCTGAGTTCCGAATTCTAAGGTGTGAATTCTGAGTTCTGAATCATGAGTACTCCACACTGTGTTCTGAGTTCTGAGAACTGAGTTCTGAATTCTGAGTTCTGTGTTCTGAATTCCGTATTCTGAGTTCCAAATTCTGATTTCTGAGTGCCAAGTTTTGAATTCTGACTTAGGATTCTGAGTTCCGAATTCTAAGGTGTGAATTCTGAGTTCTGAGTTCTGATTTCTGAGTGCTGAGAACTGAGTTCTTTGTTCTGAATTCTAAGTTATGAAGTCCGTAGTCTGAGTTCCAAATACTCATTTCCCAGTTCTGATATTCGAGTTTGAATTCTGAGTTCAGAATTCTAAGGTGAGAATTCTGGGTTATGAATTCTGGGTTCTGAATATTGAGTTGTGATTTCTGAGTTCGGAATTCCAAGTTCTGAGTCATCATTTCTGAATTCTGAGTTCTGAGTTATGAATTCTCAACTCTTAGTTCTGAGATCTGAGTTCGGAGTTCTAAACTGAAGCCTGTATTCTGAATTCACAGTTGTGGATTCTGAGATCAGCATTCAGAGTTGTGAGTTCTGAGTTCTGAATTCTGCGTTCCGAATTCTGTGTCCTGGGCTCTGAATTCGGATTTCTGAATTCTGATTTGTGAATTTTGAGAACTGAGTCTCATTTATGAATTCCTAGTCACGAATTCTTTGTGGTGAATTGTGACTTCTGAGTTCTGAAATTTCAACTCTGAGTTCTTTGTCTGAGTTAGGAGTCCGAATATCTGAGTTCTATATTCTGAAGTCTAACTATCGAGTTCTGAGTTCTGACTTCTGAGTTCTGACTTCTGAGTTCTGAGTTCTGACATCTGAGTCTTGTGTTCTGAGTTATGAATTTCAGTTCTGAAATGAGAATTCTGAGTTCAGGGTTGTAAACTCTGAGTTCTGGTTCCTGAGGTCTGCATTCTGAGTTCTGAGTGCTGAGTTCTGAATTGTGAGTTTGAGTCTGCATGCTGAACTCTGAATACTGATCACTGTATTGTGTGTTCTGATTTCTAAGTTGTCAATTCTGTGTGCTGAACTGCGAGATCTGAATACTGAGTTGTCATGCTGAGTTCTGAACTCTGAATTCTGAATTCTGAGTTCTGAGTTCTGAGGCATGAATTCTCAATCCCAAGTGCTACACTCTGAGATCTGAGTTTGAATTCTGAGTTGTTAGTTCTATTTTCTGAGTTTGGAATTCTGAGATTTGAGATTTTGTTGTGCATTATGTTTTTATGAGTGCCGAGTTCTGAATTTTGAGGTCTGAATCTTGAGTACTGTATTCTGAGTTCTGAGTTCAAATTTTTCAATTGCGTTCTGAATTCTGAGTTCTGAGTTCAGAATTCTGAGTTACAAATTCTGAGTTCGCAGTTTCTAGTTCTGACTACTGAGTCCGGAATTTTGTGTTCTGAGTTCTGATCACTGAGTTCTGATAAGTGAGTTCTGAATTCTTAGCTGTGACATCTGAGTTCTGAGTTCTCATTTCTCAGTTCTGAATACTGAGTTATGAATTCTCAACTCTTAGCTCTTAGCTCTGAGTTCGGAGTTCTAAATTCTACAGTCTGTATTCTGATTTCAGAGTTGTGAATTCTGTGACCAGAATTCAGAGTTGAGATTTCTGAGTTCTGAATTCTGAGTACTGAATTTTAAGTTCTGAGTTCCGAATTCTGTGTTCCGGCTCTGAATTCGGACTTCTGAATTCTGAATTTTGAATTCTGAGATCTGTATCTCAGTTCTGATTTCTGAGTCGTGGATTCTGAGTTACGTACCCTGAGTAATTGATTCTGAGTTCTGACTTCAAAGTTCTCCATTGCGTTCTGAATTCTGAGTTCTGATTTCACAATCCTGAGTTACAGTTCTGATTTCTGCGTTTTGAGTTCTGAATTGTGTGTTCTGAATTCTGAGTTCCGAATTCTAAGGTGTGAATTCTGAGTTCTGAATCATGAGTACTCCACACTGTGTTCTGAGTTCTGAGAACTGAGTTCTGAATTCTGAGTTCTGTGTTCTGAATTCCGTATTCTGAGTTCCAAATTCTGATTTCTGAGTGCCAAGTTTTGAATTCTGACTTAGGATTCTGAGTTCCGAATTCTAAGGTGTGAATTCTGAGTTCTGAGTTCTGATTTCTGAGTGCTGAGAACTGAGTTCTTTGTTCTGAATTCTAAGTTATGAAGTCCGTAGTCTGAGTTCCAAATACTCATTTCCCAGTTCTGATATTCGAGTTTGAATTCTGAGTTCAGAATTCTAAGGTGAGAATTCTGGGTTATGAATTCTGGGTTCTGAATATTGAGTTGTGATTTCTGAGTTCGGAATTCCAAGTTCTGAGTCATCATTTCTGAATTCTGAGTTCTGAGTTATGAATTCTCAACTCTTAGTTCTGAGATCTGAGTTCGGAGTTCTAAACTGAAGCCTGTATTCTGAATTCACAGTTGTGGATTCTGAGATCAGCATTCAGAGTTGTGAGTTCTGAGTTCTGAATTCTGCGTTCCGAATTCTGTGTCCTGGGCTCTGAATTCGGATTTCTGAATTCTGATTTGTGAATTTTGAGAACTGAGTCTCATTTATGAATTCCTAGTCACGAATTCTGTGTGGTGAATTGTGACTTCTGAGTTCTGAAATTTCAACTCTGAGTTCTTTGTCTGAGTTAGGAGTCCGAATATCTGAGTTCTATATTCTGAAGTCTAACTATCGAGTTCTGAGTTCTGAGTTCTGACTTCTGACTTCTGAGTTCTGAGTTCTGACATCTGAGTCTTGTGTTCTGAGTTATGAATTTCAGTCCTGAAATGAGAATTCTGAGTTCAGGGTTGTAAACTCTGAGTTCTGGTTCCTGAGGTCTGCATTCTGAGTTCTGAGTGCTGAGTTCTGAATTGTGAGTTTGAGTCTGCATGCTGAACTCTGAATACTGATCACTGTATTGTGTGTTCTGATTTCTAAGTTGTCAATTCTGTGTGCTGAACTGCGAGATCTGAATACTGAGTTGTCATGCTGAGTTCTGAACTCTGAATTCTGAATTCTGAGTTCTGAGTTCTGAGGCATGAATTCTCAATCCCAAGTGCTACACTCTGAGATCTGAGTTTGAATTCAGAGTTGTTAGTTCTATTTTCTGAGTTTGGAATTCTGAGATTTGAGATTTTGTTGTGCATTATGTTTTTATGAGTGCCGAGTTCTGAATTTTGAGGTCTGAATCTTGAGTACTGTATTCTGAGTTCTGAGTTCAAATTTTTCAATTGCGTTCTGAATTCTGAGTTCTGAGTTCAGAATTCTGAGTTACAAATTCTGAGTTCGCAGTTTCTAGTTCTGACTACTGAGTCCGGAATTTTGTGTTCTGAGTTCTGATCACTGAGTTCTGATAAGTGAGTTCTGAATTCTTAGCTGTGACATCTGAGTTCTGAGTTCTCATTTCTCAGTTCTGAATACTGAGTTATGAATTCTCAACTCTTAGCTCTTAGCTCTGAGTTCGGAGTTCTAAATTCTACAGTCTGTATTCTGATTTCAGAGTTGTGAATTCTGTGACCAGAATTCAGAGTTGAGATTTCTGAGTTCTGAATTCTGAGTACTGAATGTTAAGTTCTGAGTTCCGAATTCTGTGTTCCGGTTCTGAATTCGGACTTCTGAATTCTGAATTTTGAATTCTGAGATCTGTATCTCAGTTCTGATTTCTGAGTCGTGGATTCTGAGTTACGTACCCTGAGTAATTGATTCTGAGTTCTGACTTCAAAGTTCTCCATTGCGTTCTGAATTCTGAGTTCTGATTTCACAATCCTGAGTTACAGTTCTGATTTCTGCGTTTTGAGTTCTGAATTGTGTGTTCTGAATTCTGAGTTCCGAATTCTAAGGTGTGAATTCTGAGTTCTGAATCATGAGTACTCCACACTGTGTTCTGAGTTCTGAGAACTGAGTTCTGAATTCTGAGTTCTGTGTTCTGAATTCCGTATTCTGAGTTCCAAATTCTGATTTCTGAGTGCCAAGTTTTGAATTCTGACTTAGGATTCTGAGTTCCGAATTCTAAGGTGTGAATTCTGAGTTCTGAGTTCTGATTTCTGAGTGCTGAGAACTGAGTTCTTTGTTCTGAATTCTAAGTTATGAAGTCCGTAGTCTGAGTTCCAAATACTCATTTCCCAGTTCTGATATTCGAGTTTGAATTCTGAGTTCAGAATTCTAAGGTGAGAATTCTGGGTTATGAATTCTGGGTTCTGAATATTGAGTTGTGATTTCTGAGTTCGGAATTCCAAGTTCTGAGTCATCATTTCTGAATTCTGAGTTCTGAGTTATGAATTCTCAACTCTTAGTTCTGAGATCTGAGTTCGGAGTTCTAAACTGAAGCCTGTATTCTGAATTCACAGTTGTGGATTCTGAGATCAGCATTCAGAGTTGTGAGTTCTGAGTTCTGAATTCTGCGTTCCGAATTCTGTGTCCTGGGCTCTGAATTCGGATTTCTGAATTCTGATTTGTGAATTTTGAGAACTGAGTCTCATTTATGAATTCCTAGTCACGAATTCTTTGTGGTGAATTGTGACTTCTGAGTTCTGAAATTTCAACTCTGAGTTCTTTGTCTGAGTTAGGAGTCCGAATATCTGAGTTCTATATTCTGAAGTCTAACTATCGAGTTCTGAGTTCTGACTTCTGAGTTCTGACTTCTGAGTTCTGAGTTCTGACATCTGAGTCTTGTGTTCTGAGTTATGAATTTCAGTTCTGAAATGAGAATTCTGAGTTCAGGGTTGTAAACTCTGAGTTCTGGTTCCTGAGGTCTGCATTCTGAGTTCTGAGTGCTGAGTTCTGAATTGTGAGTTTGAGTCTGCATGCTGAACTCTGAATACTGATCACTGTATTGTGTGTTCTGATTTCTAAGTTGTCAATTCTGTGTGCTGAACTGCGAGATCTGAATACTGAGTTGTCATGCTGAGTTCTGAACTCTGAATTCTGAATTCTGAGTTCTGAGTTCTGAGGCATGAATTCTCAATCCCAAGTGCTACACTCTGAGATCTGAGTTTGAATTCTGAGTTGTTAGTTCTATTTTCTGAGTTTGGAATTCTGAGATTTGAGATTTTGTTGTGCATTATGTTTTTATGAGTGCCGAGTTCTGAATTTTGAGGTCTGAATCTTGAGTACTGTATTCTGAGTTCTGAGTTCAAATTTTTCAATTGCGTTCTGAATTCTGAGTTCTGAGTTCAGAATTCTGAGTTACAAATTCTGAGTTCGCAGTTTCTAGTTCTGACTACTGAGTCCGGAATTTTGTGTTCTGAGTTCTGATCACTGAGTTCTGATAAGTGAGTTCTGAATTCTTAGCTGTGACATCTGAGTTCTGAGTTCTCATTTCTCAGTTCTGAATACTGAGTTATGAATTCTCAACTCTTAGCTCTTAGCTCTGAGTTCGGAGTTCTAAATTCTACAGTCTGTATTCTGATTTCAGAGTTGTGAATTCTGTGACCAGAATTCAGAGTTGAGATTTCTGAGTTCTGAATTCTGAGTACTGAATTTTAAGTTCTGAGTTCCGAATTCTGTGTTCCGGCTCTGAATTCGGACTTCTGAATTCTGAATTTTGAATTCTGAGATCTGTATCTCAGTTCTGATTTCTGAGTCGTGGATTCTGAGTTACGTACCCTGAGTAATTGATTCTGAGTTCTGACTTCAAAGTTCTCCATTGCGTTCTGAATTCTGAGTTCTGATTTCACAATCCTGAGTTACAGTTCTGATTTCTGCGTTTTGAGTTCTGAATTGTGTGTTCTGAATTCTGAGTTCCGAATTCTAAGGTGTGAATTCTGAGTTCTGAATCATGAGTACTCCACACTGTGTTCTGAGTTCTGAGAACTGAGTTCTGAATTCTGAGTTCTGTGTTCTGAATTCCGTATTCTGAGTTCCAAATTCTGATTTCTGAGTGCCAAGTTTTGAATTCTGACTTAGGATTCTGAGTTCCGAATTCTAAGGTGTGAATTCTGAGTTCTGAGTTCTGATTTCTGAGTGCTGAGAACTGAGTTCTTTGTTCTGAATTCTAAGTTATGAAGTCCGTAGTCTGAGTTCCAAATACTCATTTCCCAGTTCTGATATTCGAGTTTGAATTCTGAGTTCAGAATTCTAAGGTGAGAATTCTGGGTTATGAATTCTGGGTTCTGAATATTGAGTTGTGATTTCTGAGTTCGGAATTCCAAGTTCTGAGTCATCATTTCTGAATTCTGAGTTCTGAGTTATGAATTCTCAACTCTTAGTTCTGAGATCTGAGTTCGGAGTTCTAAACTGAAGCCTGTATTCTGAATTCACAGTTGTGGATTCTGAGATCAGCATTCAGAGTTGTGAGTTCTGAGTTCTGAATTCTGCGTTCCGAATTCTGTGTCCTGGGCTCTGAATTCGGATTTCTGAATTCTGATTTGTGAATTTTGAGAACTGAGTCTCATTTATGAATTCCTAGTCACGAATTATGTGTGGTGAATTGTGACTTCTGAGTTCTGAAATTTCAACTCTGAGTTCTTTGTCTGAGTTAGGAGTCCGAATATCTGAGTTCTATATTCTGAAGTCTAACTATCGAGTTCTGAGTTCTGAGTTCTGAGTTCTGAGTTCTGACTTCTGAGTTCTGAGTTCTGACATCTGAGTCTTGTGTTCTGAGTTATGAATTTCAGTTCTGAAATGAGAATTCTGAGTTCAGGGTTGTAAACTCTGAGTTCTGGTTCCTGAGGTCTGCATTCTGAGTTCTGAGTGCTGAGTTCTGAATTGTGAGTTTGAGTCTGCATGCTGAACTCTGAATACTGATCACTGTATTGTGTGTTCTGATTTCTAAGTTGTCAATTCTGTGTGCTGAACTGCGAGATCTGAATACTGAGTTGTCATGCTGAGTTCTGAACTCTGAATTCTGAATTCTGAGTTCTGAGTTCTGAGGCATGAATTCTCAATCCCAAGTGCTACACTCTGAGATCTGAGTTTGAATTCTGAGTTGTTAGTTCTATTTTCTGAGTTTGGAATTCTGAGATTTGAGATTTTGTTGTGCATTATGTTTTTATGAGTGCCGAGTTCTGAATTTTGAGGTCTGAATCTTGAGTACTGTATTCTGAGTTCTGAGTTCAAATTTTTCAATTGCGTTCTGAATTCTGAGTTCTGAGTTCAGAATTCTGAGTTACAAATTCTGAGTTCGCAGTTTCTAGTTCTGACTACTGAGTCCGGAATTTTGTGTTCTGAGTTCTGATCACTGAGTTCTGATAAGTGAGTTCTGAATTCTTAGCTGTGACATCTGAGTTCTGAGTTCTCATTTCTCAGTTCTGAATACTGAGTTATGAATTCTCAACTCTTAGCTCTTAGCTCTGAGTTCGGAGTTCTAAATTCTACAGTCTGTATTCTGATTTCAGAGTTGTGAATTCTGTGACCAGAATTCAGAGTTGAGATTTCTGAGTTCTGAATTCTGAGTACTGAATTTTAAGTTCTGAGTTCCGAATTCTGTGTTCCGGCTCTGAATTCGGACTTCTGAATTCTGAATTTTGAATTCTGAGATCTGTATCTCAGTTCTGATTTCTGAGTCGTGGATTCTGAGTTACGTACCCTGAGTAATTGATTCTGAGTTCTGACTTCAAAGTTCTCCATTGCGTTCTGAATTCTGAGTTCTGATTTCACAATCCTGAGTTACAGTTCTGATTTCTGCGTTTTGAGTTCTGAATTGTGTGTTCTGAATTCTGAGTTCCGAATTCTAAGGTGTGAATTCTGAGTTCTGAATCATGAGTACTCCACACTGTGTTCTGAGTTCTGAGAACTGAGTTCTGAATTCTGAGTTCTGTGTTCTGAATTCCGTATTCTGAGTTCCAAATTCTGATTTCTGAGTGCCAAGTTTTGAATTCTGACTTAGGATTCTGAGTTCCGAATTCTAAGGTGTGAATTCTGAGTTCTGAGTTCTGATTTCTGAGTGCTGAGAACTGAGTTCTTTGTTCTGAATTCTAAGTTATGAAGTCCGTAGTCTGAGTTCCAAATACTCATTTCCCAGTTCTGATATTCGAGTTTGAATTCTGAGTTCAGAATTCTAAGGTGAGAATTCTGGGTTATGAATTCTGGGTTCTGAATATTGAGTTGTGATTTCTGAGTTCGGAATTCCAAGTTCTGAGTCATCATTTCTGAATTCTGAGTTCTGAGTTATGAATTCTCAACTCTTAGTTCTGAGATCTGAGTTCGGAGTTCTAAACTGAAGCCTGTATTCTGAATTCACAGTTGTGGATTCTGAGATCAGCATTCAGAGTTGTGAGTTCTGAGTTCTGAATTCTGCGTTCCGAATTCTGTGTCCTGGGCTCTGAATTCGGATTTCTGAATTCTGATTTGTGAATTTTGAGAACTGAGTCTCATTTATGAATTCCTAGTCACGAATTCTGTGTGGTGAATTGTGACTTCTGAGTTCTGAAATTTCAACTCTGAGTTCTTTGTCTGAGTTAGGAGTCCGAATATCTGAGTTCTATATTCTGAAGTCTAACTATCGAGTTCTGAGTTCTGAGTTCTGACTTCTGACTTCTGAGTTCTGAGTTCTGACATCTGAGTCTTGTGTTCTGAGTTATGAATTTCAGTCCTGAAATGAGAATTCTGAGTTCAGGGTTGTAAACTCTGAGTTCTGGTTCCTGAGGTCTGCATTCTGAGTTCTGAGTGCTGAGTTCTGAATTGTGAGTTTGAGTCTGCATGCTGAACTCTGAATACTGATCACTGTATTGTGTGTTCTGATTTCTAAGTTGTCAATTCTGTGTGCTGAACTGCGAGATCTGAATACTGAGTTGTCATGCTGAGTTCTGAACTCTGAATTCTGAATTCTGAGTTCTGAGTTCTGAGGCATGAATTCTCAATCCCAAGTGCTACACTCTGAGATCTGAGTTTGAATTCAGAGTTGTTAGTTCTATTTTCTGAGTTTGGAATTCTGAGATTTGAGATTTTGTTGTGCATTATGTTTTTATGAGTGCCGAGTTCTGAATTTTGAGGTCTGAATCTTGAGTACTGTATTCTGAGTTCTGAGTTCAAATTTTTCAATTGCGTTCTGAATTCTGAGTTCTGAGTTCAGAATTCTGAGTTACAAATTCTGAGTTCGCAGTTTCTAGTTCTGACTACTGAGTCCGGAATTTTGTGTTCTGAGTTCTGATCACTGAGTTCTGATAAGTGAGTTCTGAATTCTTAGCTGTGACATCTGAGTTCTGAGTTCTCATTTCTCAGTTCTGAATACTGAGTTATGAATTCTCAACTCTTAGCTCTTAGCTCTGAGTTCGGAGTTCTAAATTCTACAGTCTGTATTCTGATTTCAGAGTTGTGAATTCTGTGACCAGAATTCAGAGTTGAGATTTCTGAGTTCTGAATTCTGAGTACTGAATGTTAAGTTCTGAGTTCCGAATTCTGTGTTCCGGTTCTGAATTCGGACTTCTGAATTCTGAATTTTGAATTCTGAGATCTGTATCTCAGTTCTGATTTCTGAGTCGTGGATTCTGAGTTACGTACCCTGAGTAATTGATTCTGAGTTCTGACTTCAAAGTTCTCCATTGCGTTCTGAATTCTGAGTTCTGATTTCACAATCCTGAGTTACAGTTCTGATTTCTGCGTTTGAGTTCTGAATTGTGTGTTCTGAATTCTGAGTTCCGAATTCTAAGGTGTGAATTCTGAGTTCTGAATCATGAGTACTCCACACTGTGTTCTGAGTTCTGAGAACTGAGTTCTGAATTCTGAGTTCTGTGTTCTGAATTCCGTATTCTGAGTTCCAAATTCTGATTTCTGAGTGCCAAGTTTTGAATTCTGACTTAGGATTCTGAGTTCCGAATTCTAAGGTGTGAATTCTGAGTTCTGAGTTCTGATTTCTGAGTGCTGAGAACTGAGTTCTTTGTTCTGAATTCTAAGTTATGAAGTCCGTAGTCTGAGTTCCAAATACTCATTTCCCAGTTCTGATATTCGAGTTTGAATTCTGAGTTCAGAATTCTAAGGTGAGAATTCTGGGTTATGAATTCTGGGTTCTGAATATTGAGTTGTGATTTCTGAGTTCGGAATTCCAAGTTCTGAGTCATCATTTCTGAATTCTGAGTTCTGAGTTATGAATTCTCAACTCTTAGTTCTGAGATCTGAGTTCGGAGTTCTAAACTGAAGCCTGTATTCTGAATTCACAGTTGTGGATTCTGAGATCAGCATTCAGAGTTGTGAGTTCTGAGTTCTGAATTCTGCGTTCCGAATTCTGTGTCCTGGGCTCTGAATTCGGATTTCTGAATTCTGATTTGTGAATTTTGAGAACTGAGTCTCATTTATGAATTCCTAGTCACGAATTCTTTGTGGTGAATTGTGACTTCTGAGTTCTGAAATTTCAACTCTGAGTTCTTTTGTCTGAGTTAGGAGTCCGAATATCTGAGTTCTATATTCTGAAGTCTAACTATCGAGTTCTGAGTTCTGACTTCTGAGTTCTGACTTCTGAGTTCTGAGTTCTGACATCTGAGTCTTGTGTTCTGAGTTATGAATTTCAGTTCTGAAATGAGAATTCTGAGTTCAGGGTTGTAAACTCTGAGTTCTGGTTCCTGAGGTCTGCATTCTGAGTTCTGAGTGCTGAGTTCTGAATTGTGAGTTTGAGTCTGCATGCTGAACTCTGAATACTGATCACTGTATTGTGTGTTCTGATTTCTAAGTTGTCAATTCTGTGTGCTGAACTGCGAGATCTGAATACTGAGTTGTCATGCTGAGTTCTGAACTCTGAATTCTGAATTCTGAGTTCTGAGTTCTGAGGCATGAATTCTCAATCCCAAGTGCTACACTCTGAGATCTGAGTTTGAATTCTGAGTTGTTAGTTCTATTTTCTGAGTTTGGAATTCTGAGATTTGAGATTTTGTTGTGCATTATGTTTTTATGAGTGCCGAGTTCTGAATTTTGAGGTCTGAATCTTGAGTACTGTATTCTGAGTTCTGAGTTCAAATTTTTCAATTGCGTTCTGAATTCTGAGTTCTGAGTTCAGAATTCTGAGTTACAAATTCTGAGTTCGCAGTTTCTAGTTCTGACTACTGAGTCCGGAATTTTGTGTTCTGAGTTCTGATCACTGAGTTCTGATAAGTGAGTTCTGAATTCTTAGCTGTGACATCTGAGTTCTGAGTTCTCATTTCTCAGTTCTGAATACTGAGTTATGAATTCTCAACTCTTAGCTCTTAGCTCTGAGTTCGGAGTTCTAAATTCTACAGTCTGTATTCTGATTTCAGAGTTGTGAATTCTGTGACCAGAATTCAGAGTTGAGATTTCTGAGTTCTGAATTCTGAGTACTGAATTTTAAGTTCTGAGTTCCGAATTCTGTGTTCCGGCTCTGAATTCGGACTTCTGAATTCTGAATTTTGAATTCTGAGATCTGTATCTCAGTTCTGATTTCTGAGTCGTGGATTCTGAGTTACGTACCCTGAGTAATTGATTCTGAGTTCTGACTTCAAAGTTCTCCATTGCGTTCTGAATTCTGAGTTCTGATTTCACAATCCTGAGTTACAGTTCTGATTTCTGCGTTTTGAGTTCTGAATTGTGTGTTCTGAATTCTGAGTTCCGAATTCTAAGGTGTGAATTCTGAGTTCTGAATCATGAGTACTCCACACTGTGTTCTGAGTTCTGAGAACTGAGTTCTGAATTCTGAGTTCTGTGTTCTGAATTCCGTATTCTGAGTTCCAAATTCTGATTTCTGAGTGCCAAGTTTTGAATTCTGACTTAGGATTCTGAGTTCCGAATTCTAAGGTGTGAATTCTGAGTTCTGAGTTCTGATTTCTGAGTGCTGAGAACTGAGTTCTTTGTTCTGAATTCTAAGTTATGAAGTCCGTAGTCTGAGTTCCAAATACTCATTTCCCAGTTCTGATATTCGAGTTTGAATTCTGAGTTCAGAATTCTAAGGTGAGAATTCTGGGTTATGAATTCTGGGTTCTGAATATTGAGTTGTGATTTCTGAGTTCGGAATTCCAAGTTCTGAGTCATCATTTCTGAATTCTGAGTTCTGAGTTATGAATTCTCAACTCTTAGTTCTGAGATCTGAGTTCGGAGTTCTAAACTGAAGCCTGTATTCTGAATTCACAGTTGTGGATTCTGAGATCAGCATTCAGAGTTGTGAGTTCTGAGTTCTGAATTCTGCGTTCCGAATTCTGTGTCCTGGGCTCTGAATTCGGATTTCTGAATTCTGATTTGTGAATTTTGAGAACTGAGTCTCATTTATGAATTCCTAGTCACGAATTCTGTGTGGTGAATTGTGACTTCTGAGTTCTGAAATTTCAACTCTGAGTTCTTTGTCTGAGTTAGGAGTCCGAATATCTGAGTTCTATATTCTGAAGTCTAACTATCGAGTTCTGAGTTCTGAGTTCTGACTTCTGACTTCTGAGTTCTGAGTTCTGACATCTGAGTCTTGTGTTCTGAGTTATGAATTTCAGTCCTGAAATGAGAATTCTGAGTTCAGGGTTGTAAACTCTGAGTTCTGGTTCCTGAGGTCTGCATTCTGAGTTCTGAGTGCTGAGTTCTGAATTGTGAGTTTGAGTCTGCATGCTGAACTCTGAATACTGATCACTGTATTGTGTGTTCTGATTTCTAAGTTGTCAATTCTGTGTGCTGAACTGCGAGATCTGAATACTGAGTTGTCATGCTGAGTTCTGAACTCTGAATTCTGAATTCTGAGTTCTGAGTTCTGAGGCATGAATTCTCAATCCCAAGTGCTACACTCTGAGATCTGAGTTTGAATTCAGAGTTGTTAGTTCTATTTTCTGAGTTTGGAATTCTGAGATTTGAGATTTTGTTGTGCATTATGTTTTTATGAGTGCCGAGTTCTGAATTTTGAGGTCTGAATCTTGAGTACTGTATTCTGAGTTCTGAGTTCAAATTTTTCAATTGCGTTCTGAATTCTGAGTTCTGAGTTCAGAATTCTGAGTTACAAATTCTGAGTTCGCAGTTTCTAGTTCTGACTACTGAGTCCGGAATTTTGTGTTCTGAGTTCTGATCACTGAGTTCTGATAAGTGAGTTCTGAATTCTTAGCTGTGACATCTGAGTTCTGAGTTCTCATTTCTCAGTTCTGAATACTGAGTTATGAATTCTCAACTCTTAGCTCTTAGCTCTGAGTTCGGAGTTCTAAATTCTACAGTCTGTATTCTGATTTCAGAGTTGTGAATTCTGTGACCAGAATTCAGAGTTGAGATTTCTGAGTTCTGAATTCTGAGTACTGAATGTTAAGTTCTGAGTTCCGAATTCTGTGTTCCGGTTCTGAATTCGGACTTCTGAATTCTGAATTTTGAATTCTGAGATCTGTATCTCAGTTCTGATTTCTGAGTCGTGGATTCTGAGTTACGTACCCTGAGTAATTGATTCTGAGTTCTGACTTCAAAGTTCTCCATTGCGTTCTGAATTCTGAGTTCTGATTTCACAATCCTGAGTTACAGTTCTGATTTCTGCGTTTTGAGTTCTGAATTGTGTGTTCTGAATTCTGAGTTCCGAATTCTAAGGTGTGAATTCTGAGTTCTGAATCATGAGTACTCCACACTGTGTTCTGAGTTCTGAGAACTGAGTTCTGAATTCTGAGTTCTGTGTTCTGAATTCCGTATTCTGAGTTCCAAATTCTGATTTCTGAGTGCCAAGTTTTGAATTCTGACTTAGGATTCTGAGTTCCGAATTCTAAGGTGTGAATTCTGAGTTCTGAGTTCTGATTTCTGAGTGCTGAGAACTGAGTTCTTTGTTCTGAATTCTAAGTTATGAAGTCCGTAGTCTGAGTTCCAAATACTCATTTCCCAGTTCTGATATTCGAGTTTGAATTCTGAGTTCAGAATTCTAAGGTGAGAATTCTGGGTTATGAATTCTGGGTTCTGAATATTGAGTTGTGATTTCTGAGTTCGGAATTCCAAGTTCTGAGTCATCATTTCTGAATTCTGAGTTCTGAGTTATGAATTCTCAACTCTTAGTTCTGAGATCTGAGTTCGGAGTTCTAAACTGAAGCCTGTATTCTGAATTCACAGTTGTGGATTCTGAGATCAGCATTCAGAGTTGTGAGTTCTGAGTTCTGAATTCTGCGTTCCGAATTCTGTGTCCTGGGCTCTGAATTCGGATTTCTGAATTCTGATTTGTGAATTTTGAGAACTGAGTCTCATTTATGAATTCCTAGTCACGAATTCTTTGTGGTGAATTGTGACTTCTGAGTTCTGAAATTTCAACTCTGAGTTCTTTGTCTGAGTTAGGAGTCCGAATATCTGAGTTCTATATTCTGAAGTCTAACTATCGAGTTCTGAGTTCTGACTTCTGAGTTCTGACTTCTGAGTTCTGAGTTCTGACATCTGAGTCTTGTGTTCTGAGTTATGAATTTCAGTTCTGAAATGAGAATTCTGAGTTCAGGGTTGTAAACTCTGAGTTCTGGTTCCTGAGGTCTGCATTCTGAGTTCTGAGTGCTGAGTTCTGAATTGTGAGTTTGAGTCTGCATGCTGAACTCTGAATACTGATCACTGTATTGTGTGTTCTGATTTCTAAGTTGTCAATTCTGTGTGCTGAACTGCGAGATCTGAATACTGAGTTGTCATGCTGAGTTCTGAACTCTGAATTCTGAATTCTGAGTTCTGAGTTCTGAGGCATGAATTCTCAATCCCAAGTGCTACACTCTGAGATCTGAGTTTGAATTCTGAGTTGTTAGTTCTATTTTCTGAGTTTGGAATTCTGAGATTTGAGATTTTGTTGTGCATTATGTTTTTATGAGTGCCGAGTTCTGAATTTTGAGGTCTGAATCTTGAGTACTGTATTCTGAGTTCTGAGTTCAAATTTTTCAATTGCGTTCTGAATTCTGAGTTCTGAGTTCAGAATTCTGAGTTACAAATTCTGAGTTCGCAGTTTCTAGTTCTGACTACTGAGTCCGGAATTTTGTGTTCTGAGTTCTGATCACTGAGTTCTGATAAGTGAGTTCTGAATTCTTAGCTGTGACATCTGAGTTCTGAGTTCTCATTTCTCAGTTCTGAATACTGAGTTATGAATTCTCAACTCTTAGCTCTTAGCTCTGAGTTCGGAGTTCTAAATTCTACAGTCTGTATTCTGATTTCAGAGTTGTGAATTCTGTGACCAGAATTCAGAGTTGAGATTTCTGAGTTCTGAATTCTGAGTACTGAATTTTAAGTTCTGAGTTCCGAATTCTGTGTTCCGGCTCTGAATTCGGACTTCTGAATTCTGAATTTTGAATTCTGAGATCTGTATCTCAGTTCTGATTTCTGAGTCGTGGATTCTGAGTTACGTACCCTGAGTAATTGATTCTGAGTTCTGACTTCAAAGTTCTCCATTGCGTTCTGAATTCTGAGTTCTGATTTCACAATCCTGAGTTACAGTTCTGATTTCTGCGTTTTGAGTTCTGAATTGTGTGTTCTGAATTCTGAGTTCCGAATTCTAAGGTGTGAATTCTGAGTTCTGAATCATGAGTACTCCACACTGTGTTCTGAGTTCTGAGAACTGAGTTCTGAATTCTGAGTTCTGTGTTCTGAATTCCGTATTCTGAGTTCCAAATTCTGATTTCTGAGTGCCAAGTTTTGAATTCTGACTTAGGATTCTGAGTTCCGAATTCTAAGGTGTGAATTCTGAGTTCTGAGTTCTGATTTCTGAGTGCTGAGAACTGAGTTCTTTGTTCTGAATTCTAAGTTATGAAGTCCGTAGTCTGAGTTCCAAATACTCATTTCCCAGTTCTGATATTCGAGTTTGAATTCTGAGTTCAGAATTCTAAGGTGAGAATTCTGGGTTATGAATTCTGGGTTCTGAATATTGAGTTGTGATTTCTGAGTTCGGAATTCCAAGTTCTGAGTCATCATTTCTGAATTCTGAGTTCTGAGTTATGAATTCTCAACTCTTAGTTCTGAGATCTGAGTTCGGAGTTCTAAACTGAAGCCTGTATTCTGAATTCACAGTTGTGGATTCTGAGATCAGCATTCAGAGTTGTGAGTTCTGAGTTCTGAATTCTGCGTTCCGAATTCTGTGTCCTGGGCTCTGAATTCGGATTTCTGAATTCTGATTTGTGAATTTTGAGAACTGAGTCTCATTTATGAATTCCTAGTCACGAATTATGTGTGGTGAATTGTGACTTCTGAGTTCTGAAATTTCAACTCTGAGTTCTTTGTCTGAGTTAGGAGTCCGAATATCTGAGTTCTATATTCTGAAGTCTAACTATCGAGTTCTGAGTTCTGAGTTCTGAGTTCTGAGTTCTGACTTCTGAGTTCTGAGTTCTGACATCTGAGTCTTGTGTTCTGAGTTATGAATTTCAGTTCTGAAATGAGAATTCTGAGTTCAGGGTTGTAAACTCTGAGTTCTGGTTCCTGAGGTCTGCATTCTGAGTTCTGAGTGCTGAGTTCTGAATTGTGAGTTTGAGTCTGCATGCTGAACTCTGAATACTGATCACTGTATTGTGTGTTCTGATTTCTAAGTTGTCAATTCTGTGTGCTGAACTGCGAGATCTGAATACTGAGTTGTCATGCTGAGTTCTGAACTCTGAATTCTGAATTCTGAGTTCTGAGTTCTGAGGCATGAATTCTCAATCCCAAGTGCTACACTCTGAGATCTGAGTTTGAATTCTGAGTTGTTAGTTCTATTTTCTGAGTTTGGAATTCTGAGATTTGAGATTTTGTTGTGCATTATGTTTTTATGAGTGCCGAGTTCTGAATTTTGAGGTCTGAATCTTGAGTACTGTATTCTGAGTTCTGAGTTCAAATTTTTCAATTGCGTTCTGAATTCTGAGTTCTGAGTTCAGAATTCTGAGTTACAAATTCTGAGTTCGCAGTTTCTAGTTCTGACTACTGAGTCCGGAATTTTGTGTTCTGAGTTCTGATCACTGAGTTCTGATAAGTGAGTTCTGAATTCTTAGCTGTGACATCTGAGTTCTGAGTTCTCATTTCTCAGTTCTGAATACTGAGTTATGAATTCTCAACTCTTAGCTCTTAGCTCTGAGTTCGGAGTTCTAAATTCTACAGTCTGTATTCTGATTTCAGAGTTGTGAATTCTGTGACCAGAATTCAGAGTTGAGATTTCTGAGTTCTGAATTCTGAGTACTGAATTTTAAGTTCTGAGTTCCGAATTCTGTGTTCCGGCTCTGAATTCGGACTTCTGAATTCTGAATTTTGAATTCTGAGATCTGTATCTCAGTTCTGATTTCTGAGTCGTGGATTCTGAGTTACGTACCCTGAGTAATTGATTCTGAGTTCTGACTTCAAAGTTCTCCATTGCGTTCTGAATTCTGAGTTCTGATTTCACAATCCTGAGTTACAGTTCTGATTTCTGCGTTTTGAGTTCTGAATTGTGTGTTCTGAATTCTGAGTTCCGAATTCTAAGGTGTGAATTCTGAGTTCTGAATCATGAGTACTCCACACTGTGTTCTGAGTTCTGAGAACTGAGTTCTGAATTCTGAGTTCTGTGTTCTGAATTCCGTATTCTGAGTTCCAAATTCTGATTTCTGAGTGCCAAGTTTTGAATTCTGACTTAGGATTCTGAGTTCCGAATTCTAAGGTGTGAATTCTGAGTTCTGAGTTCTGATTTCTGAGTGCTGAGAACTGAGTTCTTTGTTCTGAATTCTAAGTTATGAAGTCCGTAGTCTGAGTTCCAAATACTCATTTCCCAGTTCTGATATTCGAGTTTGAATTCTGAGTTCAGAATTCTAAGGTGAGAATTCTGGGTTATGAATTCTGGGTTCTGAATACTGAGTTGTGATTTCTGAGTTCTGAATTCCAAGTTCTGAGTCATCATTTCTGAATTCTGAGTTCTGAGTTATGAATTCTCAACTCTTAGTTCTGAGATCTGAGTTCGGAGTTCTAAACTGAAGCCTGTATTCTGAATTCAGAGTTGTGGATTCTGAGATCAGCATTCAGAGTTGTGAGTTCTGAGTTCCGAATTCTGCGTACTGAATTTTGAGTTCTGAATTCTGCGTTCCGAATTCTGTGTCCTGGGCTCTGAATTCGGATTTCTGAATTCTGATTTGTGAATTTTGAGAACTGAGTCTCATTTATGAATTCCTAGTCACGAATTCTGTGTGCTGAATTGTGACTTCTGAGTTCTGAAATTTCAACTCTGAGTTCTTTGTCTGAGTTAGGAGTCCGAATATCTGAGTTCTATATTCTGAAGTCTAACTATCGAGTTCTGAGTTCTGAGTTCTGAGTTCTGAGTTCTGACTTCTGAGTTCTGAGTTCTGACATCTGAGTCTTGTGTTCTGAGTTATGAATTTCAGTTCTGAAATGAGAATTCTGAGTTCAGGGTTGTAAACTCTGAGTTCTGGTTCCTGAGGTCTGCATTCTGAGTTCTGAGTGCTGAGTTCTGAATTGTGAGTTTGAGTCTGCATGCTGAACTCTGAATACTGATCACTGTATTGTGTGTTCTGATTTCTAAGTTGTCAATTCTGTGTGCTGAACTGCGAGATCTGAATACTGAGTTGTCATGCTGAGTTCTGAACTCTGAATTCTGAATTCTGAGTTCTGAGTTCTGAGGCATGAATTCTCAATCCCAAGTGCTACACTCTGAGATCTGAGTTTGAATTCTGAGTTGTTAGTTCTATTTTCTGAGTTTTGAATTCTGAGATTTGAGATTTTGTTGTGCATTATGTTTTTATGAGTGCCGAGTTCTGAATTTTGAGGTCTGAATCTTGAGTACTGTATTCTGAGTTCTGAGTTCAAATTTTTCCATTGCGTTCTGAATTCTGAGTTCTGAGTTCAGAATTCTGAGTTACAAATTCTGAGTTCGCAGTTTCTAGTTCTGACTACGGAGTCCGGAATTTGTGTTCTGAGTTCTGATAAGTGAGTTCTGAATTCTTAGCTGTGACATCTGAGTTCTGAGTTCTCATTTCTCAGTTCTGAATACTGAGTTATGAATTCTCAACTCTTAGCTCTTAGCTCTGAGTTCGGAGTTCTAAATTCTACAGTCTGTATTCTGATTTCAGAGTTGTGAATTCTGTGACCAGAATTCAGAGTTGAGATTTCTGAGTTCTGAATTCTGAGTACTGAATTTTAAGTTCTGAGTTCCGAATTCTGTGTTCCGGCTCTGAATTCGGACTTCTGAATTCTGAATTTTGAATTCTGAGATCTGTATCTCAGTTCTGATTTCTGAGTCGTGGATTCTGAGTTACGTACCCTGAGTAATTGATTCTGAGTTCTGACTTCAAAGTTCTCCATTGCGTTCTGAATTCTGAGTTCTGATTTCACAATCCTGAGTTACAGTTCTGATTTCTGCGTTTTGAGTTCTGAATTGTGTGTTCTGAATTCTGAGTTCCGAATTCTAAGGTGTGAATTCTGAGTTCTGAATCATGAGTACTCCACACTGTGTTCTGAGTTCTGAGAACTGAGTTCTGAATTCTGAGTTCTGTGTTCTGAATTCCGTATTCTGAGTTCCAAATTCTGATTTCTGAGTGCCAAGTTTTGAATTCTGACTTAGGATTCTGAGTTCCGAATTCTAAGGTGTGAATTCTGAGTTCTGAGTTCTGATTTCTGAGTGCTGAGAACTGAGTTCTTTGTTCTGAATTCTAAGTTATGAAGTCCGTAGTCTGAGTTCCAAATACTCATTTCCCAGTTCTGATATTCGAGTTTGAATTCTGAGTTCAGAATTCTAAGGTGAGAATTCTGGGTTATGAATTCTGGGTTCTGAATATTGAGTTGTGATTTCTGAGTTCGGAATTCCAAGTTCTGAGTCATCATTTCTGAATTCTGAGTTCTGAGTTATGAATTCTCAACTCTTAGTTCTGAGATCTGAGTTCGGAGTTCTAAACTGAAGCCTGTATTCTGAATTCAGAGTTGTGGATTCTGAGATCAGCATTCAGAGTTGTGAGTTCTGAGTTCCGAATTCTGCGTTCCGAATTCTGTGTCCTGGGCTCTGAATTCGGATTTCTGAATTCTGATTTGTGAATTTTGAGAACTGAGTCTCATTTATGAATTCCTAGTCACGAATTCTGTGTGGTGAATTGTGACTTCTGAGTTCTGAAATTTCAACTCTGAGTTCTTTGTCTGAGTTAGGAGTCCGAATATCTGAGTTCTATATTCTGAAGTCTAACTATCGAGTTCTGAGTTCTGAGTTCTGAGTTCTGAGTTCTGACTTCTGAGTTCTGACTTCTGACATCTGAGTCTTGTGTTCTGAGTTATGAATTTCAGTTCTGAAATGAGAATTCTGACTTCAGGGTTGTAAACTCTGAGTTCTGGTTCCTGAGGTCTGCATTCTGAGTTCTGAGTGCTGAGTTCTGAATTGTGAGTTTGAGTCTGCATGCTGAACTCTGAATACTGATCACTGTATTGTGTGTTCTGATTTCTAAGTTGTCAATTCTGTGTGCTGAACTGCGAGATCTGAATACTGAGTTGTCATGCTGAGTTCTGAACTCTGAATTCTGAATTCTGAGTTCTGAGTTCTGAGGCATGAATTCTCAATCCAAAGTGCTACACTCTGAGATCTGAGTTTGAATTCTGAGTTGTTAGTTCTATTTTCTGAGTTTTGAATTCTGAGATTTGAGATTTTGTTGTGCATTATGTTTCTATGAGTGCCGAGTTCTGAATTTTGAGGTCTGAATCTTGAGTACTGTATTCTGAGTTCTGAGTTCAAATTTTTCAATTGCGTTCTGAATTCTGAGTTCTGAGTTCAGAATTCTGAGTTACAAATTCTGAGTTCGCAGTTTCTAGTTCTGACTACTGAGTCCGGAATTTTGTGTTCTGAGTTCTGATCACTGAGTTCTGATAAGTGAGTTCTGAATTCTTAGCTGTGACATCTGAGTTCTGAGTTCTCATTTCTCAGTTCTGAATACTGAGTTATGAATTCTCAACTCTTAGCTCTTAGCTCTGAGTTCGGAGTTCTAAATTCTACAGTCTGTATTCTGATTTCAGAGTTGTGAATTCTGTGACCAGAATTCAGAGTTGAGATTTCTGAGTTCTGAATTCTGAGTACTGAATTTTAAGTTCTGAGTTCCGAATTCTGTGTTCCGGCTCTGAATTCGGACTTCTGAATTCTGAATTTTGAATTCTGAGATCTGTATCTCAGTTCTGATTTCTGAGTCGTGGATTCTGAGTTACGTACCCTGAGTAATTGATTCTGACTTCTGACTTCAAAGTTCTCCATTGCGTTCTGAATTCGGAGTTCTGATTTCACAATCCTGAGTTACAGTTCTGATTTCTGCGTTTTGAGTTCTGAATTGTGTGTTCTGAATTCTGAGTTCCGAATTCTAAGGTGTGAATTCTGAGTTCTGAATCATGAGTACTCCACACTGTGTTCTGAGTTCTGAGAACTGAGTTCTGAATTCTGAGTTCTGTGTTCTGAATTCCGTATTCTGAGTTCCAAATTCTGATTTCTGAGTGCCAAGTTTTGAATTCTGACTTAGGATTCTGAGTTCCGAATTCTAAGGTGTGAATTCTGAGTTCTGAGTTCTGATTTCTGAGTGCTGAGAACTGAGTTCTTTGTTCTGAATTCTAAGTTATGAAGTCTGTAGTCTGAGTTCCAAATACTCATTTCCCAGTTCTGATATTCGAGTTTGAATTCTGAGTTCAGAATTCTAAGGTGAGAATTCTGGGTTATGAATTCTGGGTTCTGAATACTGAGTTGTGATTTCTGAGTTCGGAATTCCAAGTTCTGAGTCATCATTTCTGAATTCTGAGTTCTGAGTTATGAATTCTCAACTCTTAGTTCTGAGATCTGAGTTCGGAGTTCTAAACTGAAGCCTGTATTCTGAATTCAGAGTTGTGGATTCTGAGATCAGCATTCAGAGTTGTGAGTTCTGAGTTCCGAATTCTGCGTACTGAATTTTGAGTTCTGAATTCTGCGTTCCGAATTCTGTGTCCTGGGCTCTGAATTCGGATTTCTGAATTCTGATTTGTGAATTTTGAGAACTGAGTCTCATTTATGAATTCCTAGTCACGAATTCTGTGTGCTGAATTGTGACTTCTGAGTTCTGAAATTTCAACTCTGAGTTCTTTGTCTGAGTTAGGAGTCCGAATATCTGAGTTCTATATTCTGAAGTCTAACTATCGAGTTCTGAGTTCTGAGTTCTGAGTTCTGAGTTCTGACTTCTGAGTTCTGAGTTCTGACATCTGAGTCTTGTGTTCTGAGTTATGAATTTCAGTTCTGAAATGAGAATTCTGACTTCAGGGTTGTAAACTCTGAGTTCTGGTTCCTGAGGTCTGCATTCTGAGTTCTGAGTGCTGAGTTCTGAATTGTGAGTTTGAGTCTGCATGCTGAACTCTGAATACTGATCACTGTATTGTGTGTTCTGATTTCTAAGTTGTCAATTCTGTGTGCTGAACTGCGAGATCTGAATACTGAGTTGTCATGCTGAGTTCTGAACTCTGAATTCTGAATTCTGAGTTCTGAGTTCTGAGGCATGAATTCTCAATCCCAAGTGCTACACTCTGAGATCTGAGTTTGAATTCTGAGTTGTTAGTTCTATTTTCTGAGTTTGGAATTCTGAGATTTGAGATTTTGTTGTGCATTATGTTTTTATGAGTGCCGAGTTCTGAATTTTGAGGTCTGAATCTTGAGTACTGTATTCTGAGTTCTGAGTTCAAATTTTTCCATTGCGTTCTGAATTCTGAGTTCTGAGTTCAGAATTCTGAGTTACAAATTCTGAGTTCGCAGTTTCTAGTTCTGACTACGGAGTCCGGAATTTGTGTTCTGAGTTCTGATAAGTGAGTTCTGAATTCTTAGCTGTGACATCTGAGTTCTGAGTTCTCATTTCTCAGTTCTGAATACTGAGTTATGAATTCTCAACTCTTAGCTCTTAGCTCTGAGTTCGGAGTTCTAAATTCTACAGTCTGTATTCTGATTTCAGAGTTGTGAATTCTGTGACCAGAATTCAGAGTTGAGATTTCTGAGTTCTGAATTCTGAGTACTGAATTTTAAGTTCTGAGTTCCGAATTCTGTGTTCCGGCTCTGAATTCGGACTTCTGAATTCTGAATTTTGAATTCTGAGATCTGTATCTCAGTTCTGATTTCTGAGTCGTGGATTCTGAGTTACGTACCCTGAGTAATTGATTCTGACTTCTGACTTCAAAGTTCTCCATTGCGTTCTGAATTCGGAGTTCTGATTTCACAATCCTGAGTTACAGTTCTGATTTCTGCGTTTTGAGTTCTGAATTGTGTGTTCTGAATTCTGAGTTCCGAATTCTAAGGTGTGAATTCTGAGTTCTGAATCATGAGTACTCCACACTGTGTTCTGAGTTCTGAGAACTGAGTTCTGAATTCTGAGTTCTGTGTTCTGAATTCCGTATTCTGAGTTCCAAATTCTGATTTCTGAGTGCCAAGTTTTGAATTCTGACTTAGGATTCTGAGTTCCGAATTCTAAGGTGTGAATTCTGAGTTCTGAGTTCTGATTTCTGAGTGCTGAGAACTGAGTTCTTTGTTCTGAATTCTAAGTTATGAAGTCCGTAGTCTGAGTTCCAAATACTCATTTCCCAGTTCTGATATTCGAGTTTGAATTCTGAGTTCAGAATTCTAAGGTGAGAATTCTGGGTTATGAATTCTGGGTTCTGAATACTGAGTTGTGATTTCTGAGTTCGGAATTCCAAGTTCTGAGTCATCATTTCTGAATTCTGAGTTCTGAGTTATGAATTCTCAACTCTTAGTTCTGAGATCTGAGTTCGGAGTTCTAAACTGAAGCCTGTATTCTGAATTCAGAGTTGTGGATTCTGAGATCAGCATTCAGAGTTGTGAGTTCTGAGTTCCGAATTCTGCGTACTGAATTTTGAGTTCTGAATTCTGCGTTCCGAATTCTGTGTCCTGGGCTCTGAATTCGGATTTCTGAATTCTGATTTGTGAATTTTGAGAACTGAGTCTCATTTATGAATTCCTAGTCACGAATTCTGTGTGGTGAATTGTGACTTCTGAGTTCTGAAATTTCAACTCTGAGTTCTTTGTCTGAGTTAGGAGTCCGAATATCTGAGTTCTATATTCTGAAGTCTAACTATCGAGTTCTGAGTTCTGAGTTCTGAGTTCTGAGTTCTGAGTTCTGAGTTCTGAGTTCTGACATCTGAGTCTTGTGTTCTGAGTTATGAATTTCAGTTCTGAAATGAGAATTCTGAGTTCAGGGTTGTAAACTCTGAGTTCTGGTTCCTGAGGTCTGCATTCTGAGTTCTGAGTGCTGAGTTCTGAATTGTGAGTTTGAGTCTGCATGCTGAACTCTGAATACTGATCACTGTATTGTGTGTTCTGATTTCTAAGTTGTCAATTCTGTGTGCTGAACTGCGAGATCTGAATACTGAGTTGTCATGCTGAGTTCTGAACTCTGAATTCTGAATTCTGAGTTCTGAGTTCTGAGGCATGAATTCTCAATCCCAAGTGCTACACTCTGAGATCTGAGTTTGAATTCTGAGTTGTTAGTTCTATTTTCTGAGTTTGGAATTCTGAGATTTGAGATTTTGTTGTGCATTATGTTTTTATGAGTGCCGAGTTCTGAATTTTGAGGTCTGAATCTTGAGTACTGTATTCTGAGTTCTGAGTTCAAATTTTTCAATTGCGTTCTGAATTCTGAGTTCTGAGTTCAGAATTCTGAGTTACAAATTCTGAGTTCGCAGTTTCTAGTTCTGACTACTGAGTCCGGAATTTTGTGTTCTGAGTTCTGATCACTGAGTTCTGATAAGTGAGTTCTGAATTCTTAGCTGTGACATCTGAGTTCTGAGTTCTCATTTCTCAGTTCTGAATACTGAGTTATGAATTCTCAACTCTTAGCTCTTAGCTCTGAGTTCGGAGTTCTAAATTCTACAGTCTGTATTCTGATTTCAGAGTTGTGAATTCTGTGACCAGAATTCAGAGTTGAGATTTCTGAGTTCTGAATTCTGAGTACTGAATTTTAAGTTCTGAGTTCCGAATTCTGTGTTCCGGCTCTGAATTCGGACTTCTGAATTCTGAATTTTGAATTCTGAGATCTGTATCTCAGTTCTGATTTCTGAGTCGTGGATTCTGAGTTACGTACCCTGAGTAATTGATTCTGACTTCTGACTTCAAAGTTCTCCATTGCGTTCTGAATTCTGAGTTCTGATTTCACAATCCTGAGTTACAGTTCTGATTTCTGCGTTTTGAGTTCTGAATTGTGTGTTCTGAATTCTGAGTTCCGAATTCTAAGGTGTGAATTCTGAGTTCTGAATCATGAGTACTCCACACTGTGTTCTGAGTTCTGAGAACTGAGTTCTGAATTCTGAGTTCTGTGTTCTGAATTCCGTATTCTGAGTTCCAAATTCTGATTTCTGAGTGCCAAGTTTTGAATTCTGACTTAGGATTCTGAGTTCCGAATTCTAAGGTGTGAATTCTGAGTTCTGAGTTCTGAGTGCTGAGTGCTGAGAACTGAGTTCTTTGTTCTGAATTCTAAGTTATGAAGTCCGTAGTCTGAGTTCCAAATACTCATTTCCCAGTTCTGATATTCGAGTTTGAATTCTGAGTTCAGAATTCTAAGGTGAGAATTCTGGGTTATGAATTCTGGGTTCTGAATATTGAGTTGTGATTTCTGAGTTCGGAATTCCAAGTTCTGAGTCATCATTTCTGAATTCTGAGTTCTGAGTTATGAATTCTCAACTCTTAGTTCTGAGATCTGAGTTCGGAGTTCTAAACTGAAGCCTGTATTCTGAATTCAGAGTTGTGGATTCTGAGATCAGCATTCAGAGTTGTGAGTTCTGAGTTCCGAATTCTGCGTACTGAATTTTGAGTTCTGAGTTCCGAATTCTGTGTCCTCGGCTCTGAATTCGGATTTCTGAATTCTGATTTGTGAATTTTGAGAACTGAGTCTCATTTATGAATTCCTAGTCACGAATTCTGTGTGGTGAATTGTGACTTCTGAGTTCTGAAATTTCAACTCTGAGTTCTTTGTCTGAGTTAGGAGTCCGAATATCTGAGTTCTATATTCTGAAGTCTAACTATCGAGTTCTGAGTTCTGAGTTCTGAGTTCTGAGTTCTGACTTCTGAGTTCTGACTTCTGACATCTGAGTCTTGTGTTCTGAGTTATGAATTTCAGTTCTGAAATGAGAATTCTGACTTCAGGGTTGTAAACTCTGAGTTCTGGTTCCTGAGGTCTGCATTCTGAGTTCTGAGTGCTGAGTTCTGAATTGTGAGTTTGAGTCTGCATGCTGAACTCTGAATACTGATCACTGTATTGTGTGTTCTGATTTCTAAGTTGTCAATTCTGTGTGCTGAACTGCGAGATCTGAATACTGAGTTGTCATGCTGAGTTCTGAACTCTGAATTCTGAATTCTGAGTTCTGAGTTCTGAGGCATGAATTCTCAATCCAAAGTGCTACACTCTGAGATCTGAGTTTGAATTCTGAGTTGTTAGTTCTATTTTCTGAGTTTTGAATTCTGAGATTTGAGATTTTGTTGTGCATTATGTTTCTATGAGTGCCGAGTTCTGAATTTTGAGGTCTGAATCTTGAGTACTGTATTCTGAGTTCTGAGTTCAAATTTTTCAATTGCGTTCTGAATTCTGAGTTCTGAGTTCAGAATTCTGAGTTACAAATTCTGAGTTCGCAGTTTCTAGTTCTGACTACTGAGTCCGGAATTTTGTGTTCTGAGTTCTGATCACTGAGTTCTGATAAGTGAGTTCTGAATTCTTAGCTGTGACATCTGAGTTCTGAGTTCTCATTTCTCAGTTCTGAATACTGAGTTATGAATTCTCAACTCTTAGCTCTTAGCTCTGAGTTCGGAGTTCTAAATTCTACAGTCTGTATTCTGATTTCAGAGTTGTGAATTCTGTGACCAGAATTCAGAGTTGAGATTTCTGAGTTCTGAATTCTGAGTACTGAATTTTAAGTTCTGAGTTCCGAATTCTGTGTTCCGGCTCTGAATTCGGACTTCTGAATTCTGAATTTTGAATTCTGAGATCTGTATCTCAGTTCTGATTTCTGAGTCGTGGATTCTGAGTTACGTACCCTGAGTAATTGATTCTGACTTCTGACTTCAAAGTTCTCCATTGCGTTCTGAATTCGGAGTTCTGATTTCACAATCCTGAGTTACAGTTCTGATTTCTGCGTTTTGAGTTCTGAATTGTGTGTTCTGAATTCTGAGTTCCGAATTCTAAGGTGTGAATTCTGAGTTCTGAATCATGAGTACTCCACACTGTGTTCTGAGTTCTGAGAACTGAGTTCTGAATTCTGAGTTCTGTGTTCTGAATTCCGTATTCTGAGTTCCAAATTCTGATTTCTGAGTGCCAAGTTTTGAATTCTGACTTAGGATTCTGAGTTCCGAATTCTAAGGTGTGAATTCTGAGTTCTGAGTTCTGATTTCTGAGTGCTGAGAACTGAGTTCTTTGTTCTGAATTCTAAGTTATGAAGTCCGTAGTCTGAGTTCCAAATACTCATTTCCCAGTTCTGATATTCGAGTTTGAATTCTGAGTTCAGAATTCTAAGGTGAGAATTCTGGGTTATGAATTCTGGGTTCTGAATACTGAGTTGTGATTTCTGAGTTCGGAATTCCAAGTTCTGAGTCATCATTTCTGAATTCTGAGTTCTGAGTTATGAATTCTCAACTCTTAGTTCTGAGATCTGAGTTCGGAGTTCTAAACTGAAGCCTGTATTCTGAATTCAGAGTTGTGGATTCTGAGATCAGCATTCAGAGTTGTGAGTTCTGAGTTCTGAATTCTGCGTACTGAATTTTGAGTTCTGAGTTCCGAATTCTGTGTCCTGGGCTCTGAATTCGGATTTCTGAATTCTGATTTGTGAATTTTGAGAACTGAGTCTCATTTATGAATTCCTAGTCACGAATTCTGTGTGGTGAATTGTGACTTCTGAGTTCTGAAATTTCAACTCTGAGTTCTTTGTCTGAGTTAGGAGTCCGAATATCTGAGTTCTATATTCTGAAGTCTAACTATCGAGTTCTGAGTTCTGAGTTCTGAGTTCTGAGTTCTGACTTCTGACTTCTGAGTTCTGACATCTGAGTCTTGTGTTCTGAGTTATGAATTTCAGTTCTGAAATGAGAATTCTGAGTTCAGGGTTGTAAACTCTGAGTTCTGGTTCCTGAGGTCTGCATTCTGAGTTCTGAGTGCTGAGTTCTGAATTGTGAGTTTGAGCCTGCATGCTGAACTCTGAATACTGATCACTGTATTGTGTGTTCTGATTTCTAAGTTGTCAATTCTGTGTGCTGAACTGCGAGATCTGAATACTGAGTTGTCATGCTGAGTTCTGAACTCTGAATTCTGAATTCTGAGTTCTGAGTTCTGAGGCATGAATTCTCAATCCCAAGTGCTACACTCTGAGATCTGAGTTTGAATTCTGAGTTGTTAATTCTATTTTCTGAGTTTTGAATTCTGAGATTTGAGATTTTGTTGTGCATTATGTTTTTATGAGTGCCGAGTTCTGAATTTTGAGGTCTGAATCTTGAGTACTGTATTCTGAGTTCTGAGTTCAAATTTTTCAATTGCGTTCTGAATTCTGAGTTCTGAGTTCAGAATTCTGAGTTACAAATTCTGAGTTCGCAGTTTCTAGTTCTGACTACTGAGTCCGGAATTTTGTGTTCTGAGTTCTGATCACTGAGTTCTGATAAGTGAGTTCTGAATTCTTAGCTGTGACATCTGAGTTCTGAGTTCTCATTTCTCAGTTCTGAATACTGAGTTATGAATTCTCAACTCTTAGCTCTTAGCTCTGAGTTCAGAGTTCTAAATTCTACAGTCTGTATTCTGATTTCAGAGTTGTGAATTCTGTGACCAGAATTCAGAGTTGAGATTTCTGAGTTCTGAATTCTGAGTACTGAATTTTAAGTTCTGAGTTCCGAATTCTGTGTTCCGGCTCTGAATTCGGACTTCTGAATTCTGAATTTTGAATTCTGAGATCTGTATCTCAGTTCTGATTTCTGAGTCGTGGATTCTGAGTTACGTACCCTGAGTAATTGATTCTGAGTTCTGACTTCAAAGTTCTCCATTGCGTTCTGAATTCTGAGTTCTGATTTCACAATCCTGAGTTACAGTTCTGATTTCTGCGTTTTGAGTTCTGAATTGTGTGTTCTGAATTCTGAGTTCCGAATTCTAAGGTGTGAATTCTGAGTTCTGAATCATGAGTACTCCACACTGTGTTCTGAGTTCTGAGAACTGAGTTCTGAATTCTGAGTTCTGTGTTCTGAATTCCGTATTCTGAGTTCCAAATTCTGATTTCCAAGTTTTGAATTCTGACTTAGGATTCTGAGTTCCGAATTCTAAGGTGTGAATTCTGAGTTCTGAGTTCTGATTTCTGAGTGCTGAGAACTGAGTTCTTTGTTCTGAATTCTAAGTTATGAAGTCCGTAGTCTGAGTTCCAAATACTCATTTCCCAGTTCTGATATTCGAGTTTGAATTCTGAGTTCAGAATTCTAAGGTGAGAATTCTGGGTTATGAATTCTGGGTTCTGAATACTGAGTTGTGATTTTTGAGTTCTGAATTCCAAGTTCTGAGTCATCATTTCTGAATTCTGAGTTCTGAGTTATGAATTCTCAACTCTTAGTTCTGAGATCTGAGTTCGGAGTTCTAAACTGAAGCCTGTATTCTGAATTCAGAGTTGTGGATTCTGAGATCAGCATTCAGAGTTGTGAGTTCTGAGTTCTGAATTCTGCGTACTGAATTTTGAGTTCTGCGTTCCGAATTCTGTGTCCTGGGCTCTGAATTCGGATTTCTGAATTCTGATTTGTGAATTTTGAGAACTGAGTCTCATTTATGAATTCCTAGTCACGAATTCTGTGTGGTGAATTGTGACTTCTGAGTTCTGAAATTTCAACTCTGAGTTCTTTGTCTGAGTTAGGAGTCTGAATATCTGAGTTCTATATTCTGAAGTCTAACTATCGAGTTCTGAGTTCTGAGTTCTGAGTTCTGACTTCTGAGTTCTGAGTTCTGACATCTGAGTCTTGTGTTCTGAGTTATGAATTTCAGTTCTGAAATGAGAATTCTGAGTTCAGGGTTGTAAACTCTGAGTTCTGGTTCCTGAGGTCTGCATTCTGAGTTCTGAGTGCTGAGTTCTGAATTGTGAGTTTGAGCCTGCATGCTGAACTCTGAATACTGATCACTGTATTGTGTGTTCTGATTTCTAAGTTGTCAATTCTGTGTGCTGAACTGCGAGATCTGAATACTGAGTTGTCATGCTGAGTTCTGAACTCTGAATTCTGAATTCTGAGTTCTGAGTTCTGAGGCATGAATTCTCAATCCCAAGTGCTACACTCTGAGATCTGAGTTTGAATTCTGAGTTGTTAGTTCTATTTTCTGAGTTTTGAATTCTGAGATTTGAGATTTTGTTGTGCATTATGTTTTTATGAGTGCCGAGTTCTGAATTTTGAGGTCTGAATCTTGAGTACTGTATTCTGAGTTCTGAGTTCAAATTTTTCCATTGCGTTCTGAATTCTGAGTTCTGAGTTCAGAATTCTGAGTTACAAATTCTGAGTTCGCAGTTTCTAGTTCTGACTACGGAGTCCGGAATTTGTGTTCTGAGTTCTGATAAGTGAGTTCTGAATTCTTAGCTGTGACATCTGAGTTCTGAGTTCTCATTTCTCAGTTCTGAATACTGAGTTATGAATTCTCAACTCTTAGCTCTTAGCTCTGAGTTCGGAGTTCTAAATTCTACAGTCTGTATTCTGATTTCAGAGTTGTGAATTCTGTGACCAGAATTCAGAGTTGAGATTTCTGAGTTCTGAATTCTGAGTACTGAATTTTAAGTTCTGAGTTCCGAATTCTGTGTTCCGGCTCTGAATTCGGACTTCTGAATTCTGAATTTTGAATTCTGAGATCTGTATCTCAGTTCTGATTTCTGAGTCGTGGATTCTGAGTTACGTACCCTGAGTAATTGATTCTGAGTTCTGACTTCAAAGTTCTCCATTGCGTTCTGAATTCTGAGTTCTGATTTCACAATCCTGAGTTACAGTTCTGATTTCTGCGTTTTGAGTTCTGAATTGTGTGTTCTGAATTCTGAGTTCCGAATTCTAAGGTGTGAATTCTGAGTTCTGAATCATGAGTACTCCACACTGTGTTCTGAGTTCTGAGAACTGAGTTCTGAATTCTGAGTTCTGTGTTCTGAATTCCGTATTCTGAGTTCCAAATTCTGATTTCTGAGTGCCAAGTTTTGAATTCTGACTTAGGATTCTGAGTTCCGAATTCTAAGGTGTGAATTCTGAGTTCTGAGTTCTGATTTCTGAGTGCTGAGAACTGAGTTCTTTGTTCTGAATTCTAAGTTATGAAGTCCGTAGTCTGAGTTCCAAATACTCATTTCCCAGTTCTGATATTCGAGTTTGAATTCTGAGTTCAGAATTCTAAGGTGAGAATTCTGGGTTATGAATTCTGGGTTCTGAATATTGAGTTGTGATTTCTGAGTTCTGAATTCCAAGTTCTGAGTCATCATTTCTGAATTCTGAGTTCTGAGTTATGAATTCTCAACTCTTAGTTCTGAGATCTGAGTTCGGAGTTCTAAACTGAAGCCTGTATTCTGAATTCACAGTTGTGGATTCTGAGATCAGCATTCAGAGTTGTGAGTTCTGAGTTCCGAATTCTGCGTACTGAATTTTGAGTTCTGAGTTCCGAATTCTGTGTCCTCGGCTCTGAATTCGGATTTCTGAATTCTGATTTGTGAATTTTGAGAACTGAGTCTCATTTATGAATTCCTAGTCACGAATTCTGTGTGGTGAATTGTGACTTCTGAGTTCTGAAATTTCAACTCTGAGTTCTTTGTCTGAGTTAGGAGTCCGAATATCTGAGTTCTATATTCTGAAGTCTAACTATCGAGTTCTGAGTTCTGAGTTCTGAGTTCTGAGTTCTGACTTCTGAGTTCTGAGTTCTGACATCTGAGTCTTGTGTTCTGAGTTATGAATTTCAGTTCTGAAATGAGAATTCTGAGTTCAGGGTTGTAAACTCTGAGTTCTGGTTCCTGAGGTCTGCATTCTGAGTTCTGAGTGCTGAGTTCTGAATTGTGAGTTTGAGTCTGCATGCTGAACTCTGAATACTGATCACTGTATTGTGTGTTCTGATTTCTAAGTTGTCAATTCTGTGTGCTGAACTGCGAGATCTGAATACTGAGTTGTCATGCTGAGTTCTGAACTCTGAATTCTGAATTCTGAGTTCTGAGTTCTGAGGCATGAATTCTCAATCCAAAGTGCTACACTCTGAGATCTGAGTTTGAATTCTGAGTTGTTAGTTCTATTTTCTGAGTTTTGAATTCTGAGATTTGAGATTTTGTTGTGCATTATGTTTCTATGAGTGCCGAGTTCTGAATTTTGAGGTCTGAATCTTGAGTACTGTATTCTGAGTTCTGAGTTCAAATTTTTCAATTGCGTTCTGAATTCTGAGTTCTGAGTTCAGAATTCTGAGTTACAAATTCTGAGTTCGCAGTTTCTAGTTCTGACTACTGAGTCCGGAATTTTGTGTTCTGAGTTCTGATCACTGAGTTCTGATAAGTGAGTTCTGAATTCTTAGCTGTGACATCTGAGTTCTGAGTTCTCATTTCTCAGTTCTGAATACTGAGTTATGAATTCTCAACTCTTAGCTCTTAGCTCTGAGTTCGGAGTTCTAAATTCTACAGTCTGTATTCTGATTTCAGAGTTGTGAATTCTGTGACCAGAATTCAGAGTTGAGATTTCTGAGTTCTGAATTCTGAGTACTGAATTTTAAGTTCTGAGTTCCGAATTCTGTGTTCCGGCTCTGAATTCGGACTTCTGAATTCTGAATTTTGAATTCTGAGATCTGTATCTCAGTTCTGATTTCTGAGTCGTGGATTCTGAGTTACGTACCCTGAGTAATTGATTCTGAGTTCTGACTTCAAAGTTCTCCATTGCGTTCTGAATTCGGAGTTCTGATTTCACAATCCTGAGTTACAGTTCTGATTTCTGCGTTTTGAGTTCTGAATTGTGTGTTCTGAATTCTGAGTTCCGAATTCTAAGGTGTGAATTCTGAGTTCTGAATCATGAGTACTCCACACTGTGTTCTGAGTTCTGAGAACTGAGTTCTGAATTCTGAGTTCTGTGTTCTGAATTCCGTATTCTGAGTTCCAAATTCTGATTTCTGAGTGCCAAGTTTTGAATTCTGACTTAGGATTCTGAGTTCCGAATTCTAAGGTGTGAATTCTGAGTTCTGAGTTCTGATTTCTGAGTGCTGAGAACTGAGTTCTTTGTTCTGAATTCTAAGTTATGAAGTCCGTAGTCTGAGTTCCAAATACTCATTTCCCAGTTCTGATATTCGAGTTTGAATTCTGAGTTCAGAATTCTAAGGTGAGAATTCTGGGTTATGAATTCTGGGTTCTGAATATTGAGTTGTGATTTCTGAGTTCGGAATTCCAAGTTCTGAGTCATCATTTCTGAATTCTGAGTTCTGAGTTATGAATTCTCAACTCTTAGTTCTGAGATCTGAGTTCGGAGTTCTAAACTGAAGCCTGTATTCTGAATTCACAGTTGTGGATTCTGAGATCAGCATTCAGAGTTGTGAGTTCTGAGTTCCGAATTCTGCGTACTGAATTTTGAGTTCTGAGTTCCGAATTCTGTGTCCTCGGCTCTGAATTCGGATTTCTGAATTCTGATTTGTGAATTTTGAGAACTGAGTCTCATTTATGAATTCCTAGTCACGAATTCTGTGTGGTGAATTGTGACTTCTGAGTTCTGAAATTTCAACTCTGAGTTCTTTGTCTGAGTTAGGAGTCCGAATATCTGAGTTCTATATTCTGAAGTCTAACTATCGAGTTCTGAGTTCTGAGTTCTGAGTTCTGAGTTCTGACTTCTGAGTTCTGAGTTCTGACATCTGAGTCTTGTGTTCTGAGTTATGAATTTCAGTTCTGAAATGAGAATTCTGAGTTCAGGGTTGTAAACTCTGAGTTCTGGTTCCTGAGGTCTGCATTCTGAGTTCTGAGTGCTGAGTTCTGAATTGTGAGTTTGAGTCTGCATGCTGAACTCTGAATACTGATCACTGTATTGTGTGTTCTGATTTCTAAGTTGTCAATTCTGTGTGCTGAACTGCGAGATCTGAATACTGAGTTGTCATGCTGAGTTCTGAACTCTGAATTCTGAATTCTGAGTTCTGAGTTCTGAGGCATGAATTCTCAATCCAAAGTGCTACACTCTGAGATCTGAGTTTGAATTCTGAGTTGTTAGTTCTATTTTCTGAGTTTTGAATTCTGAGATTTGAGATTTTGTTGTGCATTATGTTTCTATGAGTGCCGAGTTCTGAATTTTGAGGTCTGAATCTTGAGTACTGTATTCTGAGTTCTGAGTTCAAATTTTTCAATTGCGTTCTGAATTCTGAGTTCTGAGTTCAGAATTCTGAGTTACAAATTCTGAGTTCGCAGTTTCTAGTTCTGACTACTGAGTCCGGAATTTTGTGTTCTGAGTTCTGATCACTGAGTTCTGATAAGTGAGTTCTGAATTCTTAGCTGTGACATCTGAGTTCTGAGTTCTCATTTCTCAGTTCTGAATACTGAGTTATGAATTCTCAACTCTTAGCTCTTAGCTCTGAGTTCGGAGTTCTAAATTCTACAGTCTGTATTCTGATTTCAGAGTTGTGAATTCTGTGACCAGAATTCAGAGTTGAGATTTCTGAGTTCTGAATTCTGAGTACTGAATTTTAAGTTCTGAGTTCCGAATTCTGTGTTCCGGCTCTGAATTCGGACTTCTGAATTCTGAATTTTGAATTCTGAGATCTGTATCTCAGTTCTGATTTCTGAGTCGTGGATTCTGAGTTACGTACCCTGAGTAATTGATTCTGACTTCTGACTTCAAAGTTCTCCATTGCGTTCTGAATTCGGAGTTCTGATTTCACAATCCTGAGTTACAGTTCTGATTTCTGCGTTTTGAGTTCTGAATTGTGTGTTCTGAATTCTGAGTTCCGAATTCTAAGGTGTGAATTCTGAGTTCTGAATCATGAGTACTCCACACTGTGTTCTGAGTTCTGAGAACTGAGTTCTGAATTCTGAGTTCTGTGTTCTGAATTCCGTATTCTGAGTTCCAAATTCTGATTTCTGAGTGCCAAGTTTTGAATTCTGACTTAGGATTCTGAGTTCCGAATTCTAAGGTGTGAATTCTGAGTTCTGAGTTCTGATTTCTGAGTGCTGAGAACTGAGTTCTTTGTTCTGAATTCTAAGTTATGAAGTCCGTAGTCTGAGTTCCAAATACTCATTTCCCAGTTCTGATATTCGAGTTTGAATTCTGAGTTCAGAATTCTAAGGTGAGAATTCTGGGTTATGAATTCTGGGTTCTGAATATTGAGTTGTGATTTCTGAGTTCGGAATTCCAAGTTCTGAGTCATCATTTCTGAATTCTGAGTTCTGAGTTATGAATTCTCAACTCTTAGTTCTGAGATCTGAGTTCGGAGTTCTAAACTGAAGCCTGTATTCTGAATTCACAGTTGTGGATTCTGAGATCAGCATTCAGAGTTGTGAGTTCTGAGTTCCGAATTCTGCGTACTGAATTTTGAGTTCTGAGTTCCGAATTCTGTGTCCTCGGCTCTGAATTCGGATTTCTGAATTCTGATTTGTGAATTTTGAGAACTGAGTCTCATTTATGAATTCCTAGTCACGAATTCTGTGTGGTGAATTGTGACTTCTGAGTTCTGAAATTTCAACTCTGAGTTCTTTGTCTGAGTTAGGAGTCCGAATATCTGAGTTCTATATTCTGAAGTCTAACTATCGAGTTCTGAGTTCTGAGTTCTGAGTTCTGAGTTCTGACTTCTGAGTTCTGAGTTCTGACATCTGAGTCTTGTGTTCTGAGTTATGAATTTCAGTTCTGAAATGAGAATTCTGAGTTCAGGGTTGTAAACTCTGAGTTCTGGTTCCTGAGGTCTGCATTCTGAGTTCTGAGTGCTGAGTTCTGAATTGTGAGTTTGAGTCTGCATGCTGAACTCTGAATACTGATCACTGTATTGTGTGTTCTGATTTCTAAGTTGTCAATTCTGTGTGCTGAACTGCGAGATCTGAATACTGAGTTGTCATGCTGAGTTCTGAACTCTGAATTCTGAATTCTGAGTTCTGAGTTCTGAGGCATGAATTCTCAATCCAAAGTGCTACACTCTGAGATCTGAGTTTGAATTCTGAGTTGTTAGTTCTATTTTCTGAGTTTTGAATTCTGAGATTTGAGATTTTGTTGTGCATTATGTTTCTATGAGTGCCGAGTTCTGAATTTTGAGGTCTGAATCTTGAGTACTGTATTCTGAGTTCTGAGTTCAAATTTTTCAATTGCGTTCTGAATTCTGAGTTCTGAGTTCAGAATTCTGAGTTACAAATTCTGAGTTCGCAGTTTCTAGTTCTGACTACTGAGTCCGGAATTTTGTGTTCTGAGTTCTGATCACTGAGTTCTGATAAGTGAGTTCTGAATTCTTAGCTGTGACATCTGAGTTCTGAGTTATCATTTCTCAGTTCTGAATACTGAGTTATGAATTCTCAACTCTTAGCTCTTAGCTCTGAGTTCGGAGTTCTAAATTCTACAGTCTGTATTCTGATTTCAGAGTTGTGAATTCTGTGACCAGAATTCAGAGTTGAGATTTCTGAGTTCTGAATTCTGAGTACTGAATTTTAAGTTCTGAGTTCCGAATTCTGTGTTCCGGCTCTGAATTCGGACTTCTGAATTCTGAATTTTGAATTCTGAGATCTGTATCTCAGTTCTGATTTCTGAGTCGTGGATTCTGAGTTACGTACCCTGAGTAATTGATTCTGACTTCTGACTTCAAAGTTCTCCATTGCGTTCTGAATTCGGAGTTCTGATTTCACAATCCTGAGTTACAGTTCTGATTTCTGCGTTTTGAGTTCTGAATTGTGTGTTCTGAATTCTGAGTTCCGAATTCTAAGGTGTGAATTCTGAGTTCTGAATCATGAGTACTCCACACTGTGTTCTGAGTTCTGAGAACTGAGTTCTGAATTCTGAGTTCTGTGTTCTGAATTCCGTATTCTGAGTTCCAAATTCTGATTTCTGAGTGCCAAGTTTTGAATTCTGACTTAGGATTCTGAGTTCCGAATTCTAAGGTGTGAATTCTGAGTTCTGAGTTCTGATTTCTGAGTGCTGAGAACTGAGTTCTTTGTTCTGAATTCTAAGTTATGAAGTCCGTAGTCTGAGTTCCAAATACTCATTTCCCAGTTCTGATATTCGAGTTTGAATTCTGAGTTCAGAATTCTAAGGTGAGAATTCTGGGTTATGAATTCTGGGTTCTGAATACTGAGTTGTGATTTCTGAGTTCGGAATTCCAAGTTCTGAGTCATCATTTCTGAATTCTGAGTTCTGAGTTATGAATTCTCAACTCTTAGTTCTGAGATCTGAGTTCGGAGTTCTAAACTGAAGCCTGTATTCTGAATTCAGAGTTGTGGATTCTGAGATCAGCATTCAGAGTTGTGAGTTCTGAGTTCTGAATTCTGCGTACTGAATTTTGAGTTCTGAGTTCCGAATTCTGTGTCCTGGGCTCTGAATTCGGATTTCTGAATTCTGATTTGTGAATTTTGAGAACTGAGTCTCATTTATGAATTCCTAGTCACGAATTCTGTGTGGTGAATTGTGACTTCTGAGTTCTGAAATTTCAACTCTGAGTTCTTTGTCTGAGTTAGGAGTCCGAATATCTGAGTTCTATATTCTGAAGTCTAACTATCGAGTTCTGAGTTCTGAGTTCTGAGTTCTGAGTTCTGACTTCTGAGTTCTGAGTTCTGACATCTGAGTCTTGTGTTCTGAGTTATGAATTTCAGTTCTGAAATGAGAATTCTGAGTTCAGGGTTGTAAACTCTGAGTTCTGGTTCCTGAGGTCTGCATTCTGAGTTCTGAGTGCTGAGTTCTGAATTGTGAGTTTGAGCCTGCATGCTGAACTCTGAATACTGATCACTGTATTGTGTGTTCTGATTTCTAAGTTGTCAATTCTGTGTGCTGAACTGCGAGATCTGAATACTGAGTTGTCATGCTGAGTTCTGAACTCTGAATTCTGAATTCTGAGTTCTGAGTTCTGAGGCATGAATTCTCAATCCCAAGTGCTACACTCTGAGATCTGAGTTTGAATTCTGAGTTATTAATTCTATTTTCTGAGTTTTGAATTCTGAGATTTGAGATTTTGTTGTGCATTATGTTTTTATGAGTGCCGAGTTCTGAATTTTGAGGTCTGAATCTTGAGTACTGTATTCTGAGTTCTGAGTTCAAATTTTTCAATTGCGTTCTGAATTCTGAGTTCTGAGTTCAGAATTCTGAGTTACAAATTCTGAGTTCGCAGTTTCTAGTTCTGACTACTGAGTCCGGAATTTTGTGTTCTGAGTTCTGATCACTGAGTTCTGATAAGTGAGTTCTGAATTCTTAGCTGTGACATCTGAGTTCTGAGTTCTCATTTCTCAGTTCTGAATACTGAGTTATGAATTCTCAACTCTTAGCTCTTAGCTCTGAGTTCGGAGTTCTAAATTCTACAGTCTGTATTCTGATTTCAGAGTTGTGAATTCTGTGACCAGAATTCAGAGTTGAGATTTCTGAATTCTGAATTCTGAGTACTGAATTTTAAGTTCTGAGTTCCGAATTCTGTGTTCCGGCTCTGAATTCGGACTTCTGAATTCTGAATTTTGAATTCTGAGATCTGTATCTCAGTTCTGATTTCTGAGTCGTGGATTCTGAGTTACGTACCCTGAGTAATTGATTCTGAGTTCTGACTTCAAAGTTCTCCATTGCGTTCTAAATTCTGAGTTCTGATTTCACAATCCTGAGTTACAGTTCTGATTTCTGCGTTTTGAGTTCTGAATTGTGTGTTCTGAATTCTGAGTTCCGAATTCTAAGGTGTGAATTCTGAGTTCTGAATCATGAGTACTCCACACTGTGTTCTGAGTTCTGAGAACTGAGTTCTGAATTCTGAGTTCTGTGTTCTGAATTCCGTATTCTGAGTTCCAAATTCTGAGTGCCAAGTTTTGAATTCTGACTTAGGATTCTGAGTTCCGAATTCTAAGGTGTGAATTCTGAGTTCTGAGTTCTGATTTCTGAGTGCTGAGAACTGAGTTCTTTGTTCTGAATTCTAAGTTATGAAGTCCGTAGTCTGAGTTCCAAATACTCATTTCCCAGTTCTGATATTCGAGTTTGAATTCTGAGTTCAGAATTCTAAGGTGAGAATTCTGGGTTATGAATTCTGGGTTCTGAATACTGAGTTGTGATTTCTGAGTTCTGAATTCCAAGTTCTGAGTCATCATTTCTGAATTCTGAGTTCTGAGTTATGAATTCTCAACTCTTAGTTCTGAGATCTGAGTTCGGAGTTCTAAACTGAAGCCTGTATTCTGAATTCAGAGTTGTGGATTCTGAGATCAGCATTCAGAGTTGTGAGTTCTGAGTTCTGAATTCTGCGTACTGAATTTTGAGTTCTGAGTTCCGAATTCTGTGTCCTCGGCTCTGAATTCGGATTTCTGAATTCTGATTTGTGAATTTTGAGAACTGAGTCTCATTTATGAATTCCTAGTCACGAATTCTGTGTGGTGAATTGTGACTTCTGAGTTCTGAAATTTCAACTCTGAGTTCTTTGTCTGAGTTAGGAGTCCGAATATCTGAGTTCTATATTCTGAAGTCTAACTATCGAGTTCTGAGTTCTGACTTCTGAGTTCTGACTTCTGAGTTCTGAGTTCTGACATCTGAGTCTTGTGTTCTGAGTTATGAATTTCAGTTCTGAAATGAGAATTCTGAGTTCAGGGTTGTAAACTCTGAGTTCTGGTTCCTGAGGTCTGCATTCTGAGTTCTGAGTGCTGAGTTCTGAATTGTGAGTTTGAGTCTGCATGCTGAACTCTGAATACTGATCACTGTATTGTGTGTTCTGATTTCTAAGTTGTCAATTCTGTGTGCTGAACTGCGAGATCTGAATACTGAGTTGTCATGCTGAGTTCTGAACTCTGAATTCTGAATTCTGAGTTCTGAGTTCTGAGGCATGAATTCTCAATCCAAAGTGCTACACTCTGAGATCTGAGTTTGAATTCTGAGTTGTTAGTTCTATTTTCTGAGTTTTGAATTCTGAGATTTGAGATTTTGTTGCGCATTATGTTTTTATGAGTGCCGAGTTCTGAATTTTGAGGTCTGAATCTTGAGTACTGTATTCTGAGTTCTGAGTTCAAATTTTTCAATTGCGTTCTGAATTCTGAGTTCTGAGTTCAGAATTCTGAGTTACAAATTCTGAGTTCGCAGTTTCTAGTTCTGACTACTGAGTCCGGAATTTGTGTTCTGAGTTCTGATAAGTGAGTTCTGAATTCTTAGCTGTGACATCTGAGTTCTGAGTTCTCATTTCTCAGTTCTGAATACTGAGTTATGAATTCTCAACTCTTAGCTCTTAGCTCTGAGTTCGGAGTTCTAAATTCTACAGTCTGTATTCTGATTTCAGAGTTGTGAATTCTGTGACCAGAATTCAGAGTTGAGATTTCTGAGTTCTGAATTCTGAGTACTGAATGTTAAGTTCTGATTTCCGAATTCTGTGTTCCGGTTCTGAATTCGGACTTCTGAATTCTGAATTTTGAATTCTGAGATCTGTATCTCAGTTCTGATTTCTGAGTCGTGGATTCTGAGTTACGTACCCTGAGTAATTGATTCTGAGTTCTGACTTCAAAGTTCTCCATTGCGTTCTGAATTCTGAGTTCTGATTTCACAATCCTGAGTTACAGTTCTGATTTCTGCGTTTTGAGTTCTGAATTGTGTGTTCTGAATTCTGAGTTCCGAATTCTAAGGTGTGAATTCTGAGTTCTGAATCATGAGTACTCCACACTGTGTTCTGAGTTCTGAGAACTGAGTTCTGAATTCTGAGTTCTGTGTTCTGAATTCCGTATTCTGAGTTCCAAATTCTGATTTCTGAGTGCCAAGTTTTGAATTCTGACTTAGGATTCTGAGTTCCGAATTCTAAGGTGTGAATTCTGAGTTCTGAGTTCTGATTTCTGAGTGCTGAGAACTGAGTTCTTTGTTCTGAATTCTAAGTTATGAAGTCCGTAGTCTGAGTTCCAAATACTCATTTCCCAGTTCTGATATTCGAGTTTGAATTCTGAGTTCAGAATTCTAAGGTGAGAATTCTGGGTTATGAATTCTGGGTTCTGAATACTGAGTTGTGATTTCTGAGTTCTGAATTCCAAGTTCTGAGTCATCATTTCTGAATTCTGAGTTCTGAGTTATGAATTCTCAACTCTTAGTTCTGAGATCTGAGTTCGGAGTTCTAAACTGAAGCCTGTATTCTGAATTCAGAGTTGTGGATTCTGAGATCAGCATTCAGAGTTGTGAGTTCTGAGTTCTGAATTCTGCGTACTGAATTTTGAGTTCTGAGTTCCGAATTCTGTGTCCTCGGCTCTGAATTCGGATTTCTGAATTCTGATTTGTGAATTTTGAGAACTGAGTCTCATTTATGAATTCCTAGTCACGAATTCTGTGTGGTGAATTGTGACTTCTGAGTTCTGAAATTTCAACTCTGAGTTCTTTGTCTGAGTTAGGAGTCCGAATATCTGAGTTCTATATTCTGAAGTCTAACTATCGAGTTCTGAGTTCTGAGTTCTGAGTTCTGAGTTCTGACTTCTGACTTCTGAGTTCTGAGTTCTGACATCTGAGTCTTGTGTTCTGAGTTATGAATTTCAGTTCTGAAATGAGAATTCTGAGTTCAGGGTTGTAAACTCTGAGTTCTGGTTCCTGAGGTCTGCATTCTGAGTTCTGAGTGCTGAGTTCTGAATTGTGAGTTTGAGTCTGCATGCTGAACTCTGAATACTGATCACTGTATTGTGTGTTCTGATTTCTAAGTTGTCAATTCTGTGTGCTGAACTGCGAGATCTGAATACTGAGTTGTCATGCTGAGTTCTGAACTCTGAATTCTGAATTCTGAGTTCTGAGTTCTGAGGCATGAATTCTCAATCCAAAGTGCTACACTCTGAGATCTGAGTTTGAATTCTGAGTTGTTAGTTCTATTTTCTGAGTTTTGAATTCTGAGATTTGAGATTTTGTTGCGCATTATGTTTTTATGAGTGCCGAGTTCTGAATTTTGAGGTCTGAATCTTGAGTACTGTATTCTGAGTTCTGAGTTCAAATTTTTCAATTGCGTTCTGAATTCTGAGTTCTGAGTTCAGAATTCTGAGTTACAAATTCTGAGTTCGCAGTTTCTAGTTCTGACTACTGAGTCCGGAATTTGTGTTCTGAGTTCTGATAAGTGAGTTCTGAATTCTTAGCTGTGACATCTGAGTTCTGAGTTCTCATTTCTCAGTTCTGAATACTGAGTTATGAATTCTCAACTCTTAGCTCTTAGCTCTGAGTTCGGAGTTCTAAATTCTACAGTCTGTATTCTGATTTCAGAGTTGTGAATTCTGTGACCAGAATTCAGAGTTGAGATTTCTGAGTTCTGAATTCTGAGTACTGAATGTTAAGTTCTGAGTTCCGAATTCTGTGTTCCGGTTCTGAATTCGGACTTCTGAATTCTGAATTTTGAATTCTGAGATCTGTATCTCAGTTCTGATTTCTGAGTCGTGGATTCTGAGTTACGTACCCTGAGTAATTGATTCTGAGTTCTGACTTCAAAGTTCTCCATTGCGTTCTGAATTCTGAGTTCTGATTTCACAATCCTGAGTTACAGTTCTGATTTCTGCGTTTTGAGTTCTGAATTGTGTGTTCTGAATTCTGAGTTCCGAATTCTAAGGTGTGAATTCTGAGTTCTGAATCATGAGTACTCCACACTGTGTTCTGAGTTCTGAGAACTGAGTTCTGAATTCTGAGTTCTGTGTTCTGAATTCCGTATTCTGAGTTCCAAATTCTGATTTCTGAGTGCCAAGTTTTGAATTCTGACTTAGGATTCTGAGTTCCGAATTCTAAGGTGTGAATTCTGAGTTCTGAGTTCTGATTTCTGAGTGCTGAGAACTGAGTTCTTTGTTCTGAATTCTAAGTTATGAAGTCCGTAGTCTGAGTTCCAAATACTCATTTCCCAGTTCTGATATTCGAGTTTGAATTCTGAGTTCAGAATTCTAAGGTGAGAATTCTGGGTTATGAATTCTGGGTTCTGAATACTGAGTTGTGATTTCTGAGTTCTGAATTCCAAGTTCTGAGTCATCATTTCTGAATTCTGAGTTCTGAGTTATGAATTCTCAACTCTTAGTTCTGAGATCTGAGTTCGGAGTTCTAAACTGAAGCCTGTATTCTGAATTCAGAGTTGTGGATTCTGAGATCAGCATTCAGAGTTGTGAGTTCTGAGTTCTGAATTCTGCGTACTGAATTTTGAGTTCTGAGTTCCGAATTCTGTGTCCTCGGCTCTGAATTCGGATTTCTGAATTCTGATTTGTGAATTTTGAGAACTGAGTCTCATTTATGAATTCCTAGTCACGAATTCTGTGTGGTGAATTGTGACTTCTGAGTTCTGAAATTTCAACTCTGAGTTCTTTGTCTGAGTTAGGAGTCCGAATATCTGAGTTCTATAATCTGAAGTCTAACTATCGAGTTCTGAGTTCTGAGTTCTGAGTTCTGAGTTCTGACTTCTGACTTCTGAGTTCTGAGTTCTGACATCTGAGTCTTGTGTTCTGAGTTATGAATTTCAGTTCTGAAATGAGAATTCTGAGTTCAGGGTTGTAAACTCTGAGTTCTGGTTCCTGAGGTCTGCATTCTGAGTTCTGAGTGCTGAGTTCTGAATTGTGAGTTTGAGTCTGCATGCTGAACTCTGAATACTGATCACTGTATTGTGTGTTCTGATTTCTAAGTTGTCAATTCTGTGTGCTGAACTGCGAGATCTGAATACTGAGTTGTCATGCTGAGTTCTGAACTCTGAATTCTGAATTCTGAGTTCTGAGTTCTGAGGCATGAATTCTCAATCCAAAGTGCTACACTCTGAGATCTGAGTTTGAATTCTGAGTTGTTAGTTCTATTTTCTGAGTTTGGAATTCTGAGATTTGAGATTTTGTTGCGCATTATGTTTTTATGAGTGCCGAGTTCTGAATTTTGAGGTCTGAATCTTGAGTACTGTATTCTGAGTTCTGAGTTCAAATTTTTCAATTGCGTTCTGAATTCTGAGTTCTGAGTTCAGAATTCTGAGTTACAAATTCTGAGTTCGCAGTTTCTAGTTCTGACTACTGAGTCCGGAATTTGTGTTCTGAGTTCTGATAAGTGAGTTCTGAATTCTTAGCTGTGACATCTGAGTTCTGAGTTCTCATTTCTCAGTTCTGAATACTGAGTTATGAATTCTCAACTCTTAGCTCTTAGCTCTGAGTTCGGAGTTCTAAATTCTACAGTCTGTATTCTGATTTCAGAGTTGTGAATTCTGTGACCAGAATTCAGAGTTGAGATTTCTGAGTTCTGAATTCTGAGTACTGAATGTTAAGTTCTGAGTTCCGAATTCTGTGTTCCGGTTCTGAATTCGGACTTCTGAATTCTGAATTTTGAATTCTGAGATCTGTATCTCAGTTCTGATTTCTGAGTCGTGGATTCTGAGTTACGTACCCTGAGTAATTGATTCTGAGTTCTGACTTCAAAGTTCTCCATTGCGTTCTGAATTCTGAGTTCTGATTTCACAATCCTGAGTTACAGTTCTGATTTCTGCGTTTTGAGTTCTGAATTGTGTGTTCTGAATTCTGAGTTCCGAATTCTAAGGTGTGAATTCTGAGTTCTGAATCATGAGTACTCCACACTGTGTTCTGAGTTCTGAGAACTGAGTTCTGAATTCTGAGTTCTGTGTTCTGAATTCCGTATTCTGAGTTCCAAATTCTGATTTCTGAGTGCCAAGTTTTGAATTCTGACTTAGGATTCTGAGTTCCGAATTCTAAGGTGTGAATTCTGAGTTCTGAGTTCTGATTTCTGAGTGCTGAGAACTGAGTTCTTTGTTCTGAATTCTAAGTTATGAAGTCCGTAGTCTGAGTTCCAAATACTCATTTCCCAGTTCTGATATTCGAGTTTGAATTCTGAGTTCAGAATTCTAAGGTGAGAATTCTGGGTTATGAATTCTGGGTTCTGAATATTGAGTTGTGATTTCTGAGTTCGGAATTCCAAGTTCTGAGTCATCATTTCTGAATTCTGAGTTCTGAGTTATGAATTCTCAACTCTTAGTTCTGAGATCTGAGTTCGGAGTTCTAAACTGAAGCCTGTATTCTGAATTCACAGTTGTGGATTCTGAGATCAGCATTCAGAGTTGTGAGTTCTGAGTTCTGAATTCTGCGTTCCGAATTCTGTGTCCTGGGCTCTGAATTCGGATTTCTGAATTCTGATTTGTGAATTTTGAGAACTGAGTCTCATTTATGAATTCCTAGTCACGAATTCTTTGTGGTGAATTGTGACTTCTGAGTTCTGAAATTTCAACTCTGAGTTCTTTGTCTGAGTTAGGAGTCCGAATATCTGAGTTCTATATTCTGAAGTCTAACTATCGAGTTCTGAGTTCTGAGTTCTGACTTCTGAGTCTTGTGTTCTGAGTTATGAATTTCAGTTCTGAAATGAGAATTCTGAGTTCAGGGTTGTAAACTCTGAGTTCTGGTTCCTGAGGTCTGCATTCTGAGTTCTGAGTGCTGAGTTCTGAATTGTGAGTTTGAGTCTGCATGCTGAACTCTGAATACTGATCACTGTATTGTGTGTTCTGATTTCTAAGTTGTCAATTCTGTGTGCTGAACTGCGAGATCTGAATACTGAGTTGTCATGCTGAGTTCTGAACTCTGAATTCTGAATTCTGAGTTCTGAGTTCTGAGGCATGAATTCTCAATCCCAAGTGCTACACTCTGAGATCTGAGTTTGAATTCTGAGTTGTTAGTTCTATTTTCTGAGTTTTGAATTCTGAGATTTGAGATTTTGTTGTGCATTATGTTTTTATGAGTGCCGAGTTCTGAATTTTGAGGTCTGAATCTTGAGTACTGTATTCTGAGTTCTGAGTTCAAATTTTTCAATTGCGTTCTGAATTCTGAGTTCTGAGTTCAGAATTCTGAGTTACAAATTCTGAGTTCGCAGTTTCTAGTTCTGACTACTGAGTCCGGAATTTTGTGTTCTGAGTTCTGATCACTGAGTTCTGATAAGTGAGTTCTGAATTCTTAGCTGTGACATCTGAGTTCTGAGTTCTCATTTCTCAGTTCTGAATACTGAGTTATGAATTCTCAACTCTTAGCTCTTAGCTCTGAGTTCGGAGTCCTAAATTCTACAGTCTGTATTCTGATTTCAGAGTTGTGAATTCTGTGACCAGAATTCAGAGTTGAGATTTCTGAGTTCTGAATTCTGAGTACTGAATTTTAAGTTCTGAGTTCCGAATTCTGTGTTCCGGCTCTGAATTCGGACTTCTGAATTCTGAATTTTGAATTCTGAGATCTGTATCTCAGTTCTGATTTCTGAGTCGTGGATTCTGAGTTACGTACCCTGAGTAATTGATTCTGAGTTCTGACTTCAAAGTTCTCCATTGCGTTCTGAATTCTGAGTTCTGATTTCACAATCCTGAGTTACAGTTCTGATTTCTGCGTTTTGAGTTCTGAATTGTGTGTTCTGAATTCTGAGTTCCGAATTCTAAGGTGTGAATTCTGAGTTCTGAATCATGAGTACTCCACACTGTGTTCTGAGTTCTGAGAACTGAGTTCTGAATTCTGAGTTCTGTGTTCTGAATTCCGTATTCTGAGTTCCAAATTCTGATTTCTGAGTGCCAAGTTTTGAATTCTGACTTAGGATTCTGAGTTCCGAATTCTAAGGTGTGAATTCTGAGTTCTGAGTTCTGATTTCTGAGTGCTGAGAACTGAGTTCTTTGTTCTGAATTCTAAGTTATGAAGTCCGTAGTCTGAGTTCCAAATACTCATTTCCCAGTTCTGATATTCGAGTTTGAATTCTGAGTTCAGAATTCTAAGGTGAGAATTCTGGGTTATGAATTCTGGGTTCTGAATATTGAGTTGTGATTTCTGAGTTCGGAATTCCAAGTTCTGAGTCATCATTTCTGAATTCTGAGTTCTGAGTTATGAATTCTCAACTCTTAGTTCTGAGATCTGAGTTCGGAGTTCTAAACTGAAGCCTGTATTCTGAATTCAGAGTTGTGGATTCTGAGATCAGCATTCAGAGTTGTGAGTTCTGAGTTCTGAATTCTGCGTTCCGAATTCTGTGTCCTGGGCTCTGAATTCGGATTTCTGAATTCTGATTTGTGAATTTTGAGAACTGAGTCTCATTTATGAATTCCTAGTCACGAATTCTGTGTGGTGAATTGTGACTTCTGAGTTCTGAAATTTCAACTCTGAGTTCTTTGTCTGAGTTAGGAGTCCGAATATCTGAGTTCTATATTCTGAAGTCTAACTATCGAGTTCTGAGTTCTGAGTTCTGACTTCTGAGTCTTGTGTTCTGAGTTATGAATTTCAGTTCTGAAATGAGAATTCTGAGTTCAGGGTTGTAAACTCTGAGTTCTGGTTCCTGAGGTCTGCATTCTGAGTTCTGAGTGCTGAGTTCTGAATTGTGAGTTTGAGTCTGCATGCTGAACTCTGAATACTGATCACTGTATTGTGTGTTCTGATTTCTAAGTTGTCAATTCTGTGTGCTGAACTGCGAGATCTGAATACTGAGTTGTCATGCTGAGTTCTGAACTCTGAATTCTGAATTCTGAGTTCTGAGTTCTGAGGCATGAATTCTCAATCCCAAGTGCTACACTCTGAGATCTGAGTTTGAATTCTGAGTTGTTAGTTCTATTTTCTGAGTTTTGAATTCTGAGATTTGAGATTTTGTTGTGCATTATGTTTTTATGAGTGCCGAGTTCTGAATTTTGAGGTCTGAATCTTGAGTACTGTATTCTGAGTTCTGAGTTCAAATTTTTCAATTGCGTTCTGAATTCTGAGTTCTGAGTTCAGAATTCTGAGTTACAAATTCTGAGTTCGCAGTTTCTAGTTCTGACTACTGAGTCCGGAATTTTGTGTTCTGAGTTCTGATCACTGAGTTCTGATAAGTGAGTTCTGAATTCTTAGCTGTGACATCTGAGTTCTGAGTTCTCATTTCTCAGTTCTGAATACTGAGTTATGAATTCTCAACTCTTAGCTCTTAGCTCTGAGTTCGGAGTCCTAAATTCTACAGTCTGTATTCTGATTTCAGAGTTGTGAATTCTGTGACCAGAATTCAGAGTTGAGATTTCTGAGTTCTGAATTCTGAGTACTGAATTTTAAGTTCTGAGTTCCGAATTCTGTGTTCCGGCTCTGAATTCGGACTTCTGAATTCTGAATTTTGAATTCTGAGATCTGTATCTCAGTTCTGATTTCTGAGTCGTGGATTCTGAGTTACGTACCCTGAGTAATTGATTCTGAGTTCTGACTTCAAAGTTCTCCATTGCGTTCTGAATTCTGAGTTCTGATTTCACAATCCTGAGTTACAGTTCTGATTTCTGCGTTTTGAGTTCTGAATTGTGTGTTCTGAATTCTGAGTTCCGAATTCTAAGGTGTGAATTCTGAGTTCTGAATCATGAGTACTCCACACTGTGTTCTGAGTTCTGAGAACTGAGTTCTGAATTCTGAGTTCTGTGTTCTGAATTCCGTATTCTGAGTTCCAAATTCTGATTTCTGAGTGCCAAGTTTTGAATTCTGACTTAGGATTCTGAGTTCCGAATTCTAAGGTGTGAATTCTGAGTTCTGAGTTCTGATTTCTGAGTGCTGAGAACTGAGTTCTTTGTTCTGAATTCTAAGTTATGAAGTCCGTAGTCTGAGTTCCAAATACTCATTTCCCAGTTCTGATATTCGAGTTTGAATTCTGAGTTCAGAATTCTAAGGTGAGAATTCTGGGTTATGAATTCTGGGTTCTGAATATTGAGTTGTGATTTCTGAGTTCGGAATTCCAAGTTCTGAGTCATCATTTCTGAATTCTGAGTTCTGAGTTATGAATTCTCAACTCTTAGTTCTGAGATCTGAGTTCGGAGTTCTAAACTGAAGCCTGTATTCTGAATTCAGAGTTGTGGATTCTGAGATCAGCATTCAGAGTTGTGAGTTCTGAGTTCTGAATTCTGCGTTCCGAATTCTGTGTCCTGGGCTCTGAATTCGGATTTCTGAATTCTGATTTGTGAATTTTGAGAACTGAGTCTCATTTATGAATTCCTAGTCACGAATTCTGTGTGGTGAATTGTGACTTCTGAGTTCTGAAATTTCAACTCTGAGTTCTTTGTCTGAGTTAGGAGTCCGAATATCTGAGTTCTATATTCTGAAGTCTAACTATCGAGTTCTGAGTTCTGAGTTCTGAGTTCTGAGTTCTGACTTCTGAGTTCTGAGTTCTGACATCTGAGCCTTGTGTTCTGAGTTATGAATTTCAGTTCTGAAATGAGAATTCTGAGTTCAGGGTTGTAAACTCTGAGTTCTGGTTCCTGAGGTCTGCATTCTGAGTTCTGAGTGCTGAGTTCTGAATTGTGAGTTTGAGTCTGCATGCTGAACTCTGAATACTGATCACTGTATTGTGTGTTCTGATTTCTAAGTTGTCAATTCTGTGTGCTGAACTGCGAGATCTGAATACTGAGTTGTCATGCTGAGTTCTGAACTCTGAATTCTGAATTCTGAGTTCTGAGTTCTGAGGCATGAATTCTCAATCCCAAGTGCTACACTCTGAGATCTGAGTTTGAATTCTGAGTTGTTAGTTCTATTTTCTGAGTTTGGAATTCTGAGATTTGAGATTTTGTTGTGCATTATGTTTTTATGAGTGCCGAGTTCTGAATTTTGAGGTCTGAATCTTGAGTACTGTATTCTGAGTTCTGAGTTCAAATTTTTCAATTGCGTTCTGAATTCTGAGTTCTGAGTTCAGAATTCTGAGTTACAAATTCTGAGTTCGCAGTTTCTAGTTCTGACTACTGAGTCCGGAATTTTGTGTTCTGAGTTCTGATCACTGAGTTCTGATAAGTGAGTTCTGAATTCTTAGCTGTGACATCTGAGTTCTGAGTTCTCATTTCTCAGTTCTGAATACTGAGTTATGAATTCTCAACTCTTAGCTCTTAGCTCTGAGTTCGGAGTCCTAAATTCTACAGTCTGTATTCTGATTTCAGAGTTGTGAATTCTGTGACCAGAATTCAGAGTTGAGATTTCTGAGTTCTGAATTCTGAGTACTGAATTTTAAGTTCTGAGTTCCGAATTCTGTGTTCCGGCTCTGAATTCGGACTTCTGAATTCTGAATTTTGAATTCTGAGATCTGTATCTCAGTTCTGATTTCTGAGTCGTGGATTCTGAGTTACGTACCCTGAGTAATTGATTCTGAGTTCTGACTTCAAAGTTCTCCATTGCGTTCTGAATTCTGAGTTCTGATTTCACAATCCTGAGTTACAGTTCTGATTTCTGCGTTTTGAGTTCTGAATTGTGTGTTCTGAATTCTGAGTTCCGAATTCTAAGGTGTGAATTCTGAGTTCTGAATCATGAGTACTCCACACTGTGTTCTGAGTTCTGAGAACTGAGTTCTGAATTCTGAGTTCTGTGTTCTGAATTCCGTATTCTGAGTTCCAAATTCTGATTTCCAAGTTTTGAATTCTGACTTAGGATTCTGAGTTCCGAATTCTAAGGTGTGAATTCTGAGTTCTGAGTTCTGAGTTCTGAGTGCTGAGAACTGAGTTCTTTGTTCTGAATTCTAAGTTATGAAGTCCGTAGTCTGAGTTCCAAATACTCATTTCCCAGTTCTGATATTCGAGTTTGAATTCTGAGTTCAGAATTCTAAGGTGAGAATTCTGGGTTATGAATTCTGGGTTCTGAATACTGAGTTGTGATTTTTGAGTTCTGAATTCCAAGTTCTGAGTCATCATTTCTGAATTCTGAGTTCTGAGTTATGAATTCTCAACTCTTAGTTCTGAGATCTGAGTTCGGAGTTCTAAACTGAAGCCTGTATTCTGAATTCAGAGTTGTGGATTCTGAGATCAGCATTCAGAGTTGTGAGTTCTGAGTTCTGAATTCTGCGTACTGAATTTTGAGTTCTGCGTTCCGAATTCTGTGTCCTGGGCTCTGAATTCGGATTTCTGAATTCTGATTTGTGAATTTTGAGAACTGAGTCTCATTTATGAATTCCTAGTCACGAATTCTGTGTGGTGAATTGTGACTTCTGAGTTCTGAAATTTCAACTCTGAGTTCTTTGTCTGAGTTAGGAGTCCGAATATCTGAGTTCTATATTCTGAAGTCTAACTATCGAGTTCTGAGTTCTGAGTTCTGAGTTCTGACTTCTGAGTTCTGAGTTCTGAGTTCTGACATCTGAGTCTTGTGTTCTGAGTTATGAATTTCAGTTCTGAAATGAGAATTCTGAGTTCAGGGTTGTAAACTCTGAGTTCTGGTTCCTGAGGTCTGCATTCTGAGTTCTGAGTGCTGAGTTCTGAATTGTGAGTTTGAGTCTGCATGCTGAACTCTGAATACTGATCACTGTATTGTGTGTTCTGATTTCTAAGTTGTCAATTCTGTGTGCTGAACTGCGAGATCTGAATACTGAGTTGTCATGCTGAGTTCTGAACTCTGAATTCTGAATTCTGAGTTCTGAGTTCTGAGGCATGAATTCTCAATCCCAAGTGCTACACTCTGAGATCTGAGTTTGAATTCTGAGTTGTTAGTTCTATTTTCTGAGTTTTGAATTCTGAGATTTGAGATTTTGTTGTGCATTATGTTTTTATGAGTGCCGAGTTCTGAATTTTGAGGTCTGAATCTTGAGTACTGTATTCTGAGTTCTGAGTTCAAATTTTTCAATTGCGTTCTGAATTCTGAGTTCTGAGTTCAGAATTCTGAGTTACAAATTCTGAGTTCGCAGTTTCTAGTTCTGACTACTGAGTCCGGAATTTGTGTTCTGAGTTCTGATAAGTGAGTTCTGAATTCTTAGCTGTGACATCTGAGTTCTGAGTTCTCATTTCTCAGTTCTGAATACTGAGTTATGAATTCTCAACTCTTAGCTCTTAGCTCTGAGTTCGGAGTTCTAAATTCTACAGTCTGTATTCTGATTTCAGAGTTGTGAATTCTGTGACCAGAATTCAGAGTTGAGATTTCTGAGTTCTGAATTCTGAGTACTGAATTTTAAGTTCTGAGTTCCGAATTCTGTGTTCCGGCTCTGAATTCGGACTTCTGAATTCTGAATTTTGAATTCTGAGATCTGTATCTCAGTTCTGATTTCTGAGTCGTGGATTCTGAGTTACGTACCCTGAGTAATTGATTCTGAGTTCTGACTTCAAAGTTCTCCATTGTGTTCTGAATTCTGAGTTCTGATTTCACAATCCTGAGTTACAGTTCTGATTTCTGCGTTTTGAGTTCTGAATTGTGTGTTCTGAATTCTGAGTTCCGAATTCTAAGGTGTGAATTCTGAGTTCTGAATCATGAGTACTCCACACTGTGTTCTGAGTTCTGAGAACTGAGTTCTGAATTCTGAGTTCTGTGTTCTGAATTCCGTATTCTGAGTTCCAAATTCTGAGTGCCAAGTTTTGAATTCTGACTTAGGATTCTGAGTTCCGAATTCTAAGGTGTGAATTCTGAGTTCTGAGTTCTGATTTCTGAGTGCTGAGAACTGAGTTCTTTGTTCTGAATTCTAAGTTATGAAGTCCGTAGTCTGAGTTCCAAATACTCATTTCCCAGTTCTGATATTCGAGTTTGAATTCTGAGTTCAGAATTCTAAGGTGAGAATTCTGGGTTATGAATTCTGGGTTCTGAATACTGAGTTGTGATTTCTGAGTTCTGAATTCCAAGTTCTGAGTCATCATTTCTGAATTCTGAGTTCTGAGTTATGAATTCTCAACTCTTAGTTCTGAGATCTGAGTTCGGAGTTCTAAACTGAAGCCTGTATTCTGAATTCAGAGTTGTGGATTCTGAGATCAGCATTCAGAGTTGTGAGTTCTGAGTTCTGAATTCTGCGTACTGAATTTTGAGTTCTGAGTTCCGAATTCTGTGTCCTCGGCTCTGAATTCGGATTTCTGAATTCTGATTTGTGAATTTTGAGAACTGAGTCTCATTTATGAATTCCTAGTCACGAATTCTGTGTGGTGAATTGTGACTTCTGAGTTCTGAAATTTCAACTCTGAGTTCTTTGTCTGAGTTAGGAGTCCGAATATCTGAGTTCTATATTCTGAAGTCTAACTATCGAGTTCTGAGTTCTGACTTCTGAGTTCTGACTTCTGAGTTCTGAGTTCTGACATCTGAGTCTTGTGTTCTGAGTTATGAATTTCAGTTCTGAAATGAGAATTCTGAGTTCAGGGTTGTAAACTCTGAGTTCTGGTTCCTGAGGTCTGCATTCTGAGTTCTGAGTGCTGAGTTCTGAATTGTGAGTTTGAGTCTGCATGCTGAACTCTGAATACTGATCACTGTATTGTGTGTTCTGATTTCTAAGTTGTCAATTCTGTGTGCTGAACTGCGAGATCTGAATACTGAGTTGTCATGCTGAGTTCTGAACTCTGAATTCTGAATTCTGAGTTCTGAGTTCTGAGGCATGAATTCTCAATCCAAAGTGCTACACTCTGAGATCTGAGTTTGAATTCTGAGTTGTTAGTTCTATTTTCTGAGTTTTGAATTCTGAGATTTGAGATTTTGTTGCGCATTATGTTTTTATGAGTGCCGAGTTCTGAATTTTGAGGTCTGAATCTTGAGTACTGTATTCTGAGTTCTGAGTTCAAATTTTTCAATTGCGTTCTGAATTCTGAGTTCTGAGTTCAGAATTCTGAGTTACAAATTCTGAGTTCGCAGTTTCTAGTTCTGACTACTGAGTCCGGAATTTGTGTTCTGAGTTCTGATAAGTGAGTTCTGAATTCTTAGCTGTGACATCTGAGTTCTGAGTTCTCATTTCTCAGTTCTGAATACTGAGTTATGAATTCTCAACTCTTAGCTCTTAGCTCTGAGTTCGGAGTTCTAAATTCTACAGTCTGTATTCTGATTTCAGAGTTGTGAATTCTGTGACCAGAATTCAGAGTTGAGATTTCTGAGTTCTGAATTCTGAGTACTGAATTTTAAGTTCTGAGTTCCGAATTCTGTGTTCCGGTTCTGAATTCGGACTTCTGAATTCTGAATTTTGAATTCTGAGATCTGTATCTCAGTTCTGATTTCTGAGTCGTGGATTCTGAGTTACGTACCCTGAGTAATTGATTCTGAGTTCTGACTTCAAAGTTCTCCATTGCGTTCTGAATTCTGAGTTCTGATTTCACAATCCTGAGTTACAGTTCTGATTTCTGCGTTTTGAGTTCTGAATTGTGTGTTCTGAATTCTGAGTTCCGAATTCTAAGGTGTGAATTCTGAGTTCTGAATCATGAGTACTCCACACTGTGTTCTGAGTTCTGAGAACTGAGTTCTGAATTCTGAGTTCTGTGTTCTGAATTCCGTATTCTGAGTTCCAAATTCTGATTTCTGAGTGCCAAGTTTTGAATTCTGACTTAGGATTCTGAGTTCCGAATTCTAAGGTGTGAATTCTGAGTTCTGAGTTCTGATTTCTGAGTGCTGAGAACTGAGTTCTTTGTTCTGAATTCTAAGTTATGAAGTCCGTAGTCTGAGTTCCAAATACTCATTTCCCAGTTCTGATATTCGAGTTTGAATTCTGAGTTCAGAATTCTAAGGTGAGAATTCTGGGTTATGAATTCTGGGTTCTGAATACTGAGTTGTGATTTCTGAGTTCTGAATTCCAAGTTCTGAGTCATCATTTCTGAATTCTGAGTTCTGAGTTATGAATTCTCAACTCTTAGTTCTGAGATCTGAGTTCGGAGTTCTAAACTGAAGCCTGTATTCTGAATTCAGAGTTGTGGATTCTGAGATCAGCATTCAGAGTTGTGAGTTCTGAGTTCTGAATTCTGCGTACTGAATTTTGAGTTCTGAGTTCCGAATTCTGTGTCCTCGGCTCTGAATTCGGATTTCTGAATTCTGATTTGTGAATTTTGAGAACTGAGTCTCATTTATGAATTCCTAGTCACGAATTCTGTGTGGTGAATTGTGACTTCTGAGTTCTGAAATTTCAACTCTGAGTTCTTTGTCTGAGTTAGGAGTCCGAATATCTGAGTTCTATATTCTGAAGTCTAACTATCGAGTTCTGAGTTCTGAGTTCTGAGTTCTGAGTTCTGACTTCTGACTTCTGAGTTCTGAGTTCTGACATCTGAGTCTTGTGTTCTGAGTTATGAATTTCAGTTCTGAAATGAGAATTCTGAGTTCAGGGTTGTAAACTCTGAGTTCTGGTTCCTGAGGTCTGCATTCTGAGTTCTGAGTGCTGAGTTCTGAATTGTGAGTTTGAGTCTGCATGCTGAACTCTGAATACTGATCACTGTATTGTGTGTTCTGATTTCTAAGTTGTCAATTCTGTGTGCTGAACTGCGAGATCTGAATACTGAGTTGTCATGCTGAGTTCTGAACTCTGAATTCTGAATTCTGAGTTCTGAGTTCTGAGGCATGAATTCTCAATCCAAAGTGCTACACTCTGAGATCTGAGTTTGAATTCTGAGTTGTTAGTTCTATTTTCTGAGTTTTGAATTCTGAGATTTGAGATTTTGTTGCGCATTATGTTTTTATGAGTGCCGAGTTCTGAATTTTGAGGTCTGAATCTTGAGTACTGTATTCTGAGTTCTGAGTTCAAATTTTTCAATTGCGTTCTGAATTCTGAGTTCTGAGTTCAGAATTCTGAGTTACAAATTCTGAGTTCGCAGTTTCTAGTTCTGACTACTGAGTCCGGAATTTGTGTTCTGAGTTCTGATAAGTGAGTTCTGAATTCTTAGCTGTGACATCTGAGTTCTGAGTTCTCATTTCTCAGTTCTGAATACTGAGTTATGAATTCTCAACTCTTAGCTCTTAGCTCTGAGTTCGGAGTTCTAAATTCTACAGTCTGTATTCTGATTTCAGAGTTGTGAATTCTGTGACCAGAATTCAGAGTTGAGATTTCTGAGTTCTGAATTCTGAGTACTGAATGTTAAGTTCTGAGTTCCGAATTCTGTGTTCCGGTTCTGAATTCGGACTTCTGAATTCTGAATTTTGAATTCTGAGATCTGTATCTCAGTTCTGATTTCTGAGTCGTGGATTCTGAGTTACGTACCCTGAGTAATTGATTCTGAGTTCTGACTTCAAAGTTCTCCATTGCGTTCTGAATTCTGAGTTCTGATTTCACAATCCTGAGTTACAGTTCTGATTTCTGCGTTTTGAGTTCTGAATTGTGTGTTCTGAATTCTGAGTTCCGAATTCTAAGGTGTGAATTCTGAGTTCTGAATCATGAGTACTCCACACTGTGTTCTGAGTTCTGAGAACTGAGTTCTGAATTCTGAGTTCTGTGTTCTGAATTCCGTATTCTGAGTTCCAAATTCTGATTTCTGAGTGCCAAGTTTTGAATTCTGACTTAGGATTCTGAGTTCCGAATTCTAAGGTGTGAATTCTGAGTTCTGAGTTCTGATTTCTGAGTGCTGAGAACTGAGTTCTTTGTTCTGAATTCTAAGTTATGAAGTCCGTAGTCTGAGTTCCAAATACTCATTTCCCAGTTCTGATATTCGAGTTTGAATTCTGAGTTCAGAATTCTAAGGTGAGAATTCTGGGTTATGAATTCTGGGTTCTGAATATTGAGTTGTGATTTCTGAGTTCGGAATTCCAAGTTCTGAGTCATCATTTCTGAATTCTGAGTTCTGAGTTATGAATTCTCAACTCTTAGTTCTGAGATCTGAGTTCGGAGTTCTAAACTGAAGCCTGTATTCTGAATTCAGAGTTGTGGATTCTGAGATCAGCATTCAGAGTTGTGAGTTCTGAGTTCTGAATTCTGCGTTCCGAATTCTGTGTCCTGGGCTCTGAATTCGGATTTCTGAATTCTGATTTGTGAATTTTGAGAACTGAGTCTCATTTATGAATTCCTAGTCACGAATTCTTTGTGGTGAATTGTGACTTCTGAGTTCTGAAATTTCAACTCTGAGTTCTTTGTCTGAGTTAGGAGTCCGAATATCTGAGTTCTATATTCTGAAGTCTAACTATCGAGTTCTGAGTTCTGAGTTCTGACTTCTGAGTCTTGTGTTCTGAGTTATGAATTTCAGTTCTGAAATGAGAATTCTGAGTTCAGGGTTGTAAACTCTGAGTTCTGGTTCCTGAGGTCTGCATTCTGAGTTCTGAGTGCTGAGTTCTGAATTGTGAGTTTGAGTCTGCATGCTGAACTCTGAATACTGATCACTGTATTGTGTGTTCTGATTTCTAAGTTGTCAATTCTGTGTGCTGAACTGCGAGATCTGAATACTGAGTTGTCATGCTGAGTTCTGAACTCTGAATTCTGAATTCTGAGTTCTGAGTTCTGAGGCATGAATTCTCAATCCCAAGTGCTACACTCTGAGATCTGAGTTTGAATTCAGAGTTGTTAGTTCTATTTTCTGAGTTTGGAATTCTGAGATTTGAGATTTTGTTGTGCATTATGTTTTTATGAGTGCCGAGTTCTGAATTTTGAGGTCTGAATCTTGAGTACTGTATTCTGAGTTCTGAGTTCAAATTTTTCAATTGCGTTCTGAATTCTGAGTTCTGAGTTCAGAATTCTGAGTTACAAATTCTGAGTTCGCAGTTTCTAGTTCTGACTACTGAGTCCGGAATTTTGTGTTCTGAGTTCTGATCACTGAGTTCTGATAAGTGAGTTCTGAATTCTTAGCTGTGACATCTGAGTTCTGAGTTCTCATTTCTCAGTTCTGAATACTGAGTTATGAATTCTCAACTCTTAGCTCTTAGCTCTGAGTTCGGAGTTCTAAATTCTACAGTCTGTATTCTGATTTCAGAGTTGTGAATTCTGTGACCAGAATTCAGAGTTGAGATTTCTGAGTTCTGAATTCTGAGTACTGAATGTTAAGTTCTGAGTTCCGAATTCTGTGTTCCGGTTCTGAATTCGGACTTCTGAATTCAGAGTTGAGATTTCTGAGATCTGTATCTCAGTTCTGATTTCTGAGTCGTGGATTCTGAGTTACGTACCCTGAGTAATTGATTCTGAGTTCTGACTTCAAAGTTCTCCATTGCGTTCTGAATTCTGAGTTCTGATTTCACAATCCTGAGTTACAGTTCTGATTTCTGCGTTTTGAGTTCTGAATTGTGTGTTCTGAATTCTGAGTTCCGAATTCTAAGGTGTGAATTCTGAGTTCTGAATCATGAGTACTCCACACTGTGTTCTGAGTTCTGAGAACTGAGTTCTGAATTCTGAGTTCTGTGTTCTGAATTCCGTATTCTGAGTTCCAAATTCTGATTTCTGAGTGCCAAGTTTTGAATTCTGACTTAGGATTCTGAGTTCCGAATTCTAAGGTGTGAATTCTGAGTTCTGAGTTCTGATTTCTGAGTGCTGAGAACTGAGTTCTTTGTTCTGAATTCTAAGTTATGAAGTCCGTAGTCTGAGTTCCAAATACTCATTTCCCAGTTCTGATATTCGAGTTTGAATTCTGAGTTCAGAATTCTAAGGTGAGAATTCTGGGTTATGAATTCTGGGTTCTGAATATTGAGTTGTGATTTCTGAGTTCGGAATTCCAAGTTCTGAGTCATCATTTCTGAATTCTGAGTTCTGAGTTATGAATTCTCAACTCTTAGTTCTGAGATCTGAGTTCGGAGTTCTAAACTGAAGCCTGTATTCTGAATTCAGAGTTGTGGATTCTGAGATCAGCATTCAGAGTTGTGAGTTCTGAGTTCTGAATTCTGCGTTCCGAATTCTGTGTCCTGGGCTCTGAATTCGGATTTCTGAATTCTGATTTGTGAATTTTGAGAACTGAGTCTCATTTATGAATTCCTAGTCACGAATTCTGTGTGGTGAATTGTGACTTCTGAGTTCTGAAATTTCAACTCTGAGTTCTTTGTCTGAGTTAGGAGTCCGAATATCTGAGTTCTATATTCTGAAGTCTAACTATCGAGTTCTGAGTTCTGAGTTCTGAGTTCTGAGTTCTGACTTCTGAGTTCTGAGTTCTGACATCTGAGCCTTGTGTTCTGAGTTATGAATTTCAGTTCTGAAATGAGAATTCTGAGTTCAGGGTTGTAAACTCTGAGTTCTGGTTCCTGAGGTCTGCATTCTGAGTTCTGAGTGCTGAGTTCTGAATTGTGAGTTTGAGTCTGCATGCTGAACTCTGAATACTGATCACTGTATTGTGTGTTCTGATTTCTAAGTTGTCAATTCTGTGTGCTGAACTGCGAGATCTGAATACTGAGTTGTCATGCTGAGTTCTGAACTCTGAATTCTGAATTCTGAGTTCTGAGTTCTGAGGCATGAATTCTCAATCCCAAGTGCTACACTCTGAGATCTGAGTTTGAATTCTGAGTTGTTAGTTCTATTTTCTGAGTTTGGAATTCTGAGATTTGAGATTTTGTTGTGCATTATGTTTTTATGAGTGCCGAGTTCTGAATTTTGAGGTCTGAATCTTGAGTACTGTATTCTGAGTTCTGAGTTCAAATTTTTCAATTGCGTTCTGAATTCTGAGTTCTGAGTTCAGAATTCTGAGTTACAAATTCTGAGTTCGCAGTTTCTAGTTCTGACTACTGAGTCCGGAATTTTGTGTTCTGAGTTCTGATCACTGAGTTCTGATAAGTGAGTTCTGAATTCTTAGCTGTGACATCTGAGTTCTGAGTTCTCATTTCTCAGTTCTGAATACTGAGTTATGAATTCTCAACTCTTAGCTCTTAGCTCTGAGTTCGGAGTCCTAAATTCTACAGTCTGTATTCTGATTTCAGAGTTGTGAATTCTGTGACCAGAATTCAGAGTTGAGATTTCTGAGTTCTGAATTCTGAGTACTGAATTTTAAGTTCTGAGTTCCGAATTCTGTGTTCCGGCTCTGAATTCGGACTTCTGAATTCTGAATTTTGAATTCTGAGATCTGTATCTCAGTTCTGATTTCTGAGTCGTGGATTCTGAGTTACGTACCCTGAGTAATTGATTCTGAGTTCTGACTTCAAAGTTCTCCATTGCGTTCTGAATTCTGAGTTCTGATTTCACAATCCTGAGTTACAGTTCTGATTTCTGCGTTTTGAGTTCTGAATTGTGTGTTCTGAATTCTGAGTTCCGAATTCTAAGGTGTGAATTCTGAGTTCTGAATCATGAGTACTCCACACTGTGTTCTGAGTTCTGAGAACTGAGTTCTGAATTCTGAGTTCTGTGTTCTGAATTCCGTATTCTGAGTTCCAAATTCTGATTTCCAAGTTTTGAATTCTGACTTAGGATTCTGAGTTCCGAATTCTAAGGTGTGAATTCTGAGTTCTGAGTTCTGAGTTCTGAGTGCTGAGAACTGAGTTCTTTGTTCTGAATTCTAAGTTATGAAGTCCGTAGTCTGAGTTCCAAATACTCATTTCCCAGTTCTGATATTCGAGTTTGAATTCTGAGTTCAGAATTCTAAGGTGAGAATTCTGGGTTATGAATTCTGGGTTCTGAATACTGAGTTGTGATTTCTGAGTTCGGAATTCCAAGTTCTGAGTCATCATTTCTGAATTCTGAGTTCTGAGTTATGAATTCTCAACTCTTAGTTCTGAGAACTGAGTTCGGAGTTCTAAACTGAAGCCTGTATTCTGAATTCAGAGTTGTGGATTCTGAGATCAGCATTCAGAGTTGTGAGTTCTGAGTTCCGAATTCTGCGTACTGAATTTTGAGTTCTGAATTCTGAGTTCCGAATTCTGTGTCCTGGGCTCTGAATTCGGATTTCTGAATTCTGATTTGTGAATTTTGAGAACTGAGTCTCATTTATGAATTCCTAGTCACGAATTCTGTGTGGTGAATTGTGACTTCTGAGTTCTGAAATTTCAACTCTGAGTTCTTTGTCTGAATTAGGAGTCCGAATATCTGAGTTCTATATTCTGAAGTCTAACTATCGAGTTCTGAGTTCTGAGTTCTGACTTCTGAGTTCTGAGTTCTGACATCTGAGTTCTGACATCTGAGTCTTGTGTTCTGAGTTATGAATTTCAGTTCTGAAATGAGAATTCTGAGTTCAGGGTTGTAAACTCTGAGTTCTGGTTCCTGAGGTCTGCATTCTGAGTTCTGAGTGCTGAATTCTGAATTGTGAGTTTGAGTCTGCATGCTGAACTCTGAATACTGATCACTGTATTGTGTGTTCTGATTTCTAAGTTGTCAATTCTGTGTGCTGAACCGCGAGATCTGAATACTGAGTTGTCATGCTGAGTTCTGAACTCTGAATTCTGAATTCTGAGTTCTGAGTTATGAATTCTCAACTCTTAGTTCTGAGATCTGAGTTCGGAGTTCTAAACTGAAGCCTGTATTCTGAATTCAGAGTTGTGGATTCTGAGATCAGCATTCAGAGTTGTGAGTTCTGAGTTCCGAATTCTGCGTACTGAATTTTGAGTTCTGAATTCTGCGTTCCGAATTCTGTGTCCTGGGCTCTGAATTCGGATTTCTGAATTCTGATTTGTGAATTTTGAGAACTGAGTCTCATTTATGAATTCCTAGTCACGAATTCTGTGTGGTGAATTGTGACTTCTGAGTTCTGAAATTTCAACTCTGAGTTCTTTGTCTGAGTTAGGAGTCCGAATATCTGAGTTCTATATTCTGAAGTCTAACTATCGAGTTCTGAGTTCTGAGTTCTGAGTTCTGAGTTCTGACTTCTGAGTTCTGAGTTCTGACATCTGAGTCTTGTGTTCTGAGTTATGAATTTCAGTTCTGAAATGAGAATTCTGAGTTCAGGGTTGTAAACTCTGAGTTCTGGTTCCTGAGGTCTGCATTCTGAGTTCTGAGTGCTGAGTTCTGAATTGTGAGTTTGAGTCTGCATGCTGAACTCTGAATACTGATCACTGTATTGTGTGTTCTGATTTCTAAGTTGTCAATTCTGTGTGCTGAACTGCGAGATCTGAATACTGAGTTGTCATGCTGAGTTCTGAACTCTGAATTCTGAATTCTGAGTTCTGAGTTCTGAGGCATGAATTCTCAATCCAAAGTGCTACACTCTGAGATCTGAGTTTGAATTCTGAGTTGTTAGTTCTATTTTCTGAGTTTGGAATTCTGAGATTTGAGATTTTGTTGTGCATTATGTTTTTATGAGTGCCGAGTTCTGAATTTTGAGGTCTGAATCTTGAGTACTGTATTCTGAGTTCTGAGTTCAAATTTTTCAATTGCGTTCTGAATTCTGAGTTCTGAGTTCAGAATTCTGAGTTACAAATTCTGAGTTCGCAGTTTCTAGTTCTGACTACTGAGTCCGGAATTTTGTGTTCTGAGTTCTGATAAGTGAGTTCTGAATTCTTAGCTGTGACATCTGAGTTCTGAGTTCTCATTTCTCAGTTCTGAATACTGAGTTATGAATTCTCAACTCTTAGCTCTTAGCTCTGAGTTCGGAGTTCTAAATTCTACAGTCTGTATTCTGATTTCAGAGTTGTGAATTCTGTGACCAGAATTCAGAGTTGAGATTTCTGAGTTCTGAATTCTGAGTACTGAATTTTAAGTTCTGAGTTCCGAATTCTGTGTTCCGGCTCTGAATTCGGACTTCTGAATTCTGAATTTTGAATTCTGAGATCTGTATCTCAGTTCTGATTTCTGAGTCGTGGATTCTGAGTTACATACCCTGAGTAATTGATTCTGAGTTCTGACTTCAAAGTTCTCCATTGCGTTCTGAATTCTGAGTTCTGATTTCACAATCCTGAGTTACAGTTCTGATTTCTGCGTTTTGAGTTCTGAATTGTGTGTTCTGAATTCTGAGTTCCGAATTCTAAGGTGTGAATTCTGAGTTCTGAATCATGAGTACTCCACACTGTGTTCTGAGTTCTGAGAACTGAGTTCTGAATTCTGAGTTCTGTGTTCTGAATTCCGTATTCTGAGTTCCAAATTCTGATTTCTGAGTGCCAAGTTTTGAATTCTGACTTAGGATTCTGAGTTCCGAATTCTAAGGTGTGAATTCTGAGTTCTGAGTTCTGATTTCTGAGTGCTGAGAACTGAGTTCTTTGTTCTGAATTCTAAGTTATGAAGTCCGTAGTCTGAGTTCCAAATACTCATTTCCCAGTTCTGATATTCGAGTTTGAATTCTGAGTTCAGAATTCTAAGGTGAGAATTCTGGGTTATGAATTCTGGGTTCTGAATATTGAGTTGTGATTTCTGAGTTCGGAATTCCAAGTTCTGAGTCATCATTTCTGAATTCTGAGTTCTGAGTTATGAATTCTCAACTCTTAGTTCTGAGATCTGAGTTCGGAGTTCTAAACTGAAGCCTGTATTCTGAATTCACAGTTGTGGATTCTGAGATCAGCATTCAGAGTTGTGAGTTCTGAGTTCTGAATTCTGCGTTCCGAATTCTGTGTCCTGGGCTCTGAATTCGGATTTCTGAATTCTGATTTGTGAATTTTGAGAACTGAGTCTCATTTATGAATTCCTAGTCACGAATTCTGTGTGGTGAATTGTGACTTCTGAGTTCTGAAATTTCAACTCTGAGTTCTTTGTCTGAGTTAGGAGTCCGAATATCTGAGTTCTATATTCTGAAGTCTAACTATCGAGTTCTGAGTTCTGAGTTCTGAGTTCTGAGTTCTGAGTTCTGACTTCTGAGTTCTGAGTCTTGTGTTCTGAGTTATGAATTTCAGTTCTGAAATGAGAATTCTGAGTTCAGGGTTGTAAACTCTGAGTTCTGGTTCCTGAGGTCTGCATTCTGAGTTCTGAGTGCTGAGTTCTGAATTGTGAGTTTGAGTCTGCATGCTGAACTCTGAATACTGATCACTGTATTGTGTGTTCTGATTTCTAAGTTGTCAATTCTGTGTGCTGAACTGCGAGATCTGAATACTGAGTTGTCATGCTGAGTTCTGAACTCTGAATTCTGAATTCTGAGTTCTGAGTTCTGAGGCATGAATTCTCAATCCAAAGTGCTACACTCTGAGATCTGAGTTTGAATTCTGAGTTGTTAGTTCTATTTTCTGAGTTTGGAATTCTGAGATTTGAGATTTTGTTGTGCATTATGTTTTTATGAGTGCCGAGTTCTGAATTTTGAGGTCTGAATCTTGAGTACTGTATTCTGAGTTCTGAGTTCAAATTTTTCAATTGCGTTCTGAATTCTGAGTTCTGAGTTCAGAATTCTGAGTTACAAATTCTGAGTTCGCAGTTTCTAGTTCTGACTACTGAGTCCGGAATTTTGTGTTCTGAGTTCTGATCACTGAGTTCTGATAAGTGAGTTCTGAATTCTTAGCTGTGACATCTGAGTTCTGAGTTCTCATTTCTCAGTTCTGAATACTGAGTTATGAATTCTCAACTCTTAGCTCTTAGCTCTGAGTTCGGAGTTCTAAATTCTACAGTCTGTATTCTGATTTCAGAGTTGTGAATTCTGTGACCAGAATTCAGAGTTGAGATTTCTGAGTTCTGAATTCTGAGTACTGAATGTTAAGTTCTGAGTTCCGAATTCTGTGTTCCGGCTCTGAATTCGGACTTCTGAATTCTGAATTTTGAATTCTGAGATCTGTATCTCAGTTCTGATTTCTGAGTCGTGGATTCTGAGTTACGTACCCTGAGTAATTGATTCTGAGTTCTGACTTCAAAGTTCTCCATTGCGTTCTGAATTCTGAGTTCTGATTTCACAATCCTGAGTTACAGTTCTGATTTCTGCGTTTTGAGTTCTGAATTGTGTGTTCTGAATTCTGAGTTCCGAATTCTAAGGTGTGAATTCTGAGTTCTGAATCATGAGTACTCCACACTGTGTTCTGAGTTCTGAGAACTGAGTTCTGAATTCTGAGTTCTGTGTTCTGAATTCCGTATTCTGAGTTCCAAATTCTGAGTGCCAAGTTTTGAATTCTGACTTAGGATTCTGAGTTCCGAATTCTAAGGTGTGAATTCTGAGTTCTGAGTTCTGAGTTCTGAGTGCTGAGAACTGAGTTCTTTGTTCTGAATTCTAAGTTATGAAGTCCGTAGTCTGAGTTCCAAATACTCATTTCCCAGTTCTGATATTCGAGTTTGAATTCTGAGTTCAGAATTCTAAGGTGAGAATTCTGGGTTATGAATTCTGGGTTCTGAATACTGAGTTGTGATTTCTGAGTTCGGAATTCCAAGTTCTGAGTCATCATTTCTGAATTCTGAGTTCTGAGTTATGAATTCTCAACTCTTAGTTCTGAGATCTGAGTTCGGAGTTCTAAACTGAAGCCTGTATTCTGAATTCAGAGTTGTGGATTCTGAGATCAGCATTCAGAGTTGTGAGTTCTGAGTTCCGAATTCTGCGTACTGAATTTGGAGTTCTGAATTCTGAGTTCCGAATTCTGTGTCCTGGGCTCTGAATTCGGATTTCTGAATTCTGATTTGTGAATTTTGAGAACTGAGTCTCATTTATGAATTCCTAGTCACGAATTCTGTGTGGTGAATTGTGACTTCTGAGTTCTGAAATTTCAACTCTGAGTTCTTTGTCTGAATTAGGAGTCCGAATATCTGAGTTCTATATTCTGAAGTCTAACTATCGAGTTCTGAGTTCTGAGTTCTGACTTCTGAGTTCTGAGTTCTGACATCTGAGTTCTGACATCTGAGTCTTGTGTTCTGAGTTATGAATTTCAGTTCTGAAATGAGAATTCTGAGTTCAGGGTTGTAAACTCTGAGTTCTGGTTCCTGAGGTCTGCATTCTGAGTTCTGAGTGCTGAATTCTGAATTGTGAGTTTGAGTCTGCATGCTGAACTCTGAATACTGATCACTGTATTGTGTGTTCTGATTTCTAAGTTGTCAATTCTGTGTGCTGAACCGCGAGATCTGAATACTGAGTTGTCATGCTGAGTTCTGAACTCTGAATTCTGAATTCTGAGTTCTGAGTTATGAATTCTCAACTCTTAGTTCTGAGATCTGAGTTCGGAGTTCTAAACTGAAGCCTGTATTCTGAATTCAGAGTTGTGGATTCTGAGATCAGCATTCAGAGTTGTGAGTTCTGAGTTCCGAATTCTGCGTACTGAATTTTGAGTTCTGAATTCTGCGTTCCGAATTCTGTGTCCTGGGCTCTGAATTCGGATTTCTGAATTCTGATTTGTGAATTTTGAGAACTGAGTCTCATTTATGAATTCCTAGTCACGAATTCTGTGTGGTGAATTGTGACTTCTGAGTTCTGAAATTTCAACTCTGAGTTCTTTGTCTGAGTTAGGAGTCCGAATATCTGAGTTCTATATTCTGAAGTCTAACTATCGAGTTCTGAGTTCTGAGTTCTGAGTTCTGAGTTCTGACTTCTGAGTTCTGAGTTCTGACATCTGAGTCTTGTGTTCTGAGTTATGAATTTCAGTTCTGAAATGAGAATTCTGAGTTCAGGGTTGTAAACTCTGAGTTCTGGTTCCTGAGGTCTGCATTCTGAGTTCTGAGTGCTGAGTTCTGAATTGTGAGTTTGAGTCTGCATGCTGAACTCTGAATACTGATCACTGTATTGTGTGTTCTGATTTCTAAGTTGTCAATTCTGTGTGCTGAACTGCGAGATCTGAATACTGAGTTGTCATGCTGAGTTCTGAACTCTGAATTCTGAATTCTGAGTTCTGAGTTCTGAGGCATGAATTCTCAATCCAAAGTGCTACACTCTGAGATCTGAGTTTGAATTCTGAGTTGTTAGTTCTATTTTCTGAGTTTTGAATTCTGAGATTTGAGATTTTGTTGTGCATTATGTTTTTATGAGTGCCGAGTTCTGAATTTTGAGGTCTGAATCTTGAGTACTGTATTCTGAGTTCTGAGTTCAAATTTTTCCATTGCGTTCTGAATTCTGAGTTCTGAGTTCAGAATTCTGAGTTACAAATTCTGAGTTCGCAGTTTCTAGTTCTGACTACTGAGTCCGGAATTTGTGTTCTGAGTTCTGATAAGTGAGTTCTGAATTCTTAGCTGTGACATCTGAGTTCTGAGTTCTCATTTCTCAGTTCTGAATACTGAGTTATGAATTCTCAACTCTTAGCTCTTAGCTCTGAGTTCGGAGTTCTAAATTCTACAGTCTGTATTCTGATTTCAGAGTTGTGAATTCTGTGACCAGAATTCAGAGTTGAGATTTCTGAGTTCTGAATTCTGAGTACTGAATGTTAAGTTCTGAGTTCCGAATTCTGTGTTCCGGCTCTGAATTCGGACTTCTGAATTCTGAATTTTGAATTCTGAGATCTGTATCTCAGTTCTGATTTCTGAGTCGTGGATTCTGAGTTACGTACCCTGAGTAATTGATTCTGAGTTCTGACTTCAAAGTTCTCCATTGCGTTCTGAATTCTGAGTTCTGATTTCACAATCCTGAGTTACAGTTCTGATTTCTGCGTTTTGAGTTCTGAATTGTGTGTTCTGAATTCTGAGTTCCGAATTCTAAGGTGTGAATTCTGAGTTCTGAATCATGAGTACTCCACACTGTGTTCTGAGTTCTGAGAACTGAGTTCTGAATTCTGAGTTCTGTGTTCTGAATTCCGTATTCTGAGTTCCAAATTCTGATTTCTGAGTGCCAAGTTTTGAATTCTGACTTAGGATTCTGAGTTCCGAATTCTAAGGTGTGAATTCTGAGTTCTGAGTTCTGATTTCTGAGTGCTGAGAACTGAGTTCTTTGTTCTGAATTCTAAGTTATGAAGTCCGTAGTCTGAGTTCCAAATACTCATTTCCCAGTTCTGATATTCGAGTTTGAATTCTGAGTTCAGAATTCTAAGGTGAGAATTCTGGGTTATGAATTCTGGGTTCTGAATATTGAGTTGTGATTTCTGAGTTCGGAATTCCAAGTTCTGAGTCATCATTTCTGAATTCTGAGTTCTGAGTTATGAATTCTCAACTCTTAGTTCTGAGATCTGAGTTCGGAGTTCTAAACTGAAGCCTGTATTCTGAATTCACAGTTGTGGATTCTGAGATCAGCATTCAGAGTTGTGAGTTCTGAGTTCTGAATTCTGCGTTCCGAATTCTGTGTCCTGGGCTCTGAATTCGGATTTCTGAATTCTGATTTGTGAATTTTGAGAACTGAGTCTCATTTATGAATTCCTAGTCACGAATTCTGTGTGGTGAATTGTGACTTCTGAGTTCTGAAATTTCAACTCTGAGTTCTTTGTCTGAGTTAGGAGTCCGAATATCTGAGTTCTATATTCTGAAGTCTAACTATCGAGTTCTGAGTTCTGAGTTCTGAGTTCTGAGTTCTGAGTTCTGACTTCTGAGTTCTGAGTCTTGTGTTCTGAGTTATGAATTTCAGTTCTGAAATGAGAATTCTGAGTTCAGGGTTGTAAACTCTGAGTTCTGGTTCCTGAGGTCTGCATTCTGAGTTCTGAGTGCTGAGTTCTGAATTGTGAGTTTGAGTCTGCATGCTGAACTCTGAATACTGATCACTGTATTGTGTGTTCTGATTTCTAAGTTGTCAATTCTGTGTGCTGAACTGCGAGATCTGAATACTGAGTTGTCATGCTGAGTTCTGAACTCTGAATTCTGAATTCTGAGTTCTGAGTTCTGAGGCATGAATTCTCAATCCAAAGTGCTACACTCTGAGATCTGAGTTTGAATTCTGAGTTGTTAGTTCTATTTTCTGAGTTTGGAATTCTGAGATTTGAGATTTTGTTGTGCATTATGTTTTTATGAGTGCCGAGTTCTGAATTTTGAGGTCTGAATCTTGAGTACTGTATTCTGAGTTCTGAGTTCAAATTTTTCCATTGCGTTCTGAATTCTGAGTTCTGAGTTCAGAATTCTGAGTTACAAATTCTGAGTTCGCAGTTTCTAGTTCTGACTACTGAGTCCGGAATTTGTGTTCTGAGTTCTGATAAGTGAGTTCTGAATTCTTAGCTGTGACATCTGAGTTCTGAGTTCTCATTTCTCAGTTCTGAATACTGAGTTATGAATTCTCAACTCTTAGCTCTTAGCTCTGAGTTCGGAGTTCTAAATTCTACAGTCTGTATTCTGATTTCAGAGTTGTGAATTCTGTGACCAGAATTCAGAGTTGAGATTTCTGAGTTCTGAATTCTGAGTACTGAATGTTAAGTTCTGAGTTCCGAATTCTGTGTTCCGGTTCTGAATTCGGACTTCTGAATTCTGAATTTTGAATTCTGAGATCTGTATCTCAGTTCTGATTTCTGAGTCGTGGATTCTGAGTTACGTACCCTGAGTAATTGATTCTGAGTTCTGACTTCAAAGTTCTCCATTGCGTTCTGAATTCTGAGTTCTGATTTCACAATCCTGAGTTACAGTTCTGATTTCTGCGTTTTGAGTTCTGAATTGTGTGTTCTGAATTCTGAGTTCCGAATTCTAAGGTGTGAATTCTGAGTTCTGAATCATGAGTACTCCACACTGTGTTCTGAGTTCTGAGAACTGAGTTCTGAATTCTGAGTTCTGTGTTCTGAATTCCGTATTCTGAGTTCCAAATTCTGATTTCCAAGTTTTGAATTCTGACTTAGGATTCTGAGTTCCGAATTCTAAGGTGTGAATTCTGAGTTCTGAGTTCTGAGTTCTGAGTGCTGAGAACTGAGTTCTTTGTTCTGAATTCTAAGTTATGAAGTCCGTAGTCTGAGTTCCAAATACTCATTTCCCAGTTCTGATATTCGAGTTTGAATTCTGAGTTCAGAATTCTAAGGTGAGAATTCTGGGTTATGAATTCTGGGTTCTGAATACTGAGTTGTGATTTCTGAGTTCTGAATTCCAAGTTCTGAGTCATCATTTCTGAATTCTGAGTTCTGAGTTATGAATTCTCAACTCTTAGTTCTGAGATCTGAGTTCGGAGTTCTAAACTGAAGCCTGTATTCTGAATTCAGAGTTGTGGATTCTGAGATCAGCATTCAGAGTTGTGAGTTCTGAGTTCCGAATTCTGCGTACTGAATTTTGAGTTCTGAATTCTGAGTTCCGAATTCTGTGTCCTGGGCTCTGAATTCGGATTTCTGAATTCTGATTTGTGAATTTTGAGAACTGAGTCTCATTTATGAATTCCTAGTCACGAATTCTGTGTGGTGAATTGTGACTTCTGAGTTCTGAAATTTCAACTCTGAGTTCTTTGTCTGAATTAGGAGTCCGAATATCTGAGTTCTATATTCTGAAGTCTAACTATCGAGTTCTGAGTTCTGAGTTCTGAGTTCTGACTTCTGAGTTCTGAGTTCTGACATCTGAGTCTTGTGTTCTGAGTTATGAATTTCAGTTCTGAAATGAGAATTCTGAGTTCAGGGTTGTAAACTCTGAGTTCTGGTTCCTGAGGTCTGCATTCTGAGTTCTGCGTGCTGAATTCTGAATTGTGAGTTTGAGTCTGCATGCTGAACTCTGAATACTGATCACTGTATTGTGTGTTCTGATTTCTAAGTTGTCAATTCTGTGTGCTGAACTGCGAGATCTGAATACTGAGTTGCCATGCTGAGTTCTGAACTCTGAATTCTGAATTCTGAGTTCTGAGTTCTGAGGCATGAATTCTCAATCCAAAGTGCTACACTCTGAGATCTGAGTTTGAATTCTGAGTTGTTAGTTCTATTTTCTGAGTTTTGAATTCTGAGATTTGAGATTTTGATGCGCATTATGTTTTTATGAGTGCCGAGTTCTGAATTTTGAGGTCTGAATCTTGAGTACTGTATTCTGAGTTCTGAGTTCAAATTTTTCCATTGCGTTCTGAATTCTGAGTTCTGAGTTCAGAATTCTGAGTTACAAATTCTGAGTTCGCAGTTTCTAGTTCTGACTACTGAGTCCGGAATTTGTGTTCTGAGTTCTGATAAGTGAGTTCTGAATTCTTAGCTGTGACATCTGAGTTCTGAGTTCTCATTTCTCAGTTCTGAATACTGAGTTATGAATTCTCAACTCTTAGCTCTTAGCTCTGAGTTTGGAGTTCTAAATTCTACAGTCTGTATTCTGATTTCAGAGTTGTGAATTCTGTGACCAGAATTCAGAGTTGAGATTTCTGAGTTCTGAATTCTGAGTACTGAATTTTAAGTTCTGAGTTCCGAATTCTGTGTTCCGGCTCTGAATTCGGACTTCTGAATTCTGAATTTTGAATTCTGAGATCTGTATCTCAGTTCTGATTTCTGAGTCGTGGATTCTGAGTTACGTACCCTGAGTAATTGATTCTGACTTCTGACTTCAAAGTTCTCCATTGCGTTCTGAATTCTGAGTTCTGATTTCACAATCCTGAGTTACAGTTCTGATTTCTGCGTTTTGAGTTCTGAATTGTGTGTTCTGAATTCTGAGTTCCGAATTCTAAGGTGTGAATTCTGAGTTCTGAATCATGAGTACTCCACACTGTGTTCTGAGTTCTGAGAACTGAGTTCTGAATTCTGAGTTCTGTGTTCTGAATTCCGTATTCTGAGTTCCAAATTCTGATTTCTGAGTGCCAAGTTTTGAATTCTGACTTAGGATTCTGAGTTCCGAATTCTAAGGTGTGAATTCTGAGTTCTGAGTTCTGAGTGCTGAGTGCTGAGAACTGAGTTCTTTGTTCTGAATTCTAAGTTATGAAGTCCGTAGTCTGAGTTCCAAATACTCATTTCCCAGTTCTGATATTCGAGTTTGAATTCTGAGTTCAGAATTCTAAGGTGAGAATTCTGGGTTATGAATTCTGGGTTCTGAATACTGAGTTGTGATTTCTGAGTTCTGAATTCCAAGTTCTGAGTCATCATTTCTGAATTCTGAGTTCTGAGTTATGAATTCTCAACTCTTAGTTCTGAGATCTGAGTTCGGAGTTCTAAACTGAAGCCTGTATTCTGAATTCAGAGTTGTGGATTCTGAGATCAGCATTCAGAGTTGTGAGTTCTGAGTTCCGAATTCTGCGTACTGAATTTTGAGTTCTGAGTTCCGAATTCTGTGTCCTCGGCTCTGAATTCGGATTTCTGAATTCTGATTTGTGAATTTTGAGAACTGAGTCTCATTTATGAATTCCTAGTCACGAATTCTGTGTGGTGAATTGTGACTTCTGAGTTCTGAAATTTCAACTCTGAGTTCTTTGTCTGAGTTAGGAGTCCGAATATCTGAGTTCTATATTCTGAAGTCTAACTATCGAGTTCTGAGTTCTGAGTTCTGAGTTCTGACTTCTGAGTTCTGACTTCTGAGTTCTGAGTCTTGTGTTCTGAGTTATGAATTTCAGTTCTGAAATGAGAATTCTGAGTTCAGGGTTGTAAACTCTGAGTTCTGGTTCCTGAGGTCTGCATTCTGAGTTCTGAGTGCTGAGTTCTGAATTGTGAGTTTGAGTCTGCATGCTGAACTCTGAATACTGATCACTGTATTGTGTGTTCTGATTTCTAAGTTGTCAATTCTGTGTGCTGAACTGCGAGATCTGAATACTGAGTTGTCATGCTGAGTTCTGAACTCTGAATTCTGAATTCTGAGTTCTGAGTTCTGAGGCATGAATTCTCAATCCAAAGTGCTACACTCTGAGATCTGAGTTTGAATTCTGAGTTGTTAGTTCTATTTTCTGAGTTTTGAATTCTGAGATTTGAGATTTTGTTGTGCATTATGTTTTTATGAGTGCCGAGTTCTGAATTTTGAGGTCTGAATCTTGAGTACTGTATTCTGAGTTCTGAGTTCAAATTTTTCAATTGCGTTCTGAATTCTGAGTTCTGAGTTCTGAATTCTGAGTTACAAATTCTGAGTTCGCAGTTTCTAGTTCTGACTACTGAGTCCGGAATTTTGTGTTCTGAGTTCTGATCACTGAGTTCTGATAAGTGAGTTCTGAATTCTTAGCTGTGACATCTGAGTTCTGAGTTCTCATTTCTCAGTTCTGAATACTGAGTTATGAATTCTCAACTCTTAGCTCTTAGCTCTGAGTTCGGAGTTCTAAATTCTACAGTCTGTATTCTGATTTCAGAGTTGTGAATTCTGTGACCAGAATTCAGAGTTGAGATTTCTGAGTTCTGAATTCTGAGTACTGAATGTTAAGTTCTGAGTTCCGAATTCTGTGTTCCAGTTCTGAATTCGGACTTCTGAATTCTGAATTTTGAATTCTGAGATCTGTATCTCAGTTCTGATTTCTGAGTCTTGGATTTTGAGTTACGTACCCTGAGTAATTGATTCTGAGTTCTGACTTCAAAGTTCTCCATTGCGTTCTGAATTCTGAGTTCTGATTTCACAATCCTGAGTTACAGTTCTGATTTCTGCGTTTTGAGTTCTGAATTGTGTGTTCTGAATTCTGAGTTCCGAATTCTATGGTGTGAATTCTGAGTTCTGAATCATGAGTACTCCACACTGTGTTCTGAGTTCTGAGAACTGAGTTCTGAATTCTGAGTTCTGTGTTCTGAATTCCGTATTCTGAGTTCCAAATTCTGAGTGCCAAGTTTTGAATTCTGACTTAGGATTCTGAGTTCCGAATTCTAAGGTGTGAATTCTGAGTTCTGAGTTCTGAGTTCTGAGTGCTGAGAACTGAGTTCTTTGTTCTGAATTCTAAGTTATGAAGTCCGTAGTCTGAGTTCCAAATACTCATTTCCCAGTTCTGATATTCGAGTTTGAATTCTGAGTTCAGAATTCTAAGGTGAGAATTCTGGGTTATGAATTCTGGGTTCTGAATACTGAGTTGTGATTTCTGAGTTCTGAATTCCAAGTTCTGAGTCATCATTTCTGAATTCTGAGTTCTGAGTTATGAATTCTCAACTCTTAGTTCTGAGATCTGAGTTCGGAGTTCTAAACTGAAGCCTGTATTCTGAATTCAGAGTTGTGGATTCTGAGATCAGCATTCAGAGTTGTGAGTTCTGAGTTCTGAATTCTGCGTTCCGAATTCTGTGTCCTGGGCTCTGAATTCGGATTTCTGAATTCTGATTTGTGAATTTTGAGAACTGAGTCTCATTTATGAATTCCTAGTCACGAATTCTGTGTGGTGAATTGTGACTTCTGAGTTCTGAAATTTCAACTCTGAGTTCTTTGTCTGAGTTAGGAGTCCGAATATCTGAGTTCTATATTCTGAAGTCTAACTATCGAGTTCTGAGTTCTGAGTTCTGAGTTCTGAGTTCTGACTTCTGAGTTCTGAGTTCTGACATCTGAGTCTTGTGTTCTGAGTTATGAATTTCAGTTCTGAAATGAGAATTCTGAGTTCAGGGTTGTAAACTCTGAGTTCTGGTTCCTGAGGTCTGCATTCTGAGTTCTGAGTGCTGAGTTCTGAATTGTGAGTTTGAGCCTGCATGCTGAAGTCTGAATACTGATCACTGTATTGTGTGTTCTGATTTCTAAGTTGTCAATTCTGTGTGCTGAACTGCGAGATCTGAATACTGAGTTGTCATGCTGAGTTCTGAACTCTGAATTCTGAATTCTGAGTTCTGAGTTCTGAGGCATGAATTCTCAATCCCAAGTGCTACACTCTGAGATCTGAGTTTGAATTCTGAGTTGTTAGTTCTATTTTCTGAGTTTGGAATTCTGAGATTTGAGATTTTGTTGTGCATTATGTTTTTATGAGTGCCGAGTTCTGAATTTTGAGGTCTGAATCTTGAGTACTGTATTCTGAGTTCTGAGTTCAAATTTTTCAATTGCGTTCTGAATTCTGAGTTCTGAGTTCAGAATTCTGAGTTACAAATTCTGAGTTCGCAGTTTCTAGTTCTGACTACTGAGTCCGGAATTTTGTGTTCTGAGTTCTGATCACTGAGTTCTGATAAGTGAGTTCTGAATTCTTAGCTGTGACATCTGAGTTCTGAGTTCTCATTTCTCAGTTCTGAATACTGAGTTATGAATTCTCAACTCTTAGCTCTTAGCTCTGAGTTCGGAGTTCTAAATTCTACAGTCTGTATTCTGATTTCAGAGTTGTGAATTCTGTGACCAGAATTCAGAGTTGAGATTTCTGAGTTCTGAATTCTGAGTACTGAATTTTAAGTTCTGAGTTCCGAATTCTGTGTTCCGGCTCTGAATTCGGACTTCTGAATTCTGAATTTTGAATTCTGAGATCTGTATCTCAGTTCTGATTTCTGAGTCGTGGATTCTGCGTTACGTACCCTGAGTAATTGATTCTGAGTTCTGACTTCAAAGTTCTCCATTGCGTTCTGAATTCTGAGTTCTGATTTCACAATCCTGAGTTACAGTTCTGATTTCTGCGTTTTGAGTTCTGAATTGTGTGTTCTGAATTCTGAGTTCCGAATTCTAAGGTGTGAATTCTGAGTTCTGAATCATGAGTACTCCACACTGTGTTCTGAGTTCTGAGAACTGAGTTCTGAATTCTGAGTTCTGTGTTCTGAATTCCGTATTCTGAGTTCCAAATTCTGATTTCCAAGTTTTGAATTCTGACTTAGGATTCTGAGTTCCGAATTCTAAGGTGTGAATTCTGAGTTCTGAGTTCTGATTTCTGAGTGCTGAGAACTGAGTTCTGTGTTCTGAATTCTAAGTTATGAAGTCCGTAGTCTGAGTTCCAAATACTCATTTCCCAGTTCTGATATTCGAGTTTGAATTCTGAGTTCAGAATTCTAAGGTGAGAATTCTGGGTTATGAATTCTGGGTTCTGAATACTGAGTTGTGATTTCTGAGTTCTGAATTCCAAGTTCTGAGTCATCATTTCTGAATTCTGAGTTCTGAGTTATGAATTCTCAACTCTTAGTTCTGAGATCTGAGTTCGGAGTTCTAAACTGAAGCCTGTATTCTGAATTCAGAGTTGTGGATTCTGAGATCAGCATTCAGAGTTGTGAGTTCTGAGTTCCGAATTCTGATTACTGAATTTTGAGTTCTGAGTTCCGAATTCTGTGTCCTGGGTTCTGAATTCGGATTTCTGAATTCTGATTTGTGAATTTTGAGAACTGAGTCTCATTTATGAATTCCTAGTCACGAATTCTGTGTGGTGAATTGTGACTTCTGAGTTCTGAAATTTCAACTCTGAGTTCTTTGTCTGAGTTAGGAGTCCGAATATCTGAGTTCTATATTCTGAAGTCTAACTATCGAGTTCTGAGTTCTGAGTTCTGAGTTCTGAGTTCTGACTTCTGAGTTCTGAGTTCTGACATCTGAGTCTTGTGTTCTGAGTTATGAATTTCAGTTCTGAAATGAGAATTCTGAGTTCAGGGTTGTAAACTCTGAGTTCTGGTTCCTGAGGTCTGCATTCTGAGTTCTGAGTGCTGAGTTCTGAATTGTGAGTTTGAGCCTGCATGCTGAACTCTGAATACTGATCACTGTATTGTGTGTTCTGATTTCTAAGTTGTCAATTCTGTGTGCTGAACTGCGAGATCTGAATACTGAGTTGTCATGCTGAGTTCTGAACTCTGAATTCTGAATTCTGAGTTCTGAGTTCTGAGGCATGAATTCTCAATCCCAAGTGCTACACTCTGAGATCTGAGTTTGAATTCTGAGTTGTTAGTTCTATTTTCTGAGTTTGGAATTCTGAGATTTGAGATTTTGTTGTGCATTATGTTTTTATGAGTGCCGAGTTCTGAATTTTGAGGTCTGAATCTTGAGTACTGTATTCTAGGTTCTGATTTCAAATTTTTCAATTGCGTTCTGAATTCTGAGTTCTGAGTTCAGAATTCTGAGTTACAAATTCTGAGTTCGCAGTTTCTAGTTCTGACTACTGAGTCCGGAATTTTGTGTTCTGAGTTCTGATCACTGAGTTCTGATAAGTGAGTTCTGAATTCTTAGCTGTGACATCTGAGTTCTGAGTTCTCATTTCTCAGTTCTGAATACTGAGTTATGAATTCTCAACTCTTAGCTCTTAGCTCTGAGTTCGGAGTTCTAAATTCTACAGTCTGTATTCTGATTTCAGAGTTGTGAATTCTGTGACCAGAATTCAGAGTTGAGATTTCTGAGTTCTGAATTCTGAGTACTGAATTTTAAGTTCTGAGTTCCGAATTCTGTGTTCCGGCTCTGAATTCGGACTTCTGAATTCTGAATTTTGAATTCTGAGATCTGTATCTCAGTTCTGATTTCTGAGTCGTGGATTCTGAGTTACGTACCCTGAGTAATTGATTCTGAGTTCTGACTTCAAAGTTCTCCATTGCGTTCTGAATTCTGAGTTCTGATTTCACAATCCTGAGTTACAGTTCTGATTTCTGCGTTTTGAGTTCTGAATTGTGTGTTCTGAATTCTGAGTTCCGAATTCTAAGGTGTGAATTCTGAGTTCTGAATCATGAGTACTCCACACTGTGTTCTGACTTCTGAGAACTGAGTTCTGAATTCTGAGTTCTGTGTTCTGAATTCCGTATTCTGAGTTCCAAATTCTGAGTGCCAAGTTTTGAATTCTGACTTAGGATTCTGAGTTCCGAATTCTAAGGTGTGAATTCTGAGTTCTGAGTTCTGATTTCTGAGTGCTGAGAACTGAGTTCTTTGTTCTGAATTCTAAGTTATGAAGTCCGTAGTCTGAGTTCCAAATACTCATTTCCCAGTTCTGATATTCGAGTTTGAATTCTGAGTTCAGAATTCTAAGGTGAGAATTCTGGGTTATGAATTCTGGGTTCTGAATACTGAGTTGTGATTTCTGAGTTCTGAATTCCAAGTTCTGAGTCATCATTTCTGAATTCTGAGTTCTGAGTTATGAATTCTCAACTCTTAGTTCTGAGATCTGAGTTCGGAGTTCTAAACTGAAGCCTGTATTCTGAATTCAGAGTTGTGGATTCTGAGTTCTGAATTCTGCGTACTGAATTTTGAGTTCTGAGTTCCGAATTCTGTGTCCTCGGCTCTGAATTCGGATTTCTGAATTCTGATTTGTGAATTTTGAGAACTGAGTCTCATTTATGAATTCCTAGTCACGAATTCTGTGTGGTGAATTGTGACTTCTGAGTTCTGAAATTTCAACTCTGAGTTCTTTGTCTGAGTTAGGAGTCCGAATATCTGAGTTCTATATTCTGAAGTCTAACTATCGAGTTCTGAGTTCTGAGTTCTGAGTTCTGACTTCTGACTTCTGAGTTCTGACATCTGAGTCTTGTGTTCTGAGTTATGAATTTCAGTTCTGAAATGAGAATTCTGAGTTCAGGGTTGTAAACTCTGAGTTCTGGTTCCTGAGGTCTGCATTCTGAGTTCTGAGTGCTGAGTTCTGAATTGTGAGTTTGAGTCTGCATGCTGAACTCTGAATACTGATCACTGTATTGTGTGTTCTGATTTCTAAGTTGTCAATTCTGTGTGCTGAACTGCGAGATCTGAATACTGAGTTGCCATGCTGAGTTCTGAACTCTGAATTCTGAATTCTGAGTTCTGAGTTCTGAGGCATGAATTCTCAATCCAAAGTGCTACACTCTGAGATCTGAGTTTGAATTCTGAGTTGTTAGTTCTATTTTCTGAGTTTTGAATTCTGAGATTTGAGATTTTGTTGCGCATTATGTTTTTATGAGTGCCGAGTTCTGAATTTTGAGGTCTGAATCTTGAGTACTGTATTCTGAGTTCTGAGTTCAAATTTTTCAATTGCGTTCTGAATTCTGAGTTCTGAGTTCAGAATTCTGAGTTACAAATTCTGAGTTCGCAGTTTCTAGTTCTGACTACTGAGTCCGGAATTTTGTGTTCTGAGTTCTGATCACTGAGTTCTGATAAGTGAGTTCTGAATTCTTAGCTGTGACATCTGAGTTCTGAGTTCTCATTTCTCAGTTCTGAATACTGAGTTATGAATTCTCAACTCTTAGCTCTTAGCTCTGAGTTCGGAGTTCTAAATTCTACAGTCTGTATTCTGATTTCAGAGTTGTGAATTCTGTGACCAGAATTCAGAGTTGAGATTTCTGAGTTCTGAATTCTGAGTACTGAATGTTAAGTTCTGAGTTCCGAATTCTGTGTTCCGGCTCTGAATTCGGACTTCTGAATTCTGAATTTTGAATTCTGAGATCTGTATCTCAGTTCTGATTTCTGAGTCATGGATTCTGAGTTACGTACCCTGAGTAATTGATTCTGACTTCTGACTTCAAAGTTCTCCATTGTGTTCTGAATTCTGAGTTCTGATTTCACAATCCTGAGTTACAGTTCTGATTTCTGCGTTTTGAGTTCTGAATTGTGTGTTCTGAATTCTGAGTTCCGAATTCTAAGGTGTGAATTCTGAGTTCTGAATCATGAGTACTCCACACTGTGTTCTGAGTTCTGAGAACTGAGTTCTGAATTCTGAGTTCTGTGTTCTGAATTCCGTATTCTGAGTTCCAAATTCTGATTTCTGAGTGCCAAGTTTTGAATTCTGACTTAGGATTCTGAGTTCCGAATTCTAAGGTGTGAATTCTGAGTTCTGAGTTCTGAGTTCTGAGTGCTGAGAACTGAGTTCTTTGTTCTGAATTCTATGTTATGAAGTCCGTAGTCTGAGTTCCAAATACTCATTTCCCAGTTCTGATATTCGAGTTTGAATTCTGAGTTCAGAATTCTAAGGTGAGAATTCTGGGTTATGAATTCTGGGTTCTGAATACTGAGTTGTGATTTCTGAGTTCTGAATTCCAAGTTCTGAGTCATCATTTCTGAATTCTGAGTTCTGAGTTATGAATTCTCAACTCTTAGTTCTGAGATCTGAGTTCGGAGTTCTAAACTGAAGCCTGTATTCTGAATTCAGAGTTGTGGATTTTGAGTTCTGAATTCTGCGTACTGAATTTTGAGTTCTGAGTTCCGAATTCTGTGTCCTGGGCTCTGAATTCGGATTTCTGAATTCTGATTTGTGAATTTTGAGAACTGAGTCTCATTTATGAATTCCTAGTCACGAATTCTGTGTGGTGAATTGTGACTTCTGAGTTCTGAAATTTCAACTCTGAGTTCTTTGTCTGAGTTAGGAGTCCGAATATCTGAGTTCTATATTCTGAAGTCTAACTATCGAGTTCTGAGTTCTGAGTTCTGAGTTCTGAGTTCTGACTTCTGAGTTCTGAGTTCTGACATCTGAGTCTTGTGTTCTGAGTTATGAATTTCAGTTCTGAAATGAGAATTCTGAGTTCAGGGTTGTAAACTCTGAGTTCTGGTTCCTGAGGTCTGCATTCTGAGTTCTGAGTGCTGAGTTCTGAATTGTGAGTTTGAGTCTGCATGCTGAACTCTGAATACTGATCACTGTATTGTGTGTTCTGATTTCTAAGTTGTCAATTCTGTGTGCTGAACTGCGAGATCTGAATACTGAGTTGCCATGCTGAGTTCTGAACTCTGAATTCTGAATTCTGAGTTCTGAGTTCTGAGGCATGAATTCTCAATCCAAAGTGCTACACTCTGAGATCTGAGTTTGAATTCTGAGTTGTTAGTTCTATTTTCTGAGTTTTGAATTCTGAAATTTGAGATTTTGTTGCGCATTATGTTTTTATGAGTGCCGAGTTCTGAATTTTGAGGTCTGAATCTTGAGTACTGTATTCTGAGTTCTGAGTTCAAATTTTTCAATTGCGTTCTGAATTCTGAGTTCTGAGTTCAGAATTCTGAGTTACAAATTCTGAGTTCGCAGTTTCTAGTTCTGACTACTGAGTCCGGAATTTTGTGTTCTGAGTTCTGATCACTGAGTTCTGATAAGTGAGTTCTGAATTCTTAGCTGTGACATCTGAGTTCTGAGTTCTCATTTCTCAGTTCTGAATACTGAGTTATGAATTCTCAACTCTTAGCTCTTAGCTCTGAGTTCGGAGTTCTAAATTCTACAGTCTGTATTCTGATTTCAGAGTTGTGAATTCTGTGACCAGAATTCAGAGTTGAGATTTCTGAGTTCTGAATTCTGAGTACTGAATTTTAAGTTCTGAGTTCCGAATTCTGTGTTCCGGCTCTGAATTCGGACTTCTGAATTCTGAATTTTGAATTCTGAGATCTGTATCTCAGTTCTGATTTCTGAGTCGTGGATTCTGAGTTACGTACCCTGAGTAATTGATTCTGAGTTCTGACTTCAAAATTCTCCATTGTGTTCTGAATTCTGAGTTCTGATTTCACAATCCTGAGTTACAGTTCTGATTTCTGCGTTTTGAGTTCTGAATTGTGTGTTCTGAATTCTGAGTTCCGAATTCTAAGGTGTGAATTCTGAGTTCTGAATCATGAGTACTCCACACTGTGTTCTGAGTTCTGAGAACTGAGTTCTGAATTCTGAGTTCTGTGTTCTGAATTCCGTATTCTGAGTTCCAAATTCTGATTTCCAAGTTTTGAATTCTGACTTAGGATTCTGAGTTCCGAATTCTAAGGTGTGAATTCTGAGTTCTGAGTTCTGATTTCTGAGTGCTGAGAACTGAGTTCTTTGTTCTGAATTCTAAGTTATGAAGTCCGTAGTCTGAGTTCCAAATACTCATTTCCCAGTTCTGATATTCGAGTTTGAATTCTGAGTTCAGAATTCTAAGGTGAGAATTCTGGGTTATGAATTCTGGGTTCTGAATACTGAGTTGTGATTTCTGAGTTCTGAATTCCAAGTTCTGAGTCATCATTTCTGAATTCTGAGTTCTGAGTTATGAATTCTCAACTCTTAATTCTGAGATCTGAGTTCGGAGTTCTAAACTGAAGCCTGTATTCTGAATTCAGAGTTGTGGATTCTGAGTTCTGAATTCTGCGTACTGAATTTTGAGTTCTGAGTTCCGAATTCTGTGTCCTGGGCTCTGAATTCGGATTTCTGAATTCTGATTTGTGAATTTTGAGAACTGAGTCTCATTTATGAATTCCTAGTCACGAATTCTGTGTGGTGAATTGTGACTTCTGAGTTCTGAAATTTCAACTCTGAGTTCTTTGTCTGAGTTAGGAGTCCGAATATCTGAGTTCTATATTCTGAAGTCTAACTATCGAGTTCTGAGTTCTGAGTTCTGAGTTCTGACTTCTGACTTCTGAGTTCTGACATCTGAGTCTTGTGTTCTGAGTTATGAATTTCAGTTCTGAAATGAGAATTCTGAGTTCAGGGTTGTAAACTCTGAGTTCTGGTTCCTGAGGTCTGCATTCTGAGTTCTGAGTGCTGAGTTCTGAATTGTGAGTTTGAGTCTGCATGCTGAACTCTGAATACTGATCACTGTATTGTGTGTTCTGATTTCTAAGTTGTCAATTCTGTGTGCTGAACTGCGAGATCTGAATACTGAGTTGCCATGCTGAGTTCTGAACTCTGAATTCTGAATTCTGAGTTCTGAGTTCTGAGGCATGAATTCTCAATCCAAAGTGCTACACTCTGAGATCTGAGTTTGAATTCTGAGTTGTTAGTTCTATTTTCTGAGTTTTGAATTCTGAGATTTGAGATTTTGTTGCGCATTATGTTTTTATGAGTGCCGAGTTCTGAATTTTGAGGTCTGAATCTGAGTACTGTATTCTGAGTTCTGAGTTCAAATTTTTCAATTGCGTTCTGAATTCTGAGTTCTGAGTTCAGAATTCTGAGTTACAAATTCTGAGTTCGCAGTTTCTAGTTCTGACTACTGAGTCCGGAATTTTGTGTTCTGAGTTCTGATCACTGAGTTCTGATAAGTGAGTTCTGAATTCTTAGCTGTGACATCTGAGTTCTGAGTTCTCATTTCTCAGTTCTGAATACTGAGTTATGAATTCTCAACTCTTAGCTCTTAGCTCTGAGTTCGGAGTTCTAAATTCTACAGTCTGTATTCTGATTTCAGAGTTGTGAATTCTGTGACCAGAATTCAGAGTTGAGATTTCTGAGTTCTGAATTCTGAGTACTGAATGTTAAGTTCTGAGTTCCGAATTCTGTGTTCCGGTTCTGAATTCGGACTTCTGAATTCTGAATTTTGAATTCTGAGATCTGTATCTCAGTTCTGATTTCTGAGTCATGGATTCTGAGTTACGTACCCTGAGTAATTGATTCTGAGTTCTGACTTCAAAGTTCTCCATTGTGTTCTGAATTCTGAGTTCTGATTTCACAATCCTGAGTTACAGTTCTGATTTCTGCGTTTTGAGTTCTGAATTGTGTGTTCTGAATTCTGAGTTCCGAATTCTAAGGTGTGAATTCTGAGTTCTGAATCATGAGTACTCCACACTGTGTTCTGAGTTCTGAGAACTGAGTTCTGAATTCTGAGTTCTGTGTTCTGAATTCCGTATTCTGAGTTCCAAATTCTGATTTCTGAGTGCCAAGTTTTGAATTCTGACTTAGGATTCTGAGTTCCGAATTCTAAGGTGTGAATTCTGAGTTCTGAGTTCTGATTTCTGAGTGCTGAGAACTGAGTTCTTTGTTCTGAATTCTATGTTATGAAGTCCGTAGTCTGAGTTCCAAATACTCATTTCCCAGTTCTGATATTCGAGTTTGAATTCTGAGTTCAGAATTCTAAGGTGAGAATTCTGGGTTATGAATTCTGGGTTCTGAATACTGAGTTGTGATTTCTGAGTTCTGAATTCCAAGTTCTGAGTCATCATTTCTGAATTCTGAGTTCTGAGTTATGAATTCTCAACTCTTAGTTCTGAGATCTGAGTTCGGAGTTCTAAACTGAAGCCTGTATTCTGAATTCAGAGTTGTGGATTTTGAGTTCTGAATTCTGCGTACTGAATTTTGAGTTCTGAGTTCCGAATTCTGTGTCCTCGGCTCTGAATTCGGATTTCTGAATTCTGATTTGTGAATTTTGAGAACTGAGTCTCATTTATGAATTCCTAGTCACGAATTCTGTGTGGTGAATTGTGACTTCTGAGTTCTGAAATTTCAACTCTGAGTTCTTTGTCTGAGTTAGGAGTCCGAATATCTGAGTTCTATATTCTGAAGTCTAACTATCGAGTTCTGAGTTCTGAGTTCTGAGTTCTGAGTTCTGACTTCTGACTTCTGAGTTCTGACATCTGAGTCTTGTGTTCTGAGTTATGAATTTCAGTTCTGAAATGAGAATTCTGAGTTCAGGGTTGTAAACTCTGAGTTCTGGTTCCTGAGGTCTGCATTCTGAGTTCTGAGTGCTGAGTTCTGAATTGTGAGTTTGAGTCTGCATGCTGAACTCTGAATACTGATCACTGTATTGTGTGTTCTGATTTCTAAGTTGTCAATTCTGTGTGCTGAACTGCGAGATCTGAATACTGAGTTGCCATGCTGAGTTCTGAACTCTGAATTCTGAATTCTGAGTTCTGAGTTCTGAGGCATGAATTCTCAATCCAAAGTGCTACACTCTGAGATCTGAGTTTGAATTCTGAGTTGTTAGTTCTATTTTCTGAGTTTTGAATTCTGAGATTTGAGATTTTGTTGCGCATTATGTTTTTATGAGTGCCGAGTTCTGAATTTTGAGGTCTGAATCTGAGTACTGTATTCTGAGTTCTGAGTTCAAATTTTTCAATTGCGTTCTGAATTCTGAGTTCTGAGTTCAGAATTCTGAGTTACAAATTCTGAGTTCGCAGTTTCTAGTTCTGACTACTGAGTCCGGAATTTTGTGTTCTGAGTTCTGATCACTGAGTTCTGATAAGTGAGTTCTGAATTCTTAGCTGTGACATCTGAGTTCTGAGTTCTCATTTCTCAGTTCTGAATACTGAGTTATGAATTCTCAACTCTTAGCTCTTAGCTCTGAGTTCGGAGTTCTAAATTCTACAGTCTGTATTCTGATTTCAGAGTTGTGAATTCTGTGACCAGAATTCAGAGTTGAGATTTCTGAGTTCTGAATTCTGAGTACTGAATGTTAAGTTCTGAGTTCCGAATTCTGTGTTCCGGTTCTGAATTCGGACTTCTGAATTCTGAATTTTGAATTCTGAGATCTGTATCTCAGTTCTGATTTCTGAGTCATGGATTCTGAGTTACGTACCCTGAGTAATTGATTCTGAGTTCTGACTTCAAAGTTCTCCATTGCGTTCTGAATTCTGAGTTCTGATTTCACAATCCTGAGTTACAGTTCTGATTTCTGCGTTTTGAGTTCTGAATTGTGTGTTCTGAATTCTGAGTTCCGAATTCTAAGGTGTGAATTCTGAGTTCTGAATCATGAGTACTCCACACTGTGTTCTGAGTTCTGAGAACTGAGTTCTGAATTCTGAGTTCTGTGTTCTGAATTCCGTATTCTGAGTTCCAAATTCTGATTTCTGAGTGCCAAGTTTTGAATTCTGACTTAGGATTCTGAGTTCCGAATTCTAAGGTGTGAATTCTGAGTTCTGAGTTCTGATTTCTGAGTGCTGAGAACTGAGTTCTTTGTTCTGAATTCTATGTTATGAAGTCCGTAGTCTGAGTTCCAAATACTCATTTCCCAGTTCTGATATTCGAGTTTGAATTCTGAGTTCAGAATTCTAAGGTGAGAATTCTGGGTTATGAATTCTGGGTTCTGAATACTGAGTTGTGATTTCTGAGTTCTGAATTCCAAGTTCTGAGTCATCATTTCTGAATTCTGAGTTCTGAGTTATGAATTCTCAACTCTTAGTTCTGAGATCTGAGTTCGGAGTTCTAAACTGAAGCCTGTATTCTGAATTCAGAGTTGTGGATTTTGAGTTCTGAATTCTGCGTACTGAATTTTGAGTTCTGAGTTCCGAATTCTGTGTCCTGGGCTCTGAATTCGGATTTCTGAATTCTGATTTGTGAATTTTGAGAACTGAGTCTCATTTATGAATTCCTAGTCACGAATTCTGTGTGGTGAATTGTGACTTCTGAGTTCTGAAATTTCAACTCTGAGTTCTTTGTCTGAGTTAGGAGTCCGAATATCTGAGTTCTATATTCTGAAGTCTAACTATCGAGTTCTGAGTTCTGAGTTCTGACTTCTGACTTCTGACTTCTGAGTTCTGAGTTCTGACATCTGAGTCTTGTGTTCTGAGTTATGAATTTCAGTTCTGAAATGAGAATTCTGAGTTCAGGGTTGTAAACTCTGAGTTCTGGTTCCTGAGGTCTGCATTCTGAGTTCTGAGTGCTGAGTTCTGAATTGTGAGTTTGAGTCTGCATGCTGAACTCTGAATACTGATCACTGTATTGTGTGTTCTGATTTCTAAGTTGTCAATTCTGTGTGCTGAACTGCGAGATCTGAATACTGAGTTGCCATGCTGAGTTCTGAACTCTGAATTCTGAATTCTGAGTTCTGAGTTCTGAGGCATGAATTCTCAATCCAAAGTGCTACACTCTGAGATCTGAGTTTGAATTCTGAGTTGTTAGTTCTATTTTCTGAGTTTTGAATTCTGAGATTTGAGATTTTGTTGCGCATTATGTTTTTATGAGTGCCGAGTTCTGAATTTTGAGGTCTGAATCTTGAGTACTGTATTCTGAGTTCTGAGTTCAAATTTTTCAATTGCGTTCTGAATTCTGAGTTCTGAGTTCAGAATTCTGAGTTACAAATTCTGAGTTCGCAGTTTCTAGTTCTGACTACTGAGTCCGGAATTTTGTGTTCTGAGTTCTGATCACTGAGTTCTGATAAGTGAGTTCTGAATTCTTAGCTGTGACATCTGAGTTCTGAGTTCTCATTTCTCAGTTCTGAATACTGAGTTATGAATTCTCAACTCTTAGCTCTTAGCTCTGAGTTCGGAGTTCTAAATTCTACAGTCTGTATTCTGATTTCAGAGTTGTGAATTCTGTGACCAGAATTCAGAGTTGAGATTTCTGAGTTCTGAATTCTGAGTACTGAATGTTAAGTTCTGAGTTCCGAATTCTGTGTTCCGGTTCTGAATTCGGACTTCTGAATTCTGAATTTTGAATTCTGAGATCTGTATCTCAGTTCTGATTTCTGAGTCATGGATTCTGAGTTACGTACCCTGAGTAATTGATTCTGAGTTCTGACTTCAAAGTTCTCCATTGTGTTCTGAATTCTGAGTTCTGATTTCACAATCCTGAGTTACAGTTCTGATTTCTGCGTTTTGAGTTCTGAATTGTGTGTTCTGAATTCTGAGTTCCGAATTCTAAGGTGTGAATTCTGAGTTCTGAATCATGAGTACTCCACACTGTGTTCTGACTTCTGAGAACTGAGTTCTGAATTCTGAGTTCTGTGTTCTGAATTCCGTATTCTGAGTTCCAAATTCTGATTTCTGAGTGCCAAGTTTTGAATTCTGACTTAGGATTCTGAGTTCCGAATTCTAAGGTGTGAATTCTGAGTTCTGAGTTCTGATTTCTGAGTGCTGAGAACTGAGTTCTTTGTTCTGAATTCTATGTTATGAAGTCCGTAGTCTGAGTTCCAAATACTCATTTCCCAGTTCTGATATTCGAGTTTGAATTCTGAGTTCAGAATTCTAAGGTGAGAATTCTGGGTTATGAATTCTGGGTTCTGAATACTGAGTTGTGATTTCTGAGTTCTGAATTCCAAGTTCTGAGTCATCATTTCTGAATTCTGAGTTCTGAGTTATGAATTCTCAACTCTTAGTTCTGAGATCTGAGTTCGGAGTTCTAAACTGAAGCCTGTATTCTGAATTCAGAGTTGTGGATTTTGAGTTCTGAATTCTGCGTACTGAATTTTGAGTTCTGAGTTCCGAATTCTGTGTCCTGGGCTCTGAATTCGGATTTCTGAATTCTGATTTGTGAATTTTGAGAACTGAGTCTCATTTATGAATTCCTAGTCACGAATTCTGTGTGGTGAATTGTGACTTCTGAGTTCTGAAATTTCAACTCTGAGTTCTTTGTCTGAGTTAGGAGTCCGAATATCTGAGTTCTATATTCTGAAGTCTAACTATCGAGTTCTGAGTTCTGAGTTCTGAGTTCTGAGTTCTGACTTCTGAGTTCTGAGTTCTGACATCTGAGTCTTGTGTTCTGAGTTATGAATTTCAGTTCTGAAATGAGAATTCTGAGTTCAGGGTTGTAAACTCTGAGTTCTGGTTCCTGAGGTCTGCATTCTGAGTTCTGAGTGCTGAGTTCTGAATTGTGAGTTTGAGTCTGCATGCTGAACTCTGAATACTGATCACTGTATTGTGTGTTCTGATTTCTAAGTTGTCAATTCTGTGTGCTGAACTGCGAGATCTGAATACTGAGTTGTCATGCTGAGTTCTGAACTCTGAATTCTGAATTCTGAGTTCTGAGTTCTGAGGCATGAATTCTCAATCCAAAGTGCTACACTCTGAGATCTGAGTTTCAATTCTGAGTTGTTAGTTCTATTTTCTGAGTTTTGAATTCTGAGATTTGAGATTTTGTTGTGCATTATGTTTTTATGAGTGCCGAGTTCTGAATTTTGAGGTCTGAATCTTGAGTACTGTATTCTGAGTTCTGAGTTCAAATTTTTCAATTGCGTTCTGAATTCTGAGTTCTGAGTTCAGAATTCTGAGTTACAAATTCTGAGTTCGCAGTTTCTAGTTCTGACTACTGAGTCCGGAATTTTGTGTTCTGAGTTCTGATCACTGAGTTCTGATAAGTGAGTTCTGAATTCTTAGCTGTGACATCTGAGTTCTGAGTTCTCATTTCTCAGTTCTGAATACTGAGTTATGAATTCTCAACTCTTAGCTCTTAGCTCTGAGTTCGGAGTTCTAAATTCTACAGTCTGTATTCTGATTTCAGAGTTGTGAATTCTGTGACCAGAATTCAGAGTTGAGATTTCTGAGTTCTGAATTCTGAGTACTGAATGTTAAGTTCTGAGTTCCGAATTCTGTGTTCCGGTTCTGAATTCGGACTTCTGAATTCTGAATTTTGAATTCTGAGATCTGTATCTCAGTTCTGATTTCTGAGTCATGGATTCTGAGTTACGTACCCTGAGTAATTGATTCTGAGTTCTGACTTCAAAGTTCTCCATTGTGTTCTGAATTCTGAGTTCTGATTTCACAATCCTGAGTTACAGTTCTGATTTCTGCGTTTTGAGTTCTGAATTGTGTGTTCTGAATTCTGAGTTCCGAATTCTAAGGTGTGAATTCTGAGTTCTGAATCATGAGTACTCCACACTGTGTTCTGACTTCTGAGAACTGAGTTCTGAATTCTGAGTTCTGTGTTCTGAATTCCGTATTCTGAGTTCCAAATTCTGATTTCTGAGTGCCAAGTTTTGAATTCTGACTTAGGATTCTGAGTTCCGAATTCTAAGGTGTGAATTCTGAGTTCTGAGTTCTGATTTCTGAGTGCTGAGAACTGAGTTCTTTGTTCTGAATTCTATGTTATGAAGTCCGTAGTCTGAGTTCCAAATACTCATTTCCCAGTTCTGATATTCGAGTTTGAATTCTGAGTTCAGAATTCTAAGGTGAGAATTCTGGGTTATGAATTCTGGGTTCTGAATACTGAGTTGTGATTTCTGAGTTCTGAATTCCAAGTTCTGAGTCATCATTTCTGAATTCTGAGTTCTGAGTTATGAATTCTCAACTCTTAGTTCTGAGATCTGAGTTCGGAGTTCTAAACTGAAGCCTGTATTCTGAATTCAGAGTTGTGGATTTTGAGTTCTGAATTCTGCGTACTGAATTTTGAGTTCTGAGTTCCGAATTCTGTGTCCTGGGCTCTGAATTCGGATTTCTGAATTCTGATTTGTGAATTTTGAGAACTGAGTCTCATTTATGAATTCCTAGTCACGAATTCTGTGTGGTGAATTGTGACTTCTGAGTTCTGAAATTTCAACTCTGAGTTCTTTGTCTGAGTTAGGAGTCCGAATATCTGAGTTCTATATTCTGAAGTCTAACTATCGAGTTCTGAGTTCTGAGTTCTGACTTCTGACTTCTGACTTCTGAGTTCTGAGTTCTGACATCTGAGTCTTGTGTTCTGAGTTATGAATTTCAGTTCTGAAATGAGAATTCTGAGTTCAGGGTTGTAAACTCTGAGTTCTGGTTCCTGAGGTCTGCATTCTGAGTTCTGAGTGCTGAGTTCTGAATTGTGAGTTTGAGTCTGCATGCTGAACTCTGAATACTGATCACTGTATTGTGTGTTCTGATTTCTAAGTTGTCAATTCTGTGTGCTGAACTGCGAGATCTGAATACTGAATTGCCATGCTGAGTTCTGAACTCTGAATTCTGAATTCTGAGTTCTGAGTTCTGAGGCATGAATTCTCAATCCAAAGTGCTACACTCTGAGATCTGAGTTTGAATTCTGAGTTGTTAGTTCTATTTTCTGAGTTTTGAATTCTGAGATTTGAGATTTTGTTGCGCATTATGTTTTTATGAGTGCCGAGTTCTGAATTTTGAGGTCTGAATCTTGAGTACTGTATTCTGAGTTCTGAGTTCAAATTTTTCAATTGCGTTCTGAATTCTGAGTTCTGAGTTCAGAATTCTGAGTTACAAATTCTGAGTTCGCAGTTTCTAGTTCTGACTACTGAGTCCGGAATTTTGTGTTCTGAGTTCTGATCACTGAGTTCTGATAAGTGAGTTCTGAATTCTTAGCTGTGACATCTGAGTTCTGAGTTCTCATTTCTCAGTTCTGAATACTGAGTTATGAATTCTCAACTCTTAGCTCTTAGCTCTGAGTTCGGAGTTCTAAATTCTACAGTCTGTATTCTGATTTCAGAGTTGTGAATTCTGTGACCAGAATTCAGAGTTGAGATTTCTGAGTTCTGAATTCTGAGTACTGAATGTTAAGTTCTGAGTTCCGAATTCTGTGTTCCGGTTCTGAATTCGGACTTCTGAATTCTGAATTTTGAATTCTGAGATCTGTATCTCAGTTCTGATTTCTGAGTCATGGATTCTGAGTTACGTACCCTGAGTAATTGATTCTGAGTTCTGACTTCAAAGTTCTCCATTGTGTTCTGAATTCTGAGTTCTGATTTCACAATCCTGAGTTACAGTTCTGATTTCTGCGTTTTGAGTTCTGAATTGTGTGTTCTGAATTCTGAGTTCCGAATTCTAAGGTGTGAATTCTGAGTTCTGAATCATGAGTACTCCACACTGTGTTCTGACTTCTGAGAACTGAGTTCTGAATTCTGAGTTCTGTGTTCTGAATTCCGTATTCTGAGTTCCAAATTCTGATTTCTGAGTGCCAAGTTTTGAATTCTGACTTAGGATTCTGAGTTCCGAATTCTAAGGTGTGAATTCTGAGTTCTGAGTTCTGATTTCTGAGTGCTGAGAACTGAGTTCTTTGTTCTGAATTCTATGTTATGAAGTCCGTAGTCTGAGTTCCAAATACTCATTTCCCAGTTCTGATATTCGAGTTTGAATTCTGAGTTCAGAATTCTAAGGTGAGAATTCTGGGTTATGAATTCTGGATTCTGAATACTGAGTTGTGATTTCTGAGTTCTGAATTCCAAGTTCTGAGTCATCATTTCTGAATTCTGAGTTCTGAGTTATGAATTCTCAACTCTTAGTTCTGAGATCTGAGTTCGGAGTTCTAAACTGAAGCCTGTATTCTGAATTCAGAGTTGTGGATTTTGAGTTCTGAATTCTGCGTACTGAATTTTGAGTTCTGAGTTCCGAATTCTGTGTCCTGGGCTCTGAATTCGGATTTCTGAATTCTGATTTGTGAATTTTGAGAACTGAGTCTCATTTATGAATTCCTAGTCACGAATTCTGTGTGGTGAATTGTGACTTCTGAGTTCTGAAATTTCAACTCTGAGTTCTTTGTCTGAGTTAGGAGTCCGAATATCTGAGTTCTATATTCTGAAGTCTAACTATCGAGTTCTGAGTTCTGAGTTCTGAGTTCTGAGTTCTGACTTCTGAGTTCTGAGTTCTGACATCTGAGTCTTGTGTTCTGAGTTATGAATTTCAGTTCTGAAATGAGAATTCTGAGTTCAGGGTTGTAAACTCTGAGTTCTGGTTCCTGAGGTCTGCATTCTGAGTTCTGAGTGCTGAGTTCTGAATTGTGAGTTTGAGTCTGCATGCTGAACTCTGAATACTGATCACTGTATTGTGTGTTCTGATTTCTAAGTTGTCAATTCTGTGTGCTGAACTGCGAGATCTGAATACTGAGTTGCCATGCTGAGTTCTGAACTCTGAATTCTGAATTCTGAGTTCTGAGTTCTGAGGCATGAATTCTCAATCCAAAGTGCTACACTCTGAGATCTGAGTTTGAATTCTGAGTTGTTAGTTCTATTTTCTGAGTTTTGAATTCTGAGATTTGAGATTTTGTTGCGCATTATGTTTTTATGAGTGCCGAGTTCTGAATTTTGAGGTCTGAATCTGAGTACTGTATTCTGAGTTCTGAGTTCAAATTTTTCAATTGCGTTCTGAATTCTGAGTTCTGAGTTCAGAATTCTGAGTTACAAATTCTGAGTTCGCAGTTTCTAGTTCTGACTACTGAGTCCGGAATTTTGTGTTCTGAGTTCTGATCACTGAGTTCTGATAAGTGAGTTCTGAATTCTTAGCTGTGACATCTGAGTTCTGAGTTCTCATTTCTCAGTTCTGAATACTGAGTTATGAATTCTCAACTCTTAGCTCTTAGCTCTGAGTTCGGAGTTCTAAATTCTACAGTCTGTATTCTGATTTCAGAGTTGTGAATTCTGTGACCAGAATTCAGAGTTGAGATTTCTGAGTTCTGAATTCTGAGTACTGAATGTTAAGTTCTGAGTTCCGAATTCTGTGTTCCGGTTCTGAATTCGGACTTCTGAATTCTGAATTTTGAATTCTGAGATCTGTATCTCAGTTCTGATTTCTGAGTCATGGATTCTGAGTTACGTACCCTGAGTAATTGATTCTGAGTTCTGACTTCAAAGTTCTCCATTGTGTTCTGAATTCTGAGTTCTGATTTCACAATCCTGAGTTACAGTTCTGATTTCTGCGTTTTGAGTTCTGAATTGTGTGTTCTGAATTCTGAGTTCCGAATTCTAAGGTGTGAATTCTGAGTTCTGAATCATGAGTACTCCACACTGTGTTCTGAGTTCTGAGAACTGAGTTCTGAATTCTGAGTTCTGTGTTCTGAATTCCGTATTCTGAGTTCCAAATTCTGATTTCTGAGTGCCAAGTTTTGAATTCTGACTTAGGATTCTGAGTTCCGAATTCTAAGGTGTGAATTCTGAGTTCTGAGTTCTGATTTCTGAGTGCTGAGAACTGAGTTCTTTGTTCTGAATTCTATGTTATGAAGTCCGTAGTCTGAGTTCCAAATACTCATTTCCCAGTTCTGATATTCGAGTTTGAATTCTGAGTTCAGAATTCTAAGGTGAGAATTCTGGGTTATGAATTCTGGGTTCTGAATACTGAGTTGTGATTTCTGAGTTCTGAATTCCAAGTTCTGAGTCATCATTTCTGAATTCTGAGTTCTGAGTTATGAATTCTCAACTCTTAGTTCTGAGATCTGAGTTCGGAGTTCTAAACTGAAGCCTGTATTCTGAATTCAGAGTTGTGGATTTTGAGTTCTGAATTCTGCGTACTGAATTTTGAGTTCTGAGTTCCGAATTCTGTGTCCTGGGCTCTGAATTCGGATTTCTGAATTCTGATTTGTGAATTTTGAGAACTGAGTCTCATTTATGAATTCCTAGTCACGAATTCTGTGTGGTGAATTGTGACTTCTGAGTTCTGAAATTTCAACTCTGAGTTCTTTGTCTGAGTTAGGAGTCCGAATATCTGAGTTCTATATTCTGAAGTCTAACTATCGAGTTCTGAGTTCTGAGTTCTGAGTTCTGAGTTCTGACTTCTGAGTTCTGAGTTCTGACATCTGAGTCTTGTGTTCTGAGTTATGAATTTCAGTTCTGAAATGAGAATTCTGAGTTCAGGGTTGTAAACTCTGAGTTCTGGTTCCTGAGGTCTGCATTCTGAGTTCTGAGTGCTGAGTTCTGAATTGTGAGTTTGAGTCTGCATGCTGAACTCTGAATACTGATCACTGTATTGTGTGTTCTGATTTCTAAGTTGTCAATTCTGTGTGCTGAACTGCGAGATCTGAATACTGAGTTGCCATGCTGAGTTCTGAACTCTGAATTCTGAATTCTGAGTTCTGAGTTCTGAGGCATGAATTCTCAATCCAAAGTGCTACACTCTGAGATCTGAGTTTGAATTCTGAGTTGTTAGTTCTATTTTCTGAGTTTTGAATTCTGAGATTTGAGATTTTGTTGCGCATTATGTTTTTATGAGTGCCGAGTTCTGAATTTTGAGGTCTGAATCTGAGTACTGTATTCTGAGTTCTGAGTTCAAATTTTTCAATTGCGTTCTGAATTCTGAGTTCTGAGTTCAGAATTCTGAGTTACAAATTCTGAGTTCGCAGTTTCTAGTTCTGACTACTGAGTCCGGAATTTTGTGTTCTGAGTTCTGATCACTGAGTTCTGATAAGTGAGTTCTGAATTCTTAGCTGTGACATCTGAGTTCTGAGTTCTCATTTCTCAGTTCTGAATACTGAGTTATGAATTCTCAACTCTTAGCTCTTAGCTCTGAGTTCGGAGTTCTAAATTCTACAGTCTGTATTCTGATTTCAGAGTTGTGAATTCTGTGACCAGAATTCAGAGTTGAGATTTCTGAGTTCTGAATTCTGAGTACTGAATGTTAAGTTCTGAGTTCCGAATTCTGTGTTCCGGTTCTGAATTCGGACTTCTGAATTCTGAATTTTGAATTCTGAGATCTGTATCTCAGTTCTGATTTCTGAGTCATGGATTCTGAGTTACGTACCCTGAGTAATTGATTCTGAGTTCTGACTTCAAAGTTCTCCATTGCGTTCTGAATTCTGAGTTCTGATTTCACAATCCTGAGTTACAGTTCTGATTTCTGCGTTTTGAGTTCTGAATTGTGTGTTCTGAATTCTGAGTTCCGAATTCTAAGGTGTGAATTCTGAGTTCTGAATCATGAGTACTCCACACTGTGTTCTGAGTTCTGAGAACTGAGTTCTGAATTCTGAGTTCTGTGTTCTGAATTCCGTATTCTGAGTTCCAAATTCTGATTTCTGAGTGCCAAGTTTTGAATTCTGACTTAGGATTCTGAGTTCCGAATTCTAAGGTGTGAATTCTGAGTTCTGAGTTCTGATTTCTGAGTGCTGAGAACTGAGTTCTTTGTTCTGAATTCTATGTTATGAAGTCCGTAGTCTGAGTTCCAAATACTCATTTCCCAGTTCTGATATTCGAGTTTGAATTCTGAGTTCAGAATTCTAAGGTGAGAATTCTGGGTTATGAATTCTGGGTTCTGAATACTGAGTTGTGATTTCTGAGTTCTGAATTCCAAGTTCTGAGTCATCATTTCTGAATTCTGAGTTCTGAGTTATGAATTCTCAACTCTTAGTTCTGAGATCTGAGTTCGGAGTTCTAAACTGAAGCCTGTATTCTGAATTCAGAGTTGTGGATTTTGAGTTCTGAATTCTGCGTACTGAATTTTGAGTTCTGAGTTCCGAATTCTGTGTCCTGGGCTCTGAATTCGGATTTCTGAATTCTGATTTGTGAATTTTGAGAACTGAGTCTCATTTATGAATTCCTAGTCACGAATTCTGTGTGGTGAATTGTGACTTCTGAGTTCTGAAATTTCAACTCTGAGTTCTTTGTCTGAGTTAGGAGTCCGAATATCTGAGTTCTATATTCTGAAGTCTAACTATCGAGTTCTGAGTTCTGAGTTCTGACTTCTGACTTCTGACTTCTGAGTTCTGAGTTCTGACATCTGAGTCTTGTGTTCTGAGTTATGAATTTCAGTTCTGAAATGAGAATTCTGAGTTCAGGGTTGTAAACTCTGAGTTCTGGTTCCTGAGGTCTGCATTCTGAGTTCTGAGTGCTGAGTTCTGAATTGTGAGTTTGAGTCTGCATGCTGAACTCTGAATACTGATCACTGTATTGTGTGTTCTGATTTCTAAGTTGTCAATTCTGTGTGCTGAACTGCGAGATCTGAATACTGAGTTGCCATGCTGAGTTCTGAACTCTGAATTCTGAATTCTGAGTTCTGAGTTCTGAGGCATGAATTCTCAATCCAAAGTGCTACACTCTGAGATCTGAGTTTGAATTCTGAGTTGTTAGTTCTATTTTCTGAGTTTTGAATTCTGAGATTTGAGATTTTGTTGCGCATTATGTTTTTATGAGTGCCGAGTTCTGAATTTTGAGGTCTGAATCTTGAGTACTGTATTCTGAGTTCTGAGTTCAAATTTTTCAATTGCGTTCTGAATTCTGAGTTCTGAGTTCAGAATTCTGAGTTACAAATTCTGAGTTCGCAGTTTCTAGTTCTGACTACTGAGTCCGGAATTTTGTGTTCTGAGTTCTGATCACTGAGTTCTGATAAGTGAGTTCTGAATTCTTAGCTGTGACATCTGAGTTCTGAGTTCTCATTTCTCAGTTCTGAATACTGAGTTATGAATTCTCAACTCTTAGCTCTTAGCTCTGAGTTCGGAGTTCTAAATTCTACAGTCTGTATTCTGATTTCAGAGTTGTGAATTCTGTGACCAGAATTCAGAGTTGAGATTTCTGAGTTCTGAATTCTGAGTACTGAATGTTAAGTTCTGAGTTCCGAATTCTGTGTTCCGGTTCTGAATTCGGACTTCTGAATTCTGAATTTTGAATTCTGAGATCTGTATCTCAGTTCTGATTTCTGAGTCATGGATTCTGAGTTACGTACCCTGAGTAATTGATTCTGAGTTCTGACTTCAAAGTTCTCCATTGTGTTCTGAATTCTGAGTTCTGATTTCACAATCCTGAGTTACAGTTCTGATTTCTGCGTTTTGAGTTCTGAATTGTGTGTTCTGAATTCTGAGTTCCGAATTCTAAGGTGTGAATTCTGAGTTCTGAATCATGAGTACTCCACACTGTGTTCTGACTTCTGAGAACTGAGTTCTGAATTCTGAGTTCTGTGTTCTGAATTCCGTATTCTGAGTTCCAAATTCTGATTTCTGAGTGCCAAGTTTTGAATTCTGACTTAGGATTCTGAGTTCCGAATTCTAAGGTGTGAATTCTGAGTTCTGAGTTCTGATTTCTGAGTGCTGAGAACTGAGTTCTTTGTTCTGAATTCTATGTTATGAAGTCCGTAGTCTGAGTTCCAAATACTCATTTCCCAGTTCTGATATTCGAGTTTGAATTCTGAGTTCAGAATTCTAAGGTGAGAATTCTGGGTTATGAATTCTGGGTTCTGAATACTGAGTTGTGATTTCTGAGTTCTGAATTCCAAGTTCTGAGTCATCATTTCTGAATTCTGAGTTCTGAGTTATGAATTCTCAACTCTTAGTTCTGAGATCTGAGTTCGGAGTTCTAAACTGAAGCCTGTATTCTGAATTCAGAGTTGTGGATTTTGAGTTCTGAATTCTGCGTACTGAATTTTGAGTTCTGAGTTCCGAATTCTGTGTCCTGGGCTCTGAATTCGGATTTCTGAATTCTGATTTGTGAATTTTGAGAACTGAGTCTCATTTATGAATTCCTAGTCACGAATTCTGTGTGGTGAATTGTGACTTCTGAGTTCTGAAATTTCAACTCTGAGTTCTTTGTCTGAGTTAGGAGTCCGAATATCTGAGTTCTATATTCTGAAGTCTAACTATCGAGTTCTGAGTTCTGAGTTCTGAGTTCTGAGTTCTGACTTCTGAGTTCTGAGTTCTGACATCTGAGTCTTGTGTTCTGAGTTATGAATTTCAGTTCTGAAATGAGAATTCTGAGTTCAGGGTTGTAAACTCTGAGTTCTGGTTCCTGAGGTCTGCATTCTGAGTTCTGAGTGCTGAGTTCTGAATTGTGAGTTTGAGTCTGCATGCTGAACTCTGAATACTGATCACTGTATTGTGTGTTCTGATTTCTAAGTTGTCAATTCTGTGTGCTGAACTGCGAGATCTGAATACTGAGTTGTCATGCTGAGTTCTGAACTCTGAATTCTGAATTCTGAGTTCTGAGTTCTGAGGCATGAATTCTCAATCCAAAGTGCTACACTCTGAGATCTGAGTTTCAATTCTGAGTTGTTAGTTCTATTTTCTGAGTTTTGAATTCTGAGATTTGAGATTTTGTTGTGCATTATGTTTTTATGAGTGCCGAGTTCTGAATTTTGAGGTCTGAATCTTGAGTACTGTATTCTGAGTTCTGAGTTCAAATTTTTCAATTGCGTTCTGAATTCTGAGTTCTGAGTTCAGAATTCTGAGTTACAAATTCTGAGTTCGCAGTTTCTAGTTCTGACTACTGAGTCCGGAATTTTGTGTTCTGAGTTCTGATCACTGAGTTCTGATAAGTGAGTTCTGAATTCTTAGCTGTGACATCTGAGTTCTGAGTTCTCATTTCTCAGTTCTGAATACTGAGTTATGAATTCTCAACTCTTAGCTCTTAGCTCTGAGTTCGGAGTTCTAAATTCTACAGTCTGTATTCTGATTTCAGAGTTGTGAATTCTGTGACCAGAATTCAGAGTTGAGATTTCTGAGTTCTGAATTCTGAGTACTGAATGTTAAGTTCTGAGTTCCGAATTCTGTGTTCCGGTTCTGAATTCGGACTTCTGAATTCTGAATTTTGAATTCTGAGATCTGTATCTCAGTTCTGATTTCTGAGTCATGGATTCTGAGTTACGTACCCTGAGTAATTGATTCTGAGTTCTGACTTCAAAGTTCTCCATTGTGTTCTGAATTCTGAGTTCTGATTTCACAATCCTGAGTTACAGTTCTGATTTCTGCGTTTTGAGTTCTGAATTGTGTGTTCTGAATTCTGAGTTCCGAATTCTAAGGTGTGAATTCTGAGTTCTGAATCATGAGTACTCCACACTGTGTTCTGACTTCTGAGAACTGAGTTCTGAATTCTGAGTTCTGTGTTCTGAATTCCGTATTCTGAGTTCCAAATTCTGATTTCTGAGTGCCAAGTTTTGAATTCTGACTTAGGATTCTGAGTTCCGAATTCTAAGGTGTGAATTCTGAGTTCTGAGTTCTGATTTCTGAGTGCTGAGAACTGAGTTCTTTGTTCTGAATTCTATGTTATGAAGTCCGTAGTCTGAGTTCCAAATACTCATTTCCCAGTTCTGATATTCGAGTTTGAATTCTGAGTTCAGAATTCTAAGGTGAGAATTCTGGGTTATGAATTCTGGGTTCTGAATACTGAGTTGTGATTTCTGAGTTCTGAATTCCAAGTTCTGAGTCATCATTTCTGAATTCTGAGTTCTGAGTTATGAATTCTCAACTCTTAGTTCTGAGATCTGAGTTCGGAGTTCTAAACTGAAGCCTGTATTCTGAATTCAGAGTTGTGGATTTTGAGTTCTGAATTCTGCGTACTGAATTTTGAGTTCTGAGTTCCGAATTCTGTGTCCTGGGCTCTGAATTCGGATTTCTGAATTCTGATTTGTGAATTTTGAGAACTGAGTCTCATTTATGAATTCCTAGTCACGAATTCTGTGTGGTGAATTGTGACTTCTGAGTTCTGAAATTTCAACTCTGAGTTCTTTGTCTGAGTTAGGAGTCCGAATATCTGAGTTCTATATTCTGAAGTCTAACTATCGAGTTCTGAGTTCTGAGTTCTGACTTCTGACTTCTGACTTCTGAGTTCTGAGTTCTGACATCTGAGTCTTGTGTTCTGAGTTATGAATTTCAGTTCTGAAATGAGAATTCTGAGTTCAGGGTTGTAAACTCTGAGTTCTGGTTCCTGAGGTCTGCATTCTGAGTTCTGAGTGCTGAGTTCTGAATTGTGAGTTTGAGTCTGCATGCTGAACTCTGAATACTGATCACTGTATTGTGTGTTCTGATTTCTAAGTTGTCAATTCTGTGTGCTGAACTGCGAGATCTGAATACTGAATTGCCATGCTGAGTTCTGAACTCTGAATTCTGAATTCTGAGTTCTGAGTTCTGAGGCATGAATTCTCAATCCAAAGTGCTACACTCTGAGATCTGAGTTTGAATTCTGAGTTGTTAGTTCTATTTTCTGAGTTTTGAATTCTGAGATTTGAGATTTTGTTGCGCATTATGTTTTTATGAGTGCCGAGTTCTGAATTTTGAGGTCTGAATCTTGAGTACTGTATTCTGAGTTCTGAGTTCAAATTTTTCAATTGCGTTCTGAATTCTGAGTTCTGAGTTCAGAATTCTGAGTTACAAATTCTGAGTTCGCAGTTTCTAGTTCTGACTACTGAGTCCGGAATTTTGTGTTCTGAGTTCTGATCACTGAGTTCTGATAAGTGAGTTCTGAATTCTTAGCTGTGACATCTGAGTTCTGAGTTCTCATTTCTCAGTTCTGAATACTGAGTTATGAATTCTCAACTCTTAGCTCTTAGCTCTGAGTTCGGAGTTCTAAATTCTACAGTCTGTATTCTGATTTCAGAGTTGTGAATTCTGTGACCAGAATTCAGAGTTGAGATTTCTGAGTTCTGAATTCTGAGTACTGAATGTTAAGTTCTGAGTTCCGAATTCTGTGTTCCGGTTCTGAATTCGGACTTCTGAATTCTGAATTTTGAATTCTGAGATCTGTATCTCAGTTCTGATTTCTGAGTCATGGATTCTGAGTTACGTACCCTGAGTAATTGATTCTGAGTTCTGACTTCAAAGTTCTCCATTGTGTTCTGAATTCTGAGTTCTGATTTCACAATCCTGAGTTACAGTTCTGATTTCTGCGTTTTGAGTTCTGAATTGTGTGTTCTGAATTCTGAGTTCCGAATTCTAAGGTGTGAATTCTGAGTTCTGAATCATGAGTACTCCACACTGTGTTCTGACTTCTGAGAACTGAGTTCTGAATTCTGAGTTCTGTGTTCTGAATTCCGTATTCTGAGTTCCAAATTCTGATTTCTGAGTGCCAAGTTTTGAATTCTGACTTAGGATTCTGAGTTCCGAATTCTAAGGTGTGAATTCTGAGTTCTGAGTTCTGATTTCTGAGTGCTGAGAACTGAGTTCTTTGTTCTGAATTCTATGTTATGAAGTCCGTAGTCTGAGTTCCAAATACTCATTTCCCAGTTCTGATATTCGAGTTTGAATTCTGAGTTCAGAATTCTAAGGTGAGAATTCTGGGTTATGAATTCTGGATTCTGAATACTGAGTTGTGATTTCTGAGTTCTGAATTCCAAGTTCTGAGTCATCATTTCTCAGTTCTGAATACTGAGTTATGAATTCTCAACTCTTAGTTCTGAGATCTGAGTTCGGAGTTCTAAACTGAAGCCTGTATTCTGAATTCAGAGTTGTGGATTTTGAGTTCTGAATTCTGCGTACTGAATTTTGAGTTCTGAGTTCCGAATTCTGTGTCCTGGGCTCTGAATTCGGATTTCTGAATTCTGATTTGTGAATTTTGAGAACTGAGTCTCATTTATGAATTCCTAGTCACGAATTCTGTGTGGTGAATTGTGACTTCTGAGTTCTGAAATTTCAACTCTGAGTTCTTTGTCTGAGTTAGGAGTCCGAATATCTGAGTTCTATATTCTGAAGTCTAACTATCGAGTTCTGAGTTCTGAGTTCTGAGTTCTGAGTTCTGACTTCTGAGTTCTGAGTTCTGACATCTGAGTCTTGTGTTCTGAGTTATGAATTTCAGTTCTGAAATGAGAATTCTGAGTTCAGGGTTGTAAACTCTGAGTTCTGGTTCCTGAGGTCTGCATTCTGAGTTCTGAGTGCTGAGTTCTGAATTGTGAGTTTGAGTCTGCATGCTGAACTCTGAATACTGATCACTGTATTGTGTGTTCTGATTTCTAAGTTGTCAATTCTGTGTGCTGAACTGCGAGATCTGAATACTGAGTTGTCATGCTGAGTTCTGAACTCTGAATTCTGAATTCTGAGTTCTGAGTTCTGAGGCATGAATTCTCAATCCAAAGTGCTACACTCTGAGATCTGAGTTTGAATTCTGAGTTGTTAGTTCTATTTTCTGAGTTTTGAATTCTGAGATTTGAGATTTTGTTGCGCATTATGTTTTTATGAGTGCCGAGTTCTGAATTTTGAGGTCTGAATCTTGAGTACTGTATTCTGAGTTCTGAGTTCAAATTTTTCAATTGCGTTCTGAATTCTGAGTTCTGAGTTCAGAATTCTGAGTTACAAATTCTGAGTTCGCAGTTTCTAGTTCTGACTACTGAGTCCGGAATTTTGTGTTCTGAGTTCTGATCACTGAGTTCTGATAAGTGAGTTCTGAATTCTTAGCTGTGACATCTGAGTTCTGAGTTCTCATTTCTCAGTTCTGAATACTGAGTTATGAATTCTCAACTCTTAGCTCTTAGCTCTGAGTTCGGAGTTCTAAATTCTACAGTCTGTATTCTGATTTCAGAGTTGTGAATTCTGTGACCAGAATTCAGAGTTGAGATTTCTGAGTTCTGAATTCTGAGTACTGAATGTTAAGTTCTGAGTTCCGAATTCTGTGTTCCGGTTCTGAATTCGGACTTCTGAATTCTGAATTTTGAATTCTGAGATCTGTATCTCAGTTCTGATTTCTGAGTCATGGATTCTGAGTTACGTACCCTGAGTAATTGATTCTGAGTTCTGACTTCAAAGTTCTCCATTGTGTTCTGAATTCTGAGTTCTGATTTCACAATCCTGAGTTACAGTTCTGATTTCTGCGTTTTGAGTTCTGAATTGTGTGTTCTGAATTCTGAGTTCCGAATTCTAAGGTGTGAATTCTGAGTTCTGAATCATGAGTACTCCACACTGTGTTCTGACTTCTGAGAACTGAGTTCTGAATTCTGAGTTCTGTGTTCTGAATTCCGTATTCTGAGTTCCAAATTCTGATTTCTGAGTGCCAAGTTTTGAATTCTGACTTAGGATTCTGAGTTCCGAATTCTAAGGTGTGAATTCTGAGTTCTGAGTTCTGATTTCTGAGTGCTGAGAACTGAGTTCTTTGTTCTGAATTCTATGTTATGAAGTCCGTAGTCTGAGTTCCAAATACTCATTTCCCAGTTCTGATATTCGAGTTTGAATTCTGAGTTCAGAATTCTAAGGTGAGAATTCTGGGTTATGAATTCTGGGTTCTGAATACTGAGTTGTGATTTCTGAGTTCTGAATTCCAAGTTCTGAGTCATCATTTCTGAATTCTGAGTTCTGAGTTATGAATTCTCAACTCTTAGTTCTGAGATCTGAGTTCGGAGTTCTAAACTGAAGCCTGTATTCTGAATTCAGAGTTGTGGATTTTGAGTTCTGAATTCTGCGTACTGAATTTTGAGTTCTGAGTTCCGAATTCTGTGTCCTGGGCTCTGAATTCGGATTTCTGAATTCTGATTTGTGAATTTTGAGAACTGAGTCTCATTTATGAATTCCTAGTCACGAATTCTGTGTGGTGAATTGTGACTTCTGAGTTCTGAAATTTCAACTCTGAGTTCTTTGTCTGAGTTAGGAGTCCGAATATCTGAGTTCTATATTCTGAAGTCTAACTATCGAGTTCTGAGTTCTGAGTTCTGACTTCTGACTTCTGACTTCTGAGTTCTGACATCTGAGTCTTGTGTTCTGAGTTATGAATTTCAGTTCTGAAATGAGAATTCTGAGTTCAGGGTTGTAAACTCTGAGTTCTGGTTCCTGAGGTCTGCATTCTGAGTTCTGAGTGCTGAGTTCTGAATTATGAGTTTGAGTCTGCATGCTGAACTCTGAATACTGATCACTGTATTGTGTGTTCTGATTTCTAAGTTGTCAATTCTGTGTGCTGAACTGCGAGATCTGAATACTGAGTTGTCATGCTGAGTTCTGAACTCTGAATTCTGAATTCTGAGTTCTGAGTTCTGAGGCATGAATTCTCAATCCCAAGTGCTACACTCTGAGATCTGAGTTTGAATTCTGAGTTGTTAATTCTATTTTCTGAGTTTTGAATTCTGAGATTTGAGATTTTGTTGTGCATTATGTTTTTATGAGTGCCGAGTTCTGAATTTTGAGGTCTGAATCTTGAGTACTGTATTCTGAGTTCTGAGTTCAAATTTTTCAATTGCGTTCTGAATTCTGAGTTCTGAGTTCAGAATTCTGAGTTACAAATTCTGAGTTCGCAGTTTCTAGTTCTGACTACTGAGTCCGGAATTTTGTGTTCTGAGTTCTGATCACTGAGTTCTGATAAGTGAGTTCTGAATTCTTAGCTGTGACATCTGAGTTCTGAGTTCTCATTTCTCAGTTCTGAATACTGAGTTATGAATTCTCAACTCTTAGCTCTTAGCTCTGAGTTCGGAGTTCTAAATTCTACAGTCTGTATTCTGATTTCAGAGTTGTGAATTCTGTGACCAGAATTCAGAGTTGAGATTTCTGAGTTCTGAATTCTGAGTACTGAATTTTAAGTTCTGAGTTCCGAATTCTGTGTTCCAGTTCTGAATTCGGACTTCTGAATTCTGAATTTTGAATTCTGAGATCTGTATCTCAGTTCTGATTTCTGAGTCATGGATTTTGAGTTACGTACCCTGAGTAATTGATTCTGAGTTCTGACTTCAAAGTTCTCCATTGCGTTCTGAATTCTGAGTTCTGATTTCACAATCCTGAGTTACAGTTCTGATTTCTGCGTTTTGAGTTCTGAATTGTGTGTTCTGAATTCTGAGTTCCGAATTCTAAGGTGTGAATTCTGAGTTCTGAATCATGAGTACTCCACACTGTGTTCTGAGTTCTGAGAACTGAGTTCTGAATTCTGAGTTCTGTGTTCTGAATTCCGTATTCTGAGTTCCAAATTCTGATTTCTGAGTGCCAAGTTTTGAATTCTGACTTAGGATTCTGAGTTCCGAATTCTAAGGTGTGAATTCTGAGTTCTGAGTTCTGATTTCTGAGTGCTGAGAACTGAGTTCTTTGTTCTGAATTCTAAGTTATGAAGTCCGTAGTCTGAGTTCCAAATACTCATTTCCCAGTTCTGATATTCGAGTTTGAATTCTGAGTTCAGAATTCTAAGGTGAGAATTCTGGGTTATGAATTCTGGGTTCTGAATACTGAGTTGTGATTTCTGAGTTCTGAATTCCAAGTTCTGAGTCATCATTTCTGAATTCTGAGTTCTGAGTTATGAATTCTCAACTCTTAGTTCTGAGATCTGAGTTCGGAGTTCTAAACTGAAGCCTGTATTCTGAATTCAGAGTTGTGGATTCAGAGATCAGCATTCAGAGTTGTGAGTTCTGAGTTCCGAATTCTGCGTACTGAATTTTGAGTTCTGAGTTCCGAATTCTGTGTCCTGGGCTCTGAATTCGGATTTCTGAATTCTGATTTGTGAATTTTGAGAACTGAGTCTCATTTATGAATTCCTAGTCACGAATTCTGTGTGGTGAATTGTGACTTCTGAGTTCTGAAATTTCAACTCTGAGTTCTTTGTCTGAGTTAGGAGTCCGAATATCTGAGTTCTATATTCTGAAGTCTAACTATCGAGTTCTGAGTTCTGAGTTCTGAGTTCTGAGTTCTGAGTTCTGAGTTCTGAGTTCTGAGTTCTGAGATTTGAGTCTTGTGTTCTTAGTTATGAATTTCAGTTCTGAAATGAGAATTCTGAGTTCAGGGTTGTAAACTCTGAGTTCTGGTTCCTGAGGTCTGCATTCTGAGTTCTGAGTGCTGAGTTCTGAATTGTGAGTTTGAGTCTGCATGCTGAACTCTGAATACTGATCACTGTATTGTGTGTTCTGATTTCTAAGTTGTCAATTCTGTGTGCTGAACTGCGAGATCTGAATACTGAGTTGTCATGCTGAGTTCTGAACTCTGAATTCTGAATTCTGAGTTCTGACTTCTGAGGCATGAATTCTCAATCCAAAGTGCTACACTCTGAGATCTGAGTTTGAATTCTGAGTTGTTAGTTCTATTTTCTGAGTTTTGAATTCTGAGATTTGAGATTTTGTTGCGCATTATGTTTTTATGAGTGCCGAGTTCTGAATTTTGAGGTCTGAATCTTGAGTACTGTATTCTGAGTTCTGAGTTCAAATTTTTCAATTGCGTTCTGAATTCTGAGTTCTGAGTTCAGAATTCTGAGTTACAAATTCTGAGTTCGCAGTTTCTAGTTCTGACTACTGAGTCCGGAATTTTGTGTTCTGAGTTCTGATCACTGAGTTCTGATAAGTGAGTTCTGAATTCTTAGCTGTGACATCTGAGTTCTGAGTTCTCATTTCTCAGTTCTGAATACTGAGTTATGAATTCTCAACTCTTAGCTCTTAGCTCTGAGTTCGGAGTTCTAAATTCTACAGTCTGTATTCTGATTTCAGAGTTGTGAATTCTGTGACCAGAATTCAGAGTTGAGATTTCTGAGTTCTGAATTCTGAGTACTGAATGTTAAGTTCTGAGTTCCGAATTCTGTGTTCCGGTTCTGAATTCGGACTTCTGAATTCTGAATTTTGAATTCTGAGATCTGTATCTCAGTTCTGATTTCTGAGTCGTGGATTCTGAGTTACGTACCCTGAGTAATTGATTCTGAGTTCTGACTTCAAAGTTCTCCATTGCGTTCTGAATTCTGAGTTCTGATTTCACAATCCTGAGTTACAGTTCTGATTTCTGCGTTTTGAGTTCTGAATTGTGTGTTCTGAATTCTGAGTTCCGAATTCTAAGGTGTGAATTCTGAGTTCTGAATCATGAGTACTCCACACTGTGTTCTGAGTTCTGAGAACTGAGTTCTGAATTCTGAGTTCTGTGTTCTGAATTCCGTATTCTGAGTTCCAAATTCTGATTTCTGAGTGCCAAGTTTTGAATTCTGACTTAGGATTCTGAGTTCCGAATTCTAAGGTGTGAATTCTGAGTTCTGAGTTCTGATTTCTGAGTGCTGAGAACTGAGTTCTTTGTTCTGAATTCTAAGTTATGAAGTCCGTAGTCTGAGTTCCAAATACTCATTTCCCAGTTCTGATATTCGAGTTTGAATTCTGAGTTCAGAATTCTAAGGTGAGAATTCTGGGTTATGAATTCTGGGTTCTGAATACTGAGTTGTGATTTCTGAGTTCTGAATTCCAAGTTCTGAGTCATCATTTCTGAATTCTGAGTTCTGAGTTATGAATTCTCAACTCTTAGTTCTGAGATCTGAGTTCGGAGTTCTAAACTGAAGCCTGTATTCTGAATTCAGAGTTGTGGATTCTGAGATAAGCATTCAGAGTTGTGAGTTCTGAGTTCTGAATTCTGCGTACTGAATTTTGAGTTCTGAGTTCCGAATTCTGTGTCCTCGGCTCTGAATTCGGATTTCTGAATTCTGATTTGTGAATTTTGAGAACTGAGTCTCATTTATGAATTCCTAGTCACGAATTCTGTGTGGTGAATTGTGACTTCTGAGTTCTGAAATTTCAACTCTGAGTTCTTTGTCTGAGTTAGGAGTCCGAATATCTGAGTTCTATATTCTGAAGTCTAACTATCGAGTTCTGAGTTCTGAGTTCTGAGTTCTGAGTTCTGAGTTCTGAGATCTGAGTCTTGTGTTCTTAGTTATGAATTTCAGTTCTGAAATGAGAATTCTGAGTTCAGGGTTGTAAACTCTGAGTTCTGGTTCCTGAGGTCTGCATTCTGAGTTCTGAGTGCTGAGTTCTGAATTGTGAGTTTGAGTCTGCATGCTGAACTCTGAATACTGATCACTGTATTGTGTGTTCTGATTTCTAAGTTGTCAATTCTGTGTGCTGAACTGCGAGATCTGAATACTGAGTTGTCATGCTGAGTTCTGAACTCTGAATTCTGAATTCTGAGTTCTGAGTTCTGAGGCATGAATTCTCAATCCAAAGTGCTACACTCTGAGATCTGAGTTTGAATTCTGAGTTGTTAGTTCTATTTTCTGAGTTTGGAATTCTGAGATTTGAGATTTTGTTGTGCATTATGTTTTTATGAGTGCCGAGTTCTGAATTTTGAGGTCTGAATCTTGAGTACTGTATTCTGAGTTCTGAGTTCAAATTTTTCAATTGCGTTCTGAATTCTGAGTTCTGAGTTCAGAATTCTGAGTTACAAATTCTGAGTTCGCAGTTTCTAGTTCTGACTACTGAGTCCGGAATTTTGTGTTCTGAGTTCTGATCACTGAGTTCTGATAAGTGAGTTCTGAATTCTTAGCTGTGACATCTGAGTTCTGAGTTCTCATTTCTCAGTTCTGAATACTGAGTTATGAATTCTCAACTCTTAGCTCTTAGCTCTGAGTTCGGAGTTCTAAATTCTACAGTCTGTATTCTGATTTCAGAGTTGTGAATTCTGTGACCAGAATTCAGAGTTGAGATTTCTGAGTTCTGAATTCTGAGCACTGAATTTTAAGGTCTGAGTTCCGAATTCTGTGTTCCGGCTCTGAATTCGGACTTCTGAATTCTGAATTTTGAATTCTGAGATCTGTATCTCAGTTCTGATTTCTGAGTCGTGGATTTTGAGTTACGTACCCTGAGTAATTGATTCTGAGTTCTGACTTCAAAGTTCTCCATTGCGTTCTGAATTCTGAGTTCTGATTTCACAATCCTGAGTTACAGTTCCGATTTCTGCGTTTTGAGTTCTGAATTGTGTGTTCTGAATTCTGAGTTCCGAATTCTAAGGTGTGAATTCTGAGTTCTGAATCATGAGTACTCCACACTGTGTTCTGAGTTCTGAGAACTGAGTTCTGAATTCTGAGTTCTGTGTTCTGAATTCCGTATTCTGAGTTCCAAATTCTGATTTCTGAGTGCCAAGTTTTGAATTCTGACTTAGGATTCTGAGTTCCGAATTCTAAGGTGTGAATTCTGAGTTCTGAGTTCTGATTTCTGAGTGCTGAGAACTGAGTTCTTTGTTCTGAATTCTAAGTTATGAAGTCCGTAGTCTGAGTTCCAAATACTCATTTCCCAGTTCTGATATTCGAGTTTGAATTCTGAGTTCAGAATTCTAAGGTGAGAATTCTGGGTTATGAATTCTGGGTTCTGAATACTGAGTTGTGATTTCTGAGTTCTGAATTCCAAGTTCTGAGTCATCATTTCTGAATTCTGAGTTCTGAGTTATGAATTCTCAACTCTTAGTTCTGAGATCTGAGTTCGGAGTTCTAAACTGAAGCCTGTATTCTGAATTCAGAGTTGTGGATTTTGAGTTCTGAATTCTGCGTACTGAATTTTGAGTTCTGAGTTCCGAATTCTGTGTCCTGGGCTCTGAATTCGGATTTCTGAATTCTGATTTGTGAATTTTGAGAACTGAGTCTCATTTATGAATTCCTAGTCACGAATTCTGTGTGGTGAATTGTGACTTCTGAGTTCTGAAATTTCAACTCTGAGTTCTTTGTCTGAGTTAGGAGTCCGAATATCTGAGTTCTATATTCTGAAGTCTAACTATCGAGTTCTGAGTTCTGAGTTCTGAGTTCTGACTTCTGACTTCTGAGTTCTGACATCTGAGTCTTGTGTTCTGAGTTATGAATTTCAGTTCTGAAATGAGAATTCTGAGTTCAGGGTTGTAAACTCTGAGTTCTGGTTCCTGAGGTCTGCATTCTGAGTTCTGAGTGCTGAGTTCTGAATTGTGAGTTTGAGTCTGCATGCTGAACTCTGAATACTGATCACTGTATTGTGTGTTCTGATTTCTAAGTTGTCAATTCTGTGTGCTGAACTGCGAGATCTGAATACTGAGTTGTCATGCTGAGTTCTGAACTCTGAATTCTGAATTCTGAGTTCTGAGTTCTGAGGCATGAATTCTCAATCCAAAGTGCTACACTCTGAGATCTGAGTTTGAATTCTGAGTTGTTAATTCTATTTTCTGAGTTTTGAATTCTGAGATTTGAGATTTTGTTGTGCATTATGTTTTTATGAGTGCCGAGTTCTGAATTTTGAGGTCTGAATCTTGAGTACTGTATTCTGAGTTCTGAGTTCAAATTTTTCAATTGCGTTCTGAATTCTGAGTTCTGAGTTCAGAATTCTGAGTTACAAATTCTGAGTTCGCAGTTTCTAGTTCTGACTACTGAGTCCGGAATTTTGTGTTCTGAGTTCTGATCACTGAGTTCTGATAAGTGAGTTCTGAATTCTTAGCTGTGACATCTGAGTTCTGAGTTCTCATTTCTCAGTTCTGAATACTGAGTTATGAATTCTCAACTCTTAGCTCTTAGCTCTGAGTTCGGAGTTCTAAATTCTACAGTCTGTATTCTGATTTCAGAGTTGTGAATTCTGTGACCAGAATTCAGAGTTGAGATTTCTGAGTTCTGAATTCTGAGTACTGAATTTTAAGTTCTGAGTTCCGAATTCTGTGTTCCAGTTCTGAATTCGGACTTCTGAATTCTGAATTTTGAATTCTGAGATCTGTATCTCAGTTCTGATTTCTGAGTCATGGATTTTGAGTTACGTACCCTGAGTAATTGATTCTGAGTTCTGACTTCAAAGTTCTCCATTGCGTTCTGAATTCTGAGTTCTGATTTCACAATCCTGAGTTACAGTTCTGATTTCTGCGTTTTGAGTTCTGAATTGTGTGTTCTGAATTCTGAGTTCCGAATTCTAAGGTGTGAATTCTGAGTTCTGAATCATGAGTACTCCACACTGTGTTCTGAGTTCTGAGAACTGAGTTCTGAATTCTGAGTTCTGTGTTCTGAATTCCGTATTCTGAGTTCCAAATTCTGATTTCTGAGTGCCAAGTTTTGAATTCTGACTTAGGATTCTGAGTTCCGAATTCTAAGGTGTGAATTCTGAGTTCTGAGTTCTGATTTCTGAGTGCTGAGAACTGAGTTCTTTGTTCTGAATTCTAAGTTATGAAGTCCGTAGTCTGAGTTCCAAATACTCATTTCCCAGTTCTGATATTCGAGTTTGAATTCTGAGTTCAGAATTCTAAGGTGAGAATTCTGGGTTATGAATTCTGGGTTCTGAATACTGAGTTGTGATTTCTGAGTTCTGAATTCCAAGTTCTGAGTCATCATTTCTGAATTCTGAGTTCTGAGTTATGAATTCTCAACTCTTAGTTCTGAGATCTGAGTTCGGAGTTCTAAACTGAAGCCTGTATTCTGAATTCAGAGTTGTGGATTCAGAGATCAGCATTCAGAGTTGTGAGTTCTGAGTTCCGAATTCTGCGTACTGAATTTTGAGTTCTGAGTTCCGAATTCTGTGTCCTGGGCTCTGAATTCGGATTTCTGAATTCTGATTTGTGAATTTTGAGAACTGAGTCTCATTTATGAATTCCTAGTCACGAATTCTGTGTGGTGAATTGTGACTTCTGAGTTCTGAAATTTCAACTCTGAGTTCTTTGTCTGAGTTAGGAGTCCGAATATCTGAGTTCTATATTCTGAAGTCTAACTATCGAGTTCTGAGTTCTGAGTTCTGAGTTCTGACTTCTGAGTTCTGAGTTCTGAGTTCTGAGTTCTGAGATTTGAGTCTTGTGTTCTTAGTTATGAATTTCAGTTCTGAAATGAGAATTCTGAGTTCAGGGTTGTAAACTCTGAGTTCTGGTTCCTGAGGTCTGCATTCTGAGTTCTGAGTGCTGAGTTCTGAATTGTGAGTTTGAGTCTGCATGCTGAACTCTGAATACTGATCACTGTATTGTGTGTTCTGATTTCTAAGTTGTCAATTCTGTGTGCTGAACTGCGAGATCTGAATACTGAGTTGTCATGCTGAGTTCTGAACTCTGAATTCTGAATTCTGAGTTCTGACTTCTGAGGCATGAATTCTCAATCCAAAGTGCTACACTCTGAGATCTGAGTTTGAATTCTGAGTTGTTAGTTCTATTTTCTGAGTTTTGAATTCTGAGATTTGAGATTTTGTTGCGCATTATGTTTTTATGAGTGCCGAGTTCTGAATTTTGAGGTCTGAATCTTGAGTACTGTATTCTGAGTTCTGAGTTCAAATTTTTCAATTGCGTTCTGAATTCTGAGTTCTGAGTTCAGAATTCTGAGTTACAAATTCTGAGTTCGCAGTTTCTAGTTCTGACTACTGAGTCCGGAATTTTGTGTTCTGAGTTCTGATCACTGAGTTCTGATAAGTGAGTTCTGAATTCTTAGCTGTGACATCTGAGTTCTGAGTTCTCATTTCTCAGTTCTGAATACTGAGTTATGAATTCTCAACTCTTAGCTCTTAGCTCTGAGTTCGGAGTTCTAAATTCTACAGTCTGTATTCTGATTTCAGAGTTGTGAATTCTGTGACCAGAATTCAGAGTTGAGATTTCTGAGTTCTGAATTCTGAGTACTGAATGTTAAGTTCTGAGTTCCGAATTCTGTGTTCCGGTTCTGAATTCGGACTTCTGAATTCTGAATTTTGAATTCTGAGATCTGTATCTCAGTTCTGATTTCTGAGTCGTGGATTCTGAGTTACGTACCCTGAGTAATTGATTCTGAGTTCTGACTTCAAAGTTCTCCATTGCGTTCTGAATTCTGAGTTCTGATTTCACAATCCTGAGTTACAGTTCTGATTTCTGCGTTTTGAGTTCTGAATTGTGTGTTCTGAATTCTGAGTTCCGAATTCTAAGGTGTGAATTCTGAGTTCTGAATCATGAGTACTCCACACTGTGTTCTGAGTTCTGAGAACTGAGTTCTGAATTCTGAGTTCTGTGTTCTGAATTCCGTATTCTGAGTTCCAAATTCTGATTTCTGAGTGCCAAGTTTTGAATTCTGACTTAGGATTCTGAGTTCCGAATTCTAAGGTGTGAATTCTGAGTTCTGAGTTCTGATTTCTGAGTGCTGAGAACTGAGTTCTTTGTTCTGAATTCTAAGTTATGAAGTCCGTAGTCTGAGTTCCAAATACTCATTTCCCAGTTCTGATATTCGAGTTTGAATTCTGAGTTCAGAATTCTAAGGTGAGAATTCTGGGTTATGAATTCTGGGTTCTGAATACTGAGTTGTGATTTCTGAGTTCTGAATTCCAAGTTCTGAGTCATCATTTCTGAATTCTGAGTTCTGAGTTATGAATTCTCAACTCTTAGTTCTGAGATCTGAGTTCGGAGTTCTAAACTGAAGCCTGTATTCTGAATTCAGAGTTGTGGATTCTGAGATCAGCATTCAGAGTTGTGAGTTCTGAGTTCTGAATTCTGCGTACTGAATTTTGAGTTCTGAGTTCCGAATTCTGTGTCCTCGGCTCTGAATTCGGATTTCTGAATTCTGATTTGTGAATTTTGAGAACTGAGTCTCATTTATGAATTCCTAGTCACGAATTCTGTGTGGTGAATTGTGACTTCTGAGTTCTGAAATTTCAACTCTGAGTTCTTTGTCTGAGTTAGGAGTCCGAATATCTGAGTTCTATATTCTGAAGTCTAACTATCGAGTTCTGAGTTCTGAGTTCTGAGTTCTGACTTCTGAGTTCTGAGTTCTGAGTTCTGAGTTCTGAGTTCTGAGATTTGAGTCTTGTGTTCTTAGTTATGAATTTCAGTTCTGAAATGAGAATTCTGAGTTCAGGGTTGTAAACTCTGAGTTCTGGTTCCTGAGGTCTGCATTCTGAGTTCTGAGTGCTGAGTTCTGAATTGTGAGTTTGAGTCTGCATGCTGAACTCTGAATACTGATCACTGTATTGTGTGTTCTGATTTCTAAGTTGTCAATTCTGTGTGCTGAACTGCGAGATCTGAATACTGAGTTGTCATGCTGAGTTCTGAACTCTGAATTCTGAATTCTGAGTTCTGACTTCTGAGGCATGAATTCTCAATCCAAAGTGCTACACTCTGAGATCTGAGTTTGAATTCTGAGTTGTTAGTTCTATTTTCTGAGTTTTGAATTCTGAGATTTGAGATTTTGTTGCGCGTTATGTTTTTATGAGTGCCGAGTTCTGAATTTTGAGGTCTGAATCTTGAGTACTGTATTCTGAGTTCTGAGTTCAAATTTTTCAATTGCGTTCTGAATTCTGAGTTCTGAGTTCAGAATTCTGAGTTACAAATTCTGAGTTCGCAGTTTCTAGTTCTGACTACTGAGTCCGGAATTTTGTGTTCTGAGTTCTGATCACTGAGTTCTGATAAGTGAGTTCTGAATTCTTAGCTGTGACATCTGAGTTCTGAGTTCTCATTTCTCAGTTCTGAATACTGAGTTATGAATTCTCAACTCTTAGCTCTTAGCTCTGAGTTCGGAGTTCTAAATTCTACAGTCTGTATTCTGATTTCAGAGTTGTGAATTCTGTGACCAGAATTCAGAGTTGAGATTTCTGAGTTCCGAATTCTGTGTTCCGGTTCTGAATTCGGACTTCTGAATTCTGAATTTTGAATTCTGAGATCTGTATCTCAGTTCTGATTTCTGAGTCGTGGATTCTGAGTTACGTACCCTGAGTAATTGATTCTGAGTTCTGACTTCAAAGTTCTCCATTGCGTTCTGAATTCTGAGTTCTGATTTCACAATCCTGAGTTACAGTTCTGATTTCTGCGTTTTGAGTTCTGAATTGTGTGTTCTGAATTCTGAGTTCCGAATTCTAAGGTGTGAATTCTGAGTTCTGAATCATGAGTACTCCACACTGTGTTCTGAGTTCTGAGAACTGAGTTCTGAATTCTGAGTTCTGTGTTCTGAATTCCGTATTCTGAGTTCCAAATTCTGATTTCTGAGTGCCAAGTTTTGAATTCTGACTTAGGATTCTGAGTTCCGAATTCTAAGGTGTGAATTCTGAGTTCTGAGTTCTGATTTCTGAGTGCTGAGAACTGAGTTCTTTGTTCTGAATTCTAAGTTATGAAGTCCGTAGTCTGAGTTCCAAATACTCATTTCCCAGTTCTGATATTCGAGTTTGAATTCTGAGTTCAGAATTCTAAGGTGAGAATTCTGGGTTATGAATTCTGGGTTGTGATTTCTGAGTTGTGATTTCTGAGTTCTGAATTCCAAGTTCTGAGTCATCATTTCTGAATTCTGAGTTCTGAGTTATGAATTCTCAACTCTTAGTTCTGAGATCTGAGTTCGGAGTTCTAAACTGAAGCCTGTATTCTGAATTCAGAGTTGTGGATTCTGAGATAAGCATTCAGAGTTGTGAGTTCTGAGTTCTGAATTCTGCGTACTGAATTTTGAGTTCTGAGTTCCGAATTCTGTGTCCTCGGCTCTGAATTCGGATTTCTGAATTCTGATTTGTGAATTTTGAGAACTGAGTCTCATTTATGAATTCCTAGTCACGAATTCTGTGTGGTGAATTGTGACTTCTGAGTTCTGAAATTTCAACTCTGAGTTCTTTGTCTGAGTTAGGAATCCGAATATCTGAGTTCTATATTCTGAAGTCTAACTATCGAGTTCTGAGTTCTGAGTTCTGAGTTCTGAGTTCTGAGTTCTGAGTTCTGAGTTCTGAGTTCTGAGATCTGAGTCTTGTGTTCTTAGTTATGAATTTCAGTTCTGAAATGAGAATTCTGAGTTCAGGGTTGTAAACTCTGAGTTCTGGTTCCTGAGGTCTGCATTCTGAGTTCTGAGTGTTGAGTTCTGAATTGTGAGTTTGAGTCTGCATGCTGAACTCTGAATACTGATCACTGTATTGTGTGTTCTGATTTCTAAGTTGTCAATTCTGTGTGCTGAACTGCGAGATCTGAATACTGAGTTGTCATGCTGAGTTCTGAACTCTGAATTCTGAATTCTGAGTTCTGAGTTCTGAGGCATGAATTCTCAATCCAAAGTGCTACACTCTGAGATCTGAGTTTGAATTCTGAGTTGTTAGTTCTATTTTCTGAGTTTTGAATTCTGAGATTTGAGATTTTGTTGTGCATTATGTTTTTATGAGTGCCGAGTTCTGAATTTTGAGGTCTGAATCTTGAGTACTGTATTCTGAGTTCTGAGTTCAAATTTTTCAATTGCGTTCTGAATTCTGAGTTCTGAGTTCAGAATTCTGAGTTACAAATTCTGAGTTCGCAGTTTCTAGTTCTGACTACTGAGTCCGGAATTTTGTGTTCTGAGTTCTGATCACTGAGTTCTGATAAGTGAGTTCTGAATTCTTAGCTGTGACATCTGAGTTCTGAGTTCTCATTTCTCAGTTCTGAATACTGAGTTATGAATTCTCAACTCTTAGCTCTTAGCTCTGAGTTCGGAGTTCTAAATTCTACAGTCTGTATTCTGATTTCAGAGTTGTGAATTCTGTGACCAGAATTCAGAGTTGAGATTTCTGAGTTCTGAATTCTGAGCACTGAATTTTAAGGTCTGAGTTCCGAATTCTGTGTTCCGGCTCTGAATTCGGACTTCTGAATTCTGAATTTTGAATTCTGAGATCTGTATCTCAGTTCTGATTTCTGAGTCGTGGATTTTGAGTTACGTACCCTGAGTAATTGATTCTGAGTTCTGACTTCAAAGTTCTCCATTGCGTTCTGAATTCTGAGTTCTGATTTCACAATCCTGAGTTACAGTTCTGATTTCTGCGTTTTGAGTTCTGAATTGTGTGTTCTGAATTCTGAGTTCCGAATTCTAAGGTGTGAATTCTGAGTTCTGAATCATGAGTACTCCACACTGTGTTCTGAGTTCTGAGAACTGAGTTCTGAATTCTGAGTTCTGTGTTCTGAATTCCGTATTCTGAGTTCCAAATTCTGATTTCTGAGTGCCAAGTTTTGAATTCTGACTTAGGATTCTGAGTTCCGAATTCTAAGGTGTGAATTCTGAGTTCTGAGTTCTGATTTCTGAGTGCTGAGAACTGAGTTCTTTGTTCTGAATTCTAAGTTATGAAGTCCGTAGTCTGAGTTCCAAATACTCATTTCCCAGTTCTGATATTCGAGTTTGAATTCTGAGTTCAGAATTCTAAGGTGAGAATTCTGGGTTATGAATTCTGGGTTCTGAATACTGAGTTGTGATTTCTGAGTTCTGAATTCCAAGTTCTGAGTCATCATTTCTGAATTCTGAGTTCTGAGTTATGAATTCTCAACTCTTAGTTCTGAGATCTGAGTTCGGAGTTCTAAACTGAAGCCTGTATTCTGAATTCAGAGTTGTGGATTCTGAGATCAGCATTCAGAGTTGTGAGTTCTGAGTTCCGAATTCTGCGTACTGAATTTTGAGTTCTGAGTTCCGAATTCTGTGTCCTCGGCTCTGAATTCGGATTTCTGAATTCTGATTTGTGAATTTTGAGAACTGAGTCTCATTTATGAATTCCTAGTCACGAATTCTGTGTGGTGAATTGTGACTTCTGAGTTCTGAAATTTCAACTCTGAGTTCTTTGTCTGAGTTAGGAGTCCGAATATCTGAGTTCTATATTCTGAAGTCTAACTATCGAGTTCTGAGTTCTGAGTTCTGAGTTCTGAGTTCTGACTTCTGAGTTCTGAGTTCTGAGTTCTGAGATCTGAGTCTTGTGTTCTGAGTTATGAATTTCAGTTCTGAAATGAGAATTCTGAGTTCAGGGTTGTAAACTCTGAGTTCTGGTTCCTGAGGTCTGCATTCTGAGTTCTGAGTGCTGAGTTCTGAATTGTGAGTTTGAGTCTGCATGCTGAACTCTGAATACTGATCACTGTATTGTGTGTTCTGATTTCTAAGTTGTCAATTCTGTGTGCTGAACTGCGAGATCTGAATACTGAGTTGTCATGCTGAGTTCTGAACTCTGAATTCTGAATTCTGAGTTCTGAGTTCTGAGGCATGAATTCTCAATCCAAAGTGCTACACTCTGAGATCTGAGTTTGAATTCTGAGTTGTTAGTTCTATTTTCTGAGTTTTGAATTCTGAGATTTGAGATTTTGTTGTGCATTATGTTTTTATGAGTGCCGAGTTCTGAATTTTGAGGTCTGAATCTTGAGTACTGTATTCTGAGTTCTGAGTTCAAATTTTTCAATTGCGTTCTGAATTCTGAGTTCTGAGTTCAGAATTCTGAGTTACAAATTCTGAGTTCGCAGTTTCTAGTTCTGACTACTGAGTCCGGAATTTTGTGTTCTGAGTTCTGATCACTGAGTTCTGATAAGTGAGTTCTGAATTCTTAGCTGTGACATCTGAGTTCTGAGTTCTCATTTCTCAGTTCTGAATACTGAGTTATGAATTCTCAACTCTTAGCTCTTAGCTCTGAGTTCGGAGTTCTAAATTCTACAGTCTGTATTCTGATTTCAGAGTTGTGAATTCTGTGACCAGAATTCAGAGTTGAGATTTCTGAGTTCTGAATTCTGAGTACTGAATGTTAAGTTCTGAGTTCCGAATTCTGTGTTCCGGTTCTGAATTCGGACTTCTGAATTCTGAATTTTGAATTCTGAGATCTGTATCTCAGTTCTGATTTCTGAGTCGTGGATTTTGAGTTACGTACCCTGAGTAATTGATTCTGAGTTCTGACTTCAAAGTTCTCCATTGCGTTCTGAATTCTGAGTTCTGATTTCACAATCCTGAGTTACAGTTCTGATTTCTGCGTTTTGAGTTCTGAATTGTGTGTTCTGAATTCTGAGTTCCGAATTCTAAGGTGTGAATTCTGAGTTCTGAATCATGAGTACTCCACACTGTGTTCTGAGTTCTGAGAACTGAGTTCTGAATTCTGAGTTCTGTGTTCTGAATTCCGTATTCTGAGTTCCAAATTCTGATTTCTGAGTGCCAAGTTTTGAATTCTGACTTAGGATTCTGAGTTCCGAATTCTAAGGTGTGAATTCTGAGTTCTGAGTTCTGATTTCTGAGTGCTGAGAACTGAGTTCTTTGTTCTGAATTCTAAGTTATGAAGTCCGTAGTCTGAGTTCCAAATACTCATTTCCCAGTTCTGATATTCGAGTTTGAATTCTGAGTTCAGAATTCTAAGGTGAGAATTCTGGGTTATGAATTCTGGGTTCTGAATACTGAGTTGTGATTTCTGAGTTCTGAATTCCAAGTTCTGAGTCATCATTTCTGAATTCTGAGTTCTGAGTTATGAATTCTCAACTCTTAGTTCTGAGATCTGAGTTCGGAGTTCTAAACTGAAGCCTGTATTCTGAATTCAGAGTTGTGGATTCTGAGATCAGCATTCAGAGTTGTGAGTTCTGAGTTCTGAATTCTGCGTACTGAATTTTGAGTTCTGCGTTCCGAATTCTGTGTCCTGGGCTCTGAATTCGGATTTCTGAATTCTGATTTGTGAATTTTGAGAACTGAGTCTCATTTATGAATTCCTAGTCACGAATTCTGTGTGGTGAATTGTGACTTCTGAGTTCTGAAATTTCAACTCTGAGTTCTTTGTCTGAGTTAGGAGTCCGAATATCTGAGTTCTATATTCTGAAGTCTAACTATCGAGTTCTGAGTTCTGAGTTCTGAGTTCTGAGTTCTGACTTCTGACTTCTGAGTTCTGAGATCTGAGTCTTGTGTTCTGAGTTATGAATTTCAGTTCTGAAATGAGAATTCTGAGTTCAGGGTTGTAAACTCTGAGTTCTGGTTCCTGAGGTCTGCATTCTGAGTTCTGAGTGCTGAGTTCTGAATTGTGAGTTTGAGCCTGCATGCTGAACTCTGAATACTGATCACTGTATTGTGTGTTCTGATTTCTAAGTTGTCAATTCTGTGTGCTGAACTGCGAGATCTGAATACTGAGTTGTCATGCTGAGTTCTGAACTCTGAATTCTGAATTCTGAGTTCTGAGTTCTGAGGCATGAATTCTCAATCCAAAGTGCTACACTCTGAGATCTGAGTTTGAATTCTGAGTTGTTAGTTCTATTTTCTGAGTTTTGAATTCTGAGATTTGAGATTTTGTTGTGCATTATGTTTTTATGAGTGCCGAGTTCTGAATTTTGAGGTCTGAATCTTGAGTACTGTATTCTGAGTTCTGAGTTCAAATTTTTCAATTGCGTTCTGAATTCTGAGTTCTGAGTTCAGAATTCTGAGTTACAAATTCTGAGTTCGCAGTTTCTAGTTCTGACTACTGAGTCCGGAATTTTGTGTTCTGAGTTCTGATCACTGAGTTCTGATAAGTGAGTTCTGAATTCTTAGCTGTGACATCTGAGTTCTGAGTTCTCATTTCTCAGTTCTGAATACTGAGTTATGAATTCTCAACTCTTAGCTCTTAGCTCTGAGTTCGGAGTTCTAAATTCTACAGTCTGTATTCTGATTTCAGAGTTGTGAATTCTGTGACCAGAATTCAGAGTTGAGATTTCTGAGTTCTGAATTCTGAGTACTGAATGTTAAGTTCTGAGTTCCGAATTCTGTGTTCCGGTTCTGAATTCGGACTTCTGAATTCTGAATTTTGAATTCTGAGATCTGTATCTCAGTTCTGATTTCTGAGTCGTGGATTTTGAGTTACGTACCCTGAGTAATTGATTCTGAGTTCTGACTTCAAAGTTCTCCATTGCGTTCTGAATTCTGAGTTCTGATTTCACAATCCTGAGTTACAGTTCTGATTTCTGCGTTTTGAGTTCTGAATTGTGTGTTCTGAATTCTGAGTTCCGAATTCTAAGGTGTGAATTCTGAGTTCTGAATCATGAGTACTCCACACTGTGTTCTGAGTTCTGAGAACTGAGTTCTGAATTCTGAGTTCTGTGTTCTGAATTCCATATTCTGAGTTCCAAATTCTGATTTCTGAGTGCCAAGTTTTGAATTCTGACTTAGGATTCTGAGTTCCGAATTCTAAGGTGTGAATTCTGAGTTCTGAGTTCTGATTTCTGAGTGCTGAGAACTGAGTTCTTTGTTCTGAATTCTAAGTTATGAAGTCCGTAGTCTGAGTTCCAAATACTCATTTCCCAGTTCTGATATTCGAGTTTGAATTCTGAGTTCAGAATTCTAAGGTGAGAATTCTGGGTTATGAATTCTGGGTTCTGAATACTGAGTTGTGATTTCTGAGTTCTGAATTCCAAGTTCTGAGTCATCATTTCTGAATTCTGAGTTCTGAGTTATGAATTCTCAACTCTTAGTTCTGAGATCTGAGTTCGGAGTTCTAAACTGAAGCCTGTATTCTGAATTCAGAGTTGTGGATTCTGAGATCAGCATTCAGAGTTGTGAGTTCTGAGTTCTGAATTCTGCGTACTGAATTTTGAGTTCTGCGTTCCGAATTCTGTGTCCTGGGCTCTGAATTCGGATTTCTGAATTCTGATTTGTGAATTTTGAGAACTGAGTCTCATTTATGAATTCCTAGTCACGAATTCTGTGTGGTGAATTGTGACTTCTGAGTTCTGAAATTTCAACTCTGAGTTCTTTGTCTGAGTTAGGAGTCCGAATATCTGAGTTCTATATTCTGAAGTCTAACTATCGAGTTCTGAGTTCTGAGTTCTGAGTTCTGACTTCTGACTTCTGAGTTCTGACATCTGAGTCTTGTGTTCTGAGTTATGAATTTCAGTTCTGAAATGAGAATTCTGAGTTCAGGGTTGTAAACTCTGAGTTCTGGTTCCTGAGGTCTGCATTCTGAGTTCTGAGTGCTGAGTTCTGAATTGTGAGTTTGAGCCTGCATGCTGAACTCTGAATACTGATCACTGTATTGTGTGTTCTGATTTCTAAGTTGTCAATTCTGTGTGCTGAACTGCGAGATCTGAATACTGAGTTGTCATGCTGAGTTCTGAACTCTGAATTCTGAATTCTGAGTTCTGAGTTCTGAGGCATGAATTCTCAATCCCAAGTGCTACACTCTGAGATCTGAGTTTGAATTCTGAGTTGTTAGTTCTATTTTCTGAGTTTTGAATTCTGAGATTTGAGATTTTGTTGTGCATTATGTTTTTATGAGTGCCGAGTTCTGAATTTTGAGGTCTGAATCTTGAGTACTGTATTCTGTGTTCTGAGTTCAAATTTTTCGATTGCGTTCTGAATTCTGAGTTCTGAGTTCAGAATTCTGAGTTACAAATTCTGAGTTCGCAGTTTCTAGTTCTGACTACTGAGTCCGGAATTTTGTGTTCTGAGTTCTGATCACTGAGTTCTGATAAGTGAGTTCTGAATTCTTAGCTGTGACATCTGAGTTCTGAGTTCTCATTTCTCAGTTCTGAATACTGAGTTATGAATTCTCAACTCTTAGCTCTTAGCTCTGAGTTCGGAGTTCTAAATTCTACAGTCTGTATTCTGATTTCAGAGTTGTGAATTCTGTGACCAGAATTCAGAGTTGAGATTTCTGAGTTCTGAATTCTGAGTACTGAATGTTAAGTTCTGAGTTCCGAATTCTGTGTTCCGGTTCTGAATTCGGACTTCTGAATTCTGAATTTTGAATTCTGAGATCTGTATCTCAGTTCTGATTTCTGAGTCGTGGATTCTGAGTTACGTACCCTGAGTAATTGATTCTGAGTTCTGACTTCAAAGTTCTCCATTGCGTTCTGAATTCTGAGTTCTGATTTCACAATCCTGAGTTACAGTTCTGATTTCTGCGTTTTGAGTTCTGAATTGTGTGTTCTGAATTCTGAGTTCCGAATTCTAAGGTGTGAATTCTGAGTTCTGAATCATGAGTACTCCACACTGTGTTCTGAGTTCTGAGAACTGAGTTCTGAATTCTGAGTTCTGTGTTCTGAATTCCGTATTCTGAGTTCCAAATTCTGATTTCTGAGTGCCAAGTTTTGAATTCTGACTTAGGATTCTGAGTTCCGAATTCTAAGGTGTGAATTCTGAGTTCTGAGTTCTGATTTCTGAGTGCTGAGAACTGAGTTCTTTGTTCTGAATTCTAAGTTATGAAGTCCGTAGTCTGAGTTCCAAATACTCATTTCCCAGTTCTGATATTCGAGTTTGAATTCTGAGTTCAGAATTCTAAGGTGAGAATTCTGGGTTATGAATTCTGGGTTCTGAATACTGAGTTGTGATTTCTGAGTTCTGAATTCCAAGTTCTGAGTCATCATTTCTGAATTCTGAGTTCTGAGTTATGAATTCTCAACTCTTAGTTCTGAGATCTGAGTTCGGAGTTCTAAACTGAAGCCTGTATTCTGAATTCAGAGTTGTGGATTCTGAGATCAGCATTCAGAGTTGTGAGTTCTGAGTTCTGAATTCTGCGTACTGAATTTTGAGTTCTGCGTTCCGAATTCTGTGTCCTGGGCTCTGAATTCGGATTTCTGAATTCTGATTTGTGAATTTTGAGAACTGAGTCTCATTTATGAATTCCTAGTCACGAATTCTGTGTGGTGAATTGTGACTTCTGAGTTCTGAAATTTCAACTCTGAGTTCTTTGTCTGAGTTAGGAGTCCGAATATCTGAGTTCTATATTCTGAAGTCTAACTATCGAGTTCTGAGTTCTGAGTTCTGAGTTCTGACTTCTGAGTTCTGAGTTCTGACATCTGAGTCTTGTGTTCTGAGTTATGAATTTCAGTTCTGAAATGAGAATTCTGAGTTCAGGGTTGTAAACTCTGAGTTCTGGTTCCTGAGGTCTGCATTCTGAGTTCTGAGTGCTGAGTTCTGAATTGTGAGTTTGAGTCTGCATGCTGAACTCTGAATACTGATCACTGTATTGTGTGTTCTGATTTCTAAGTTGTCAATTCTGTGTGCTGAACTGCGAGATCTGAATACTGAGTTGTCATGCTGAGTTCTGAACTCTGAATTCTGAATTCTGAGTTCTGAGTTCTGAGGCATGAATTCTCAATCCCAAGTGCTACACTCTGAGATCTGAGTTTGAATTCTGAGTTGTTAGTTCTATTTTCTGAGTTTGGAATTCTGAGATTTGAGATTTTGTTGTGCATTATGTTTTTATGAGTGCCGAGTTCTGAATTTTGAGGTCTGAATCTTGAGTACTGTATTCTGAGTTCTGAGTTCAAATTTTTCGATTGCGTTCTGAATTCTGAGTTCTGAGTTCAGAATTCTGAGTTACAAATTCTGAGTTCGCAGTTTCTAGTTCTGACTACTGAGTCCGGAATTTTGTGTTCTGAGTTCTGATCACTGAGTTCTGATAAGTGAGTTCTGAATTCTTAGCTGTGACATCTGAGTTCTGAGTTCTCATTTCTCAGTTCTGAATACTGAGTTATGAATTCTCAACTCTTAGCTCTTAGCTCTGAGTTCGGAGTTCTAAATTCTACAGTCTGTATTCTGATTTCAGAGTTGTGAATTCTGTGACCAGAATTCAGCGTTGAGATTTCTGAGTTCTGAATTCTGAGTACTGAATTTTAAGTTCTGAGTTCCGAATTCTGTGTTCCGGCTCTGAATTCGGACTTCTGAATTCTGAATTTTGAATTCTGAGATCTGTATCTCAGTTCTGATTTCTGAGTCGTGGATTCTGAGTTACGTACCCTGAGTAATTGATTCTGAGTTCTGACTTCAAAGTTCTCCATTGCGTTCTGAATTCTGAGTTCTGATTTCACAATCCTGAGTTACAGTTCTGATTTCTGCGTTTTGAGTTCTGAATTGTGTGTTCTGAATTCTGAGTTCCGAATTCTAAGGTGTGAATTCTGAGTTCTGAATCATGAGTACTCCACACTGTGTTCTGAGTTCTGAGAACTGAGTTCTGAATTCTGAGTTCTGTGTTCTGAATTCCGTATTCTGAGTTCCAAATTCTGATTTCCAAGTTTTGAATTCTGACTTAGGATTCTGAGTTCCGAATTCTAAGGTGTGAATTCTGAGTTCTGAGTTCTGATTTCTGAGTGCTGAGAACTGAGTTCTTTGTTCTGAATTCTAAGTTATGAAGTCCGTAGTCTGAGTTCCAAATACTCATTTCCCAGTTCTGATATTCGAGTTTGAATTCTGAGTTCAGAATTCTAAGGTGAGAATTCTGGGTTATGAATTCTGGGTTCTGAATACTGAGTTGTGATTTCTGAGTTCTGAATTCCAAGTTCTGAGTCATCATTTCTGAATTCTGAGTTCTGAGTTATGAATTCTCAACTCTTAGTTCTGAGATCTGAGTTCGGAGTTCTAAACTGAAGCCTGTATTCTGAATTCAGAGTTGTGGATTCTGAGATCAGCATTCAGAGTTGTGAGTTCTGAGTTCTGAATTCTGCGTACTGAATTTTGAGTTCTGCGTTCCGAATTCTGTGTCCTGGGCTCTGAATTCGGATTTCTGAATTCTGATTTGTGAATTTTGAGAACTGAGTCTCATTTATGAATTCCTAGTCACGAATTCTGTGTGGTGAATTGTGACTTCTGAGTTCTGAAATTTCAACTCTGAGTTCTTTGTCTGAGTTAGGAGTCCGAATATCTGAGTTCTATATTCTGAAGTCTAACTATCGAGTTCTGAGTTCTGAGTTCTGACTTCTGACTTCTGACTTCTGAGTTCTGAGTTCTGACATCTGAGTCTTGTGTTCTGAGTTATGAATTTCAGTTCTGAAATGAGAATTCTGAGTTCAGGGTTGTAAACTCTGAGTTCTGGTTCCTGAGGTCTGCATTCTGAGTTCTGAGTGCTGAGTTCTGAATTGTGAGTTTGAGCCTGCATGCTGAACTCTGAATACTGATCACTGTATTGTGTGTTCTGATTTCTAAGTTGTCAATTCTGTGTGCTGAACTGCGAGATCTGAATACTGAGTTGTCATGCTGAGTTCTGAACTCTGAATTCTGAATTCTGAGTTCTGAGTTCTGAGGCATGAATTCTCAATCCCAAGTGCTACACTCTGAGATCTGAGTTTGAATTCTGAGTTGTTAGTTTTATTTTCTGAGTTTTGAATTCTGAGATTTGAGATTTTGTTGTGCATTATGTTTTTATGAGTGCCGAGTTCTGAATTTTGAGGTCTGAATCTTGAGTACTGTATTCTAAGTTCTGAGTTCAAATTTTTCAATTGCGTTCTGAATTCTGAGTTCTGAGTTCAGAATTCTGAGTTACAAATTCTGAGTTCGCAGTTTCTAGTTCTGACTACTGAGTCCGGAATTTGTGTTCTGAGTTCTGATAAGTGAGTTCTGAATTCTTAGCTGTGACATCTGAGTTCTGAGTTCTCATTTCTCAGTTCTGAATACTGAGTTATGAATTCTCAACTCTTAGCTCTTAGCTCTGAGTTCGGAGTTCTAAATTCTACAGTCTGTATTCTGATTTCAGAGTTGTGAATTCTGTGACCAGAATTCAGAGTTGAGATTTCTGAGGTCTGAATTCTGAGTACTGAATTTTAAGTTCTGAGTTCCGAATTCTGTGTTCCGGCTCTGAATTCGGACTTCTGAATTCTGAATTTTGAATTCTGAGATCTGTATCTCAGTTCTGATTTCTGAGTCGTGGATTCTGAGTTACGTACCCTGAGTAATTGATTCTGAGTTCTGACTTCAAAGTTCTCCATTGCGTTCTGAATTCTGAGTTCTGATTTCACAATCCTGAGTTACAGTTCTGATTTCTGCGTTTTGAGTTCTGAATTGTGTGTTCTGAATTCTGAGTTCCGAATTCTAAGGTGTGAATTCTGAGTTCTGAATCATGAGTACTCCACACTGTGTTCTGAGTTCTGAGAACTGAGTTCTGAATTCTGAGTTCTGTGTTCTGAATTCCGTATTCTGAGTTCCAAATTCTGATTTCTGAGTGCCAAGTTTTGAATTCTGACTTAGGATTCTGAGTTCCGAATTCTAAGGTGTGAATTCTGAGTTCTGAGTTCTGATTTCTGAGTGCTGAGAACTGAGTTCTTTGTTCTGAATTCTAAGTTATGAAGTCCGTAGTCTGAGTTCCAAATACTCATTTCCCAGTTCTGATATTCGAGTTTGAATTCTGAGTTCAGAATTCTAAGGTGAGAATTCTGGGTTATGAATTCTGGGTTCTGAATACTGAGTTGTGATTTCTGAGTTCGGAATTCCAAGTTCTGAGTCATCATTTCTGAATTCTGAGTTCTGAGTTATGAATTCTCAACTCTTAGTTCTGAGATCTGAGTTCGGAGTTCTAAACTGAAGCCTGTATTCTGAATTCAGAGTTGTGGATTCTGAGATCAGCATTCAGAGTTGTGAGTTCTGAGTTCTGAATTCTGCGTACTGAATTTTGAGTTCTGAGTTCCGAATTCTGTGTCCTCGGCTCTGAATTCGGATTTCTGAATTCTGATTTGTGAATTTTGAGAACTGAGTCTCATTTATGAATTCCTAGTCACGAATTCTGTGTGGTGAATTGTGACTTCTGAGTTCTGAAATTTCAACTCTGAGTTCTTTGTCTGAGTTAGGAGTCCGAATATCTGAGTTCTATATTCTGAAGTCTAACTATCGAGTTCTGAGTTCTGAGTTCTGAGTTCTGAGTTCTGACTTCTGACTTCTGAGTTCTGAGTTCTGACATCTGAGTCTTGTGTTCTGAGTTATGAATTTCAGTTCTGAAATGAGAATTCTGAGTTCAGGGTTGTAAACTCTGAGTTCTGGTTCCTGAGGTCTGCATTCTGAGTTCTGAGTGCTGAGTTCTGAATTGTGAGTTTGAGTCTGCATGCTGAACTCTGAATACTGATCACTGTATTGTGTGTTCTGATTTCTAAGTTGTCAATTCTGTGTGCTGAACTGCGAGATCTGAATACTGAGTTGTCATGCTGAGTTCTGAACTCTGAATTCTGAATTCTGAGTTCTGAGTTCTGAGGCATGAATTCTCAATCCCAAGTGCTACACTCTGAGATCTGAGTTTGAATTCTGAGTTGTTAGTTCTATTTTCTGAGTTTGGAATTCTGAGATTTGAGATTTTGTTGCGCGTTATGTTTTTATGAGTGCCGAGTTCTGAATTTTGAGGTCTGAATCTTGAGTACTGTATTCTGAGTTCTGAGTTCAAATTTTTCAATTGCGTTCTGAATTCTGAGTTCTGAGTTCAGAATTCTGAGTTACAAATTCTGAGTTCGCAGTTTCTAGTTCTGACTACTGAGTCCGGAATTTGTGTTCTGAGTTCTGATAAGTGAGTTCTGAATTCTTAGCTGTGACATCTGAGTTCTGAGTTCTCATTTCTCAGTTCTGAATACTGAGTTATGAATTCTCAACTCTTAGCTCTTAGCTCTGAGTTCGGAGTTCTAAATTCTACAGTCTGTATTCTGATTTCAGAGTTGTGAATTCTGTGACCAGAATTCAGAGTTGAGATTTCTGAGTTCTGAATTCTGAGTACTGAATGTTAAGTTCTGAGTTCCGAATTCTGTGTTCCGGTTCTGAATTCGGACTTCTGAATTCTGAATTTTGAATTCTGAGATCTGTATCTCAGTTCTGATTTCTGAGTCGTGGATTCTGAGTTACGTACCCTGAGTAATTGATTCTGAGTTCTGACTTCAAAGTTCTCCATTGCGTTCTGAATTCTGAGTTCTGATTTCACAATCCTGAGTTACAGTTCTGATTTCTGCGTTTTGAGTTCTGAATTGTGTGTTCTGAATTCTGAGTTCCGAATTCTAAGGTGTGAATTCTGAGTTCTGAATCATGAGTACTCCACACTGTGTTCTGAGTTCTGACAACTGAGTTCTGAATTCTGAGTTCTGTGTTCTGAATTCCGTATTCTGAGTTCCAAATTCTGATTTCTGAGTGCCAAGTTTTGAATTCTGACTTAGGATTCTGAGTTCCGAATTCTAAGGTGTGAATTCTGAGTTCTGAGTTCTGATTTCTGAGTGCTGAGAACTGAGTTCTTTGTTCTGAATTCTAAGTTATGAAGTCCGTAGTCTGAGTTCCAAATACTCATTTCCCAGTTCTGATATTCGAGTTTGAATTCTGAGTTCAGAATTCTAAGGTGAGAATTCTGGGTTATGAATTCTGGGTTCTGAATATTGAGTTGTGATTTCTGAGTTCTGAATTCCAAGTTCTGAGTCATCATTTCTGAATTCTGAGTTCTGAGTTATGAATTCTCAACTCTTAGTTCTGAGATCTGAGTTCGGAGTTCTAAACTGAAGCCTGTATTCTGAATTCAGAGTTGTGGATTCTGAGATCAGCATTCAGAGTTGTGAGTTCTGAGTTCTGAATTCTGCGTTCCGAATTCTGTGTCCTGGGCTCTGAATTCGGATTTCTGAATTCTGATTTGTGAATTTTGAGAACTGAGTCTCATTTATGAATTCCTAGTCACGAATTCTGTGTGGTGAATTGTGACTTCTGAGTTCTGAAATTTCAACTCTGAGTTCTTTGTCTGAGTTAGGAGTCCGAATATCTGAGTTCTATATTCTGAAGTCTAACTATCGAGTTCTGAGTTCTGAGTTCTGAGTTCTGAGTTCTGAGTTCTGACTTCTGAGTTCTGAGTCTTGTGTTCTGAGTTATGAATTTCAGTTCTGAAATGAGAATTCTGAGTTCAGGGTTGTAAACTCTGAGTTCTGGTTCCTGAGGTCTGCATTCTGAGTTCTGAGTGCTGAGTTCTGAATTGTGAGTTTGAGTCTGCATGCTGAACTCTGAATACTGATCACTGTATTGTGTGTTCTGATTTCTAAGTTGTCAATTCTGTGTGCTGAACTGCGAGATCTGAATACTGAGTTGTCATGCTGAGTTCTGAACTCTGAATTCTGAATTCTGAGTTCTGAGTTCTGAGGCATGAATTCTCAATCCCAAGTGCTACACTCTGAGATCTGAGTTTGAATTCTGAGTTGTTAGTTCTATTTTCTGAGTTTGGAATTCTGAGATTTGAGATTTTGTTGTGCATTATGTTTTTATGAGTGCCGAGTTCTGAATTTTGAGGTCTGAATCTTGAGTACTGTATTCTGAGTTCTGAGTTCAAATTTTTCAATTGCGTTCTGAATTCTGAGTTCTGAGTTCAGAATTCTGAGTTACAAATTCTGAGTTCGCAGTTTCTAGTTCTGACTACTGAGTCCGGAATTTTGTGTTCTGAGTTCTGATCACTGAGTTCTGATAAGTGAGTTCTGAATTCTTAGCTGTGACATCTGAGTTCTGAGTTCTCATTTCTCAGTTCTGAATACTGAGTTATGAATTCTCAACTCTTAGCTCTTAGCTCTGAGTTCGGAGTTCTAAATTCTACAGTCTGTATTCTGATTTCAGAGTTGTGAATTCTGTGACCAGAATTCAGCGTTGAGATTTCTGAGTTCTGAATTCTGAGTACTGAATTTTAAGTTCTGAGTTCCGAATTCTGTGTTCCGGCTCTGAATTCGGACTTCTGAATTCTGAATTTTGAATTCTGAGATCTGTATCTCAGTTCTGATTTCTGAGTCGTGGATTCTGAGTTACGTACCCTGAGTAATTGATTCTGAGTTCTGACTTCAAAGTTCTCCATTGCGTTCTGAATTCTGAGTTCTGATTTCACAATCCTGAGTTACAGTTCTGATTTCTGCGTTTTGAGTTCTGAATTGTGTGTTCTGAATTCTGAGTTCCGAATTCTAAGGTGTGAATTCTGAGTTCTGAATCATGAGTACTCCACACTGTGTTCTGAGTTCTGAGAACTGAGTTCTGAATTCTGAGTTCTGTGTTCTGAATTCCGTATTCTGAGTTCCAAATTCTGATTTCCAAGTTTTGAATTCTGACTTAGGATTCTGAGTTCCGAATTCTAAGGTGTGAATTCTGAGTTCTGAGTTCTGAGTTCTGAGTGCTGAGAACTGAGTTCTTTGTTCTGAATTCTAAGTTATGAAGTCCGTAGTCTGAGTTCCAAATACTCATTTCCCAGTTCTGATATTCGAGTTTGAATTCTGAGTTCAGAATTCTAAGGTGAGAATTCTGGGTTATGAATTCTGGGTTCTGAATACTGAGTTGTGATTTCTGAGTTCTGAATTCCAAGTTCTGAGTCATCATTTCTGAATTCTGAGTTCTGAGTTATGAATTCTCAACTCTTAGTTCTGAGATCTGAGTTCGGAGTTCTAAACTGAAGCCTGTATTCTGAATTCAGAGTTGTGGATTCTGAGATCAGCATTCAGAGTTGTGAGTTCTGAGTTCCGAATTCTGCGTACTGAATTTTGAGTTGTGAATTCTGAGTTCCGAATTCTGTGTCCTGGGCTCTGAATTCGGATTTCTGAATTCTGATTTGTGAATTTTGAGAACTGAGTCTCATTTATGAATTCCTACTCACGAATTCTGTGTGGTGAATTGTGACTTCTGAGTTCTGAAATTTCAACTCTGAGTTCTTTGTCTGAATTAGGAGTCCGAATATCTGAGTTCTATATTCTGAAGTCTAACTATCGAGTTCTGAGTTCTGAGTTCTGACTTCTGAGTTCTGAGTTCTGACATCTGAGTTCTGACATCTGAGTCTTGTGTTCTGAGTTATGAATTTCAGTTCTGAAATGAGAATTCTGAGTTCAGGGTTGTAAACTCTGAGTTCTGGTTCCTGAGGTCTGCATTCTGAGTTCTGAGTGCTGAATTCTGAATTGTGAGTTTGAGTCTGCATGCTGAACTCTGAATACTGATCACTGTATTGTGTGTTCTGATTTCTAAGTTGTCAATTCTGTGTGCTGAACCGCGAGATCTGAATACTGAGTTGTCATGCTGAGTTCTGAACTCTGAATTCTGAATTCTGAGTTCTGAGTTATGAATTCTCAACTCTTAGTTCTGAGATCTGAGTTCGGAGTTCTAAACTGAAGCCTGTATTCTGAATTCAGAGTTGTGGATTCTGAGATCAGCATTCAGAGTTGTGAGTTCTGAGTTCCGAATTCTGCGTACTGAATTTTGAGTTCTGAATTCTGCGTTCCGAATTCTGTGTCCTGGGCTCTGAATTCGGATTTCTGAATTCTGATTTGTGAATTTTGAGAACTGAGTCTCATTTATGAATTCCTAGTCACGAATTCTGTGTGGTGAATTGTGACTTCTGAGTTCTGAAATTTCAACTCTGAGTTCTTTGTCTGAGTTAGGAGTCCGAATATCTGAGTTCTATATTCTGAAGTCTAACTATCGAGTTCTGAGTTCTGAGTTCTGAGTTCTGACTTCTGAGTTCTGAGTTCTGAGATCTGAGTCTTGTGTTCTGAGTTATGAATTTCAGTTCTGAAATGAGAATTCTGAGTTCAGGGTTGTAAACTCTGAGTTCTGGTTCCTGAGGTCTGCATTCTGAGTTCTGAGTGCTGAGTTCTGAATTGTGAGTTTGAGTCTGCATGCTGAACTCTGAATACTGATCACTGTATTGTGTGTTCTGATTTCTAAGTTGTCAATTCTGTGTGCTGAACTGCGAGATCTGAATACTGAGTTGTCATGCTGAGTTCTGAACTCTGAATTCTGAATTCTGAGTTCTGACTTCTGAGGCATGAATTCTCAATCCCAAGTGCTACACTCTGAGATCTGAGTTTGAATTCTGAGTTGTTAGTTCTATTTTCTGAGTTTTGAATTCTGAGATTTGAGATTTTGTTGTGCATTATGTTTTTATGAGTGCCGAGTTCTGAATTTTGAGGTCTGAATCTTGAGTACTGTATTCTGAGTTCTGAGTTCAAATTTTTCGATTGCGTTCTGAATTCTGAGTTCTGAGTTCAGAATTCTGAGTTACAAATTCTGAGTTCGCAGTTTCTAGTTCTGACTACTGAGTCCGGAATTTTGTGTTCTGAGTTCTGATCACTGAGTTCTGATAAGTGAGTTCTGAATTCTTAGCTGTGACATCTGAGTTCTGAGTTCTCATTTCTCAGTTCTGAATACTGAGTTATGAATTCTCAACTCTTAGCTCTTAGCTCTGAGTTCGGAGTTCTAAATTCTACAGTCTGTATTCTGATTTCAGAGTTGTGAATTCTGTGACCAGAATTCAGAGTTGAGATTTCTGAGTTCTGAATTCTGAGTACTGAATGTTAAGTTCTGAGTTCCGAATTCTGTGTTCCGGTTCTGAATTCGGACTTCTGAATTCTGAATTTTGAATTCTGAGATCTGTATCTCAGTTCTGATTTCTGAGTCATGGATTCTGAGTTACGTACCCTGAGTAATTGATTCTGAGTTCTGACTTCAAAGTTCTCCATTGCGTTCTGAATTCTGAGTTCTGATTTCACAATCCTGAGTTACAGTTCTGATTTCTGCGTTTTGAGTTCTGAATTGTGTGTTCTGAATTCTGAGTTCCGAATTCTAAGGTGTGAATTCTGAGTTCTGAATCATGAGTACTCCACACTGTGTTCTGAGTTCTGAGAACTGAGTTCTGAATTCTGAGTTCTGTGTTCTGAATTCCGTATTCTGAGTTCCAAATTCTGATTTCTGAGTGCCAAGTTTTGAATTCTGACTTAGGATTCTGAGTTCCGAATTCTAAGGTGTGAATTCTGAGTTCTGAGTTCTGATTTCTGAGTGCTGAGAACTGAGTTCTTTGTTCTGAATTCTAAGTTATGAAGTCCGTAGTCTGAGTTCCAAATACTCATTTCCCAGTTCTGATATTCGAGTTTGAATTCTGAGTTCAGAATTCTAAGGTGAGAATTCTGGGTTATGAATTCTGGGTTCTGAATACTGAGTTGTGATTTCTGAGTTCTGAATTCCAAGTTCTGAGTCATCATTTCTGAATTCTGAGTTCTGAGTTATGAATTCTCAACTCTTAGTTCTGAGATCTGAGTTCGGAGTTCTAAACTGAAGCCTGTATTCTGAATTCAGAGTTGTGGATTCTGAGATCAGCATTCAGAGTTGTGAGTTCTGAGTTCTGAATTCTGCGTACTGAATTTTGAGTTCTGAATTCTGCGTTCCGAATTCTGTGTCCTGGGCTCTGAATTCGGATTTCTGAATTCTGATTTGTGAATTTTGAGAACTGAGTCTCATTTATGAATTCCTAGTCACGAATTCTGTGTGGTGAATTGTGACTTCTGAGTTCTGAAATTTCAACTCTGAGTTCTTTGTCTGAGTTAGGAGTCCGAATATCTGAGTTCTATATTCTGAAGTCTAACTATCGAGTTCTGAGTTCTGAGTTCTGAGTTCTGACTTCTGACTTCTGAGTTCTGAGTTCTGACATCTGAGTCTTGTGTTCTGAGTTATGAATTTCAGTTCTGAAATGAGAATTCTGAGTTCAGGGTTGTAAACTCTGAGTTCTGGTTCCTGAGGTCTGCATTCTGAGTTCTGAGTGCTGAGTTCTGAATTGTGAGTTTGAGCCTGCATGCTGAACTCTGAATACTGATCACTGTATTGTGTGTTCTGATTTCTAAGTTGTCAATTCTGTGTGCTGAACTGCGAGATCTGAATACTGAGTTGTCATGCTGAGTTCTGAACTCTGAATTCTGAATTCTGAGTTCTGAGTTCTGAGGCATGAATTCTCAATCCAAAGTGCTACACTCTGAGATCTGAGTTTGAATTCTGAGTTGTTAGTTCTATTTTCTGAGTTTTGAATTCTGAGATTTGAGATTTTGTTGTGCATTATGTTTTTATGAGTGCCGAGTTCTGAATTTTGAGGTCTGAATCTTGAGTACTGTATTCTGAGTTCTGAGTTCAAATTTTTCAATTGCGTTCTGAATTCTGAGTTCTGAGTTCAGAATTCTGAGTTACAAATTCTGAGTTCGCAGTTTCTAGTTCTGACTACTGAGTCCGGAATTTTGTGTTCTGAGTTCTGATCACTGAGTTCTGATAAGTGAGTTCTGAATTCTTAGCTGTGACATCTGAGTTCTGAGTTCTCATTTCTCAGTTCTGAATACTGAGTTATGAATTCTCAACTCTTAGCTCTTAGCTCTGAGTTCGGAGTTCTAAATTCTACAGTCTGTATTCTGATTTCAGAGTTGTGAATTCTGTGACCAGAATTCAGAGTTGAGATTTCTGAGTTCTGAATTCTGAGTACTGAATGTTAAGTTCTGAGTTCCGAATTCTGTGTTCCGGTTCTGAATTCGGACTTCTGAATTCTGAATTTTGAATTCTGAGATCTGTATCTCAGTTCTGATTTCTGAGTCGTGGATTTTGAGTTACGTACCCTGAGTAATTGATTCTGAGTTCTGACTTCAAAGTTCTCCATTGCGTTCTGAATTCGGAGTTCTGATTTCACAATCCTGAGTTACAGTTCTGATTTCTGCGTTTTGAGTTCTGAATTGTGTGTTCTGAATTCTGAGTTCCGAATTCTAAGGTGTGAATTCTGAGTTCTGAATCATGAGTACTCCACACTGTGTTCTGAGTTCTGAGAACTGAGTTCTGAATTCTGAGTTCTGTGTTCTGAATTCCATATTCTGAGTTCCAAATTCTGATTTCTGAGTGCCAAGTTTTGAATTCTGACTTAGGATTCTGAGTTCCGAATTCTAAGGTGTGAATTCTGAGTTCTGAGTTCTGATTTCTGAGTGCTGAGAACTGAGTTCTTTGTTCTGAATTCTAAGTTATGAAGTCCGTAGTCTGAGTTCCAAATACTCATTTCCCAGTTCTGATATTCGAGTTTGAATTCTGAGTTCAGAATTCTAAGGTGAGAATTCTGGGTTATGAATTCTGGGTTCTGAATACTGAGTTGTGATTTCTGAGTTCTGAATTCCAAGTTCTGAGTCATCATTTCTGAATTCTGAGTTCTGAGTTATGAATTCTCAACTCTTAGTTCTGAGATCTGAGTTCGGAGTTCTAAACTGAAGCCTGTATTCTGAATTCAGAGTTGTGGATTCTGAGATCAGCATTCAGAGTTGTGAGTTCTGAGTTCTGAATTCTGCGTACTGAATTTTGAGTTCTGCGTTCCGAATTCTGTGTCCTGGGCTCTGAATTCGGATTTCTGAATTCTGATTTGTGAATTTTGAGAACTGAGTCTCATTTATGAATTCCTAGTCACGAATTCTGTGTGGTGAATTGTGACTTCTGAGTTCTGAAATTTCAACTCTGAGTTCTTTGTCTGAGTTAGGAGTCCGAATATCTGAGTTCTATATTCTGAAGTCTAACTATCGAGTTCTGAGTTCTGAGTTCTGAGTTCTGACTTCTGACTTCTGAGTTCTGAGATCTGAGTCTTGTGTTCTGAGTTATGAATTTCAGTTCTGAAATGAGAATTCTGAGTTCAGGGTTGTAAACTCTGAGTTCTGGTTCCTGAGGTCTGCATTCTGAGTTCTGAGTGCTGAGTTCTGAATTGTGAGTTTGAGTCTGCATGCTGAACTCTGAATACTGATCACTGTATTGTGTGTTCTGATTTCTAAGTTGTCAATTCTGTGTGCTGAACTGCGAGATCTGAATACTGAGTTGTCATGCTGAGTTCTGAACTCTGAATTCTGAATTCTGAGTTCTGACTTCTGAGGCATGAATTCTCAATCCCAAGTGCTACACTCTGAGATCTGAGTTTGAATTCTGAGTTGTTAGTTCTATTTTCTGAGTTTTGAATTCTGAGATTTGAGATTTTGTTGTGCATTATGTTTTTATGAGTGCCGAGTTCTGAATTTTGAGGTCTGAATCTTGAGTACTGTATTCTGAGTTCTGAGTTCAAATTTTTCAATTGCGTTCTGAATTCTGAGTTCTGAGTTCAGAATTCTGAGTTACAAATTCTGAGTTCGCAGTTTCTAGTTCTGACTACTGAGTCCGGAATTTTGTGTTCTGAGTTCTGATCACTGAGTTCTGATAAGTGAGTTCTGAATTCTTAGCTGTGACATCTGAGTTCTGAGTTCTGATTTCTCAGTTCTGAATACTGAGTTATGAATTCTCAACTCTTAGCTCTTAGCTCTGAGTTCGGAGTTCTAAATTCTACAGTCTGTATTCTGATTTCAGAGTTGTGAATTCTGTGACCAGAATTCAGAGTTGAGATTTCTGAGTTCTGAATTCTGAGTACTGAATTTTAAGTTCTGAGTTCCGAATTCTGTGTTCCGGTTCTGAATTCAGACTTCTGAATTCTGAATTTTGAATTCTGAGATCTGTATCTCAGTTCTGATTTCTGAGTCGTGGATTTTGAGTTACGTACCCTGAGTAATTGATTCTGAGTTCTGACTTCAAAGTTCTCCATTGCGTTCTGAATTCTGAGTTCTGATTTCACAATCCTGAGTTACAGTTCTGATTTCTGCGTTTTGAGTTCTGAATTGTGTGTTCTGAATTCTGAGTTCCGAATTCTAAGGTGTGAATTCTGAGTTCTGAATCATGAGTACTCCACACTGTGTTCTGAGTTCTGAGAACTGAGTTCTGAATTCTGAGTTCTGTGTTCTGAATTCCATATTCTGAGTTCCAAATTCTGATTTCTGAGTGCCAAGTTTTGAATTCTGACTTAGGATTCTGAGTTCCGAATTCTAAGGTGTGAATTCTGAGTTCTGAGTTCTGATTTCTGAGTGCTGAGAACTGAGTTCTTTGTTCTGAATTCTAAGTTATGAAGTCCGTAGTCTGAGTTCCAAATACTCATTTCCCAGTTCTGATATTCGAGTTTGAATTCTGAGTTCAGAATTCTAAGGTGAGAATTCTGGGTTATGAATTCTGGGTTCTGAATACTGAGTTGTGATTTCTGAGTTCTGAATTCCAAGTTCTGAGTCATCATTTCTGAATTCTGAGTTCTGAGTTATGAATTCTCAACTCTTAGTTCTGAGATCTGAGTTCGGAGTTCTAAACTGAAGCCTGTATTCTGAATTCAGAGTTGTGGATTCTGAGATCAGCATTCAGAGTTGTGAGTTCTGAGTTCTGAATTCTGCGTACTGAATTTTGAGTTCTGAATTCTGCGTTCCGAATTCTGTGTCCTGGGCTCTGAATTCGGATTTCTGAATTCTGATTTGTGAATTTTGAGAACTGAGTCTCATTTATGAATTCCTAGTCACGAATTCTGTGTGGTGAATTGTGACTTCTGAGTTCTGAAATTTCAACTCTGAGTTCTTTGTCTGAGTTAGGAGTCCGAATATCTGAGTTCTATATTCTGAAGTCTAACTATCGAGTTCTGAGTTCTGAGTTCTGAGTTCTGACTTCTGACTTCTGAGTTCTGAGTTCTGACATCTGAGTCTTGTGTTCTGAGTTATGAATTTCAGTTCTGAAATGAGAATTCTGAGTTCAGGGTTGTAAACTCTGAGTTCTGGTTCCTGAGGTCTGCATTCTGAGTTCTGAGTGCTGAGTTCTGAATTGTGAGTTTGAGCCTGCATGCTGAACTCTGAATACTGATCACTGTATTGTGTGTTCTGATTTCTAAGTTGTCAATTCTGTGTGCTGAACTGCGAGATCTGAATACTGAGTTGTCATGCTGAGTTCTGAACTCTGAATTCTGAATTCTGAGTTCTGAGTTCTGAGGCATGAATTCTCAATCCAAAGTGCTACACTCTGAGATCTGAGTTTGAATTCTGAGTTGTTAGTTCTATTTTCTGAGTTTTGAATTCTGAGATTTGAGATTTTGTTGTGCATTATGTTTTTATGAGTGCCGAGTTCTGAATTTTGAGGTCTGAATCTTGAGTACTGTATTCTGAGTTCTGAGTTCAAATTTTTCAATTGCGTTCTGAATTCTGAGTTCTGAGTTCAGAATTCTGAGTTACAAATTCTGAGTTCGCAGTTTCTAGTTCTGACTACTGAGTCCGGAATTTTGTGTTCTGAGTTCTGATCACTGAGTTCTGATAAGTGAGTTCTGAATTCTTAGCTGTGACATCTGAGTTCTGAGTTCTCATTTCTCAGTTCTGAATACTGAGTTATGAATTCTCAACTCTTAGCTCTTAGCTCTGAGTTCGGAGTTCTAAATTCTACAGTCTGTATTCTGATTTCAGAGTTGTGAATTCTGTGACCAGAATTCAGAGTTGAGATTTCTGAGTTCTGAATTCTGAGTACTGAATGTTAAGTTCTGAGTTCCGAATTCTGTGTTCCGGTTCTGAATTCGGACTTCTGAATTCTGAATTTTGAATTCTGAGATCTGTATCTCAGTTCTGATTTCTGAGTCGTGGATTTTGAGTTACGTACCCTGAGTAATTGATTCTGAGTTCTGACTTCAAAGTTCTCCATTGCGTTCTGAATTCGGAGTTCTGATTTCACAATCCTGAGTTACAGTTCTGATTTCTGCGTTTTGAGTTCTGAATTGTGTGTTCTGAATTCTGAGTTCCGAATTCTAAGGTGTGAATTCTGAGTTCTGAATCATGAGTACTCCACACTGTGTTCTGAGTTCTGAGAACTGAGTTCTGAATTCTGAGTTCTGTGTTCTGAATTCCATATTCTGAGTTCCAAATTCTGATTTCTGAGTGCCAAGTTTTGAATTCTGACTTAGGATTCTGAGTTCCGAATTCTAAGGTGTGAATTCTGAGTTCTGAGTTCTGATTTCTGAGTGCTGAGAACTGAGTTCTTTGTTCTGAATTCTAAGTTATGAAGTCCGTAGTCTGAGTTCCAAATACTCATTTCCCAGTTCTGATATTCGAGTTTGAATTCTGAGTTCAGAATTCTAAGGTGAGAATTCTGGGTTATGAATTCTGGGTTCTGAATACTGAGTTGTGATTTCTGAGTTCTGAATTCCAAGTTCTGAGTCATCATTTCTGAATTCTGAGTTCTGAGTTATGAATTCTCAACTCTTAGTTCTGAGATCTGAGTTCGGAGTTCTAAACTGAAGCCTGTATTCTGAATTCAGAGTTGTGGATTCTGAGATCAGCATTCAGAGTTGTGAGTTCTGAGTTCTGAATTCTGCGTACTGAATTTTGAGTTCTGCGTTCCGAATTCTGTGTCCTGGGCTCTGAATTCGGATTTCTGAATTCTGATTTGTGAATTTTGAGAACTGAGTCTCATTTATGAATTCCTAGTCACGAATTCTGTGTGGTGAATTGTGACTTCTGAGTTCTGAAATTTCAACTCTGAGTTCTTTGTCTGAGTTAGGAGTCCGAATATCTGAGTTCTATATTCTGAAGTCTAACTATCGAGTTCTGAGTTCTGAGTTCTGAGTTCTGACTTCTGACTTCTGAGTTCTGAGATCTGAGTCTTGTGTTCTGAGTTATGAATTTCAGTTCTGAAATGAGAATTCTGAGTTCAGGGTTGTAAACTCTGAGTTCTGGTTCCTGAGGTCTGCATTCTGAGTTCTGAGTGCTGAGTTCTGAATTGTGAGTTTGAGTCTGCATGCTGAACTCTGAATACTGATCACTGTATTGTGTGTTCTGATTTCTAAGTTGTCAATTCTGTGTGCTGAACTGCGAGATCTGAATACTGAGTTGTCATGCTGAGTTCTGAACTCTGAATTCTGAATTCTGAGTTCTGACTTCTGAGGCATGAATTCTCAATCCCAAGTGCTACACTCTGAGATCTGAGTTTGAATTCTGAGTTGTTAGTTCTATTTTCTGAGTTTTGAATTCTGAGATTTGAGATTTTGTTGTGCATTATGTTTTTATGAGTGCCGAGTTCTGAATTTTGAGGTCTGAATCTTGAGTACTGTATTCTGAGTTCTGAGTTCAAATTTTTCAATTGCGTTCTGAATTCTGAGTTCTGAGTTCAGAATTCTGAGTTACAAATTCTGAGTTCGCAGTTTCTAGTTCTGACTACTGAGTCCGGAATTTTGTGTTCTGAGTTCTGATCACTGAGTTCTGATAAGTGAGTTCTGAATTCTTAGCTGTGACATCTGAGTTCTGAGTTCTGATTTCTCAGTTCTGAATACTGAGTTATGAATTCTCAACTCTTAGCTCTTAGCTCTGAGTTCGGAGTTCTAAATTCTACAGTCTGTATTCTGATTTCAGAGTTGTGAATTCTGTGACCAGAATTCAGAGTTGAGATTTCTGAGTTCTGAATTCTGAGTACTGAATTTTAAGTTCTGAGTTCCGAATTCTGTGTTCCGGTTCTGAATTCAGACTTCTGAATTCTGAATTTTGAATTCTGAGATCTGTATCTCAGTTCTGATTTCTGAGTCGTGGATTTTGAGTTACGTACCCTGAGTAATTGATTCTGAGTTCTGACTTCAAAGTTCTCCATTGCGTTCTGAATTCTGAGTTCTGATTTCACAATCCTGAGTTACAGTTCTGATTTCTGCGTTTTGAGTTCTGAATTGTGTGTTCTGAATTCTGAGTTCCGAATTCTAAGGTGTGAATTCTGAGTTCTGAATCATGAGTACTCCACACTGTGTTCTGAGTTCTGAGAACTGAGTTCTGAATTCTGAGTTCTGTGTTCTGAATTCCGTATTCTGAGTTCCAAATTCTGATTTCTGAGTGCCAAGTTTTGAATTCTGACTTAGGATTCTGAGTTCCGAATTCTAAGGTGTGAATTCTGAGTTCTGAGTTCTGATTTCTGAGTGCTGAGAACTGAGTTCTTTGTTCTGAATTCTAAGTTATGAAGTCCGTAGTCTGAGTTCCAAATACTCATTTCCCAGTTCTGATATTCGAGTTTGAATTCTGAGTTCAGAATTCTAAGGTGAGAATTCTGGGTTATGAATTCTGGGTTCTGAATACTGAGTTGTGATTTCTGAGTTCTGAATTCCAAGTTCTGAGTCATCATTTCTGAATTCTGAGTTCTGAGTTATGAATTCTCAACTCTTAGTTCTGAGATCTGAGTTCGGAGTTCTAAACTGAAGCCTGTATTCTGAATTCAGAGTTGTGGATTCTGAGATCAGCATTCAGAGTTGTGAGTTCTGAGTTCCGAATTCTGCGTACTGAATTTTGAGTTCTGAGTTCCGAATTCTGTGTCCTCGGCTCTGAATTCGGATTTCTGAATTCTGATTTGTGAATTTTGAGAACTGAGTCTCATTTATGAATTCCTAGTCACGAATTCTGTGTGGTGAATTGTGACTTCTGAGTTCTGAAATTTCAACTCTGAGTTCTTTGTCTGAGTTAGGAGTCCGAATATCTGAGTTCTATATTCTGAAGTCTAACTATCGAGTTCTGAGTTCTGAGTTCTGAGTTCTGACTTCTGACTTCTGAGTTCTGAGTTCTGAGTTCTGAGATCTGAGTCTTGTGTTCTGAGTTATGAATTTCAGTTCTGAAATGAGAATTCTGAGTTCAGGGTTGTAAACTCTGAGTTCTGGTTCCTGAGGTCTGCATTCTGAGTTCTGAGTGCTGAGTTCTGAATTGTGAGTTTGAGTCTGCATGCTGAACTCTGAATACTGATCACTGTATTGTGTGTTCTGATTTCTAAGTTGTCAATTCTGTGTGCTGAACTGCGAGATCTGAATACTGAGTTGTCATGCTGAGTTCTGAACTCTGAATTCTGAATTCTGAGTTCTGAGTTCTGAGGCATGAATTCTCAATCCAAAGTGCTACACTCTGAGATCTGAGTTTGAATTCTGAGTTGTTAGTTCTATTTTCTGAGTTTTGAATTCTGAGATTTGAGATTTTGTTGTGCATTATGTTTTTATGAGTGCCGAGTTCTGAATTTTGAGGTCTGAATCTTGAGTACTGTATTCTGAGTTCTGAGTTCAAATTTTCAATTGCGTTCTGAATTCTGAGTTCTGAGTTCAGAATTCTGAGTTACAAATTCTGAGTTCGCAGTTTCTAGTTCTGACTACTGAGTCCGGAATTTTGTGTTCTGAGTTCTGATCACTGAGTTCTGATAAGTGAGTTCTGAATTCTTAGCTGTGACATCTGAGTTCTGAGTTCTCATTTCTCAGTTCTGAATACTGAGTTATGAATTCTCAACTCTTAGCTCTTAGCTCTGAGTTCGGAGTTCTAAATTCTACAGTCTGTATTCTGATTTCAGAGTTGTGAATTCTGTGACCAGAATTCAGAGTTGAGATTTCTGAGTTCTGAATTCTGAGTACTGAATGTTAAGTTCTGAGTTCCGAATTCTGTGTTCCGGTTCTGAATTCGGACTTCTGAATTCTGAATTTTGAATTCTGAGATCTGTATCTCAGTTCTGATTTCTGAGTCGTGGATTTTGAGTTACGTACCCTGAGTAATTGATTCTGAGTTCTGACTTCAAAGTTCTCCATTGCGTTCTGAATTCTGAGTTCTGATTTCACAATCCTGAGTTACAGTTCTGATTTCTGCGTTTTGAGTTCTGAATTGTGTGTTCTGAATTCTGAGTTCCGAATTCTAAGGTGTGAATTCTGAGTTCTGAATCATGAGTACTCCACACTGTGTTCTGAGTTCTGAGAACTGAGTTCTGAATTCTGAGTTCTGTGTTCTGAATTCCGTATTCTGAGTTCCAAATTCTGATTTCTGAGTGCCAAGTTTTGAATTCTGACTTAGGATTCTGAGTTCCGAATTCTAAGGTGTGAATTCTGAGTTCTGAGTTCTGATTTCTGAGTGCTGAGAACTGAGTTCTTTGTTCTGAATTCTAAGTTATGAAGTCCGTAGTCTGAGTTCCAAATACTCATTTCCCAGTTCTGATATTCGAGTTTGAATTCTGAGTTCAGAATTCTAAGGTGAGAATTCTGGGTTATGAATTCTGGGTTCTGAATACTGAGTTGTGATTTCTGAGTTCTGAATTCCAAGTTCTGAGTCATCATTTCTGAATTCTGAGTTCTGAGTTATGAATTCTCAACTCTTAGTTCTGAGATCTGAGTTCGGAGTTCTAAACTGAAGCCTGTATTCTGAATTCAGAGTTGTGGATTCTGAGATCAGCATTCAGAGTTGTGAGTTCTGAGTTCTGAATTCTGCGTACTGAATTTTGAGTTCTGAGTTCCGAATTCTGTGTCCTCGGCTCTGAATTCGGATTTCTGAATTCTGATTTGTGAATTTTGAGAACTGAGTCTCATTTATGAATTCCTAGTCACGAATTCTGTGTGGTGAATTGTGACTTCTGAGTTCTGAAATTTCAACTCTGAGTTCTTTGTCTGAGTTAGGAGTCCGAATATCTGAGTTCTATATTCTGAAGTCTAACTATCGAGTTCTGAGTTCTGAGTTCTGAGTTCTGACTTCTGACTTCTGAGTTCTGAGTTCTGACATCTGAGTCTTGTGTTCTGAGTTATGAATTTCAGTTCTGAAATGAGAATTCTGAGTTCAGGGTTGTAAACTCTGAGTTCTGGTTCCTGAGGTCTGCATTCTGAGTTCTGAGTGCTGAGTTCTGAATTGTGAGTTTGAGCCTGCATGCTGAACTCTGAATACTGATCACTGTATTGTGTGTTCTGATTTCTAAGTTGTCAATTCTGTGTGCTGAACTGCGAGATCTGAATACTGAGTTGTCATGCTGAGTTCTGAACTCTGAATTCTGAATTCTGAGTTCTGAGTTCTGAGGCATGAATTCTCAATCCAAAGTGCTACACTCTGAGATCTGAGTTTGAATTCTGAGTTGTTAGTTCTATTTTCTGAGTTTTGAATTCTGAGATTTGAGATTTTGTTGTGCATTATGTTTTTATGAGTGCCGAGTTCTGAATTTTGAGGTCTGAATCTTGAGTACTGTATTCTGAGTTCTGAGTTCAAATTTTTCAATTGCGTTCTGAATTCTGAGTTCTGAGTTCAGAATTCTGAGTTACAAATTCTGAGTTCGCAGTTTCTAGTTCTGACTACTGAGTCCGGAATTTTGTGTTCTGAGTTCTGATCACTGAGTTCTGATAAGTGAGTTCTGAATTCTTAGCTGTGACATCTGAGTTCTGAGTTCTCATTTCTCAGTTCTGAATACTGAGTTATGAATTCTCAACTCTTAGCTCTTAGCTCTGAGTTCGGAGTTCTAAATTCTACAGTCTGTATTCTGATTTCAGAGTTGTGAATTCTGTGACCAGAATTCAGAGTTGAGATTTCTGAGTTCTGAATTCTGAGTACTGAATGTTAAGTTCTGAGTTCCGAATTCTGTGTTCCGGTTCTGAATTCGGACTTCTGAATTCTGAATTTTGAATTCTGAGATCTGTATCTCAGTTCTGATTTCTGAGTCGTGGATTTTGAGTTACGTACCCTGAGTAATTGATTCTGAGTTCTGACTTCAAAGTTCTCCATTGCGTTCTGAATTCGGAGTTCTGATTTCACAATCCTGAGTTACAGTTCTGATTTCTGCGTTTTGAGTTCTGAATTGTGTGTTCTGAATTCTGAGTTCCGAATTCTAAGGTGTGAATTCTGAGTTCTGAATCATGAGTACTCCACACTGTGTTCTGAGTTCTGAGAACTGAGTTCTGAATTCTGAGTTCTGTGTTCTGAATTCCATATTCTGAGTTCCAAATTCTGATTTCTGAGTGCCAAGTTTTGAATTCTGACTTAGGATTCTGAGTTCCGAATTCTAAGGTGTGAATTCTGAGTTCTGAGTTCTGATTTCTGAGTGCTGAGAACTGAGTTCTTTGTTCTGAATTCTAAGTTATGAAGTCCGTAGTCTGAGTTCCAAATACTCATTTCCCAGTTCTGATATTCGAGTTTGAATTCTGAGTTCAGAATTCTAAGGTGAGAATTCTGGGTTATGAATTCTGGGTTCTGAATACTGAGTTGTGATTTCTGAGTTCTGAATTCCAAGTTCTGAGTCATCATTTCTGAATTCTGAGTTCTGAGTTATGAATTCTCAACTCTTAGTTCTGAGATCTGAGTTCGGAGTTCTAAACTGAAGCCTGTATTCTGAATTCAGAGTTGTGGATTCTGAGATCAGCATTCAGAGTTGTGAGTTCTGAGTTCTGAATTCTGCGTACTGAATTTTGAGTTCTGCGTTCCGAATTCTGTGTCCTGGGCTCTGAATTCGGATTTCTGAATTCTGATTTGTGAATTTTGAGAACTGAGTCTCATTTATGAATTCCTAGTCACGAATTCTGTGTGGTGAATTGTGACTTCTGAGTTCTGAAATTTCAACTCTGAGTTCTTTGTCTGAGTTAGGAGTCCGAATATCTGAGTTCTATATTCTGAAGTCTAACTATCGAGTTCTGAGTTCTGAGTTCTGAGTTCTGACTTCTGACTTCTGAGTTCTGACATCTGAGTCTTGTGTTCTGAGTTATGAATTTCAGTTCTGAAATGAGAATTCTGAGTTCAGGGTTGTAAACTCTGAGTTCTGGTTCCTGAGGTCTGCATTCTGAGTTCTGAGTGCTGAGTTCTGAATTGTGAGTTTGAGTCTGCATGCTGAACTCTGAATACTGATCACTGTATTGTGTGTTCTGATTTCTAAGTTGTCAATTCTGTGTGCTGAACTGCGAGATCTGAATACTGAGTTGTCATGCTGAGTTCTGAACTCTGAATTCTGAATTCTGAGTTCTGACTTCTGAGGCATGAATTCTCAATCCAAAGTGCTACACTCTGAGATCTGAGTTTGAATTCTGAGTTGTTAGTTCTATTTTCTGAGTTTTGAATTCTGAGATTTGAGATTTTGTTGTGCATTATGTTTTTATGAGTGCCGAGTTCTGAATTTTGAGGTCTGAATCTTGAGTACTGTATTCTGAGTTCTGAGTTCAAATTTTTCAATTGCGTTCTGAATTCTGAGTTCTGAGTTCAGAATTCTGAGTTACAAATTCTGAGTTCGCAGTTTCTAGTTCTGACTACTGAGTCCGGAATTTTGTGTTCTGAGTTCTGATCACTGAGTTCTGATAAGTGAGTTCTGAATTCTTAGCTGTGACATCTGAGTTCTGAGTTCTCATTTCTCAGTTCTGAATACTGAGTTATGAATTCTCAACTCTTAGCTCTTAGCTCTGAGTTCGGAGTTCTAAATTCTACAGTCTGTATTCTGATTTCAGAGTTGTGAATTCTGTGACCAGAATTCAGAGTTGAGATTTCTGAGTTCTGAATTCTGAGTACTGAATTTTAAGTTCTGAGTTCCGAATTCTGTGTTCCGGCTCTGAATTCGGACTTCTGAATTCTGAATTTTGAATTCTGAGATCTGTATCTCAGTTCTGATTTCTGAGTCGTGGATTCTGAGTTACGTACCCTGAGTAATTGATTCTGACTTCTGACTTCAAAGTTCTCCATTGCGTTCTGAATTCGGAGTTCTGATTTCACAATCCTGAGTTACAGTTCTGATTTCTGCGTTTTGAGTTCTGAATTGTGTGTTCTGAATTCTGAGTTCCGAATTCTAAGGTGTGAATTCTGAGTTCTGAATCATGAGTACTCCACACTGTGTTCTGAGTTCTGAGAACTGAGTTCTGAATTCTGAGTTCTGTGTTCTGAATTCCGTATTCTGAGTTCCAAATTCTGATTTCTGAGTGCCAAGTTTTGAATTCTGACTTAGGATTCTGAGTTCCGAATTCTAAGGTGTGAATTCTGAGTTCTGAGTTCTGATTTCTGAGTGCTGAGAACTGAGTTCTTTGTTCTGAATTCTAAGTTATGAAGTCCGTAGTCTGAGTTCCAAATACTCATTTCCCAGTTCTGATATTCGAGTTTGAATTCTGAGTTCAGAATTCTAAGGTGAGAATTCTGGGTTATGAATTCTGGGTTCTGAATACTGAGTTGTGATTTCTGAGTTCTGAATTCCAAGTTCTGAGTCATCATTTCTGAATTCTGAGTTCTGAGTTATGAATTCTCAACTCTTAGTTCTGAGATCTGAGTTCGGAGTTCTAAACTGAAGCCTGTATTCTGAATTCAGAGTTGTGGATTCTGAGATCAGCATTCAGAGTTGTGAGTTCTGAGTTCCGAATTCTGCGTACTGAATTTTGAGTTCTGAGTTCCGAATTCTGTGTCCTGGGCTCTGAATTCGGATTTCTGAATTCTGATTTGTGAATTTTGAGAACTGAGTCTCATTTATGAATTCCTAGTCACGAATTCTGTGTGGTGAATTGTGACTTCTGAGTTCTGAAATTTCAACTCTGAGTTCTTTGTCTGAGTTAGGAGTCCGAATATCTGAGTTCTATATTCTGAAGTCTAACTATCGAGTTCTGAGTTCTGAGTTCTGAGTTCTGACTTCTGACTTCTGAGTTCTGAGTTCTGACATCTGAGTCTTGTGTTCTGAGTTATGAATTTCAGTTCTGAAATGAGAATTCTGAGTTCAGGGTTGTAAACTCTGAGTTCTGGTTCCTGAGGTCTGCATTCTGAGTTCTGAGTGCTGAGTTCTGAATTGTGAGTTTGAGCCTGCATGCTGAACTCTGAATACTGATCACTGTATTGTGTGTTCTGATTTCTAAGTTGTCAATTCTGTGTGCTGAACTGCGAGATCTGAATACTGAGTTGTCATGCTGAGTTCTGAACTCTGAATTCTGAATTCTGAGTTCTGAGTTCTGAGGCATGAATTCTCAATCCCAAGTGCTACACTCTGAGATCTGAGTTTGAATTCTGAGTTGTTAGTTCTATTTTCTGAGTTTTGAATTCTGAGATTTGAGATTTTGTTGTGCATTATGTTTTTATGAGTGCCGAGTTCTGAATTTTGAGGTCTGAATCTTGAGTACTGTATTCTGAGTTCTGAGTTCAAATTTTTCAATTGCGTTCTGAATTCTGAGTTCTGAGTTACAAATTCTGAGTTACAAATTCTGAGTTCGCAGTTTCTAGTTCTGACTACTGAGTCCGGAATTTTGTGTTCTGAGTTCTGATCACTGAGTTCTGATAAGTGAGTTCTGAATTCTTAGCTGTGACATCTGAGTTCTGAGTTCTCATTTCTCAGTTCTGAATACTGAGTTATGAATTCTCAACTCTTAGCTCTTAGCTCTGAGTTCGGAGTTCTAAATTCTACAGTCTGTATTCTGATTTCAGAGTTGTGAATTCTGTGACCAGAATTCAGAGTTGAGATTTCTGAGTTCTGAATTCTGAGTACTGAATTTTAAGTTCTGAGTTCCGAATTCTGTGTTCCGGCTCTGAATTCGGACTTCTGAATTCTGAATTTTGAATTCTGAGATCTGTATCTCAGTTCTGATTTCTGAGTCGTGGATTCTGAGTTACGTACCCTGAGTAATTGATTCTGACTTCTGACTTCAAAGTTCTCCATTGCGTTCTGAATTCTGAGTTCTGATTTCACAATCCTGAGTTACAGTTCTGATTTCTGCGTTTTGAGTTCTGAATTGTGTGTTCTGAATTCTGAGTTCCGAATTCTAAGGTGTGAATTCTGAGTTCTGAATCATGAGTACTCCACACTGTGTTCTGAGTTCTGAGAACTGAGTTCTGAATTCTGAGTTCTGTGTTCTGAATTCCGTATTCTGAGTTCCAAATTCTGATTTCCAAGTTTTGAATTCTGACTTAGGATTCTGAGTTCCGAATTCTAAGGTGTGAATTCTGAGTTCTGAGTTCTGATTTCTGAGTGCTGAGAACTGAGTTCTTTGTTCTGAATTCTAAGTTATGAAGTCCGTAGTCTGAGTTCCAAATACTCATTTCCCAGTTCTGATATTCGAGTTTGAATTCTGAGTTCAGAATTCTAAGGTGAGAATTCTGGGTTATGAATTCTGGGTTCTGAATACTGAGTTGTGATTTTTGAGTTCTGAATTCCAAGTTCTGAGTCATCATTTCTGAATTCTGAGTTCTGAGTTATGAATTCTCAACTCTTAGTTCTGAGATCTGAGTTCGGAGTTCTAAACTGAAGCCTGTATTCTGAATTCAGAGTTGTGGATTCTGAGATCAGCATTCAGAGTTGTGAGTTCTGAGTTCTGAATTCTGCGTACTGAATTTTGAGTTCTGCGTTCCGAATTCTGTGTCCTGGGCTCTGAATTCGGATTTCTGAATTCTGATTTGTGAATTTTGAGAACTGAGTCTCATTTATGAATTCCTAGTCACGAATTCTGTGTGGTGAATTGTGACTTCTGAGTTCTGAAATTTCAACTCTGAGTTCTTTGTCTGAGTTAGGAGTCCGAATATCTGAGTTCTATATTCTGAAGTCTAACTATCGAGTTCTGAGTTCTGAGTTCTGAGTTCTGACTTCTGAGTTCTGAGTTCTGACATCTGAGTCTTGTGTTCTGAGTTATGAATTTCAGTTCTGAAATGAGAATTCTGAGTTCAGGGTTGTAAACTCTGAGTTCTGGTTCCTGAGGTCTGCATTCTGAGTTCTGAGTGCTGAGTTCTGAATTGTGAGTTTGAGCCTGCATGCTGAACTCTGAATACTGATCACTGTATTGTGTGTTCTGATTTCTAAGTTGTCAATTCTGTGTGCTGAACTGCGAGATCTGAATACTGAGTTGTCATGCTGAGTTCTGAACTCTGAATTCTGAATTCTGAGTTCTGAGTTCTGAGGCATGAATTCTCAATCCCAAGTGCTACACTCTGAGATCTGAGTTTGAATTCTGAGTTGTTAGTTTTATTTTCTGAGTTTTGAATTCTGAGATTTGAGATTTTGTTGTGCATTATGTTTTTATGAGTGCCGAGTTCTGAATTTTGAGGTCTGAATCTTGAGTACTGTATTCTAAGTTCTGAGTTCAAATTTTTCAATTGCGTTCTGAATTCTGAGTTCTGAGTTCAGAATTCTGAGTTACAAATTCTGAGTTCGCAGTTTCTAGTTCTGACTACTGAGTCCGGAATTTGTGTTCTGAGTTCTGATAAGTGAGTTCTGAATTCTTAGCTGTGACATCTGAGTTCTGAGTTCTCATTTCTCAGTTCTGAATACTGAGTTATGAATTCTCAACTCTTAGCTCTTAGCTCTGAGTTCGGAGTTCTAAATTCTACAGTCTGTATTCTGATTTCAGAGTTGTGAATTCTGTGACCAGAATTCAGAGTTGAGATTTCTGAGGTCTGAATTCTGAGTACTGAATTTAAAGTTCTGAGTTCCGAATTCTGTGTTCCGGCTCTGAATTCGGACTTCTGAATTCTGAATTTTGAATTCTGAGATCTGTATCTCAGTTCTGATTTCTGAGTCGTGGATTCTGAGTTACGTACCCTGAGTAATTGATTCTGAGTTCTGACTTCAAAGTTCTCCATTGCGTTCTGAATTCTGAGTTCTGATTTCACAATCCTGAGTTACAGTTCTGATTTCTGCGTTTTGAGTTCTGAATTGTGTGTTCTGAATTCTGAGTTCCGAATTCTAAGGTGTGAATTCTGAGTTCTGAATCATGAGTACTCCACACTGTGTTCTGAGTTCTGAGAACTGAGTTCTGAATTCTGAGTTCTGTGTTCTGAATTCCGTATTCTGAGTTCCAAATTCTGAGTGCCAAGTTTTGAATTCTGACTTAGGATTCTGAGTTCCGAATTCTAAGGTGTGAATTCTGAGTTCTGAGTTCTGATTTCTGAGTGCTGAGAACTGAGTTCTTTGTTCTGAATTCTAAGTTATGAAGTCCGTAGTCTGAGTTCCAAATACTCATTTCCCAGTTCTGATATTCGAGTTTGAATTCTGAGTTCAGAATTCTAAGGTGAGAATTCTGGGTTATGAATTCTGGGTTCTGAATACTGAGTTGTGATTTCTGAGTTCGGAATTCCAAGTTCTGAGTCATCATTTCTGAATTCTGAGTTCTGAGTTATGAATTCTCAACTCTTAGTTCTGAGATCTGAGTTCGGAGTTCTAAACTGAAGCCTGTATTCTGAATTCAGAGTTGTGGATTCTGAGATCAGCATTCAGAGTTGTGAGTTCTGAGTTCTGAATTCTGCGTACTGAATTTTGAGTTCTGAGTTCCGAATTCTGTGTCCTGGGCTCTGAATTCGGATTTCTGAATTCTGATTTGTGAATTTTGAGAACTGAGTCTCATTTATGAATTCCTAGTCACGAATTCTGTGTGGTGAATTGTGACTTCTGAGTTCTGAAATTTCAACTCTGAGTTCTTTGTCTGAGTTAGGAGTCCGAATATCTGAGTTCTATATTCTGAAGTCTAACTATCGAGTTCTGAGTTCTGAGTTCTGAGTTCTGAGTTCTGACTTCTGAGTTCTGAGTTCTGAGTTCTGACATCTGAGTCTTGTGTTCTGAGTTATGAATTTCAGTTCTGAAATGAGAATTCTGAGTTCAGGGTTGTAAACTCTGAGTTCTGGTTCCTGAGGTCTGCATTCTGAGTTCTGAGTGCTGAGTTCTGAATTGTGAGTTTGAGTCTGCATGCTGAACTCTGAATACTGATCACTGTATTGTGTGTTCTGATTTCTAAGTTGTCAATTCTGTGTGCTGAACTGCGAGATCTGAATACTGAGTTGTCATGCTGAGTTCTGAACTCTGAATTCTGAATTCTGAGTTCTGACTTCTGAGGCATGAATTCTCAATCCCAAGTGCTACACTCTGAGATCTGAGTTTGAATTCTGAGTTGTTAGTTCTATTTTCTGAGTTTGGAATTCTGAGATTTGAGATTTTGTTGCGCGTTATGTTTTTATGAGTGCCGAGTTCTGAATTTTGAGGTCTGAATCTTGAGTACTGTATTCTGAGTTCTGAGTTCAAATTTTTCAATTGCGTTCTGAATTCTGAGTTCTGAGTTCAGAATTCTGAGTTACAAATTCTGAGTTCGCAGTTTCTAGTTCTGACTACTGAGTCCGGAATTTGTGTTCTGAGTTCTGATAAGTGAGTTCTGAATTCTTAGCTGTGACATCTGAGTTCTGAGTTCTCATTTCTCAGTTCTGAATACTGAGTTATGAATTCTCAACTCTTAGCTCTTAGCTCTGAGTTCGGAGTTCTAAATTCTACAGTCTGTATTCTGATTTCAGAGTTGTGAATTCTGTGACCAGAATTCAGAGTTGAGATTTCTGAGTTCTGAATTCTGAGTACTGAATGTTAAGTTCTGAGTTCCGAATTCTGTGTTCCGGTTCTGAATTCGGACTTCTGAATTCTGAATTTTGAATTCTGAGATCTGTATCTCAGTTCTGATTTCTGAGTCGTGGATTCTGAGTTACGTACCCTGAGTAATTGATTCTGAGTTCTGACTTCAAAGTTCTCCATTGCGTTCTGAATTCTGAGTTCTGATTTCACAATCCTGAGTTACAGTTCTGATTTCTGCGTTTTGAGTTCTGAATTGTGTGTTCTGAATTCTGAGTTCCGAATTCTAAGGTGTGAATTCTGAGTTCTGAATCATGAGTACTCCACACTGTGTTCTGAGTTCTGACAACTGAGTTCTGAATTCTGAGTTCTGTGTTCTGAATTCCGTATTCTGAGTTCCAAATTCTGATTTCTGAGTGCCAAGTTTTGAATTCTGACTTAGGATTCTGAGTTCCGAATTCTAAGGTGTGAATTCTGAGTTCTGAGTTCTGATTTCTGAGTGCTGAGAACTGAGTTCTTTGTTCTGAATTCTAAGTTATGAAGTCCGTAGTCTGAGTTCCAAATACTCATTTCCCAGTTCTGATATTCGAGTTTGAATTCTGAGTTCAGAATTCTAAGGTGAGAATTCTGGGTTATGAATTCTGGGTTCTGAATATTGAGTTGTGATTTCTGAGTTCGGAATTCCAAGTTCTGAGTCATCATTTCTGAATTCTGAGTTCTGAGTTATGAATTCTCAACTCTTAGTTCTGAGATCTGAGTTCGGAGTTCTAAACTGAAGCCTGTATTCTGAATTCAGAGTTGTGGATTCTGAGATCAGCATTCAGAGTTGTGAGTTCTGAGTTCTGAATTCTGCGTTCCGAATTCTGTGTCCTGGGCTCTGAATTCGGATTTCTGAATTCTGATTTGTGAATTTTGAGAACTGAGTCTCATTTATGAATTCCTAGTCACGAATTCTGTGTGGTGAATTGTGACTTCTGAGTTCTGAAATTTCAACTCTGAGTTCTTTGTCTGAGTTAGGAGTCCGAATATCTGAGTTCTATATTCTGAAGTCTAACTATCGAGTTCTGAGTTCTGAGTTCTGAGTTCTGAGTTCTGAGTTCTGACTTCTGAGTTCTGAGTCTTGTGTTCTGAGTTATGAATTTCAGTTCTGAAATGAGAATTCTGAGTTCAGGGTTGTAAACTCTGAGTTCTGGTTCCTGAGGTCTGCATTCTGAGTTCTGAGTGCTGAGTTCTGAATTGTGAGTTTGAGTCTGCATGCTGAACTCTGAATACTGATCACTGTATTGTGTGTTCTGATTTCTAAGTTGTCAATTCTGTGTGCTGAACTGCGAGATCTGAATACTGAGTTGTCATGCTGAGTTCTGAACTCTGAATTCTGAATTCTGAGTTCTGAGTTCTGAGGCATGAATTCTCAATCCCAAGTGCTACACTCTGAGATCTGAGTTTGAATTCTGAGTTGTTAGTTCTATTTTCTGAGTTTGGAATTCTGAGATTTGAGATTTTGTTGTGCATTATGTTTTTATGAGTGCCGAGTTCTGAATTTTGAGGTCTGAATCTTGAGTACTGTATTCTGAGTTCTGAGTTCAAATTTTTCAATTGCGTTCTGAATTCTGAGTTCTGAGTTCAGAATTCTGAGTTACAAATTCTGAGTTCGCAGTTTCTAGTTCTGACTACTGAGTCCGGAATTTTGTGTTCTGAGTTCTGATCACTGAGTTCTGATAAGTGAGTTCTGAATTCTTAGCTGTGACATCTGAGTTCTGAGTTCTCATTTCTCAGTTCTGAATACTGAGTTATGAATTCTCAACTCTTAGCTCTTAGCTCTGAGTTCGGAGTTCTAAATTCTACAGTCTGTATTCTGATTTCAGAGTTGTGAATTCTGTGACCAGAATTCAGCGTTGAGATTTCTGAGTTCTGAATTCTGAGTACTGAATTTTAAGTTCTGAGTTCCGAATTCTGTGTTCCGGCTCTGAATTCGGACTTCTGAATTCTGAATTTTGAATTCTGAGATCTGTATCTCAGTTCTGATTTCTGAGTCGTGGATTCTGAGTTACGTACCCTGAGTAATTGATTCTGACTTCTGACTTCAAAGTTCTCCATTGCGTTCTGAATTCTGAGTTCTGATTTCACAATCCTGAGTTACAGTTCTGATTTCTGCGTTTTGAGTTCTGAATTGTGTGTTCTGAATTCTGAGTTCCGAATTCTAAGGTGTGAATTCTGAGTTCTGAATCATGAGTACTCCACACTGTGTTCTGAGTTCTGAGAACTGAGTTCTGAATTCTGAGTTCTGTGTTCTGAATTCCGTATTCTGAGTTCCAAATTCTGATTTCCAAGTTTTGAATTCTGACTTAGGATTCTGAGTTCCGAATTCTAAGGTGTGAATTCTGAGTTCTGAGTTCTGAGTTCTGAGTGCTGAGAACTGAGTTCTTTGTTCTGAATTCTAAGTTATGAAGTCCGTAGTCTGAGTTCCAAATACTCATTTCCCAGTTCTGATATTCGAGTTTGAATTCTGAGTTCAGAATTCTAAGGTGAGAATTCTGGGTTATGAATTCTGGGTTCTGAATACTGAGTTGTGATTTCTGAGTTCTGAATTCCAAGTTCTGAGTCATCATTTCTGAATTCTGAGTTCTGAGTTATGAATTCTCAACTCTTAGTTCTGAGATCTGAGTTCGGAGTTCTAAACTGAAGCCTGTATTCTGAATTCAGAGTTGTGGATTCTGAGATCAGCATTCAGAGTTGTGAGTTCTGAGTTCCGAATTCTGCGTACTGAATTTTGAGTTGTGAATTCTGAGTTCCGAATTCTGTGTCCTGGGCTCTGAATTCGGATTTCTGAATTCTGATTTGTGAATTTTGAGAACTGAGTCTCATTTATGAATTCCTACTCACGAATTCTGTGTGGTGAATTGTGACTTCTGAGTTCTGAAATTTCAACTCTGAGTTCTTTGTCTGAATTAGGAGTCCGAATATCTGAGTTCTATATTCTGAAGTCTAACTATCGAGTTCTGAGTTCTGAGTTCTGACTTCTGAGTTCTGAGTTCTGACATCTGAGTTCTGACATCTGAGTCTTGTGTTCTGAGTTATGAATTTCAGTTCTGAAATGAGAATTCTGAGTTCAGGGTTGTAAACTCTGAGTTCTGGTTCCTGAGGTCTGCATTCTGAGTTCTGAGTGCTGAATTCTGAATTGTGAGTTTGAGTCTGCATGCTGAACTCTGAATACTGATCACTGTATTGTGTGTTCTGATTTCTAAGTTGTCAATTCTGTGTGCTGAACCGCGAGATCTGAATACTGAGTTGTCATGCTGAGTTCTGAACTCTGAATTCTGAATTCTGAGTTCTGAGTTATGAATTCTCAACTCTTAGTTCTGAGATCTGAGTTCGGAGTTCTAAACTGAAGCCTGTATTCTGAATTCAGAGTTGTGGATTCTGAGATCAGCATTCAGAGTTGTGAGTTCTGAGTTCCGAATTCTGCGTACTGAATTTTGAGTTCTGAATTCTGCGTTCCGAATTCTGTGTCCTGGGCTCTGAATTCGGATTTCTGAATTCTGATTTGTGAATTTTGAGAACTGAGTCTCATTTATGAATTCCTAGTCACGAATTCTGTGTGGTGAATTGTGACTTCTGAGTTCTGAAATTTCAACTCTGAGTTCTTTGTCTGAGTTAGGAGTCCGAATATCTGAGTTCTATATTCTGAAGTCTAACTATCGAGTTCTGAGTTCTGAGTTCTGAGTTCTGAGTTCTGACTTCTGAGTTCTGACTTCTGACATCTGAGTCTTGTGTTCTGAGTTATGAATTTCAGTTCTGAAATGAGAATTCTGAGTTCAGGGTTGTAAACTCTGAGTTCTGGTTCCTGAGGTCTGCATTCTGAGTTCTGAGTGCTGAGTTCTGAATTGTGAGTTTGAGTCTGCATGCTGAACTCTGAATACTGATCACTGTATTGTGTGTTCTGATTTCTAAGTTGTCAATTCTGTGTGCTGAACTGCGAGATCTGAATACTGAGTTGTCATGCTGAGTTCTGAACTCTGAATTCTGAATTCTGAGTTCTGACTTCTGAGGCATGAATTCTCAATCCCAAGTGCTACACTCTGAGATCTGAGTTTGAATTCTGAGTTGTTAGTTCTATTTTCTGAGTTTGGAATTCTGAGATTTGAGATTTTGTTGCGCGTTATGTTTTTATGAGTGCCGAGTTCTGAATTTTGAGGTCTGAATCTTGAGTACTGTATTCTGAGTTCTGAGTTCAAATTTTTCAATTGCGTTCTGAATTCTGAGTTCTGAGTTCAGAATTCTGAGTTACAAATTCTGAGTTCGCAGTTTCTAGTTCTGACTACTGAGTCCGGAATTTGTGTTCTGAGTTCTGATAAGTGAGTTCTGAATTCTTAGCTGTGACATCTGAGTTCTGAGTTCTCATTTCTCAGTTCTGAATACTGAGTTATGAATTCTCAACTCTTAGCTCTTAGCTCTGAGTTCGGAGTTCTAAATTCTACAGTCTGTATTCTGATTTCAGAGTTGTGAATTCTGTGACCAGAATTCAGAGTTGAGATTTCTGAGTTCTGAATTCTGAGTACTGAATGTTAAGTTCTGAGTTCCGAATTCTGTGTTCCGGTTCTGAATTCGGACTTCTGAATTCTGAATTTTGAATTCTGAGATCTGTATCTCAGTTCTGATTTCTGAGTCGTGGATTCTGAGTTACGTACCCTGAGTAATTGATTCTGACTTCTGACTTCAAAGTTCTCCATTGCGTTCTGAATTCGGAGTTCTGATTTCACAATCCTGAGTTACAGTTCTGATTTCTGCGTTTTGAGTTCTGAATTGTGTGTTCTGAATTCTGAGTTCCGAATTCTAAGGTGTGAATTCTGAGTTCTGAATCATGAGTACTCCACACTGTGTTCTGAGTTCTGACAACTGAGTTCTGAATTCTGAGTTCTGTGTTCTGAATTCCGTATTCTGAGTTCCAAATTCTGATTTCTGAGTGCCAAGTTTTGAATTCTGACTTAGGATTCTGAGTTCCGAATTCTAAGGTGTGAATTCTGAGTTCTGAGTTCTGATTTCTGAGTGCTGAGAACTGAGTTCTTTGTTCTGAATTCTAAGTTATGAAGTCCATAGTCTGAGTTCCAAATACTCATTTCCCAGTTCTGATATTCGAGTTTGAATTCTGAGTTCAGAATTCTAAGGTGAGAATTCTGGGTTATGAATTCTGGGTTCTGAATATTGAGTTGTGATTTCTGAGTTCGGAATTCCAAGTTCTGAGTCATCATTTCTGAATTCTGAGTTCTGAGTTATGAATTCTCAACTCTTAGTTCTGAGATCTGAGTTCGGAGTTCTAAACTGAAGCCTGTATTCTGAATTCAGAGTTGTGGATTCTGAGATCAGCATTCAGAGTTGTGAGTTCTGAGTTCTGAATTCTGCGTTCCGAATTCTGTGTCCTGGGCTCTGAATTCGGATTTCTGAATTCTGATTTGTGAATTTTGAGAACTGAGTCTCATTTATGAATTCCTAGTCACGAATTCTGTGTGGTGAATTGTGACTTCTGAGTTCTGAAATTTCAACTCTGAGTTCTTTGTCTGAGTTAGGAGTCCGAATATCTGAGTTCTATATTCTGAAGTCTAACTATCGAGTTCTGAGTTCTGAGTTCTGAGTTCTGAGTTCTGAGTTCTGACTTCTGAGTTCTGAGTCTTGTGTTCTGAGTTATGAATTTCAGTTCTGAAATGAGAATTCTGAGTTCAGGGTTGTAAACTCTGAGTTCTGGTTCCTGAGGTCTGCATTCTGAGTTCTGAGTGCTGAGTTCTGAATTGTGAGTTTGAGTCTGCATGCTGAACTCTGAATACTGATCACTGTATTGTGTGTTCTGATTTCTAAGTTGTCAATTCTGTGTGCTGAACTGCGAGATCTGAATACTGAGTTGTCATGCTGAGTTCTGAACTCTGAATTCTGAATTCTGAGTTCTGAGTTCTGAGGCATGAATTCTCAATCCCAAGTGCTACACTCTGAGATCTGAGTTTGAATTCTGAGTTGTTAGTTCTATTTTCTGAGTTTGGAATTCTGAGATTTGAGATTTTGTTGTGCATTATGTTTTTATGAGTGCCGAGTTCTGAATTTTGAGGTCTGAATCTTGAGTACTGTATTCTGAGTTCTGAGTTCAAATTTTTCAATTGCGTTCTGAATTCTGAGTTCTGAGTTCAGAATTCTGAGTTACAAATTCTGAGTTCGCAGTTTCTAGTTCTGACTACTGAGTCCGGAATTTTGTGTTCTGAGTTCTGATCACTGAGTTCTGATAAGTGAGTTCTGAATTCTTAGCTGTGACATCTGAGTTCTGAGTTCTCATTTCTCAGTTCTGAATACTGAGTTATGAATTCTCAACTCTTAGCTCTTAGCTCTGAGTTCGGAGTTCTAAATTCTACAGTCTGTATTCTGATTTCAGAGTTGTGAATTCTGTGACCAGAATTCAGCGTTGAGATTTCTGAGTTCTGAATTCTGAGTACTGAATTTTAAGTTCTGAGTTCCGAATTCTGTGTTCCGGCTCTGAATTCGGACTTCTGAATTCTGAATTTTGAATTCTGAGATCTGTATCTCAGTTCTGATTTCTGAGTCGTGGATTCTGAGTTACGTACCCTGAGTAATTGATTCTGAGTTCTGACTTCAAAGTTCTCCATTGCGTTCTGAATTCTGAGTTCTGATTTCACAATCCTGAGTTACAGTTCTGATTTCTGCGTTTTGAGTTCTGAATTGTGTGTTCTGAATTCTGAGTTCCGAATTCTAAGGTGTGAATTCTGAGTTCTGAATCATGAGTACTCCACACTGTGTTCTGAGTTCTGAGAACTGAGTTCTGAATTCTGAGTTCTGTGTTCTGAATTCCGTATTCTGAGTTCCAAATTCTGATTTCCAAGTTTTGAATTCTGACTTAGGATTCTGAGTTCCGAATTCTAAGGTGTGAATTCTGAGTTCTGAGTTCTGAGTTCTGAGTGCTGAGAACTGAGTTCTTTGTTCTGAATTCTAAGTTATGAAGTCCGTAGTCTGAGTTCCAAATACTCATTTCCCAGTTCTGATATTCGAGTTTGAATTCTGAGTTCAGAATTCTAAGGTGAGAATTCTGGGTTATGAATTCTGGGTTCTGAATACTGAGTTGTGATTTCTGAGTTCTGAATTCCAAGTTCTGAGTCATCATTTCTGAATTCTGAGTTCTGAGTTATGAATTCTCAACTCTTAGTTCTGAGATCTGAGTTCGGAGTTCTAAACTGAAGCCTGTATTCTGAATTCAGAGTTGTGGATTCTGAGATCAGCATTCAGAGTTGTGAGTTCTGAGTTCCGAATTCTGCGTACTGAATTTTGAGTTGTGAATTCTGAGTTCCGAATTCTGTGTCCTGGGCTCTGAATTCGGATTTCTGAATTCTGATTTGTGAATTTTGAGAACTGAGTCTCATTTATGAATTCCTAGTCACGAATTCTGTGTGGTGAATTGTGACTTCTGAGTTCTGAAATTTCAACTCTGAGTTCTTTGTCTGAGTTAGGAGTCCGAATATCTGAGTTCTATATTCTGAAGTCTAACTATCGAGTTCTGAGTTCTGAGTTCTGAGTTCTGAGTTCTGACTTCTGAGTTCTGACTTCTGACATCTGAGTCTTGTGTTCTGAGTTATGAATTTCAGTTCTGAAATGAGAATTCTGAGTTCAGGGTTGTAAACTCTGAGTTCTGGTTCCTGAGGTCTGCATTCTGAGTTCTGAGTGCTGAGTTCTGAATTGTGAGTTTGAGTCTGCATGCTGAACTCTGAATACTGATCACTGTATTGTGTGTTCTGATTTCTAAGTTGTCAATTCTGTGTGCTGAACTGCGAGATCTGAATACTGAGTTGTCATGCTGAGTTCTGAACTCTGAATTCTGAATTCTGAGTTCTGAGTTCTGAGGCATGAATTCTCAATCCCAAGTGCTACACTCTGAGATCTGAGTTTGAATTCTGAGTTGTTAGTTCTATTTTCTGAGTTTGGAATTCTGAGATTTGAGATTTTGTTGCGCGTTATGTTTTTATGAGTGCCGAGTTCTGAATTTTGAGGTCTGAATCTTGAGTACTGTATTCTGAGTTCTGAGTTCAAATTTTTCAATTGCGTTCTGAATTCTGAGTTCTGAGTTCAGAATTCTGAGTTACAAATTCTGAGTTCGCAGTTTCTAGTTCTGACTACTGAGTCCGGAATTTGTGTTCTGAGTTCTGATAAGTGAGTTCTGAATTCTTAGCTGTGACATCTGAGTTCTGAGTTCTCATTTCTCAGTTCTGAATACTGAGTTATGAATTCTCAACTCTTAGCTCTTAGCTCTGAGTTCGGAGTTCTAAATTCTACAGTCTGTATTCTGATTTCAGAGTTGTGAATTCTGTGACCAGAATTCAGAGTTGAGATTTCTGAGTTCTGAATTCTGAGTACTGAATGTTAAGTTCTGAGTTCCGAATTCTGTGTTCCGGTTCTGAATTCGGACTTCTGAATTCTGAATTTTGAATTCTGAGATCTGTATCTCAGTTCTGATTTCTGAGTCGTGGATTCTGAGTTACGTACCCTGAGTAATTGATTCTGACTTCTGACTTCAAAGTTCTCCATTGCGTTCTGAATTCGGAGTTCTGATTTCACAATCCTGAGTTACAGTTCTGATTTCTGCGTTTTGAGTTCTGAATTGTGTGTTCTGAATTCTGAGTTCCGAATTCTAAGGTGTGAATTCTGAGTTCTGAATCATGAGTACTCCACACTGTGTTCTGAGTTCTGACAACTGAGTTCTGAATTCTGAGTTCTGTGTTCTGAATTCCGTATTCTGAGTTCCAAATTCTGATTTCTGAGTGCCAAGTTTTGAATTCTGACTTAGGATTCTGAGTTCCGAATTCTAAGGTGTGAATTCTGAGTTCTGAGTTCTGATTTCTGAGTGCTGAGAACTGAGTTCTTTGTTCTGAATTCTAAGTTATGAAGTCCATAGTCTGAGTTCCAAATACTCATTTCCCAGTTCTGATATTCGAGTTTGAATTCTGAGTTCAGAATTCTAAGGTGAGAATTCTGGGTTATGAATTCTGGGTTCTGAATATTGAGTTGTGATTTCTGAGTTCGGAATTCCAAGTTCTGAGTCATCATTTCTGAATTCTGAGTTCTGAGTTATGAATTCTCAACTCTTAGTTCTGAGATCTGAGTTCGGAGTTCTAAACTGAAGCCTGTATTCTGAATTCAGAGTTGTGGATTCTGAGATCAGCATTCAGAGTTGTGAGTTCTGAGTTCTGAATTCTGCGTTCCGAATTCTGTGTCCTGGGCTCTGAATTCGGATTTCTGAATTCTGATTTGTGAATTTTGAGAACTGAGTCTCATTTATGAATTCCTAGTCACGAATTCTGTGTGGTGAATTGTGACTTCTGAGTTCTGAAATTTCAACTCTGAGTTCTTTGTCTGAGTTAGGAGTCCGAATATCTGAGTTCTATATTCTGAAGTCTAACTATCGAGTTCTGAGTTCTGAGTTCTGAGTTCTGAGTTCTGAGTTCTGACTTCTGAGTTCTGAGTCTTGTGTTCTGAGTTATGAATTTCAGTTCTGAAATGAGAATTCTGAGTTCAGGGTTGTAAACTCTGAGTTCTGGTTCCTGAGGTCTGCATTCTGAGTTCTGAGTGCTGAGTTCTGAATTGTGAGTTTGAGCCTGCATGCTGAACTCTGAATACTGATCACTGTATTGTGTGTTCTGATTTCTAAGTTGTCAATTCTGTGTGCTGAACTGCGAGATCTGAATACTGAGTTGTCATGCTGAGTTCTGAACTCTGAATTCTGAATTCTGAGTTCTGAGTTCTGAGGCATGAATTCTCAATCCCAAGTGCTACACTCTGAGATCTGAGTTTGAATTCTGAGTTGTTAGTTCTATTTTCTGAGTTTGGAATTCTGAGATTTGAGATTTTGTTGTGCATTATGTTTTTATGAGTGCCGAGTTCTGAATTTTGAGGTCTGAATCTTGAGTACTGTATTCTGAGTTCTGAGTTCAAATTTTTCAATTGCGTTCTGAATTCTGAGTTCTGAGTTCAGAATTCTGAGTTACAAATTCTGAGTTCGCAGTTTCTAGTTCTGACTACTGAGTCCGGAATTTTGTGTTCTGAGTTCTGATCACTGAGTTCTGATAAGTGAGTTCTGAATTCTTAGCTGTGACATCTGAGTTCTGAGTTCTCATTTCTCAGTTCTGAATACTGAGTTATGAATTCTCAACTCTTAGCTCTTAGCTCTGAGTTCGGAGTTCTAAATTCTACAGTCTGTATTCTGATTTCAGAGTTGTGAATTCTGTGACCAGAATTCAGCGTTGAGATTTCTGAGTTCTGAATTCTGAGTACTGAATTTTAAGTTCTGAGTTCCGAATTCTGTGTTCCGGCTCTGAATTCGGACTTCTGAATTCTGAATTTTGAATTCTGAGATCTGTATCTCAGTTCTGATTTCTGAGTCGTGGATTCTGAGTTACGTACCCTGAGTAATTGATTCTGAGTTCTGACTTCAAAGTTCTCCATTGCGTTCTGAATTCTGAGTTCTGATTTCACAATCCTGAGTTACAGTTCTGATTTCTGCGTTTTGAGTTCTGAATTGTGTGTTCTGAATTCTGAGTTCCGAATTCTAAGGTGTGAATTCTGAGTTCTGAATCATGAGTACTCCACACTGTGTTCTGAGTTCTGAGAACTGAGTTCTGAATTCTGAGTTCTGTGTTCTGAATTCCGTATTCTGAGTTCCAAATTCTGATTTCCAAGTTTTGAATTCTGACTTAGGATTCTGAGTTCCGAATTCTAAGGTGTGAATTCTGAGTTCTGAGTTCTGAGTTCTGAGTGCTGAGAACTGAGTTCTTTGTTCTGAATTCTAAGTTATGAAGTCCGTAGTCTGAGTTCCAAATACTCATTTCCCAGTTCTGATATTCGAGTTTGAATTCTGAGTTCAGAATTCTAAGGTGAGAATTCTGGGTTATGAATTCTGGGTTCTGAATACTGAGTTGTGATTTCTGAGTTCTGAATTCCAAGTTCTGAGTCATCATTTCTGAATTCTGAGTTCTGAGTTATGAATTCTCAACTCTTAGTTCTGAGATCTGAGTTCGGAGTTCTAAACTGAAGCCTGTATTCTGAATTCAGAGTTGTGGATTCTGAGATCAGCATTCAGAGTTGTGAGTTCTGAGTTCCGAATTCTGCGTACTGAATTTTGAGTTGTGAATTCTGAGTTCCGAATTCTGTGTCCTGGGCTCTGAATTCGGATTTCTGAATTCTGATTTGTGAATTTTGAGAACTGAGTCTCATTTATGAATTCCTACTCACGAATTCTGTGTGGTGAATTGTGACTTCTGAGTTCTGAAATTTCAACTCTGAGTTCTTTGTCTGAATTAGGAGTCCGAATATCTGAGTTCTATATTCTGAAGTCTAACTATCGAGTTCTGAGTTCTGAGTTCTGACTTCTGAGTTCTGAGTTCTGACATCTGAGTTCTGACATCTGAGTCTTGTGTTCTGAGTTATGAATTTCAGTTCTGAAATGAGAATTCTGAGTTCAGGGTTGTAAACTCTGAGTTCTGGTTCCTGAGGTCTGCATTCTGAGTTCTGAGTGCTGAATTCTGAATTGTGAGTTTGAGTCTGCATGCTGAACTCTGAATACTGATCACTGTATTGTGTGTTCTGATTTCTAAGTTGTCAATTCTGTGTGCTGAACCGCGAGATCTGAATACTGAGTTGTCATGCTGAGTTCTGAACTCTGAATTCTGAATTCTGAGTTCTGAGTTATGAATTCTCAACTCTTAGTTCTGAGATCTGAGTTCGGAGTTCTAAACTGAAGCCTGTATTCTGAATTCAGAGTTGTGGATTCTGAGATCAGCATTCAGAGTTGTGAGTTCTGAGTTCCGAATTCTGCGTACTGAATTTTGAGTTCTGAATTCTGCGTTCCGAATTCTGTGTCCTGGGCTCTGAATTCGGATTTCTGAATTCTGATTTGTGAATTTTGAGAACTGAGTCTCATTTATGAATTCCTAGTCACGAATTCTGTGTGGTGAATTGTGACTTCTGAGTTCTGAAATTTCAACTCTGAGTTCTTTGTCTGAGTTAGGAGTCCGAATATCTGAGTTCTATATTCTGAAGTCTAACTATCGAGTTCTGAGTTCTGAGTTCTGAGTTCTGAGTTCTGACTTCTGAGTTCTGACTTCTGACATCTGAGTCTTGTGTTCTGAGTTATGAATTTCAGTTCTGAAATGAGAATTCTGAGTTCAGGGTTGTAAACTCTGAGTTCTGGTTCCTGAGGTCTGCATTCTGAGTTCTGAGTGCTGAGTTCTGAATTGTGAGTTTGAGTCTGCATGCTGAACTCTGAATACTGATCACTGTATTGTGTGTTCTGATTTCTAAGTTGTCAATTCTGTGTGCTGAACTGCGAGATCTGAATACTGAGTTGTCATGCTGAGTTCTGAACTCTGAATTCTGAATTCTGAGTTCTGAGTTCTGAGGCATGAATTCTCAATCCCAAGTGCTACACTCTGAGATCTGAGTTTGAATTCTGAGTTGTTAGTTCTATTTTCTGAGTTTGGAATTCTGAGATTTGAGATTTTGTTGCGCGTTATGTTTTTATGAGTGCCGAGTTCTGAATTTTGAGGTCTGAATCTTGAGTACTGTATTCTGAGTTCTGAGTTCAAATTTTTCAATTGCGTTCTGAATTCTGAGTTCTGAGTTCAGAATTCTGAGTTACAAATTCTGAGTTCGCAGTTTCTAGTTCTGACTACTGAGTCCGGAATTTGTGTTCTGAGTTCTGATAAGTGAGTTCTGAATTCTTAGCTGTGACATCTGAGTTCTGAGTTCTCATTTCTCAGTTCTGAATACTGAGTTATGAATTCTCAACTCTTAGCTCTTAGCTCTGAGTTCGGAGTTCTAAATTCTACAGTCTGTATTCTGATTTCAGAGTTGTGAATTCTGTGACCAGAATTCAGAGTTGAGATTTCTGAGTTCTGAATTCTGAGTACTGAATGTTAAGTTCTGAGTTCCGAATTCTGTGTTCCGGTTCTGAATTCGGACTTCTGAATTCTGAATTTTGAATTCTGAGATCTGTATCTCAGTTCTGATTTCTGAGTCGTGGATTCTGAGTTACGTACCCTGAGTAATTGATTCTGACTTCTGACTTCAAAGTTCTCCATTGCGTTCTGAATTCGGAGTTCTGATTTCACAATCCTGAGTTACAGTTCTGATTTCTGCGTTTTGAGTTCTGAATTGTGTGTTCTGAATTCTGAGTTCCGAATTCTAAGGTGTGAATTCTGAGTTCTGAATCATGAGTACTCCACACTGTGTTCTGAGTTCTGACAACTGAGTTCTGAATTCTGAGTTCTGTGTTCTGAATTCCGTATTCTGAGTTCCGAATTCTGATTTCTGAGTGCCAAGTTTTGAATTCTGACTTAGGATTCTGAGTTCCGAATTCTAAGGTGTGAATTCTGAGTTCTGAGTTCTGATTTCTGAGTGCTGAGAACTGAGTTCTTTGTTCTGAATTCTAAGTTATGAAGTCCATAGTCTGAGTTCCAAATACTCATTTCCCAGTTCTGATATTCGAGTTTGAATTCTGAGTTCAGAATTCTAAGGTGAGAATTCTGGGTTATGAATTCTGGGTTCTGAATATTGAGTTGTGATTTCTGAGTTCGGAATTCCAAGTTCTGAGTCATCATTTCTGAATTCTGAGTTCTGAGTTATGAATTCTCAACTCTTAGTTCTGAGATCTGAGTTCGGAGTTCTAAACTGAAGCCTGTATTCTGAATTCAGAGTTGTGGATTCTGAGATCAGCATTCAGAGTTGTGAGTTCTGAGTTCTGAATTCTGCGTTCCGAATTCTGTGTCCTGGGCTCTGAATTCGGATTTCTGAATTCTGATTTGTGAATTTTGAGAACTGAGTCTCATTTATGAATTCCTAGTCACGAATTCTGTGTGGTGAATTGTGACTTCTGAGTTCTGAAATTTCAACTCTGAGTTCTTTGTCTGAGTTAGGAGTCCGAATATCTGAGTTCTATATTCTGAAGTCTAACTATCGAGTTCTGAGTTCTGAGTTCTGAGTTCTGAGTTCTGAGTTCTGACTTCTGAGTTCTGAGTCTTGTGTTCTGAGTTATGAATTTCAGTTCTGAAATGAGAATTCTGAGTTCAGGGTTGTAAACTCTGAGTTCTGGTTCCTGAGGTCTGCATTCTGAGTTCTGAGTGCTGAGTTCTGAATTGTGAGTTTGAGTCTGCATGCTGAACTCTGAATACTGATCACTGTATTGTGTGTTCTGATTTCTAAGTTGTCAATTCTGTGTGCTGAACTGCGAGATCTGAATACTGAGTTGTCATGCTGAGTTCTGAACTCTGAATTCTGAATTCTGAGTTCTGAGTTCTGAGGCATGAATTCTCAATCCCAAGTGCTACACTCTGAGATCTGAGTTTGAATTCTGAGTTGTTAGTTCTATTTTCTGAGTTTGGAATTCTGAGATTTGAGATTTTGTTGTGCATTATGTTTTTATGAGTGCCGAGTTCTGAATTTTGAGGTCTGAATCTTGAGTACTGTATTCTGAGTTCTGAGTTCAAATTTTTCAATTGCGTTCTGAATTCTGAGTTCTGAGTTCAGAATTCTGAGTTACAAATTCTGAGTTCGCAGTTTCTAGTTCTGACTACTGAGTCCGGAATTTTGTGTTCTGAGTTCTGATCACTGAGTTCTGATAAGTGAGTTCTGAATTCTTAGCTGTGACATCTGAGTTCTGAGTTCTCATTTCTCAGTTCTGAATACTGAGTTATGAATTCTCAACTCTTAGCTCTTAGCTCTGAGTTCGGAGTTCTAAATTCTACAGTCTGTATTCTGATTTCAGAGTTGTGAATTCTGTGACCAGAATTCAGCGTTGAGATTTCTGAGTTCTGAATTCTGAGTACTGAATTTTAAGTTCTGAGTTCCGAATTCTGTGTTCCGGCTCTGAATTCGGACTTCTGAATTCTGAATTTTGAATTCTGAGATCTGTATCTCAGTTCTGATTTCTGAGTCGTGGATTCTGAGTTACGTACCCTGAGTAATTGATTCTGAGTTCTGACTTCAAAGTTCTCCATTGCGTTCTGAATTCTGAGTTCTGATTTCACAATCCTGAGTTACAGTTCTGATTTCTGCGTTTTGAGTTCTGAATTGTGTGTTCTGAATTCTGAGTTCCGAATTCTAAGGTGTGAATTCTGAGTTCTGAATCATGAGTACTCCACACTGTGTTCTGAGTTCTGAGAACTGAGTTCTGAATTCTGAGTTCTGTGTTCTGAATTCCGTATTCTGAGTTCCAAATTCTGAGTGCCAAGTTTTGAATTCTGACTTAGGATTCTGAGTTCCGAATTCTAAGGTGTGAATTCTGAGTTCTGAGTTCTGAGTTCTGAGTGCTGAGAACTGAGTTCTTTGTTCTGAATTCTAAGTTATGAAGTCCGTAGTCTGAGTTCCAAATACTCATTTCCCAGTTCTGATATTCGAGTTTGAATTCTGAGTTCAGAATTCTAAGGTGAGAATTCTGGGTTATGAATTCTGGGTTCTGAATACTGAGTTGTGATTTCTGAGTTCTGAATTCCAAGTTCTGAGTCATCATTTCTGAATTCTGAGTTCTGAGTTATGAATTCTCAACTCTTAGTTCTGAGATCTGAGTTCGGAGTTCTAAACTGAAGCCTGTATTCTGAATTCAGAGTTGTGGATTCTGAGATCAGCATTCAGAGTTGTGAGTTCTGAGTTCCGAATTCTGCGTACTGAATTTTGAGTTGTGAATTCTGAGTTCCGAATTCTGTGTCCTGGGCTCTGAATTCGGATTTCTGAATTCTGATTTGTGAATTTTGAGAACTGAGTCTCATTTATGAATTCCTAGTCACGAATTCTGTGTGGTGAATTGTGACTTCTGAGTTCTGAAATTTCAACTCTGAGTTCTTTGTCTGAGTTAGGAGTCCGAATATCTGAGTTCTATATTCTGAAGTCTAACTATCGAGTTCTGAGTTCTGAGTTCTGAGTTCTGAGTTCTGACTTCTGAGTTCTGACTTCTGACATCTGAGTCTTGTGTTCTGAGTTATGAATTTCAGTTCTGAAATGAGAATTCTGAGTTCAGGGTTGTAAACTCTGAGTTCTGGTTCCTGAGGTCTGCATTCTGAGTTCTGAGTGCTGAGTTCTGAATTGTGAGTTTGAGTCTGCATGCTGAACTCTGAATACTGATCACTGTATTGTGTGTTCTGATTTCTAAGTTGTCAATTCTGTGTGCTGAACTGCGAGATCTGAATACTGAGTTGTCATGCTGAGTTCTGAACTCTGAATTCTGAATTCTGAGTTCTGAGTTCTGAGGCATGAATTCTCAATCCCAAGTGCTACACTCTGAGATCTGAGTTTGAATTCTGAGTTGTTAGTTCTATTTTCTGAGTTTGGAATTCTGAGATTTGAGATTTTGTTGCGCGTTATGTTTTTATGAGTGCCGAGTTCTGAATTTTGAGGTCTGAATCTTGAGTACTGTATTCTGAGTTCTGAGTTCAAATTTTTCAATTGCGTTCTGAATTCTGAGTTCTGAGTTCAGAATTCTGAGTTACAAATTCTGAGTTCGCAGTTTCTAGTTCTGACTACTGAGTCCGGAATTTGTGTTCTGAGTTCTGATAAGTGAGTTCTGAATTCTTAGCTGTGACATCTGAGTTCTGAGTTCTCATTTCTCAGTTCTGAATACTGAGTTATGAATTCTCAACTCTTAGCTCTTAGCTCTGAGTTCGGAGTTCTAAATTCTACAGTCTGTATTCTGATTTCAGAGTTGTGAATTCTGTGACCAGAATTCAGAGTTGAGATTTCTGAGTTCTGAATTCTGAGTACTGAATGTTAAGTTCTGAGTTCCGAATTCTGTGTTCCGGTTCTGAATTCGGACTTCTGAATTCTGAATTTTGAATTCTGAGATCTGTATCTCAGTTCTGATTTCTGAGTCGTGGATTCTGAGTTACGTACCCTGAGTAATTGATTCTGACTTCTGACTTCAAAGTTCTCCATTGCGTTCTGAATTCTGAGTTCTGATTTCACAATCCTGAGTTACAGTTCTGATTTCTGCGTTTTGAGTTCTGAATTGTGTGTTCTGAATTCTGAGTTCCGAATTCTAAGGTGTGAATTCTGAGTTCTGAATCATGAGTACTCCACACTGTGTTCTGAGTTCTGACAACTGAGTTCTGAATTCTGAGTTCTGTGTTCTGAATTCCGTATTCTGAGTTCCAAATTCTGATTTCTGAGTGCCAAGTTTTGAATTCTGACTTAGGATTCTGAGTTCCGAATTCTAAGGTGTGAATTCTGAGTTCTGAGTTCTGATTTCTGAGTGCTGAGAACTGAGTTCTTTGTTCTGAATTCTAAGTTATGAAGTCCATAGTCTGAGTTCCAAATACTCATTTCCCAGTTCTGATATTCGAGTTTGAATTCTGAGTTCAGAATTCTAAGGTGAGAATTCTGGGTTATGAATTCTGGGTTCTGAATATTGAGTTGTGATTTCTGAGTTCGGAATTCCAAGTTCTGAGTCATCATTTCTGAATTCTGAGTTCTGAGTTATGAATTCTCAACTCTTAGTTCTGAGATCTGAGTTCGGAGTTCTAAACTGAAGCCTGTATTCTGAATTCAGAGTTGTGGATTCTGAGATCAGCATTCAGAGTTGTGAGTTCTGAGTTCTGAATTCTGCGTTCCGAATTCTGTGTCCTGGGCTCTGAATTCGGATTTCTGAATTCTGATTTGTGAATTTTGAGAACTGAGTCTCATTTATGAATTCCTAGTCACGAATTCTGTGTGGTGAATTGTGACTTCTGAGTTCTGAAATTTCAACTCTGAGTTCTTTGTCTGAGTTAGGAGTCCGAATATCTGAGTTCTATATTCTGAAGTCTAACTATCGAGTTCTGAGTTCTGAGTTCTGAGTTCTGAGTTCTGAGTTCTGACTTCTGAGTTCTGAGTCTTGTGTTCTGAGTTATGAATTTCAGTTCTGAAATGAGAATTCTGAGTTCAGGGTTGTAAACTCTGAGTTCTGGTTCCTGAGGTCTGCATTCTGAGTTCTGAGTGCTGAGTTCTGAATTGTGAGTTTGAGTCTGCATGCTGAACTCTGAATACTGATCACTGTATTGTGTGTTCTGATTTCTAAGTTGTCAATTCTGTGTGCTGAACTGCGAGATCTGAATACTGAGTTGTCATGCTGAGTTCTGAACTCTGAATTCTGAATTCTGAGTTCTGAGTTCTGAGGCATGAATTCTCAATCCCAAGTGCTACACTCTGAGATCTGAGTTTGAATTCTGAGTTGTTAGTTCTATTTTCTGAGTTTGGAATTCTGAGATTTGAGATTTTGTTGTGCATTATGTTTTTATGAGTGCCGAGTTCTGAATTTTGAGGTCTGAATCTTGAGTACTGTATTCTGAGTTCTGAGTTCAAATTTTTCAATTGCGTTCTGAATTCTGAGTTCTGAGTTCAGAATTCTGAGTTACAAATTCTGAGTTCGCAGTTTCTAGTTCTGACTACTGAGTCCGGAATTTTGTGTTCTGAGTTCTGATCACTGAGTTCTGATAAGTGAGTTCTGAATTCTTAGCTGTGACATCTGAGTTCTGAGTTCTCATTTCTCAGTTCTGAATACTGAGTTATGAATTCTCAACTCTTAGCTCTTAGCTCTGAGTTCGGAGTTCTAAATTCTACAGTCTGTATTCTGATTTCAGAGTTGTGAATTCTGTGACCAGAATTCAGCGTTGAGATTTCTGAGTTCTGAATTCTGAGTACTGAATTTTAAGTTCTGAGTTCCGAATTCTGTGTTCCGGCTCTGAATTCGGACTTCTGAATTCTGAATTTTGAATTCTGAGATCTGTATCTCAGTTCTGATTTCTGAGTCGTGGATTCTGAGTTACGTACCCTGAGTAATTGATTCTGAGTTCTGACTTCAAAGTTCTCCATTGCGTTCTGAATTCTGAGTTCTGATTTCACAATCCTGAGTTACAGTTCTGATTTCTGCGTTTTGAGTTCTGAATTGTGTGTTCTGAATTCTGAGTTCCGAATTCTAAGGTGTGAATTCTGAGTTCTGAATCATGAGTACTCCACACTGTGTTCTGAGTTCTGAGAACTGAGTTCTGAATTCTGAGTTCTGTGTTCTGAATTCCGTATTCTGAGTTCCAAATTCTGATTTCCAAGTTTTGAATTCTGACTTAGGATTCTGAGTTCCGAATTCTAAGGTGTGAATTCTGAGTTCTGAGTTCTGAGTTCTGAGTGCTGAGAACTGAGTTCTTTGTTCTGAATTCTAACTTATGAAGTCCGTAGTCTGAGTTCCAAATACTCATTTCCCAGTTCTGATATTCGAGTTTGAATTCTGAGTTCAGAATTCTAAGGTGAGAATTCTGGGTTATGAATTCTGGGTTCTGAATACTGAGTTGTGATTTTTGAGTTCTGAATTCCAAGTTCTGAGTCATCATTTCTGAATTCTGAGTTCTGAGTTATGAATTCTCAACTCTTAGTTCTGAGATCTGAGTTCGGAGTTCTAAACTGAAGCCTGTATTCTGAATTCAGAGTTGTGGATTCTGAGATCAGCATTCAGAGTTGTGAGTTCTGAGTTCTGAATTCTGCGTACTGAATTTTGAGTTCTGCGTTCCGAATTCTGTGTCCTGGGCTCTGAATTCGGATTTCTGAATTCTGATTTGTGAATTTTGAGAACTGAGTCTCATTTATGAATTCCTAGTCACGAATTCTGTGTGGTGAATTGTGACTTCTGAGTTCTGAAATTTCAACTCTGAGTTCTTTGTCTGAGTTAGGAGTCCGAATATCTGAGTTCTATATTCTGAAGTCTAACTATCGAGTTCTGAGTTCTGAGTTCTGAGTTCTGACTTCTGAGTTCTGAGTTCTGACATCTGAGTCTTGTGTTCTGAGTTATGAATTTCAGTTCTGAAATGAGAATTCTGAGTTCAGGGTTGTAAACTCTGAGTTCTGGTTCCTGAGGTCTGCATTCTGAGTTCTGAGTGCTGAGTTCTGAATTGTGAGTTTGAGCCTGCATGCTGAACTCTGAATACTGATCACTGTATTGTGTGTTCTGATTTCTAAGTTGTCAATTCTGTGTGCTGAACTGCGAGATCTGAATACTGAGTTGTCATGCTGAGTTCTGAACTCTGAATTCTGAATTCTGAGTTCTGAGTTCTGAGGCATGAATTCTCAATCCAAAGTGCTACACTCTGAGATCTGAGTTTGAATTCTGAGTTGTTAGTTCTATTTTCTGAGTTTTGAATTCTGAGATTTGAGATTTTGTTGTGCATTATGTTTTTATGAGTGCCGAGTTCTGAATTTTGAGGTCTGAATCTTGAGTACTGTATTCTGAGTTCTGAGTTCAAATTTTTCAATTGCGTTCTGAATTCTGAGTTCTGAGTTCAGAATTCTGAGTTACAAATTCTGAGTTCGCAGTTTCTAGTTCTGACTACTGAGTCCGGAATTTGTGTTCTGAGTTCTGATAAGTGAGTTCTGAATTCTTAGCTGTGACATCTGAGTTCTGAGTTCTCATTTCTCAGTTCTGAATACTGAGTTATGAATTCTCAACTCTTAGCTCTTAGCTCTGAGTTCGGAGTTCTAAATTCTACAGTCTGTATTCTGATTTCAGAGTTGTGAATTCTGTGACCAGAATTCAGAGTTGAGATTTCTGAGTTCTGAATTCTGAGTACTGAATTTTAAGTTCTGAGTTCCGAATTCTGTGTTCCGGCTCTGAATTCGGACTTCTGAATTCTGAATTTTGAATTCTGAGATTTGTATCTCAGTTCTGATTTCTGAGTCGTGGATTCTGAGTTACGTACCCTGAGTAATTGATTCTGAGTTCTGACTTCAAAGTTCTCCATTGCGTTCTGAATTCTGAGTTCTGATTTCACAATCCTGAGTTACAGTTCTGATTTCTGCGTTTTGAGTTCTGAATTGTGTGTTCTGAATTCTGAGTTCCGAATTCTAAGGTGTGAATTCTGAGTTCTGAATCATGAGTACTCCACACTGTGTTCTGAGTTCTGAGAACTGAGTTCTGAATTCTGAGTTCTGTGTTCTGAATTCCGTATTCTGAGTTCCAAATTCTGATTTCCAAGTTTTGAATTCTGACTTAGGATTCTGAGTTCCGAATTCTAAGGTGTGAATTCTGAGTTCTGAGTTCTGATTTCTGAGTGCTGAGAACTGAGTTCTTTGTTCTGAATTCTAAGTTATGAAGTCCGTAGTCTGAGTTCCAAATACTCATTTCCCAGTTCTGATATTCGAGTTTGAATTCTGAGTTCAGAATTCTAAGGTGAGAATTCTGGGTTATGAATTCTGGGTTCTGAATACTGAGTTGTGATTTCTGAGTTCGGAATTCCAAGTTCTGAGTCATCATTTCTGAATTCTGAGTTCTGAGTTATGAATTCTCAACTCTTAGTTCTGAGATCTGAGTTCGGAGTTCTAAACTGAAGCCTGTATTCTGAATTCAGAGTTGTGGATTCTGAGATCAGCATTCAGAGTTGTGAGTTCTGAGTTCTGAATTCTGCGTACTGAATTTTGAGTTCTGAGTTCCGAATTCTGTGTCCTCGGCTCTGAATTCGGATTTCTGAATTCTGATTTGTGAATTTTGAGAACTGAGTCTCATTTATGAATTCCTAGTCACGAATTCTGTGTGGTGAATTGTGACTTCTGAGTTCTGAAATTTCAACTCTGAGTTCTTTGTCTGAGTTAGGAGTCCGAATATCTGAGTTCTATATTCTGAAGTCTAACTATCGAGTTCTGAGTTCTGAGTTCTGAGTTCTGAGTTCTGACTTCTGACTTCTGAGTTCTGAGTTCTGACATCTGAGTCTTGTGTTCTGAGTTATGAATTTCAGTTCTGAAATGAGAATTCTGAGTTCAGGGTTGTAAACTCTGAGTTCTGGTTCCTGAGGTCTGCATTCTGAGTTCTGAGTGCTGAGTTCTGAATTGTGAGTTTGAGTCTGCATGCTGAACTCTGAATACTGATCACTGTATTGTGTGTTCTGATTTCTAAGTTGTCAATTCTGTGTGCTGAACTGCGAGATCTGAATACTGAGTTGTCATGCTGAGTTCTGAACTCTGAATTCTGAATTCTGAGTTCTGAGTTCTGAGGCATGAATTCTCAATCCCAAGTGCTACACTCTGAGATCTGAGTTTGAATTCTGAGTTGTTAGTTCTATTTTCTGAGTTTGGAATTCTGAGATTTGAGATTTTGTTGCGCGTTATGTTTTTATGAGTGCCGAGTTCTGAATTTTGAGGTCTGAATCTTGAGTACTGTATTCTGAGTTCTGAGTTCAAATTTTTCAATTGCGTTCTGAATTCTGAGTTCTGAGTTCAGAATTCTGAGTTACAAATTCTGAGTTCGCAGTTTCTAGTTCTGACTACTGAGTCCGGAATTTGTGTTCTGAGTTCTGATAAGTGAGTTCTGAATTCTTAGCTGTGACATCTGAGTTCTGAGTTCTCATTTCTCAGTTCTGAATACTGAGTTATGAATTCTCAACTCTTAGCTCTTAGCTCTGAGTTCGGAGTTCTAAATTCTACAGTCTGTATTCTGATTTCAGAGTTGTGAATTCTGTGACCAGAATTCAGAGTTGAGATTTCTGAGTTCTGAATTCTGAGTACTGAATGTTAAGTTCTGAGTTCCGAATTCTGTGTTCCGGTTCTGAATTCGGACTTCTGAATTCTGAATTTTGAATTCTGAGATCTGTATCTCAGTTCTGATTTCTGAGTCGTGGATTCTGAGTTACGTACCCTGAGTAATTGATTCTGAGTTCTGACTTCAAAGTTCTCCATTGCGTTCTGAATTCTGAGTTCTGATTTCACAATCCTGAGTTACAGTTCTGATTTCTGCGTTTTGAGTTCTGAATTGTGTGTTCTGAATTCTGAGTTCCGAATTCTAAGGTGTGAATTCTGAGTTCTGAATCATGAGTACTCCACACTGTGTTCTGAGTTCTGAGAACTGAGTTCTGAATTCTGAGTTCTGTGTTCTGAATTCCGTATTCTGAGTTCCAAATTCTGATTTCTGAGTGCCAAGTTTTGAATTCTGACTTAGGATTCTGAGTTCCGAATTCTAAGGTGTGAATTCTGAGTTCTGAGTTCTGATTTCTGAGTGCTGAGAACTGAGTTCTTTGTTCTGAATTCTAAGTTATGAAGTCCGTAGTCTGAGTTCCAAATACTCATTTCCCAGTTCTGATATTCGAGTTTGAATTCTGAGTTCAGAATTCTAAGGTGAGAATTCTGGGTTATGAATTCTGGGTTCTGAATATTGAGTTGTGATTTCTGAGTTCGGAATTCCAAGTTCTGAGTCATCATTTCTGAATTCTGAGTTCTGAGTTATGAATTCTCAACTCTTAGTTCTGAGATCTGAGTTCGGAGTTCTAAACTGAAGCCTGTATTCTGAATTCACAGTTGTGGATTCTGAGATCAGCATTCAGAGTTGTGAGTTCTGAGTTCTGAATTCTGCGTTCCGAATTCTGTGTCCTGGGCTCTGAATTCGGATTTCTGAATTCTGATTTGTGAATTTTGAGAACTGAGTCTCATTTATGAATTCCTAGTCACGAATTCTGTGTGGTGAATTGTGACTTCTGAGTTCTGAAATTTCAACTCTGAGTTCTTTGTCTGAGTTAGGAGTCCGAATATCTGAGTTCTATATTCTGAAGTCTAACTATCGAGTTCTGAGTTCTGAGTTCTGACTTCTGAGTTCTGAGTTCTGACTTCTGAGTTCTGAGTCTTGTGTTCTGAGTTATGAATTTCAGTTCTGAAATGAGAATTCTGAGTTCAGGGTTGTAAACTCTGAGTTCTGGTTCCTGAGGTCTGCATTCTGAGTTCTGAGTGCTGAGTTCTGAATTGTGAGTTTGAGTCTGCATGCTGAACTCTGAATACTGATCACTGTATTGTGTGTTCTGATTTCTAAGTTGTCAATTCTGTGTGCTGAACTGCGAGATCTGAATACTGAGTTGTCATGCTGAGTTCTGAACTCTGAATTCTGAATTCTGAGTTCTGAGTTCTGAGGCATGAATTCTCAATCCCAAGTGCTACACTCTGAGATCTGAGTTTGAATTCTGAGTTGTTAGTTCTATTTTCTGAGTTTGGAATTCTGAGATTTGAGATTTTGTTGTGCATTATGTTTTTATGAGTGCCGAGTTCTGAATTTTGAGGTCTGAATCTTGAGTACTGTATTCTGAGTTCTGAGTTCAAATTTTTCAATTGCGTTCTGAATTCTGAGTTCTGAGTTCAGAATTCTGAGTTACAAATTCTGAGTTCGCAGTTTCTAGTTCTGACTACTGAGTCCGGAATTTTGTGTTCTGAGTTCTGATCACTGAGTTCTGATAAGTGAGTTCTGAATTCTTAGCTGTGACATCTGAGTTCTGAGTTCTCATTTCTCAGTTCTGAATACTGAGTTATGAATTCTCAACTCTTAGCTCTTAGCTCTGAGTTCGGAGTTCTAAATTCTACAGTCTGTATTCTGATTTCAGAGTTGTGAATTCTGTGACCAGAATTCAGCGTTGAGATTTCTGAGTTCTGAATTCTGAGTACTGAATTTTAAGTTCTGAGTTCCGAATTCTGTGTTCCGGCTCTGAATTCGGACTTCTGAATTCTGAATTTTGAATTCTGAGATCTGTATCTCAGTTCTGATTTCTGAGTCGTGGATTCTGAGTTACGTACCCTGAGTAATTGATTCTGAGTTCTGACTTCAAAGTTCTCCATTGCGTTCTGAATTCTGAGTTCTGATTTCACAATCCTGAGTTACAGTTCTGATTTCTGCGTTTTGAGTTCTGAATTGTGTGTTCTGAATTCTGAGTTCCGAATTCTAAGGTGTGAATTCTGAGTTCTGAATCATGAGTACTCCACACTGTGTTCTGAGTTCTGAGAACTGAGTTCTGAATTCTGAGTTCTGTGTTCTGAATTCCGTATTCTGAGTTCCAAATTCTGATTTCCAAGTTTTGAATTCTGACTTAGGATTCTGAGTTCCGAATTCTAAGGTGTGAATTCTGAGTTCTGAGTTCTGAGTTCTGAGTGCTGAGAACTGAGTTCTTTGTTCTGAATTCTAAGTTATGAAGTCCGTAGTCTGAGTTCCAAATACTCATTTCCCAGTTCTGATATTCGAGTTTGAATTCTGAGTTCAGAATTCTAAGGTGAGAATTCTGGGTTATGAATTCTGGGTTCTGAATACTGAGTTGTGATTTCTGAGTTCGGAATTCCAAGTTCTGAGTCATCATTTCTGAATTCTGAGTTCTGAGTTATGAATTCTCAACTCTTAGTTCTGAGATCTGAGTTCGGAGTTCTAAACTGAAGCCTGTATTCTGAATTCAGAGTTGTGGATTCTGAGATCAGCATTCAGAGTTGTGAGTTCTGAGTTCCGAATTCTGCGTACTGAATTTTGAGTTGTGAATTCTGAGTTCCGAATTCTGTGTCCTGGGCTCTGAATTCGGATTTCTGAATTCTGATTTGTGAATTTTGAGAACTGAGTCTCATTTATGAATTCCTACTCACGAATTCTGTGTGGTGAATTGTGACTTCTGAGTTCTGAAATTTCAACTCTGAGTTCTTTGTCTGAATTAGGAGTCCGAATATCTGAGTTCTATATTCTGAAGTCTAACTATCGAGTTCTGAGTTCTGAGTTCTGACTTCTGAGTTCTGAGTTCTGACATCTGAGTTCTGACATCTGAGTCTTGTGTTCTGAGTTATGAATTTCAGTTCTGAAATGAGAATTCTGAGTTCAGGGTTGTAAACTCTGAGTTCTGGTTCCTGAGGTCTGCATTCTGAGTTCTGAGTGCTGAATTCTGAATTGTGAGTTTGAGTCTGCATGCTGAACTCTGAATACTGATCACTGTATTGTGTGTTCTGATTTCTAAGTTGTCAATTCTGTGTGCTGAACCGCGAGATCTGAATACTGAGTTGTCATGCTGAGTTCTGAACTCTGAATTCTGAATTCTGAGTTCTGAGTTATGAATTCTCAACTCTTAGTTCTGAGATCTGAGTTCGGAGTTCTAAACTGAAGCCTGTATTCTGAATTCAGAGTTGTGGATTCTGAGATCAGCATTCAGAGTTGTGAGTTCTGAGTTCCGAATTCTGCGTACTGAATTTTGAGTTCTGAATTCTGCGTTCCGAATTCTGTGTCCTGGGCTCTGAATTCGGATTTCTGAATTCTGATTTGTGAATTTTGAGAACTGAGTCTCATTTATGAATTCCTAGTCACGAATTCTGTGTGGTGAATTGTGACTTCTGAGTTCTGAAATTTCAACTCTGAGTTCTTTGTCTGAGTTAGGAGTCCGAATATCTGAGTTCTATATTCTGAAGTCTAACTATCGAGTTCTGAGTTCTGAGTTCTGAGTTCTGAGTTCTGACTTCTGAGTTCTGAGTTCTGACATCTGAGTCTTGTGTTCTGAGTTATGAATTTCAGTTCTGAAATGAGAATTCTGAGTTCAGGGTTGTAAACTCTGAGTTCTGGTTCCTGAGGTCTGCATTCTGAGTTCTGAGTGCTGAGTTCTGAATTGTGAGTTTGAGTCTGCATGCTGAACTCTGAATACTGATCACTGTATTGTGTGTTCTGATTTCTAAGTTGTCAATTCTGTGTGCTGAACTGCGAGATCTGAATACTGAGTTGTCATGCTGAGTTCTGAACTCTGAATTCTGAATTCTGAGTTCTGAGTTCTGAGGCATGAATTCTCAATCCAAAGTGCTACACTCTGAGATCTGAGTTTGAATTCTGAGTTGTTAGTTCTATTTTCTGAGTTTTGAATTCTGAGATTTGAGATTTTGTTGTGCATTATGTTTTTATGAGTGCCGAGTTCTGAATTTTGAGGTCTGAATCTTGAGTACTGTATTCTGAGTTCTGAGTTCAAATTTTTCCATTGCGTTCTGAATTCTGAGTTCTGAGTTCAGAATTCTGAGTTACAAATTCTGAGTTCGCAGTTTCTAGTTCTGACTACTGAGTCCGGAATTTGTGTTCTGAGTTCTGATAAGTGAGTTCTGAATTCTTAGCTGTGACATCTGAGTTCTGAGTTCTCATTTCTCAGTTCTGAATACTGAGTTATGAATTCTCAACTCTTAGCTCTTAGCTCTGAGTTCGGAGTTCTAAATTCTACAGTCTGTATTCTGATTTCAGAGTTGTGAATTCTGTGACCAGAATTCAGAGTTGAGATTTCTGAGTTCTGAATTCTGAGTACTGAATTTTAAGTTCTGAGTTCCGAATTCTGTGTTCCGGCTCTGAATTCGGACTTCTGAATTCTGAATTTTGAATTCTGAGATCTGTATCTCAGTTCTGATTTCTGAGTCGTGGATTCTGAGTTACGTACCCTGAGTAATTGATTCTGAGTTCTGACTTCAAAGTTCTCCATTGCGTTCTGAATTCTGAGTTCTGATTTCACAATCCTGAGTTACAGTTCTGATTTCTGCGTTTTGAGTTCTGAATTGTGTGTTCTGAATTCTGAGTTCCGAATTCTAAGGTGTGAATTCTGAGTTCTGAATCATGAGTACTCCACACTGTGTTCTGAGTTCTGAGAACTGAGTTCTGAATTCTGAGTTCTGTGTTCTGAATTCCGTATTCTGAGTTCCAAATTCTGAGTGCCAAGTTTTGAATTCTGACTTAGGATTCTGAGTTCCGAATTCTAAGGTGTGAATTCTGAGTTCTGAGTTCTGATTTCTGAGTGCTGAGAACTGAGTTCTTTGTTCTGAATTCTAAGTTATGAAGTCCGTAGTCTGAGTTCCAAATACTCATTTCCCAGTTCTGATATTCGAGTTTGAATTCTGAGTTCAGAATTCTAAGGTGAGAATTCTGGGTTATGAATTCTGGGTTCTGAATACTGAGTTGTGATTTCTGAGTTCGGAATTCCAAGTTCTGGGTCATCATTTCTGAATTCTGAGTTCTGAGTTATGAATTCTCAACTCTTAGTTCTGAGATCTGAGTTCGGAGTTCTAAACTGAAGCCTGTATTCTGAATTCAGAGTTGTGGATTCTGAGATCAGCATTCAGAGTTGTGAGTTCTGAGTTCTGAATTCTGCGTACTGAATTTTGAGTTCTGCGTTCCGAATTCTGTGTCCTGGGCTCTGAATTCGGATTTCTGAATTCTGATTTGTGAATTTTGAGAACTGAGTCTCATTTATGAATTCCTAGTCACGAATTCTGTGTGGTGAATTGTGACTTCTGAGTTCTGAAATTTCAACTCTGAGTTCTTTGTCTGAGTTAGGAGTCCGAATATCTGAGTTCTATATTCTGAAGTCTAACTATCGAGTTCTGAGTTCTGAGTTCTGAGTTCTGAGTTCTGACTTCTGACTTCTGAGTTCTGAGTTCTGACATCTGAGTCTTGTGTTCTGAGTTATGAATTTCAGTTCTGAAATGAGAATTCTGAGTTCAGGGTTGTAAACTCTGAGTTCTGGTTCCTGAGGTCTGCATTCTGAGTTCTGAGTGCTGAGTTCTGAATTGTGAGTTTGAGTCTGCATGCTGAACTCTGAATACTGATCACTGTATTGTGTGTTCTGATTTCTAAGTTGTCAATTCTGTGTGCTGAACTGCGAGATCTGAATACTGAGTTGTCATGCTGAGTTCTGAACTCTGAATTCTGAATTCTGAGTTCTGAGTTCTGAGGCATGAATTCTCAATCCAAAGTGCTACACTCTGAGATCTGAGTTTGAATTCTGAGTTGTTAGTTCTATTTTCTGAGTTTTGAATTCTGAGATTTGAGATTTTGTTGTGCATTATGTTTTTATGAGTGCCGAGTTCTGAATTTTGAGGTCTGAATCTTGAGTACTGTATTCTGAGTTCTGAGTTCAAATTTTTCCATTGCGTTCTGAATTCTGAGTTCTGAGTTCAGAATTCTGAGTTACAAATTCTGAGTTCGCAGTTTCTAGTTCTGACTACTGAGTCCGGAATTTGTGTTCTGAGTTCTGATAAGTGAGTTCTGAATTCTTAGCTGTGACATCTGAGTTCTGAGTTCTCATTTCTCAGTTCTGAATACTGAGTTATGAATTCTCAACTCTTAGCTCTTAGCTCTGAGTTCGGAGTTCTAAATTCTACAGTCTGTATTCTGATTTCAGAGTTGTGAATTCTGTGACCAGAATTCAGAGTTGAGATTTCTGAGTTCTGAATTCTGAGTACTGAATGTTAAGTTCTGAGTTCCGAATTCTGTGTTCCGGTTCTGAATTCGGACTTCTGAATTCTGAATTTTGAATTCTGAGATCTGTATCTCAGTTCTGATTTCTGAGTCGTGGATTCTGAGTTACGTACCCTGAGTAATTGATTCTGAGTTCTGACTTCAAAGTTCTCCATTGCGTTCTGAATTCTGAGTTCTGATTTCACAATCCTGAGTTACAGTTCTGATTTCTGCGTTTTGAGTTCTGAATTGTGTGTTCTGAATTCTGAGTTCCGAATTCTAAGGTGTGAATTCTGAGTTCTGAATCATGAGTACTCCACACTGTGTTCTGAGTTCTGAGAACTGAGTTCTGAATTCTGAGTTCTGTGTTCTGAATTCCGTATTCTGAGTTCCAAATTCTGAGTGCCAAGTTTTGAATTCTGACTTAGGATTCTGAGTTCCGAATTCTAAGGTGTGAATTCTGAGTTCTGAGTTCTGAGTTCTGAGTGCTGAGAACTGAGTTCTTTGTTCTGAATTCTAAGTTATGAAGTCCGTAGTCTGAGTTCCAAATACTCATTTCCCAGTTCTGATATTCGAGTTTGAATTCTGAGTTCAGAATTCTAAGGTGAGAATTCTGGGTTATGAATTCTGGGTTCTGAATACTGAGTTGTGATTTCTGAGTTCTGAATTCCAAGTTCTGAGTCATCATTTCTGAATTCTGAGTTCTGAGTTATGAATTCTCAACTCTTAGTTCTGAGATCTGAGTTCGGAGTTCTAAACTGAAGCCTGTATTCTGAATTCAGAGTTGTGGATTCTGAGATCAGCATTCAGAGTTGTGAGTTCTGAGTTCCGAATTCTGCGTACTGAATTTTGAGTTGTGAATTCTGAGTTCCGAATTCTGTGTCCTGGGCTCTGAATTCGGATTTCTGAATTCTGATTTGTGAATTTTGAGAACTGAGTCTCATTTATGAATTCCTAGTCACGAATTCTGTGTGGTGAATTGTGACTTCTGAGTTCTGAAATTTCAACTCTGAGTTCTTTGTCTGAATTAGGAGTCCGAATATCTGAGTTCTATATTCTGAAGTCTAACTATCGAGTTCTGAGTTCTGAGTTCTGAGTTCTGACTTCTGAGTTCTGAGTTCTGACATCTGAGTCTTGTGTTCTGAGTTATGAATTTCAGTTCTGAAATGAGAATTCTGAGTTCAGGGTTGTAAACTCTGAGTTCTGGTTCCTGAGGTCTGCATTCTGAGTTCTGAGTGCTGAATTCTGAATTGTGAGTTTGAGTCTGCATGCTGAACTCTGAATACTGATCACTGTATTGTGTGTTCTGATTTCTAAGTTGTCAATTCTGTGTGCTGAACTGCGAGATCTGAATACTGAGTTGTCATGCTGAGTTCTGAACTCTGAATTCTGAATTCTGAGTTCTGAGTTCTGAGGCATGAATTCTCAATCCAAAGTGCTACACTCTGAGATCTGAGTTTGAATTCTGAGTTGTTAGTTCTATTTTCTGAGTTTTGAATTCTGAGATTTGAGATTTTGTTGCGCATTATGTTTTTATGAGTGCCGAGTTCTGAATTTTGAGGTCTGAATCTTGAGTACTGTATTCTGAGTTCTGAGTTCAAATTTTTCCATTGCGTTCTGAATTCTGAGTTCTGAGTTCAGAATTCTGAGTTACAAATTCTGAGTTCGCAGTTTCTAGTTCTGACTACTGAGTCCGGAATTTGTGTTCTGAGTTCTGATAAGTGAGTTCTGAATTCTTAGCTGTGACATCTGAGTTCTGAGTTCTCATTTCTCAGTTCTGAATACTGAGTTATGAATTCTCAACTCTTAGCTCTTAGCTCTGAGTTCGGAGTTCTAAATTCTACAGTCTGTATTCTGATTTCAGAGTTGTGAATTCTGTGACCAGAATTCAGAGTTGAGATTTCTGAGTTCTGAATTCTGAGTACTGAATTTTAAGTTCTGAGTTCCGAATTCTGTGTTCCGGCTCTGAATTCGGACTTCTGAATTCTGAATTTTGAATTCTGAGATCTGTATCTCAGTTCTGATTTCTGAGTCGTGGATTCTGAGTTACGTACCCTGAGTAATTGATTCTGAGTTCTGACTTCAAAGTTCTCCATTGCGTTCTGAATTCTGAGTTCTGATTTCACAATCCTGAGTTACAGTTCTGATTTCTGCGTTTTGAGTTCTGAATTGTGTGTTCTGAATTCTGAGTTCCGAATTCTAAGGTGTGAATTCTGAGTTCTGAATCATGAGTACTCCACACTGTGTTCTGAGTTCTGAGAACTGAGTTCTGAATTCTGAGTTCTGTGTTCTGAATTCCGTATTCTGAGTTCCAAATTCTGATTTCTGAGTGCCAAGTTTTGAATTCTGACTTAGGATTCTGAGTTCCGAATTCTAAGGTGTGAATTCTGAGTTCTGAGTTCTGATTTCTGAGTGCTGAGAACTGAGTTCTTTGTTCTGAATTCTAAGTTATGAAGTCCGTAGTCTGAGTTCCAAATACTCATTTCCCAGTTCTGATATTCGAGTTTGAATTCTGAGTTCAGAATTCTAAGGTGAGAATTCTGGGTTATGAATTCTGGGTTCTGAATACTGAGTTGTGATTTCTGAGTTCGGAATTCCAAGTTCTGAGTCATCATTTCTGAATTCTGAGTTCTGAGTTATGAATTCTCAACTCTTAGTTCTGAGATCTGAGTTCGGAGTTCTAAACTGAAGCCTGTATTCTGAATTCAGAGTTGTGGATTCTGAGATCAGCATTCAGAGTTGTGAGTTCTGAGTTCCGAATTCTGCGTACTGAATTTTGAGTTCTGAGTTCCGAATTCTGTGTCCTCGGCTCTGAATTCGGATTTCTGAATTCTGATTTGTGAATTTTGAGAACTGAGTCTCATTTATGAATTCCTAGTCACGAATTCTGTGTGGTGAATTGTGACTTCTGAGTTCTGAAATTTCAACTCTGAGTTCTTTGTCTGAGTTAGGAATCCGAATATCTGAGTTCTATATTCTGAAGTCTAACTATCGAGTTCTGAGTTCTGAGTTCTGAGTTCTGACTTCTGAGTTCTGAGTTCTGAGATCTGAGTCTTGTGTTCTGAGTTATGAATTTCAGTTCTGAAATGAGAATTCTGAGTTCAGGGTTGTAAACTCTGAGTTCTGGTTCCTGAGGTCTGCATTCTGAGTTCTGAGTGCTGAATTCTGAATTGTGAGTTTGAGTCTGCATGCTGAACTCTGAATACTGATCACTGTATTGTGTGTTCTGATTTCTAAGTTGTCAATTCTGTGTGCTGAACTGCGAGATCTGAATACTGAGTCGTCATGCTGAGTTCTGAACTCTGAATTCTGAATTCTGAGTTCTGAGTTCTGAGGCATGAATTCTCAATCCCAAGTGCTACACTCTGAGATCTGAGTTTGAATTCTGAGTTGTTAGTTCTATTTTCTGAGTTTTGAATTCTGAGATTTGAGATTTTGTTGTGCATTATGTTTTTATGAGTGCCGAGTTCTGAATTTTGAGGTCTGAATCTTGAGTACTGTATTCTGAGTTCTGAGTTCAAATTTTTCAATTGCGTTCTGAATTCTGAGTTCTGAGTTCAGAATTCTGAGTTACAAATTCTGAGTTCGCAGTTTCTAGTTCTGACTACTGAGTCCGGAATTTTGTGTTCTGAGTTCTGATCACTGAGTTCTGATAAGTGAGTTCTGAATTCTTAGCTGTGACATCTGAGTTCTGAGTTCTCATTTCTCAGTTCTGAATACTGAGTTATGAATTCTCAACTCTTAGCTCTTAGCTCTGAGTTCGGAGTTCTAAATTCTACAGTCTGTATTCTGATTTCAGAGTTGTGAATTCTGTGACCAGAATTCAGCGTTGAGATTTCTGAGTTCTGAATTCTGAGTACTGAATTTTAAGTTCTGAGTTCCGAATTCTGTGTTCCGGCTCTGAATTCGGACTTCTGAATTCTGAATTTTGAATTCTGAGATCTGTATCTCAGTTCTGATTTCTGAGTCGTGGATTCTGAGTTACGTACCCTGAGTAATTGATTCTGAGTTCTGACTTCAAAGTTCTCCATTGCGTTCTGAATTCTGAGTTCTGATTTCACAATCCTGAGTTACAGTTCTGATTTCTGCGTTTTGAGTTCTGAATTGTGTGTTCTGAATTCTGAGTTCCGAATTCTAAGGTGTGAATTCTGAGTTCTGAATCATGAGTACTCCACACTGTGTTCTGAGTTCTGAGAACTGAGTTCTGAATTCTGAGTTCTGTGTTCTGAATTCCGTATTCTGAGTTCCAAATTCTGATTTCTGAGTGCCAAGTTTTGAATTCTGACTTAGGATTCTGAGTTCCGAATTCTAAGGTGTGAATTCTGAGTTCTGAGTTCTGATTTCTGAGTGCTGAGAACTGAGTTCTTTGTTCTGAATTCTAAGTTATGAAGTCCGTAGTCTGAGTTCCAAATACTCATTTCCCAGTTCTGATATTCGAGTTTGAATTCTGAGTTCAGAATTCTAAGGTGAGAATTCTGGGTTATGAATTCTGGGTTCTGAATATTGAGTTGTGATTTCTGAGTTCGGAATTCCAAGTTCTGAGTCATCATTTCTGAATTCTGAGTTCTGAGTTATGAATTCTCAACTCTTAGTTCTGAGATCTGAGTTCGGAGTTCTAAACTGAAGCCTGTATTCTGAATTCACAGTTGTGGATTCTGAGATCAGCATTCAGAGTTGTGAGTTCTGAGTTCTGAATTCTGCGTTCCGAATTCTGTGTCCTGGGCTCTGAATTCGGATTTCTGAATTCTGATTTGTGAATTTTGAGAACTGAGTCTCATTTATGAATTCCTAGTCACGAATTCTGTGTGGTGAATTGTGACTTCTGAGTTCTGAAATTTCAACTCTGAGTTCTTTGTCTGAGTTAGGAGTCCGAATATCTGAGTTCTATATTCTGAAGTCTAACTATCGAGTTCTGAGTTCTGAGTTCTGAGTTCTGACTTCTGAGTTCTGACTTCTGAGTTCTGAGTCTTGTGTTCTGAGTTATGAATTTCAGTTCTGAAATGAGAATTCTGAGTTCAGGGTTGTAAACTCTGAGTTCTGGTTCCTGAGGTCTGCATTCTGAGTTCTGAGTGCTGAGTTCTGAATTGTGAGTTTGAGTCTGCATGCTGAACTCTGAATACTGATCACTGTATTGTGTGTTCTGATTTCTAAGTTGTCAATTCTGTGTGCTGAACTGCGAGATCTGAATACTGAGTTGTCATGCTGAGTTCTGAACTCTGAATTCTGAATTCTGAGTTCTGAGTTCTGAGGCATGAATTCTCAATCCCAAGTGCTACACTCTGAGATCTGAGTTTGAATTCTGAGTTGTTAGCTCTATTTTCTGAGTTTGGAATTCTGAGATTTGAGATTTTGTTGTGCATTATGTTTTTATGAGTGCCGAGTTCTGAATTTTGAGGTCTGAATCTTGAGTACTGTATTCTGAGTTCTGAGTTCAAATTTTTCAATTGCGTTCTGAATTCTGAGTTCTGAGTTCAGAATTCTGAGTTACAAATTCTGAGTTCGCAGTTTCTAGTTCTGACTACTGAGTCCGGAATTTTGTGTTCTGAGTTCTGATCACTGAGTTCTGATAAGTGAGTTCTGAATTCTTAGCTGTGACATCTGAGTTCTGAGTTCTCATTTCTCAGTTCTGAATACTGAGTTATGAATTCTCAACTCTTAGCTCTTAGCTCTGAGTTCGGAGTTCTAAATTCTACAGTCTGTATTCTGATTTCAGAGTTGTGAATTCTGTGACCAGAATTCAGCGTTGAGATTTCTGAGTTCTGAATTCTGAGTACTGAATTTTAAGTTCTGAGTTCCGAATTCTGTGTTCCGGCTCTGAATTCGGACTTCTGAATTCTGAATTTTGAATTCTGAGATCTGTATCTCAGTTCTGATTTCTGAGTCGTGGATTCTGAGTTACGTACCCTGAGTAATTGATTCTGAGTTCTGACTTCAAAGTTCTCCATTGCGTTCTGAATTCTGAGTTCTGATTTCACAATCCTGAGTTACAGTTCTGATTTCTGCGTTTTGAGTTCTGAATTGTGTGTTCTGAATTCTGAGTTCCGAATTCTAAGGTGTGAATTCTGAGTTCTGAATCATGAGTACTCCACACTGTGTTCTGAGTTCTGAGAACTGAGTTCTGAATTCTGAGTTCTGTGTTCTGAATTCCGTATTCTGAGTTCCAAATTCTGATTTCTGAGTGCCAAGTTTTGAATTCTGACTTAGGATTCTGAGTTCCGAATTCTAAGGTGTGAATTCTGAGTTCTGAGTTCTGATTTCTGAGTGCTGAGAACTGAGTTCTTTGTTCTGAATTCTAAGTTATGAAGTCCGTAGTCTGAGTTCCAAATACTCATTTCCCAGTTCTGATATTCGAGTTTGAATTCTGAGTTCAGAATTCTAAGGTGAGAATTCTGGGTTATGAATTCTGGGTTCTGAATATTGAGTTGTGATTTCTGAGTTCGGAATTCCAAGTTCTGAGTCATCATTTCTGAATTCTGAGTTCTGAGTTATGAATTCTCAACTCTTAGTTCTGAGATCTGAGTTCGGAGTTCTAAACTGAAGCCTGTATTCTGAATTCACAGTTGTGGATTCTGAGATCAGCATTCAGAGTTGTGAGTTCTGAGTTCTGAATTCTGCGTTCCGAATTCTGTGTCCTGGGCTCTGAATTCGGATTTCTGAATTCTGATTTGTGAATTTTGAGAACTGAGTCTCATTTATGAATTCCTAGTCACGAATTCTGTGTGGTGAATTGTGACTTCTGAGTTCTGAAATTTCAACTCTGAGTTCTTTGTCTGAGTTAGGAGTCCGAATATCTGAGTTCTATATTCTGAAGTCTAACTATCGAGTTCTGAGTTCTGAGTTCTGAGTTCTGACTTCTGAGTTCTGACTTCTGAGTTCTGAGTCTTGTGTTCTGAGTTATGAATTTCAGTTCTGAAATGAGAATTCTGAGTTCAGGGTTGTAAACTCTGAGTTCTGGTTCCTGAGGTCTGCATTCTGAGTTCTGAGTGCTGAGTTCTGAATTGTGAGTTTGAGTCTGCATGCTGAACTCTGAATACTGATCACTGTATTGTGTGTTCTGATTTCTAAGTTGTCAATTCTGTGTGCTGAACTGCGAGATCTGAATACTGAGTTGTCATGCTGAGTTCTGAACTCTGAATTCTGAATTCTGAGTTCTGAGTTCTGAGGCATGAATTCTCAATCCCAAGTGCTACACTCTGAGATCTGAGTTTGAATTCTGAGTTGTTAGCTCTATTTTCTGAGTTTTGAATTCTGAGATTTGAGATTTTGTTGTGCATTATGTTTTTATGAGTGCCGAGTTCTGAATTTTGAGGTCTGAATCTTGAGTACTGTATTCTGAGTTCTGAGTTCAAATTTTTCAATTGCGTTCTGAATTCTGAGTTCTGAGTTCAGAATTCTGAGTTACAAATTCTGAGTTCGCAGTTTCTAGTTCTGACTACTGAGTCCGGAATTTTGTGTTCTGAGTTCTGATCACTGAGTTCTGATAAGTGAGTTCTGAATTCTTAGCTGTGACATCTGAGTTCTGAGTTCTCATTTCTCAGTTCTGAATACTGAGTTATGAATTCTCAACTCTTAGCTCTTAGCTCTGAGTTCGGAGTTCTAAATTCTACAGTCTGTATTCTGATTTCAGAGTTGTGAATTCTGTGACCAGAATTCAGCGTTGAGATTTCTGAGTTCTGAATTCTGAGTACTGAATTTTAAGTTCTGAGTTCCGAATTCTGTGTTCCGGCTCTGAATTCGGACTTCTGAATTCTGAATTTTGAATTCTGAGATCTGTATCTCAGTTCTGATTTCTGAGTCGTGGATTCTGAGTTACGTACCCTGAGTAATTGATTCTGAGTTCTGACTTCAAAGTTCTCCATTGCGTTCTGAATTCTGAGTTCTGATTTCACAATCCTGAGTTACAGTTCTGATTTCTGCGTTTTGAGTTCTGAATTGTGTGTTCTGAATTCTGAGTTCCGAATTCTAAGGTGTGAATTCTGAGTTCTGAATCATGAGTACTCCACACTGTGTTCTGAGTTCTGAGAACTGAGTTCTGAATTCTGAGTTCTGTGTTCTGAATTCCGTATTCTGAGTTCCAAATTCTGATTTCCAAGTTTTGAATTCTGACTTAGGATTCTGAGTTCCGAATTCTAAGGTGTGAATTCTGAGTTCTGAGTTCTGAGTTCTGAGTGCTGAGAACTGAGTTCTTTGTTCTGAATTCTAAGTTATGAAGTCCGTAGTCTGAGTTCCAAATACTCATTTCCCAGTTCTGATATTCGAGTTTGAATTCTGAGTTCAGAATTCTAAGGTGAGAATTCTGGGTTATGAATTCTGGGTTCTGAATACTGAGTTGTGATTTCTGAGTTCTGAATTCCAAGTTCTGAGTCATCATTTCTGAATTCTGAGTTCTGAGTTATGAATTCTCAACTCTTAGTTCTGAGATCTGAGTTCGGAGTTCTAAACTGAAGCCTGTATTCTGAATTCACAGTTGTGGATTCTGAGATCAGCATTCAGAGTTGTGAGTTCTGAGTTCCGAATTCTGCGTACTGAATTTTGAGTTCTGAGTTCCGAATTCTGTGTCCTCGGCTCTGAATTCGGATTTCTGAATTCTGATTTGTGAATTTTGAGAACTGAGTCTCATTTATGAATTCCTAGTCACGAATTCTGTGTGGTGAATTGTGACTTCTGAGTTCTGAAATTTCAACTCTGAGTTCTTTGTCTGAGTTAAAGGAATCCGAATATCTGAGTTCTATATTCTGAAGTCTAACTATCGAGTTCTGAGTTCTGAGTTCTGAGTTTTGAGTTCTGACTTCTGAGTTCTGACATCTGAGTCTTGTGTTCTGAGTTATGAATTTCAGTTGTGAAATGAGAATTCTGAGTTCAGGGTTGTAAACTCTGAGTTCTGGTTCCTGAGGTCTGCATTCTGAGTTCTGAGTGCTGAGTTCTGAATTGTGAGTTTGAGCCTGCATGCTGAACTCTGAATACTGATCACTGTATTGTGTGTTCTGATTTCTAAGTTGTCAATTCTGTGTGCTGAACTGCGAGATCTGAATACTGAGTTGTCATGCTGAGTTCTGAACTCTGAATTCTGAATTCTGAGTTCTGAGTTCTGAGGCATGAATTCTCAATCCCAAGTGCTACACTCTGAGATCTGAGTTTGAATTCTGAGTTGTTAGTTCTATTTTCTGAGTTTGGAATTCTGAGATTTGAGATTTTGTTGTGCATTATGTTTTTATGAGTGCCGAGTTCTGAATTTTGAGGTCTGAATCTTGAGTACTGTATTCTGAGTTCTGAGTTCAAATTTTTCAATTGCGTTCTGAATTCTGAGTTCTGAGTTCAGAATTCTGAGTTACAAATTCTGAGTTCGCAGTTTCTAGTTCTGACTACTGAGTCCGGAATTTTGTGTTCTGAGTTCTGATCACTGAGTTCTGATAAGTGAGTTCTGAATTCTTAGCTGTGACATCTGAGTTCTGAGTTCTCATTTCTCAGTTCTGAATACTGAGTTATGAATTCTCAACTCTTAGCTCTTAGCTCTGAGTTTGGAGTTCTAAATTCTACAGTCTGTATTCTGATTTCAGAGTTGTGAATTCTGTGACCAGAATTCAGCGTTGAGACTTCTGAGTTCTGAATTCTGAGTACTGAATTTTAAGTTCTGAGTTCCGAATTCTGTGTTCCGGCTCTGAATTCGGACTTCTGAATTCTGAATTTTGAATTCTGAGATCTGTATCTCAGTTCTGATTTCTGAGTCGTGGATTCTGAGTTACGTACCCTGAGTAATTGATTCTGAGTTCTGACTTCAAAGTTCTCCATTGCGTTCTGAATTCTGAGTTCTGATTTCACAATCCTGAGTTACAGTTCTGATTTCTGCGTTTTGAGTTCTGAATTGTGTGTTCTGAATTCTGAGTTCCGAATTCTAAGGTGTGAATTCTGAGTTCTGAATCATGAGTACTCCACACTGTGTTCTGAGTTCTGAGAACTGAGTTCTGAATTCTGAGTTCTGTGTTCTGAATTCCGTATTCTGAGTTCCAAATTCTGATTTCTGAGTGCCAAGTTTTGAATTCTGACTTAGGATTCTGAGTTCCGAATTCTAAGGTGTGAATTCTGAGTTCTGAGTTCTGAGTTCTGAGTGCTGAGAACTGAGTTCTTTGTTCTGAATTCTAAGTTATGAAGTCCGTAGTCTGAGTTCCAAATACTCATTTCCCAGTTCTGATATTCGAGTTTGAATTCTGAGTTCAGAATTCTAAGGTGAGAATTCTGGGTTATGAATTCTGGGTTCTGAATACTGAGTTGTGATTTCTGAGTTCTGAATTCCAAGTTCTGAGTCATCATTTCTGAATTCTGAGTTCTGAGTTATGAATTCTCAACTCTTAGTTCTGAGATCTGAGTTCGGAGTTCTAAACTGAAGCCTGTATTCTGAATTCAGAGTTGTGGATTCTGAGATCAGCATTCAGAGTTGTGAGTTCTGAGTTCTGAATTCTGCGTTCCGAATTCTGTGTCCTGGGCTCTGAATTCGGATTTCTGAATTCTGATTTGTGAATTTTGAGAACTGAGTCTCATTTATGAATTCCTAGTCACGAATTCTGTGTGGTGAATTGTGACTTCTGAGTTCTGAAATTTCAACTCTGAGTTCTTTGTCTGAGTTAGGAGTCCGAATATCTGAGTTCTATATTCTGAAGTGTAACTATCGAGTTCTGAGTTCTGAGTTCTGAGTTCTGAGTTCTGACTTCTGAGTTCTGAGTTCTGACATCTGAGTCTTGTGTTCTGAGTTATGAATTTCAGTTGTGAAATGAGAATTCTGAGTTCAGGGTTGTAAACTCTGAGTTCTGGTTCCTGAGGTCTGCATTCTGAGTTCTGAGTGCTGAGTTCTGAATTGTGAGTTTGAGTCTGCATGCTGAACTCTGAATACTGATCACTGTATTGTGTGTTCTGATTTCTAAGTTGTCAATTCTGTGTGCTGAACTGCGAGATCTGAATACTGAGTTGTCATGCTGAGTTCTGAACTCTGAATTCTGAATTCTGAGTTCTGAGTTCTGAGGCATGAATTCTCAATCCCAAGTGCTACACTCTGAGATCTGAGTTTGAATTCTGAGTTGTTAGTTCTATTTTCTGAGTTTGGAATTCTGAGATTTGAGATTTTGTTGTGCATTATGTTTTTATGAGTGCCGAGTTCTGAATTTTGAGGTCTGAATCTTGAGTACTGTATTCTGAGTTCTGAGTTCAAATTTTTCAATTGCGTTCTGAATTCTGAGTTCTGAGTTCAGAATTCTGAGTTACAAATTCTGAGTTCGCAGTTTCTAGTTCTGACTACTGAGTCCGGAATTTTGTGTTCTGAGTTCTGATCACTGAGTTCTGATAAGTGAGTTCTGAATTCTTAGCTGTGACATCTGAGTTCTGAGTTCTCATTTCTCAGTTCTGAATACTGAGTTATGAATTCTCAACTCTTAGCTCTTAGCTCTGAGTTCGGAGTTCTAAATTCTACAGTCTGTATTCTGATTTCAGAGTTGTGAATTCTGTGACCAGAATTCAGAGTTGAGATTTCTGAGTTCTGAATTCTGAGTACTGAATTTTAAGTTCTGAGTTCCGAATTCTGTGTTCCGGCTCTGAATTCGGACTTCTGAATTCTGAATTTTGAATTCTGAGATCTGTATCTCAGTTCTGATTTCTGAGTCGTGGATTCTGAGTTACGTACCCTGAGTAATTGATTCTGAGTTCTGACTTCAAAGTTCTCCATTGCGTTCTGAATTCTGAGTTCTGATTTCACAATCCTGAGTTACAGTTCTGATTTCTGCGTTTTGAGTTCTGAATTGTGTGTTCTGAATTCTGAGTTCCGAATTCTAAGGTGTGAATTCTGAGTTCTGAATCATGAGTACTCCACACTGTGTTCTGAGTTCTGAGAACTGAGTTCTGAATTCTGAGTTCTGTGTTCTGAATTCCGTATTCTGAGTTCCAAATTCTGATTTCCAAGTTTTGAATTCTGACTTAGGATTCTGAGTTCCGAATTCTAAGGTGTGAATTCTGAGTTCTGAGTTCTGATTTCTGAGTGCTGAGAACTGAGTTCTTTGTTCTGAATTCTAAGTTATGAAGTCCGTAGTCTGAGTTCCAAATACTCATTTCCCAGTTCTGATATTCGAGTTTGAATTCTGAGTTCAGAATTCTAAGGTGAGAATTCTGGGTTATGAATTCTGGGTTCTGAATACTGAGTTGTGATTTCTGAGTTCTGAATTCCAAGTTCTGAGTCATCATTTCTGAATTCTGAGTTCTGAGTTATGAATTCTCAACTCTTAGTTCTGAGATCTGAGTTCGGAGTTCTAAACTGAAGCCTGTATTCTGAATTCAGAGTTGTGGATTCTGAGATCAGCATTCAGAGTTGTGAGTTCTGAGTTCCGAATTCTGCGTACTGAATTTTGAGTTCTGAGTTCCGAATTCTGTGTCCTGGGCTCTGAATTCGGATTTCTGAATTCTGATTTGTGAATTTTGAGAACTGAGTCTCATTTATGAATTCCTAGTCACGAATTCTGTGTGGTGAATTGTGACTTCTGAGTTCTGAAATTTCAACTCTGAGTTCTTTGTCTGAGTTAGGAGTCCGAATATCTGAGTTCTATATTCTGAAGTCTAACTATCGAGTTCTGAGTTCTGAGTTCTGAGTTCTGACTTCTGACTTCTGAGTTCTGAGTTCTGACATCTGAGTCTTGTGTTCTGAGTTATGAATTTCAGTTCTGAAATGAGAATTCTGAGTTCAGGGTTGTAAACTCTGAGTTCTGGTTCCTGAGGTCTGCATTCTGAGTTCTGAGTGCTGAGTTCTGAATTGTGAGTTTGAGCCTGCATGCTGAACTCTGAATACTGATCACTGTATTGTGTGTTCTGATTTCTAAGTTGTCAATTCTGTGTGCTGAACTGCGAGATCTGAATACTGAGTTGTCATGCTGAGTTCTGAACTCTGAATTCTGAATTCTGAGTTCTGACTTCTGAGGCATGAATTCTCAATCCAAAGTGCTACACTCTGAGATCTGAGTTTGAATTCTGAGTTGTTAGTTCTATTTTCTGAGTTTTGAATTCTGAGATTTGAGATTTTGTTGTGCATTATGTTTTTATGAGTGCCGAGTTCTGAATTTTGAGGTCTGAATCTTGAGTACTGTATTCTGAGTTCTGAGTTCAAATTTTTCAATTGCGTTCTGAATTCTGAGTTCTGAGTTCAGAATTCTGAGTTACAAATTCTGAGTTCGCAGTTTCTAGTTCTGACTACTGAGTCCGGAATTTTGTGTTCTGAGTTCTGATCACTGAGTTCTGATAAGTGAGTTCTGAATTCTTAGCTGTGACATCTGAGTTCTGAGTTCTCATTTCTCAGTTCTGAATACTGAGTTATGAATTCTCAACTCTTAGCTCTTAGCTCTGAGTTCGGAGTTCTAAATTCTACAGTCTGTATTCTGATTTCAGAGTTGTGAATTCTGTGACCAGAATTCAGAGTTGAGATTTCTGAGTTCTGAATTCTGAGTACTGAATTTTAAGTTCTGAGTTCCGAATTCTGTGTTCCGGCTCTGAATTCGGACTTCTGAATTCTGAATTTTGAATTCTGAGATCTGTATCTCAGTTCTGATTTCTGAGTCGTGGATTCTGCGTTACGTACCCTGAGTAATTGATTCTGAGTTCTGACTTCAAAGTTCTCCATTGCGTTCTGAATTCTGAGTTCTGATTTCACAATCCTGAGTTACAGTTCTGATTTCTGCGTTTTGAGTTCTGAATTGTGTGTTCTGAATTCTGAGTTCCGAATTCTAAGGTGTGAATTCTGAGTTCTGAATCATGAGTACTCCACACTGTGTTCTGAGTTCTGAGAACTGAGTTCTGAATTCTGAGTTCTGTGTTCTGAATTCCGTATTCTGAGTTCCAAATTCTGATTTCTGAGTGCCAAGTTTTGAATTCTGACTTAGGATTCTGAGTTCCGAATTCTAAGGTGTGAATTCTGAGTTCTGAGTTCTGAGTTCTGAGTGCTGAGAACTGAGTTCTTTGTTCTGAATTCTAAGTTATGAAGTCCGTAGTCTGAGTTCCAAATACTCATTTCCCAGTTCTGATATTCGAGTTTGAATTCTGAGTTCAGAATTCTAAGGTGAGAATTCTGGGTTATGAATTCTGGGTTCTGAATACTGAGTTGTGATTTCTGAGTTCTGAATTCCAAGTTCTGAGTCATCATTTCTGAATTCTGAGTTCTGAGTTATGAATTCTCAACTCTTAGTTCTGAGATCTGAGTTCGGAGTTCTAAACTGAAGCCTGTATTCTGAATTCACAGTTGTGGATTCTGAGATCAGCATTCAGAGTTGTGAGTTCTGAGTTCCGAATTCTGCGTACTGAATTTTGAGTTCTGAGTTCCGAATTCTGTGTCCTCGGCTCTGAATTCGGATTTCTGAATTCTGATTTGTGAATTTTGAGAACTGAGTCTCATTTATGAATTCCTAGTCACGAATTCTGTGTGGTGAATTGTGACTTCTGAGTTCTGAAATTTCAACTCTGAGTTCTTTGTCTGAGTTAGGAGTCCGAATATCTGAGTTCTATATTCTGAAGTCTAACTATCGAGTTCTGAGTTCTGAGTTCTGAGTTCTGACTTCTGACTTCTGAGTTCTGAGTTCTGACATCTGAGTCTTGTGTTCTGAGTTATGAATTTCAGTTCTGAAATGAGAATTCTGAGTTCAGGGTTGTAAACTCTGAGTTCTGGTTCCTGAGGTCTGCATTCTGAGTTCTGAGTGCTGAGTTCTGAATTGTGAGTTTGAGCCTGCATGCTGAACTCTGAATACTGATCACTGTATTGTGTGTTCTGATTTCTAAGTTGTCAATTCTGTGTGCTGAACTGCGAGATCTGAATACTGAGTTGTCATGCTGAGTTCTGAACTCTGAATTCTGAATTCTGAGTTCTGAGTTCTGAGGCATGAATTCTCAATCCCAAGTGCTACACTCTGAGATCTGAGTTTGAATTCTGAGTTGTTAGTTCTATTTTCTGAGTTTTGAATTCTGAGATTTGAGATTTTGTTGTGCATTATGTTTTTATGAGTGCCGAGTTCTGAATTTTGAGGTCTGAATCTTGAGTACTGTATTCTGAGTTCTGAGTTCAAATTTTTCAATTGCGTTCTGAATTCTGAGTTCTGAGTTCAGAATTCTGAGTTACAAATTCTGAGTTCGCAGTTTCTAGTTCTGACTACTGAGTCCGGAATTTTGTGTTCTGAGTTCTGATCACTGAGTTCTGATAAGTGAGTTCTGAATTCTTAGCTGTGACATCTGAGTTCTGAGTTCTCATTTCTCAGTTCTGAATACTGAGTTATGAATTCTCAACTCTTAGCTCTTAGCTCTGAGTTCGGAGTTCTAAATTCTACAGTCTGTATTCTGATTTCAGAGTTGTGAATTCTGTGACCAGAATTCAGAGTTGAGATTTCTGAGTTCTGAATTCTGAGTACTGAATTTTAAGTTCTGAGTTCCGAATTCTGTGTTCCGGCTCTGAATTCGGACTTCTGAATTCTGAATTTTGAATTCTGAGATCTGTATCTCAGTTCTGATTTCTGAGTCGTGGATTCTGAGTTACGTACCCTGAGTAATTGATTCTGAGTTCTGACTTCAAAGTTCTCCATTGCGTTCTGAATTCTGAGTTCTGATTTCACAATCCTGAGTTACAGTTCTGATTTCTGCGTTTTGAGTTCTGAATTGTGTGTTCTGAATTCTGAGTTCCGAATTCTAAGGTGTGAATTCTGAGTTCTGAATCATGAGTACTCCACACTGTGTTCTGAGTTCTGAGAACTGAGTTCTGAATTCTGAGTTCTGTGTTCTGAATTCCGTATTCTGAGTTCCAAATTCTGATTTCCAAGTTTTGAATTCTGACTTAGGATTCTGAGTTCCGAATTCTAAGGTGTGAATTCTGAGTTCTGAGTTCTGATTTCTGAGTGCTGAGAACTGAGTTCTTTGTTCTGAATTCTAAGTTATGAAGTCCGTAGTCTGAGTTCCAAATACTCATTTCCCAGTTCTGATATTCGAGTTTGAATTCTGAGTTCAGAATTCTAAGGTGAGAATTCTGGGTTATGAATTCTGGGTTCTGAATACTGAGTTGTGATTTCTGAGTTCTGAATTCCAAGTTCTGAGTCATCATTTCTGAATTCTGAGTTCTGAGTTATGAATTCTCAACTCTTAGTTCTGAGATCTGAGTTCGGAGTTCTAAACTGAAGCCTGTATTCTGAATTCAGAGTTGTGGATTCTGAGATCAGCATTCAGAGTTGTGAGTTCTGAGTTCCGAATTCTGCGTACTGAATTTTGAGTTCTGAGTTCCGAATTCTGTGTCCTGGGCTCTGAATTCGGATTTCTGAATTCTGATTTGTGAATTTTGAGAACTGAGTCTCATTTATGAATTCCTAGTCACGAATTCTGTGTGGTGAATTGTGACTTCTGAGTTCTGAAATTTCAACTCTGAGTTCTTTGTCTGAGTTAGGAGTCCGAATATCTGAGTTCTATATTCTGAAGTCTAACTATCGAGTTCTGAGTTCTGAGTTCTGAGTTCTGACTTCTGACTTCTGAGTTCTGAGTTCTGACATCTGAGTCTTGTGTTCTGAGTTATGAATTTCAGTTCTGAAATGAGAATTCTGAGTTCAGGGTTGTAAACTCTGAGTTCTGGTTCCTGAGGTCTGCATTCTGAGTTCTGAGTGCTGAGTTCTGAATTGTGAGTTTGAGCCTGCATGCTGAACTCTGAATACTGATCACTGTATTGTGTGTTCTGATTTCTAAGTTGTCAATTCTGTGTGCTGAACTGCGAGATCTGAATACTGAGTTGTCATGCTGAGTTCTGAACTCTGAATTCTGAATTCTGAGTTCTGACTTCTGAGGCATGAATTCTCAATCCAAAGTGCTACACTCTGAGATCTGAGTTTGAATTCTGAGTTGTTAGTTCTATTTTCTGAGTTTTGAATTCTGAGATTTGAGATTTTGTTGTGCATTATGTTTTTATGAGTGCCGAGTTCTGAATTTTGAGGTCTGAATCTTGAGTACTGTATTCTGAGTTCTGAGTTCAAATTTTTCAATTGCGTTCTGAATTCTGAGTTCTGAGTTCAGAATTCTGAGTTACAAATTCTGAGTTCGCAGTTTCTAGTTCTGACTACTGAGTCCGGAATTTTGTGTTCTGAGTTCTGATCACTGAGTTCTGATAAGTGAGTTCTGAATTCTTAGCTGTGACATCTGAGTTCTGAGTTCTCATTTCTCAGTTCTGAATACTGAGTTATGAATTCTCAACTCTTAGCTCTTAGCTCTGAGTTCGGAGTTCTAAATTCTACAGTCTGTATTCTGATTTCAGAGTTGTGAATTCTGTGACCAGAATTCAGAGTTGAGATTTCTGAGTTCTGAATTCTGAGTACTGAATTTTAAGTTCTGAGTTCCGAATTCTGTGTTCCGGCTCTGAATTCGGACTTCTGAATTCTGAATTTTGAATTCTGAGATCTGTATCTCAGTTCTGATTTCTGAGTCGTGGATTCTGCGTTACGTACCCTGAGTAATTGATTCTGAGTTCTGACTTCAAAGTTCTCCATTGCGTTCTGAATTCTGAGTTCTGATTTCACAATCCTGAGTTACAGTTCTGATTTCTGCGTTTTGAGTTCTGAATTGTGTGTTCTGAATTCTGAGTTCCGAATTCTAAGGTGTGAATTCTGAGTTCTGAATCATGAGTACTCCACACTGTGTTCTGAGTTCTGAGAACTGAGTTCTGAATTCTGAGTTCTGTGTTCTGAATTCCGTATTCTGAGTTCCAAATTCTGATTTCTGAGTGCCAAGTTTTGAATTCTGACTTAGGATTCTGAGTTCCGAATTCTAAGGTGTGAATTCTGAGTTCTGAGTTCTGAGTTCTGAGTGCTGAGAACTGAGTTCTTTGTTCTGAATTCTAAGTTATGAAGTCCGTAGTCTGAGTTCCAAATACTCATTTCCCAGTTCTGATATTCGAGTTTGAATTCTGAGTTCAGAATTCTAAGGTGAGAATTCTGGGTTATGAATTCTGGGTTCTGAATACTGAGTTGTGATTTCTGAGTTCTGAATTCCAAGTTCTGAGTCATCATTTCTGAATTCTGAGTTCTGAGTTATGAATTCTCAACTCTTAGTTCTGAGATCTGAGTTCGGAGTTCTAAACTGAAGCCTGTATTCTGAATTCAGAGTTGTGGATTCTGAGATCAGCATTCAGAGTTGTGAGTTCTGAGTTCCGAATTCTGATTACTGAATTTTGAGTTCTGAGTTCCGAATTCTGTGTCCTGGGTTCTGAATTCGGATTTCTGAATTCTGATTTGTGAATTTTGAGAACTGAGTCTCATTTATGAATTCCTAGTCACGAATTCTGTGTGGTGAATTGTGACTTCTGAGTTCTGAAATTTCAACTCTGAGTTCTTTGTCTGAGTTAGGAGTCCGAATATCTGAGTTCTATATTCTGAAGTCTAACTATCGAGTTCTGAGTTCTGAGTTCTGAGTTCTGAGTTCTGACTTCTGAGTTCTGAGTTCTGACATCTGAGTCTTGTGTTCTGAGTTATGAATTTCAGTTCTGAAATGAGAATTCTGAGTTCAGGGTTGTAAACTCTGAGTTCTGGTTCCTGAGGTCTGCATTCTGAGTTCTGAGTGCTGAGTTCTGAATTGTGAGTTTGAGCCTGCATGCTGAACTCTGAATACTGATCACTGTATTGTGTGTTCTGATTTCTAAGTTGTCAATTCTGTGTGCTGAACTGCGAGATCTGAATACTGAGTTGTCATGCTGAGTTCTGAACTCTGAATTCTGAATTCTGAGTTCTGAGTTCTGAGGCATGAATTCTCAATCCCAAGTGCTACACTCTGAGATCTGAGTTTGAATTCTGAGTTGTTAGTTCTATTTTCTGAGTTTTGAATTCTGAGATTTGAGATTTTGTTGTGCATTATGTTTTTATGAGTGCCGAGTTCTGAATTTTGAGGTCTGAATCTTGAGTACTGTATTCTGAGTTCTGAGTTCAAATTTTTCAATTGCGTTCTGAATTCTGAGTTCTGAGTTCAGAATTCTGAGTTACAAATTCTGAGTTCGCAGTTTCTAGTTCTGACTACTGAGTCCGGAATTTTGTGTTCTGAGTTCTGATCACTGAGTTCTGATAAGTGAGTTCTGAATTCTTAGCTGTGACATCTGAGTTCTGAGTTCTCATTTCTCAGTTCTGAATACTGAGTTATGAATTCTCAACTCTTAGCTCTTAGCTCTGAGTTCGGAGTTCTAAATTCTACAGTCTGTATTCTGATTTCAGAGTTGTGAATTCTGTGACCAGAATTCAGAGTTGAGATTTCTGAGTTCTGAATTCTGAGTACTGAATTTTAAGTTCTGAGTTCCGAATTCTGTGTTCCGGCTCTGAATTCGGACTTCTGAATTCTGAATTTTGAATTCTGAGATCTGTATCTCAGTTCTGATTTCTGAGTCGTGGATTCTGAGTTACGTACCCTGAGTAATTGATTCTGAGTTCTGACTTCAAAGTTCTCCATTGCGTTCTGAATTCTGAGTTCTGATTTCACAATCCTGAGTTACAGTTCTGATTTCTGCGTTTTGAGTTCTGAATTGTGTGTTCTGAATTCTGAGTTCCGAATTCTAAGGTGTGAATTCTGAGTTCTGAATCATGAGTACTCCACACTGTGTTCTGAGTTCTGAGAACTGAGTTCTGAATTCTGAGTTCTGTGTTCTGAATTCCGTATTCTGAGTTCCAAATTCTGATTTCCAAGTTTTGAATTCTGACTTAGGATTCTGAGTTCCGAATTCTAAGGTGTGAATTCTGAGTTCTGAGTTCTGATTTCTGAGTGCTGAGAACTGAGTTCTTTGTTCTGAATTCTAAGTTATGAAGTCCGTAGTCTGAGTTCCAAATACTCATTTCCCAGTTCTGATATTCGAGTTTGAATTCTGAGTTCAGAATTCTAAGGTGAGAATTCTGGGTTATGAATTCTGGGTTCTGAATACTGAGTTGTGATTTCTGAGTTCTGAATTCCAAGTTCTGAGTCATCATTTCTGAATTCTGAGTTCTGAGTTATGAATTCTCAACTCTTAGTTCTGAGATCTGAGTTCGGAGTTCTAAACTGAAGCCTGTATTCTGAATTCAGAGTTGTGGATTCTGAGTTCTGAATTCTGCGTACTGAATTTTGAGTTCTGAGTTCCGAATTCTGTGTCCTGGGCTCTGAATTCGGATTTCTGAATTCTGATTTGTGAATTTTGAGAACTGAGTCTCATTTATGAATTCCTAGTCACGAATTCTGTGTGGTGAATTGTGACTTCTGAGTTCTGAAATTTCAACTCTGAGTTCTTTGTCTGAGTTAGGAGTCCGAATATCTGAGTTCTATATTCTGAAGTCTAACTATCGAGTTCTGAGTTCTGAGTTCTGACTTCTGACTTCTGAGTTCTGACTTCTGAGTTCTGAGTCTTGTGTTCTGAGTTATGAATTTCAGTTCTGAAATGAGAATTCTGAGTTCAGGGTTGTAAACTCTGAGTTCTGGTTCCTGAGGTCTGCATTCTGAGTTCTGAGTGCTGAGTTCTGAATTGTGAGTTTGAGTCTGCATGCTGAACTCTGAATACTGATCACTGTATTGTGTGTTCTGATTTCTAAGTTGTCAATTCTGTGTGCTGAACTGCGAGATCTGAATACTGAGTTGTCATGCTGAGTTCTGAACTCTGAATTCTGAATTCTGAGTTCTGAGTTCTGAGGCATGAATTCTCAATCCCAAGTGCTACACTCTGAGATCTGAGTTTGAATTCTGAGTTGTTAGTTCTATTTTCTGGGTTTTGAATTCTGAGATTTGAGATTTTGTTGTGCATTATGTTTTTATGAGTGCCGAGTTCTGAATTTTGAGGTCTGAATCTTGAGTACTGTATTCTGAGTTCTGAGTTCAAATTTTTCAATTGCGTTCTGAATTCTGAGTTCTGAGTTCAGAATTCTGAGTTACAAATTCTGAGTTCGCAGTTTCTAGTTCTGACTACTGAGTCCGGAATTTTGTGTTCTGAGTTCTGATCACTGAGTTCTGATAAGTGAGTTCTGAATTCTTAGCTGTGACATCTGAGTTCTGAGTTCTCATTTCTCAGTTCTGAATACTGAGCTATGAATTCTCAACTCTTAGCTCTTAGCTCTGAGTTCGGAGTTCTAAATTCTACAGTCTGTATTCTGATTTCAGAGTTGTGAATTCTGTGACCAGAATTCAGAGTTGAGATTTCTGAGTTCTGAATTCTGAGTACTGAATGTTAAGTTCTGAGTTCCGAATTCTGTGTTCCGGCTCTGAATTCGGACTTCTGAATTCTGAATTTTGAATTCTGAGATCTGTATCTCAGTTCTGATTTCTGAGTCATGGATTCTGAGTTACGTACCCTGAGTAATTGATTCTGAGTTCTGACTTCAAAGTTCTCCATTGCGTTCTGAATTCTGAGTTCTGATTTCACAATCCTGAGTTACAGTTCTGATTTCTGCGTTTTGAGTTCTGAATTGTGTGTTCTGAATTCTGAGTTCCGAATTCTAAGGTGTGAATTCTGAGTTCTGAATCATGAGTACTCCACACTGTGTTCTGAGTTCTGAGAACTGAGTTCTGAATTCTGAGTTCTGTGTTCTGAATTCCGTATTCTGAGTTCCAAATTCTGATTTCTGAGTGCCAAGTTTTGAATTCTGACTTAGGATTCTGAGTTCCGAATTCTAAGGTGTGAATTCTGAGTTCTGAGTTCTGATTTCTGAGTGCTGAGAACTGAGTTCTTTGTTCTGAATTCTAAGTTATGAAGTCCGTAGTCTGAGTTCCAAATACTCATTTCCCAGTTCTGATATTCGAGTTTGAATTCTGAGTTCAGAATTCTAAGGTGAGAATTCTGGGTTATGAATTCTGGGTTCTGAATACTGAGTTGTGATTTCTGAGTTCTGAATTCCAAGTTCTGAGTCATCATTTCTGAATTCTGAGTTCTGAGTTATGAATTCTCAACTCTTAGTTCTGAGATCTGAGTTCGGAGTTCTAAACTGAAGCCTGTATTCTGAATTCACAGTTGTGGATTCTGAGATCAGCATTCAGAGTTGTGAGTTCTGAGTTCTGAATTCTGCGTTCCGAATTCTGTGTCCTGGGCTCTGAATTCGGATTTCTGAATTCTGATTTGTGAATTTTGAGAACTGAGTCTCATTTATGAATTCCTAGTCACGAATTCTGTGTGGTGAATTGTGACTTCTGAGTTCTGAAATTTCAACTCTGAGTTCTTTGTCTGAGTTAGGAGTCCGAATATCTGAGTTCTATATTCTGAAGTCTAACTATCGAGTTCTGAGTTCTGAGTTCTGAGTTCTGACTTCTGAGTTCTGACTTCTGAGTTCTGAGTCTTGTGTTCTGAGTTATGAATTTCAGTTCTGAAATGAGAATTCTGAGTTCAGGGTTGTAAACTCTGAGTTCTGGTTCCTGAGGTCTGCATTCTGAGTTCTGAGTGCTGAGTTCTGAATTGTGAGTTTGAGTCTGCATGCTGAACTCTGAATACTGATCACTGTATTGTGTGTTCTGATTTCTAAGTTGTCAATTCTGTGTGCTGAACTGCGAGATCTGAATACTGAGTTGTCATGCTGAGTTCTGAACTCTGAATTCTGAATTCTGAGTTCTGAGTTCTGAGGCATGAATTCTCAATCCCAAGTGCTACACTCTGAGATCTGAGTTTGAATTCTGAGTTGTTAGCTCTATTTTCTGAGTTTGGAATTCTGAGATTTGAGATTTTGTTGTGCATTATGTTTTTATGAGTGCCGAGTTCTGAATTTTGAGGTCTGAATCTTGAGTACTGTATTCTGAGTTCTGAGTTCAAATTTTTCAATTGCGTTCTGAATTCTGAGTTCTGAGTTCAGAATTCTGAGTTACAAATTCTGAGTTCGCAGTTTCTAGTTCTGACTACTGAGTCCGGAATTTTGTGTTCTGAGTTCTGATCACTGAGTTCTGATAAGTGAGTTCTGAATTCTTAGCTGTGACATCTGAGTTCTGAGTTCTCATTTCTCAGTTCTGAATACTGAGTTATGAATTCTCAACTCTTAGCTCTTAGCTCTGAGTTCGGAGTTCTAAATTCTACAGTCTGTATTCTGATTTCAGAGTTGTGAATTCTGTGACCAGAATTCAGCGTTGAGATTTCTGAGTTCTGAATTCTGAGTACTGAATTTTAAGTTCTGAGTTCCGAATTCTGTGTTCCGGCTCTGAATTCGGACTTCTGAATTCTGAATTTTGAATTCTGAGATCTGTATCTCAGTTCTGATTTCTGAGTCGTGGATTCTGAGTTACGTACCCTGAGTAATTGATTCTGAGTTCTGACTTCAAAGTTCTCCATTGCGTTCTGAATTCTGAGTTCTGATTTCACAATCCTGAGTTACAGTTCTGATTTCTGCGTTTTGAGTTCTGAATTGTGTGTTCTGAATTCTGAGTTCCGAATTCTAAGGTGTGAATTCTGAGTTCTGAATCATGAGTACTCCACACTGTGTTCTGAGTTCTGAGAACTGAGTTCTGAATTCTGAGTTCTGTGTTCTGAATTCCATATTCTGAGTTCCAAATTCTGATTTCCAAGTTTTGAATTCTGACTTAGGATTCTGAGTTCCGAATTCTAAGGTGTGAATTCTGAGTTCTGAGTTCTGAGTTCTGAGTGCTGAGAACTGAGTTCTTTGTTCTGAATTCTAAGTTATGAAGTCCGTAGTCTGAGTTCCAAATACTCATTTCCCAGTTCTGATATTCGAGTTTGAATTCTGAGTTCAGAATTCTAAGGTGAGAATTCTGGGTTATGAATTCTGGGTTCTGAATACTGAGTTGTGATTTCTGAGTTCTGAATTCCAAGTTCTGAGTCATCATTTCTGAATTCTGAGTTCTGAGTTATGAATTCTCAACTCTTAGTTCTGAGATCTGAGTTCGGAGTTCTAAACTGAAGCCTGTATTCTGAATTCACAGTTGTGGATTCTGAGATCAGCATTCAGAGTTGTGAGTTCTGAGTTCTGAATTCTGCGTTCCGAATTCTGTGTCCTGGGCTCTGAATTCGGATTTCTGAATTCTGATTTGTGAATTTTGAGAACTGAGTCTCATTTATGAATTCCTAGTCACGAATTCTGTGTGGTGAATTGTGACTTCTGAGTTCTGAAATTTCAACTCTGAGTTCTTTGTCTGAGTTAGGAGTCCGAATATCTGAGTTCTATATTCTGAAGTCTAACTATCGAGTTCTGAGTTCTGAGTTCTGAGTTCTGACTTCTGAGTTCTGACTTCTGAGTTCTGAGTCTTGTGTTCTGAGTTATGAATTTCAGTTCTGAAATGAGAATTCTGAGTTCAGGGTTGTAAACTCTGAGTTCTGGTTCCTGAGGTCTGCATTCTGAGTTCTGAGTGCTGAGTTCTGAATTGTGAGTTTGAGTCTGCATGCTGAACTCTGAATACTGATCACTGTATTGTGTGTTCTGATTTCTAAGTTGTCAATTCTGTGTGCTGAACTGCGAGATCTGAATACTGAGTTGTCATGCTGAGTTCTGAACTCTGAATTCTGAATTCTGAGTTCTGAGTTCTGAGGCATGAATTCTCAATCCCAAGTGCTACACTCTGAGATCTGAGTTTGAATTCTGAGTTGTTAGCTCTATTTTCTGAGTTTGGAATTCTGAGATTTGAGATTTTGTTGTGCATTATGTTTTTATGAGTGCCGAGTTCTGAATTTTGAGGTCTGAATCTTGAGTACTGTATTCTGAGTTCTGAGTTCAAATTTTTCAATTGCGTTCTGAATTCTGAGTTCTGAGTTCAGAATTCTGAGTTACAAATTCTGAGTTCGCAGTTTCTAGTTCTGACTACTGAGTCCGGAATTTTGTGTTCTGAGTTCTGATCACTGAGTTCTGATAAGTGAGTTCTGAATTCTTAGCTGTGACATCTGAGTTCTGAGTTCTCATTTCTCAGTTCTGAATACTGAGTTATGAATTCTCAACTCTTAGCTCTTAGCTCTGAGTTCGGAGTTCTAAATTCTACAGTCTGTATTCTGATTTCAGAGTTGTGAATTCTGTGACCAGAATTCAGAGTTGAGATTTCTGAGTTCTGAATTCTGAGTACTGAATTTTAAGTTCTGAGTTCCGAATTCTGTGTTCCGGCTCTGAATTCGGACTTCTGAATTCTGAATTTTGAATTCTGAGATCTGTATCTCAGTTCTGATTTCTGAGTCGTGGATTCTGAGTTACGTACCCTGAGTAATTGATTCTGAGTTCTGACTTCAAAGTTCTCCATTGCGTTCTGAATTCTGAGTTCTGATTTCACAATCCTGAGTTACAGTTCTGATTTCTGCGTTTTGAGTTCTGAATTGTGTGTTCTGAATTCTGAGTTCCGAATTCTAAGGTGTGAATTCTGAGTTCTGAATCATGAGTACTCCACACTGTGTTCTGAGTTCTGAGAACTGAGTTCTGAATTCTGAGTTCTGTGTTCTGAATTCCGTATTCTGAGTTCCAAATTCTGATTTCTGAGTGCCAAGTTTTGAATTCTGACTTAGGATTCTGAGTTCCGAATTCTAAGGTGTGAATTCTGAGTTCTGAGTTCTGAGTTCTGAGTGCTGAGAACTGAGTTCTTTGTTCTGAATTCTAAGTTATGAAGTCCGTAGTCTGAGTTCCAAATACTCATTTCCCAGTTCTGATATTCGAGTTTGAATTCTGAGTTCAGAATTCTAAGGTGAGAATTCTGGGTTATGAATTCTGGGTTCTGAATACTGAGTTGTGATTTCTGAGTTCTGAATTCCAAGTTCTGAGTCATCATTTCTGAATTCTGAGTTCTGAGTTATGAATTCTCAACTCTTAGTTCTGAGATCTGAGTTCGGAGTTCTAAACTGAAGCCTGTATTCTGAATTCAGAGTTGTGGATTCTGAGATCAGCATTCAGAGTTGTGAGTTCTGAGTTCCGAATTCTGCGTACTGAATTTTGAGTTCTGAGTTCCGAATTCTGTGTCCTCGGCTCTGAATTCGGATTTCTGAATTCTGATTTGTGAATTTTGAGAACTGAGTCTCATTTATGAATTCCTAGTCACGAATTCTGTGTGGTGAATTGTGACTTCTGAGTTCTGAAATTTCAACTCTGAGTTCTTTGTCTGAGTTAAAGGAATCCGAATATCTGAGTTCTATATTCTGAAGTCTAACTATCGAGTTCTGAGTTCTGAGTTCTGAGTTTTGAGTTCTGACTTCTGAGTTCTGACATCTGAGTCTTGTGTTCTGAGTTATGAATTTCAGTTGTGAAATGAGAATTCTGAGTTCAGGGTTGTAAACTCTGAGTTCTGGTTCCTGAGGTCTGCATTCTGAGTTCTGAGTGCTGAGTTCTGAATTGTGAGTTTGAGCCTGCATGCTGAACTCTGAATACTGATCACTGTATTGTGTGTTCTGATTTCTAAGTTGTCAATTCTGTGTGCTGAACTGCGAGATCTGAATACTGAGTTGTCATGCTGAGTTCTGAACTCTGAATTCTGAATTCTGAGTTCTGAGTTCTGAGGCATGAATTCTCAATCCCAAGTGCTACACTCTGAGATCTGAGTTTGAATTCTGAGTTGTTAGTTCTATTTTCTGAGTTTGGAATTCTGAGATTTGAGATTTTGTTGTGCATTATGTTTTTATGAGTGCCGAGTTCTGAATTTTGAGGTCTGAATCTTGAGTACTGTATTCTGAGTTCTGAGTTCAAATTTTTCAATTGCGTTCTGAATTCTGAGTTCTGAGTTCAGAATTCTGAGTTACAAATTCTGAGTTCGCAGTTTCTAGTTCTGACTACTGAGTCCGGAATTTTGTGTTCTGAGTTCTGATCACTGAGTTCTGATAAGTGAGTTCTGAATTCTTAGCTGTGACATCTGAGTTCTGAGTTCTCATTTCTCAGTTCTGAATACTGAGTTATGAATTCTCAACTCTTAGCTCTTAGCTCTGAGTTTGGAGTTCTAAATTCTACAGTCTGTATTCTGATTTCAGAGTTGTGAATTCTGTGACCAGAATTCAGCGTTGAGACTTCTGAGTTCTGAATTCTGAGTACTGAATTTTAAGTTCTGAGTTCCGAATTCTGTGTTCCGGCTCTGAATTCGGACTTCTGAATTCTGAATTTTGAATTCTGAGATCTGTATCTCAGTTCTGATTTCTGAGTCGTGGATTCTGAGTTACGTACCCTGAGTAATTGATTCTGAGTTCTGACTTCAAAGTTCTCCATTGCGTTCTGAATTCTGAGTTCTGATTTCACAATCCTGAGTTACAGTTCTGATTTCTGCGTTTTGAGTTCTGAATTGTGTGTTCTGAATTCTGAGTTCCGAATTCTAAGGTGTGAATTCTGAGTTCTGAATCATGAGTACTCCACACTGTGTTCTGAGTTCTGAGAACTGAGTTCTGAATTCTGAGTTCTGTGTTCTGAATTCCGTATTCTGAGTTCCAAATTCTGATTTCTGAGTGCCAAGTTTTGAATTCTGACTTAGGATTCTGAGTTCCGAATTCTAAGGTGTGAATTCTGAGTTCTGAGTTCTGATTTCTGAGTGCTGAGAACTGAGTTCTTTGTTCTGAATTCTAAGTTATGAAGTCCGTAGTCTGAGTTCCAAATACTCATTTCCCAGTTCTGATATTCGAGTTTGAATTCTGAGTTCAGAATTCTAAGGTGAGAATTCTGGGTTATGAATTCTGGGTTCTGAATACTGAGTTGTGATTTCTGAGTTCTGAATTCCAAGTTCTGAGTCATCATTTCTGAATTCTGAGTTCTGAGTTATGAATTCTCAACTCTTAGTTCTGAGATCTGAGTTCGGAGTTCTAAACTGAAGCCTGTATTCTGAATTCAGAGTTGTGGATTCTGAGATCAGCATTCAGAGTTGTGAGTTCTGAGTTCCGAATTCTGATTACTGAATTTTGAGTTCTGAGTTCCGAATTCTGTGTCCTGGGTTCTGAATTCGGATTTCTGAATTCTGATTTGTGAATTTTGAGAACTGAGTCTCATTTATGAATTCCTAGTCACGAATTCTGTGTGGTGAATTGTGACTTCTGAGTTCTGAAATTTCAACTCTGAGTTCTTTGTCTGAGTTAGGAGTCCGAATATCTGAGTTCTATATTCTGAAGTCTAACTATCGAGTTCTGAGTTCTGAGTTCTGAGTTCTGAGTTCTGACTTCTGAGTTCTGAGTTCTGACATCTGAGTCTTGTGTTCTGAGTTATGAATTTCAGTTCTGAAATGAGAATTCTGAGTTCAGGGTTGTAAACTCTGAGTTCTGGTTCCTGAGGTCTGCATTCTGAGTTCTGAGTGCTGAGTTCTGAATTGTGAGTTTGAGCCTGCATGCTGAACTCTGAATACTGATCACTGTATTGTGTGTTCTGATTTCTAAGTTGTCAATTCTGTGTGCTGAACTGCGAGATCTGAATACTGAGTTGTCATGCTGAGTTCTGAACTCTGAATTCTGAATTCTGAGTTCTGAGTTCTGAGGCATGAATTCTCAATCCCAAGTGCTACACTCTGAGATCTGAGTTTGAATTCTGAGTTGTTAGTTCTATTTTCTGAGTTTGGAATTCTGAGATTTGAGATTTTGTTGTGCATTATGTTTTTATGAGTGCCGAGTTCTGAATTTTGAGGTCTGAATCTTGAGTACTGTATTCTGAGTTCTGAGTTCAAATTTTTCAATTGCGTTCTGAATTCTGAGTTCTGAGTTCAGAATTCTGAGTTACAAATTCTGAGTTCGCAGTTTCTAGTTCTGACTACTGAGTCCGGAATTTTGTGTTCTGAGTTCTGATCACTGAGTTCTGATAAGTGAGTTCTGAATTCTTAGCTGTGACATCTGAGTTCTGAGTTCTCATTTCTCAGTTCTGAATACTGAGTTATGAATTCTCAACTCTTAGCTCTTAGCTCTGAGTTCGGAGTTCTAAATTCTACAGTCTGTATTCTGATTTCAGAGTTGTGAATTCTGTGACCAGAATTCAGAGTTGAGATTTCTGAGTTCTGAATTCTGAGTACTGAATTTTAAGTTCTGAGTTCCGAATTCTGTGTTCCGGCTCTGAATTCGGACTTCTGAATTCTGAATTTTGAATTCTGAGATCTGTATCTCAGTTCTGATTTCTGAGTCGTGGATTCTGAGTTACGTACCCTGAGTAATTGATTCTGAGTTCTGACTTCAAAGTTCTCCATTGCGTTCTGAATTCTGAGTTCTGATTTCACAATCCTGAGTTACAGTTCTGATTTCTGCGTTTTGAGTTCTGAATTGTGTGTTCTGAATTCTGAGTTCCGAATTCTAAGGTGTGAATTCTGAGTTCTGAATCATGAGTACTCCACACTGTGTTCTGAGTTCTGAGAACTGAGTTCTGAATTCTGAGTTCTGTGTTCTGAATTCCGTATTCTGAGTTCCAAATTCTGATTTCTGAGTGCCAAGTTTTGAATTCTGACTTAGGATTCTGAGTTCCGAATTCTAAGGTGTGAATTCTGAGTTCTGAGTTCTGATTTCTGAGTGCTGAGAACTGAGTTCTTTGTTCTGAATTCTAAGTTATGAAGTCCGTAGTCTGAGTTCCAAATACTCATTTCCCAGTTCTGATATTCGAGTTTGAATTCTGAGTTCAGAATTCTAAGGTGAGAATTCTGGGTTATGAATTCTGGGTTCTGAATACTGAGTTGTGATTTCTGAGTTCGGAATTCCAAGTTCTGAGTCATCATTTCTGAATTCTGAGTTCTGAGTTATGAATTCTCAACTCTTAGTTCTGAGATCTGAGTTCGGAGTTCTAAACTGAAGCCTGTATTCTGAATTCAGAGTTGTGGATTCTGAGTTCTGAATTCTGCGTACTGAATTTTGAGTTCTGAGTTCCGAATTCTGTGTCCTCGGCTCTGAATTCGGATTTCTGAATTCTGATTTGTGAATTTTGAGAACTGAGTCTCATTTATGAATTCCTAGTCACGAATTCTGTGTGGTGAATTGTGACTTCTGAGTTCTGAAATTTCAACTCTGAGTTCTTTGTCTGAGTTAGGAGTCCGAATATCTGAGTTCTATATTCTGAAGTCTAACTATCGAGTTCTGAGTTCTGAGTTCTGAGTTCTGACTTCTGACTTCTGAGTTCTGACATCTGAGTCTTGTGTTCTGAGTTATGAATTTCAGTTCTGAAATGAGAATTCTGAGTTCAGGGTTGTAAACTCTGAGTTCTGGTTCCTGAGGTCTGCATTCTGAGTTCTGAGTGCTGAGTTCTGAATTGTGAGTTTGAGTCTGCATGCTGAACTCTGAATACTGATCACTGTATTGTGTGTTCTGATTTCTAAGTTGTCAATTCTGTGTGCTGAACTGCGAGATCTGAATACTGAGTTGTCATGCTGAGTTCTGAACTCTGAATTCTGAATTCTGAGTTCTGAGTTCTGAGGCATGAATTCTCAATCCCAAGTGCTACACTCTGAGATCTGAGTTTGAATTCTGAGTTGTTAGTTCTATTTTCTGGGTTTTGAATTCTGAGATTTGAGATTTTGTTGTGCATTATGTTTTTATGAGTGCCGAGTTCTGAATTTTGAGGTCTGAATCTTGAGTACTGTATTCTGAGTTCTGAGTTCAAATTTTTCAATTGCGTTCTGAATTCTGAGTTCTGAGTTCAGAATTCTGAGTTACAAATTCTGAGTTCGCAGTTTCTAGTTCTGACTACTGAGTCCGGAATTTTGTGTTCTGAGTTCTGATCACTGAGTTCTGATAAGTGAGTTCTGAATTCTTAGCTGTGACATCTGAGTTCTGAGTTCTCATTTCTCAGTTCTGAATACTGAGCTATGAATTCTCAACTCTTAGCTCTTAGCTCTGAGTTCGGAGTTCTAAATTCTACAGTCTGTATTCTGATTTCAGAGTTGTGAATTCTGTGACCAGAATTCAGAGTTGAGATTTCTGAGTTCTGAATTCTGAGTACTGAATGTTAAGTTCTGAGTTCCGAATTCTGTGTTCCGGCTCTGAATTCGGACTTCTGAATTCTGAATTTTGAATTCTGAGATCTGTATCTCAGTTCTGATTTCTGAGTCATGGATTCTGAGTTACGTACCCTGAGTAATTGATTCTGAGTTCTGACTTCAAAGTTCTCCATTGCGTTCTGAATTCTGAGTTCTGATTTCACAATCCTGAGTTACAGTTCTGATTTCTGCGTTTTGAGTTCTGAATTGTGTGTTCTGAATTCTGAGTTCCGAATTCTAAGGTGTGAATTCTGAGTTCTGAATCATGAGTACTCCACACTGTGTTCTGAGTTCTGAGAACTGAGTTCTGAATTCTGAGTTCTGTGTTCTGAATTCCGTATTCTGAGTTCCAAATTCTGATTTCTGAGTGCCAAGTTTTGAATTCTGACTTAGGATTCTGAGTTCCGAATTCTAAGGTGTGAATTCTGAGTTCTGAGTTCTGATTTCTGAGTGCTGAGAACTGAGTTCTTTGTTCTGAATTCTAAGTTATGAAGTCCGTAGTCTGAGTTCCAAATACTCATTTCCCAGTTCTGATATTCGAGTTTGAATTCTGAGTTCAGAATTCTAAGGTGAGAATTCTGGGTTATGAATTCTGGGTTCTGAATACTGAGTTGTGATTTCTGAGTTCTGAATTCCAAGTTCTGAGTCATCATTTCTGAATTCTGAGTTCTGAGTTATGAATTCTCAACTCTTAGTTCTGAGATCTGAGTTCAGAGTTCTAAACTGAAGCCTGTATTCTGAATTCAGAGTTGTGGATTCTGAGTTCTGAATTCTGCGTACTGAATTTTGAGTTCTGAGTTCCGAATTCTGTGTCCTGGGCTCTGAATTCGGATTTCTGAATTCTGATTTGTGAATTTTGAGAACTGAGTCTCATTTATGAATTCCTAGTCACGAATTCTGTGTGGTGAATTGTGACTTCTGAGTTCTGAAATTTCAACTCTGAGTTCTTTGTCTGAGTTAGGAGTCCGAATATCTGAGTTCTATATTCTGAAGTCTAACTATCGAGTTCTGAGTTCTGAGTTCTGAGTTCTGAGTTCTGACTTCTGAGTTCTGAGTTCTGACATCTGAGTCTTGTGTTCTGAGTTATGAATTTCAGTTCTGAAATGAGAATTCTGAGTTCAGGGTTGTAAACTCTGAGTTCTGGTTCCTGAGGTCTGCATTCTGAGTTCTGAGTGCTGAGTTCTGAATTGTGAGTTTGAGTCTGCATGCTGAACTCTGAATACTGATCACTGTATTGTGTGTTCTGATTTCTAAGTTGTCAATTCTGTGTGCTGAACTGCGAGATCTGAATACTGAGTTGTCATGCTGAGTTCTGAACTCTGAATTCTGAATTCTGAGTTCTGAGATCTGAGGCATGAATTCTCAATCCCAAGTGCTACACTCTGAGATCTGAGTTTGAATTCTGAGTTGTTAGTTCTATTTTCTGAGTTTGGAATTCTGAGATTTGAGATTTTGTTGTGCATTATGTTTTTATGAGTGCCGAGTTCTGAATTTTGAGGTCTGAATCTTGAGTACTGTATTCTGAGTTCTGAGTTCAAATTTTTCAATTGCGTTCTGAATTCTGAGTTCTGAGTTCAGAATTCTGAGTTACAAATTCTGAGTTCGCAGTTTCTAGTTCTGACTACTGAGTCCGGAATTTTGTGTTCTGAGTTCTGATCACTGAGTTCTGATAAGTGAGTTCTGAATTCTTAGCTGTGACATCTGAGTTCTGAGTTCTCATTTCTCAGTTCTGAATACTGAGTTATGAATTCTCAACTCTTAGCTCTTAGCTCTGAGTTCGGAGTTCTAAATTCTACAGTCTGTATTCTGATTTCAGAGTTGTGAATTCTGTGACCAGAATTCAGAGTTGAGATTTCTGAGTTCTGAATTCTGAGTACTGAATTTTAAGTTCTGAGTTCAGAATTCTGTGTTCCGGCTCTGAATTCGGACTTCTGAATTCTGAATTTTGAATTCTGAGATCTGTATCTCAGTTCTGATTTCTGAGTCGTGGATTCTGAGTTACGTACCCTGAGTAATTGATTCTGAGTTCTGACTTCAAAGTTCTCCATTGCGTTCTGAATTCTGAGTTCTGATTTCACAATCCTGAGTTACAGTTCTGATTTCTGCGTTTTGAGTTCTGAATTGTGTGTTCTGAATTCTGAGTTCCGAATTCTAAGGTGTGAATTCTGAGTTCTGAATCATGAGTACTCCACACTGTGTTCTGAGTTCTGAGAACTGAGTTCTGAATTCTGAGTTCTGTGTTCTGAATTCCGTATTCTGAGTTCCAAATTCTGATTTCTGAGTGCCAAGTTTTGAATTCTGACTTAGGATTCTGAGTTCCGAATTCTAAGGTGTGAATTCTGAGTTCTGAGTTCTGATTTCTGAGTGCTGAGAACTGAGTTCTTTGTTCTGAATTCTAAGTTATGAAGTCCGTAGTCTGAGTTCCAAATACTCATTTCCCAGTTCTGATATTCGAGTTTGAATTCTGAGTTCAGAATTCTAAGGTGAGAATTCTGGGTTATGAATTCTGGGTTCTGAATACTGAGTTGTGATTTCTGAGTTCTGAATTCCAAGTTCTGAGTCATCATTTCTGAATTCTGAGTTCTGAGTTATGAATTCTCAACTCTTAGTTCTGAGATCTGAGTTCGGAGTTCTAAACTGAAGCCTGTATTCTGAATTCAGAGTTGTGGATTCTGAGATCAGCATTCAGAGTTGTGAGTTCTGAGTTCCGAATTCTGCGTACTGAATTTTGAGTTCTGAGTTCCGAATTCTGTGTCCTGGGTTCTGAATTCGGATTTCTGAATTCTGATTTGTGAATTTTGAGAACTGAGTCTCATTTATGAATTCCTAGTCACGAATTCTGTGTGGTGAATTGTGACTTCTGAGTTCTGAAATTTCAACTCTGAGTTCTTTGTCTGAGTTAGGAGTCCGAATATCTGAGTTCTATATTCTGAAGTCTAACTATCGAGTTCTGAGTTCTGAGTTCTGAGTTCTGACTTCTGACTTCTGAGTTCTGAGTTCTGACATCTGAGTCTTGTGTTCTGAGTTATGAATTTCAGTTCTGAAATGAGAATTCTGAGTTCAGGGTTGTAAACTCTGAGTTCTGGTTCCTGAGGTCTGCATTCTGAGTTCTGAGTGCTGAGTTCTGAATTGTGAGTTTGAGCCTGCATGCTGAACTCTGAATACTGATCACTGTATTGTGTGTTCTGATTTCTAAGTTGTCAATTCTGTGTGCTGAACTGCGAGATCTGAATACTGAGTTGTCATGCTGAGTTCTGAACTCTGAATTCTGAATTCTGAGTTCTGAGTTCTGAGGCATGAATTCTCAATCCCAAGTGCTACACTCTGAGATCTGAGTTTGAATTCTGAGTTGTTAGTTCTATTTTCTGAGTTTTGAATTCTGAGATTTGAGATTTTGTTGTGCATTATGTTTTTATGAGTGCCGAGTTCTGAATTTTGAGGTCTGAATCTTGAGTACTGTATTCTGAGTTCTGAGTTCAAATTTTTCAATTGCGTTCTGAATTCTGAGTTCTGAGTTCAGAATTCTGAGTTACAAATTCTGAGTTCGCAGTTTCTAGTTCTGACTACTGAGTCCGGAATTTTGTGTTCTGAGTTCTGATCACTGAGTTCTGATAAGTGAGTTCTGAATTCTTAGCTGTGACATCTGAGTTCTGAGTTCTCATTTCTCAGTTCTGAATACTGAGTTATGAATTCTCAACTCTTAGCTCTTAGCTCTGAGTTCGGAGTTCTAAATTCTACAGTCTGTATTCTGATTTCAGAGTTGTGAATTCTGTGACCAGAATTCAGAGTTGAGATTTCTGAGTTCTGAATTCTGAGTACTGAATTTTAAGTTCTGAGTTCCGAATTCTGTGTTCCGGCTCTGAATTCGGACTTCTGAATTCTGAATTTTGAATTCTGAGATCTGTATCTCAGTTCTGATTTCTGAGTCGTGGATTCTGAGTTACGTACCCTGAGTAATTGATTCTGAGTTCTGACTTCAAAGTTCTCCATTGCGTTCTGAATTCTGAGTTCTGATTTCACAATCCTGAGTTACAGTTCTGATTTCTGCGTTTTGAGTTCTGAATTGTGTGTTCTGAATTCTGAGTTCCGAATTCTAAGGTGTGAATTCTGAGTTCTGAATCATGAGTACTCCACACTGTGTTCTGAGTTCTGAGAACTGAGTTCTGAATTCTGAGTTCTGTGTTCTGAATTCCGTATTCTGAGTTCCAAATTCTGATTTCCAAGTTTTGAATTCTGACTTAGGATTCTGAGTTCCGAATTCTAAGGTGTGAATTCTGAGTTCTGAGTTCTGATTTCTGAGTGCTGAGAACTGAGTTCTTTGTTCTGAATTCTAAGTTATGAAGTCCGTAGTCTGAGTTCCAAATACTCATTTCCCAGTTCTGATATTCGAGTTTGAATTCTGAGTTCAGAATTCTAAGGTGAGAATTCTGGGTTATGAATTCTGGGTTCTGAATACTGAGTTGTGATTTCTGAGTTCTGAATTCCAAGTTCTGAGTCATCATTTCTGAATTCTGAGTTCTGAGTTATGAATTCTCAACTCTTAGTTCTGAGATCTGAGTTCGGAGTTCTAAACTGAAGCCTGTATTCTGAATTCAGAGTTGTGGATTCTGAGATCAGCATTCAGAGTTGTGAGTTCTGAGTTCTGAATTTTGAGTTCTGAGTTCTGAATTCTGTGTCCTGGGCTCTGAATTCGGATTTCTGAATTCTGATTTGTGAATTTTGAGAACTGAGTCTCATTTATGAATTCCTAGTCACGAATTCTGTGTGGTGAATTGTGACTTCTGAGTTCTGAAATTTCAACTCTGAGTTCTTTGTCTGAGTTAGGAGTCCGAATATCTGAGTTCTATATTCTGAAGTCTAACTATCGAGTTCTGAGTTCTGAGTTCTGAGTTCTGACTTCTGACTTCTGAGTTCTGACATCTGAGTCTTGTGTTCTGAGTTATGAATTTCAGTTCTGAAATGAGAATTCTGAGTTCAGGGTTGTAAACTCTGAGTTCTGGTTCCTGAGGTCTGCATTCTGAGTTCTGAGTGCTGAGTTCTGAATTGTGAGTTTGAGTCTGCATGCTGAACTCTGAATACTGATCACTGTATTGTGTGTTCTGATTTCTAAGTTGTCAATTCTGTGTGCTGAACTGCGAGATCTGAATACTGAGTTGTCATGCTGAGTTCTGAACTCTGAATTCTGAATTCTGAGTTCTGAGTTCTGAGGCATGAATTCTCAATCCCAAGTGCTACACTCTGAGATCTGAGTTTGAATTCTGAGTTGTTAGTTCTATTTTCTGGGTTTTGAATTCTGAGATTTGAGATTTTGTTGTGCATTATGTTTTTATGAGTGCCGAGTTCTGAATTTTGAGGTCTGAATCTTGAGTACTGTATTCTGAGTTCTGAGTTCAAATTTTTCAATTGCGTTCTGAATTCTGAGTTCTGAGTTCAGAATTCTGAGTTACAAATTCTGAGTTCGCAGTTTCTAGTTCTGACTACTGAGTCCGGAATTTTGTGTTCTGAGTTCTGATCACTGAGTTCTGATAAGTGAGTTCTGAATTCTTAGCTGTGACATCTGAGTTCTGAGTTCTCATTTCTCAGTTCTGAATACTGAGCTATGAATTCTCAACTCTTAGCTCTTAGCTCTGAGTTCGGAGTTCTAAATTCTACATTCTGTATTCTGATTTCAGAGTTGTGAATTCTGTGACCAGAATTCAGAGTTGAGATTTCTGAGTTCTGAATTCTGAGTACTGAATGTTAAGTTCTGAGTTCCGAATTCTGTGTTCCGGTTCTGAATTCGGACTTCTGAATTCTGAATTTTGAATTCTGAGATCTGTATCTCAGTTCTGATTTCTGAGTCGTGGATTCTGAGTTACGTACCCTGAGTAATTGATTCTGAGTTCTGACTTCAAAGTTCTCCATTGCGTTCTGAATTCTGAGTTCTGATTTCACAATCCTGAGTTACAGTTCTGATTTCTGCGTTTTGAGTTCTGAATTGTGTGTTCTGAATTCTGAGTTCCGAATTCTAAGGTGTGAATTCTGAGTTCTGAATCATGAGTACTCCACACTGTGTTCTGAGTTCTGACAACTGAGTTCTGAATTCTGAGTTCTGTGTTCTGAATTCCGTATTCTGAGTTCCAAATTCTGATTTCTGAGTGCCAAGTTTTGAATTCTGACTTAGGATTCTGAGTTCCGAATTCTAAGGTGTGAATTCTGAGTTCTGAGTTCTGATTTCTGAGTGCTGAGAACTGAGTTCTTTGTTCTGAATTCTAAGTTATGAAGTCCGTAGTCTGAGTTCCAAATACTCATTTCCCAGTTCTGATATTCGAGTTTGAATTCTGAGTTCAGAATTCTAAGGTGAGAATTCTGGGTTATGAATTCTGGGTTCTGAATACTGAGTTGTGATTTCTGAGTTCTGAATTCCAAGTTCTGAGTCATCATTTCTGAATTCTGAGTTCTGAGTTATGAATTCTCAACTCTTAGTTCTGAGATCTGAGTTCAGAGTTCTAAACTGAAGCCTGTATTCTGAATTCAGAGTTGTGGATTCTGAGTTCTGAATTCTGCGTACTGAATTTTGAGTTCTGAGTTCCGAATTCTGTGTCCTGGGCTCTGAATTCGGATTTCTGAATTCTGATTTGTGAATTTTGAGAACTGAGTCTCATTTATGAATTCCTAGTCATGAATTCTGTGTGGTGAATTGTGACTTCTGAGTTCTGAAATTTCAACTCTGAGTTCTTTGTCTGAGTTAGGAGTCCGAATATCTGAGTTCTATATTCTGAAGTCTAACTATCGAGTTCTGAGTTCTGAGTTCTGAGTTCTGAGTTCTGACTTCTGAGTTCTGAGTTCTGACATCTGAGTCTTGTGTTCTGAGTTATGAATTTCAGTTCTGAAATGAGAATTCTGAGTTCAGGGTTGTAAACTCTGAGTTCTGGTTCCTGAGGTCTGCATTCTGAGTTCTGAGTGCTGAGTTCTGAATTGTGAGTTTGAGTCTGCATGCTGAACTCTGAATACTGATCACTGTATTGTGTGTTCTGATTTCTAAGTTGTCAATTCTGTGTGCTGAACTGCGAGATCTGAATACTGAGTTGTCATGCTGAGTTCTGAACTCTGAATTCTGAATTCTGAGTTCTGAGATCTGAGGCATGAATTCTCAATCCCAAGTGCTACACTCTGAGATCTGAGTTTGAATTCTGAGTTGTTAGTTCTATTTTCTGAGTTTTGAATTCTGAGATTTGAGATTTTGTTGTGCATTATGTTTTTATGAGTGCCGAGTTCTGAATTTTGAGGTCTGAATCTTGAGTACTGTATTCTGAGTTCTGAGTTCAAATTTTTCAATTGCGTTCTGAATTCTGAGTTCTGAGTTCAGAATTCTGAGTTACAAATTCTGAGTTCGCAGTTTCTAGTTCTGACTACTGAGTCCGGAATTTTGTGTTCTGAGTTCTGATCACTGAGTTCTGATAAGTGAGTTCTGAATTCTTAGCTGTGACATCTGAGTTCTGAGTTCTCATTTCTCAGTTCTGAATACTGAGTTATGAATTCTCAACTCTTAGCTCTTAGCTCTGAGTTCGGAGTTCTAAATTCTACAGTCTGTATTCTGATTTCAGAGTTGTGAATTCTGTGACCAGAATTCAGAGTTGAGATTTCTGAGTTCTGAATTCTGAGTACTGAATTTTAAGTTCTGAGTTCCGAATTCTGTGTTCCGGCTCTGAATTCGGACTTCTGAATTCTGAATTTTGAATTCTGAGATCTGTATCTCAGTTCTGATTTCTGAGTCGTGGATTCTGAGTTACGTACCCTGAGTAATTGATTCTGAGTTCTGACTTCAAAGTTCTCCATTGCGTTCTGAATTCTGAGTTCTGATTTCACAATCCTGAGTTACAGTTCTGATTTCTGCGTTTTGAGTTCTGAATTGTGTGTTCTGAATTCTGAGTTCCGAATTCTAAGGTGTGAATTCTGAGTTCTGAATCATGAGTACTCCACACTGTGTTCTGAGTTCTGAGAACTGAGTTCTGAATTCTGAGTTCTGTGTTCTGAATTCCGTATTCTGAGTTCCAAATTCTGATTTCTGAGTGCCAAGTTTTGAATTCTGACTTAGGATTCTGAGTTCCGAATTCTAAGGTGTGAATTCTGAGTTCTGAGTTCTGATTTCTGAGTGCTGAGAACTGAGTTCTTTGTTCTGAATTCTAAGTTATGAAGTCCGTAGTCTGAGTTCCAAATACTCATTTCCCAGTTCTGATATTCGAGTTTGAATTCTGAGTTCAGAATTCTAAGGTGAGAATTCTGGGTTATGGATTCTGGGTTCTGAATACTGAGTTGTGATTTCTGAGTTCTGAATTCCAAGTTCTGAGTCATCATTTCTGAATTCTGAGTTCTGAGTTATGAATTCTCAAATCTTAGTTCTGAGATCTGAGTTCGGAGATCTAAACTGAAGCCTGTATTCTGAATTCAGAGTTGTGGATTCTGAGATCAGCATTCAGAGTTGTGAGTTCTGAGTTCCGAATTCTGCGTACTGAATTTTGAGTTCTGAGTTCCGAATTCTGTGTCCTGGGTTCTGAATTCGGATTTCTGAATTCTGATTTGTGAATTTTGAGAACTGAGTCTCATTTATGAATTCCTAGTCACGAATTCTGTGTGGTGAATTGTGACTTCTGAGTTCTGAAATTTCAACTCTGAGTTCTTTGTCTGAATTAGGAGTCCGAATATCTGAGTTCTATATTCTGAAGTCTAACTATCGAGTTCTGAGTTCTGAGTTCTGAGTTCTGAGTTCTGACTTCTGACTTCTGAGTTCTGATATCTGAGTCTTGTGTTCTGAGTTATGAATTTCAGTTGTGAAATGAGAATTCTGAGTTCAGGGTTGTAAACTCTGAGTTCTGGTTCCTGAGGTCTGCATTCTGAGTTCTGAGTGCTGAGTTCTGAATTGTGAGTTTGAGCCTGCATGCTGAACTCTGAATACTGATCACTGTATTGTGTGTTCTGATTTCTAAGTTGTCAATTCTGTGTGCTGAACTGCGAGATCTGAATACTGAGTTGTCATGCTGAGTTCTGAACTCTGAATTCTGAATTCTGAGTTCTGAGTTCTGAGGCATGAATTCTCAATCCCAAGTGCTACACTCTGAGATCTGAGTTTGAATTCTGAGTTGTTAGTTCTATTTTCTGAGTTTTGAATTCTGAGATTTGAGATTTTGTTGTGCATTATGTTTTTATGAGTGCCGAGTTCTGAATTTTGAGGTCTGAATCTTGAGTACTGTATTCTGAGTTCTGAGTTCAAATTTTTCAATTGCGTTCTGAATTCTGAGTTCTGAGTTCAGAATTCTGAGTTACAAATTCTGAGTTCGCAGTTTCTAGTTCTGACTACTGAGTCCGGAATTTTGTGTTCTGAGTTCTGATCACTGAGTTCTGATAAGTGAGTTCTGAATTCTTAGCTGTGACATCTGAGTTCTGAGTTCTCATTTCTCAGTTCTGAATACTGAGTTATGAATTCTCAACTCTTAGCTCTTAGCTCTGAGTTCGGAGTTCTAAATTCTACAGTCTGTATTCTGATTTCAGAGTTGTGAATTCTGTGACCAGAATTCAGAGTTGAGATTTCTGAGTTCTGAATTCTGAGTACTGAATTTTAAGTTCTGAGTTCCGAATTCTGTGTTCCGGCTCTGAATTCGGACTTCTGAATTCTGAATTTTGAATTCTGAGATCTGTATCTCAGTTCTGATTTCTGAGTCGTGGATTCTGAGTTACGTACCCTGAGTAATTGATTCTGAGTTCTGACTTCAAAGTTCTCCATTGCGTTCTGAATTCTGAGTTCTGATTTCACAATCCTGAGTTACAGTTCTGATTTCTGCGTTTTGAGTTCTGAATTGTGTGTTCTGAATTCTGAGTTCCGAATTCTAAGGTGTGAATTCTGAGTTCTGAATCATGAGTACTCCACACTGTGTTCTGAGTTCTGAGAACTGAGTTCTGAATTCTGAGTTCTGTGTTCTGAATTCCGTATTCTGAGTTCCAAATTCTGATTTCTGAGTGCCAAGTTTTGAATTCTGACTTAGGATTCTGAGTTCCGAATTCTAAGGTGTGAATTCTGAGTTCTGAGTTCTGATTTCTGAGTGCTGAGAACTGAGTTCTTTGTTCTGAATTCTAAGTTATGAAGTCCGTAGTCTGAGTTCCAAATACTCATTTCCCAGTTCTGATATTCGAGTTTGAATTCTGAGTTCAGAATTCTAAGGTGAGAATTCTGGGTTATGGATTCTGGGTTCTGAATACTGAGTTGTGATTTCTGAGTTCTGAATTCCAAGTTCTGAGTCATCATTTCTGAATTCTGAGTTCTGAGTTATGAATTCTCAAATCTTAGTTCTGAGATCTGAGTTCGGAGATCTAAACTGAAGCCTGTATTCTGAATTCAGAGTTGTGGATTCTGAGATCAGCATTCAGAGTTGTGAGTTCTGAGTTCCGAATTCTGCGTACTGAATTTTGAGTTCTGAGTTCCGAATTCTGTGTCCTGGGTTCTGAATTCGGATTTCTGAATTCTGATTTGTGAATTTTGAGAACTGAGTCTCATTTATGAATTCCTAGTCACGAATTCTGTGTGGTGAATTGTGACTTCTGAGTTCTGAAATTTCAACTCTGAGTTCTTTGTCTGAATTAGGAGTCCGAATATCTGAGTTCTATATTCTGAAGTCTAACTATCGAGTTCTGAGTTCTGAGTTCTGAGTTCTGAGTTCTGACTTCTGACTTCTGAGTTCTGATATCTGAGTCTTGTGTTCTGAGTTATGAATTTCAGTTCTGAAATGAGAATTCTGAGTTCAGGGTTGTAAACTCTGAGTTCTGGTTCCTGAGGTCTGCATTCTGAGTTCTGAGTGCTGAGTTCTGAATTGTGAGTTTGAGCCTGCATGCTGAACTCTGAATACTGATCACTGTATTGTGTGTTCTGATTTCTAAGTTGTCAATTCTGTGTGCTGAACTGCGAGATCTGAATACTGAGTTGTCATGCTGAGTTCTGAACTCTGAATTCTGAATTCTGAGTTCTGAGTTCTGAGGCATGAATTCTCAATCCCAAGTGCTACACTCTGAGATCTGAGTTTGAATTCTGAGTTGTTAGTTCTATTTTCTGAGTTTTGAATTCTGAGATTTGAGATTTTGTTGTGCATTATGTTTTTATGAGTGCCGAGTTCTGAATTTTGAGGTCTGAATCTTGAGTACTGTATTCTGAGTTCTGAGTTCAAATTTTTCAATTGCGTTCTGAATTCTGAGTTCTGAGTTCAGAATTCTGAGTTACAAATTCTGAGTTCGCAGTTTCTAGTTCTGACTACTGAGTCCGGAATTTTGTGTTCTGAGTTCTGATCACTGAGTTCTGATAAGTGAGTTCTGAATTCTTAGCTGTGACATCTGAGTTCTGAGTTCTCATTTCTCAGTTCTGAATACTGAGTTATGAATTCTCAACTCTTAGCTCTTAGCTCTGAGTTCGGAGTTCTAAATTCTACATTCTGTATTCTGATTTCAGAGTTGTGAATTCTGTGACCAGAATTCAGAGTTGAGATTTCTGAGTTCTGAATTCTGAGTACTGAATTTTAAGTTCTGAGTTCCGAATTCTGTGTTCCGGCTCTGAATTCGGACTTCTGAATTCTGAATTTTGAATTCTGAGATCTGTATCTCAGTTCTGATTTCTGAGTCGTGGATTCTGAGTTACGTACCCTGAGTAATTGATTCTGAGTTCTGACTTCAAAGTTCTCCATTGCGTTCTGAATTCTGAGTTCTGATTTCACAATCCTGAGTTACAGTTCTGATTTCTGCGTTTTGAGTTCTGAATTGTGTGTTCTGAATTCTGAGTTCCGAATTCTAAGGTGTGAATTCTGAGTTCTGAATCATGAGTACTCCACACTGTGTTCTGAGTTCTGAGAACTGAGTTCTGAATTCTGAGTTCTGTGTTCTGAATTCCGTATTCTGAGTTCCAAATTCTGATTTCTGAGTGCCAAGTTTTGAATTCTGACTTAGGATTCTGAGTTCCGAATTCTAAGGTGTGAATTCTGAGTTCTGAGTTCTGATTTCTGAGTGCTGAGAACTGAGTTCTTTGTTCTGAATTCTAAGTTATGAAGTCCGTAGTCTGAGTTCCAAATACTCATTTCCCAGTTCTGATATTCGAGTTTGAATTCTGAGTTCAGAATTCTAAGGTGAGAATTCTGGGTTATGAATTCTGGGTTCTGAATACTGAGTTGTGATTTCTGAGTTCTGAATTCCAAGTTCTGAGTCATCATTTCTGAATTCTGAGTTCTGAGTTATGAATTCTCAACTCTTAGTTCTGAGATCTGAGTTCGGAGTTCTAAACTGAAGCCTGTATTCTGAATTCAGAGTTGTGGATTCTGAGTTCTGAATTCTGCGTACTGAATTTTGAGTTCTGAGTTCCGAATTCTGTGTCCTCGGCTCTGAATTCGGATTTCTGAATTCTGATTTGTGAATTTTGAGAACTGAGTCTCATTTATGAATTCCTAGTCACGAATTCTGTGTGGTGAATTGTGACTTCTGAGTTCTGAAATTTCAACTCTGAGTTCTTTGTCTGAGTTAGGAGTCCGAATATCTGAGTTCTATATTCTGAAGTCTAACTATCGAGTTCTGAGTTCTGAGTTCTGAGTTCTGACTTCTGACTTCTGAGTTCTGATATCTGAGTCTTGTGTTCTGAGTTATGAATTTCAGTTGTGAAATGAGAATTCTGAGTTCAGGGTTGTAAACTCTGAGTTCTGGTTCCTGAGGTCTGCATTCTGAGTTCTGAGTGCTGAGTTCTGAATTGTGAGTTTGAGTCTGCATGCTGAACTCTGAATACTGATCACTGTATAGTGTGTTCTGACTTCTAAGTTGTCAATTCTGTGTGCTGAACTGCGAGATCTGAATACTGAGTTGTCATGCTGAGTTCTGAACTCTGAATTCTGAATTCTGAGTTCTGAGTTCTGAGGCATGAATTCTCAATCCCAAGTGCTACACTCTGAGATCTGAGTTTGAATTCTGAGTTGTTAGTTCTATTTTCTGAGTTTTGAATTCTGAGATTTGAGATTTTGTTGTGCATTATGTTTTTATGAGTGCCGAGTTCTGAATTTTGAGGTCTGAATCTTGAGTACTGTATTCTGAGTTCTGAGTTCAAATTTTTCAATTGCGTTCTGAATTCTGAGTTCTGAGTTCAGAATTCTGAGTTACAAATTCTGAGTTCGCAGTTTCTAGTTCTGACTACTGAGTCCGGAATTTTGTGTTCTGAGTTCTGATCACTGAGTTCTGATAAGTGAGTTCTGAATTCTTAGCTGTGACATCTGAGTTCTGAGTTCTCATTTCTCAGTTCTGAATACTGAGTTATGAATTCTCAACTCTTAGCTCTTAGCTCTGAGTTCGGAGTTCTAAATTCTACAGTCTGTATTCTGATTTCAGAGTTGTGAATTCTGTGACCAGAATTCAGAGTTGAGATTTCTGAGTTCTGAATTCTGAGTACTGAATTTTAAGTTCTGAGTTCCGAATTCTGTGTTCCGGCTCTGAATTCGGACTTCTGAATTCTGAATTTTGAATTCTGAGATCTGTATCTCAGTTCTGATTTCTGAGTCGTGGATTCTGAGTTACGTACCCTGAGTAATTGATTCTGAGTTCTGACTTCAAAGTTCTCCATTGCGTTCTGAATTCTGAGTTCTGATTTCACAATCCTGAGTTACAGTTCTGATTTCTGCGTTTTGAGTTCTGAATTGTGTGTTCTGAATTCTGAGTTCCGAATTCTAAGGTGTGAATTCTGAGTTCTGAATCATGAGTACTCCACACTGTGTTCTGAGTTCTGAGAACTGAGTTCTGAATTCTGAGTTCTGTGTTCTGAATTCCGTATTCTGAGTTCCAAATTCTGATTTCCAAGTTTTGAATTCTGACTTAGGATTCTGAGTTCCGAATTCTAAGGTGTGAATTCTGAGTTCTGAGTTCTGATTTCTGAGTGCTGAGAACTGAGTTCTTTGTTCTGAATTCTAAGTTATGAAGTCCGTAGTCTGAGTTCCAAATACTCATTTCCCAGTTCTGATATTCGAGTTTGAATTCTGAGTTCAGAATTCTAAGGTGAGAATTCTGGGTTATGAATTCTGGGTTCTGAATACTGAGTTGTGATTTCTGAGTTCTGAATTCCAAGTTCTGAGTCATCATTTCTGAATTCTGAGTTCTGAGTTATGAATTCTCAACTCTTAGTTCTGAGATCTGAGTTCGGAGTTCTAAACTGAAGCCTGTATTCTGAATTCAGAGTTGTGGATTCTGAGTTCTGAATTCTGCGTACTGAATTTTGAGTTCTGAGTTCCGAATTCTGTGTCCTGGGCTCTGAATTCGGATTTCTGAATTCTGATTTGTGAATTTTGAGAACTGAGTCTCATTTATGAATTCCTAGTCACGAATTCTGTGTGGTGAATTGTGACTTCTGAGTTCTGAAATTTCAACTCTGAGTTCTTTGTCTGAGTTAGGAGTCCGAATATCTGAGTTCTATATTCTGAAGTCTAACTATCGAGTTCTGAGTTCTGAGTTCTGAGTTCTGAGTTCTGACTTCTGAGTTCTGAGTTCTGACATCTGAGTCTTGTGTTCTGAGTTATGAATTTCAGTTCTGAAATGAGAATTCTGAGTTCAGGGTTGTAAACTCTGAGTTCTGGTTCCTGAGGTCTGCATTCTGAGTTCTGAGTGCTGAGTTCTGAATTGTGAGTTTGAGCCTGCATGCTGAACTCTGAATACTGATCACTGTATTGTGTGTTCTGATTTCTAAGTTGTCAATTCTGTGTGCTGAACTGCGAGATCTGAATACTGAGTTGTCATGCTGAGTTCTGAACTCTGAATTCTGAATTCTGAGTTCTGAGTTCTGAGGCATGAATTCTCAATCCCAAGTGCTACACTCTGAGATCTGAGTTTGAATTCTGAGTTGTTAGTTCTATTTTCTGGGTTTTGAATTCTGAGATTTGAGATTTTGTTGTGCATTATGTTTTTATGAGTGCCGAGTTCTGAATTTTGAGGTCTGAATCTTGAGTACTGTATTCTGAGTTCTGAGTTCAAATTTTTCAATTGCGTTCTGAATTCTGAGTTCTGAGTTCAGAATTCTGAGTTACAAATTCTGAGTTCGCAGTTTCTAGTTCTGACTACTGAGTCCGGAATTTTGTGTTCTGAGTTCTGATCACTGAGTTCTGATAAGTGAGTTCTGAATTCTTAGCTGTGACATCTGAGTTCTGAGTTCTCATTTCTCAGTTCTGAATACTGAGCTATGAATTCTCAACTCTTAGCTCTTAGCTCTGAGTTCGGAGTTCTAAATTCTACAGTCTGTATTCTGATTTCAGAGTTGTGAATTCTGTGACCAGAATTCAGAGTTGAGATTTCTGAGTTCTGAATTCTGAGTACTGAATGTTAAGTTCTGAGTTCCGAATTCTGTGTTCCGGTTCTGAATTCGGACTTCTGAATTCTGAATTTTGAATTCTGAGATCTGTATCTCAGTTCTGATTTCTGAGTCATGGATTCTGAGTTACGTACCCTGAGTAATTGATTCTGAGTTCTGACTTCAAAGTTCTCCATTGCGTTCTGAATTCTGAGTTCTGATTTCACAATCCTGAGTTACAGTTCTGATTTCTGCGTTTTGAGTTCTGAATTGTGTGTTCTGAATTCTGAGTTCCGAATTCTAAGGTGTGAATTCTGAGTTCTGAATCATGAGTACTCCACACTGTGTTCTGAGTTCTGAGAACTGAGTTCTGAATTCTGAGTTCTGTGTTCTGAATTCCGTATTCTGAGTTCCAAATTCTGATTTCTGAGTGCCAAGTTTTGAATTCTGACTTAGGATTCTGAGTTCCGAATTCTAAGGTGTGAATTCTGAGTTCTGAGTTCTGATTTCTGAGTGCTGAGAACTGAGTTCTTTGTTCTGAATTCTAAGTTATGAAGTCCGTAGTCTGAGTTCCAAATACTCATTTCCCAGTTCTGATATTCGAGTTTGAATTCTGAGTTCAGAATTCTAAGGTGAGAATTCTGGGTTATGAATTCTGGGTTCTGAATACTGAGTTGTGATTTCTGAGTTCTGAATTCCAAGTTCTGAGTCATCATTTCTGAATTCTGAGTTCTGAGTTATGAATTCTCAACTCTTAGTTCTGAGATCTGAGTTCGGAGTTCTAAACTGAAGCCTGTATTCTGAATTCAGAGTTGTGGATTCTGAGTTCTGAATTCTGCGTACTGAATTTTGAGTTCTGAGTTCCGAATTCTGTGTCCTGGGCTCTGAATTCGGATTTCTGAATTCTGATTTGTGAATTTTGAGAACTGAGTCTCATTTATGAATTCCTAGTCACGAATTCTGTGTGGTGAATTGTGACTTCTGAGTTCTGAAATTTCAACTCTGAGTTCTTTGTCTGAGTTAGGAGTCCGAATATCTGAGTTCTATATTCTGAAGTCTAACTATCGAGTTCTGAGTTCTGAGTTCTGAGTTCTGACTTCTGACTTCTGAGTTCTGAGTTCTGACATCTGAGTCTTGTGTTCTGAGTTATGAATTTCAGTTCTGAAATGAGAATTCTGAGTTCAGGGTTGTAAACTCTGAGTTCTGGTTCCTGAGGTCTGCATTCTGAGTTCTGAGTGCTGAGTTCTGAATTGTGAGTTTGAGTCTGCATGCTGAACTCTGAATACTGATCACTGTATTGTGTGTTCTGATTTCTAAGTTGTCAATTCTGTGTGCTGAACTGCGAGATCTGAATACTGAGTTGTCATGCTGAGTTCTGAACTCTGAATTCTGAATTCTGAGTTCTGAGATCTGAGGCATGAATTCTCAATCCCAAGTGCTACACTCTGAGATCTGAGTTTGAATTCTGAGTTGTTAGTTCTATTTTCTGAGTTTTGAATTCTGAGATTTGAGATTTTGTTGTGCATTATGTTTTTATGAGTGCCGAGTTCTGAATTTTGAGGTCTGAATCTTGAGTACTGTATTCTGAGTTCTGAGTTCAAATTTTTCAATTGCGTTCTGAATTCTGAGTTCTGAGTTCAGAATTCTGAGTTACAAATTCTGAGTTCGCAGTTTCTAGTTCTGACTACTGAGTCCGGAATTTTGTGTTCTGAGTTCTGATAAGTGAGTTCTGATAAGTGAGTTCTGAATTCTTAGCTGTGACATCTGAGTTCTGAGTTCTCATTTCTCAGTTCTGAATACTGAGTTATGAATTCTCAACTCTTAGCTCTTAGCTCTGAGTTCGGAGTTCTAAATTCTACATTCTGTATTCTGATTTCAGAGTTGTGAATTCTGTGACCAGAATTCAGAGTTGAGATTTCTGAGTTCTGAATTCTGAGTACTGAATTTTAAGTTCTGAGTTCAGAATTCTGTGTTCCGGCTCTGAATTCGGACTTCTGAATTCTGAATTTTGAATTCTGAGATCTGTATCTCAGTTCTGATTTCTGAGTCGTGGATTCTGAGTTACGTACCCTGAGTAATTGATTCTGAGTTCTGACTTCAAAGTTCTCCATTGCGTTCTGAATTCTGAGTTCTGATTTCACAATCCTGAGTTACAGTTCTGATTTCTGCGTTTTGAGTTCTGAATTGTGTGTTCTGAATTCTGAGTTCCGAATTCTAAGGTGTGAATTCTGAGTTCTGAATCATGAGTACTCCACACTGTGTTCTGAGTTCTGAGAACTGAGTTCTGAATTCTGAGTTCTGTGTTCTGAATTCCGTATTCTGAGTTCCAAATTCTGATTTCTGAGTGCCAAGTTTTGAATTCTGACTTAGGATTCTGAGTTCCGAATTCTAAGGTGTGAATTCTGAGTTCTGAGTTCTGATTTCTGAGTGCTGAGAACTGAGTTCTTTGTTCTGAATTCTAAGTTATGAAGTCCGTAGTCTGAGTTCCAAATACTCATTTCCCAGTTCTGATATTCGAGTTTGAATTCTGAGTTCAGAATTCTAAGGTGAGAATTCTGGGTTATGAATTCTGGGTTCTGAATACTGAGTTGTGATTTCTGAGTTCTGAATTCCAAGTTCTGAGTCATCATTTCTGAATTCTGAGTTCTGAGTTATGAATTCTCAACTCTTAGTTCTGAGATCTGAGTTCGGAGTTCTAAACTGAAGCCTGTATTCTGAATTCAGAGTTGTGGATTCTGAGTTCTGAATTCTGCGTACTGAATTTTGAGTTCTGAGTTCCGAATTCTGTGTCCTGGGCTCTGAATTCGGATTTCTGAATTCTGATTTGTGAATTTTGAGAACTGAGTCTCATTTATGAATTCCTAGTCACGAATTCTGTGTGGTGAATTGTGACTTCTGAGTTCTGAAATTTCAACTCTGAGTTCTTTGTCTGAGTTAGGAGTCCGAATATCTGAGTTCTATATTCTGAAGTCTAACTATCGAGTTCTGAGTTCTGAGTTCTGAGTTCTGAGTTCTGACTTCTGAGTTCTGAGTTCTGACATCTGAGTCTTGTGTTCTGAGTTATGAATTTCAGTTCTGAAATGAGAATTCTGAGTTCAGGGTTGTAAACTCTGAGTTCTGGTTCCTGAGGTCTGCATTCTGAGTTCTGAGTGCTGAGTTCTGAATTGTGAGTTTGAGTCTGCATGCTGAACTCTGAATACTGATCACTGTATTGTGTGTTCTGATTTCTAAGTTGTCAATTCTGTGTGCTGAACTGCGAGATCTGAATACTGAGTTGTCATGCTGAGTTCTGAACTCTGAATTCTGAATTCTGAGTTCTGAGATCTGAGGCATGAATTCTCAATCCAAAGTGCTACACTCTGAGATCTGAGTTTGAATTCTGAGTTGTTAGTTCTATTTTCTGAGTTTTGAATTCTGAGATTTGAGATTTTGTTGTGCATTATGTTTTTATGAGTGCCGAGTTCTGAATTTTGAGGTCTGAATCTTGAGTACTGTATTCTGAGTTCTGAGTTCAAATTTTTCAATTGCGTTCTGAATTCTGAGTTCTGAGTTCAGAATTCTGAGTTACAAATTCTGAGTTCGCAGTTTCTAGTTCTGACTACTGAGTCCGGAATTTTGTGTTCTGAGTTCTGATCACTGAGTTCTGATAAGTGAGTTCTGAATTCTTAGCTGTGACATCTGAGTTCTGAGTTCTCATTTCTCAGTTCTGAATACTGAGTTATGAATTCTCAACTCTTAGCTCTTAGCTCTGAGTTCGGAGTTCTAAATTCTACATTCTGTATTCTGATTTCAGAGTTGTGAATTCTGTGACCAGAATTCAGAGTTGAGATTTCTGAGTTCTGAATTCTGAGTACTGAATTTTAAGTTCTGAGTTCCGAATTCTGTGTTCCGGTTCTGAATTCGGACTTCTGAATTCTGAATTTTGAATTCTGAGATCTGTATCTCAGTTCTGATTTCTGAGTCGTGGATTCTGAGTTACGTACCCTGAGTAATTGATTCTGAGTTCTGACTTCAAAGTTCTCCATTGCGTTCTGAATTCTGAGTTCTGATTTCACAATCCTGAGTTACAGTTCTGATTTCTGCGTTTTGAGTTCTGAATTGTGTGTTCTGAATTCTGAGTTCCGAATTCTAAGGTGTGAATTCTGAGTTCTGAATCATGAGTACTCCACACTGTGTTCTGAGTTCTGAGAACTGAGTTCTGAATTCTGAGTTCTGTGTTCTGAATTCCGTATTCTGAGTTCCAAATTCTGATTTCTGAGTGCCAAGTTTTGAATTCTGACTTAGGATTCTGAGTTCCGAATTCTAAGGTGTGAATTCTGAGTTCTGAGTTCTGATTTCTGAGTGCTGAGAACTGAGTTCTTTGTTCTGAATTCTAAGTTATGAAGTCCGTAGTCTGAGTTCCAAATACTCATTTCCCAGTTCTGATATTCGAGTTTGAATTCTGAGTTCAGAATTCTAAGGTGAGAATTCTGGGTTATGGATTCTGGGTTCTGAATACTGAGTTGTGATTTCTGAGTTCTGAATTCCAAGTTCTGAGTCATCATTTCTGAATTCTGAGTTCTGAGTTATGAATTCTCAACTCTTAGTTCTGAGATCTGAGTTCGGAGATCTAAACTGAAGCCTGTATTCTGAATTCAGAGTTGTGGATTCTGAGATCAGCATTCAGAGTTGTGAGTTCTGAGTTCCGAATTCTGCGTACTGAATTTTGAGTTCTGAGTTCCGAATTCTGTGTCCTGGGTTCTGAATTCGGATTTCTGAATTCTGATTTGTGAATTTTGAGAACTGAGTCTCATTTATGAATTCCTAGTCACGAATTCTGTGTGGTGAATTGTGACTTCTGAGTTCTGAAATTTCAACTCTGAGTTCTTTGTCTGAATTAGGAGTCCGAATATCTGAGTTCTATATTCTGAAGTCTAACTATCAAGTTCTGAGTTCTGAGTTCTGAGTTCTGACTTCTGACTTCTGACTTCTGAGTTCTGACATCTGAGTCTTGTGTTCTGAGTTATGAATTTCAGTTCTGAAATGAGAATTCTGAGTTCAGGGTTGTAAACTCTGAGTTCTGGTTCCTGAGGTCTGCATTCTGAGTTCTGAGTGCTGAGTTCTGAATTGTGAGTTTGAGCCTGCATGCTGAACTCTGAATACTGATCACTGTATTGTGTGTTCTGATTTCTAAGTTGTCAATTCTGTGTGCTGAACTGCGAGATCTGAATACTGAGTTGTCATGCTGAGTTCTGAACTCTGAATTCTGAATTCTGAGTTCTGAGTTCTGAGGCATGAATTCTCAATCCCAAGTGCTACACTCTGAGATCTGAGTTTGAATTCTGAGTTGTTAGTTCTATTTTCTGAGTTTTGAATTCTGAGATTTGAGATTTTGTTGTGCATTATGTTTTTATGAGTGCCGAGTTCTGAATTTTGAGGTCTGAATCTTGAGTACTGTATTCTGAGTTCTGAGTTCAAATTTTTCAATTGCGTTCTGAATTCTGAGTTCTGAGTTCAGAATTCTGAGTTACAAATTCTGAGTTCGCAGTTTCTAGTTCTGACTACTGAGTCCGGAATTTTGTGTTCTGAGTTCTGATCACTGAGTTCTGATAAGTGAGTTCTGAATTCTTAGCTGTGACATCTGAGTTCTGAGTTCTCATTTCTCAGTTCTGAATACTGAGTTATGAATTCTCAACTCTTAGCTCTTAGCTCTGAGTTCGGAGTTCTAAATTCTACATTCTGTATTCTGATTTCAGAGTTGTGAATTCTGTGACCAGAATTCAGAGTTGAGATTTCTGAGTTCTGAATTCTGAGTACTGAATTTTAAGTTCTGAGTTCAGAATTCTGTGTTCCGGCTCTGAATTCGGACTTCTGAATTCTGAATTTTGAATTCTGAGATCTGTATCTCAGTTCTGATTTCTGAGTCGTGGATTCTGAGTTACGTACCCTGAGTAATTGATTCTGAGTTCTGACTTCAAAGTTCTCCATTGCGTTCTGAATTCTGAGTTCTGATTTCACAATCCTGAGTTACAGTTCTGATTTCTGCGTTTTGAGTTCTGAATTGTGTGTTCTGAATTCTGAGTTCCGAATTCTAAGGTGTGAATTCTGAGTTCTGAATCATGAGTACTCCACACTGTGTTCTGAGTTCTGAGAACTGAGTTCTGAATTCTGAGTTCTGTGTTCTGAATTCCGTATTCTGAGTTCCAAATTCTGATTTCTGAGTGCCAAGTTTTGAATTCTGACTTAGGATTCTGAGTTCCGAATTCTAAGGTGTGAATTCTGAGTTCTGAGTTCTGATTTCTGAGTGCTGAGAACTGAGTTCTTTGTTCTGAATTCTAAGTTATGAAGTCCGTAGTCTGAGTTCCAAATACTCATTTCCCAGTTCTGATATTCGAGTTTGAATTCTGAGTTCAGAATTCTAAGGTGAGAATTCTGGGTTATGAATTCTGGGTTCTGAATACTGAGTTGTGATTTCTGAGTTCTGAATTCCAAGTTCTGAGTCATCATTTCTGAATTCTGAGTTCTGAGTTATGAATTCTCAAATCTTAGTTCTGAGATCTGAGTTCGGAGTTCTAAACTGAAGCCTGTATTCTGAATTCAGAGTTGTGGATTTTGAGTTCTGAATTCTGCGTACTGAATTTTGAGTTCTGAGTTCCGAATTCTGTGTCCTCGGCTCTGAATTCGGATTTCTGAATTCTGATTTGTGAATTTTGAGAACTGAGTCTCATTTATGAATTCCTAGTCACGAATTCTGTGTGGTGAATTGTGACTTCTGAGTTCTGAAATTTCAACTCTGAGTTCTTTGTCTGAGTTAGGAGTCCGAATATCTGAGTTCTATATTCTGAAGTCTAACTATCGAGTTCTGAGTTCTGAGTTCTGAGTTCTGAGTTCTGACTTCTGAGTTCTGAGTTCTGACATCTGAGTCTTGTGTTCTGAGTTATGAATTTCAGTTCTGAAATGAGAATTCTGAGTTCAGGGTTGTAAACTCTGAGTTCTGGTTCCTGAGGTCTGCATTCTGAGTTCTGAGTGCTGAGTTCTGAATTGTGAGTTTGAGTCTGCATGCTGAACTCTGAATACTGATCACTGTATTGTGTGTTCTGATTTCTAAGTTGTCAATTCTGTGTGCTGAACTGCGAGATCTGAATACTGAGTTGTCATGCTGAGTTCTGAACTCTGAATTCTGAATTCTGAGTTCTGAGATCTGAGGCATGAATTCTCAATCCCAAGTGCTACACTCTGAGATCTGAGTTTGAATTCTGAGTTGTTAGTTCTATTTTCTGAGTTTTGAATTCTGAGATTTGAGATTTTGTTGTGCATTATGTTTTTATGAGTGCCGAGTTCTGAATTTTGAGGTCTGAATCTTGAGTACTGTATTCTGAGTTCTGAGTTCAAATTTTTCAATTGCGTTCTGAATTCTGAGTTCTGAGTTCAGAATTCTGAGTTACAAATTCTGAGTTCGCAGTTTCTAGTTCTGACTACTGAGTCCGGAATTTTGTGTTCTGAGTTCTGATAAGTGAGTTCTGATAACTGAGTTCTGAATTCTTAGCTGTGACATCTGAGTTCTGAGTTCTCATTTCTCAGTTCTGAATACTGAGTTATGAATTCTCAACTCTTAGCTCTTAGCTCTGAGTTCGGAGTTCTAAATTCTACATTCTGTATTCTGATTTCAGAGTTGTGAATTCTGTGACCAGAATTCAGAGTTGAGATTTCTGAGTTCTGAATTCTGAGTACTGAATTTTAAGTTCTGAGTTCAGAATTCTGTGTTCCGGCTCTGAATTCGGACTTCTGAATTCTGAATTTTGAATTCTGAGATCTGTATCTCAGTTCTGATTTCTGAGTCGTGGATTCTGAGTTACGTACCCTGAGTAATTGATTCTGAGTTCTGACTTCAAAGTTCTCCATTGCGTTCTGAATTCTGAGTTCTGATTTCACAATCCTGAGTTACAGTTCTGATTTCTGCGTTTTGAGTTCTGAATTGTGTGTTCTGAATTCTGAGTTCCGAATTCTAAGGTGTGAATTCTGAGTTCTGAATCATGAGTACTCCACACTGTGTTCTGAGTTCTGAGAACTGAGTTCTGAATTCTGAGTTCTGTGTTCTGAATTCCGTATTCTGAGTTCCAAATTCTGATTTCTGAGTGCCAAGTTTTGAATTCTGACTTAGGATTCTGAGTTCCGAATTCTAAGGTGTGAATTCTGAGTTCTGAGTTCTGATTTCTGAGTGCTGAGAACTGAGTTCTTTGTTCTGAATTCTAAGTTATGAAGTCCGTAGTCTGAGTTCCAAATACTCATTTCCCAGTTCTGATATTCGAGTTTGAATTCTGAGTTCAGAATTCTAAGGTGAGAATTCTGGGTTATGAATTCTGGGTTCTGAATACTGAGTTGTGATTTCTGAGTTCTGAATTCCAAGTTCTGAGTCATCATTTCTGAATTCTGAGTTCTGAGTTATGAATTCTCAACTCTTAGTTCTGAGATCTGAGTTCGGAGTTCTAAACTGAAGCCTGTATTCTGAATTCAGAGTTGTGGATTCTGAGTTCTGAATTCTGCGTACTGAATTTTGAGTTCTGAGTTCCGAATTCTGTGTCCTGGGCTCTGAATTCGGATTTCTGAATTCTGATTTGTGAATTTTGAGAACTGAGTCTCATTTATGAATTCCTAGTCACGAATTCTGTGTGGTGAATTGTGACTTCTGAGTTCTGAAATTTCAACTCTGAGTTCTTTGTCTGAGTTAGGAGTCCGAATATCTGAGTTCTATATTCTGAAGTCTAACTATCGAGTTCTGAGTTCTGAGTTCTGAGTTCTGAGTTCTGACTTCTGAGTTCTGAGTTCTGACATCTGAGTCTTGTGTTCTGAGTTATGAATTTCAGTTCTGAAATGAGAATTCTGAGTTCAGGGTTGTAAACTCTGAGTTCTGGTTCCTGAGGTCTGCATTCTGAGTTCTGAGTGCTGAGTTCTGAATTGTGAGTTTGAGTCTGCATGCTGAACTCTGAATACTGATCACTGTATTGTGTGTTCTGATTTCTAAGTTGTCAATTCTGTGTGCTGAACTGCGAGATCTGAATACTGAGTTGTCATGCTGAGTTCTGAACTCTGAATTCTGAATTCTGAGTTCTGAGATCTGAGGCATGAATTCTCAATCCCAAGTGCTACACTCTGAGATCTGAGTTTGAATTCTGAGTTGTTAGTTCTATTTTCTGAGTTTTGAATTCTGAGATTTGAGATTTTGTTGTGCATTATGTTTTTATGAGTGCCGAGTTCTGAATTTTGAGGTCTGAATCTTGAGTACTGTATTCTGAGTTCTGAGTTCAAATTTTTCAATTGCGTTCTGAATTCTGAGTTCTGAGTTCAGAATTCTGAGTTACAAATTCTGAGTTCGCAGTTTCTAGTTCTGACTACTGAGTCCGGAATTTTGTGTTCTGAGTTCTGATAAGTGAGTTCTGATAACTGAGTTCTGAATTCTTAGCTGTGACATCTGAGTTCTGAGTTCTCATTTCTCAGTTCTGAATACTGAGTTATGAATTCTCAACTCTTAGCTCTTAGCTCTGAGTTCGGAGTTCTAAATTCTACATTCTGTATTCTGATTTCAGAGTTGTGAATTCTGTGACCAGAATTCAGAGTTGAGATTTCTGAGTTCTGAATTCTGAGTACTGAATTTTAAGTTCTGAGTTCCGAATTCTGTGTTCCGGTTCTGAATTCGGACTTCTGAATTCTGAATTTTGAATTCTGAGATCTGTATCTCAGTTCTGATTTCTGAGTCGTGGATTCTGAGTTACGTACCCTGAGTAATTGATTCTGAGTTCTGACTTCAAAGTTCTCCATTGCGTTCTGAATTCTGAGTTCTGATTTCACAATCCTGAGTTACAGTTCTGATTTCTGCGTTTTGAGTTCTGAATTGTGTGTTCTGAATTCTGAGTTCCGAATTCTAAGGTGTGAATTCTGAGTTCTGAATCATGAGTACTCCACACTGTGTTCTGAGTTCTGAGAACTGAGTTCTGAATTCTGAGTTCTGTGTTCTGAATTCCGTATTCTGAGTTCCAAATTCTGATTTCTGAGTGCCAAGTTTTGAATTCTGACTTAGGATTCTGAGTTCCGAATTCTAAGGTGTGAATTCTGAGTTCTGAGTTCTGATTTCTGAGTGCTGAGAACTGAGTTCTTTGTTCTGAATTCTAAGTTATGAAGTCCGTAGTCTGAGTTCCAAATACTCATTTCCCAGTTCTGATATTCGAGTTTGAATTCTGAGTTCAGAATTCTAAGGTGAGAATTCTGGGTTATGGATTCTGGGTTCTGAATACTGAGTTGTGATTTCTGAGTTCTGAATTCCAAGTTCTGAGTCATCATTTCTGAATTCTGAGTTCTGAGTTATGAATTCTCAACTCTTAGTTCTGAGATCTGAGTTCGGAGATCTAAACTGAAGCCTGTATTCTGAATTCAGAGTTGTGGATTCTGAGATCAGCATTCAGAGTTGTGAGTTCTGAGTTCCGAATTCTGCGTACTGAATTTTGAGTTCTGAGTTCCGAATTCTGTGTCCTGGGTTCTGAATTCGGATTTCTGAATTCTGATTTGTGAATTTTGAGAACTGAGTCTCATTTATGAATTCCTAGTCACGAATTCTGTGTGGTGAATTGTGACTTCTGAGTTCTGAAATTTCAACTCTGAGTTCTTTGTCTGAATTAGGAGTCCGAATATCTGAGTTCTATATTCTGAAGTCTAACTATCGAGTTCTGAGTTCTGAGTTCTGAGTTCTGAGTTCTGACTTCTGACTTCTGAGTTCTGACATCTGAGTCTTGTGTTCTGAGTTATGAATTTCAGTTGTGAAATGAGAATTCTGAGTTCAGGGTTGTAAACTCTGAGTTCTGGTTCCTGAGGTCTGCATTCTGAGTTCTGAGTGCTGAGTTCTGAATTGTGAGTTTGAGCCTGCATGCTGAACTCTGAATACTGATCACTGTATTGTGTGTTCTGATTTCTAAGTTGTCAATTCTGTGTGCTGAACTGCGAGATCTGAATACTGAGTTGTCATGCTGAGTTCTGAACTCTGAATTCTGAATTCTGAGTTCTGAGTTCTGAGGCATGAATTCTCAATCCCAAGTGCTACACTCTGAGATCTGAGTTTGAATTCTGAGTTGTTAGTTCTATTTTCTGAGTTTTGAATTCTGAGATTTGAGATTTTGTTGTGCATTATGTTTTTATGAGTGCCGAGTTCTGAATTTTGAGGTCTGAATCTTGAGTACTGTATTCTGAGTTCTGAGTTCAAATTTTTCAATTGCGTTCTGAATTCTGAGTTCTGAGTTCAGAATTCTGAGTTACAAATTCTGAGTTCGCAGTTTCTAGTTCTGACTACTGAGTCCGGAATTTTGTGTTCTGAGTTCTGATCACTGAGTTCTGATAAGTGAGTTCTGAATTCTTAGCTGTGACATCTGAGTTCTGAGTTCTCATTTCTCAGTTCTGAATACTGAGTTATGAATTCTCAACTCTTAGCTCTTAGCTCTGAGTTCGGAGTTCTAAATTCTACATTCTGTATTCTGATTTCAGAGTTGTGAATTCTGTGACCAGAATTCAGAGTTGAGATTTCTGAGTTCTGAATTCTGAGTACTGAATTTTAAGTTCTGAGTTCAGAATTCTGTGTTCCGGCTCTGAATTCGGACTTCTGAATTCTGAATTTTGAATTCTGAGATCTGTATCTCAGTTCTGATTTCTGAGTCGTGGATTCTGAGTTACGTACCCTGAGTAATTGATTCTGAGTTCTGACTTCAAAGTTCTCCATTGCGTTCTGAATTCTGAGTTCTGATTTCACAATCCTGAGTTACAGTTCTGATTTCTGCGTTTTGAGTTCTGAATTGTGTGTTCTGAATTCTGAGTTCCGAATTCTAAGGTGTGAATTCTGAGTTCTGAATCATGAGTACTCCACACTGTGTTCTGAGTTCTGAGAACTGAGTTCTGAATTCTGAGTTCTGTGTTCTGAATTCCGTATTCTGAGTTCCAAATTCTGATTTCTGATTTCCAAGTTTTGAATTCTGACTTAGGATTCTGAGTTCCGAATTCTAAGGTGTGAATTCTGAGTTCTGAGTTCTGATTTCTGAGTGCTGAGAACTGAGTTCTTTGTTCTGAATTCTAAGTTATGAAGTCCGTAGTCTGAGTTCCAAATACTCATTTCCCAGTTCTGATATTCGAGTTTGAATTCTGAGTTCAGAATTCTAAGGTGAGAATTCTGGGTTATGAATTCTGGGTTCTGAATACTGAGTTGTGATTTCTGAGTTCTGAATTCCAAGTTCTGAGTCATCATTTCTGAATTCTGAGTTCTGAGTTATGAATTCTCAAATCTTAGTTCTGAGATCTGAGTTCGGAGTTCTAAACTGAAGCCTGTATTCTGAATTCAGAGTTGTGGATTTTGAGTTCTGAATTCTGCGTACTGAATTTTGAGTTCTGAGTTCCGAATTCTGTGTCCTCGGCTCTGAATTCGGATTTCTGAATTCTGATTTGTGAATTTTGAGAACTGAGTCTCATTTATGAATTCCTAGTCACGAATTCTGTGTGGTGAATTGTGACTTCTGAGTGCTGAAATTTCAACTCTGAGTTCTTTGTCTGAGTTAGGAGTCCGAATATCTGAGTTCTATATTCTGAAGTCTAACTATCGAGTTCTGAGTTCTGAGTTCTGACTTCTGACTTCTGAGTTCTGACATCTGAGTCTTGTGTTCTGAGTTATGAATTTCAGTTCTGAAATGAGAATTCTGAGTTCAGGGTTGTAAACTCTGAGTTCTGGTTCCTGAGGTCTGCATTCTGAGTTCTGGGTGCTGAGTTCTGAATTGTGAGTTTGAGCCTGCATGCTGAACTCTGAATACTGATCACTGTATTGTGTGTTCTGATTTCTAAGTTGTCAATTCTGTGTGCTGAACTGCGAGATCTGAATACTGAGTTGTCATGCTGAGTTCTGAACTCTGAATTCTGAATTCTGAGTTCTGAGTTCTGAGGCATGAATTCTCAATCCCAAGTGCTACACTCTGAGATCTGAGTTTGAATTCTGAGTTGTTAGTTCTATTTTCTGAGTTTTGAATTCTGAGATTTGAGATTTTGTTGTGCATTATGTTTTTATGAGTGCCGAGTTCTGAATTTTGAGGTCTGAATCTTGAGTACTGTATTCTGAGTTCTGAGTTCAAATTTTTCAATTGCGTTCTGAATTCTGAGTTCTGAGTTCAGAATTCTGAGTTACAAATTCTGAGTTCGCAGTTTCTAGTTCTGACTACTGAGTCCGGAATTTTGTGTTCTGAGTTCTGATCACTGAGTTCTGATAAGTGAGTTCTGAATTCTTAGCTGTGACATCTGAGTTCTGAGTTCTCATTTCTCAGTTCTGAATACTGAGTTATGAATTCTCAACTCTTAGCTCTTAGCTCTGAGTTCGGAGTTCTAAATTCTACAGTCTGTATTCTGATTTCAGAGTTGTGAATTCTGTGACCAGAATTCAGAGTTGAGATTTCTGAGTTCTGAATTCTGAGTACTGAATTTTAAGTTCTGAGTTCCGAATTCTGTGTTCCGGCTCTGAATTCGGACTTCTGAATTCTGAATTTTGAATTCTGAGATCTGTATCTCAGTTCTGATTTCTGAGTCGTGGATTCTGAGTTACGTACCCTGAGTAATTGATTCTGAGTTCTGACTTCAAAGTTCTCCATTGCGTTCTGAATTCTGAGTTCTGATTTCACAATCCTGAGTTACAGTTCTGATTTCTGCGTTTTGAGTTCTGAATTGTGTGTTCTGAATTCTGAGTTCCGAATTCTAAGGTGTGAATTCTGAGTTCTGAATCATGAGTACTCCACACTGTGTTCTGAGTTCTGAGAACTGAGTTCTGAATTCTGAGTTCTGTGTTCTGAATTCCGTATTCTGAGTTCCAAATTCTGATTTCTGAGTGCCAAGTTTTGAATTCTGACTTAGGATTCTGAGTTCCGAATTCTAAGGTGTGAATTCTGAGTTCTGAGTTCTGATTTCTGAGTGCTGAGAACTGAGTTCTTTGTTCTGAATTCTAAGTTATGAAGTCCGTAGTCTGAGTTCCAAATACTCATTTCCCAGTTCTGATATTCGAGTTTGAATTCTGAGTTCAGAATTCTAAGGTGAGAATTCTGGGTTATGAATTCTGGGTTCTGAATACTGAGTTGTGATTTCTGAGTTCTGAATTCCAAGTTCTGAGTCATCATTTCTGAATTCTGAGTTCTGAGTTATGAATTCTCAAATCTTAGTTCTGAGATCTGAGTTCGGAGTTCTAAACTGAAGCCTGTATTCTGAATTCAGAGTTGTGGATTTTGAGTTCTGAATTCTGCGTACTGAATTTTGAGTTCTGAGTTCCGAATTCTGTGTCCTCGGCTCTGAATTCGGATTTCTGAATTCTGATTTGTGAATTTTGAGAACTGAGTCTCATTTATGAATTCCTAGTCACGAATTCTGTGTGGTGAATTGTGACTTCTGAGTTCTGAAATTTCAACTCTGAGTTCTTTGTCTGAGTTAGGAGTCCGAATATCTGAGTTCTATATTCTGAAGTCTAACTATCGAGTTCTGAGTTCTGAGTTCTGAGTTCTGACTTCTGACTTCTGAGTTCTGACATCTGAGTCTTGTGTTCTGAGTTATGAATTTCAGTTCTGAAATGAGAATTCTGAGTTCAGGGTTGTAAACTCTGAGTTCTGGTTCCTGAGGTCTGCATTCTGAGTTCTGAGTGCTGAGTTCTGAATTCTGAGTACTGAATTTTAAGTTCTGAGTTCCGGTTCTGAATTCGGACCTCTGAATTCTGAATTTTGAATTCTGAGATCTGTATCTCAGTTCTGATTTCTGAGTCGTGGATTCTGAGTTACATACCCTGAGTAATTGATTCTGAGTTCTGACTTCAAAGTTCTCCATTGCGTTCTGAATTCTGAGTTCTGATGTCACAATTCTGAGTTACAGTTCTGATTTCTGCGTTTTGAGTTCTGAATTGTGTGTTCTGAATTCTGAGTTCCGAATTCTAAGGTGTGAATTCTGAGTTCTGAATCATGAGTACTCCACACTGTGTTCTGAGTTCTGAGAACTGAGTTCTGAATTCTGAGTTCTGTGTTCTGAATTCCGTATTCTGAGCTCCAAATTCTGATTTCCAAGTTTTGAATTCTGACTTAGGATTCTGAGTTCCGAATTCTAAGGTGTGAATTCTGAGTTCTGAGTTCTGATTTCTGAGTGCTGAGAACTGAGTTCTTTGTTCTGAATTCTAAGTTATGAAGTCCGTAGTCTGAGTTCCAAATACTCATTTCCCAGTTCTGATATTCGAGTTTGAATTCTGAGTTCAGAATTCTAAGGTGAGAATTCTGGGTTATGGATTCTGGGTTCTGAATACTGAGTTGTGATTTCTGAGTTCTGAATTCCAAGTTCTGAGTCAGCATTTCTGAATTCTGAGTTCTGAGTTATGAATTCTCAACTCTTAGTTCTGAGATCTGAGTTCGGAGTTCTAAACTGAAGCCTGTATTCTGAATTCAGAGTTGTGGATTCTGAGATCAGCATTCAGAGTTGTGAGTTCTGAGTTCTGAATTTTGAGTTCTGAGTTCCGAATTCTGTGTCCTGGGCTCTGAATTCGGATTTCTGAATTCTGATTTGTGAATTTTGAGAACTGAGTCTCATTTATGAATTCCTAGTCAGGAATTCTGTGTGGTGAATTGTGACTTCTGAGTTCTGAAATTTTAACTCTGACTTCTTTGTCTGAGTTAGGAGTCCGAATATCTGAGTTCTATATTCTGAAGTCTAACTATCGAGTTCTGAGTTCTGAGTTTTGAGTTCTGACTTCTGAGTTCTGACATCTGAGTCTTGTGTTCTGAGTTATGAATTTCAGTTGTGAAATGAGAATTCTGAGTTCAGGGTTGTAAACTCTGAGTTCTGGTTCCTGAGGTCTGCATTCTGAGTTCTGCGTGCTGAATTCTGATTACTGATCACTGTACTGTGTGTTCTGATTTCTAAGTTGTCAATTCTGTGTGCTGAACTGCGAGATCTGAATACTGAGTTGTCCTGCTGAGTTCTGAACTCTGAGTTCTGAATTCTGAGTTCTGAGTTCTGAGATATGAATCCTAATTTCTGAATTCTGAGTTCGGAGTTCTGAGTTCTGAGGAATGAATTCTCAATCCAAAGTGCTACACTCTGAGATCTGAGTTTGAATTCTGAGTTGTTAGTTCTATTTTCTGAGTTTTGAATTCTGAGATTTGAGATTTTGTTGTGCTTATGTTTTTTTTTTAATTATTTATTATTTAACTTCCTTAATTACATTGTATTATGTGACACAGTTACCTAGATACTTGGGTTCTCCCACCCCTCCGCAAACCCTCCCACCATGGTGGATTCCTCCACCTTGTTGCATAACCACAGCTCATGTTCAGTTGAGATTCCCCCATTGCAAGCGTATACCAAACATAGAGTCCAGCATCTTATTGTCCAGTCAAGTTCAATGGCTTCTTAGGTATACCCTCTCTGGTCTGAAGACAGAGCTAGCAGAGTATCATCCCAGTCAATTGAAAGCTCCAACATACCATCAGCAAAAATTTACATCATTATGGAATTAATTGACATAGTAATGAGTAACCAATATGTTAAAAGTAAATGCGAGTTCCCAGCCACCTTCTGTGACCACCTCACCTACACTTCAATTTTAGTTTATACACAACATATAACATTCAAAACATAACATGTTATACATAACATCATATCATCTTAAATTAAGGCAAACATGTGGTATTTAACCTTTTGTGATTGGCTCATTTCCCTTAGCATTATGGTTTCCAGTTTGGCGCATTTGGCCACAAAGAACTGCATTTTGTTTTTTTTAATAGCTGAGTAGTATTCCATGGAGTAGATGAACCATAGCTTTCTTATCCAATCCTCTGTTGATGGGCATTTTGGTTGCTTCCATGTTTTTGCAATTACTGATTGTGCTGCTATGAGCATAGGAGTGCATGTTGGTTTCTCATGAAACAAATGTTCTGGATATATTCCTAGGAGTGCTATTGCTGGATCATATGGTATGTTGAATTTGAGTTGTTTGAATATTCTCCATACTGATTTCCATAGAGGCTGTACCAGCCTGCAGCCCCACCAGCAGTGGAGTAGGGTTCCCTTTTCCCCGCAACCTCGCCAACAAGTGTTGTTGGTGCTTTTATTCATGTGGGCCAGTCTTACTGGCCTTAGGCGGTACCTCATTGATGTTTTAATTTGGATTTCCCTTATTGCCAGGGAACATGAGCATTTTTTCATGTTTATTTGCCATTTGGGTGTGTTCCTTTGTGAAGTGTTTGCCCATTTCCCGTGCCCATTTCTTGAGTGGCTTGTTTATTTTGACATTTTGGTTGTTTGGTAGCTCTTTGTATATTCTGGAGATCAGCCCTCTATCACCTATGTCGTGTGCGAAGATCTTCTCCCATTCTGTTATGTTTTATGAGTGCCGAGTTCTGAATTTTGAGGTCTGAATCTTGAGTACTGTATTCTGAGTTCTGAGTTCAGAATTCTGAGTTACAAATTCTGAGTTCGCAGCTTCTAGTTCTGACTACTGAGTCCGGAATTTTGTGTTCTGAGTTCTGATAACTGAGTTCTGATCACTGAGTTCTGATAAGTGAGTTATGAATTCTTAGCTGTGACATCTGAGTTCTGAGTTCTCATTTCTCAGTTCTGAATACTGAGTTATGAATTCTCAACTCTTAGCTCTTAGCTCTGAGTTCGGAGTTCTAAATTCTACAGTCTGTATTCTGATTTCAGAGTTGTGAATTCTGTGACCAGAATTCAGAGTTGAGATTTCTGAGTTCTGAATTCTGAGTACTGAATTTTAAGTTCTGAGTTCCGGTTCTGAATTCGGACTTCTGAATTCTGAATTTTGAATTCTGAGATCTGTATCTCAGTTCTGATTTCTGAGTCGTGGATTCTGAGTTACATACCCTGAGTAATTGATTCTGAGTTCTGACTTCAAAGTTCTCCATTGCGTTCTGAATTCTGAGTTCTGATGTCACAATTCTGAGTTACAGTTCTGATTTCTGCGTTTTGAGTTCTGAATTGTGTGTTCTGAATTCTGAGTTCCGAATTCTAAGGTGTGAATTCTTAGTTCTGAATCATGAGTACTCCACACTGTGTTCTGAGTTCTGAGAACTGAGTTCTGAATTCTGAGTTCTGTGTTCTGAATTCCGTATTCTGAGCTCCAAATTCTGATTTCCAAGTTTTGAATTCTGACTTAGGATTCTGAGTTCCGAATTCTAAGGTGTGAATTCTGAGTTCTGAGTTCTGATTTCTGAGTGCTGAGAACTGAGTTCTTTGTTCTGAATTCTAAGTTATGAAGTCCGTAGTCTGAGTTCCAAATACTCATTTCCCAGTTCTGATATTCGAGTTTGAATTCTGAGTTCAGAATTCTAAGGTGAGAATTCTGGGTTATGGATTCTGGGTTCTGAATACTGAGTTGTGATTTCTGAGTTCTGAATTCCAAGTTCTGAGTCATCATTTCTGAATTCTGAGTTCTGAGTTATGAATTCTCAACTCTTAGTTCTGAGATCTGAGTTCGGAGTTCTAAACTGAAGCCTGTATTCTGAATTCAGAGTTGTGGATTCTGAGATCAGCATTCAGAGTTGTGAGTTCTGAGTTCTGAATTTTGAGTTCTGAGTTCCGAATTCTGTGTCCTGGGCTCTGAATTCGGATTTCTGAATTCTGATTTGTGAATTTTGAGAACTGAGTCTCATTTATGAATTCCTAGTCACGAATTCTGTGTGGTGAATTGTGACTTCTGAGTTCTGAAATTTTAACTCTGACTTCTTTGTCTGAGTTAGGAGTCCGAATATCTGAGTTCTATATTCTGAAGTCTAACTATCGAGTTCTGAGTTCTGAGTTCTGAGTTCTGACTTCTGACTTCTGAGTTCTGACATCTGAGTCTTGTGTTCTGAGTTATGAATTTCAGTTCTGAAATGAGAATTCTGAGTTCAGGGTTGTAAACTCTGAGTTCTGGTTCCTGAGGTCTGCATTCTGAGTTCTGCGTGCTGAATTCTGATTACTGATCACTGTACTGTGTGTTCTGATTTCTAAGTTGTCAATTCTGTGTGCTGAACTGCGAGATCTGAATACTGAGTTGTCCTGCTGAGTTCTGAACTCTGAGTTCTGAATTCTGAGTTCTGAGTTCTGAGATATGAATCCTAATTTCTGAATTCTGAGTTCGGAGTTCTGAGTTCTGAGGAATGAATTCTCAATCCAAAGTGCTACACTCTGAGATCTGAGTTTGAATTCTGAGTTGTTAGTTCTATTTTCTGAGTTTTGAATTCTGAGATTTGAGATTTTGTTGTGCTTATGTTTTTTTTTTAATTATTTATTATTTAACTTCCTTAATTACATTGTATTATGTGACACAGTTACCTAGATACTTGGGTTCTCCCACCCCTCCGCAAACCCTCCCACCATGGTGGATTCCTCCACCTTGTTGCATAACCACAGCTCATGTTCAGTTGAGATTCCCCCATTGCAAGCGTATACCAAACATAGAGTCCAGCATCTTATTGTCCAGTCAAGTTCAATGGCTTCTTAGGTATACCCTCTCTGGTCTGAAGACAGAGCTAGCAGAGTATCATCCCAGTCAATTGAAAGCTCCAACATACCATCAGCAAAAATTTACATCATTATGGAATTAATTGACATAGTAATGAGTAACCAATATGTTAAAAGTAAATGCGAGTTCCCAGCCACCTTCTGTGACCACCTCACCTACACTTCAATTTTAGTTTATACACAACATATAACATTCAAAACATAACATGTTATACATAACATCATATCATCTTAAATTAAGGCAAACATGTGGTATTTAACCTTTTGTGATTGGCTCATTTCCCTTAGCATTATGGTTTCCAGTTTGGCGCATTTGGCCACAAAGAACTGCATTTTGTTTTTTTTAATAGCTGAGTAGTATTCCATGGAGTAGATGAACCATAGCTTTCTTATCCAATCCTCTGTTGATGGGCATTTTGGTTGCTTCCATGTTTTTGCAATTACTGATTGTGCTGCTATGAGCATAGGAGTGCATGTTGGTTTCTCATGAAACAAATGTTCTGGATATATTCCTAGGAGTGCTATTGCTGGATCATATGGTATGTTGAATTTGAGTTGTTTGAATATTCTCCATACTGATTTCCATAGAGGCTGTACCAGCCTGCAGCCCCACCAGCAGTGGAGTAGGGTTCCCTTTTCCCCGCAACCTCGCCAACAAGTGTTGTTGGTGCTTTTATTCATGTGGGCCAGTCTTACTGGCCTTAGGCGGTACCTCATTGATGTTTTAATTTGGATTTCCCTTATTGCCAGGGAACATGAGCATTTTTTCATGTTTATTTGCCATTTGGGTGTGTTCCTTTGTGAAGTGTTTGCCCATTTCCCGTGCCCATTTCTTGAGTGGCTTGTTTATTTTGACATTTTGGTTGTTTGGTAGCTCTTTGTATATTCTGGAGATCAGCCCTCTATCACCTATGTCGTGTGCGAAGATCTTCTCCCATTCTGTTATGTTTTATGAGTGCCGAGTTCTGAATTTTGAGGTCTGAATCTTGAGTACTGTATTCTGAGTTCTGAGTTCAGAATTCTGAGTTACAAATTCTGAGTTCGCAGCTTCTAGTTCTGACTACTGAGTCCGGAATTTTGTGTTCTGAGTTCTGATAACTGAGTTCTGATCACTGAGTTCTGAATTCTTAGCTGTGACATCTGAGTTCTGAGTTCTCATTTCTCAGTTCTGAATACTGAGTTATGAATTCTCAACTCTTAGCTCTTAGCTCTGAGTTCGGAGTTCTAAATTCTACAGTCTGTATTCTGATTTCAGAGTTGTGAATTCTGTGACCAGAATTCAGAGTTGAGATTTCTGAGTTCTGAATTCTGAGTACTGAATTTTAAGTTCTGAGTTCCGGTTCTGAATTCGGACTTCTGAATTCTGAATTTTGAATTCTGAGATCTGTATCTCAGTTCTGATTTCTGAGTCGTGGATTCTGAGTTACATACCCTGAGTAATTGATTCTGAGTTCTGACTTCAAAGTTCTCCATTGCGTTCTGAATTCTGAGTTCTGATGTCACAATTCTGAGTTACAGTTCTGATTTCTGCGTTTTGAGTTCTGAATTGTGTGTTCTGAATTCTGAGTTCCGAATTCTAAGGTGTGAATTCTGAGTTCTGAATCATGAGTACTCCACACTGTGTTCTGAGTTCTGAGAACTGAGTTCTGAATTCTGAGTTCTGTGTTCTGAATTCCGTATTCTGAGCTCCAAATTCTGATTTCCAAGTTTTGAATTCTGACTTAGGATTCTGAGTTCCGAATTCTAAGGTGTGAATTCTGAGTTCTGAGTTCTGATTTCTGAGTGCTGAGAACTGAGTTCTTTGTTCTGAATTCTAAGTTATGAAGTCCGTAGTCTGAGTTCCAAATACTCATTTCCCAGTTCTGATATTCGAGTTTGAATTCTGAGTTCAGAATTCTAAGGTGAGAATTCTGGGTTATGGATTCTGGGTTCTGAATACTGAGTTGTGATTTCTGAGTTCTGAATTCCAAGTTCTGAGTCATCATTTCTGAATTCTGAGTTCTGAGTTATGAATTCTCAACTCTTAGTTCTGAGATCTGAGTTCGGAGTTCTAAACTGAAGCCTGTATTCTGAATTCAGAGTTGTGGATTCTGAGATCAGCATTCAGAGTTGTGAGTTCTGAGTTCTGAATTTTGAGTTCTGAGTTCCGAATTCTGTGTCCTGGGCTCTGAATTCGGATTTCTGAATTCTGATTTGTGAATTTTGAGAACTGAGTCTCATTTATGAATTCCTAGTCACGAATTCTGTGTGGTGAATTGTGACTTCTGAGTTCTGAAATTTTAACTCTGACTTCTTTGTCTGAGTTAGGAGTCCGAATATCTGAGTTCTATATTCTGAAGTCTAACTATCGAGTTCTGAGTTCTGAGTTCTGAGTTCTGAGTTCTGAGTTCTGACATCTGAGTCTTGTGTTCTGAGTTATGAATTTCAGTTGTGAAATGAGAATTCTGAGTTCAGGGTTGTAAACTCTGAGTTCTGGTTCCTGAGGTCTGCATTCTGAGTTCTGCGTGCTGAATTCTGATTACTGATCACTGTACTGTGTGTTCTGATTTCTAAGTTGTCAATTCTGTGTGCTGAACTGCGAGATCTGAATACTGAGTTGTCCTGCTGAGTTCTGAACTCTGAGTTCTGAATTCTGAGTTCTGAGTTCTGAGATATGAATCCTAATTTCTGAATTCTGAGTTCGGAGTTCTGAGTTCTGAGGAATGAATTCTCAATCCAAAGTGCTACACTCTGAGATCTGAGTTTGAATTCTGAGTTGTTAGTTCTATTTTCTGAGTTTTGAATTCTGAGATTTGAGATTTTGTTGTGCTTATGTTTTTTTTTTAATTATTTATTATTTAACTTCCTTAATTACATTGTATTATGTGACACAGTTACCTAGATACTTGGGTTCTCCCACCCCTCCGCAAACCCTCCCACCATGGTGGATTCCTCCACCTTGTTGCATAACCACAGCTCATGTTCAGTTGAGATTCCCCCATTGCAAGCGTATACCAAACATAGAGTCCAGCATCTTATTGTCCAGTCAAGTTCAATGGCTTCTTAGGTATACCCTCTCTGGTCTGAAGACAGAGCTAGCAGAGTATCATCCCAGTCAATTGAAAGCTCCAACATACCATCAGCAAAAATTTACATCATTATGGAATTAATTGACATAGTAATGAGTAACCAATATGTTAAAAGTAAATGCGAGTTCCCAGCCACCTTCTGTGACCACCTCACCTACACTTCAATTTTAGTTTATACACAACATATAACATTCAAAACATAACATGTTATACATAACATCATATCATCTTAAATTAAGGCAAACATGTGGTATTTAACCTTTTGTGATTGGCTCATTTCCCTTAGCATTATGGTTTCCAGTTTGGCGCATTTGGCCACAAAGAACTGCATTTTGTTTTTTTTAATAGCTGAGTAGTATTCCATGGAGTAGATGAACCATAGCTTTCTTATCCAATCCTCTGTTGATGGGCATTTTGGTTGCTTCCATGTTTTTGCAATTACTGATTGTGCTGCTATGAGCATAGGAGTGCATGTTGGTTTCTCATAAAACAAATGTTCTGGATATATTCCTAGGAGTGCTATTGCTGGATCATATGGTATGTTGAATTTGAGTTGTTTGAATATTCTCCATACTGATTTCCATAGAGGCTGTACCAGTCTGCAGCCCCACCAGCAGTGGAGTAGGGTTCCCTTTTCCCCGCAACCTCGCCAACAAGTGTTGTTGGTGCTTTTATTCATGTGGGCCAGTCTTACTGGCCTTAGGCGGTACCTCATTGATGTTTTAATTTGGATTTCCCTTATTGCCAGGGAACATGAGCATTTTTTCATGTTTATTTGCCATTTGGGTGTGTTCCTTTGTGAAGTGTTTGCCCATTTCCCGTGCCCATTTCTTGAGTGGCTTGTTTATTTTGACATTTTGGTTGTTTGGTAGCTCTTTGTATATTCTGGAGATCAGCCCTCTATCACCTATGTCGTGTGCGAAGATCTTCTCCCATTCTGTTATGTTTTATGAGTGCCGAGTTCTGAATTTTGAGGTCTGAATCTTGAGTACTGTATTCTGAGTTCTGAGTTCAGAATTCTGAGTTACAAATTCTGAGTTCGCAGTTTCTAGTTCTGACTACTGAGTCCGGAATTTTGTGTTCTGAGTTCTGATAACTGAGTTCTGATCACTGAGTTCTGATAAGTGAGTTATGAATTCTTAGCTGTGACATCTGAGTTCTGAGTTCTCATTTCTCAGTTCTGAATACTGAGTTATGAATTCTCAACTCTTAGCTCTTAGCTCTGAGTTCGGAGTTCTAAATTCTACAGTCTGTATTCTGATTTCAGAGTTGTGAATTCTGTGACCAGAATTCAGAGTTGAGATTTCTGAGTTCTGAATTCTGAGTACTGAATTTTAAGTTCTGAGTTCCGGTTCTGAATTCGGACTTCTGAATTCTGAATTTTGAATTCTGAGATCTGTATCTCAGTTCTGATTTCTGAGTCGTGGATTCTGAGTTACATACCCTGAGTAATTGATTCTGAGTTCTGACTTCAAAGTTCTCCATTGCGTTCTGAATTCTGAGTTCTGATGTCACAATTCTGAGTTACAGTTCTGATTTCTGCGTTTTGAGTTCTGAATTGTGTGTTCTGAATTCTGAGTTCCGAATTCTAAGGTGTGAATTCTGAGTTCTGAATCATGAGTACTCCACACTGTGTTCTGAGTTCTGAGAACTGAGTTCTGAATTCTGAGTTCTGTGTTCTGAATTCCGTATTCTGAGCTCCAAATTCTGATTTCCAAGTTTTGAATTCTGACTTAGGATTCTGAGTTCCAAATTCTAAGGTGTGAATTCTGAGTTCTGAGTTCTGATTTCTGAGTGCTGAGAACTGAGTTCTTTGTTCTGAATTCTAAGTTATGAAGTCCGTAGTCTGAGTTCCAAATACTCATTTCCCAGTTCTGATATTCGAGTTTGAATTCTGAGTTCAGAATTCTAAGGTGAGAATTCTGGGTTATGGATTCTGGGTTCTGAATACTGAGTTGTGATTTCTGAGTTCTGAATTCCAAGTTCTGAGTCATCATTTCTGAATTCTGAGTTCTGAGTTATAAATTCTCAACTCTTAGTTCTGAGATCTGAGTTCGGAGTTCTAAACTGAAGCCTGTATTCTGAATTCAGAGTTGTGGATTCTGAGATCAGCATTCAGAGTTGTGAGTTCTGAGTTCTGAATTTTGAGTTCTGAGTTCCGAATTCTGTGTCCTGGGCTCTGAATTCGGATTTCTGAATTCTGATTTGTGAATTTTGAGAACTGAGTCTCATTTATGAATTCCTAGTCAGGAATTCTGTGTGGTGAATTGTGACTTCTGAGTTCTGAAATTTTAACTCTGACTTCTTTGTCTGAGTTAGGAGTCCGAATATCTGAGTTCTATATTCTGAAGTCTAACTATCGAGTTCTGAGTTCTGAGTTTTGAGTTCTGACTTCTGAGTTCTGACATCTGAGTCTTGTGTTCTGAGTTATGAATTTCAGTTGTGAAATGAGAATTCTGAGTTCAGGGTTGTAAACTCTGAGTTCTGGTTCCTGAGGTCTGCATTCTGAGTTCTGCGTGCTGAATTCTGATTACTGATCACTGTACTGTGTGTTCTGATTTCTAAGTTGTCAATTCTGTGTGCTGAACTGCGAGATCTGAATACTGAGTTGTCCTGCTGAGTTCTGAACTCTGAGTTCTGAATTCTGAGTTCTGAGTTCTGAGATATGAATCCTAATTTCTGAATTCTGAGTTCGGAGTTCTGAGTTCTGAGGAATGAATTCTCAATCCAAAGTGCTACACTCTGAGATCTGAGTTTGAATTCTGAGTTGTTAGTTCTATTTTCTGAGTTTTGAATTCTGAGATTTGAGATTTTGTTGTGCTTATGTTTTTTTTTTAATTATTTATTATTTAACTTCCTTAATTACATTGTATTATGTGACACAGTTACCTAGATACTTGGGTTCTCCCACCCCTCCGCAAACCCTCCCACCATGGTGGATTCCTCCACCTTGTTGCATAACCACAGCTCATGTTCAGTTGAGATTCCCCCATTGCAAGCGTATACCAAACATAGAGTCCAGCATCTTATTGTCCAGTCAAGTTCAATGGCTTCTTAGGTATACCCTCTCTGGTCTGAAGACAGAGCTAGCAGAGTATCATCCCAGTCAATTGAAAGCTCCAACATACCATCAGCAAAAATTTACATCATTATGGAATTAATTGACATAGTAATGAGTAACCAATATGTTAAAAGTAAATGCGAGTTCCCAGCCACCTTCTGTGACCACCTCACCTACACTTCAATTTTAGTTTATACACAACATATAACATTCAAAACATAACATGTTATACATAACATCATATCATCTTAAATTAAGGCAAACATGTGGTATTTAACCTTTTGTGATTGGCTCATTTCCCTTAGCATTATGGTTTCCAGTTTGGCGCATTTGGCCACAAAGAACTGCATTTTGTTTTTTTTAATAGCTGAGTAGTATTCCATGGAGTAGATGAACCATAGCTTTCTTATCCAATCCTCTGTTGATGGGCATTTTGGTTGCTTCCATGTTTTTGCAATTACTGATTGTGCTGCTATGAGCATAGGAGTGCATGTTGGTTTCTCATGAAACAAATGTTCTGGATATATTCCTAGGAGTGCTATTGCTGGATCATATGGTATGTTGAATTTGAGTTGTTTGAATATTCTCCATACTGATTTCCATAGAGGCTGTACCAGCCTGCAGCCCCACCAGCAGTGGAGTAGGGTTCCCTTTTCCCCGCAACCTCGCCAACAAGTGTTGTTGGTGCTTTTATTCATGTGGGCCAGTCTTACTGGCCTTAGGCGGTACCTCATTGATGTTTTAATTTGGATTTCCCTTATTGCCAGGGAACATGAGCATTTTTTCATGTTTATTTGCCATTTGGGTGTGTTCCTTTGTGAAGTGTTTGCCCATTTCCCGTGCCCATTTCTTGAGTGGCTTGTTTATTTTGACATTTTGGTTGTTTGGTAGCTCTTTGTATATTCTGGAGATCAGCCCTCTATCACCTATGTCGTGTGCGAAGATCTTCTCCCATTCTGTTATGTTTTATGAGTGCCGAGTTCTGAATTTTGAGGTCTGAATCTTGAGTACTGTATTCTGAGTTCTGAGTTCAGAATTCTGAGTTACAAATTCTGAGTTCGCAGCTTCTAGTTCTGACTACTGAGTCCGGAATTTTGTGTTCTGAGTTCTGATAACTGAGTTCTGATCACTGAGTTCTGAATTCTTAGCTGTGACATCTGAGTTCTGAGTTCTCATTTCTCAGTTCTGAATACTGAGTTATGAATTCTCAACTCTTAGCTCTTAGCTCTGAGTTCGGAGTTCTAAATTCTACAGTCTGTATTCTGATTTCAGAGTTGTGAATTCTGTGACCAGAATTCAGAGTTGAGATTTCTGAGTTCTGAATTCTGAGTACTGAATTTTAAGTTCTGAGTTCCGGTTCTGAATTCGGACTTCTGAATTCTGAATTTTGAATTCTGAGATCTGTATCTCAGTTCTGATTTCTGAGTCGTGGATTCTGAGTTACATACCCTGAGTAATTGATTCTGAGTTCTGACTTCAAAGTTCTCCATTGCGTTCTGAATTCTGAGTTCTGATGTCACAATTCTGAGTTACAGTTCTGATTTCTGCGTTTTGAGTTCTGAATTGTGTGTTCTGAATTCTGAGTTCCGAATTCTAAGGTGTGAATTCTTAGTTCTGAATCATGAGTACTCCACACTGTGTTCTGAGTTCTGAGAACTGAGTTCTGAATTCTGAGTTCTGTGTTCTGAATTCCGTATTCTGAGCTCCAAATTCTGATTTCCAAGTTTTGAATTCTGACTTAGGATTCTGAGTTCCGAATTCTAAGGTGTGAATTCTGAGTTCTGAGTTCTGATTTCTGAGTGCTGAGAACTGAGTTCTTTGTTCTGAATTCTAAGTTATGAAGTCCGTAGTCTGAGTTCCAAATACTCATTTCCCAGTTCTGATATTCGAGTTTGAATTCTGAGTTCAGAATTCTAAGGTGAGAATTCTGGGTTATGGATTCTGGGTTCTGAATACTGAGTTGTGATTTCTGAGTTCTGAATTCCAAGTTCTGAGTCATCATTTCTGAATTCTGAGTTCTGAGTTATGAATTCTCAACTCTTAGTTCTGAGATCTGAGTTCGGAGTTCTAAACTGAAGCCTGTATTCTGAATTCAGAGTTGTGGATTCTGAGATCAGCATTCAGAGTTGTGAGTTCTGAGTTCTGAATTTTGAGTTCTGCGGTCCGAATTCTGTGTCCTGGGCTCTGAATTCGGATTTCTGAATTCTGATTTGTGAATTTTGAGAACTGAGTCTCATTTATGAATTCCTAGTCAGGAATTCTGTGTGGTGAATTGTGACTTCTGAGTTCTGAAATTTTAACTCTGACTTCTTTGTCTGAGTTAGGAGTCCGAATATCTGAGTTCTATATTCTGAAGTCTAACTATCGAGTTCTGAGTTCTGAGTTTTGAGTTCTGACTTCTGAGTTCTGACATCTGAGTCTTGTGTTCTGAGTTATGAATTTCAGTTGTGAAATGAGAATTCTGAGTTCAGGGTTGTAAACTCTGAGTTCTGGTTCCTGAGGTCTGCATTCTGAGTTCTGCGTGCTGAATTCTGATTACTGATCACTGTACTGTGTGTTCTGATTTCTAAGTTGTCAATTCTGTGTGCTGAACTGCGAGATCTGAATACTGAGTTGTCCTGCTGAGTTCTGAACTCTGAGTTCTGAATTCTGAGTTCTGAGTTCTGAGATATGAATCCTAATTTCTGAATTCTGAGTTCGGAGTTCTGAGTTCTGAGGAATGAATTCTCAATCCAAAGTGCTACACTCTGAGATCTGAGTTTGAATTCTGAGTTGTTAGTTCTATTTTCTGAGTTTTGAATTCTGAGATTTGAGATTTTGTTGTGCTTATGTTTTTTTTTTAATTATTTATTATTTAACTTCCTTAATTACATTGTATTATGTGACACAGTTACCTAGATACTTGGGTTCTCCCACCCCTCCGCAAACCCTCCCACCATGGTGGATTCCTCCACCTTGTTGCATAACCACAGCTCATGTTCAGTTGAGATTCCCCCATTGCAAGCGTATACCAAACATAGAGTCCAGCATCTTATTGTCCAGTCAAGTTCAATGGCTTCTTAGGTATACCCTCTCTGGTCTGAAGACAGAGCTAGCAGAGTATCATCCCAGTCAATTGAAAGCTCCAACATACCATCAGCAAAAATTTACATCATTATGGAATTAATTGACATAGTAATGAGTAACCAATATGTTAAAAGTAAATGCGAGTTCCCAGCCACCTTCTGTGACCACCTCACCTACACTTCAATTTTAGTTTATACACAACATATAACATTCAAAACATAACATGTTATACATAACATCATATCATCTTAAATTAAGGCAAACATGTGGTATTTAACCTTTTGTGATTGGCTCATTTCCCTTAGCATTATGGTTTCCAGTTTGGCGCATTTGGCCACAAAGAACTGCATTTTGTTTTTTTTAATAGCTGAGTAGTATTCCATGGAGTAGATGAACCATAGCTTTCTTATCCAATCCTCTGTTGATGGGCATTTTGGTTGCTTCCATGTTTTTGCAATTACTGATTGTGCTGCTATGAGCATAGGAGTGCATGTTGGTTTCTCATAAAACAAATGTTCTGGATATATTCCTAGGAGTGCTATTGCTGGATCATATGGTATGTTGAATTTGAGTTGTTTGAATATTCTCCATACTGATTTCCATAGAGGCTGTACCAGTCTGCAGCCCCACCAGCAGTGGAGTAGGGTTCCCTTTTCCCCGCAACCTCGCCAACAAGTGTTGTTGGTGCTTTTATTCATGTGGGCCAGTCTTACTGGCCTTAGGCGGTACCTCATTGATGTTTTAATTTGGATTTCCCTTATTGCCAGGGAACATGAGCATTTTTTCATGTTTATTTGCCATTTGGGTGTGTTCCTTTGTGAAGTGTTTGCCCATTTCCCGTGCCCATTTCTTGAGTGGCTTGTTTATTTTGACATTTTGGTTGTTTGGTAGCACTTTGTATATTCTGGAGATCAGCCCTCTATCACCTATGTCGTGTGCGAAGATCTTCTCCCATTCTGTTATGTTTTATGAGTGCCGAGTTCTGAATTTTGAGGTCTGAATCTTGAGTACTGTATTCTGAGTTCTGAGTTCAGAATTCTGAGTTACAAATTCTGAGTTCGCAGTTTCTAGTTCTGACTACTGAGTCCGGAATTTTGTGTTCTGAGTTCTGATAACTGAGTTCTGATCACTGAGTTCTGATAAGTGAGTTATGAATTCTTAGCTGTGACATCTGAGTTCTGAGTTCTCATTTCTCAGTTCTGAATACTGAGTTATGAATTCTCAACTCTTAGCTCTTAGCTCTGAGTTCGGAGTTCTAAATTCTACAGTCTGTATTCTGATTTCAGAGTTGTGAATTCTGTGACCAGAATTCAGAGTTGAGATTTCTGAGTTCTGAATTCTGAGTACTGAATTTTAAGTTCTGAGTTCCGGTTCTGAATTCGGACTTCTGAATTCTGAATTTTGAATTCTGAGATCTGTATCTCAGTTCTGATTTCTGAGTCGTGGATTCTGAGTTACATACCCTGAGTAATTGATTCTGAGTTCTGACTTCAAAGTTCTCCATTGCGTTCTGAATTCTGAGTTCTGATGTCACAATTCTGAGTTACAGTTCTGATTTCTGCGTTTTGAGTTCTGAATTGTGTGTTCTGAATTCTGAGTTCCGAATTCTAAGGTGTGAATTCTGAGTTCTGAATCATGAGTACTCCACACTGTGTTCTGAGTTCTGAGAACTGAGTTCTGAATTCTGAGTTCTGTGTTCTGAATTCCGTATTCTGAGCTCCAAATTCTGATTTCCAAGTTTTGAATTCTGACTTAGGATTCTGAGTTCCGAATTCTAAGGTGTGAATTCTGAGTTCTGAGTTCTGATTTCTGAGTGCTGAGAACTGAGTTCTTTGTTCTGAATTCTAAGTTATGAAGTCCGTAGTCTGAGTTCCAAATACTCATTTCCCAGTTCTGATATTCGAGTTTGAATTCTGAGTTCAGAATTCTAAGGTGAGAATTCTGGGTTATGGATTCTGGGTTCTGAATACTGAGTTGTGATTTCTGAGTTCTGAATTCCAAGTTCTGAGTCATCATTTCTGAATTCTGAGTTCTGAGTTATAAATTCTCAACTCTTAGTTCTGAGATCTGAGTTCGGAGTTCTAAACTGAAGCCTGTATTCTGAATTCAGAGTTGTGGATTCTGAGATCAGCATTCAGAGTTGTGAGTTCTGAGTTCTGAATTTTGAGTTCTGAGTTCCGAATTCTGTGTCCTGGGCTCTGAATTCGGATTTCTGAATTCTGATTTGTGAATTTTGAGAACTGAGTCTCATTTATGAATTCCTAGTCAGGAATTCTGTGTGGTGAATTGTGACTTCTGAGTTCTGAAATTTTAACTCTGACTTCTTTGTCTGAGTTAGGAGTCCGAATATCTGAGTTCTATATTCTGAAGTCTAACTATCGAGTTCTGAGTTCTGAGTTTTGAGTTCTGACTTCTGAGTTCTGACATCTGAGTCTTGTGTTCTGAGTTATGAATTTCAGTTGTGAAATGAGAATTCTGAGTTCAGGGTTGTAAACTCTGAGTTCTGGTTCCTGAGGTCTGCATTCTGAGTTCTGCGTGCTGAATTCTGATTACTGATCACTGTACTGTGTGTTCTGATTTCTAAGTTGTCAATTCTGTGTGCTGAACTGCGAGATCTGAATACTGAGTTGTCCTGCTGAGTTCTGAACTCTGAGTTCTGAATTCTGAGTTCTGAGTTCTGAGATATGAATCCTAATTTCTGAATTCTGAGTTCGGAGTTCTGAGTTCTGAGGAATGAATTCTCAATCCAAAGTGCTACACTCTGAGATCTGAGTTTGAATTCTGAGTTGTTAGTTCTATTTTCTGAGTTTTGAATTCTGAGATTTGAGATTTTGTTGTGCTTATGTTTTTTTTTTAATTATTTATTATTTAACTTCCTTAATTACATTGTATTATGTGACACAGTTACCTAGATACTTGGGTTCTCCCACCCCTCCGCAAACCCTCCCACCATGGTGGATTCCTCCACCTTGTTGCATAACCACAGCTCATGTTCAGTTGAGATTCCCCCATTGCAAGCGTATACCAAACATAGAGTCCAGCATCTTATTGTCCAGTCAAGTTCAATGGCTTCTTAGGTATACCCTCTCTGGTCTGAAGACAGAGCTAGCAGAGTATCATCCCAGTCAATTGAAAGCTCCAACATACCATCAGCAAAAATTTACATCATTATGGAATTAATTGACATAGTAATGAGTAACCAATATGTTAAAAGTAAATGCGAGTTCCCAGCCACCTTCTGTGACCACCTCACCTACACTTCAATTTTAGTTTATACACAACATATAACATTCAAAACATAACATGTTATACATAACATCATATCATCTTAAATTAAGGCAAACATGTGGTATTTAACCTTTTGTGATTGGCTCATTTCCCTTAGCATTATGGTTTCCAGTTTGGCGCATTTGGCCACAAAGAACTGCATTTTGTTTTTTTTAATAGCTGAGTAGTATTCCATGGAGTAGATGAACCATAGCTTTCTTATCCAATCCTCTGTTGATGGGCATTTTGGTTGCTTCCATGTTTTTGCAATTACTGATTGTGCTGCTATGAGCATAGGAGTGCATGTTGGTTTCTCATAAAACAAATGTTCTGGATATATTCCTAGGAGTGCTATTGCTGGATCATATGGTATGTTGAATTTGAGTTGTTTGAATATTCTCCATACTGATTTCCATAGAGGCTGTACCAGCCTGCAGCCCCACCAGCAGTGGAGTAGGGTTCCCTTTTCCCCGCAACCTCGCCAACAAGTGTTGTTGGTGCTTTTATTCATGTGGGCCAGTCTTACTGGCCTTAGGCGGTACCTCATTGATGTTTTAATTTGGATTTCCCTTATTGCCAGGGAACATGAGCATTTTTTCATGTTTATTTGCCATTTGGGTGTGTTCCTTTGTGAAGTGTTTGCCCATTTCCCGTGCCCATTTCTTGAGTGGCTTGTTTATTTTGACATTTTGGTTGTTTGGTAGCTCTTTGTATATTCTGGAGATCAGCCCTCTATCACCTATGTCGTGTGCGAAGATCTTCTCCCATTCTGTTATGTTTTATGAGTGCCGAGTTCTGAATTTTGAGGTCTGAATCTTGAGTACTGTATTCTGAGTTCTGAGTTCAGAATTCTGAGTTACAAATTCTGAGTTCGCAGTTTCTAGTTCTGACTACTGAGTCCGGAATTTTGTGTTCTGAGTTCTGATAACTGAGTTCTGATCACTGAGTTCTGATAAGTGAGTTATGAATTCTTAGCTGTGACATCTGAGTTCTGAGTTCTCATTTCTCAGTTCTGAATACTGAGTTATGAATTCTCAACTCTTAGCTCTTAGCTCTGAGTTCGGAGTTCTAAATTCTACAGTCTGTATTCTGATTTCAGAGTTGTGAATTCTGTGACCAGAATTCAGAGTTGAGATTTCTGAGTTCTGAATTCTGAGTACTGAATTTTAAGTTCTGAGTTCCGGTTCTGAATTCGGACTTCTGAATTCTGAATTTTGAATTCTGAGATCTGTATCTCAGTTCTGATTTCTGAGTCGTGGATTCTGAGTTACATACCCTGAGTAATTGATTCTGAGTTCTGACTTCAAAGTTCTCCATTGCGTTCTGAATTCTGAGTTCTGATGTCACAATTCTGAGTTACAGTTCTGATTTCTGCGTTTTGAGTTCTGAATTGTGTGTTCTGAATTCTGAGTTCCGAATTCTAAGGTGTGAATTCTGAGTTCTGAATCATGAGTACTCCACACTGTGTTCTGAGTTCTGAGAACTGAGTTCTGAATTCTGAGTTCTGTGTTCTGAATTCCGTATTCTGAGCTCCAAATTCTGATTTCCAAGTTTTGAATTCTGACTTAGGATTCTGAGTTCCGAATTCTAAGGTGTGAATTCTGAGTTCTGAGTTCTGATTTCTGAGTGCTGAGAACTGAGTTCTTTGTTCTGAATTCTAAGTTATGAAGTCCGTAGTCTGAGTTCCAAATACTCATTTCCCAGTTCTGATATTCGAGTTTGAATTCTGAGTTCAGAATTCTAAGGTGAGAATTCTGGGTTATGGATTCTGGGTTCTGAATACTGAGTTGTGATTTCTGAGTTCTGAATTCCAAGTTCTGAGTCATCATTTCTGAATTCTGAGTTCTGAGTTATGAATTCTCAACTCTTAGTTCTGAGATCTGAGTTCGGAGTTCTAAACTGAAGCCTGTATTCTGAATTCAGAGTTGTGGATTCTGAGATCAGCATTCAGAGTTGTGAGTTCTGAGTTCTGAATTTTGAGTTCTGAGTTCCGAATTCTGTGTCCTGGGCTCTGAATTCGGATTTCTGAATTCTGATTTGTGAATTTTGAGAACTGAGTCTCATTTATGAATTCCTAGTCAGGAATTCTGTGTGGTGAATTGTGACTTCTGAGTTCTGAAATTTTAACTCTGACTTCTTTGTCTGAGTTAGGAGTCCGAATATCTGAGTTCTATATTCTGAAGTCTAACTATCGAGTTCTGAGTTCTGAGTTTTGAGTTCTGACTTCTGAGTTCTGACATCTGAGTCTTGTGTTCTGAGTTATGAATTTCAGTTGTGAAATGAGAATTCTGAGTTCAGGGTTGTAAACTCTGAGTTCTGGTTCCTGAGGTCTGCATTCTGAGTTCTGCGTGCTGAATTCTGATTACTGATCACTGTACTGTGTGTTCTGATTTCTAAGTTGTCAATTCTGTGTGCTGAACTGCGAGATCTGAATACTGAGTTGTCCTGCTGAGTTCTGAACTCTGAGTTCTGAATTCTGAGTTCTGAGTTCTGAGATATGAATCCTAATTTCTGAATTCTGAGTTCGGAGTTCTGAGTTCTGAGGAATGAATTCTCAATCCAAAGTGCTACACTCTGAGATCTGAGTTTGAATTCTGAGTTGTTAGTTCTATTTTCTGAGTTTTGAATTCTGAGATTTGAGATTTTGTTGTGCTTATGTTTTTTTTTAATTATTTATTATTTAACTTCCTTAATTACATTGTATTATGTGACACAGTTACCTAGATACTTGGGTTCTCCCACCCCTCCGCAAACCCTCCCACCATGGTGGATTCCTCCACCTTGTTGCATAACCACAGCTCATGTTCAGTTGAGATTCCCCCATTGCAAGCGTATACCAAACATAGAGTCCAGCATCTTATTGTCCAGTCAAGTTCAATGGCTTCTTAGGTATACCCTCTCTGGTCTGAAGACAGAGCTAGCAGAGTATCATCCCAGTCAATTGAAAGCTCCAACATACCATCAGCAAAAATTTACATCATTATGGAATTAATTGACATAGTAATGAGTAACCAATATGTTAAAAGTAAATGCGAGTTCCCAGCCACCTTCTGTGACCACCTCACCTACACTTCAATTTTAGTTTATACACAACATATAACATTCAAAACATAACATGTTATACATAACATCATATCATCTTAAATTAAGGCAAACATGTGGTATTTAACCTTTTGTGATTGGCTCATTTCCCTTAGCATTATGGTTTCCAGTTTGGCGCATTTGGCCACAAAGAACTGCATTTTGTTTTTTTTAATAGCTGAGTAGTATTCCATGGAGTAGATGAACCATAGCTTTCTTATCCAATCCTCTGTTGATGGGCATTTTGGTTGCTTCCATGTTTTTGCAATTACTGATTGTGCTGCTATGAGCATAGGAGTGCATGTTGGTTTCTCATAAAACAAATGTTCTGGATATATTCCTAGGAGTGCTATTGCTGGATCATATGGTATGTTGAATTTGAGTTGTTTGAATATTCTCCATACTGATTTCCATAGAGGCTGTACCAGCCTGCAGCCCCACCAGCAGTGGAGTAGGGTTCCCTTTTCCCCGCAACCTCGCCAACAAGTGTTGTTGGTGCTTTTATTCATGTGGGCCAGTCTTACTGGCCTTAGGCGGTACCTCATTGATGTTTTAATTTGGATTTCCCTTATTGCCAGGGAACATGAGCATTTTTTCATGTTTATTTGCCATTTGGGTGTGTTCCTTTGTGAAGTGTTTGCCCATTTCCCGTGCCCATTTCTTGAGTGGCTTGTTTATTTTGACATTTTGGTTGTTTGGTAGCTCTTTGTATATTCTGGAGATCAGCCCTCTATCACCTATGTCGTGTGCGAAGATCTTCTCCCATTCTGTTATGTTTTATGAGTGCCGAGTTCTGAATTTTGAGGTCTGAATCTTGAGTACTGTATTCTGAGTTCTGAGTTCAGAATTCTGAGTTACAAATTCTGAGTTCGCAGTTTCTAGTTCTGACTACTGAGTCCGGAATTTTGTGTTCTGAGTTCTGATAACTGAGTTCTGATCACTGAGTTCTGATAAGTGAGTTATGAATTCTTAGCTGTGACATCTGAGTTCTGAGTTCTCATTTCTCAGTTCTGAATACTGAGTTATGAATTCTCAACTCTTAGCTCTTAGCTCTGAGTTCGGAGTTCTAAATTCTACAGTCTGTATTCTGATTTCAGAGTTGTGAATTCTGTGACCAGAATTCAGAGTTGAGATTTCTGAGTTCTGAATTCTGAGTACTGAATTTTAAGTTCTGAGTTCCGGTTCTGAATTCGGACTTCTGAATTCTGAATTTTGAATTCTGAGATCTGTATCTCAGTTCTGATTTCTGAGTCGTGGATTCTGAGTTACATACCCTGAGTAATTGATTCTGAGTTCTGACTTCAAAGTTCTCCATTGCGTTCTGAATTCTGAGTTCTGATGTCACAATTCTGAGTTACAGTTCTGATTTCTGCGTTTTGAGTTCTGAATTGTGTGTTCTGAATTCTGAGTTCCGAATTCTAAGGTGTGAATTCTGAGTTCTGAATCATGAGTACTCCACACTGTGTTCTGAGTTCTGAGAACTGAGTTCTGAATTCTGAGTTCTGTGTTCTGAATTCCGTATTCTGAGCTCCAAATTCTGATTTCCAAGTTTTGAATTCTGACTTAGGATTCTGAGTTCCGAATTCTAAGGTGTGAATTCTGAGTTCTGAGTTCTGATTTCTGAGTGCTGAGAACTGAGTTCTTTGTTCTGAATTCTAAGTTATGAAGTCCGTAGTCTGAGTTCCAAATACTCATTTCCCAGTTCTGATATTCGAGTTTGAATTCTGAGTTCAGAATTCTAAGGTGAGAATTCTGGGTTATGGATTCTGGGTTCTGAATACTGAGTTGTGATTTCTGAGTTCTGAATTCCAAGTTCTGAGTCATCATTTCTGAATTCTGAGTTCTGAGTTATGAATTCTCAACTCTTAGTTCTGAGATCTGAGTTCGGAGTTCTAAACTGAAGCCTGTATTCTGAATTCAGAGTTGTGGATTCTGAGATCAGCATTCAGAGTTGTGAGTTCTGAGTTCTGAATTTTGAGTTCTGAGTTCCGAATTCTGTGTCCTGGGCTCTGAATTCGGATTTCTGAATTCTGATTTGTGAATTTTGAGAACTGAGTCTCATTTATGAATTCCTAGTCAGGAATTCTGTGTGGTGAATTGTGACTTCTGAGTTCTGAAATTTTAACTCTGACTTCTTTGTCTGAGTTAGGAGTCCGAATATCTGAGTTCTATATTCTGAAGTCTAACTATCGAGTTCTGAGTTCTGAGTTTTGAGTTCTGACTTCTGAGTTCTGACATCTGAGTCTTGTGTTCTGAGTTATGAATTTCAGTTGTGAAATGAGAATTCTGAGTTCAGGGTTGTAAACTCTGAGTTCTGGTTCCTGAGGTCTGCATTCTGAGTTCTGCGTGCTGAATTCTGATTACTGATCACTGTACTGTGTGTTCTGATTTCTAAGTTGTCAATTCTGTGTGCTGAACTGCGAGATCTGAATACTGAGTTGTCCTGCTGAGTTCTGAACTCTGAGTTCTGAATTCTGAGTTCTGAGTTCTGAGATATGAATCCTAATTTCTGAATTCTGAGTTCGGAGTTCTGAGTTCTGAGGAATGAATTCTCAATCCAAAGTGCTACACTCTGAGATCTGAGTTTGAATTCTGAGTTGTTAGTTCTATTTTCTGAGTTTTGAATTCTGAGATTTGAGATTTTGTTGTGCTTATGTTTTTTTTTTAATTATTTATTATTTAACTTCCTTAATTACATTGTATTATGTGACACAGTTACCTAGATACTTGGGTTCTCCCACCCCTCCGCAAACCCTCCCACCATGGTGGATTCCTCCACCTTGTTGCATAACCACAGCTCATGTTCAGTTGAGATTCCCCCATTGCAAGCGTATACCAAACATAGAGTCCAGCATCTTATTGTCCAGTCAAGTTCAATGGCTTCTTAGGTATACCCTCTCTGGTCTGAAGACAGAGCTAGCAGAGTATCATCCCAGTCAATTGAAAGCTCCAACATACCATCAGCAAAAATTTACATCATTATGGAATTAATTGACATAGTAATGAGTAACCAATATGTTAAAAGTAAATGCGAGTTCCCAGCCACCTTCTGTGACCACCTCACCTACACTTCAATTTTAGTTTATACACAACATATAACATTCAAAACATAACATGTTATACATAACATCATATCATCTTAAATTAAGGCAAACATGTGGTATTTAACCTTTTGTGATTGGCTCATTTCCCTTAGCATTATGGTTTCCAGTTTGGCGCATTTGGCCACAAAGAACTGCATTTTGTTTTTTTTAATAGCTGAGTAGTATTCCATGGAGTAGATGAACCATAGCTTTCTTATCCAATCCTCTGTTGATGGGCATTTTGGTTGCTTCCATGTTTTTGCAATTACTGATTGTGCTGCTATGAGCATAGGAGTGCATGTTGGTTTCTCATAAAACAAATGTTCTGGATATATTCCTAGGAGTGCTATTGCTGGATCATATGGTATGTTGAATTTGAGTTGTTTGAATATTCTCCATACTGATTTCCATAGAGGCTGTACCAGCCTGCAGCCCCACCAGCAGTGGAGTAGGGTTCCCTTTTCCCCGCAACCTCGCCAACAAGTGTTGTTGGTGCTTTTATTCATGTGGGCCAGTCTTACTGGCCTTAGGCGGTACCTCATTGATGTTTTAATTTGGATTTCCCTTATTGCCAGGGAACATGAGCATTTTTTCATGTTTATTTGCCATTTGGGTGTGTTCCTTTGTGAAGTGTTTGCCCATTTCCCGTGCCCATTTCTTGAGTGGCTTGTTTATTTTGACATTTTGGTTGTTTGGTAGCTCTTTGTATATTCTGGAGATCAGCCCTCTATCACCTATGTCGTGTGCGAAGATCTTCTCCCATTCTGTTATGTTTTATGAGTGCCGAGTTCTGAATTTTGAGGTCTGAATCTTGAGTACTGTATTCTGAGTTCTGAGTTCAGAATTCTGAGTTACAAATTCTGAGTTCGCAGTTTCTAGTTCTGACTACTGAGTCCGGAATTTTGTGTTCTGAGTTCTGATAACTGAGTTCTGATCACTGAGTTCTGATAAGTGAGTTATGAATTCTTAGCTGTGACATCTGAGTTCTGAGTTCTCATTTCTCAGTTCTGAATACTGAGTTATGAATTCTCAACTCTTAGCTCTTAGCTCTGAGTTCGGAGTTCTAAATTCTACAGTCTGTATTCTGATTTCAGAGTTGTGAATTCTGTGACCAGAATTCAGAGTTGAGATTTCTGAGTTCTGAATTCTGAGTACTGAATTTTAAGTTCTGAGTTCCGGTTCTGAATTCGGACTTCTGAATTCTGAATTTTGAATTCTGAGATCTGTATCTCAGTTCTGATTTCTGAGTCGTGGATTCTGAGTTACATACCCTGAGTAATTGATTCTGAGTTCTGACTTCAAAGTTCTCCATTGCGTTCTGAATTCTGAGTTCTGATGTCACAATTCTGAGTTACAGTTCTGATTTCTGCGTTTTGAGTTCTGAATTGTGTGTTCTGAATTCTGAGTTCCGAATTCTAAGGTGTGAATTCTGAGTTCTGAATCATGAGTACTCCACACTGTGTTCTGAGTTCTGAGAACTGAGTTCTGAATTCTGAGTTCTGTGTTCTGAATTCCGTATTCTGAGCTCCAAATTCTGATTTCCAAGTTTTGAATTCTGACTTAGGATTCTGAGTTCCGAATTCTAAGGTGTGAATTCTGAGTTCTGAGTTCTGATTTCTGAGTGCTGAGAACTGAGTTCTTTGTTCTGAATTCTAAGTTATGAAGTCCGTAGTCTGAGTTCCAAATACTCATTTCCCAGTTCTGATATTCGAGTTTGAATTCTGAGTTCAGAATTCTAAGGTGAGAATTCTGGGTTATGGATTCTGGGTTCTGAATACTGAGTTGTGATTTCTGAGTTCTGAATTCCAAGTTCTGAGTCATCATTTCTGAATTCTGAGTTCTGAGTTATGAATTCTCAACTCTTAGTTCTGAGATCTGAGTTCGGAGTTCTAAACTGAAGCCTGTATTCTGAATTCAGAGTTGTGGATTCTGAGATCAGCATTCAGAGTTGTGAGTTCTGAGTTCTGAATTTTGAGTTCTGAGTTCCGAATTCTGTGTCCTGGGCTCTGAATTCGGATTTCTGAATTCTGATTTGTGAATTTTGAGAACTGAGTCTCATTTATGAATTCCTAGTCAGGAATTCTGTGTGGTAAATTGTGACTTCTGAGTTCTGAAATTTTAACTCTGACTTCTTTGTCTGAGTTAGGAGTCCGAATATCTGAGTTCTATATTCTGAAGTCTAACTATCGAGTTCTGAGTTCTGAGTTTTGAGTTCTGACTTCTGAGTTCTGACATCTGAGTCTTGTGTTCTGAGTTATGAATTTCAGTTGTGAAATGAGAATTCTGAGTTCAGGGTTGTAAACTCTGAGTTCTGGTTCCTGAGGTCTGCATTCTGAGTTCTGCGTGCTGAATTCTGATTACTGATCACTGTACTGTGTGTTCTGATTTCTAAGTTGTCAATTCTGTGTGCTGAACTGCGAGATCTGAATACTGAGTTGTCCTGCTGAGTTCTGAACTCTGAGTTCTGAATTCTGAGTTCTGAGTTCTGAGATATGAATCCTAATTTCTGAATTCTGAGTTCGGAGTTCTGAGTTCTGAGGAATGAATTCTCAATCCAAAGTGCTACACTCTGAGATCTGAGTTTGAATTCTGAGTTGTTAGTTCTATTTTCTTAGTTTTGAATTCTGAGATTTGAGATTTTGTTGTGCTTATGTTTTTTTTTTAATTATTTATTATTTAACTTCCTTAATTACATTGTATTATGTGACACAGTTACCTAGATACTTGGGTTCTCCCACCCCTCCGCAAACCCTCCCACCATGGTGGATTCCTCCACCTTGTTGCATAACCACAGCTCATGTTCAGTTGAGATTCCCCCATTGCAAGCGTATACCAAACATAGAGTCCAGCATCTTATTGTCCAGTCAAGTTCAATGGCTTCTTAGGTATACCCTCTCTGGTCTGAAGACAGAGCTAGCAGAGTATCATCCCAGTCAATTGAAAGCTCCAACATACCATCAGCAAAAATTTACATCATTATGGAATTAATTGACATAGTAATGAGTAACCAATATGTTAAAAGTAAATGCGAGTTCCCAGCCACCTTCTGTGACCACCTCACCTACACTTCAATTTTAGTTTATACACAACATATAACATTCAAAACATAACATGTTATACATAACATCATATCATCTTAAATTAAGGCAAACATGTGGTATTTAACCTTTTGTGATTGGCTCATTTCCCTTAGCATTATGGTTTCCAGTTTGGCGCATTTGGCCACAAAGAACTGCATTTTGTTTTTTTTAATAGCTGAGTAGTATTCCATGGAGTAGATGAACCATAGCTTTCTTATCCAATCCTCTGTTGATGGGCATTTTGGTTGCTTCCATGTTTTTGCAATTACTGATTGTGCTGCTATGAGCATAGGAGTGCATGTTGGTTTCTCATAAAACAAATGTTCTGGATATATTCCTAGGAGTGCTATTGCTGGATCATATGGTATGTTGAATTTGAGTTGTTTGAATATTCTCCATACTGATTTCCATAGAGGCTGTACCAGTCTGCAGCCCCACCAGCAGTGGAGTAGGGTTCCCTTTTCCCCGCAACCTCGCCAACAAGTGTTGTTGGTGCTTTTATTCATGTGGGCCAGTCTTACTGGCCTTAGGCGGTACCTCATTGATGTTTTAATTTGGATTTCCCTTATTGCCAGGGAACATGAGCATTTTTTCATGTTTATTTGCCATTTGGGTGTGTTCCTTTGTGAAGTGTTTGCCCATTTCCCGTGCCCATTTCTTGAGTGGCTTGTTTATTTTGACATTTTGGTTGTTTGGTAGCTCTTTGTATATTCTGGAGATCAGCCCTCTATCACCTATGTCGTGTGCGAAGATCTTCTCCCATTCTGTTATGTTTTATGAGTGCCGAGTTCTGAATTTTGAGGTCTGAATCTTGAGTACTGTATTCTGAGTTCTGAGTTCAGAATTCTGAGTTACAAATTCTGAGTTCGCAGTTTCTAGTTCTGACTACTGAGTCCGGAATTTTGTGTTCTGAGTTCTGATAACTGAGTTCTGATCACTGAGTTCTGATAAGTGAGTTATGAATTCTTAGCTGTGACATCTGAGTTCTGAGTTCTCATTTCTCAGTTCTGAATACTGAGTTATGAATTCTCAACTCTTAGCTCTTAGCTCTGAGTTCGGAGTTCTAAATTCTACAGTCTGTATTCTGATTTCAGAGTTGTGAATTCTGTGACCAGAATTCAGAGTTGAGATTTCTGAGTTCTGAATTCTGAGTACTGAATTTTAAGTTCTGAGTTCCGGTTCTGAATTCGGACTTCTGAATTCTGAATTTTGAATTCTGAGATCTGTATCTCAGTTCTGATTTCTGAGTCGTGGATTCTGAGTTACATACCCTGAGTAATTGATTCTGAGTTCTGACTTCAAAGTTCTCCATTGCGTTCTGAATTCTGAGTTCTGATGTCACAATTCTGAGTTACAGTTCTGATTTCTGCGTTTTGAGTTCTGAATTGTGTGTTCTGAATTCTGAGTTCCGAATTCTAAGGTGTGAATTCTGAGTTCTGAATCATGAGTACTCCACACTGTGTTCTGAGTTCTGAGAACTGAGTTCTGAATTCTGAGTTCTGTGTTCTGAATTCCGTATTCTGAGCTCCAAATTCTGATTTCCAAGTTTTGAATTCTGACTTAGGATTCTGAGTTCCGAATTCTAAGGTGTGAATTCTGAGTTCTGAGTTCTGATTTCTGAGTGCTGAGAACTGAGTTCTTTGTTCTGAATTCTAAGTTATGAAGTCCGTAGTCTGAGTTCCAAATACTCATTTCCCAGTTCTGATATTCGAGTTTGAATTCTGAGTTCAGAATTCTAAGGTGAGAATTCTGGGTTATGGATTCTGGGTTCTGAATACTGAGTTGTGATTTCTGAGTTCTGAATTCCAAGTTCTGAGTCATCATTTCTGAATTCTGAGTTCTGAGTTATGAATTCTCAACTCTTAGTTCTGAGATCTGAGTTCGGAGTTCTAAACTGAAGCCTGTATTCTGAATTCAGAGTTGTGGATTCTGAGATCAGCATTCAGAGTTGTGAGTTCTGAGTTCTGAATTTTGAGTTCTGAGTTCCGAATTCTGTGTCCTGGGCTCTGAATTCGGATTTCTGAATTCTGATTTGTGAATTTTGAGAACTGAGTCTCATTTATGAATTCCTAGTCAGGAATTCTGTGTGCTGAATTGTGACTTCTGAGTTCTGAAATTTTAACTCTGACTTCTTTGTCTGAGTTAGGAGTCCGAATATCTGAGTTCTATATTCTGAAGTCTAACTATCGAGTTCTGAGTTCTGAGTTTTGAGTTCTGACTTCTGAGTTCTGACATCTGAGTCTTGTGTTCTGAGTTATGAATTTCAGTTGTGAAATGAGAATTCTGAGTTCAGGGTTGTAAACTCTGAGTTCTGGTTCCTGAGGTCTGCATTCTGAGTTCTGCGTGCTGAATTCTGATTACTGATCACTGTACTGTGTGTTCTGATTTCTAAGTTGTCAATTCTGTGTGCTGAACTGCGAGATCTGAATACTGAGTTGTCCTGCTGAGTTCTGAACTCTGAGTTCTGAATTCTGAGTTCTGAGTTCTGAGATATGAATCCTAATTTCTGAATTCTGAGTTTGGAGTTCTGAGTTCTGAGGAATGAATTCTCAATCCAAAGTGCTACACTCTGAGATCTGAGTTTGAATTCTGAGTTGTTAGTTCTATTTTCTGAGTTTTGAATTCTGAGATTTGAGATTTTGTTGTGCTTATGTTTTTTTTTTAATTATTTATTATTTAACTTCCTTAATTACATTGTATTATGTGACACAGTTACCTAGATACTTGGGTTCTCCCACCCCTCCGCAAACCCTCCCACCATGGTGGATTCCTCCACCTTGTTGCATAACCACAGCTCATGTTCAGTTGAGATTCCCCCATTGCAAGCGTATACCAAACATAGAGTCCAGCATCTTATTGTCCAGTCAAGTTCAATGGCTTCTTAGGTATACCCTCTCTGGTCTGAAGACAGAGCTAGCAGAGTATCATCCCAGTCAATTGAAAGCTCCAACATACCATCAGCAAAAATTTACATCATTATGGAATTAATTGACATAGTAATGAGTAACCAATATGTTAAAAGTAAATGCGAGTTCCCAGCCACCTTCTGTGACCACCTCACCTACACTTCAATTTTAGTTTATACACAACATATAACATTCAAAACATAACATGTTATACATAACATCATATCATCTTAAATTAAGGCAAACATGTGGTATTTAACCTTTTGTGATTGGCTCATTTCCCTTAGCATTATGGTTTCCAGTTTGGCGCATTTGGCCACAAAGAACTGCATTTTGTTTTTTTTAATAGCTGAGTAGTATTCCATGGAGTAGATGAACCATAGCTTTCTTATCCAATCCTCTGTTGATGGGCATTTTGGTTGCTTCCATGTTTTTGCAATTACTGATTGTGCTGCTATGAGCATAGGAGTGCATGTTGGTTTCTCACGAAACAAATGTTCTGGATATATTCCTAGGAGTGCTATTGCTGGATCATATGGTATGTTGAATTTGAGTTGTTTGAATATTCTCCATACTGATTTCCATAGAGGCTGTACCAGCCTGCAGCCCCACCAGCAGTGGAGTAGGGTTCCCTTTTCCCCGCAACCTCGCCAACAAGTGTTGTTGGTGCTTTTATTCATGTGGGCCAGTCTTACTGGCCTTAGGCGGTACCTCATTGATGTTTTAATTTGGATTTCCCTTATTGCCAGGGAACATGAGCATTTTTTCATGTTTATTTGCCATTTGGGTGTGTTCCTTTGTGAAGTGTTTGCCCATTTCCCGTGCCCATTTCTTGAGTGGCTTGTTTATTTTGACATTTTGGTTGTTTGGTAGCTCTTTGTATATTCTGGAGATCAGCCCTCTATCACCTATGTCGTGTGCGAAGATCTTCTCCCATTCTGTTATGTTTTATGAGTGCCGAGTTCTGAATTTTGAGGTCTGAATCTTGAGTACTGTATTCTGAGTTCTGAGTTCAGAATTCTGAGTTACAAATTCTGAGTTCGCAGTTTCTAGTTCTGACTACTGAGTCCGGAATTTTGTGTTCTGAGTTCTGATAACTGAGTTCTGATCACTGAGTTCTGATAAGTGAGTTATGAATTCTTAGCTGTGACATCTGAGTTCTGAGTTCTCATTTCTCAGTTCTGAATACTGAGTTATGAATTCTCAACTCTTAGCTCTTAGCTCTGAGTTCGGAGTTCTAAATTCTACAGTCTGTATTCTGATTTCAGAGTTGTGAATTCTGTGACCAGAATTCAGAGTTGAGATTTCTGAGTTCTGAATTCTGAGTACTGAATTTTAAGTTCTGAGTTCCGGTTCTGAATTCGGACTTCTGAATTCTGAATTTTGAATTCTGAGATCTGTATCTCAGTTCTGATTTCTGAGTCGTGGATTCTGAGTTACATACCCTGAGTAATTGATTCTGAGTTCTGACTTCAAAGTTCTCCATTGCGTTCTGAATTCTGAGTTCTGATGTCACAATTCTGAGTTACAGTTCTGATTTCTGCGTTTTGAGTTCTGAATTGTGTGTTCTGAATTCTGAGTTCCGAATTCTAAGGTGTGAATTCTGAGTTCTGAATCATGAGTACTCCACACTGTGTTCTGAGTTCTGAGAACTGAGTTCTGAATTCTGAGTTCTGTGTTCTGAATTCCGTATTCTGAGCTCCAAATTCTGATTTCCAAGTTTTGAATTCTGACTTAGGATTCTGAGTTCCGAATTCTAAGGTGTGAATTCTGAGTTCTGAGTTCTGATTTCTGAGTGCTGAGAACTGAGTTCTTTGTTCTGAATTCTAAGTTATGAAGTCCGTAGTCTGAGTTCCAAATACTCATTTCCCAGTTCTGATATTCGAGTTTGAATTCTGAGTTCAGAATTCTAAGGTGAGAATTCTGGGTTATGGATTCTGGGTTCTGAATACTGAGTTGTGATTTCTGAGTTCTGAATTCCAAGTTCTGAGTCATCATTTCTGAATTCTGAGTTCTGAGTTATGAATTCTCAACTCTTAGTTCTGAGATCTGAGTTCGGAGTTCTAAACTGAAGCCTGTATTCTGAATTCAGAGTTGTGGATTCTGAGATCAGCATTCAGAGTTGTGAGTTCTGAGTTCTGAATTTTGAGTTCTGAGTTCCGAATTCTGTGTCCTGGGCTCTGAATTCGGATTTCTGAATTCTGATTTGTGAATTTTGAGAACTGAGTCTCATTTATGAATTCCTAGTCAGGAATTCTGTGTGGTGAATTGTGACTTCTGAGTTCTGAAATTTTAACTCTGACTTCTTTGTCTGAGTTAGGAGTCCGAATATCTGAGTTCTATATTCTGAAGTCTAACTATCGAGTTCTGAGTTCTGAGTTTTGAGTTCTGACTTCTGAGTTCTGACATCTGAGTCTTGTGTTCTGAGTTATGAATTTCAGTTGTGAAATGAGAATTCTGAGTTCAGGGTTGTAAACTCTGAGTTCTGGTTCCTGAGGTCTGCATTCTGAGTTCTGCGTGCTGAATTCTGATTACTGATCACTGTACTGTGTGTTCTGATTTCTAAGTTGTCAATTCTGTGTGCTGAACTGCGAGATCTGAATACTGAGTTGTCCTGCTGAGTTCTGAACTCTGAGTTCTGAATTCTGAGTTCTGAGTTCTGAGATATGAATCCTAATTTCTGAATTCTGAGTTCGGAGTTCTGAGTTCTGAGGAATGAATTCTCAATCCAAAGTGCTACACTCTGAGATCTGAGTTTGAATTCTGAGTTGTTAGTTCTATTTTCTTAGTTTTGAATTCTGAGATTTGAGATTTTGTTGTGCTTATGTTTTTTTTTTAATTATTTATTATTTAACTTCCTTAATTACATTGTATTATGTGACACAGTTACCTAGATACTTGGGTTCTCCCACCCCTCCGCAAACCCTCCCACCATGGTGGATTCCTCCACCTTGTTGCATAACCACAGCTCATGTTCAGTTGAGATTCCCCCATTGCAAGCGTATACCAAACATAGAGTCCAGCATCTTATTGTCCAGTCAAGTTCAATGGCTTCTTAGGTATACCCTCTCTGGTCTGAAGACAGAGCTAGCAGAGTATCATCCCAGTCAATTGAAAGCTCCAACATACCATCAGCAAAAATTTACATCATTATGGAATTAATTGACATAGTAATGAGTAACCAATATGTTAAAAGTAAATGCGAGTTCCCAGCCACCTTCTGTGACCACCTCACCTACACTTCAATTTTAGTTTATACACAACATATAACATTCAAAACATAACATGTTATACATAACATCATATCATCTTAAATTAAGGCAAACATGTGGTATTTAACCTTTTGTGATTGGCTCATTTCCCTTAGCATTATGGTTTCCAGTTTGGCGCATTTGGCCACAAAGAACTGCATTTTGTTTTTTTTAATAGCTGAGTAGTATTCCATGGAGTAGATGAACCATAGCTTTCTTATCCAATCCTCTGTTGATGGGCATTTTGGTTGCTTCCATGTTTTTGCAATTACTGATTGTGCTGCTATGAGCATAGGAGTGCATGTTGGTTTCTCATAAAACAAATGTTCTGGATATATTCCTAGGAGTGCTATTGCTGGATCATATGGTATGTTGAATTTGAGTTGTTTGAATATTCTCCATACTGATTTCCATAGAGGCTGTACCAGCCTGCAGCCCCACCAGCAGTGGAGTAGGGTTCCCTTTTCCCCGCAACCTCGCCAACAAGTGTTGTTGGTGCTTTTATTCATGTGGGCCAGTCTTACTGGCCTTAGGCGGTACCTCATTGATGTTTTAATTTGGATTTCCCTTATTGCCAGGGAACATGAGCATTTTTTCATGTTTATTTGCCATTTGGGTGTGTTCCTTTGTGAAGTGTTTGCCCATTTCCCGTGCCCATTTCTTGAGTGGCTTGTTTATTTTGACATTTTGGTTGTTTGGTAGCTCTTTGTATATTCTGGAGATCAGCCCTCTATCACCTATGTCGTGTGCGAAGATCTTCTCCCATTCTGTTATGTTTTATGAGTGCCGAGTTCTGAATTTTGAGGTCTGAATCTTGAGTACTGTATTCTGAGTTCTGAGTTCAGAATTCTGAGTTACAAATTCTGAGTTCGCAGTTTCTAGTTCTGACTACTGAGTCCGGAATTTTGTGTTCTGAGTTCTGATAACTGAGTTCTGATCACTGAGTTCTGATAAGTGAGTTATGAATTCTTAGCTGTGACATCTGAGTTCTGAGTTCTCATTTCTCAGTTCTGAATACTGAGTTATGAATTCTCAACTCTTAGCTCTTAGCTCTGAGTTCGGAGTTCTAAATTCTACAGTCTGTATTCTGATTTCAGAGTTGTGAATTCTGTGACCAGAATTCAGAGTTGAGATTTCTGAGTTCTGAATTCTGAGTACTGAATTTTAAGTTCTGAGTTCCGGTTCTGAATTCGGACTTCTGAATTCTGAATTTTGAATTCTGAGATCTGTATCTCAGTTCTGATTTCTGAGTCGTGGATTCTGAGTTACATACCCTGAGTAATTGATTCTGAGTTCTGACTTCAAAGTTCTCCATTGCGTTCTGAATTCTGAGTTCTGATGTCACAATTCTGAGTTACAGTTCTGATTTCTGCGTTTTGAGTTCTGAATTGTGTGTTCTGAATTCTGAGTTCCGAATTCTAAGGTGTGAATTCTGAGTTCTGAATCATGAGTACTCCACACTGTGTTCTGAGTTCTGAGAACTGAGTTCTGAATTCTGAGTTCTGTGTTCTGAATTCCGTATTCTGAGCTCCAAATTCTGATTTCCAAGTTTTGAATTCTGACTTAGGATTCTGAGTTCCGAATTCTAAGGTGTGAATTCTGAGTTCTGAGTTCTGATTTCTGAGTGCTGAGAACTGAGTTCTTTGTTCTGAATTCTAAGTTATGAAGTCCGTAGTCTGAGTTCCAAATACTCATTTCCCAGTTCTGATATTCGAGTTTGAATTCTGAGTTCAGAATTCTAAGGTGAGAATTCTGGGTTATGGATTCTGGGTTCTGAATACTGAGTTGTGATTTCTGAGTTCTGAATTCCAAGTTCTGAGTCATCATTTCTGAATTCTGAGTTCTGAGTTATGAATTCTCAACTCTTAGTTCTGAGATCTGAGTTCGGAGTTCTAAACTGAAGCCTGTATTCTGAATTCAGAGTTGTGGATTCTGAGATCAGCATTCAGAGTTGTGAGTTCTGAGTTCTGAATTTTGAGTTCTGAGTTCCGAATTCTGTGTCCTGGGCTCTGAATTCGGATTTCTGAATTCTGATTTGTGAATTTTGAGAACTGAGTCTCATTTATGAATTCCTAGTCAGGAATTCTGTGTGGTGAATTGTGACTTCTGAGTTCTGAAATTTTAACTCTGACTTCTTTGTCTGAGTTAGGAGTCCGAATATCTGAGTTCTATATTCTGAAGTCTAACTATCGAGTTCTGAGTTCTGAGTTTTGAGTTCTGACTTCTGAGTTCTGACATCTGAGTCTTGTGTTCTGAGTTATGAATTTCAGTTGTGAAATGAGAATTCTGAGTTCAGGGTTGTAAACTCTGAGTTCTGGTTCCTGAGGTCTGCATTCTGAGTTCTGCGTGCTGAATTCTGATTACTGATCACTGTACTGTGTGTTCTGATTTCTAAGTTGTCAATTCTGTGTGCTGAACTGCGAGATCTGAATACTGAGTTGTCCTGCTGAGTTCTGAACTCTGAGTTCTGAATTCTGAGTTCTGAGTTCTGAGATATGAATCCTAATTTCTGAATTCTGAGTTCGGAGTTCTGAGTTCTGAGGAATGAATTCTCAATCCAAAGTGCTACACTCTGAGATCTGAGTTTGAATTCTGAGTTGTTAGTTCTATTTTCTGAGTTTTGAATTCTGAGATTTGAGATTTTGTTGTGCTTATGTTTTTTTTTTAATTATTTATTATTTAACTTCCTTAATTACATTGTATTATGTGACACAGTTACCTAGATACTTGGGTTCTCCCACCCCTCCGCAAACCCTCCCACCATGGTGGATTCCTCCACCTTGTTGCATAACCACAGCTCATGTTCAGTTGAGATTCCCCCATTGCAAGCGTATAACAAACATAGAGTCCAGCATCTTATTGTCCAGTCAAGTTCAATGGCTTCTTAGGTATACCCTCTCTGGTCTGAAGACAGAGCTAGCAGAGTATCATCCCAGTCAATTGAAAGCTCCAACATACCATCAGCAAAAATTTACATCATTATGGAATTAATTGACATAGTAATGAGTAACCAATATGTTAAAAGTAAATGCGAGTTCCCAGCCACCTTCTGTGACCACCTCACCTACACTTCAATTTTAGTTTATACACAACATATAACATTCAAAACATAACATGTTATACATAACATCATATCATCTTAAATTAAGGCAAACATGTGGTATTTAACCTTTTGTGATTGGCTCATTTCCCTTAGCATTATGGTTTCCAGTTTGGCGCATTTGGCCACAAAGAACTGCATTTTGTTTTTTTTAATAGCTGAGTAGTATTCCATGGAGTAGATGAACCATAGCTTTCTTATCCAATCCTCTGTTGATGGGCATTTTGGTTGCTTCCATGTTTTTGCAATTACTGATTGTGCTGCTATGAGCATAGGAGTGCATGTTGGTTTCTCATAAAACAAATGTTCTGGATATATTCCTAGGAGTGCTATTGCTGGATCATATGGTATGTTGAATTTGAGTTGTTTGAATATTCTCCATACTGATTTCCATAGAGGCTGTACCAGTCTGCAGCCCCACCAGCAGTGGAGTAGGGTTCCCTTTTCCCCGCAACCTCGCCAACAAGTGTTGTTGGTGCTTTTATTCATGTGGGCCAGTCTTACTGGCCTTAGGCGGTACCTCATTGATGTTTTAATTTGGATTTCCCTTATTGCCAGGGAACATGAGCATTTTTTCATGTTTATTTGCCATTTGGGTGTGTTCCTTTGTGAAGTGTTTGCCCATTTCCCGTGCCCATTTCTTGAGTGGCTTGTTTATTTTGACATTTTGGTTGTTTGGTAGCTCTTTGTATATTCTGGAGATCAGCCCTCTATCACCTATGTCGTGTGCGAAGATCTTCTCCCATTCTGTTATGTTTTATGAGTGCCGAGTTCTGAATTTTGAGGTCTGAATCTTGAGTACTGTATTCTGAGTTCTGAGTTCAGAATTCTGAGTTACAAATTCTGAGTTCGCAGTTTCTAGTTCTGACTACTGAGTCCGGAATTTTGTGTTCTGAGTTCTGATAACTGAGTTCTGATCACTGAGTTCTGATAAGTGAGTTATGAATTCTTAGCTGTGACATCTGAGTTCTGAGTTCTCATTTCTCAGTTCTGAATACTGAGTTATGAATTCTCAACTCTTAGCTCTTAGCTCTGAGTTCGGAGTTCTAAATTCTACAGTCTGTATTCTGATTTCAGAGTTGTGAATTCTGTGACCAGAATTCAGAGTTGAGATTTCTGAGTTCTGAATTCTGAGTACTGAATTTTAAGTTCTGAGTTCCGGTTCTGAATTCGGACTTCTGAATTCTGAATTTTGAATTCTGAGATCTGTATCTCAGTTCTGATTTCTGAGTCGTGGATTCTGAGTTACATACCCTGAGTAATTGATTCTGAGTTCTGACTTCAAAGTTCTCCATTGCGTTCTGAATTCTGAGTTCTGATGTCACAATTCTGAGTTACAGTTCTGATTTCTGCATTTTGAGTTCTGAATTGTGTGTTCTGAATTCTGAGTTCCGAATTCTAAGGTGTGAATTCTGAGTTCTGAATCATGAGTACTCCACACTGTGTTCTGAGTTCTGAGAACTGAGTTCTGAATTCTGAGTTCTGTGTTCTGAATTCCGTATTCTGAGCTCCAAATTCTGATTTCCAAGTTTTGAATTCTGACTTAGGATTCTGAGTTCCGAATTCTAAGGTGTGAATTCTGAGTTCTGAGTTCTGATTTCTGAGTGCTGAGAACTGAGTTCTTTGTTCTGAATTCTAAGTTATGAAGTCCGTAGTCTGAGTTCCAAATACTCATTTCCCAGTTCTGATATTCGAGTTTGAATTCTGAGTTCAGAATTCTAAGGTGAGAATTCTGGGTTATGGATTCTGGGTTCTGAATACTGAGTTGTGATTTCTGAGTTCTGAATTCCAAGTTCTGAGTCAGCATTTCTGAATTCTGAGTTCTGAGTTATGAATTCTCAACTCTTATTTCTGAGATCTGAGTTCGGAGTTCTAAACTGAAGCCTGTATTCTGAATTCAGAGTTGTGGATTCTGAGATCAGCATTCAGAGTTGTGAGTTCTGAGTTCTGAATTTTGAGTTCTGAGTTCCGAATTCTGTGTCCTGGGCTCTGAATTCGGATTTCTGAATTCTGATTTGTGAATTTTGAGAACTGAGTCTCATTTATGAATTCCTAGTCAGGAATTCTGTGTGGTGAATTGTGACTTCTGAGTTCTGAAATTTTAACTCTGACTTCTTTGTCTGAGTTAGGAGTCCGAATATCTGAGTTCTATATTCTGAAGTCTAACTATCGAGTTCTGAGTTCTGAGTTTTGAGTTCTGACTTCTGAGTTCTGACATCTGAGTCTTGTGTTCTGAGTTATGAATTTCAGTTGTGAAATGAGAATTCTGAGTTCAGGGTTGTAAACTCTGAGTTCTGGTTCCTGAGGTCTGCATTCTGAGTTCTGCGTGCTGAATTCTGATTACTGATCACTGTACTGTGTGTTCTGATTTCTAAGTTGTCAATTCTGTGTGCTGAACTGCGAGATCTGAATACTGAGTTGTCCTGCTGAGTTCTGAACTCTGAGTTCTGAATTCTGAGTTCTGAGTTCTGAGATATGAATCCTAATTTCTGAATTCTGAGTTCGGAGTTCTGAGTTCTGAGGAATGAATTCTCAATCCAAAGTGCTACACTCTGAGATCTGAGTTTGAATTCTGAGTTGTTAGTTCTATTTTCTGAGTTTTGAATTCTGAGATTTGAGATTTTGTTGTGCTTATGTTTTTTTTTTAATTATTTATTATTTAACTTCCTTAATTACATTGTATTATGTGACACAGTTACCTAGATACTTGGGTTCTCCCACCCCTCCGCAAACCCTCCCACCATGGTGGATTCCTCCACCTTGTTGCATAACCACAGCTCATGTTCAGTTGAGATTCCCCCATTGCAAGCGTATACCAAACATAGAGTCCAGCATCTTATTGTCCAGTCAAGTTCAATGGCTTCTTAGGTATACCCTCTCTGGTCTGAAGACAGAGCTAGCAGAGTATCATCCCAGTCAATTGAAAGCTCCAACATACCATCAGCAAAAATTTACATCATTATGGAATTAATTGACATAGTAATGAGTAACCAATATGTTAAAAGTAAATGCGAGTTCCCAGCCACCTTCTGTGACCACCTCACCTACACTTCAATTTTAGTTTATACACAACATATAACATTCAAAACATAACATGTTATACATAACATCATATCATCTTAAATTAAGGCAAACATGTGGTATTTAACCTTTTGTGATTGGCTCATTTCCCTTAGCATTATGGTTTCCAGTTTGGCGCATTTGGCCACAAAGAACTGCATTTTGTTTTTTTTAATAGCTGAGTAGTATTCCATGGAGTAGATGAACCATAGCTTTCTTATCCAATCCTCTGTTGATGGGCATTTTGGTTGCTTCCATGTTTTTGCAATTACTGATTGTGCTGCTATGAGCATAGGAGTGCATGTTGGTTTCTCATAAAACAAATGTTCTGGATATATTCCTAGGAGTGCTATTGCTGGATCATATGGTATGTTGAATTTGAGTTGTTTGAATATTCTCCATACTGATTTCCATAGAGGCTGTACCAGCCTGCAGCCCCACCAGCAGTGGAGTAGGGTTCCCTTTTCCCCGCAACCTCGCCAACAAGTGTTGTTGGTGCTTTTATTCATGTGGGCCAGACTTACTGGCCTTAGGCGGTACCTCATTGATGTTTTAATTTGGATTTCCCTTATTGCCAGGGAACATGAGCATTTTTTCATGTTTATTTGCCATTTGGGTGTGTTCCTTTGTGAAGTGTTTGCCCATTTCCCGTGCCCATTTCTTGAGTGGCTTGTTTATTTTGACATTTTGGTTGTTTGGTAGCTCTTTGTATATTCTGGAGATCAGCCCTCTATCACCTATGTCGTGTGCGAAGATCTTCTCCCATTCTGTTATGTTTTATGAGTGCCGAGTTCTGAATTTTGAGGTCTGAATCTTGAGTACTGTATTCTGAGTTCTGAGTTCAGAATTCTGAGTTACAAATTCTGAGTTCGCAGTTTCTAGTTCTGACTACTGAGTCCGGAATTTTGTGTTCTGAGTTCTGATAACTGAGTTCTGATCACTGAGTTCTGATAAGTGAGTTATGAATTCTTAGCTGTGACATCTGAGTTCTGAGTTCTCATTTCTCAGTTCTGAATACTGAGTTATGAATTCTCAACTCTTAGCTCTTAGCTCTGAGTTCGGAGTTCTAAATTCTACAGTCTGTATTCTGATTTCAGAGTTGTGAATTCTGTGACCAGAATTCAGAGTTGAGATTTCTGAGTTCTGAATTCTGAGTACTGAATTTTAAGTTCTGAGTTCCGGTTCTGAATTCGGACTTCTGAATTCTGAATTTTGAATTCTGAGATCTGTATCTCAGTTCTGATTTCTGAGTCGTGGATTCTGAGTTACATACCCTGAGTAATTGATTCTGAGTTCTGACTTCAAAGTTCTCCATTGCGTTCTGAATTCTGAGTTCTGATGTCACAATTCTGAGTTACAGTTCTGATTTCTGCGTTTTGAGTTCTGAATTGTGTGTTCTGAATTCTGAGTTCCGAATTCTAAGGTGTGAATTCTGAGTTCTGAATCATGAGTACTCCACACTGTGTTCTGAGTTCTGAGAACTGAGTTCTGAATTCTGAGTTCTGTGTTCTGAATTCCGTATTCTGAGCTCCAAATTCTGATTTCCAAGTTTTGAATTCTGACTTAGGATTCTGAGTTCCGAATTCTAAGGTGTGAATTCTGAGTTCTGAGTTCTGATTTCTGAGTGCTGAGAACTGAGTTCTTTGTTCTGAATTCTAAGTTATGAAGTCCGTAGTCTGAGTTCCAAATACTCATTTCCCAGTTCTGATATTCGAGTTTGAATTCTGAGTTCAGAATTCTAAGGTGAGAATTCTGGGTTATGGATTCTGGGTTCTGAATACTGAGTTGTGATTTCTGAGTTCTGAATTCCAAGTTCTGAGTCATCATTTCTGAATTCTGAGTTCTGAGTTATGAATTCTCAACTCTTAGTTCTGAGATCTGAGTTCGGAGTTCTAAACTGAAGCCTGTATTCTGAATTCAGAGTTGTGGATTCTGAGATCAGCATTCAGAGTTGTGAGTTCTGAGTTCTGAATTTTGAGTTCTGAGTTCCGAATTCTGTGTCCTGGGCTCTGAATTCGGATTTCTGAATTCTGATTTGTGAATTTTGAGAACTGAGTCTCATTTATGAATTCCTAGTCAGGAATTCTGTGTGGTGAATTGTGACTTCTGAGTTCTGAAATTTTAACTCTGACTTCTTTGTCTGAGTTAGGAGTCCGAATATCTGAGTTCTATATTCTGAAGTCTAACTATCGAGTTCTGAGTTCTGAGTTTTGAGTTCTGACTTCTGAGTTCTGACATCTGAGTCTTGTGTTCTGAGTTATGAATTTCAGTTGTGAAATGAGAATTCTGAGTTCAGGGTTGTAAACTCTGAGTTCTGGTTCCTGAGGTCTGCATTCTGAGTTCTGCGTGCTGAATTCTGATTACTGATCACTGTACTGTGTGTTCTGATTTCTAAGTTGTCAATTCTGTGTGCTGAACTGCGAGATCTGAATACTGAGTTGTCCTGCTGAGTTCTGAACTCTGAGTTCTGAATTCTGAGTTCTGAGTTCTGAGATATGAATCCTAATTTCTGAATTCTGAGTTCGGAGTTCTGAGTTCTGAGGAATGAATTCTCAATCCAAAGTGCTACACTCTGAGATCTGAGTTTGAATTCTGAGTTGTTAGTTCTATTTTCTGAGTTTTGAATTCTGAGATTTGAGATTTTGTTGTGCTTATGTTTTTTTTTTTTTAATTATTTATTATTTAACTTCCTTAATTACATTGTATTATGTGACACAGTTACCTAGATACTTGGGTTCTCCCACCCCTCCGCAAACCCTCCCACCATGGTGGATTCCTCCACCTTGTTGCATAACCACAGCTCATGTTCAGTTGAGATTCCCCCATTGCAAGCGTATACCAAACATAGAGTCCAGCATCTTATTGTCCAGTCAAGTTCAATGGCTTCTTAGGTATACCCTCTCTGGTCTGAAGACAGAGCTAGCAGAGTATCATCCCAGTCAATTGAAAGCTCCAACATACCATCAGCAAAAATTTACATCATTATGGAATTAATTGACATAGTAATGAGTAACCAATATGTTAAAAGTAAATGCGAGTTCCCAGCCACCTTCTGTGACCACCTCACCTACACTTCAATTTTAGTTTATACACAACATATAACATTCAAAACATAACATGTTATACATAACATCATATCATCTTAAATTAAGGCAAACATGTGGTATTTAACCTTTTGTGATTGGCTCATTTCCCTTAGCATTATGGTTTCCAGTTTGGCGCATTTGGCCACAAAGAACTGCATTTTGTTTTTTTTAATAGCTGAGTAGTATTCCATGGAGTAGATGAACCATAGCTTTCTTATCCAATCCTCTGTTGATGGGCATTTTGGTTGCTTCCATGTTTTTGCAATTACTGATTGTGCTGCTATGAGCATAGGAGTGCATGTTGGTTTCTCATAAAACAAATGTTCTGGATATATTCCTAGGAGTGCTATTGCTGGATCATATGGTATGTTGAATTTGAGTTGTTTGAATATTCTCCATACTGATTTCCATAGAGGCTGTACCAGCCTGCAGCCCCACCAGCAGTGGAGTAGGGTTCCCTTTTCCCCGCAACCTCGCCAACAAGTGTTGTTGGTGCTTTTATTCATGTGGGCCAGTCTTACTGGCCTTAGGCGGTACCTCATTGATGTTTTAATTTGGATTTCCCTTATTGCCAGGGAACATGAGCATTTTTTCATGTTTATTTGCCATTTGGGTGTGTTCCTTTGTGAAGTGTTTGCCCATTTCCCGTGCCCATTTCTTGAGTGGCTTGTTTATTTTGACATTTTGGTTGTTTGGTAGCTCTTTGTATATTCTGGAGATCAGCCCTCTATCACCTATGTCGTGTGCGAAGATCTTCTCCCATTCTGTTATGTTTTATGAGTGCCGAGTTCTGAATTTTGAGGTCTGAATCTTGAGTACTGTATTCTGAGTTCTGAGTTCAGAATTCTGAGTTACAAATTCTGAGTTCGCAGTTTCTAGTTCTGACTACTGAGTCCGGAATTTTGTGTTCTGAGTTCTGATAACTGAGTTCTGATCACTGAGTTCTGATAAGTGAGTTATGAATTCTTAGCTGTGACATCTGAGTTCTGAGTTCTCATTTCTCAGTTCTGAATACTGAGTTATGAATTCTCAACTCTTAGCTCTTAGCTCTGAGTTCGGAGTTCTAAATTCTACAGTCTGTATTCTGATTTCAGAGTTGTGAATTCTGTGACCAGAATTCAGAGTTGAGATTTCTGAGTTCTGAATTCTGAGTACTGAATTTTAAGTTCTGAGTTCCGGTTCTGAATTCGGACTTCTGAATTCTGAATTTTGAATTCTGAGATCTGTATCTCAGTTCTGATTTCTGAGTCGTGGATTCTGAGTTACATACCCTGAGTAATTGATTCTGAGTTCTGACTTCAAAGTTCTCCATTGCGTTCTGAATTCTGAGTTCTGATGTCACAATTCTGAGTTACAGTTCTGATTTCTGCGTTTTGAGTTCTGAATTGTGTGTTCTGAATTCTGAGTTCCGAATTCTAAGGTGTGAATTCTGAGTTCTGAATCATGAGTACTCCACACTGTGTTCTGAGTTCTGAGAACTGAGTTCTGAATTCTGAGTTCTGTGTTCTGAATTCCGTATTCTGAGCTCCAAATTCTGATTTCCAAGTTTTGAATTCTGACTTAGGATTCTGAGTTCCGAATTCTAAGGTGTGAATTCTGAGTTCTGAGTTCTGATTTCTGAGTGCTGAGAACTGAGTTCTTTGTTCTGAATTCTAAGTTATGAAGTCCGTAGTCTGAGTTCCAAATACTCATTTCCCAGTTCTGATATTCGAGTTTGAATTCTGAGTTCAGAATTCTAAGGTGAGAATTCTGGGTTATGGATTCTGGGTTCTGAATACTGAGTTGTGATTTCTGAGTTCTGAATTCCAAGTTCTGAGTCAGCATTTCTGAATTCTGAGTTCTGAGTTATGAATTCTCAACTCTTAGTTCTGAGATCTGAGTTCGGAGTTCTAAACTGAAGCCTGTATTCTGAATTCAGAGTTGTGGATTCTGAGATCAGCATTCAGAGTTGTGAGTTCTGAGTTCTGAATTTTGAGTTCTGAGTTCCGAATTCTGTGTCCTGGGCTCTGAATTCGGATTTCTGAATTCTGATTTGTGAATTTTGAGAACTGAGTCTCATTTATGAATTCCTAGTCAGGAATTCTGTGTGGTGAATTGTGACTTCTCAGTTCTGAAATTTTAACTCTGACTTCTTTGTCTGAGTTAGGAGTCCGAATATCTGAGTTCTATATTCTGAAGTCTAACTATCGAGTTCTGAGTTCTGAGTTTTGAGTTCTGACTTCTGAGTTCTGACATCTGAGTCTTGTGTTCTGAGTTATGAATTTCAGTTGTGAAATGAGAATTCTGAGTTCAGGGTTGTAAACTCTGAGTTCTGGTTCCTGAGGTCTGCATTCTGAGTTCTGCGTGCTGAATTCTGATTACTGATCACTGTACTGTGTGTTCTGATTTCTAAGTTGTCAATTCTGTGTGCTGAACTGCGAGATCTGAATACTGAGTTGTCCTGCTGAGTTCTGAACTCTGAGTTCTGAATTCTGAGTTCTGAGTTCTGAGATATGAATCCTAATTTCTGAATTCTGAGTTCGGAGTTCTGAGTTCTGAGGAATGAATTCTCAATCCAAAGTGCTACACTCTGAGATCTGAGTTTGAATTCTGAGTTGTTAGTTCTATTTTCTGAGTTTTGAATTCTGAGATTTGAGATTTTGTTGTGCTTATGTTTTTTTTTTAATTATTTATTATTTAACTTCCTTAATTACATTGTATTATGTGACACAGTTACCTAGATACTTGGGTTCTCCCACCCCTCCGCAAACCCTCCCACCATGGTGGATTCCTCCACCTTGTTGCATAACCACAGCTCATGTTCAGTTGAGATTCCCCCATTGCAAGCGTATACCAAACATAGAGTCCAGCATCTTATTGTCCAGTCAAGTTCAATGGCTTCTTAGGTATACCCTCTCTGGTCTGAAGACAGAGCTAGCAGAGTATCATCCCAGTCAATTGAAAGCTCCAACATACCATCAGCAAAAATTTACATCATTATGGAATTAATTGACATAGTAATGAGTAACCAATATGTTAAAAGTAAATGCGAGTTCCCAGCCACCTTCTGTGACCACCTCACCTACACTTCAATTTTAGTTTATACACAACATATAACATTCAAAACATAACATGTTATACATAACATCATATCATCTTAAATTAAGGCAAACATGTGGTATTTAACCTTTTGTGATTGGCTCATTTCCCTTAGCATTATGGTTTCCAGTTTGGCGCATTTGGCCACAAAGAACTGCATTTTGTTTTTTTTAATAGCTGAGTAGTATTCCATGGAGTAGATGAACCATAGCTTTCTTATCCAATCCTCTGTTGATGGGCATTTTGGTTGCTTCCATGTTTTTGCAATTACTGATTGTGCTGCTATGAGCATAGGAGTGCATGTTGGTTTCTCATAAAACAAATGTTCTGGATATATTCCTAGGAGTGCTATTGCTGGATCATATGGTATGTTGAATTTGAGTTGTTTGAATATTCTCCATACTGATTTCCATAGAGGCTGTACCAGCCTGCAGCCCCACCAGCAGTGGAGTAGGGTTCCCTTTTCCCCGCAACCTCGCCAACAAGTGTTGTTGGTGCTTTTATTCATGTGGGCCAGTCTTACTGGCCTTAGGCGGTACCTCATTGATGTTTTAATTTGGATTTCCCTTATTGCCAGGGAACATGAGCATTTTTTCATGTTTATTTGCCATTTGGGTGTGTTCCTTTGTGAAGTGTTTGCCCATTTCCCGTGCCCATTTCTTGAGTGGCTTGTTTATTTTGACATTTTGGTTGTTTGGTAGCTCTTTGTATATTCTGGAGATCAGCCCTCTATCACCTATGTCGTGTGCGAAGATCTTCTCCCATTCTGTTATGTTTTATGAGTGCCGAGTTCTGAATTTTGAGGTCTGAATCTTGAGTACTGTATTCTGAGTTCTGAGTTCAGAATTCTGAGTTACAAATTCTGAGTTCGCAGTTTCTAGTTCTGACTACTGAGTCCGGAATTTTGTGTTCTGAGTTCTGATAACTGAGTTCTGATCACTGAGTTCTGATAAGTGAGTTATGAATTCTTAGCTGTGACATCTGAGTTCTGAGTTCTCATTTCTCAGTTCTGAATACTGAGTTATGAATTCTCAACTCTTAGCTCTTAGCTCTGAGTTCGGAGTTCTAAATTCTACAGTCTGTATTCTGATTTCAGAGTTGTGAATTCTGTGACCAGAATTCAGAGTTGAGATTTCTGAGTTCTGAATTCTGAGTACTGAATTTTAAGTTCTGAGTTCCGGTTCTGAATTCGGACTTCTGAATTCTGAATTTTGAATTCTGAGATCTGTATCTCAGTTCTGATTTCTGAGTCGTGGATTCTGAGTTACATACCCTGAGTAATTGATTCTGAGTTCTGACTTCAAAGTTCTCCATTGCGTTCTGAATTCTGAGTTCTGATGTCACAATTCTGAGTTACAGTTCTGATTTCTGCGTTTTGAGTTCTGAATTGTGTGTTCTGAATTCTGAGTTCCGAATTCTAAGGTGTGAATTCTGAGTTCTGAATCATGAGTACTCCACACTGTGTTCTGAGTTCTGAGAACTGAGTTCTGAATTCTGAGTTCTGTGTTCTGAATTCCGTATTCTGAGCTCCAAATTCTGATTTCCAAGTTTTGAATTCTGACTTAGGATTCTGAGTTCCGAATTCTAAGGTGTGAATTCTGAGTTCTGAGTTCTGATTTCTGAGTGCTGAGAACTGAGTTCTTTGTTCTGAATTCTAAGTTATGAAGTCCGTAGTCTGAGTTCCAAATACTCATTTCCCAGTTCTGATATTCGAGTTTGAATTCTGAGTTCAGAATTCTAAGGTGAGAATTCTGGGTTATGGATTCTGGGTTCTGAATACTGAGTTGTGATTTCTGAGTTCTGAATTCCAAGTTCTGAGTCAGCATTTCTGAATTCTGAGTTCTGAGTTATGAATTCTCAACTCTTAGTTCTGAGATCTGAGTTCGGAGTTCTAAACTGAAGCCTGTATTCTGAATTCAGAGTTGTGGATTCTGAGATCAGCATTCAGAGTTGTGAGTTCTGAGTTCTGAATTTTGAGTTCTGAGTTCCGAATTCTGTGTCCTGGGCTCTGAATTCGGATTTCTGAATTCTGATTTGTGAATTTTGAGAACTGAGTCTCATTTATGAATTCCTAGTCAGGAATTCTGTGTGGTGAATTGTGACTTCTCAGTTCTGAAATTTTAACTCTGACTTCTTTGTCTGAGTTAGGAGTCCGAATATCTGAGTTCTATATTCTGAAGTCTAACTATCGAGTTCTGAGTTCTGAGTTTTGAGTTCTGACTTCTGAGTTCTGACATCTGAGTCTTGTGTTCTGAGTTATGAATTTCAGTTGTGAAATGAGAATTCTGAGTTCAGGGTTGTAAACTCTGAGTTCTGGTTCCTGAGGTCTGCATTCTGAGTTCTGCGTGCTGAATTCTGATTACTGATCACTGTACTGTGTGTTCTGATTTCTAAGTTGTCAATTCTGTGTGCTGAACTGCGAGATCTGAATACTGAGTTGTCCTGCTGAGTTCTGAACTCTGAGTTCTGAATTCTGAGTTCTGAGTTCTGAGATATGAATCCTAATTTCTGAATTCTGAGTTCGGAGTTCTGAGTTCTGAGGAATGAATTCTCAATCCAAAGTGCTACACTCTGAGATCTGAGTTTGAATTCTGAGTTGTTAGTTCTATTTTCTGAGTTTTGAATTCTGAGATTTGAGATTTTGTTGTGCTTATGTTTTTTTTTTTAATTATTTATTATTTAACTTCCTTAATTACATTGTATTATGTGACACAGTTACCTAGATACTTGGGTTCTCCCACCCCTCCGCAAACCCTCCCACCATGGTGGATTCCTCCACCTTGTTGCATAACCACAGCTCATGTTCAGTTGAGATTCCCCCATTGCAAGCGTATACCAAACATAGAGTCCAGCATCTTATTGTCCAGTCAAGTTCAATGGCTTCTTAGGTATACCCTCTCTGGTCTGAAGACAGAGCTAGCAGAGTATCATCCCAGTCAATTGAAAGCTCCAACATACCATCAGCAAAAATTTACATCATTATGGAATTAATTGACATAGTAATGAGTAACCAATATGTTAAAAGTAAATGCGAGTTCCCAGCCACCTTCTGTGACCACCTCACCTACACTTCAATTTTAGTTTATACACAACATATAACATTCAAAACATAACATGTTATACATAACATCATATCATCTTAAATTAAGGCAAACATGTGGTATTTAACCTTTTGTGATTGGCTCATTTCCCTTAGCATTATGGTTTCCAGTTTGGCGCATTTGGCCACAAAGAACTGCATTTTGTTTTTTTTAATAGCTGAGTAGTATTCCATGGAGTAGATGAACCATAGCTTTCTTATCCAATCCTCTGTTGATGGGCATTTTGGTTGCTTCCATGTTTTTGCAATTACTGATTGTGCTGCTATGAGCATAGGAGTGCATGTTGGTTTCTCATAAAACAAATGTTCTGGATATATTCCTAGGAGTGCTATTGCTGGATCATATGGTATGTTGAATTTGAGTTGTTTGAATATTCTCCATACTGATTTCCATAGAGGCTGTACCAGCCTGCAGCCCCACCAGCAGTGGAGTAGGGTTCCCTTTTCCCCGCAACCTCGCCAACAAGTGTTGTTGGTGCTTTTATTCATGTGGGCCAGTCTTACTGGCCTTAGGCGGTACCTCATTGATGTTTTAATTTGGATTTCCCTTATTGCCAGGGAACATGAGCATTTTTTCATGTTTATTTGCCATTTGGGTGTGTTCCTTTGTGAAGTGTTTGCCCATTTCCCGTGCCCATTTCTTGAGTGGCTTGTTTATTTTGACATTTTGGTTGTTTGGTAGCTCTTTGTATATTCTGGAGATCAGCCCTCTATCACCTATGTCGTGTGCGAAGATCTTCTCCCATTCTGTTATGTTTTATGAGTGCCGAGTTCTGAATTTTGAGGTCTGAATCTTGAGTACTGTATTCTGAGTTCTGAGTTCAGAATTCTGAGTTACAAATTCTGAGTTCGCAGTTTCTAGTTCTGACTACTGAGTCCGGAATTTTGTGTTCTGAGTTCTGATAACTGAGTTCTGATCACTGAGTTCTGATAAGTGAGTTCTGAATTCTTAGCTGTGACATCTGAGTTCTGAGTTCTCATTTCTCAGTTCTGAATACTGAGTTATGAATTCTCAACTCTTAGCTCTTAGCTCTGAGTTCGGAGTTCTAAATTCTACAGTCTGTATTCTGATTTCAGAGTTGTGAATTCTGTGACCAGAATTCAGAGTTGAGATTTCTGAGTTCTGAATTCTGAGTACTGAATTTTAAGTTCTGAGTTCCGGTTCTGAATTCGGACTTCTGAATTCTGAATTTTGAATTCTGAGATCTGTATCTCAGTTCTGATTTCTGAGTCGTGGATTCTGAGTTACATACCCTGAGTAATTGATTCTGAGTTCTGACTTCAAAGTTCTCCATTGCGTTCTGAATTCTGAGTTCTGATGTCACAATTCTGAGTTACAGTTCTGATTTCTGCGTTTTGAGTTCTGAATTGTGTGTTCTGAATTCTGAGTTCCGAATTCTAAGGTGTGAATTCTGAGTTCTGAATCATGAGTACTCCACACTGTGTTCTGAGTTCTGAGAACTGAGTTCTGAATTCTGAGTTCTGTGTTCTGAATTCCGTATTCTGAGCTCCAAATTCTGATTTCCAAGTTTTGAATTCTGACTTAGGATTCTGAGTTCCGAATTCTAAGGTGTGAATTCTGAGTTCTGAGTTCTGATTTCTGAGTGCTGAGAACTGAGTTCTTTGTTCTGAATTCTAAGTTATGAAGTCCGTAGTCTGAGTTCCAAATACTCATTTCCCAGTTCTGATATTCGAGTTTGAATTCTGAGTTCAGAATTCTAAGGTGAGAATTCTGGGTTATGGATTCTGGGTTCTGAATACTGAGTTGTGATTTCTGAGTTCTGAATTCCAAGTTCTGAGTCAGCATTTCTGAATTCTGAGTTCTGAGTTATGAATTCTCAACTCTTAGTTCTGAGATCTGAGTTCGGAGTTCTAAACTGAAGCCTGTATTCTGAATTCAGAGTTGTGGATTCTGAGATCAGCATTCAGAGTTGTGAGTTCTGAGTTCTGAATTTTGAGTTCTGAGTTCCGAATTCTGTGTCCTGGGCTCTGAATTCGGATTTCTGAATTCTGATTTGTGAATTTTGAGAACTGAGTCTCATTTATGAATTCCTAGTCAGGAATTCTGTGTGGTGAATTGTGACTTCTCAGTTCTGAAATTTTAACTCTGACTTCTTTGTCTGAGTTAGGAGTCCGAATATCTGAGTTCTATATTCTGAAGTCTAACTATCGAGTTCTGAGTTCTGAGTTTTGAGTTCTGACTTCTGAGTTCTGACATCTGAGTCTTGTGTTCTGAGTTATGAATTTCAGTTGTGAAATGAGAATTCTGAGTTCAGGGTTGTAAACTCTGAGTTCTGGTTCCTGAGGTCTGCATTCTGAGTTCTGCGTGCTGAATTCTGATTACTGATCACTGTACTGTGTGTTCTGATTTCTAAGTTGTCAATTCTGTGTGCTGAACTGCGAGATCTGAATACTGAGTTGTCCTGCTGAGTTCTGAACTCTGAGTTCTGAATTCTGAGTTCTGAGTTCTGAGATATGAATCCTAATTTCTGAATTCTGAGTTCGGAGTTCTGAGTTCTGAGGAATGAATTCTCAATCCAAAGTGCTACACTCTGAGATCTGAGTTTGAATTCTGAGTTGTTAGTTCTATTTTCTGAGTTTTGAATTCTGAGATTTGAGATTTTGTTGTGCTTATGTTTTTTTTTTTAATTATTTATTATTTAACTTCCTTAATTACATTGTATTATGTGACACAGTTACCTAGATACTTGGGTTCTCCCACCCCTCCGCAAACCCTCCCACCATGGTGGATTCCTCCACCTTGTTGCATAACCACAGCTCATGTTCAGTTGAGATTCCCCCATTGCAAGCGTATACCAAACATAGAGTCCAGCATCTTATTGTCCAGTCAAGTTCAATGGCTTCTTAGGTATACCCTCTCTGGTCTGAAGACAGAGCTAGCAGAGTATCATCCCAGTCAATTGAAAGCTCCAACATACCATCAGCAAAAATTTACATCATTATGGAATTAATTGACATAGTAATGAGTAACCAATATGTTAAAAGTAAATGCGAGTTCCCAGCCACCTTCTGTGACCACCTCACCTACACTTCAATTTTAGTTTATACACAACATATAACATTCAAAACATAACATGTTATACATAACATCATATCATCTTAAATTAAGGCAAACATGTGGTATTTAACCTTTTGTGATTGGCTCATTTCCCTTAGCATTATGGTTTCCAGTTTGGCGCATTTGGCCACAAAGAACTGCATTTTGTTTTTTTTTAATAGCTGAGTAGTATTCCATGGAGTAGATGAACCATAGCTTTCTTATCCAGTCCTCTGTTGATGGGCATTTTGGTTGCTTCCATGTTTTTGCAATTACTGATTGTGCTGCTATGAGCATAGGAGTGCATGTTGGTTTCTCATAAAACAAATGTTCTGGATATATTCCTAGGAGTGCTATTGCTGGATCATATGGTATGTTGAATTTGAGTTGTTTGAATATTCTCCATACTGATTTCCATAGAGGCTGTACCAGCCTGCAGCCCCACCAGCAGTGGAGTAGGGTTCCCTTTTCCCCGCAACCTCGCCAACAAGTGTTGTTGGTGCTTTTATTCATGTGGGCCAGTCTTACTGGCCTTAGGCGGTACCTCATTGATGTTTTAATTTGGATTTCCCTTATTGCCAGGGAACATGAGCATTTTTTCATGTTTATTTGCCATTTGGGTGTGTTCCTTTGTGAAGTGTTTGCCCATTTCCCGTGCCCATTTCTTGAGTGGCTTGTTTATTTTGACATTTTGGTTGTTTGGTAGCTCTTTGTATATTCTGGAGATCAGCCCTCTATCACCTATGTCGTGTGCGAAGATCTTCTCCCATTCTGTTATGTTTTATGAGTGCCGAGTTCTGAATTTTGAGGTCTGAATCTTGAGTACTGTATTCTGAGTTCTGAGTTCAGAATTCTGAGTTACAAATTCTGAGTTCGCAGTTTCTAGTTCTGACTACTGAGTCCGGAATTTTGTGTTCTGAGTTCTGATAACTGAGTTCTGATCACTGAGTTCTGATAAGTGAGTTATGAATTCTTAGCTGTGACATCTGAGTTCTGAGTTCTCATTTCTCAGTTCTGAATACTGAGTTATGAATTCTCAACTCTTAGCTCTTAGCTCTGAGTTCGGAGTTCTAAATTCTACAGTCTGTATTCTGATTTCAGAGTTGTGAATTCTGTGACCAGAATTCAGAGTTGAGATTTCTGAGTTCTGAATTCTGAGTACTGAATTTTAAGTTCTGAGTTCCGGTTCTGAATTCGGACTTCTGAATTCTGAATTTTGAATTCTGAGATCTGTATCTCAGTTCTGATTTCTGAGTCGTGGATTCTGAGTTACATACCCTGAGTAATTGATTCTGAGTTCTGACTTCAAAGTTCTCCATTGCGTTCTGAATTCTGAGTTCTGATGTCACAATTCTGAGTTACAGTTCTGATTTCTGCGTTTTGAGTTCTGAATTGTGTGTTCTGAATTCTGAGTTCCGAATTCTAAGGTGTGAATTCTGAGTTCTGAATCATGAGTACTCCACACTGTGTTCTGAGTTCTGAGAACTGAGTTCTGAATTCTGAGTTCTGTGTTCTGAATTCCGTATTCTGAGCTCCAAATTCTGATTTCCAAGTTTTGAATTCTGACTTAGGATTCTGAGTTCCGGATTCTAAGGTGTGAATTCTGAGTTCTGAGTTCTGATTTCTGAGTGCTGAGAACTGAGTTCTTTGTTCTGAATTCTAAGTTATGAAGTCCGTAGTCTGAGTTCCAAATACTCATTTCCCAGTTCTGATATTCGAGTTTGAATTCTGAGTTCAGAATTCTAAGGTGAGAATTCTGGGTTATGGATTCTGGGTTCTGAATACTGAGTTGTGATTTCTGAGTTCTGAATTCCAAGTTCTGAGTCAGCATTTCTGAATTCTGAGTTCTGAGTTATGAATTCTCAACTCTTAGTTCTGAGATCTGAGTTCGGAGTTCTAAACTGAAGCCTGTATTCTGAATTCAGAGTTGTGGATTCTGAGATCAGCATTCAGAGTTGTGAGTTCTGAGTTCTGAATTTTGAGTTCTGAGTTCCGAATTCTGTGTCCTGGGCTCTGAATTCGGATTTCTGAATTCTGATTTGTGAATTTTGAGAACTGAGTCTCATTTATGAATTCCTAGTCAGGAATTCTGTGTGGTGAATTGTGACTTCTCAGTTCTGAAATTTTAACTCTGACTTCTTTGTCTGAGTTAGGAGTCCGAATATCTGAGTTCTATATTCTGAAGTCTATCGAGTTCTGAGTTCTGAGTTTTGAGTTCTGACTTCTGAGTTCTGACATCTGAGTCTTGTGTTCTGAGTTATGAATTTCAGTTGTGAAATGAGAATTCTGAGTTCAGGGTTGTAAACTCTGAGTTCTGGTTCCTGAGGTCTGCATTCTGAGTTCTGCGTGCTGAATTCTGATTACTGATCACTGTACTGTGTGTTCTGATTTCTAAGTTGTCAATTCTGTGTGCTGAACTGCGAGATCTGAATACTGAGTTGTCCTGCTGAGTTCTGAACTCTGAGTTCTGAATTCTGAGTTCTGAGTTCTGAGATATGAATCCTAATTTCTGAATTCTGAGTTCGGAGTTCTGAGTTCTGAGGAATGAATTCTCAATCCAAAGTGCTACACTCTGAGATCTGAGTTTGAATTCTGAGTTGTTAGTTCTATTTTCTGAGTTTTGAATTCTGAGATTTGAGATTTTGTTGTGCTTATGTTTTTTTTTTTTAATTATTTATTATTTAACTTCCTTAATTACATTGTATTATGTGACACAGTTACCTAGATACTTGGGTTCTCCCACCCCTCCGCAAACCCTCCCACCATGGTGGATTCCTCCACCTTGTTGCATAACCACAGCTCATGTTCAGTTGAGATTCCCCCATTGCAAGCGTATACCAAACATAGAGTCCAGCATCTTATTGTCCAGTCAAGTTCAATGGCTTCTTAGGTATACCCTCTCTGGTCTGAAGACAGAGCTAGCAGAGTATCATCCCAGTCAATTGAAAGCTCCAACATACCATCAGCAAAAATTTACATCATTATGGAATTAATTGACATAGTAATGAGTAACCAATATGTTAAAAGTAAATGCGAGTTCCCAGCCACCTTCTGTGACCACCTCACCTACACTTCAATTTTAGTTTATACACAACATATAACATTCAAAACATAACATGTTATACATAACATCATATCATCTTAAATTAAGGCAAACATGTGGTATTTAACCTTTTGTGATTGGCTCATTTCCCTTAGCATTATGGTTTCCAGTTTGGCGCATTTGGCCACAAAGAACTGCATTTTGTTTTTTTTAATAGCTGAGTAGTATTCCATGGAGTAGATGAACCATAGCTTTCTTATCCAATCCTCTGTTGATGGGCATTTTGGTTGCTTCCATGTTTTTGCAATTACTGATTGTGCTGCTATGAGCATAGGAGTGCATGTTGGTTTCTCATAAAACAAATGTTCTGGATATATTCCTAGGAGTGCTATTGCTGGATCATATGGTATGTTGAATTTGAGTTGTTTGAATATTCTCCATACTGATTTCCATAGAGGCTGTACCAGCCTGCAGCCCCACCAGCAGTGGAGTAGGGTTCCCTTTTCCCCACAACCTCGCCAACAAGTGTTGTTGGTGCTTTTATTCATGTGGGCCAGTCTTACTGGCCTTAGGCGGTACCTCATTGATGTTTTAATTTGGATTTCCCTTATTGCCAGGGAACATGAACATTTTTTCATGTTTATTTGCCATTTGGGTGTGTTCCTTTGTGAAGTGTTTGCCCATTTCCCGTGCCCATTTCTTGAGTGGCTTGTTTATTTTGACATTTTGGTTGTTTGGTAGCTCTTTGTATATTCTGGAGATCAGCCCTCTATCACCTATGTCGTGTGCGAAGATCTTCTCCCATTCTGTTATGTTTTATGAGTGCCGAGTTCTGAATTTTGAGGTCTGAATCTTGAGTACTGTATTCTGAGTTCTGAGTTCAGAATTCTGAGTTACAAATTCTGAGTTCGCAGTTTCTACTTCTGACTACTGAGTCCGGAATTTTGTGTTCTGAGTTCTGATAACTGAGTTCTGATCACTGAGTTCTGATAAGTGAGTTATGAATTCTTAGCTGTGACATCTGAGTTCTGAGTTCTCATTTCTCAGTTCTGAATACTGAGTTATGAATTCTCAACTCTTAGCTCTTGGCTCTGAGTTCGGAGTTCTAAATTCTACAGTCTGTATTCTGATTTCAGAGTTGTGAATTCTGTGACCAGAATTCAGAGTTGAGATTTCTGAGTTCTGAATTCTGAGTACTGAATTTTAAGTTCTGAGTTCCGGTTCTGAATTCGGACTTCTGAATTCTGAATTTTGAATTCTGAGATCTGTATCTCAGTTCTGATTTCTGAGTCGTGGATTCTGAGTTACATACCCTGAGTAATTGATTCTGAGTTCTGACTTCAAAGTTCTCCATTGCGTTCTGAATTCTGAGTTCTGATGTCACAATTCTGAGTTACAGTTCTGATTTCTGCGTTTTGAGTTCTGAATTGTGTGTTCTGAATTCTGAGTTCCGAATTCTAAGGTGTGAATTCTGAGTTCTGAATCATGAGTACTCCACACTGTGTTCTGAGTTCTGAGAACTGAGTTCTGAATTCTGAGTTCTGTGTTCTGAATTCCGTATTCTGAGCTCCAAATTCTGATTTCCAAGTTTTGAATTCTGACTTAGGATTCTGAGTTCCGGATTCTAAGGTGTGAATTCTGAGTTCTGAGTTCTGATTTCTGAGTGCTGAGAACTGAGTTCTTTGTTCTGAATTCTAAGTTATGAAGTCCGTAGTCTGAGTTCCAAATACTCATTTCCCAGTTCTGATATTCGAGTTTGAATTCTGAGTTCAGAATTCTAAGGTGAGAATTCTGGGTTATGGATTCTGGGTTCTGAATACTGAGTTGTGATTTCTGAGTTCTGAATTCCAAGTTCTGAGTCAGCATTTCTGAATTCTGAGTTCTGAGTTATGAATTCTCAACTCTTAGTTCTGAGATCTGAGTTCGGAGTTCTAAACTGAAGCCTGTATTCTGAATTCAGAGTTGTGGATTCTGAGATCAGCATTCAGAGTTGTGAGTTCTGAGTTCTGAATTTTGAGTTCTGAGTTCCGAATTCTGTGTCCTGGGCTCTGAATTCGGATTTCTGAATTCTGATTTGTGAATTTTGAGAACTGAGTCTCATTTATGAATTCCTAGTCAGGAATTCTGTGTGGTGAATTGTGACTTCTCAGTTCTGAAATTTTAACTCTGACTTCTTTGTCTGAGTTAGGAGTCCGAATATCTGAGTTCTATATTCTGAAGTCTAACTATCGAGTTCTGAGTTCTGAGTTTTGAGTTCTGACTTCTGAGTTCTGACATCTGAGTCTTGTGTTCTGAGTTATGAATTTCAGTTGTGAAATGAGAATTCTGAGTTCAGGGTTGTAAACTCTGAGTTCTGGTTCCTGAGGTCTGCATTCTGAGTTCTGCTTGCTGAATTCTGATTACTGATCACTGTACTGTGTGTTCTGATTTCTAAGTTGTCAATTCTGTGTGCTGAACTGCGAGATCTGAATACTGAGTTGTCCTGCTGAGTTCTGAACTCTGAGTTCTGAATTCTGAGTTCTGAGTTCTGAGATATGAATCCTAATTTCTGAATTCTGAGTTCGGAGTTCTGAGTTCTGAGGAATGAATTCTCAATCCAAAGTGCTACACTCTGAGATCTGAGTTTGAATTCTGAGTTGTTAGTTCTATTTTCTGAGTTTTGAATTCTGAGATTTGAGATTTTGTTGTGCTTATGTTTTTTTTTTAATTATTTATTATTTAACTTCCTTAATTACATTGTATTATGTGACACAGTTACCTAGATACTTGGGTTCTCCCACCCCTCCGCAAACCCTCCCACCATGGTGGATTCCTCCACCTTGTTGCATAACCACAGCTCATGTTCAGTTGAGATTCCCCCATTGCAAGCGTATACCAAACATAGAGTCCAGCATCTTATTGTCCAGTCAAGTTCAATGGCTTCTTAGGTATACCCTCTCTGGTCTGAAGACAGAGCTAGCAGAGTATCATCCCAGTCAATTGAAAGCTCCAACATACCATCAGCAAAAATTTACATCATTATGGAATTAATTGACATAGTAATGAGTAACCAATATGTTAAAAGTAAATGCGAGTTCCCAGCCACCTTCTGTGACCACCTCACCTACACTTCAATTTTAGTTTATACACAACATATAACATTCAAAACATAACATGTTATACATAACATCATATCATCTTAAATTAAGGCAAACATGTGGTATTTAACCTTTTGTGATTGGCTCATTTCCCTTAGCATTATGGTTTCCAGTTTGGCGCATTTGGCCACAAAGAACTGCATTTTGTTTTTTTTAATAGCTGAGTAGTATTCCATGGAGTAGATGATCCATAGCTTTCTTATCCAATCCTCTGTTGATGGGCATTTTGGTTGCTTCCATGTTTTTGCAATTACTGATTGTGCTGCTATGAGCATAGGAGTGCATGTTGGTTTCTCATGAAACAAATGTTCTGGATATATTCCTAGGAGTGCTATTGCTGGATCATATGGTATGTTGAATTTGAGTTGTTTGAATATTCTCCATACTGATTTCCATAGAGGCTGTACCAGCCTGCAGCCCCACCAGCAGTGGAGTAGGGTTCCCTTTTCCCCGCAACCTCGCCAACAAGTGTTGTTGGTGCTTTTATTCATGTGGGCCAGTCTTACTGGCCTTAGGCGGTACCTCATTGATGTTTTAATTTGGATTTCCCTTATTGCCAGGGAACATGAGCATTTTTTCATGTTTATTTGCCATTTGGGTGTGTTCCTTTGTGAAGTGTTTGCCCATTTCCCGTGCCCATTTCTTGAGTGGCTTGTTTATTTTGACATTTTGGTTGTTTGGTAGCTCTTTGTATATTCTGGAGATCAGCCCTCTATCACCTATGTCGTGTGCGAAGATCTTCTCCCATTCTGTTATGTTTTATGAGTGCCGAGTTCTGAATTTTGAGGTCTGAATCTTGAGTACTGTATTCTGAGTTCTGAGTTCAGAATTCTGAGTTACAAATTCTGAGTTCGCAGCTTCTAGTTCTGACTACTGAGTCCGGAATTTTGTGTTCTGAGTTCTGATAACTGAGTTCTGATCACTGAGTTCTGAATTCTTAGCTGTGACATCTGAGTTCTGAGTTCTCATTTCTCAGTTCTGAATACTGAGTTATGAATTCTCAACTCTTAGCTCTTAGCTCTGAGTTCGGAGTTCTAAATTCTACAGTCTGTATTCTGATTTCAGAGTTGTGAATTCTGTGACCAGAATTCAGAGTTGAGATTTCTGAGTTCTGAATTCTGAGTACTGAATTTTAAGTTCTGAGTTCCGGTTCTGAATTCGGACTTCTGAATTCTGAATTTTGAATTCTGAGATCTGTATCTCAGTTCTGATTTCTGAGTCGTGGATTCTGAGTTACATACCCTGAGTAATTGATTCTGAGTTCTGACTTCAAAGTTCTCCATTGCGTTCTGAATTCTGAGTTCTGATGTCACAATTCTGAGTTACAGTTCTGATTTCTGCGTTTTGAGTTCTGAATTGTGTGTTCTGAATTCTGAGTTCCGAATTCTAAGGTGTGAATTCTGAGTTCTGAATCATGAGTACTCCACACTGTGTTCTGAGTTCTGAGAACTGAGTTCTGAATTCTGAGTTCTGTGTTCTGAATTCCGTATTCTGAGCTCCAAATTCTGATTTCCAAGTTTTGAATTCTGACTTAGGATTCTGAGTTCCGGATTCTAAGGTGTGAATTCTGAGTTCTGAGTTCTGATTTCTGAGTGCTGAGAACTGAGTTCTTTGTTCTGAATTCTAAGTTATGAAGTCCGTAGTCTGAGTTCCAAATACTCATTTCCCAGTTCTGATATTCGAGTTTGAATTCTGAGTTCAGAATTCTAAGGTGAGAATTCTGGGTTATGGATTCTGGGTTCTGAATACTGAGTTGTGATTTCTGAGTTCTGAATTCCAAGTTCTGAGTCAGCATTTCTGAATTCTGAGTTCTGAGTTATGAATTCTCAACTCTTAGTTCTGAGATCTGAGTTCGGAGTTCTAAACTGAAGCCTGTATTCTGAATTCAGAGTTGTGGATTCTGAGATCAGCATTCAGAGTTGTGAGTTCTGAGTTCTGAATTTTGAGTTCTGAGTTCCGAATTCTGTGTCCTGGGCTCTGAATTCGGATTTCTGAATTCTGATTTGTGAATTTTGAGAACTGAGTCTCATTTATGAATTCCTAGTCAGGAATTCTGTGTGGTGAATTGTGACTTCTCAGTTCTGAAATTTTAACTCTGACTTCTTTGTCTGAGTTAGGAGTCCGAATATCTGAGTTCTATATTCTGAAGTCTATCGAGTTCTGAGTTCTGAGTTTTGAGTTCTGACTTCTGAGTTCTGACATCTGAGTCTTGTGTTCTGAGTTATGAATTTCAGTTGTGAAATGAGAATTCTGAGTTCAGGGTTGTAAACTCTGAGTTCTGGTTCCTGAGGTCTGCATTCTGAGTTCTGCGTGCTGAATTCTGATTACTGATCACTGTACTGTGTGTTCTGATTTCTAAGTTGTCAATTCTGTGTGCTGAACTGCGAGATCTGAATACTGAGTTGTCCTGCTGAGTTCTGAACTCTGAGTTCTGAATTCTGAGTTCTGAGTTCTGAGATATGAATCCTAATTTCTGAATTCTGAGTTCGGAGTTCTGAGTTCTGAGGAATGAATTCTCAATCCAAAGTGCTACACTCTGAGATCTGAGTTTGAATTCTGAGTTGTTAGTTCTATTTTCTGAGTTTTGAATTCTGAGATTTGAGATTTTGTTGTGCTTATGTTTTTTTTTTTAATTATTTATTATTTAACTTCCTTAATTACATTGTATTATGTGACACAGTTACCTAGATACTTGGGTTCTCCCACCCCTCCGCAAACCCTCCCACCATGGTGGATTCCTCCACCTTGTTGCATAACCACAGCTCATGTTCAGTTGAGATTCCCCCATTGCAAGCGTATACCAAACATAGAGTCCAGCATCTTATTGTCCAGTCAAGTTCAATGGCTTCTTAGGTATACCCTCTCTGGTCTGAAGACAGAGCTAGCAGAGTATCATCCCAGTCAATTGAAAGCTCCAACATACCATCAGCAAAAATTTACATCATTATGGAATTAATTGACATAGTAATGAGTAACCAATATGTTAAAAGTAAATGCGAGTTCCCAGCCACCTTCTGTGACCACCTCACCTACACTTCAATTTTAGTTTATACACAACATATAACATTCAAAACATAACATGTTATACATAACATCATATCATCTTAAATTAAGGCAAACATGTGGTATTTAACCTTTTGTGATTGGCTCATTTCCCTTAGCATTATGGTTTCCAGTTTGGCGCATTTGGCCACAAAGAACTGCATTTTGTTTTTTTTAATAGCTGAGTAGTATTCCATGGAGTAGATGAACCATAGCTTTCTTATCCAATCCTCTGTTGATGGGCATTTTGGTTGCTTCCATGTTTTTGCAATTACTGATTGTGCTGCTATGAGCATAGGAGTGCATGTTGGTTTCTCATAAAACAAATGTTCTGGATATATTCCTAGGAGTGCTATTGCTGGATCATATGGTATGTTGAATTTGAGTTGTTTGAATATTCTCCATACTGATTTCCATAGAGGCTGTACCAGTCTGCAGCCCCACCAGCAGTGGAGTAGGGTTCCCTTTTCCCCGCAACCTCGCCAACAAGTGTTGTTGGTGCTTTTATTCATGTGGGCCAGTCTTACTGGCCTTAGGCGGTACCTCATTGATGTTTTAATTTGGATTTCCCTTATTGCCAGGGAACATGAGCATTTTTTCATGTTTATTTGCCATTTGGGTGTGTTCCTTTGTGAAGTGTTTGCCCATTTCCCGTGCCCATTTCTTGAGTGGCTTGTTTATTTTGACATTTTGGTTGTTTGGTAGCTCTTTGTATATTCTGGAGATCAGCCCTCTATCACCTATGTCGTGTGCGAAGATCTTCTCCCATTCTGTTATGTTTTATGAGTGCCGAGTTCTGAATTTTGAGGTCTGAATCTTGAGTACTGTATTCTGAGTTCTGAGTTCAGAATTCTGAGTTACAAATTCTGAGTTCGCAGTTTCTAGTTCTGACTACTGAGTCCGGAATTTTGTGTTCTGAGTTCTGATAACTGAGTTCTGATCACTGAGTTCTGATAAGTGAGTTATGAATTCTTAGCTGTGACATCTGAGTTCTGAGTTCTCATTTCTCAGTTCTGAATACTGAGTTATGAATTCTCAACTCTTAGCTCTTAGCTCTGAGTTCGGAGTTCTAAATTCTACAGTCTGTATTCTGATTTCAGAGTTGTGAATTCTGTGACCAGAATTCAGAGTTGAGATTTCTGAGTTCTGAATTCTGAGTACTGAATTTTAAGTTCTGAGTTCCGGTTCTGAATTCGGACTTCTGAATTCTGAATTTTGAATTCTGAGATCTGTATCTCAGTTCTGATTTCTGAGTCGTGGATTCTGAGTTACATACCCTGAGTAATTGATTCTGAGTTCTGACTTCAAAGTTCTCCATTGCGTTCTGAATTCTGAGTTCTGATGTCACAATTCTGAGTTACAGTTCTGATTTCTGCGTTTTGAGTTCTGAATTGTGTGTTCTGAATTCTGAGTTCCGAATTCTAAGGTGTGAATTCTGAGTTCTGAATCATGAGTACTCCACACTGTGTTCTGAGTTCTGAGAACTGAGTTCTGAATTCTGAGTTCTGTGTTCTGAATTCCGTATTCTGAGCTCCAAATTCTGATTTCCAAGTTTTGAATTCTGACTTAGGATTCTGAGTTCCGAATTCTAAGGTGTGAATTCTGAGTTCTGAGTTCTGATTTCTGAGTGCTGAGAACTGAGTTCTTTGTTCTGAATTCTAAGTTATGAAGTCCGTAGTCTGAGTTCCAAATACTCATTTCCCAGTTCTGATATTCGAGTTTGAATTCTGAGTTCAGAATTCTAAGGTGAGAATTCTGGGTTATGGATTCTGGGTTCTGAATACTGAGTTGTGATTTCTGAGTTCTGAATTCCAAGTTCTGAGTCAGCATTTCTGAATTCTGAGTTCTGAGTTATGAATTCTCAACTCTTAGTTCTGAGATCTGAGTTCGGAGTTCTAAACTGAAGCCTGTATTCTGAATTCAGAGTTGTGGATTCTGAGATCAGCATTCAGAGTTGTGAGTTCTGAGTTCTGAATTTTGAGTTCTGAGTTCCGAATTCTGTGTCCTGGGCTCTGAATTCGGATTTCTGAATTCTGATTTGTGAATTTTGAGAACTGAGTCTCATTTATGAATTCCTAGTCAGGAATTCTGTGTGGTGAATTGTGACTTCTGAGTTCTGAAATTTTAACTCTGACTTCTTTGTCTGAGTTAGGAGTCCGAATATCTGAGTTCTATATTCTGAAGTCTATCGAGTTCTGAGTTCTGAGTTTTGAGTTCTGACTTCTGAGTTCTGACATCTGAGTCTTGTGTTCTGAGTTATGAATTTCAGTTGTGAAATGAGAATTCTGAGTTCAGGGTTGTAAACTCTGAGTTCTGGTTCCTGAGGTCTGCATTCTGAGTTCTGCTTGCTGAATTCTGATTACTGATCACTGTACTGTGTGTTCTGATTTCTAAGTTGTCAATTCTGTGTGCTGAACTGCGAGATCTGAATACTGAGTTGTCCTGCTGAGTTCTGAACTCTGAGTTCTGAATTCTGAGTTCTGAGTTCTGAGATATGAATCCTAATTTCTGAATTCTGAGTTCGGAGTTCTGAGTTCTGAGGAATGAATTCTCAATCCAAAGTGCTACACTCTGAGATCTGAGTTTGAATTCTGAGTTGTTAGTTCTATTTTCTGAGTTTTGAATTCTGAGATTTGAGATTTTGTTGTGCTTATGTTTTTTTTTTTAATTATTTATTATTTAACTTCCTTAATTACATTGTATTATGTGACACAGTTACCTAGATACTTGGGTTCTCCCACCCCTCCGCAAACCCTCCCACCATGGTGGATTCCTCCACCTTGTTGCATAACCACAGCTCATGTTCAGTTGAGATTCCCCCATTGCAAGCGTATACCAAACATAGAGTCCAGCATCTTATTGTCCAGTCAAGTTCAATGGCTTCTTAGGTATACCCTCTCTGGTCTGAAGACAGAGCTAGCAGAGTATCATCCCAGTCAATTGAAAGCTCCAACATACCATCAGCAAAAATTTACATCATTATGGAATTAATTGACATAGTAATGAGTAACCAATATGTTAAAAGTAAATGCGAGTTCCCAGCCACCTTCTGTGACCACCTCACCTACACTTCAATTTTAGTTTATACACAACATATAACATTCAAAACATAACATGTTATACATAACATCATATCATCTTAAATTAAGGCAAACATGTGGTATTTAACCTTTTGTGATTGGCTCATTTCCCTTAGCATTATGGTTTCCAGTTTGGCGCATTTGGCCACAAAGAACTGCATTTTGTTTTTTTTAATAGCTGAGTAGTATTCCATGGAGTAGATGAACCATAGCTTTCTTATCCAATCCTCTGTTGATGGGCATTTTGGTTGCTTCCATGTTTTTGCAATTACTGATTGTGCTGCTATGAGCATAGGAGTGCATGTTGGTTTCTCATAAAACAAATGTTCTGGATATATTCCTAGGAGTGCTATTGCTGGATCATATGGTATGTTGAATTTGAGTTGTTTGAATATTCTCCATACTGATTTCCATAGAGGCTGTACCAGCCTGCAGCCCCACCAGCAGTGGAGTAGGGTTCCCTTTTCCCCACAACCTCGCCAACAAGTGTTGTTGGTGCTTTTATTCATGTGGGCCAGTCTTACTGGCCTTAGGCGGTACCTCATTGATGTTTTAATTTGGATTTCCCTTATTGCCAGGGAACATGAGCATTTTTTCATGTTTATTTGCCATTTGGGTGTGTTCCTTTGTGAAGTGTTTGCCCATTTCCCGTGCCCATTTCTTGAGTGGCTTGTTTATTTTGACATTTTGGTTGTTTGGTAGCTCTTTGTATATTCTGGAGATCAGCCCTCTATCACCTATGTCGTGTGCGAAGATCTTCTCCCATTCTGTTATGTTTTATGAGTGCCGAGTTCTGAATTTTGAGGTCTGAATCTTGAGTACTGTATTCTGAGTTCTGAGTTCAGAATTCTGAGTTACAAATTCTGAGTTCGCAGTTTCTAGTTCTGACTACTGAGTCCGGAATTTTGTGTTCTGAGTTCTGATAACTGAGTTCTGATCACTGAGTTCTGATAAGTGAGTTATGAATTCTTAGCTGTGACATCTGAGTTCTGAGTTCTCATTTCTCAGTTCTGAATACTGAGTTATGAATTCTCAACTCTTAGCTCTTAGCTCTGAGTTCGGAGTTCTAAATTCTACAGTCTGTATTCTGATTTCAGAGTTGTGAATTCTGTGACCAGAATTCAGAGTTGAGATTTCTGAGTTCTGAATTCTGAGTACTGAATTTTAAGTTCTGAGTTCCGGTTCTGAATTCGGACTTCTGAATTCTGAATTTTGAATTCTGAGATCTGTATCTCAGTTCTGATTTCTGAGTCGTGGATTCTGAGTTACATACCCTGAGTAATTGATTCTGAGTTCTGACTTCAAAGTTCTCCATTGCGTTCTGAATTCTGAGTTCTGATGTCACAATTCTGAGTTACAGTTCTGATTTCTGCGTTTTGAGTTCTGAATTGTGTGTTCTGAATTCTGAGTTCCGAATTCTAAGGTGTGAATTCTGAGTTCTGAATCATGAGTACTCCACACTGTGTTCTGAGTTCTGAGAACTGAGTTCTGAATTCTGAGTTCTGTGTTCTGAATTCCGTATTCTGAGCTCCAAATTCTGATTTCCAAGTTTTGAATTCTGACTTAGGATTCTGAGTTCCGAATTCTAAGGTGTGAATTCTGAGTTCTGAGTTCTGATTTCTGAGTGCTGAGAACTGAGTTCTTTGTTCTGAATTCTAAGTTATGAAGTCCGTAGTCTGAGTTCCAAATACTCATTTCCCAGTTCTGATATTCGAGTTTGAATTCTGAGTTCAGAATTCTAAGGTGAGAATTCTGGGTTATGGATTCTGGGTTCTGAATACTGAGTTGTGATTTCTGAGTTCTGAATTCCAAGTTCTGAGTCAGCATTTCTGAATTCTGAGTTCTGAGTTATGAATTCTCAACTCTTAGTTCTGAGATCTGAGTTCGGAGTTCTAAACTGAAGCCTGTATTCTGAATTCAGAGTTGTGGATTCTGAGATCAGCATTCAGAGTTGTGAGTTCTGAGTTCTGAATTTTGAGTTCTGAGTTCCGAATTCTGTGTCCTGGGCTCTGAATTCGGATTTCTGAATTCTGATTTGTGAATTTTGAGAACTGAGTCTCATTTATGAATTCCTAGTCAGGAATTCTGTGTGGTGAATTGTGACTTCTGAGTTCTGAAATTTTAACTCTGACTTCTTTGTCTGAGTTAGGAGTCCGAATATCTGAGTTCTATATTCTGAAGTCTATCGAGTTCTGAGTTCTGAGTTTTGAGTTCTGACTTCTGAGTTCTGACATCTGAGTCTTGTGTTCTGAGTTATGAATTTCAGTTGTGAAATGAGAATTCTGAGTTCAGGGTTGTAAACTCTGAGTTCTGGTTCCTGAGGTCTGCATTCTGAGTTCTGCTTGCTGAATTCTGATTACTGATCACTGTACTGTGTGTTCTGATTTCTAAGTTGTCAATTCTGTGTGCTGAACTGCGAGATCTGAATACTGAGTTGTCCTGCTGAGTTCTGAACTCTGAGTTCTGAATTCTGAGTTCTGAGTTCTGAGATATGAATCCTAATTTCTGAATTCTGAGTTCGGAGTTCTGAGTTCTAAGGAATGAATTCTCAATCCAAAGTGCTACACTCTGAGATCTGAGTTTGAATTCTGAGTTGTTAGTTCTATTTTCTGAGTTTTGAATTCTGAGATTTGAGATTTTGTTGTGCTTATGTTTTTTTTTTAATTATTTATTATTTAACTTCCTTAATTACATTGTATTATGTGACACAGTTACCTAGATACTTGGGTTCTCCCACCCCTCCGCAAACCCTCCCACCATGGTGGATTCCTCCACCTTGTTGCATAACCACAGCTCATGTTCAGTTGAGATTCCCCCATTGCAAGCGTATACCAAACATAGAGTCCAGCATCTTATTGTCCAGTCAAGTTCAATGGCTTCTTAGGTATACCCTCTCTGGTCTGAAGACAGAGCTAGCAGAGTATCATCCCAGTCAATTGAAAGCTCCAACATACCATCAGCAAAAATTTACATCATTATGGAATTAATTGACATAGTAATGAGTAACCAATATGTTAAAAGTAAATGCGAGTTCCCAGCCACCTTCTGTGACCACCTCACCTACACTTCAATTTTAGTTTATACACAACATATAACATTCAAAACATAACATGTTATACATAACATCATATCATCTTAAATTAAGGCAAACATGTGGTATTTAACCTTTTGTGATTGGCTCATTTCCCTTAGCATTATGGTTTCCAGTTTGGCGCATTTGGCCACAAAGAACTGCATTTTGTTTTTTTTAATAGCTGAGTAGTATTCCATGGAGTAGATGAACCATAGCTTTCTTATCCAATCCTCTGTTGATGGGCATTTTGGTTGCTTCCATGTTTTTGCAATTACTGATTGTGCTGCTATGAGCATAGGAGCGCATGTTGGTTTCTCATGAAACAAATGTTCTGGATATATTCCTAGGAGTGCTATTGCTGGATCATATGGTATGTTGAATTTGAGTTGTTTGAATATTCTCCATACTGATTTCCATAGAGGCTGTACCAGCCTGCAGCCCCACCAGCAGTGGAGTAGGGTTCCCTTTTCCCCGCAACCTCGCCAACAAGTGTTGTTGGTGCTTTTATTCATGTGGGCCAGTCTTACTGGCCTTAGGCGGTACCTCATTGATGTTTTAATTTGGATTTCCCTTATTGCCAGGGAACATGAGCATTTTTTCATGTTTATTTGCCATTTGGGTGTGTTCCTTTGTGAAGTGTTTGCCCATTTCCCGTGCCCATTTCTTGAGTGGCTTGTTTATTTTGACATTTTGGTTGTTTGGTAGCTCTTTGTATATTCTGGAGATCAGCCCTCTATCACCTATGTCGTGTGCGAAGATCTTCTCCCATTCTGTTATGTTTTATGAGTGCCGAGTTCTGAATTTTGAGGTCTGAATCTTGAGTACTGTATTCTGAGTTCTGAGTTCAGAATTCTGAGTTACAAATTCTGAGTTCGCAGTTTCTAGTTCTGACGACTGAGTCCGGAATTTTGTGTTCTGAGTTCTGATAACTGAGTTCTGATCACTGAGTTCTGATAAGTGAGTTATGAATTCTTAGCTGTGACATCTGAGTTCTGAGTTCTCATTTCTCAGTTCTGAATCCTGAGTTATGAATTCTCAACTCTTAGCTCTTAGCTCTGAGTTCGGAGTTCTAAATTCTACAGTCTGTATTCTGATTTCAGAGTTGTGAATTCTGTGACCAGAATTCAGAGTTGAGATTTCTGAGTTCTGAATTCTGAGTACTGAATTTTAAGTTCTGAGTTCCGGTTCTGAATTCGGACTTCTGAATTCTGAATTTTGAATTCTGAGATCTGTATCTCAGTTCTGATTTCTGAGTCGTGGATTCTGAGTTACATACCCTGAGTAATTGATTCTGAGTTCTGACTTCAAAGTTCTCCATTGCATTCTGAATTCTGAGTTCTGATGTCACAATTCTGAGTTACAGTTCTGATTTCTGCGTTTTGAGTTCTGAATTGTGTGTTCTGAATTCTGAGTTCCGAATTCTAAGGTGTGAATTCTGAGTTCTGAATCATGAGTACTCCACACTGTGTTCTGAGTTCTGAGAACTGAGTTCTGAATTCTGAGTTCTGTGTTCTGAATTCCGTATTCTGAGCTCCAAATTCTGATTTCCAAGTTTTGAATTCTGACTTAGGATTCTGAGTTCCGAATTCTAAGGTGTGAATTCTGAGTTCTGAGTTCTGATTTCTGAGTGCTGAGAACTGAGTTCTTTGTTCTGAATTCTAAGTTATGAAGTCCGTAGTCTGAGTTCCAAATACTCATTTCCCAGTTCTGATATTCGAGTTTGAATTCTGAGTTCAGAATTCTAAGGTGAGAATTCTGGGTTATGGATTCTGGGTTCTGAATACTGAGTTGTGATTTCTGAGTTCTGAATTCCAAGTTCTGAGTCAGCATTTCTGAATTCTGAGTTCTGAGTTATGAATTCTCAACTCTTAGTTCTGAGATCTGAGTTCGGAGTTCTAAACTGAAGCCTGTATTCTGAATTCAGAGTTGTGGATTCTGAGATCAGCATTCAGAGTTGTGAGTTCTGAGTTCTGAATTTTGAGTTCTGAGTTCCGAATTCTGTGTCCTGGGCTCTGAATTCGGATTTCTGAATTCTGATTTGTGAATTTTGAGAACTGAGTCTCATTTATGAATTCCTAGTCAGGAATTCTGTGTGGTGAATTGTGACTTCTCAGTTCTGAAATTTTAACTCTGACTTCTTTGTCTGAGTTAGGAGTCCGAATATCTGAGTTCTATATTCTGAAGTCTATCGAGTTCTGAGTTCTGAGTTTTGAGTTCTGACTTCTGAGTTCTGACATCTGAGTCTTGTGTTCTGAGTTATGAATTTCAGTTGTGAAATGAGAATTCTGAGTTCAGGGTTGTAAACTCTGAGTTCTGGTTCCTGAGGTCTGCATTCTGAGTTCTGCTTGCTGAATTCTGATTACTGATCACTGTATTGTGTGTTCTGATTTCTAAGTTGTCAATTCTGTGTGCTGAACTGCGAGATCTGAATACTGAGTTGTCCTGCTGAGTTCTGAACTCTGAGTTCTGAATTCTGAGTTCTGAGTTCTGAGATATGAATCCTAATTTCTGAATTCTGAGTTCGGAGTTCTGAGTTCTGAGGAATGAATTCTCAATCCAAAGTGCTACACTCTGAGATCTGAGTTTGAATTCTGAGTTGTTAGTTCTATTTTCTGAGTTTTGAATTCTGAGATTTGAGATTTTGTTGTGCTTATGTTTTTTTTTTAATTATTTATTATTTAACTTCCTTAATTACATTGTATTATGTGACACAGTTACCTAGATACTTGGGTTCTCCCACCCCTCCGCAAACCCTCCCACCATGGTGGATTCCTCCACCTTGTTGCATAACCACAGCTCATGTTCAGTTGAGATTCCCCCATTGCAAGCGTATACCAAACATAGAGTCCAGCATCTTATTGTCCAGTCAAGTTCAATGGCTTCTTAGGTATACCCTCTCTGGTCTGAAGACAGAGCTAGCAGAGTATCATCCCAGTCAATTGAAAGCTCCAACATACCATCAGCAAAAATTTACATCATTATGGAATTAATTGATATAGTAATGAGTAACCAATATGTTAAAAGTAAATGCGAGTTCCCAGCCACCTTCTGTGACCACCTCACCTACACTTCAATTTTAGTTTATACACAACATATAACATTCAAAACATAACATGTTATACATAACATCATATCATCTTAAATTAAGGCAAACATGTGGTATTTAACCTTTTGTGATTGGCTCATTTCCCTTAGCATTATGGTTTCCAGTTTGGCGCATTTGGCCACAAAGAACTGCATTTTGTTTTTTTTAATAGCTGAGTAGTATTCCATGGAGTAGATGAACCATAGCTTTCTTATCCAATCCTCTGTTGATGGGCATTTTGGTTGCTTCCATGTTTTTGCAATTACTGATTGTGCTGCTATGAGCATAGGAGTGCATGTTGGTTTCTCATGAAACAAATGTTCTGGATATATTCCTAGGAGTGCTATTGCTGGATCATATGGTATGTTGAATTTGAGTTGTTTGAATATTCTCCATACTGATTTCCATAGAGGCTGTACCAGCCTGCAGCCCCACCAGCAGTGGAGTAGGGTTCCCTTTTCCCCGCAACCTCGCCAACAAGTGTTGTTGGTGCTTTTATTCATGTGGGCCAGTCTTACTGGCCTTAGGCGGTACCTCATTGATGTTTTAATTTGGATTTCCCTTATTGCCAGGGAACATGAGCATTTTTTCATGTTTATTTGCCATTTGGGTGTGTTCCTTTGTGAAGTGTTTGCCCATTTCCCGTGCCCATTTCTTGAGTGGCTTGTTTATTTTGACATTTTGGTTGTTTGGTAGCTCTTTGTATATTCTGGAGATCAGCCCTCTATCACCTATGTCGTGTGCGAAGATCTTCTCCCATTCTGTTATGTTTTATGAGTGCCGAGTTCTGAATTTTGAGGTCTGAATCTTGAGTACTGTATTCTGAGTTCTGAGTTCAGAATTCTGAGTTACAAATTCTGAGTTCGCAGTTTCTAGTTCTGACTACTGAGTCCGGAATTTTGTGTTCTGAGTTCTGATAACTGAGTTCTGATCACTGAGTTCTGATAAGTGAGTTATGAATTCTTAGCTGTGACATCTGAGTTCTGAGTTCTCATTTCTCAGTTCTGAATACTGAGTTATGAATTCTCAACTCTTAGCTCTTAGCTCTGAGTTCGGAGTTCTAAATTCTACAGTCTGTATTCTGATTTCAGAGTTGTGAATTCTGTGACCAGAATTCAGAGTTGAGATTTCTGAGTTCTGAATTCTGAGTACTGAATTTTAAGTTCTGAGTTCCGGTTCTGAATTCGGACTTCTGAATTCTGAATTTTGAATTCTGAGATCTGTATCTCAGTTCTGATTTCTGAGTCGTGGATTCTGAGTTACATACCCTGAGTAATTGATTCTGAGTTCTGACTTCAAAGTTCTCCATTGCATTCTGAATTCTGAGTTCTGATGTCACAATTCTGAGTTACAGTTCTGATTTCTGCGTTTTGAGTTCTGAATTGTGTGTTCTGAATTCTGAGTTCCGAATTCTAAGGTGTGAATTCTGAGTTCTGAATCATGAGTACTCCACACTGTGTTCTGAGTTCTGAGAACTGAGTTCTGAATTCTGAGTTCTGTGTTCTGAATTCCGTATTCTGAGCTCCAAATTCTGATTTCCAAGTTTTGAATTCTGACTTAGGATTCTGAGTTCCGAATTCTAAGGTGTGAATTCTGAGTTCTGAGTTCTGATTTCTGAGTGCTGAGAACTGAGTTCTTTGTTCTGAATTCTAAGTTATGAAGTCCGTAGTCTGAGTTCCAAATACTCATTTCCCAGTTCTGATATTCGAGTTTGAATTCTGAGTTCAGAATTCTAAGGTGAGAATTCTGGGTTATGGATTCTGGGTTCTGAATACTGAGTTGTGATTTCTGAGTTCTGAATTCCAAGTTCTGAGTCAGCATTTCTGAATTCTGAGTTCTGAGTTATGAATTCTCAACTCTTAGTTCTGAGATCTGAGTTCGGAGTTCTAAACTGAAGCCTGTATTCTGAATTCAGAGTTGTGGATTCTGAGATCAGCATTCAGAGTTGTGAGTTCTGAGTTCTGAATTTTGAGTTCTGAGTTCCGAATTCTGTGTCCTGGGCTCTGAATTCGGATTTCTGAATTCTGATTTGTGAATTTTGAGAACTGAGTCTCATTTATGAATTCCTAGTCAGGAATTCTGTGTGGTGAATTGTGACTTCTCAGTTCTGAAATTTTAACTCTGACTTCTTTGTCTGAGTTAGGAGTCCGAATATCTGAGTTCTATATTCTGAAGTCTATCGAGTTCTGAGTTCTTAGTTTTGAGTTCTGACTTCTGAGTTCTGACATCTGAGTCTTGTGTTCTGAGTTATGAATTTCAGTTCTGAAATGAGAATTCTGAATTCAGGGTTGTAAACTCTGAGTTCTGGTTCCTGAGGTCTGCATTCTGAGTTCTGCGTGCTGAATTCTGATTACTGATCACTGTATTGTGTGTTCTGATTTCTAAGTTGTCAATTCTGTGTGCTGAACTGCGAGATCTGAATACTGAGTTGTCCTGCTGAGTTCTGAACTCTGAGTTCTGAATTCTGAGTTCTGAGTTCTGAGATATGAATCCTAATTTCTGAATTCTGAGTTCGGAGTTCTGAGTTCTGAGGAATGAATTCTCAATCCAAAGTGCTACACTCTGAGATCTGAGTTTGAATTCTGAGTTGTTAGTTCTATTTTCTGAGTTTTGAATTCTGAGATTTGAGATTTTGTTGTGCTTATGTTTTTTTTTAATTATTTATTATTTAACTTCCTTAATTACATTGTATTATGTGACACAGTTACCTAGATACTTGGGTTCTCCCACCCCTCCGCAAACCCTCCCACCATGGTGGATTCCTTCACCTTGTTGCATAACCACAGCTCATGTTCAGTTGAGATTCCCCCATTGCAAGCGTATACCAAACATAGAGTCCAGCATCTTATTGTCCAGTCAAGTTCAATGGCTTCTTAGGTATACCCTCTCTGGTCTGAAGACAGAGCTAGCAGAGTATCATCCCAGTCAATTGAAAGCTCCAACATACCATCAGCAAAAATTTACATCATTATGGAATTAATTGATATAGTAATGAGTAACCAATATGTTAAAAGTAAATGCGAGTTCCCAGCCACCTTCTGTGACCACCTCACCTACACTTCAATTTTAGTTTATAAACAACATATAACATTCAAAACATAACATGTTATACATAACATCATATCATCTTAAATTAAGGCAAACATGTGGTATTTAACCTTTTGTGATTGGCTCATTTCCCTTAGCATTATGGTTTCCAGTTTGGCGCATTTGGCCACAAAGAACTGCATTTTGTTTTTTTTAATAGCTGAGTAGTATTCCATGGAGTAGATGAACCATAGCTTTCTTATCCAATCCTCTGTTGATGGGCATTTTGGTTGCTTCCATGTTTTTGCAATTACTGATTGTGCTGCTATGAGCATAGGAGTGCATGTTGGTTTCTCATAAAACAAATGTTCTGGATATATTCCTAGGAGTGCTATTGCTGGATCATAGGGTATGTTGAATTTGAGTTGTTTGAATATTCTCCATACTGATTTCCATAGAGGCTGTACCAGCCTGCAGCCCCACCAGCAGTGGAGTAGGGTTCCCTTTTCCCCGCAACCTCGCCAACAAGTGTTGTTGGTGCTTTTATTCATGTGGGCCAGTCTTACTGGCCTTAGGCGGTACCTCATTGATGTTTTAATTTGGATTTCCCTTATTGCCAGGGAACATGAGCATTTTTTCATGTTTATTTGCCATTTGGGTGTGTTCCTTTGTGAAGTGTTTGCCCATTTCCCGTGCCCATTTCTTGAGTGGCTTGTTTATTTTGACATTTTGGTTGTTTGGTAGCTCTTTGTATATTCTGGAGATCAGCCCTCTATCACCTATGTCGTGTGCGAAGATCTTCTCCCATTCTGTTATGTTTTATGAGTGCCGAGTTCTGAATTTTGAGGTCTGAATCTTGAGTACTGTATTCTGAGTTCTGAGTTCAGAATTCTGAGTTACAAATTCTGAGTTCGCAGTTTCTAGTTCTGACTACTGAGTCCGGAATTTTGTGTTCTGAGTTCTGATAACTGAGTTCTGATAACCGAGTTCTGATAACTGAGTTCTGAATTCTTAGCTGTGACATCTGAGTTCTGAGTTCTCATTTCCCAGTTCTGAATACTGAGTTATGAATTCTCAACTCTTAGCTCTTAGCTCTGAGTTCGGAGTTCTAAATTCTACAGTCTGTATTCTGATTTCAGAGTTGTGAATTCTGTGACCAGAATTCAGAGTTGAGATTTCTGAGTTCTGAATTCTGAGTACTGAATTTTAAGTTCTGAGTTCCGGTTCTGAATTCGGACTTCTGAATTCTGAATTTTGAATTCTGAGATCTGTATCTCAGTTCTGATTTCTGAGTCGTGGATTCTGAGTTACATACCCTGAGTAATTGATTCTGAGTTCTGACTTCAAAGTTCTCCATTGCATTCTGAATTCTGAGTTCTGATTTCACAATTCTGAGTTACAGTTCTGATTTCTGCGTTTTGAGTTCTGAATTGTGTGTTCTGAATTCTGAGTTCCGAATTCTAAGGTGTGAATTCTGAGTTCTGAATCATGAGTACTCCACACTGTGTTCTGAGTTCTGAGAACTGAGTTCTGAATTCTGAGTTCTGAGTTCTGAATTCCGTATTCTGAGCTCCAAATTCTGATTTCCAAGTTTTGAATTCTGACTTAGGATTCTGAGTTCCGAATTCTAAGGTGTGAATTCTGAGTTCTGAGTTCTGATTTCTGAGTGCTGAGAACTGAGTTCTTTGTTCTGAATTCTAAGTTATGAAGTCCGTAGTCTGAGTTCCAAATACTCATTTCCCAGTTCTGATATTCGAGTTTGAATTCTGAGTTCAGAATTCTAAGGTGAGAATTCTGGGTTATGGATTCTGGGTTCTGAATACTGAGTTGTGATTTCTGAGTTCTGAATTCCAAGTTCTGAGTCATCATTTCTGAATTCTGAGTTCTGAGTTATGAATTCTCAACTCTTAGTTCTGAGATCTGAGTTCGGAGTTCTAAACTGAAGCCTGTATTCTGAATTCAGAGTTGTGGATTCTGAGATCAGAATTCAGAGTTGTGAGTTCTGAGTTCTGAATTTTGAGTTCTGAGTTCCGAATTCTGTGTCCTGGGCTCTGAATTCAGATTTCTGAATTCTGATTTGTGAATTTTGAGAACTGAGTCTCATTTATGAATTTCTAGTCACGAATTCTGTGTGGTGAATTGTGACTTCTGAGTTCTGAAATTTCAACTCTGACTTCTTTGTCTGAGTTAGGAGTCCGAATATCTGAGTTCTATATTCTGAAGTCTAACTATCGAGTTCTGAGTTCTTAGTTTTGAGTTCTGACTTCTGAGTTCTGACATCTGAGTCTTGTGTTCTGAGTTATGAATTTCAGTTCTGAAATGAGAATTCTGAAATCAGGGTTGTAAACTCTGAGTTCTGGTTCCTGAGGTCTGCATTCTGAGTTCTGCGTGCTGAATTCTGAATACTGATCACTGTATTGTGTGTTCTGATTTCTAAGTTGTCAATTCTGTGTGCTGAACTGCGAGATCTGAATACTGAGTTGTCCTGCTGAGTTCTGAACTCTGAGTTCTGAATTCTGAGTTCTGAGTTCTGAGATATGAATCCTAATTTCTGAATTCTGAGTTCGGAGTTCTGAGTTCTGAGGAATGAATTCTCAATCCAAAGTGCTACACTCTGAGATCTGAGTTTGAATTCTGAGTTGTTAGTTCTATTTTCTGAGTTTTGAATTCTGAGATTTGAGATTTTGTTGTGCTTATGTTTTTTTTTAATTATTTATTATTTAACTTCCTTAATTACATTGTATTATGTGACACAGTTACCTAGATACTTGGGTTCTCCCACCCCTCCGCAAACCCTCCCACCATGGTGGATTCCTTCACCTTGTTGCATAACCACAGCTCATGTTCAGTTGAGATTCCCCCATTGCAAGCGTATACCAAACATAGAGTCCAGCATCTTATTGTCCAGTCAAGTTCAATGGCTTCTTAGGTATACCCTCTCTGGTCTGAAGACAGAGCTAGCAGAGTATCATCCCAGTCAATTGAAAGCTCCAACATACCATCAGCAAAAATTTACATCATTATGGAATTAATTGACATAGTAATGAGTAACCAATATGTTAAAAGTAAATGCGAGTTCCCAGCCACCTTCTGTGACCACCTCACCTACACTTCAATTTTAGTTTATACACAACATATAACATTCAAAACATAACATGTTATACATAACATCATATCATCTTAAATTAAGGCAAACATGTGGTATTTAACCTTTTGTGATTGGCTCATTTCCCTTAGCATTATGGTTTCCAGTTTGGCGCATTTGGCCACAAAGGACTGCATTTTGTTTTTTTTTAATAGCTGAGTAGTATTCCATGGAGTAGATGAACCATAGCTTTCTTATCCAATCCTCTGTTGATGGGCATTTTGGTTGCTTCCATGGTTTTGCAATTACTGATTGTGCTGCTATGAGCATAGGAGTGCATGTTGGTTTCTCATAAAACGAATGTTCTGGATATATTCCTAGGAGTGCTATTGCTGGATCATATGGTATGTTGAATTTGAGTTGTTTGAATATTCTCCATACTGATTTCCATAGAGGCTGTACCAGCCTGCAGCCCCACCAGCAGTGGAGTAGGGTTCCCTTTTCCCCGCAACCTCGCCAACAAGTGTTGTTGGTGCTTTTATTCATGTGGGCCAGTCTTACTGGCCTTAGGCGGTACCTCATTGATGTTTTAATTTGGATTTCCCTTATTGCCAGGGAACATGAGCATTTTTTCATGTTTATTTGCCATTTGGGTGTGTTCCTTTGTGAAGTGTTTGCCCATTTCCCGTGCCCATTTCTTGAGTGGCTTGTTTATTTTGACATTTTGGTTGTTTGGTAGCTCTTTGTATATTCTGAAGATCAGCCCTCTATCACCTATGTCGTGTGCGAAGATCTTCTCCCATTCTGTTATGTTTTATGAGTGCCGAGTTCTGAATTTTGAGGTCTGAATCTTGAGTACTGTATTCTGAGTTCTGAGTTCAAATTTTTCAATTGCGTTCTGAATTCTGAGTTCTAGTTCAGAATTCTGAGTTACAAATTCTGAGTTCGCAGTTTCTAGTTCTGACTACTGAGTCCGGAATTTTGTGTTCTGAGTTCTGATAACTGAGTTCTGATAACCGAGTTCTGATAACTGAGTTCTGAATTGTTAGCTGTGACATCTGAGTTCTGAGTTCTCATTTCCCAGTTCTGAATACTGAGTTATGAATTCTCAACTCTTAGCTCTTAGCTCTGAGTTCGGAGTTCTAAATTCTACAGTCTGTATTCTGATTTCAGAGTTGTGAATTCTGTGACCAGAATTCAGAGTTGAGATTTCTGAGTTCTGAATTCTGAGTACTGAATTTTAAGTTCTGAGTTCCGGTTCTGAATTCGGACTTCTGAATTCTGAATTTTGAATTCTGAGATCTGTATCTCAGTTCTGATTTCTGAGTCTTGGATTCTGAGTTACATACGCTGAGTAATTGATTCTGAGTTCTGACTTCAAAGTTCTCCATTGCATTCTGAATTCTGAGTTCTGATGTCACAATTCTGAGTTACAGTTCTGATTTCTGCGTTTTGAGTTCTGAATTGTGTGTTCTGAATTCTGAGTTCCGAATTCTAAGGTGTGAATTCTGAGTTCTGAATCATGAGTACTCCACACTGTGTTCTGAGTTCTGAGAACTGAGTTCTGAATTCTGAGTTCTGTGTTCTGAATTCCGTATTCTGAGCTCCAAATTCTGATTTCCAAGTTTTGAATTCTGACTTAGGATTCTGAGTTCCGAATTCTAAGGTGTGAATTCTGAGTTCTGAGTTCTGATTTCTGAGTGGTGAGGACTGAGTTCTTTGTTCTGAATTCTAAGTTATGAAGTCCGTAGTCTGAGTTCCAAATACTCATTTCCCAGTTCTGATATTCGAGTTTGAATTCTGAGTTCAGAATTCTAAGGTGAGAATTCTGGGTTATGGATTCTGGGTTCTGAATACTGAGTTGTGATTTCTGAGTTCTGAATTCCAAGTTCTGAGTCATCATTTCTGAATTCTGAGTTCTGAGTTATAAATTCTCAACTCTTAGTTCTGAGATCTGAGTTCGGAGTTCTAAACTGAAGCCTGTATTCTGAATTCAGAGTTGTGGATTCTGAGATCAGCATTCAGAGTTGTGAGTTCTGAGTTCTGAATTTTGAGTTCTGAGTTCTGAATTCTGTGTCCTGGGCTCTGAATTTGGATTTCTGAATTCTGATTTGTGAATTTTGAGAACTGAGTCTCATTTATGAATTCCTAGTCACGAATTCTGTGTGGTGAATTGTGACTTCTGAGTTCTGAAATTTTAACTCTGACTTCTTTGTCTGAGTTAGGAGTCCGAATATCTGAGTTCTATATTCTGAAGTCTAACTATCGAGTTCTGAGTTCTGAGTTTTGAGTTCTGACTTCTGAGTTCTGACATCTGAGTCTTGTGTTCTGAGTTATGAATTTCAGTTCTGAAATGAGAATTCTGAATTCAGGGTTGTAAACTCTGAGTTCTGGTTCCTGAGGTCTGCATTCTGAGTTCTGTGTGCTGAATTCTGATTACTGATCACTGTATTGTGTGTTCTGATTTCTAAGTTGTCAATTCTGTGTGCTGAACTGCGAGATCTGAATACTGAGTTGTCCTGCTGAGTTCTGAACTCTGAGTTCTGAATTCTGAGTTCTGAGTTCTGAGATATGAATCCTAATTTCTGAATTCTGAGTTCGGAGTTCTGAGTTCTGAGGAATGAATTCTCAATCCAAAGTGCTACACTCTGAGATCTGAGTTTGAATTCTGAGTTGTTAGTTCTATTTTCTGAGTTTTGAATTCTGAGATTTGAGATTTTGTTGTGCTTATGTTTTTTGTAATTATTTATTATTTAACTTCCTTAATTACATTGTATTATGTGACACAGTTACATAGATACTTGGGTTCTCCCACCCCTCCGCAAACCCTCCCACCATGGTGGAACATGAGCTGTGGTTATGCAGACATGTTGCATAACCACAGCTCATGTTCAGTTGAGATTCCCCCATTGCAAGCGTATACCAAACATAGAGTCCAGCATCTTATTGTCCAGTCAAGTTCAATGGCTTCTTAGGTATACCCTCTCTGGTCTGAAGACAGAGCTAGCAGAGTATCATCCCAGTCAATTGAAAGCTCCAACATACCATCAGCAAAAATTTACATCATTATGGAATTAATTGACATAGTAATGAGTAACCAATATGTTAAAAGTAAATGCGAGTTCCCAGCCACCTTCTGTGACCACCTCACCTACACTTCAATTTTAGTTTATACACAACATATAACATTCAAAACATAACATGTTATACATAACATCATATCATCTTAAATTAAGGCAAACATGTGGTATTTAACCTTTTGTGATTGGCTCATTTCCCTTAGCATTATGGTTTCCAGTTTGACACATTTGGCCACAAAGAACTGCATTTTGTTTTTTTTAATAGCTGAGTAGTATTCCATGGAGTAGATGAACCATAGCTTTCTTATCCAATCCTCTGTTGATGGGCATTTTGGTTGCTTCCATGTTTTTGCAATTACTGATTGTGCTGCTATGAGCATAGGAGTGCATGTTGGTTTCTCATAAAACGAATGTTCTGGATATATTCCTAGGAGTGCTATTGCTGGATCATATGGTATGTTGAATTTGAGTTGTTTGAATTTTCTCCATACTGATTTCCATAGAGGCTGTACCAGCCTGCAGCCCCACCAGCAGTGGAGTAGGGTTCCCTTTTCCCCGCAACCTCGCCAACAAGTGTTGTTGGTGCTTTTATTCATGTGGGCCAGTCTTACTGGCCTTAGGCGGTACCTCATTGATGTTTTAATTTGGATTTCCCTTATTGCCAGGGAACATGAGCATTTTTTCATGTTTATTTGCCATTTGGGTGTGTTCCTTTGTGAAGTGTTTGCCCATTTCCCGTGCCCATTTCTTGAGTGGCTTGTTTATTTTGACATTTTGGTTGTTTTGTAGCTCTTTGTATATTCTGAAGATCAGCCCTCTATCACCTATGTCGTGTGCGAAGATCTTCTCCCATTCTGTTATGTTTTATGAGTGCCGAGTTCTGAATTTTGAGGTCTGAATCTTGAGTACTGTATTCTGAGTTCTGAGTTCAAATTTTTCAATTGCGTTCTGAATTCTGAGTTCTAGTTCAGAATTCTGAGTTACAAATTCTGAGTTCGCAGTTTCTAGTTCTGACTACTGAGTCCGGAATTTTGTGTTCTGAGTTCTGATAACTGAGTTCTGATAACCGAGTTCTGATAACTGAGTTCTGAATTGTTAGCTGTGACATCTGAGTTCTGAGTTCTCATTTCCCAGTTCTGAATACTGAGTTATGAATTCTCAACTCTTAGCTCTTAGCTCTGAGTTCGGAGTTCTAAATTCTACAGTCTGTATTCTGATTTCAGAGTTGTGAATTCTGTGACCAGAATTCAGAGTTGAGATTTCTGAGTTCTGAATTCTGAGTACTGAATTTTAAGTTCTGAGTTCCGGTTCTGAATTCGGACTTCTGAATTCTGAATTTTGAATTCTGAGATCTGTATCTCAGTTCTGATTTCTGAGTCTTGGATTCTGAGTTACATACGCTGAGTAATTGATTCTGAGTTCTGACTTCAAAGTTCTCCATTGCATTCTGAATTCTGAGTTCTGATTTCACAATTCTGAGTTACAGTTCTGATTTCTGCGTTTTGAGTTCTGAATTGTGTGTTCTGAATTCTGAGTTCCGAATTCTAAGGTGTGAATTCTGAGTTCTGAATCATGAGTACTCCACACTGTGTTCTGAGTTCTGAGAACTGAGTTCTGAATTCTGAGTTCTGAGTTCTGAATTCCGTATTCTGAGCTCCAAATTCTGATTTCCAAGTTTTGAATTCTGACTTAGGATTCTGAGTTCCGAATTCTAAGGTGTGAATTCTGAGTTCTGAGTTCTGATTTCTGAGTGGTGAGGACTGAGTTCTTTGTTCTGAATTCTAAGTTATGAAGTCCGTAGTCTGAGTTCCAAATACTCATTTCCCAGTTCTGATATTCGAGTTTGAATTCTGAGTTCAGAATTCTAAGGTGAGAATTCTGGGTTATGGATTCTGGGTTCTGAATACTGAGTTGTGATTTCTGAGTTCTGAATTCCAAGTTCTGAGTCATCATTTCTGAATTCTGAGTTCTGAGTTATAAATTCTCAACTCTTAGTTCTGAGATCTGAGTTCGGAGTTCTAAACTGAAGCCTGTATTCTGAATTCAGAGTTGTGGATTCTGAGATCAGCATTCAGAGTTGTGAGTTCTGAGTTCTGAATTTTGAGTTCTGAGTTCTGAATTCTGTGTCCTGGGCTCTGAATTTGGATTTCTGAATTCTGATTTGTGAATTTTGAGAACTGAGTCTCATTTATGAATTCCTAGTCACGAATTCTGTGTGGTGAATTGTGACTTCTGAGTTCTGAAATTTTAACTCTGACTTCTTTGTCTGAGTTAGGAGTCCGAATATCTGAGTTCTATATTCTGAAGTCTAACTATCGAGTTCTGAGTTCTGAGTTTTGAGTTCTGACTTCTGAGTTCTGACATCTGAGTCTTGTGTTCTGAGTTATGAATTTCAGTTCTGAAATGAGAATTCTGAATTCAGGGTTGTAAACTCTGAGTTCTGGTTCCTGAGGTCTGCATTCTGAGTTCTGTGTGCTGAATTCTGATTACTGATCACTGTATTGTGTGTTCTGATTTCTAAGTTGTCAATTCTGTGTGCTGAACTGCGAGATCTGAATACTGAGTTGTCCTGCTGAGTTCTGAACTCTGAGTTCTGAATTCTGAGTTCTGAGTTCTGAGATATGAATCCTAATTTCTGAATTCTGAGTTCGGAGTTCTGAGTTCTGAGGAATGAATTCTCAATCCAAAGTGCTACACTCTGAGATCTGAGTTTGAATTCTGAGTTGTTAGTTCTATTTTCTGAGTTTTGAATTCTGAGATTTGAGATTTTGTTGTGCTTATGTTTTTTGTAATTATTTATTATTTAACTTCCTTAATTACATTGTATTATGTGACACAGTTACATAGATACTTGGGTTCTCCCACCCCTCCGCAAACCCTCCCACCATGGTGGAACATGAGCTGTGGTTATGCAGACATGTTGCATAACCACAGCTCATGTTCAGTTGAGATTCCCCCATTGCAAGCGTATACCAAACATAGAGTCCAGCATCTTATTGTCCAGTCAAGTTCAATGGCTTCTTAGGTATACCCTCTCTGGTCTGAAGACAGAGCTAGCAGAGTATCATCCCAGTCAATTGAAAGCTCCAACATACCATCAGCAAAAATTTACATCATTATGGAATTAATTGACATAGTAATGAGTAACCAATATGTTAAAAGTAAATGCGAGTTCCCAGCCACCTTCTGTGACCACCTCCCCTATACTTCAATTTTAGTTTATACACAACATATAACATTCAAAACATAACATGTTATACATAACATCATATCATCTTAAATTAAGGCAAACATGTGGTATTTAACCTTTTGTGATTGGCTCATTTCCCTTAGCATTATGGTTTCCAGTTTGGCGCATTTGGCCACAAAGAACTGCATTTTGTTTTTTTTTAATAGCTGAGTAGTATTCCATGGAGTAGATGAACCATAGCTTTCTTATCCAATCCTCTGTTGATGGGCATTTTGGTTGCTTCCATGTTTTTGCAATTACTGATTGTGCTGCTATGAGCATAGGAGTGCATGTTGGTTTCTCATAAAACAAATGTTCTGGATATATTCCTAGGAGTGCTATTGCTGGATCATATGGTATGTTGAATTTGAGTTGTTTGAATATTCTCCATACTGATTTCCATAGAGGCTGTACCAGCCTGCAGCCCCACCAGCAGTGGAGTAGGGTTCCCTTTTCCCCGCAACCTCGCCAACAAGTGTTGTTGGTGCTTTTATTCATGTGGGCCAGTCTTACTGGCCTTAGGTGGTACCTCATTGATGTTTTAATTTGGATTTCCCTTATTGCCAGGGAACATGAGCATTTTTTCATGTTTATTTGCCATTTGGGTGTGTTCCTTTGTGAAGTGTTTGCCCATTTCCCGTGCCCATTTCTTGAGTGGCTGGTTTATTTTGACATTTTGGTTGTTTGGTAGCTCTTTGTATATTCTGGAGATCAGACCTCTATCACCTATGTCGTGTGCGAAGATCTTCTCCCATTCTGTTATGTTTTATGAGTGCCGAGTTCTGAATTTTGAGGTCTGAATTTTAAGTACTGTATTTTGAGTTCTGAGTTCAGAATTCTGAGTTACAAATTCTGAGTTCGCAGTTTCTAGTTCTGACTACTGAGTCCGGAATTTTGTGTTCTGAGTTCTGATAACTGAGTTCTGATAACCGAGTTCTGATAACTGAGTTCTGAATTGTTAGCTGTGACATCTGAGTTCTGAGTTCTCATTTCCCAGTTCTGAATACTGAGTTATGAATTCTCAACTCTTAGCTCTTAGCTCTGAGTTCGGAGTTCTAAATTCTACATTCTGTATTCTGATTTCAGAGTTGTGAATTCTGTGACCAGAATTCAGAGTTGAGATTTCTGAGTTCTGAATTCTGAGTACTGAATTTTAAGTTCTGAGTTCCGGTTCTGAATTCGGACTTCTGAATTCTGAATTTTGAATTCTGAGATCTGTATCTCAGTTCTGATTTCTGAGTCGTGGATTCTGAGTTACATACCCTGAGTAATTGATTCTGAGTTCTGACTTCAAAGTTCTCCATTGCATTCTGAATTCTGAGTTCTGATTTCACAATTCTGAGTTACAGTTCTGATTTCTGCATTTTGAGTTCTGAATTGTGTGTTCTGAATTCTGAGTTCCGAATTCTAAGGTGTGAATTCTGAGTTCTGAATCATGAGTACTCCACACTGTGTTCTGAGTTCTGAGAACTGAGTTCTGAATTCTGAGTTCTGTGTTCTGAATTCCGTATTCTGAGCTCCAAATTCTGATTTCCAAGTTTTGAATTCTGACTTAGGATTCTGAGTTCCGAATTCTAAGGTGTGAATTCTGAGTTCTGAGTTCTGATTTCTGAGTGCTGAGAACTGGGTTCTTTGTTCTGAATTCTAAGTTATGAAGTCCATAGTCTGAGTTCCAAATACTCATTTCCCAGTTCTGATATTCGAGTTTGAATTCTGAGTTCAGAATTCTAAGGTGAGAATTCTGGGTTATGGATTCTGGGTTCTGAATACTGAGTTGTGATTTCTGAGTTCTGAATTCCAAGTTCTGAGTCATCATTTCTGAATTCTGAGTTCTGAGTTATGAATTCTCAACTCTTAGTTCTGAGATCTGAGTTCGGAGTTCTAAACTGAAGCCCGTATTCTGAATTCAGAGTTGTGGATTCTGAGATCAGCATTCAGAGTTGTGAGTTGTGAGTTCTGAATTTTGAGTTCTGAGTTCCGAATTCTGTGTCCTGGGCTCTGAATTCAGATTTCTGAATTCTGATTTGTGAATTTTGAGAACTGAGTCTCATTTATGAATTCCTAGTCACGAATTCTGTGTGGTGAATTGTGACTTCTGAGTTCTGAAATTTTAACTCTGACTTCTTTGTCTGAGTTAGGAGTCCGAATATCTGAGTTCTATATTCTGAAGTCTAACTATCGAGTTCTGAGTTCTGAGTTTTGAGTTCTGACTTCTGAGTTCTGACATCTGAGTCTTGTGTTCTGAGTTATGAATTTCAGTTCTGAAATGAGAATTCTGAATTCAGGGTTGTAAACTCTGAGTTCTGGTTCCTGAGGTCTGCATTCTGAGTTCTGCGTGCTGAATTCTGATTACTGATCACTGTATTGTGTGTTCTGATTTCTAAGTTGTCAATTCTGTGTGCTGAACTGCGAGATCTGAATACTGAGTTGTCCTGCTGAGTTCTGAACTCTGAGTTCTGAATTCTGAGTTCTGAGTTCTGAGATATGAATCCTAATTTCTGAATTCTGAGTTCAGAGTTCTGAGTTCTGAGGAATGAATTCTCAATCCAAAGTGCTACACTCTGAGATCTGAGTTTGAATTCTGAGTTGTTAGTTCTATTTTCTGAGTTTTGAATTCTGAGATTTGAGATTTTGTTGTGCTTATGTTTTTTTTAATTATTTATTATTTAACTTCCTTAATTACATTGTATTATGTGACACAGTTACATAGATACTTGGGTTCTCCCACCCCTCCGCAAACCCTCCCACCATGGTGGATTCCTTCACCTTGTTGCATAACCACAGCTCATGTTCAGTTGAGATTCCCCCATTGCAAGCGTATACCAAACATAGAGTCCAGCATCTTATTGTCCAGTCAAGTTCAATGGCTTCTTAGGTATACCCTCTCTGGTCTGAAGACAGAGCTAGCAGAGTATCATCCCAGTCAATTGAAAGCTCCAACATACCATCAGCAAAAATTTACATCATTATGGAATTAATTGACATAGTAATGAGTAACCAATATGTTAAAAGTAAATGCGAGTTCCCAGCCACCTTCTGTGACCACCTCACCTACACTTCAATTTTAGTTTATAAACAACATATAACATTCAAAACATAACATGTTATACATAACATCATATCATCTTAAATTAAGGCAAACATGTGGTATTTAACCTTTTGTGATTGGCTCATTTCCCTTAGCATTATGGTTTCCAGTTTGGCGCATTTGGCCACAAAGAACTGCATTTTGTTTTTTTTAATAGCTGAGTAGTATTCCATGGAGTAGATGAACCATAGCTTTCTTATCCAATCCTCTGTTGATGGGCATTTTGGTTTCTTCCATGTTTTTGCAATTACTGATTGTGCTGCTATGAGCATAGGAGTGCATGTTGGTTTCTCATAAAACGAATGTTCTGGATATATTCCTAGGAGTGCTATTGCTGGATCATATGGTATGTTGAATTTGAGTTGTTTGAATTTTCTCCATACTGATTTCCATAGAGGCTGTACCAGCCTGCAGCCCCACCAGCAGTGGAGTAGGGTTCCCTTTTCCCCGCAACCTCGCCAACAAGTGTTGTTGGTGCTTTTATTCATGTGGGCCAGTCTTACTGGCCTTAGGCGGTACCTCATTGATGTTTTAATTTGGATTTCCCTTATTGCCAGGGAACATGAGCATTTTTTCATGTTTATTTGCCATTTGGGTGTGTTCCTTTGTGAAGTGTTTGCCCATTTCCCGTGCCCATTTCTTGAGTGGCTTGTTTATTTTGACATTTTGGTTGTTTGGTAGCTCTTTGTATATTCTGGAGATCAGCCCTCTATCACCTATGTCGTGTGCGAAGATCTTCTCCCATTCTGTTATGTTTTATGAGTGCCGAGTTCTGAATTTTGAGGTCTGAATCTTGAGTACTGTATTCTGAGTTCTGAGTTCAGAATTCTGAGTTACAAATTCTGAGTTCGCAGTTTCTAGTTCTGACTACTGAGTCCGGAATTTTGTGTTCTGAGTTCTGATAACTGAGTTCTGATAACCGAGTTCTGATAACTGAGTTCTGAATTCTTAGCTGTGACATCTGAGTTCTGAGTTCTCATTTCCCAGTTCTGAATACTGAGTTATGAATTCTCAACTCTTAGCTCTTAGCTCTGAGTTCGGAGTTCTAAATTCTACAGTCTGTATTCTGATTTCAGAGTTGTGAATTCTGTGACCAGAATTCAGAGTTGAGATTTCTGAGTTCTGAATTCTGAGTACTGAATTTTAAGTTCTGAGTTCAGAATTCTGAATTCGGACTTCTGAATTCTGAATTTTGAATTCTGAGATCTGTATCTCAGTTCTGATTTCTGAGTCGTGGATTCTGAGTTACATACCCTGAGTAATTGATTCTGAGTTCTGACTTCAAAGTTCTCCATTGCATTCTGAATTCTGAGTTCTGATTTCACAATTCTGAGTTACAGTTCTGATTTCTGCGTTTTGAGTTCTGAATTGTGTGTTCTGAATTCTGAGTTCCGAATTCTAAGGTGTGAATTCTGAGTTCTGAATCATGAGTACTCCACACTGTGTTCTGAGTTCTGAGAACTGAGTTCTGAATTCTGAGTTCTGTGTTCTGAATTCCGTATTCTGAGCTCCAAATTCTGATTTCCAAGTTTTGAATTCTGACTTAGGATTCTGAGTTCCGAATTCTAAGGTGTGAATTCTGAGTTCTGAGTTCTGATTTCTGAGTGGTGAGGACTGAGTTCTTTGTTCTGAATTCTAAGTTATGAAGTCCGTAGTCTGAGTTCCAAATACTCATTTCCCAGTTCTGATATTCGAGTTTGAATTCTGAGTTCAGAATTCTAAGGTGAGAATTCTGGGTTATGGATTCTGGGTTCTGAATACTGAGTTGTGATTTCTGAGTTCTGAATTCCAAGTTCTGAGTCATCATTTCTGAATTCTGAGTTCTGAGTTATGAATTCTCAACTCTTAGTTCTGAGATCTGAGTTCGGAGTTCTAAACTGAAGCCTGTATTCTGAATTCAGAGTTGTGGATTCTGAGATCAGCATTCAGAGTTGTGAGTTGTGAGTTCTGAATTTTGAGTTCTGAGTTCCGAATTCTGTGTCCTGGGCTCTGAATTCAGATTTCTGAATTCTGATTTGTGAATTTTGAGAACTGAGTCTCATTTATGAATTCCTAGTCACGAATTCTGTGTGGTGAATTGTGACTTCTGAGTTCTGAAATTTTAACTCTGACTTCTTTGTCTGAGTTAGGAGTCCGAATATCTGAGTTCTATATTCTGAAGTCTAACTATCGAGTTCTGAGTTCTGAGTTTTGAGTTCTGACTTCTGAGTTCTGACATCTGAGTCTTGTGTTCTGAGTTATGAATTTCAGTTCTGAAATGAGAATTCTGAATTCAGGTTTGTAAACTCTGAGTTCTGGTTCCTGAGGTCTGCATTCTGAGTTCTGCGTGCTGAATTCTGATTACTGATCACTGTATTGTGTGTTCTGATTTCTAAGTTGTCAATTCTGTGTGCTGAACTGCGAGATCTGAATACTGAGTTGTCCTGCTGAGTTCTGAACTCTGAGTTCTGAATTCTGAGTTCTGAGTTCTGAGATATGAATCCTAATTTCTGAATTCTGAGTTCAGAGTTCTGAGTTCTGAGGAATGAATTCTCAATCCAAAGTGCTACACTCTGAGATCTGAGTTTGAATTCTGAGTTGTTAGTTCTATTTTCTGAGTTTTGAATTCTGAGATTTGAGATTTTGTTGTGCTTATGTTTTTTGTAATTATTTATTATTTAACTTCCTTAATTACATTGTATTATGTGACACAGTTACATAGATACTTGGGTTCTCCCACCCCTCCGCAAACCCTCCCACCATGGTGGATTCCTTCACCTTGTTGCATAACCACAGCTCATGTTCAGTTGAGATTCCCCCATTGCAAGCGTATACCAAACATAGAGTCCAGCATCTTATTGTCCAGTCAAGTTCAATGGCTTCTTAGGTATACCCTCTCTGGTCTGAAGACAGAGCTAGCAGAGTATCATTCCAGTCAATTGAAAGCTCCAACATACCATCAGCAAAAATTTACATCATTATGGAATTAATTGACATAGTAATGAGTAACCAATATGTTAAAAGTAAATGCGAGTTCCCAGCCACCTTCTGTGACCACCTCACCTACACTTCAATTTTAGTTTATAAACAACATATAACATTCAAAACATAACATGTTATACATAACATCATATCATCTTAAATTAAGGCAAACATGTGGTATTTAACCTTTTGTGATTGGCTCATTTCCCTTAGCATTATGGTTTCCAGTTTGGCGCATTTGGCCACAAAGAACTGCATTTTGTTTTTTTTAATAGCTGAGTAGTATTCCATGGAGTAGATGAACCATAGCTTTCTTATCCAATCCTCTGTTGATGGGCATTTTGGTTGCTTCCATGTTTTTGCAATTACTGATTGTGCTGCTATGAGCATAGGAGTGCATGTTGGTTTCTCATGAAACAAATGTTCTGGATATATTCCTAGGAGTGCTATTGCTGGATCATATGGTATGTTGAATTTGAGTTGTTTGAATTTTCTCCATACTGATTTCCATAGAGGCTGTACCAGCCTGCAGCCCCACCAGCAGTGGAGTAGGGTTCCCTTTTCCCCGCAACCTCGCCAACAAGTGTTGTTGGTGCTTTTATTCATGTGGGTCAGTCTTACTGGCCTTAGGCGGTACCTCATTGATGTTTTAATTTGGATTTCCCTTATTGCCAGGGAACATGAGCATTTTTTCATGTTTATTTGCCATTTGGGTGTGTTCCTTTGTGAAGTGTTTGCCCATTTCCCGTGCCCATTTCTTGAGTGGCTTGTTTATTTTGACATTTTGGTTGTTTGGTAGCTCTTTGTATATTCTGGAGATCAGCCCTCTATCACCTATGTCGTGTGCGAAGATCTTCTCCCATTCTGTTATGTTTTATGAGTGCCGAGTTCTGAATTTTGAGGTCTGAATCTTGAGTACTGTATTCTGAGTTCTGAGTTCAGAATTCTGAGTTACAAATTCTGAGTTCGCAGTTTCTAGTTCTGACTACTGAGTCCGGAATTTTGTGTTCTGAGTTCTGATAACTGAGTTCTGATAACCGAGTTCTGATAACTGAGTTCTGAATTCTTAGCTGTGACATCTGAGTTCTGAGTTCTCATTTCCCAGTTCTGAATACTGAGTTATGAATTCTGAAATCTTAGCTCTTAGCTCTGAGTTCGGAGTTCTAAATTCTACATTCTGTATTCTGATTTCAGAGTTGTGAATTCTGTGACCAGAATTCAGAGTTGAGATTTCTGAGTTCTGAATTCTGAGTACTGAATTTTAAGTTCTGAGTTCCGGTTCTGAATTCGGACTTCTGAATTCTGAATTTTGAATTCTGAGATCTGTATCTCAGTTCTGATTTCTGAGTCGTGGATTCTGAGTTACATACCCTGAGTAATTGATTCTGAGTTCTGACTTCAAAGTTCTCCATTGCATTCTGAATTCTGAGTTCTGATTTCACAATTCTGAGTTACAGTTCTGATTTCTGCGTTTTGAGTTCTGAATTGTGTGTTCTGAATTCTGAGTTCCGAATTCTAAGGTGTGAATTCTGAGTTCTGAATCATGAGTACTCCACACTGTGTTCTGAGTTCTGAGAACTGAGTTCTGAATTCTGAGTTCTGTGTTCTGAATTCCGTATTCTGAGCTCCAAATTCTGATTTCCAAGTTTTGAATTCTGACTTAGGATTCTGAGTTCCGAATTCTAAGGTGTGAATTCTGAGTTCTGAGTTCTGATTTCTGAGTGGTGAGGACTGAGTTCTTTGTTCTGAATTCTAAGTTATGAAGTCCGTAGTCTGAGTTCCAAATACTCATTTCCCAGTTCTGATATTCGAGTTTGAATTCTGAGTTCAGAATTCTAAGGTGAGAATTCTGGGTTATGGATTCTGGGTTCTGAATACTGAGTTGTGATTTCTGAGTTCTGAATTCCAAGTTCTGAGTCATCATTTCTGAATTCTGAGTTCTGAGTTATGAATTCTCAACTCTTAGTTCTGAGATCTGAGTTCGGAGTTCTAAACTGAAGCCTGTATTCTGAATTCAGAGTTGTGGATTCTGAGATCAGCATTCAGAGTTGTGAGTTCTGAGTTCTGAATTTTGAGTTCTGAGTTCCGAATTCTGTGTCCTGGGCTCTGAATTCGGATTTCTGAATTCTGATTTGTGAATTTTGAGAACTGAGTCTCATTTATGAATTCCTAGTCACGAATTCTGTGTGGTGAATTGTGACTTCTGAGTTCTGAAATTTTAACTCTGACTTCTTTGTCTGAGTTAGGAGTCCGAATATCTGAGTTCTATATTCTGAAGTCTAACTATTGAGTTCTGAGTTCTGAGTTTTGAGTTCTGACTTCTGAGTTCTGACATCTGAGTCTTGTGTTCTGAGTTATGAATTTCAGTTCTGAAATGAGAATTCTGAATTCCGGGTTGTAAACTCTGAGTTCTGGTTCCTGAGGTCTGCATTCTGAGTTCTGTGTGCTGAATTCTGATTACTGATCACTGTATTGTGTGTTCTGATTTCTAAGTTGTCAATTCTGTGTGCTGAACTGCGAGATCTGAATACTGAGTTGTCCTGCTGAGTTCTGAACTCTGAGTTCTGAATTCTGAGTTCTGAGTTCTGAGATATGAATCCTAATTTCTGAATTCTGAGTTCGGAGTTCTGAGTTCTGAGGAATGAATTCTCAATCCAAAGTGCTACACTCTGAGATCTGAGTTTGAATTCTGAGTTGTTAGTTCTATTTTCTGAGTTTTGAATTCTGAGATTTGAGATTTTGTTGTGCTTATGTTTTTTGTAATTATTTATTATTTAACTTCCTTAATTACATTGTATTATGTGACACAGTTACATAGATACTTGGGTTCTCCCACCCCTCCGCAAACCCTCCCACCATGGTGGAACATGAGCTGTGGTTATGCAGACATGTTGCATAACCACAGCTCATGTTCAGTTGAGATTCCCCCATTGCAAGCGTATACCAAACATAGAGTCCAGCATCTTATTGTCCAGTCAAGTTCAATGGCTTCTTAGGTATACCCTCTCTGGTCTGAAGACAGAGCTAGCAGAGTATCATCCCAGTCAATTGAAAGCTCCAACATACCATCAGCAAAAATTTACATCATTATGGAATTAATTGACATAGTAATGAGTAACCAATATGTTAAAAGTAAATGCGAGTTCCCAGCCACCTTCTGTGACCACCTCACCTACACTTCAATTTTAGTTTATACACAACATATAACATTCAAAACATAACATGTTATACATAACATCATATCATCTTAAATTAAGGCAAACATGTGGTATTTAACCTTTTGTGATTGGCTCATTTCCCTTAGCATTATGGTTTCCAGTTTGGCGCATTTGGCCACAAAGAACTGCATTTTGTTTTTTTTTAATAGCTGAGTAGTATTCCATGGAGTAGATGAACCATAGCTTTCTTATCCAATCCTCTGTTGATGGGCATTTTGGTTGCTTCCATGTTTTTGCAATTACTGATTGTGCTGCTATGAGCATAGGAGTGCATGTTGGTTTCTCATAAAACGAATGTTCTGGATATATTCCTAGGAGTGCTATTGCTGGATCATATGGTATGTTGAATTTGAGTTGTTTGAATATTCTCCATACTGATTTCCATAGAGGCTGTACCAGCCTGCAGCCCCACCAGCAGTGGAGTAGGGTTCCCTTTTCCCCGCAACCTTGCCAACAAGTGTTGTTGGTGCTTTTATTCATGTGGGCCAGTCTTACTGGCCTTAGGCGGTACCTCATTGATGTTTTAATTTGGATTTCCCTTATTGCCAGGGAACATGAGCATTTTTTCATGTTTATTTGCCATTTGGGTGTGTTCCTTTGTGAAGTGTTTGCCCATTTCCCGTGCCCATTTCTTGAGTGGCTTGTTTATTTTGACATTTTGGTTGTTTTGTAGCTCTTTGTATATTCTGGAGATCAGCCCTCTATCACCTATGTCGTGTGCGAAGATCTTCTCCCATTCTGTTATGTTTTATGAGTGCCGAGTTCTGAATTTTGAGGTCTGAATCTTGAGTACTGTATTCTGAGTTCTGAGTTCAAATTTTTCAATTGCGTTCTGAATTCTGAGTTCTGAGTTCAGAATTCTGAGTTACAAATTCTGAGTTCGCAGTTTCTAGTTCTGACTACTGAGTTCGGAATTTTGTGTTCTGAGTTCTGATAACTGAGTTCTGATAACCGAATTCTGATAACTGAGTTCTGAATTGTTAGCTGTGACATCTGAGTTCTGAGTTCTCATTTCCCAGTTCTGAATACTGAGTTATGAATTCTCAACTCTTAGCTCTTAGCTCTGAGTTCGGAGTTCTAAATTCTACATTCTGTATTCTGATTTCAGAGTTGTGAATTCTGTGACCAGAATTCAGAGTTGAGATTTCTGAGTTGTGAATTCTGAGTACTGAATTTTAAGTTCTGAGTTCTGAATTCTGTGTTCCAGTTCTGAATTCGGACTTCTGAATTCCGAATTTTGAATTCTGAGATCTGTATCTCAGTTCTGATTTCTGAGTCGTGGATTCTGAGTTACATACCCTGAGTAATTTAGTCTGAGTTCTGACTTCAAAGTTCTCTATTGCGTTCTGAATTCTGAGTTCTGGTTTCACAATTCTGAGTTACAGTTCTGATTTCTGCGTTTTGAGTTCTGAATTGTGTGTTCTGAATTCCGAGTTCAGAATTCTAAGGTGTGAATTCTGAGTTCTGAATCATGAGTACTCCACACTGTGTTCTGAGTTCTGAGAACTGAGTTCTGAATTCTGAGTTCTGTGTTCTGAATTCCGTATTCTGAGCTCCAAATTCTGATTTCCAAGTTTTGAATTCTGACTTAGGATTCTGAGTTCCGAATTCTAAGGTGTGAATTCTGAGTTCTGAGTTCTGATTTCTGAGTGCTGAGAACTGAGTTCTTTGTTCTGAATTCTAAGTTATGAAGTCCGTAGTCTGAGTTCCAAATACTCATTTCCCAGTTCTGATATTCGAGTTTGAATTCTGAGTTCAGAATTCTAAGGTGAGAATTCTGGGTTGTGAATTCTGGGTTCTGAATACTGAGTTGTGATTTCTGAGTTCTGAATTCCAAGTTCTGAGTCATCATTTCTGAATTCTGAGTTCTGAGTTATGAATTCTCAACTCTTAGTTCTGAGATCTGAGTTCGGAGTTCTAAACTGAAGCCTGCATTCCTAATTCAGAGTTGTGGATTCTGAGATCAGAATTGAGAGTTGTGAGTTCTGAGTTCTGAATTCTGCGTACTGAATTTTGAGTTCTGAGTTCCGAATTCTGTGTCCTGGGCTCTGAATTTGGATTTCTGAATTCTGATTTGTGAATTTTGAGAACTGAGTCTCATTTATGAATTCCTAGTCACGAATTCTGTGTGGTGAATTGTGACTTCTGAGTTCTGAAATTTCAACTCTGAGTTCTTTGTCTGAGTTAGGAGTCCGAATATCTGAGTTCTATCTTCTGAAGTCTAACTATCGAGTTCTGAGTTCTGAGTTTTGAGTTCTGATTTCTGAGTTCTGACATCTGAGTCTTGTGTTCTGAGTTATGAATTTCAGTTCTGAAATGAGAATTCTGAAATCAGGGTTGTAAACTCTGAGTTCTGGTTCCTGAGGTCTGCATTCTGAGTTCTGCGTGCTGAATTCTGAATACTGATCACTGTATTGTGTGTTCTGATTTCTAAGTTGTCAATTCTGTGTGCTGAACTGCGAGATCTGAATACTGAGTTCTCCTGCTGAGTTCTGAACTCTGAGTTCTGAACTCTAAGTTCTGAACTCTGAGTTCTGTATTCTGAGTTCTGAGATATGAACGCTAATTTCAGAATTCTGAGTTCTGCGTTCTGCGTTCTGAGGAATGAGTTCTCAATCCAAAGTGCTACACTCTGAGATCTGAGTTTGAATTCTGAGTTTTTAGTACTATTTTCTGAGTTTTGAATTCTGAGATTTAAGATTTTGTTGTGCATTATGTTTTTATGAGTGCCGAGTTCTGAATTTTGAGGTCTGAATCTTGAGTACTGTATTCTGAGTTCTGAGTTCAAATTTTTCAATTGCGTTCTGAATTCTGAGTTCTGAGTTCAGAATTCTGAGTTACAAATTCTGAGTTCGCAGTTTCTAGTTCTGACTACTGAGTCCGGAATTTTGTGTTCGTGACTTCTGATCACTGAGTTCTGATAAGTGAGTTCTGAATTCTTAGCTGTGACATCTGAGTTCTGAGTTCTCATTTCCCAGTTCTGAATACTGAGTTATGAATTCTCAACTCTTAGCTCTTAGCTCTGAGTTCGGAGTTCTAAATTCTACAGTCTGTATTCTGATTTCAGAGTTGTGAATTCTGTGACCAGAATTCAGAGTTGAGATTTCTGAGTTCTGAATTCTGAGTACTGAATTTTAAGTTCTGAGTTCCGGTTCTGAATTCGGACTTCTGAATTCTGAATTTTGAATTCTGAGATCTGTATCTCAGTTCTGATTTCTGAGTCGTGGATTCTGAGTTACATACCCTGAGTAATTGATTCTGAGTTCTGACTTCAAAGTTCTCCATTGCATTCTGAATTCTGAGTTCTGATTTCACAATTCTGAGTTACAGTTCTGATTTCTGCGTTTTGAGTTCTGAATTGTGTGTTCTGAATTCTGAGTTCCGAATTCTAAGGTGTGAATTCTGAGTTCTGAGTTCTGATTTCTGAGTGCTGAGAACTGAGTTCTTTGTTCTGAATTCTAAGTTATGAAGCCCGTAGTCTGAGTTCCAAATATTCATTTCCCAGTTCTGATATTCGAGTTTAAATTCTGAGTTCAGAATTCTAAGTTGAGAATTCTGGGTTATGAATTCTGGGTTCTGAATACTGAGTTGTGATTTCTGAGTTCTGAATTCCAAGTTCTGAGTCAGCATTTCTGAATTCTGAGTTCTGAGTTATGAATTCTCAACTCTTAGTTCTGAGATCTGAGTTCGAAGTTCTAAACTGAAGCCTGTATTCTGAATTCAGAGTTGTGGATTCTGAGATCAGAATTCAGAGTTGTGAGTTCTGAGTTATGAATTGTGAATTTTGAGTTCTGAGTTCTGAGTTCCGAATTCTGTGTCCTGGGCTCTGAATTCGGATTTCTGAATTCTGATTTGTGAATTTTGAGAACTGAGTCTCATTTATGAATTCCTAGTCACGAATTCTGTGTGGTGAATTGTGACTTCTGAGTTCTGAAATTTCAACTCTGAGTTCTTTGTCTGAGTTAGGAGTCCGAATATCTGAGTTCTATCTTCTGAAGTCTAACAATCGAGTTCTGAGTTCTGAGTTCTGAGTTCTGACTTCTGAGTTCTGACATCTGAGTCTTGTGTTCTGAGTTATGAATTTCAGTTCTGAAATGAGAATTCTGAATTCAGGGTTGTAAACTCTGAGTTCTGGTTCCTGAGGTCTGCATTCTGAGTTCTGCGTGCTGAATTCTGAATACTGATCACTGCATTGTGTGTTCTGATTTCTAAGTTGTCAATTCTGTGTGCTGAACTGCGAGATCTGAATACTGAGTTGTCCTGCTGAGGTCTGAACTCTGAGTTCTGAATTCTGAGTTCTGAGTTCTGAGATATGAATCCTAATTTCTGAATTCTGAGTTCCGATTTCTGCGTTCTGAGGAATGAGTTCTCAATCCAAAGTGCTGCACTCTGAGATCTGAGTTTGAATTATGAGTTGTTAGTTCTATTTTCTGAGTTTTGGATTGTGAGATTTGAGATTTTGTTGTGCATTATGTTTTATGATGCCGAGTTCTGAATTTTGAGATCTGAATCTTGACTACTGTATTCTGAGTTCTGGAGTTCAAATTTTTCAATTGCGTTCTGAATTCTGAGTTCTGAGTTCAGAATTCTGAGTTACAAATTCTGAGTTCGCAGTTTCTAGTTCTGACTACTGAGTCCGGAATTTTGTGTTCTGAGTTCTGATAACTGAGTTTTGATAACTTAGTTCTGAATTCTTAGCTGTGACATCTGAGTTCTGAGTTCTCATTTCCCAGTTCTGAATACTGATTTATAAATTCTCAACTCTTAGCTCTGAGTTCGGAGTTCTAAATTCTACAGTCTGTATTCTGATTTCAGAGTTGTGAATTCTGTGACCAGAATTCAGAGTTGAGATTTCTGAGTTGTGAATTCTGAGTACTGAATTTTAAGTTCTGAGTTCCGGTTCTGAATTCTGTGTTCCAGTTCTGAATTCGGACTTCTGAATTCTGAATTTTGAATTCTGAGATCTGTATCTCAGTTCTGATTTCTGAGTCGTGGATTCTGAGTTACATACCCTGAGTAATTTAGTCTGAGTTCTGACTTCAAAGTTCTCCATTGCATTCTGAATTCTGAGTTCTGATTTCACAATTCTGAGTTACAGTTCTGATTTCTGCGTTTTGAGTTCTGAATTGTGTGTTCTGAATTCTGAGTTCCGAATTCTAAGGTGTGAATTCTGAGTTCTGAATCATGAGTACTCCACACTGTGTTCTGAGTTCTGAGAACTGAGTTCTGAATTCTGAGTTCTGTGTTCTGAATTCCGTTCTCTGAGTTCCAAATTCTGATTTCCAAGTTTTGAATTCTGACTTAGGATTCTGAGTTCCGAACTCTAAGGTGTGAATTCTGAGTTCTGAGTTCTGATTTCTGAGTGCTGAGAACTGAGTTCTTTGTTCTGAATTCTAAGTTATGAAGTCCGTAGTCTGAGTTCCAAATACTCGTTTCCCAGTTCTGATATTCGAGTTTGAATTCTGAGTTCAGAATTCTAAGGTGAGAATTCTGGGTTATGAATTCTGGGTTCTGAATACTGAGTTGTGATTTCTGAGTTCTGAATTCCAAGTTCTGAGTCATCATTTCTGAATTCTGAGTTCTGAGTTATGAATTCTCAACTCTTGGGACGGTTGAATCTCTGCCACCTTCCCCCTGCCTGGGATTGTGACTCACCATATTTCTTGCAGCGTGCTGTATTTTCTTTCCCACTTTTTGCGGCTGTTCCTTCACGCTGTGTAGGTCTTCTTGCTTTAGTGAACTCCAGTGACCTTCTCGTTCTTCTCCCTATAATTTTGTGTTTCCTGGCCTGTTCTCTGCTGGATCGGTTCCCCTCTTTCTCTAATCACCCTACACCAGCTCTCTGTGGTCGGCCATCTTTCCCTCCTCCATATATTCTTTTTTTTTTACAAGGTAATTCTGTTTATTGCATCATTAAATGGTAGATGATAGTTGGCAGAGAACTTATGAGCAAACTGAGCAAATACAGTTATTCCACCAGGACAATTTTGTAGAATTAATTATGTATACATATATTCTAAAACTAGCATATATTTTTAATTTCTAGAGTGTGTGAACTTAGAGTTTGCTTGTATTTTGTGGAATTGCATCTCTATGCCAGTCCATTGGATGTCCAAGGACCTGAGTATCCATCCATACACGACCAGCAGACAGAGAGTGCTAAAAGAATGTCAGCTTCCTGTGTGAGACTGTGGCTGCTTCACTGGCCAAGCATAGCTGTGAATTATTAGTGCTTCACTGCGCCTCCTTCCTCATTAGTTGCTTATAGTCAAGCATATTCCATTCCTCAGTTAATTGTTCCTGAAAATCATGTTTGATTATTTGCCACTATGGTGATTATTACTTCACTTACTTGTTTGCTACCTTTAAAGAGGTTTTGCATGATTGCCTAGGTAACCTGCCTAGTATGTATATACCCTGTGTAGTTCCATAATAAATATTTAGTTTGTATATATATATACAAACTATATAGTTTGTGTATATATATACAAATATATATGTATATATTATATATGTATGTATATATATAATATATAGTTTGTATGTATATACAGTATATATATATATATACTGTATATACATATTTGTTTAGTTTAGTTCTACTTATATATTTACTGTCCTTTCTTGCCTTGTGTCCTGTTATTTCTCAGTGCCATCATCACACCTTGGTCCCTGGTCTCCTCAAAGAGAACATCAATAAGAGACACCTGTAAAAGAACCCAATAGAAGCCTATCAAGGTGAGGGTAATATCAAAAGAACTATTGAGGTAAGTTACTAAATATTGTGATAAGTTATTAACTATTAAGGATAATGGGACAAGTACAATCTGCTTCTTTGCTGTATCTGTGATCATGTTTTGAAAAAGAATGGGGCATGAGGCTCTCAAGATCAGATAGATTATTTTCTTAAGAATGTTGTTGAGTTTAATCCTTGGTTCCCAGAGAGGGCTCTTTGGACTTGGAAGCTTTGTTTACAGTTATGCAGAAGTGGAAAAGGCAATAAGACAGGTACCTGTAGATTTTTGTCTGCTTGGGCTCTGGTCAGAGTGGCTATCAATATGGTTCAGAATGATGGAATGATGCTGTCTCCATGTAAAATGAGAGAGAAAGCTGAAGAGTTTCAATGAGAAGTGGCTGAGAAGTTCTGAGTAGAAGTTGATTGTGAAAAGGAAAAGTATTTTCCGAATCTGGATCCTATGGTAACGCTTCCCACAGCTCATCTTATATATTCAATGCTATTGTCACAAAACTCTTACAGATCCCTGGATTCAGACTCAGTATTTTCTAAGTTTGACTCCCAAAATTATAAAACATAAAGAAAGGACAAAGTATGGAGCACACTTTTAGAATATTTGACTGATGAATTAGACAAACTGAAAGTAAAACTGGCTTGCAAGTGGCCATCATGCCAATTGGGCCTTTGTGACAGGTTGAGCATCCTTTTGATATGACATCATGATTTGTAAAGTGACCATGTTTTTCTCCATTTTTAATTGTTAGACAGGACGCCCATGGCAAAGGCCCAGGCCTACCAATTCAATGGGAACATAACAATTATGATCATATTTCCAAAATGAAAAAAGCAATGATGGTATATGGAGCTCAGTGTCAAAATCATAAGAGAATTCTTAATGGATTCACCAATCACTATGGCATCCTTGCACTGAATTATTACAACATTATTTGCAGATCCTTATTGCTTCCTGGGGAATATTTACACTGGAACATGGGGTTTAATGTGTGCCTCACTGTCCATGGAAAATGGTAAGAGTCACAATACACAAATTAGTGCCATCATTTACCTGATGGTTTCTCTATTATGGTTTTAGTTTTCTTTTTTTTTTTTTTTTAAGATTTATTCATTTTTTATTACAGCCAGATATACACAGAGGAGGAGGGACAGAGGGGAAGATCTTCCGTCTGATGTTTCACTCCCCAAGTGAGCCGCAACGGGCCGATGCGCGCCGAACCGAAGCCGGGAACCAGGAACCTCTTCCGGGTCTCCCAAGCGGGTGCAGGGTCCCAAAGCTTTGGGCTGTCCTCTCCTGCTTTCGCAGGCCACAAGCAGGGAGCTGGATGGGAAGTGGAGCTGCCAGGATTAGAACCGGCGCCCATATGGGATCCCGGGGCTTTCAAGGCGAGGACTTTAGCCGCTAGGCCACGCTGCCGGGCCCGGTTTTAGTTTTCTTAAGGAACAAATTAATACTCCTACTAATGCTTATGCTCAATTGAGAAAAATAGCTTTGGAAACACAGAATAGAGTCACACTGGTGGGACACCCTTATAGTTCTTATAATAGAATATCACAAAAGTACAATGAAACTTGAATGGGAAGAATCAAGATAGCACAATAGGGTAAGGACACATTTAAATGGACAGAAAAACATTTAATCAGGATGAAGCAGAGAGGACATATTTCAGAAAATTGAAAAGGACAGAACAATAGCATAAGGGTACCTGGAGACTGACAGACACAGGAAAGCAGCGGGCACGGAAGTTTGGTGTTGTAGTGACTAATACTTCAGCATGGCGATTTGAGCTCTAACAGCAGCCAGAATTCCACAAACAACCAGGTGGAAAGGGACTTTCACTGGGAGCTTGTGAGGTGAACCCAGAAGAAAGAACTGTCCATGCTGCTGGCCTTTTTGATTTGGTCAGGAGCAGAGACAGAGCAGCAGATCTCAGACGGGCAGTATGAGAATAAGGTGGATTTGTTTCATAGCCCAGTCAGCCCCCTAGAGCTGAACTGGGCGCCATTTTGCAGAAGGAGGCAAAGGCAAGGGAAAGGACTGAGCATATGCTGAGCTGGGAGTGAACTCATTTCTGACTCAGTAAACTGCAACAACGGGGCATTCTACGGGTTCCACCTGGGACAGGTCTGGGTAGCCCTCAGATCTAAGGGCAAGCAGAGCAAGAACTCCAGTAGTGGTGGTACATCGGACGCCATTTTGCGCACTGTGGCAATAGCTTTCGGACTGCAGGGAAAAACAGTGAACTGAACATGTGCTGAGCTCAGGATAACTCGCTCAGTTCTGTGGATTGCACTGGTTCTACAGGATAATAATAACGCTGTAGCATCGTACTGATCAAATAGGTCCGTGTGGCACCTAGACCTAACGTCCAACAGATTACGACAAGATCAGGGCCACCAACAACCTAATTATATCGGGCACCTGATGTCTCTCTAATCCTGGGACCTGCTCCAAACAGAAGTGGAAGAAAGGTTGCAGAGACAGTTTGCAGCCTCAGCTCAGCATCATAGGAGATGGAGAGTGGTGAGCCAGTAGCCAGGGCTGTGGAAACCATGGTGGAAATCTAACATAAGAACCCAGATCTGGAACTCGCTGGAGGTAGTGGCACAAGTGGCTGCAAGCAAAAAGTTATGTACCAACTGCAATAAGTAAAATTCCACTGTAGACCTGTTGGTGACACAGCTTAGAAACCTGCCCCAAGGAGAAGACTCTGCTAATCAGAAATACAATAATCAAGAGCAAAAGAAGACACACAGGCACAGCGAATATTGCTGAAAACTGCCCTGCAAAGGAGCAAAACCCTATGCTAACCTCAGAGTTAACTGAGAAAGACATTGAGAAACTGTGGCACACAGAATTCCAAAAACCCATTTTAAAGCTTCTGATCAACAATGAGATGCACATACAAGAGTTCAAAGAATTTAAGGAAGCAATAAAGCAAATCAAGGCTGAAATATCAGAAATTAAGAACACAGTAGAGCAAGTTAAAAGTACAGTGGAGAGTCTCCAAAGCAGAATGCAGCAAGCAGAAAAAACAATCTCAGAATTGGAAGATATTTCCTGTCATCAGGGTGAAGCAAACAAGAAGCTAGAAGCAGAGCTGGATCAGGCCAAAAATATTCAAGAATTGAAAGACAAAGATGGCCGACCACAGAGAGCTGGTGTAGGGTGAGTAGAGAAAGAGGGGAACCGATCCAGCAGAGAAACAGGCCAGGAAACACAAAATTGTAGGGAGAACGAGAAGGTCACTGGAGTTCACTAAAGCAAGAAGATCTACACAGCGTGAAGGAACAGCCACAAAAAGTGGGAAAGAAAATACAGCACGCTGCGAGAAACATGGTGAGTCACGATCCCAGGCAGGGGAAAGCGGCAGAGACTCAACCGTCCCAAGGACAGAGGTAGCTAGTAGGATAGGCACCCACACCGACAGGAGCACCAGTCCTCTGGAGGGCAGGAGCCCCGAGAGAAGGCTACTGGACTGATCATTGGGGGCATCATCCCCTGCAGAAGTGGAGGACAAGCAGCGGAGAATTCCCAGATCGTACCTCTCAGCTGCTCAGCGTCTTTGGGAGAGTGCAGAGGGAACAGGAGCGGCGCTGTGGGACTTGGACTCAGAGATCCCCCTATTGGCTCCGAGCTGTGGACTGGCTGCTGGGCAGTCCAGTGGATCCTGTTGCTGGGCTCAGCCTGAGCTTCAGAGGCTGGACAATGCTCGGCAGGGCCCTCACGTCCTGGGCGAAGGAGCAGACTAGTGGGGGCATGTCTGCGTGCCCCTCACAGCTCTGTGCCTCTCAGGCATCTGCTTCCACCCTTGAGAGAATGCAGCTGAGGAAGTGGCATCTCTAGGGTGGAGTCCCCTGCTTGGCTCAGCTGGAGAGGCCTTACCGGAGTGGGCTCAGCGGAATTGGCTGGACAGGTTCTCCCAGCAGGAGCCCACTCGGAAAGACCTGCCTGGGTTGTTGCGCCTATCAGTGGAGCAACACTTATGAGTGGGAATCACGGAGAGTGGAGTTTGGCACTGGGACCAGCGTAGTTATCTAGCCCTGCCCAGCCCTGGGTTGGGGATTTCAGGCTTCAACCAGCAGGGGCCTTTGCTGTGCTAACCTCAAGCCCTGAAGGAGAGTCTCGACTCAGCACTGAGGCAGAAACCACCGCTATGCTAGCCCTGCAACCCAGAGCCAAGGCGCGGCTCGCCAGAGTGAATCTCAGTGCGGCACCACCATTGAGAGGGATCCACAGGGGAAGGGGCCTGGCACTAGGGCTGGCCCACAAAGCCTCCTGACCCAGCTCGGGGTTGTGATCTACAGACCCTGAAAGAAGCTGGTGACTCAGACAGTACGCCATGCTGGGCTCAGCCAGAGACCCCAAACCAGAGCCAGCTCAGCTGAAACGACGCTAAAATCCCCCCAAAAAAAGAAGCAAAAACACAATGAGAAGTATCAGAAAAGGTAATGACTCAGAAGAAAGATTAAGCACTCCCTCCCAATACAACCAAAAACTAATCCCAATATCTGAGATGCAAGATGATGACATAGAGGAATTACCAGAGAAGGAATTTAACAAACTAGTGATGGGATTGATCAGAGACAGTGAGAAGCGCTGGGAAGCGACCAAGGTATTCGAAAACCATGTCACTGCAGAAATAAATCAAGTCAAAAAGGGAACCCTCGATATAGAGCACAAAATTGAAAGCCAAACCAACAGAATGAACACAGCAGAGGACAGAATATCAGAATTGGAAGACAATCAGAATGAAAGGCAGCAGCTCATCAAACAGTTGGAGACAAATCTAGGGAAATCCAATAGGTCCATACAGGAAATGAAAGACAACCTCAAAAAAGCAATTATTAGATTAATAGGCCTTCCCGAAGGAGTGGAAAAGGAGACAGGCTTGCAACGGGTGCTCAATGAGATAATACAGGAGAACTTCCAGAATATTGGAAATATAAATCCAGCACAAATCCAGGAAGGACAAAGAACCCCCAGTAGATTTGATCCAAACAGGTCATCCCCCAGACATCTGGTCCTCAAGCTACCCTCAAGTGAACACAAGGAAACTATTCTAAGACAAGTAAGAAAAAAGGACAAGATTACTTTCAGAGGGAGGAAAATCAGAATCACAGGCGACCTATCAGAAGAAACGCTCCAAGCAAGGAAAGAAGGGGGTAAAACCTATCAAATCCTGAAACAAAACAACTGCCAACCAATAATAATGTACCCAGCAAAAGTCTAACTTGTATTTGAGAATGAAATCAAATACTTCAACAGTAAAGAGAAACTCGAAGAATACATCAACATGAAACCAGCTCTGGAAAATCTCCTCAGGAAGGTGCTAAACCCAAAGAGAAGAAATGAAAACCAAAATCAGAGATGGCAAATGGGAAGACCTCCCCATTAATACTCATAAGAGGACAGTCAACCAATCAGAAACTCTAATAGTCGCACATACACACTTGCACACTTATACACACTCATGGCAGCCCAAAATCAATTTCTCTCAATATTATCTCTAAACAAAAATGGCCTAAACTCACCAATCAAAAGGCATAGATTAACGGAAAGGATCATCAAACAGCACCCAACTATATGTTGCCTACAAGAGACACATCTAACCAGAAAACCCTCTAAGAAATTTAAAGTGAAGGGATGGAAAAAGATATTTCATGCCAATGGACGAGAAAAAAAGGCTGGAGTAGCTGTTCTAATCTCAGATGACCTAGACTTCAAGCTGACAGACATCAAAAAGGACAGAGAAGAACATTATATATTGGTCAAGGGTCTGATCCATCAGGAAGTAATTACAATCGTGAACATATATGCACCTAATTCCAATGCACCTAGAAACGTGAAGCAATTACTTACAGACTTAAGGGGAGACATAGATACACACACAATAATAGTCGGCGATCTTAACACTCCGCTAACAACTATAGACAGATCAACAAAACAAAAACTCAACAAAGAAACAACAGAGCTCACACAAACATTAGAACCACTAGACTTGTTACACATTTATACAACTTTTTATCCTAAGACCACAGATTATACATTTTTTCAGCAGTGCATGGCACCTTCTCCAGGATTGACCACATGATAGGACACAAAGCAAATCTAAATAACTTCTAAAAGATAGGAATCATACTTTAATGTAACCTCTCAGACCACCACACAATGAAATTGGAAATCAGCAATTCAAAATGCCCCAGGAAATACAGAAACTCTTGGAGGCTGAACAATATGCTATAAAACGAACAATGGATCAGAGAAGAAATTAAAAATGAGATAAAAAAAATTTATGGAAACCAATGAAAACCCTGACATAACATTCCAAAACTTGTGGGACACTGCCAAAGCAGTGCTACGGGGTAAACTCATCGCAATTGGAGCTCATGTCAATTCCCAAGAGAGGCGTCAAATACAGGCAGTAAGCACACACCTCCGGGAATTGGAAAAGCAGCAGAAGATCCCCACACACAACAGGAAACAAGAAATCATCAAAACAAGGGAGGAAATCAACCAGATAGAAATAAAAAAAAAAAAAAACACATACACAAAATCAATGAATCAAAAAGCTGGTTTTTTGAAAAGATAAACAAAATGGGCACCCCGCTGGCCCGACTGACAAAGAAAAAACAAGAGAAAGCAAGAATTAACACTATCAAAGATGAAAAAGGCAACATAACAACAGACACTACTACCATTAAGAATGTAATCAGAAGTAACTACAAAGCACTATACTCCAACAAATCAGAAGACCACCAAGAAATGGAAAAGGTCTTAGACTCACACAACCTGCCAAAACTTAGCCCAGAGGCAACAAATGACGTGAACAAACCCATAACTGAAGCAGAGATTGAATCAGTGATTAAAGACCTCCTAACAAAGAAAAGCCCAGGCCCAGATGGCTTCACTACAGAATTCTACAAAACATTCCGAACAGAACTAACCCCAATCCTCTACAAACTCTTCAAAACAATAGAAAAGGAAGCAAACCTTCCAAACTCATTCTATGAAGCCAACATTACCTTAATCCCAAAACCGGAAAGAGATCCTACAGAGAAAGAAAACTACAGACCTCTCTCTCTGATGAACATTGATGCTAAGATACTCAACAAAATCCTAGCCAATAGAATTCAAAAAATCATCAGACAGATCATTCATCTGGATCAAGTAGGATTCATCCCTGGAATGCAGGGATGGTTCAACATTCGCAAATCCATAAATGTGATACACCACATCCAAAAACTGAAAAACAAGAATCACATGATAGTATCAATAAATGCAGAAAAAGCTATTGACAAAATCCAGCACAACTTCCTGCTAAAGACCCTTACCAAGGTAGGCATAGATGGAAAAATTCACAACATAATCAAAGCAATATAGGAAAAACCCAATGCCTGCATCATACTGAATGGAGAAAAACTGGAACCCTTCCAACTGAGATCTGGAACAAGACAGGAATGTCCGATTTCTCCACTGCTATTCAACATAGTTCTAGAGGTACTCGTTGAGGCCACAAGACAAAAAAAAGAAATCAAAGGAATCCAAATAGGAAATGAAGAAGTCAAGGTTTCACTATATGCAGATGACATGATTCTTTATATGGAAGAGCCAAGATGCTCAACACAGAGACTACTAGAACTTACATGAGAGTTCGGTGGAGTAGCAGGGTACAAAATTAATGAACAAAAATCAACAGCCATAGTGTATGCTAACAGCCCCAAGTTGGAAAAAGATCTAACCAGCAAGATACCATTCAAAATAACAGAGAAAAGCATAAAGTATCTGGGAATAAACCTAACCAAAAATGTAGGAAACCTATTTGAGGAAAACTACAAACTACTTAAAAAAGAAATTGAACAAGATCTAGAAAGGTGGAGCAACATCCCATGCTCCTGGATAGGTAAAATCAATATCATTAAAATGTCTATATTGCCTAAAGCAATATAGACAATATCTATATTGTCAACGCAATTCCAATCAAATTGCCAAAAACATTCTTCACGGAACTGGAAACAATGATCCAAAGGTTCATCTGGAAACACAAAAAACCACGAATAGCTAGAACCATCCTGAAGAACAGGAAGTTAGCAGGGGGAATCACAGTCCGGACCTCTGAACATACTACAAGACAGTGGTAATCAAAACAGCCTGGTACTGGCAACAAGATAGAGAGAAAGACCAATGCAGCAGAATAGAAGCACCAGACAGGAACCCACACAGACACAGTCAAATAATCTTTGACAAAAGGACAAACGATAATCCAGGCAAATGGGAAGGTCTCTTCAAGAAATGCTGTTGGGACAACTGGTTGATATCTTGTAGAAACAAAAAGATAGACCCACATCTCTCACCATACACTAAAATCAAATCTATATGGATAAAAGATTTAAACCTGCATCCAGAGACCTTCAAACTTTTGGAAGAAAATGTCGGAAATACTCTGCAAGATCTAGGGGTAGGTCCCTACTCCTAAGAAGGACACCAAAAGCAGTAGAAATCAAGACCAAAATAAACAAATGGGACATCATCAAACTAAGAAGCTTCTGTACAGCAAAGGAAACAATCAACAAAGCAAAAAAGCATCCCACAGAATGGGAGAAGATCTTCGCACACGACATAGGTGGTAGAGGGGTAATCTCCAGAGTATACAAAGAATCACAATACAGCCAAAATACCAAAATAAACAAGCCACTTAAGAAATGGGCATGGGAAACGGGCAGACATTTCACAAAGGAACAATCCCAAATGGCAAATAAACATATGAAAAAATGCTCAAGTTCCCTGGCAATAAGGGAAATCCAGATTGAAACATCAATGAGATACCACCAAATGGCAGTAAGAGTGGCCCACATGAAAAACACCAACAACACTTGCTGGTGAGGTTGTGGGGAAAAAGGAACCCTACTCCACTGCTGGTGGGACTGCAGACTGGTACAGCCTCTATGGAAATCATTATGGAGAACATTCAAACAACTCAAAATCGACATACCATATGACCCAGCAATAGCACTCCTAGGAATATATCCAGAGCACTTGTTTTATGAGAAACCAACATGCACTCCTATGTTCATAGCAGCACAATCAGTTATTGTAAAAACATGGAAACAACCAAAATGCCCATCAGCAGAGGATTGGATAAGAAAGTTATGGTTCATCTACTCCATGGAATACTACTCAGCTATTAAAAAAAAAAAAAAACAAAATGCAGTTCTTTGTGGCCAAATGGGCCAAACTGGAAACCCTGATGCTAAGGGAAATGAACCAATCCCAAAAGGTTAGATACCACATGTTTGCCTTAATTTAAGATGATATGATGTTAAGCATAACATGTTATGATATGGATATTATGTCATTTGTAGTATATAAACTAAATTTGAACTGTGATTTGGGGGGTCACAGAAAGTGGTTAAGAAATCACATTTATTTTTAACATGTTGACTGCTCAATACCATGCGAATTAATTCCATAACAATGTTAATTGTTGCAGATGGTCTATTAGTGCTTTTATTTGACCAGGAAGATACTCTGCTGTCTCTGCCCTCAGACCAGAGAGGGTCTACCCAATAAGTAGTTGGACTTGACTGGACTATATGATGTTGGACTCTATGCTTGGCAAATACTTGCAGGGAGGGAGGGATTTCAACTGAACTTGAACTATGGTTATGCAGCGGGGTGGGGGAACCCACCATGGGGGGAGAATCCCAAATTCTATGTAATTACAACACAAAGTAATTAATGAATACATTTAATTAAAAAAAAGGAAAAAAGAAAAGAATTGAAAGACAGTGTTAAGAGTGCAAATAAAAGAGTAATTGGAGTCCCAGAAGGTGCAGAAAGAGAAGCTGAGTTTGCAAATTTATTTAAAGAAATAATAAAGAAAAATTTCCCTAATCTGTAGAAAGAATTGAGAAACAAGTTCCAGGAGGCGCACAGAACTCCCAACAGGCTTATCAAAAGCGATCTTCACCAAGACACATAATCGTCAAGCTCTCTTCAATTGAACATAAGGAAAAGATCCATAAATGTGCACATGAAAAAAATCAATTTACATAAAAAGGAATGCCAATTGAACTCACAGGAGTGTTATCTAATCTTTTGTAATTGACTCATTTCCCTTAGCATTATTGAATCCAGTTGGGTCCATTTGGTCACCAAGAACAGCATTTCATTTTTTTTTTTTAATACCTGAGTAGCATTCCATGGAGTAAATATAAACCATAGCTTTCTTATCCAGTCTTCTGTAATGGGAATTTCAGTTGCTTTCAAATTTTTGCAATTATTAATTGTGCTGCCATGACCGTGGGGGTGCATGCTGGTTTCTTGTATAACAGGTGTTTTGGATATATTCCTAGGAGTCTCTTGCTGCATCGTATGGTATGCAGATTTTCAGTTGTTTGAGTATTCTCAGTTCTGAATTCCATAGAGTCTTCTCCAACCTGCATTCCGACCATCAGTGAAGAAGTATTCCTTTTCGCATTTCCTGGCCAACAAGTGTTGTTGGTTTTTTGTATATGATCCAATCTTACTGGCGTTAGATGGTACCTTATTGGTGTCTTAATATGGATTTCCCTTATTTCCATGGAACTTGAGCATTTTTTCATATGTTTGTTTGCCATTTGGATTGGTTCCTTTTTGAAACATCTGCCCATTTCCCTTGCCCATTTTTTGAGTGTTTTGTTTGTTCTGGTGTTTTGGTTTCCCCAGATATCCTTGTATACTCTATAAATTAGCCCCCATCACCTATGTAGTGCACAAATATCTTCTCCCATTCTATGGGTTGCTTTTTTGCTTTGTTGATTGTTTCCCTTGCTGTACAGAAGCTTCTTAAATTGATGTAGTCCCATTTGTTTATTCTGGTCTTGATTGCTAGTGCTTTTAGTGTTTTATTTACAAAGACAAGGCCTACACCTAGCTCTTGCAGGGTGTTTCCTAAATTTTCTTAGAAAATTTTGAAGGTATCTGGACATAGGTTTAGGTCTTTTATCCATTTAGATTTGATCTTAGCATATGGTGAGAGATGTGGGTCTATCTTCTGGTTTCTACCGGCCATTAGCCAGTTTTCCCAGCAGCATTTATTGAACAGACCTTCGTTTTGTATGGGTTGTCATCTGTTTTTTGCCAAAGAGTATTTGGTTGTGTCTGTGTAGGTTCCCTTGTGTTGTTTCTATTCTGTTCCATTGATCCTCCTCTCTATCTCTGTGCCAGTATCAGACTGGATAATCACTGCCCTATAGTATGTCCAGAGGTCTGGATCTGTGATTGTCCCTGTTAACTTCCCAATTCTTCAGGGTGGTTCTAGCTATTTGTGTTTTTTTGTGTTTCCAAATGAACCTTTGTATCATTTATTCAAGTTCCATGCAGAATGTTTTGGGTACTTTGATTGAAATTGCGTTGAATGTGTATATTGCTTTTGATAATATGGACATCTCTTTTTATTATTATACTTTTGACAATTTTTACATTATTAATTAGGATAAAAAGGTACAAGTGCTTTAGGGAATTGGATAAGAGTATTATTTCCCTACTGTTTCCTTCATGTATCTGAGGTAAAAGGAATATTGAGGGAGAAGCCTCACCAAGTTTCCCACCCACCCAGGTACCCAATATGGGGTAAGCTCTGAGATCCTTCTTCAAGTTGTTTTGTTAGTTTACCAGTTATGAATTGCTGCTAATCTCGCCACTCCAAGTATTATGAGGGTGTTGAAGAATACACTGATTGACGTAGTCCATCACTGAGTCTCCATTTGTTCAGTATTTCACTGCCAATATATAGCTGGGTTGATGGATTGACCTGTTCTGTCTTCTGGTCTGGCCAGCAGAGCCAGTAACAGACATGGCAAGGGTCTGGAGATGAAGCACTGACAGGAGACAAGTGATAGTGGAAGTCTCTCTCAAGCCTCTCTTTATTACTCCTTATTTACTCTTTCCCCCAAGCCATTTACCAGAACAATAGGATGCCAATGAGTCTGATTAGAACAGATGCTTTTAGCTGCAAGCCCATTTCCTGCAGTGCTCAGCTTAACAAGTGCTAATCAGCTCCTTAGCCCACAACAGTCTTCCGTCTTTCCATGGGTAGGTTTCTGAGTCCACCACTTTGACTGTGGAGATCCCCAAAAGAAATTTTGTCTGAGGTGTTCTCAGACCATATTCTTTTATGTACTAGCAAGTACTGGGCCCAGCACAGTCCATTGCCCTGACCAGCTGGTGGTTGCAATTGCTGGGTTGGTTTTGTTTTCAGCCTCAACTACCACTGGAACCAATGGATGTTGCAGTCCAGCCTGGTTCTGCCTGGCACACACTCGGCATTCACACAAACCAGTTGGAGCTGCAGCCCAATCATAGTGACCCAAAATGACCTGTACCAGGCCCGCCCCAACCCTGGTTTGCCAGTATGTGTAGTAGACTAGTCCAGTCTGCCCCATATCCCATTTGGCTCCCATGTCGAAGGGTATGAAGCTTAGTTTCATCTATCCAGCTCAACTATCCAACCCTCACAGATGCTGAGTGCATCTCTGCCTAGCCACCCCAGCCCCTGTCCTAGTTTTTTTGTGCCCTCCTGTGGAAGTGGTAACCCAAGAGGAAGGAGCCTAATTTTCCCTCCCAGGTCTAACTCACTCCCAGATTATGCACTCTACAGGTGGTTCTGTGGTTTGACTTGACAGTATTAGCCCACAGTGCCAGCTGATGCAGCAGATAAGCCCAAACAACCCTCACCCACTCCAATTTTGTTTGCACCAGTAGGAGTAATCTGCCCATCCTGGTTTTTTCCTGATCTGGTCCACATGAGAAGCACAGGCTGCAGCCCTGTCTAGTTTGGTCTGTCTGCATCTCATTACATGCTTTCCACTTGGAGCTGCTGTTCAACAAGGGAACCACCCATTAGTCTCCTGCTGGCTCTGCTCCTCCCATCCTGATTCTCACGTGTGCTGGTTGGGTGCTTCAGTCACATCTGGCACAGGCAATCTCACTTTGGCTTTCTGTGTTGTATACTGCTTTTGTAGCGACCAAACCTGGCTTGACCCACATACTGCTCCAGTACTCAGATTTGCCAGTGGATGACACAAACTGATTCAGCCTGGTTTGCCCCCAACCCATGCCAAATAATTTCAGTGGGACACTTTCCATGACTTCTCATGGGCTGTTTTCTTCCATGCTGCTTGCATTAGTATGGACATTTTAATGATATTGATTTTACCTATCCAGGAGCATAGGAGGTTTCTCCATCTTTTGAAGTTCTCCTCAATTTATTTTTTTAAGTTTGCTGTAGTTTTCTTCAAAGAGGTCTTCCATGCTTTCGGCGAGTTTTATTTCTAGATACTTCATACTTTTCTCTGTTATTTTGAATGGTATCTTGCTGGTTAGATCTTTTTCCATCTTGGGGCTGTTCACATACACTATGGCTGTTGATTTTTGTTCATTTATTTTGTACCCTGCCACTCTACCAAACTCTTGTATAGGTTCTAGCAGTCTCTGTATTGAGTCTCCTGGTTCTTCTATGTAAAGGATCATGTCATCTGTGAATAGTGAAATCTTGACATCTTCATTTCCAATTTGACTCCCTTTGATTTCTTTTTCTTGTCTTATGGCCTCAGCAAGTACCTCTAGGACCTAGTTGACTAGTAATTGTAATAGCAGACATCCTAGTCTTGGTCCAGATCTCAGTTGGAAGGGTTCCAGTTTTCTACATTCAGTATGATGGTGGCATTGGGTTTTTCACATATTGCTTTGATTATGATGTGGATTGCTCCTTCTATGCCTACCATAGTTTGGGTTTATAGCATGAAGTGGTGTTGGATTTTGTCAAAAGCTTTTTCTGCATTGGCTGAAACTATTACGTGGTTTTTGTTCTTCAGTTTTTGGACATGGTGTATCACATCTATGGATTTCCAAATGCTGAATCATCCCTGCATGCCAGGAATGAATCCTACTTGGTCTGGATGAATGATTTGTCTGATAGCTTTTTGAATTCTATTGGCTAGGATTTTGTTAAGAATCTTATCAATGTTCATCAGGGAATTAGGTGGGTAGTTTTCCTTCTTTGTTAGTGCTCTCACTGGGTTTTGGATTAAGGTGATACTGGGTTCATAGAATAAATTTCAAAGGGTTGCTTCCTTTTCCATTGTTTTGAAGAGCTTGTAGAGGATTGGGGTTAGCTTTGGTTGGAATGTTTTATAGAATTCTGTAGTGAAACCATCTGTACCTGGGCTATTATTCACTGGGAGATCTTTAATCACTGAATTCATCTCTGCCTCAGTTATTGTTTTTTTCAGATCTTTTGTTGCCCTGGGCTAAGCTTTGATAAGTAATGGGAGTCTCAGAATCATTCCATTTCCTGGTGATCTGATTTGTAGGAGTACAGTTGCTCACAGTATTTTCTGATTATTTTCTAAATGGATGTGATGCCAGCTGTGACGTTGCTTTTTTCATCCTTGATGCTGCTAGTTCTCACTTTTTCTTGGTTTTTCTTTGTCGGATGGGCCAGTGATTTTTAAAAATTTTAATCTCACTTATCCCCTCACTCGTTTTGATGATTTCTTTTTCCCTATTGTGTGTTGCATCATTTTGTTCGTGTTTCTCCAATTGCTGAAAGTGTGTTTTTAATTCTTGCAATTAGTATTTTTCTTGGGCTTTGACATAGTGCCGATTGCTATGAATTTAGCACATAACACTGCTTTGGAGGTGTCCCACAAGCTTTGGAATGTTGTATTCGTGTTTTCATTGGTTTCCATAAATTATTTGATCTCGCCCTTTATTCTCTGACCCATTGTTCATTTAGTAGCATAGTGTTCAACATCCAAGTGCATGTGTATTTCCTGTGGCATTTTGATTTATTGATTTCCAGCTTCATTCCATGGTGGTCTGAAAAATTGCATGGTTTGATTCCAATTTTTTTTGAAGTTAGTGAGGTTTGCTTTGTGCCCTATCATGTGGTCAATTTTGGAGAAGGTTTCATGCACTGCTGGAAAAAAATGTATATTTCTGTCTGTGTGGTGGAGGGTTTGTATATGTCTACCAAGTCCATTAGTTCTATGTTCTGTGTAAGTTCTATTGTTTCTCTGTTAAGTTTCTGTTTAGTTGATCTGTCTGTTGGTATTAACAGGGTGTTGAGGTCTCCCACGATTATTGTATGTGTGTCTATGTCCCCTCTTTTTTTAATATTTATTTATATTTATTACAAAGTTGGATATACAGAGAGGGGGAAAGACAGAGAAGATCTTCCGCCCAATGATTCACTCTGCAAGTGAGCACAATGGCCGATGCTGTGCCGATCTGAAGCTGGGAACCAGGAACCTCTTCCAGGGCTCCCACACAGGTGCAGAGTCTCAAAGCTTTGGACCATCCTCGACTGCTTTCCAAGACAACATGCAGGGAACTGGATGGGAAGTGGAGCTGTCAGGATTAGACCCAGCCCTCATATCGGATCCCAGGACATTCAAGCTGAGAACTTTGGCCGCTAGGCCATGCCGCCATTCCCGTCTATGTCCCCTCTTAAGTCCATCAGCAATTGCTTCATACAGCTGGGTGCAACTATGTTCAGTGCATAGATACTTACAATGATAACCATTTCCTGCTGGAAGATTCCCTTCAACAATACGAAGTGTCCCTCTCTATCTCTTTTGATGTTTGTCACGTTGAAGTCTAAATCATCTGAGATTAGAACAGCTACTCCAGCCTTTTGTTCTCCTCTATTGGCATGAAATGTCTTTTCCCATCCCTTCACTTTCAGTTTCTTAGTATCTTTTTTTGTTAGGTGTGTCTCTTGTAGGCAATATATGGTTGGGTTTTGTTTGTTGATCCATTCTGTTAATCTGTCTCTTTTGATTGATGAATTTAGGCCATTTTTGTTTAGGGATCATATGGAGAGGTTGTGATTTTGAACTGCCATGGGTTGTGTAAGCCTGCAAGTGCGTATTTGCGTCTATTAATATCTCTGATTAACTGACTTTCCTCATTTGGATTTTACTGGGGAGGTCTTCCCTTTTGCCATCTTTGATTTTGATTTTCATTTTATCTTCCTGGGTTTAGCACCTTCTTAAGGAGATTTTCTAGAGCTTGTTTCATGCTGGTGTATTTTTTGAGTTTCTCTTTACTCTGGAAGAATTTTATTTCATTCTCAAATATAAATGAAAGCTTTGCTAGGCACATTATTCTTGTTTGGCAGTTGTTTTGTTTCAGGATTTGAAACATTTTACTGCATTCTCTCCTCGCTTGGAGTGTTTCTTCTGCGAGGTTGGCCATAATTCTGATTTACCTTCCTCTAAAAGTAATCTTGTGCTTTCTGCTTGCTTGTCTTTGATAGTTTGCTTATATTCGCTTGAAGGGAGCTTGAGGACCACATTACTGGGTGAGGATCTCTTTGGGTCGAATCTGTTGGGGTTCTCTCTTCTTATTTGGTTTGTGCCTGATTTATATTTCCAGTGTTCTGTAATTTCTCCTGTAATATCTCAGGATATTACAAGTCTATCTCTGTTTCCACTCTTTCGGGAATGCCGATGATCTAATATTTAACTTCTTGATGTTGTCTTTCATTTCTTGTATGGACCTGTTGTATTTGTTCAGGTTTGTCTCCGTTTGATGAGCTGCTGACTTTCATTCTGATTGTCTTCCATTTCTGATATTCTAACTTCTGCTGTATTCATTCTCTTGGTTAGGTTCTCAACTTTGTGCTCTAAATCAAGGATTTCCTTTTTGAATTCATCTATTCTTGCAATGACATGGTTTTTTAAATCTTTGAACTCTTCCCAATGCTTCTCGCCGTCTCTGATGAATTTTAGCATCTGGCAATTCCTCCATGTCTTAATCTTGAATGTCAGAGATTAAGATTAGTTTTTGGTTGTTTTGGGGGGAAATGCTTGATCTTTATTCTGAGTCATTACTTTTTCTGATACTTCTTCTCATTGTGTTGTAGTTTCTTGTCATTTGGGATCTTAGCCTCTTACTTACTTGTCCACAACCACTACTCTCAGTGCTGTAGCCTAGAGCAGATGTGATCCAGCTACTGCTGCATGGAATATAGAAAGGAGCATAATTCTTCTTGCTCTATTGAGGATAGCATGTGACGGTGTGGTAAGTGTTGGGTTGTTTTGTTTGCCCCTGGGTTTATATCTCGGCAGCTTGTTGGTTAGATGTTGTCTTGCTTGTGCTCACAGGGATAGAGTGTAGATCAGAGACTTTGTAACCTTAGGGTTTTTGTCTTTGCTCAGGATAGATGTAGAGCATGTGGTTCCACTCCCTACTACACTCTCACAAATATACTTTCCTGTTGGGAAGTAGGCTGCTGTGGCCCCACTTGCCTGTGCCTCTGTCCAGATTGGCAGACTCTATTGAGTGGAACCACTGCCTCTGGGATTTGAGCTGAGCACAACAGGGAATTCGCCAGAGTCTCCATCAGCCTGCTGATCAGAGTACTCAGCCCCAAGCTGCGTCAGGGAGCTCTGCAGTCCGGCCTCAGTGCATGGCTCCTCTCCCTGTTGTTACACTTTCTCAGACGTGTTCCCCTGTTGGAAGGCACACTGCTGTGTCCCCACTTGCCTGCACCACTGCTGGGTTCAGCAGGATGTGTTAAGTGGTGCACAGACTCTGTGGTTTGAGCTAAGCACAGCAGGAAATTCCATCAGAGTCTCTAGCCAATTGCTGCTTGGAGTCCTCAGCCCCAAACAGGGTCAGGGAGCTCTGTGGTCCTGCCCCAAAGCAAGGTTCCTCTGCCTGTTACTCTTGCTCAAAGGTGTTTCCCTGTTGAGAGGCACACTGCTGTGTCCCCACTTACCTGCACTTCTGCCCACTTCAGCAGACTCAGTTGATTGGAGCCACTGCCTCTGGAATTTGAGCTGAGCACAGCAGGGAATTCCACCGGAGTCTACAGAGGCTCACTGCTGGAGTCTGCTGGAGTCTGCAGCCCCAAGCTCGGACAGGGAGCTCTGTGGCTCTGCCATAGTGTGCAGCTCCTCTTCCTGTTACACTTTTTCAAACATGTTCCCCTGTTGGGAGGAACACTGCTTGCCTGAAACTCTGCCCAGGTCGGCAGATGCTGTTGAGTGGCGCCACTGGCTCCGGGCTTGAATTGAGTTTAGCAGGGAATTACACCGGAGTCTCCAGTCACTTGATGCTCGGAGTCTGCAGTTCCGAGCTGGGTTGGGGTGTTATACTGCCCAGCCACAGAGTGTGGCTCCCATCCCCACTACACTTTCTCAATGGCGCTGTCTATTGGGAGGTGCACTGCTGGGACCCACCCCACTGCATGTCCTGTACCTCTGCACAGGTTGATGGCCCCTATGTCCAATCCTGCAACCACCATTATGGTTTCCAGCACTCCAGTGGTCTGTGTACCCCACTGGTGTGGGTACTTGTAAAAGGTTTTTATATATATATATTAGTTTTTTAAAGATTTATTCATTTTATTACAGCCAGATATACACAGAGGAGGAGAGACAGAGAGGAAGATCTTCCATCCGATGTTTCACTCCCCAAGTGAGCCGCAACGGGCCAATGTGTGCCGATCTGAAGCCGGGAACCTGGAACCTCTTCCAGGTCTCCCACGCTGGTGCAGTGTCCCAATGCATTGGGTCATCCTTGACTGCTTTCCCAGGCGACAAGCAGGGATCTGGATGGGAAGTGGAGTTGGCGAGATTAGAACCGGCACCCATATGGGATCCCGGGGCTTTCAAGGCGAAGACTTCAGCCACTAGACCATGCCACCAGGCCCTGTAAAAGGTTTTTTTAGCTACCTTTGTCTTCTCTGGATCAGCTGAGACTCCATTTAGCTAAGAAAGAAGAACTATAAGATGGTAATCCTGCTTGGCCTGAGAACTGGTCTAGAATACTTGCGCTACAGAGGAAAACTAAACAGTGTCTATGTGGCCAGCACCAAGGTGGCAAGTGGATGTGACAAGTGGGGCAGGCATAAGACAGGAAGTTAGGCTGGTTGGTGCCACAGGTTAAAAGCTACCACCAAGTATATCCCTTGGAGTACTTCAAGCAGGCTCCAGGTATGATGTCTGTGGTAAGGCTGGCATTTGCCCAGAGGATCCTTGTTGTTCTCCATTGATTTGGAGACTGGTTTCTCCAAATGACCCCATGTTGGTGAGGTTCTAAATGAACATGGATTGACAGATGGTGTTGACATTGCTGATTCTAGGTTAAAACAGTGCAGCTTCTGTACTCTGGGAGAAGCCAAACTGGACATATGGCAAATGCCCTCAAAGTTTTAAATTTTGTTTTGTTTTTAAGATGTATTGATTTGGACAGCAGAGCCACGGGGAGAGAAAAGAAACCTCCATATGACTGTCTAACTTCCACTGGTTTCCACAGCTAAGAATGCTGGACCAGACCAATCCAGAAGACTGGAGCTCCCTCTGTGGTTCAGGTGAGTGGCTGGAGCTCAGGAAATTAGGCCTTCAACAGCTGCCTTCCTAGGCACAATAGCAGGGTTCTAGATTGGAAGTGGATTTGCCAGGATTTGAACTGGTGCCCTGATGTGTGGTGCAGGTGTAACCCCACAGCCCAACATTCCTAGTCAGGTACCCTGATGTGGGATTCAGGTGTCCCAAGGCTACCCATACTGACCATCACACCTCATCATGCCTCAAGGGGGTTTGATGTACTTTTCTTCCTCTCCCCAGTCCATAATGGTCTCACAAGGACAGAAATTCTTTCAGTGGAAATCAGACACGTAGATGGTCAGGTTTGAGACTACTGATATGGATAACGTGATGGACTTGTCCAGGCAGCTTCAGCCATCTGGGGCTGAGATCCCCCGTGAGGAAAGCCAGAGTACAGTCCAAGTCTTGCACGGGCCAGCAGGGATACAAGACCCTTCAGGGGTGACTGGTGAATGGGTGGTCTTTGGAAGGCACAAGAGACCTGGTGAGGCTGTGGGGAGATCAGGTGGGACTAGACCTACTGACCATGGATGTAGCACATCCTCTGATGCTTCTGAGCTATGTTAGCTATGAGTCATTGATTTTGTGCTTCTGCTAATAAGACTTCTAGCATTAAGTTTGTAAGGAAATAGGTTATATAAATGGATGAATTCCCTATAGCAAGTCCCCTTAAAGATACTTTTAGAAATGATTGGCCAAAGAAACAATGTTGTAATATCTGTATGAACGTTCAGTAAGAGTGATATTCACATAACCTGATTTTTATTTCCAGGGTGTGTTGGGCAAGTTTCGAGTTACTGCAGTTCCAGGGGGCATCAATGTTGTGATATGCTAGTTGCCTGGCATTGGAGGGTGCAGGGGCCTTCCTTGGCAGCAAATAGGGCAGCCCACACCAGAGGTAATGTGCAGCCCAGTGCAGTCATTTTGCTGCCAGTGCCCACAGGAGGCAGAGTAGGAGGACACTGCACAAAGCTCATGGGAAATGCACTTGGCCTGTACCATCAGAGGTGGGCATTGTTGCACAGTAGGAGAAGCCCCCTTCCATGCCACAGTGCCATGACTGTTTCTGATCCTGCATTCTGGGAAAGAGTGAAGGAAGGAGGAAGGAAGGAAGGAACAGGTAATGGCTCCATTGACCACATGGGAGACCCTGGGGAGTTCTGTGCTGCTTTCGGAAGGCTGGTCAGTCCTGGCTGTCACAGGTCATGTGAGGAGTAAACCAGTGGATGAAGAATCTCTTTTTGCTCCTCCTTAATGATAGATGAATATAAATATATATATATATGTCTTAAAGAAAAGCTAATTTTGGTACAAAAATTTTTTTAAGATTTATTTTTTTTTTTTATTTTTATTACAAAGTCAGATATACTGAGAGGAGGAGAGACAGAGAGGAAGTGGAGCTGCCAGGATTAAAACCAGCAGCCATATGGGATCAAGGCAAGGACCTTAGCCACTAGGCCACACAGCCAAGCCCGGTACAAATTTTTTTTAAAAGCCAACTGCATCTTTGCTCATTTTGTTTTGCTGTTGTTTTTGCCATTTTTTGAATAGGCATTTTCTATGACTTTTTGGAATGCATTTTATATGCTTACAGCAATAAAAGTACAGAAGTCACAGGCCTGGTATGGTTCATGGGGGACGATGGGCAGTCCCCCAGAAATCTCTCCAGATTGTGGCCACAGAAGCACCTGGTGAGCACCAGTGGAGCTGGCATGTCAGTGATTGCTGGTTTTGTTTGTCAGAATAGGCACACCAGAGGAGGAACATTGTTATAAAGAGAGACCCAAAGGGAACAAATGCCTGGCCACATATGAAAGAGTGAGAAAAGAAGGACAGTGAAAGACTGTAGCTGCCAGAGGCTCCTGGTGAGTGTGCAGCTGAAATACCTCCAGGAGAGTCAGGTGCTTTTTGTCGGGGAGTTGGCTGTTTTGGAGGAGCCCTGGAATATGGCACAATGTGTAGTGTCCCACAATTGGGTCCTGCTGGCAGCTGAGGCTGACCATGTGGTTGCACTAAACATGGGCACTAGCTCTGTGATAAACGTCACATGTGGAATTGCTTCTTAAAGCAGACTCAGGGATTCTGTTAATATGTAAATTTTGTAGCGAGTTCTTACTCCAGAATAAAATTTACTTATGCCCCTGCAAATTTTTTAATCCTGCTTCTAGATTTCTGTGGTCCCTCAGATTGTCTCAAGGGTGTATGTGTGCATGTATGTGTGTGTGAGCGCACATGTGTGTCTTCATGTTTGTCTCCTGCTCAAGCTGTGTAAAATTGTGACAATGTGTTACTGTCTCTTTTTCAGTCAGAAAATGTTCTAGCTTTTGTGAATCAAGTTTAAACTTCCTGTAAGAAACATTTTTAAAAGCAGGTAAACTTATGCATCTGTCTCATCAGCTATCTGGATCCTCAGCTGCAAACTCAGGATACAAAATTTACATATTAACAGAAAAAAACAGATTGCCTTGAGTTCTGAATTCTGCAGACACGCCCAAAGGTTTCTGATAGGATTGTTAAAGTATCTCAATGATTTTAAGCCTTTGCTACAAAATCATTTACTTTGAGTAAGATTGCTAGCTAACAAGGATTTCTTAAATTTATGTAATTTAAAATACTAATAGACTGTTTTCAAGATATTACATGATTGATACATTTATATTTAATTTTATTATTAACCTGTACTCCTGTCTCATTTATATAACAGGAAGTAGGACTTTGGGATAAATGTTTTGTAAAGCTATTATTTGACAGTTTTCACTTTATATTGTCCCTATGGGAGTAAACAAACGGGTAGCTCAGACCTAAGGCCCCCTGCTTAATATCCTCAAGGACAAGGTGTCGTGGAACGTGCCAACCATCCTACTAAGGATTACCTTATTAAAACAAAAAAGGGGGAGTTTAGCACTGCCCAAGATCACTTGAACGTTGCATAATTTTTCTTAAATTTTCTAGCATAGGATACTTAAGGATGGTCTGCTGCAGATTGTCATTGGAGTTCATCTCAGAAGCAGAAGGGTTACATGACGTGGAAGGATCCCTTGACTGCTCAGTATCAAGGTCCAGATCCCCATGGTACTTTTCCTCTTGGGCTCACTTCAGACTGCTCCGATTTCTAGCTTTTAGGACCCTCGGTTACATCAGTTCAACCCCATCGACCATCTTGACTCCTCCAAAAGTAACTAAATCTTAAAAAAAAAAAAAAGTTTCTATCGCCAGATGGCATGGCTGCCAATGACGCAGCCCAAGTGTGGTACTCCTAGTGCAGCCAACTGCTCCATGGAGAGTCATGTGAAAAGGAAGTTCTTACTACATGGTCATGAACAAGCGTGTCCCTGCATTGATGCTTTTACATTCTGCAATGATTTTGCATGTTTTCTTTCTAATATAAGCACATTACACCAGCAGCAGCAACAAGCACTTATGTCTCCTGATGGAATGATGGGTGATGAGGTATGATGGAGCTGTATCCTCTAAGGTATTTGGGTGCCTTATGTTATGTCTACACAAGGCTGGGGTTGCTGTGGGATCATTTCCTGAACACACAGCACCACCCCGTTAAGAGACACACAACTGTGTGGGAAGCACTATAACATTACAACAGAGGCAGGATTTTTAAGAGGATGTGCAATGTGATTTTTGGTTTTCATTTAAAAATTATTTGTGGTTAGTGTCATGGCTTACCAAGCTAAAATTTACCTAAGGGACCATTATCTCATATGACACTGGTTCATGACCTGGCTGCAGTACCTCCCATCTAGCAGGTTCCTGCTTATGACCTAGGAGAGTAAATGAGGATGGCATGAAGCCTTAGGACACTGAACCCACATGGAAGATTGAGAATTCCTCTTTCCTGGCTTCGGAGCAGCCCAGCTCTAGCCATTGTGACAATTTGCGAACTGAATTAGTTAATGAAAGATACCTGTGTGTCTCTTTCTCTTTCTGTAAATCATTCAAAAAATGTGTTTTTTTTAATACTCTAAAAATTTATTCATTAACTACATTGTGTTATGTGACACAGTTTCATTGGTGTTGGGATTCTCCCCAACCATCCCCAAACCCTGTCCCCATGGTGGATTCCTCCAACTTGTTGCATGACCACAGTTCAAGTTCAGTTGAGATTCCCTCATTATAAGCATATACCAAGCATAGAGCCCAGCATCTTATTGTCCAGTCAAGTTCAATGGCTTCTTAGGTTGACCCTCTCTGGTTTGAAGGTAGAGCCAGCAGAGTATTATCCCGATCAATTAAAAGCTCCAACATACCATCAGCAAAAATTTACATCATTATGGAATTAATTGGCAAAGTAATGAGCAACTGAGATGTTAAAAATAAATGCGAGTGGGAAGGAAAAAACGGCCGACCATGGAGGGTTGATGTAAGGGGGAAGGCAGAGAGAGAGCATCAAAAAATGCCAGAAGAAGGAGCAAGGATAGTTAAAAATAGTAAAAAACAGGCGTGCCAAGCTCCCCGAACACTGCAGAATCAACAAAATCCATACAACGTGGAGAATCAACCAAAAAAACACAACAACAACAAAAAAACCAAGGCAGTGCTAGGCAGCTCAAAAAGGTTGAGTCATGATCCCAGCAAGGGAAAGGCTGGCGAGAATCTTGACCCAAGGTAACAAAGGCAACTGGAGGAAACCTTTACAAAAAAACCCTGCACTAGCGGCTAGAAACAGCAGGAGCACTGAAACCCCTAGCACTGGTGGCGGTATTAAAAACCTTGGGGGGACCTAGGCAAAGACTAGGCAAACACCCACTATCCCATAATGAAACACCATGGTGGCGGGCGGGCGGGTGCTATGACTCTTAGGTGCAGTAGCCAGAGGCTGCGGCGACAATGAAATCCCCGGGATCACAGCTAATCTAAATTTGGGGCCAACCCCGTCTGGGTGAAAGAGAAAGCGGAGCGGGGGCTACCAGATTCCGCACTCCAGACAAAAAAAAAAAAAGAAGAAGAAGAAGAGATGAGACCCGGGTGCCTAGGCATACGGGATGGAACTCACTGCGGCCATATACCATGACCCTGAGGCACTGAAACCTGTTGTGGCCTACTGCCTTGGTCCAGAAGGAAAACAAAAACCTAGGTGAGCAAGACCTCAGGTCACCCACTAGGTGGCAGCAGAGGTCAAAGTTGAGAATCCAACAATACCTTGAATCACAGAAATGGGACGGAATCATAAGATTAATGTGCCAGAAGGAGCTAATGCCACCCCAAAAAAGTCACCATAAAGCCTGGTCAATCGCAGAGATTACAGATGAAGAAGTTGAAGATGTCTCTGATAAGGAGTTCAGAAAAATAATTATAAAATTTTCCAGAGACAATGAAAAACGATGGGACGAGCTCAAAGATTTCAAAAACCACATAATCACAGAAACAAAATCACTCAAAAGTGAGATCCTAGACTTGAGGCACAAAATTGAGAGCTTAGCCAGCAGAATTACAGCAGCAGAAGACAGGATATCCGACCTGGAAGATTCCCAAAATGAAAGCAGGCAGATTATTAACCAACTAGAGTCACAACTACACAAGGTGACCAACACAATCCAGGAGATGAATGACAACATCAAGAAGTCAAATATCAGAATCATGGGGCTCCAAAAAGGAATGGAAAGAGAGACAGGCATACAACCAGTACTTGAGGAAATTAGACAGGAGAACTTCCAAAATACCTGGAACATGAGCTCAGTCCAAATCCAGGAAGGCCAGAGGACACCCCACAGATTTGATCCAAAAAGATCCTCCCCAAGACACGTGGTAATCAAGTTACCCTCCAATGAATACAAAGAAAGAATCCCAAGGTTAGCATGAACCAAAGACAAGCTTACATTTACGGGCAGGACCAACAGGATCACTGCCAACTTCTCAGAACAGACGCTCCAGGAAAGAAGGGAGTGGAATAAAATCTTTCAAGTACTGAAAGAGAACAACTGTCAACCAAGAATACTCTACCCAGCAAAGATTGCATTTGTATTCGAGAACGAAATTAGATACTTCCATAGCAAAGAGAAACTAGAATATGCTAACACAACCAACTCTACAAAATCTCCTCAGAAATGCACTACTCCCAGAGAAAAAGGAAGCAAACCATAAGGAAGGATGACTAATGGGAAGACCTCAATCAAGTCCATGCAAAGAAAGACAATTAGATACCAACAGCCTTAAAAACACAAGCATATAACACGGTAAAATTACAATTTCCAATATTAACCCTCAACACAAATGGGCTAAATTCATCAATCAAAAGGCACATATTAGCAGACTGGATTAATAAACAGAACCTAGCTATATGTTGCTTGCGCGAGACACATCTAACCAGAAGGAACTCCGAGAAACTGAAAGTGAAAGGGTGGAAACAAATATTCCATGCCAATGGATGAGGAAAAAAAGGCGGGCGTGGCAGTCCTATTCTCAGATAATATGGACTTCAAAGTGATGAACATCAACGGACAGGGAAGGGCAGTATATTCTTGAAAGGGAGGATCCAACAGGAACCAATCGCCATTCTTAACATTTATGCTCCTAGTCTAGATGCAACCAGCTACGTGAAACAATTACTTTTGCATTTAAAGGGAGATATAGATGAACATACGATAATCCTGGGAGACCTGAATACCCTAGTAACACCAAGAGATAGATAAATGCAGCAAAAGCTTAACAGAGAAGCTACATAACTCACACAAACAATAGAACAACTGGACCTAGTAGACATCTATAGAATGTTTCATCCTAAGGCCACAAACTACACCTTCTTCTCAGCAGTGCATGGCACCTTCTCCAGGATAGACCACATAATAGGAAACAAAGCAAATTTAACTAACTACAAAAATATCAGAATCATACCATGTACCTTCTCAGACCATCATGGAATGAAACTGGAAATCAGCAACTCAAAATGTTCCAGAAACTCGTAAACTCTTGGAGGTTGAACAATATGCTATTTAACAAACAATGGGTCAGAGAAGAAACTAAAGACAAGATCAAAAAATTTATGGAAACCAACGAAAACTCAGATACAAAAGCCAAAACATATGGGACACTGCCAAAGCAGTGTTACGTGGTGAACTTATTGCAATCAGTGCTCATGTCAAGGCCTAAGAAAGGCAACAAATACAGGAATTAAGCACACACCTGCAGGAACTGGAAAAGCAACAGCAGAAGGACCCCACAAACAACAGGAAACAAGAAATTATCAAAGCAAGACAAGAACTAAATCAGATAGATATCAAAGACTATTCAGTAAATATATGAATCAAAAAGCTAGTTCCTTGAGAAAATAAATAAAATCGACAGCCCACTGGCCAGAAAAACATACAAAAAAAAAAAAAAAGCAAGAGAAAGCAAGAATTAGCAGCATCAAAGATGAAAAAGGCAACATAACAACAGACACTACTACCATTAAGGAAATAATTAGAAATTATTACAAAGACCTATACGCCAACAAATCCGATAACCACTTGGAAATGGAAAGATTCCTAGACTCCCACCACTTACCAAATCTCACCCCAGAAGCAACAGAAGGCCTGAATAAACCCATAACTGAAGCAGAGATTGACTCAGTGATTAAAGAGCTCCCAACAAAGAAAAGCCCAGGCCCAGATGGCTTTACCACAGAATTCTACAAAGAATTCTGAACAGAACTAACCCCAATCCTTTACAAGCTCTTCAAAACAATAGAAAAGGAAGCAACTCTTCCAAACTCATTCTATGAAGCGATTATCACCTTAATCCCAAAACTGGAGAGAGAATTAAAACTGAGGGAAAACAGCAGACCGATCTCTCTGATGAACGTTGATGGTAAGATTCTCAACAATATCCTAGGCAATAGAATACAAAAAAAAAAAAAAAAAAAATCAGACAGATCATTCATTCAGATCAAGTAGGTTTCATCCAGGGAATGCAGGGATGGTTCAACATAAGGAAATTCATAAATGTGATACATCACATCCAAAAACTGAAGAAAAAAAAACCCATATAATAGTATCAATAGATGCAGAAACAGCCTTTGGCAAAATTCAACACCACTTCATGTTAAAAACACTAACCAGGTTGGGGATAGAAGGAACAATCCACAACCTAATCAAAGAAATATATGGTGCTTGTTTCGGCAGCACATATACTAAAATTGGAACAATACAGAGAAGATTAGCATGGCCCCTGCGCAAGGATGACACGCAAATTCGTGAAGCGTTCCATATTTTAAAAAAAAAGAAATATATGAAAAACCCAATGAGAGCATCATACTAAATGGAGAAAAACTAGACTCCTTCCCACTGAGATCTGGAACAAGACAAGTCTGCCCACTATCACCACTGCTATTCAACATAGACTTAGAGGTACTCGCTGAGGCCATAAGACAAAAAAAGAAATCAAAGGAATCCAAATGGGAAATGAAGAATTCAAGCTTTCACTATTTGCAGACTTCATGATGCTTTACATAGAAGAACCAAAAAACTCAATACAAAGAGACTCCTAGAACTCATACGAGAATTTGATAGGGAGGCAGGAGACAATATTAATGAACAAAAATCAACAGCCATAGTGTATGCAAACGGCCGCAAGATGAAAGAAGATCTAACCAACAAGTTACCATTCAAAATAACAGACAAAAGCATGAAGTATCTAGGAATAAATTTAACGAAAAGCGTAGGCAACCTTTTTGAAGAAAACTACAAAACACTTAAAAAAAATAGAACAAGACCTCAAAAGATGGAACAACATCCCATGTTCCTGGATAGGCAAAATTAATATCAAAATGTCTGTACTACAAAAACAATATATACATCCAATGCAATCCCAATCAAATTACCCACAACATTCTTCATTGATCTGGAAACAATGATACAAAGGTTTATCTGCAAACACAAAAAAACACACAAATAGCTAGAACTATCCTGAACAGCAGGACGTTACCAGGGGGAATCACAGTTCCAGATCTCTGGACATAATATAGGCAGTTGTTATCAAAACAACCTGGTACTGGCACAAAATTAGAGAGGGGGATCAATGGAACAGAATAGAAACAACAGAAAAAAACTCACACAGATACAGCCAAATAATCTTTGACAAAAAGACTAACGACAATATAGGCAAATGGGAAGGTCTGTCCAAGAAATGCTGTTGGGACAACTGGTTGATAACCTGCAAAAATAAAAAGATAGACCCACATCTCTCACCATACACCAAGATTTAATCTAAATGGATAAAAGACCTAAATCTAAATCCAGAAACCTTCAAACTTTTGGAAGAAAATGTTGGAAATACACTGCAACACTTAGGTGTAAGCCCCCACTTCCTAAACAGGACACCAAACGCAATAGTAATCAAGACCAGATTAAACAATTGGGATTTCATCAAACTAAGAAGCTTCTGTACAGCAAGGGAAACAATCAACAAAGTAAAAAAACAATCTGCAGAATGGGAGAAGATCTTTGCACATGACATAGCAGATAGAGGGCTAATCTCTAGAATGTACAAAGATCTCCAGAGAAACCAAAACACCAAAAACAAACTGCTCAAGAAATGGGCATGGCAAATGGACAGACATTTCACAAAAGAACAAACCCAAATGGCAAATAAACATGAAAAAATGCTCAAGATCCTTGGCAATAAGGGAAATCCAAATGAAGACAACAATGAGGTACCACCTAACTCCAGTAAGGATGGCACACATACATAAAACCACAACACTTGCTGGCAAGGATGTGGGAAAAAGGGAACCCTTCTCCACTGCTGGTGGGAGTGCAGACTTGTACAGCCTCTATGGGAAATCAGTTTGGCGAATACTCAAACAACTGAAATTCAGCATACCATATAATCCAGCAATAGCACTCCTAGGGACATATCTGAAACATCCGCCACACAAGAAATCAACATGCACTCCTATGTTCATAACAGCAAATCTATCATTGCAAAAACATGGAAGCAACAAAAATGTCCATCAACAGAAGACTGGATGAGAAAGCTATGGTTCATCTACTCCATGGAATACTACTCAACTATTAAAAAAAAAAACAAAATGCAGTTCTTTGTGGCCAGATGGGCCAAACTGGAAACCATAATGCTAAGGGAAATGAGCCAATCCCAAAAGGTTAAATACCACATGTTTTCCTTAATTTAAGATGAAAAAATAACAATCTGAAAGATAGTACCTATCTATTGTAATATTATTTCTTTCTCTAACAACCTGTATCCAATGCAACAAGATAATCTGATGTAATCTATAAATCAACAATTAATGTTAGACTTCTTGTGATCTGCATGCAAAAACTGTAAAACCTAATACACTCTCAATACCGTATGTTACTCCATAACAGGGAGGGAATGCAGGGAAATCATCCAAAACCATAAAAAGAGTGAGGAAAAAATACAATATACCCTATCAAGATCAAATCTGGTAACTCATAGACAACAGACTCAAATCAGAACTGGAGAATAGTAAAGCTACTATAGTAAGGCATGTGGGGGAATTGGGAGTGATTTTGACAGCCTATTAACAGGAGGTCATGTGCGTGGAGCAGCAGGGGAGCACTCCAGAGTAGAGCAGGCGGAAAGGAGGAGGCTTGGATCCCGACCATGAAGACTCCCAGAACTTCACCACAGATTATCAATACGAGCAAACAAGGACTATATCACAACTGCCAGGGAGGCCACAGGTAATTGGATGCCCTCAGAGGCCGAGTACTCTGAGGTCACCCACCACCATCCTGAGCTTCCACAGGGGATGGAAGAAGTCCAATCACTACCATGCAGAAACCAACATCGTTGGAATGAGAACTAGAAGCCCTGAGCGGTCCACAGAAACAGAAGAGTAACAAACTTCCTTCAGGACCAGGGAGGAGAGCTTTGTCTGGTCCCAGCCTGGTTCTGGCTCTGGACCCCCATCCTTCCTCGCAATGACCATCGGGATCGCTCCGGAAACCCCTCAATACAAACATTTAAACAAACTAAAAAAAACCTAGAATAAATAAACAAACAACAACAAGTAAAGCTTAGAATCAGACAGGAAAGAGCTGGCGTGGATTTACTCATACCTCACTAGGTGGGACACAAAGATTAGTCATTCCTCACCATGGTGATGAGGATTTCTCTGCACACCCCTCCAAAAACAAAATGTTCTGCACCTTAGTTGTCGACAAATGTCTTGTTAGAGTTATAAGCTAGTCTAGATTATCCTAAAATCAGCCAAATCCAGCAAAATTATACTTCAACATAACAAACGGGTTAATACTAAAATGAAATAGACATGAACCACCAGAGTAGTACTCTATTGCCATTTTAAGATCTATAGCTGCCGGTTCTGTATATAAACTAAAACTGAAATGTCAATGAGCTAATCACAGGATGTGGTTAAGAACTTGTATTTTTTTTTCTTTTTTTTTTTTTTTTAACATACTGGATACTCAAAACCATGTCAATTCCATAATGTTGTAAATTGTTGTTGATGTTATGTTGGGGCTTTTAATTGGTTGGGATGATATTCTGCCAGCTCTACCTTCAGACCAGAAATGGTCTCCCCAAGAAACTGTTCAATTCATCTTGACAATAAGATGCTGAACTCTATGCTTGGTATATGTTTGCAAGAAAGAATCTTGATTGAATCTGAACTGTAATACTGCAACAAGGTGGAAGAATCCACCAAGGGGTAAGGGTATGGGGAGAGGTTGGGGAATTCCCAGAGCCTATGAAACTGTCACATAATGCAATATACTTAATAAAAATAAATAAATAAATGTATGAGTAAATAAATAAATAAATAAAATGTGAGTTCTTAACCACATTCTGTGACCACCTCATTGACATTTTAATTTTAGTTCATATACAACATATAATATAACATGCATAACATAACATGTTATACATAACATCATATCATCTTACATTAAAGCAAACGTGGTATCTAACCTTTTGGGATTGGCTCATTTCCCTTAGCATTATGGTTTCCAGTTGGGCCCATTTGGCCACATGGTAATGCATTTTGGTTTTTTGTTTGTTTGTTTGTTTGTTTTTTGTAATAGTTGAGTAGTATTCCATGGAGTAGATGAATCATAGCTTTCTTATCCAATCCTCTGCTGATGGGCATTTTGGCTGCTTCCATGTTTTTTACAATTACTGATTGTGCTGTTAGGAACATGGGGGTGCATGTTGATGTCTCATGAAATAGGTGTTTTGGATATATTCCTAGGAGTGCTATTGCTGGATCATATGGTATGTTGATTTTCAGTTGTTTGAATGTTCTCCATACCGATTTCCATAGAGGCTGTACCAGTCTGCAGTCCCACCAGCAGTGGAGTAGGATTCCCTTTTCCCCACAACCTAACCAACAAGTGTTGGTGGTGCTTTTTTTCATGTGGTCCAATTTACTGGAGTTAGGTGGTACCTCATTGTTGTCTTCATTTGGATTTCCCTTATTGCCAAGGAACTTGAGCATTTTTTCATATGTTTATTTGCCATTTGGGTTTGTTCTTTTGTGAAATGTCTGTCCGTTTCCCATGCCCATTTCTTGAGCAGTTTGTTTGTTTTTGGTGTTTTGGTTCCTCTGGAGATCTTTGTACATTCTAGAGATTAGCCCTCTAGCATCTATGTAGTGCGCAACAATCTTCTCCCATTCTGCAGGTTGATTTTTTACTTTGTTGGTTGTTTCCCTTGCTGTACAGAGCTTCTTAGTTTGATGATGTTCCAATTGTTTATTCTGGTCTTGATTGCTATTGTGATTGGTGTCCTGTTTAGGAAGTGAGGGCTTACACCTAGATCTTGCAGAATATTTCCAACATTTTCTTCCAAAAGTTTGAAGGTTTCTGGATGTAGGTTTAGATCTTTTATCCATTTAGATTTGATCTTAGTGTATGGTGAGAGATGTGGGTCTATCTTTTTGTTTCTGCAGGCTATCAACCAGTTGTCCCAACAGCATTTCTTGGACAGACCTTCCCATTTACCTGGGTTGTCGTTAGTCCTTTTGTCAAAGATTATTTGGCTGTATCTGTGTGACATTCCTTCTGTTGTTTCTATTCTGCTCCATTGATCTTCTTTTCTGTCTTTGTACCAGTACCAGGCTGCTTTGATAACCACTGCCCTATATTATGTCCAGAGATCTGGAACTGTGATTCCCTCTGCTAACTTTCTGTTCTTCACGATAGTTCTAGCTATTTGTGTGTTTTTTTTGTGTTTGCAGATGAACCTTTCTATCATTGCTTCCAGTTCCATCAAAGATGAAAAAGGCAACCTAACAACAGACACCTCAACCTTTAGGAACATAATTAGAAACTGGTACAAAGCACTGTACTCCAACAAATCAGAAGACCACCAAGAAATGGAAAATTCTTAACGTTCAACCACCTGCCAAAACTTAGCTCAGAGGCAACAAACGACCTGAACAAACCCATAACTCAAGCAGAGATTGAATTAGTGATTGAAGACCTCCCAACAAAGAAAAGCCCAGGACCAGACAGCTTCATTACAGAATTCTACAAAACATTCTGAACAAAACTAACCCCAATCCTCTACAAACTCTTTAAAACAATAGAAAAGGATGTAACCCTTCCAAACTCATCTGTGAAGCCAACATTACCTTAATCCCAAAACCACAGAACCAACAGAGAAGGAAAACTACAGACCTATCTCTCTGATGAACATTGATGCTAAGATTCTCAACAAAATCCTAGCCAATAGAATAAAAAATAAAAATCAGAAATGGCCAGGCGGCATGGCCTGGTGGCTAAAGTCCTCACCTTGAATGAGCCAGGATCCCATATGTGCACCGATTCTAATCCCGCAAGCTCCAGTTCCCTTCCAGCTCCCTGGTTGTGGCCTGGGAAAGCAGTTGAGGATGGCCCAATGCCTTGGGAACCTGCACCCGCATCCGGAAGAGGTTTCAGCTTTCCGGCTTTGGATCGGCATGCACTGGCCATTGCGGCTCTCTTGGGGAGTGAATCATTGGACAGAAGATCTTCTTTTCTGTCTCTCTTCCTCTATATATATCTGACTTTGTAATAAAATAAATAAATCTTTAAAAAAAAGCAGATAGATTATTCATCCAGATCAAGTAGGATTCATCCCGGGGATGCAGCAAGGGTTCAACATAAGGAAATCCATAAATGTGATGCACCACATCCAAAAATTGCAAAACAAGAGCCACATGATAGTATCAATAAATGCAGAAAAAGCTTTCTACAAAATCCAACATCACTTCCTGCTAAAAACCCTAACCAAGGTAATCATAAAAGAAATAATCCACAACATAATCAAAGCAATATATGAAAAACCCAATGCCAGCATCATACTGAATGGAGAAAAATTAGAACCCTTCCCACTGAGATCTGGAACAAAACAAGGATGTCCACTATCTCCTCTGCTATTCAACATAGTCCTAGAGGTACTCGCTGAGGCCATAAGACAAGAAAAAGAAATCAAAGGAATTCAAATGTGAATCAAAGAAGTCAAGCTTTCACTATACACATATGACATGATTCTTTATGAAGATGAGCTAAGAGACTCAATACAGAGACTGCTAGAACGTATACAAGAATTTGGTAGAGTGGCAAGGTACAAAATTAATGAACAAAAATCAACAACCATAGTGTATCCAAACAACCCCAAGACGGAAGAAGATCTAACCAGCCAGATAGCATTCAAAATAACAGAGAAAAGTGTGACATATCTGGGAATAAATCGAGCCAAAAATGTAGGAGACCTATTTGAATAAATCTACGTACTATTTAAAAAAGAAATTGAACAAGACCTCAAAAGATGGAGTAACATCCCATGCTACTGAATAGGTAAAATCAGTATCATTAAAATTTCATTACTGCAAAAGCAGTATATACGTTCAGCACAATCCCACACAAATTGCCCAAAACATTCTTCATGGAACTGGAAACAATGATTCAAAAAATGTTTAATTCAATCTTTGAAAACCTATACTAGAAAGCTAGAGTTAGGGAGTGGGACTGCCTGGAAAGTCCAGGCCACAGTTCTTGCCAGTGACTGTCAGGGCAGTGGTTAGCCAGATTAGGCTGCACTATGACACTGATTAGTAAAAGAACCATGTCTGGGGCAGAGTCTCTGATTAACTTATGTCCTCACCCCTGTGGAACTGTACTACCCTCTGGTTTGCTTAATGTTTGTCATAGTGATAGGCCTGGCTAGGCTTGACCATAAACTCAATAACACTCATAGGACCTGGGGTTGCAAACAGGCTAGGTTGGCCTTGCTGCAGCTCCTGCAGGTGCACCCAAGAATTGGGTGTGGGATGGGCCAGACTGCAACATCTACCAGCACACACAAAGTCAAGACTGTGGCCTAGCACCTGACACACATGAGAGCTGGTCTTGGAATGGGCATGGTTACTAAACTGTGTCTCCCACGTGAGCGCAAGAGTCAGGGCTGAGTATAGGTTAGGCCAGGCAGGGCTGCTTCACTGGTTGACAAATTTGTGAGCTGTCTATGGCATAGACCAGACACCCTCCTAGTTAGAGTACACACTGGCATTTGTGGAGCCAAGCCATGGTGAAGGCCAAGCCATGCAAGGTTGCCATATTCAGCTAATTGCAAAAGCTCCATGTAAAGAGGTAGGCTGGGCATGCCTAGTATATAGCATCCGTTATTGATAACTTGGACTTGGGACAGGCTGGTCCAGGCAAGGCTGCAGCATCCAATGGAAAGGGCCAACACCATGCCCAACCATGTTGTAGCAACTAGTATCATGTGTAGAATGAGTACCAGCTGGAAGCAGGCCTGGTTGGACAGCAAAATGGACTCCCTTGCTTGAATTCAGTTCACCGTGTTGAGAGTGAGGGCTGTAATGGAGAGTGTGGAATGGGCTGGATATAGCTGCAGCATTTCTTGGAATGTATGTCGGCTGGGTCTGTGGGTGTCCCAGACTGGGTTTGGGGTAGACTCCAGCACGTGCTGGTGCTCATGAGACAAAGAATAGGTGTAGGATGCGTCGTGCTAGGTCTCAGCAACCACTGATCCACATGAGAACCATGTCTGGAGTGTGCTGTAGAGGAGCTGGCATGTAGCACCCACACGTAAGGGGCAGAATAGGTGTGGGCCAGTTTGGCAAGCCTGCTGCACCTACCAGTAAATGCTGGGACAGCACACAGGTCAAGTCAACCTAGGCCATGATACCACTGGTGTGTGTGAGATCTGAAATGGGAGGTACCTGGCAGAGGAGCTTGTCAGCCCTCTCTTAAAATACAGTTCTTGATGTTGAGTGTAAGAGCCAAAACTGGAGGCAGTATACACCCATCCGGTCATGGTACCCATCAGCGTACATACGGATCAGGTCTGGAGGCAGGTCAGCTGGGCCAATTGACAGCACCCACTGACTGGTGTGAGAACTAGCACAGGATGAGTTGGGTTATAACACCCACCAGTTCACATCAGAAATAGGACCAGGACCTAGGGCTGGCCAGTCTGGGCAAGGCTACAGTACCTGACAGCATGAGACAGAACAAGGGTAGCCCAGGATGAATCAGACTGCAGCATCTGCTGGTGAATGTTGAGGCAAGGCAGGCCATGCCAGACCCACTAGCACATGCAAGACTGGGCCAGGAGTGAGCTTGTTAGGGCGAATATAGGGGCTACTCTGCTAGGCCACTGCTCCCATGGTGAGTATGATAGCTGCAGCTAAGGGCTGAACAGGCTGGACAGGACTGCAAGATGGAAACTGAAAGAGCCAGGGCTGAATGTGGACGTCATAAGGAAACCATGGGCATGCCTCTGCTGTGCTGCAGCTCCAACCAGTGAATATGAGAAGAAGCAGGATTGGTCTGGCGGTGGGGGACAGTGCAGCACCACCCACTCACATATGTGTGGCCTGGATGGTTGGATCAGTTAGACTGAGCTAACCTGAAGACTACCATTGGTGTATTTCAAAGCTGGATGAGATATCAAACAGATTGGACATACCAGCAATTACAAGAACCTGGGGATAGGAGCAGGCCTAGTGAGGTTACTGGAAGTCAGCCCAATTAGACTACAGATCCTGCTGCTATGCATGAGGGCTTGATTGTGTGGTGCGCTGTGTTAGGCTTGCATGCAGCATCCATTTGTTTGCATATGAGATGTGGCTGGGAACAGGACTGATTGAGTAACTGCAACCATCATTGTGTGTGTAGGCTGATTGGGGATGACAGACTGAGCCAGACCCCTCATTGGCTGGCACACATAATAATCGCATCTGGAGTGACGCTGGAGAGGTTTCTTTAACCCCTCCCTCCAAGACTGGACCACTGGGCTCAAAACTCCAACCTTAGGGAAAACCACAGGATGTATGGGTTTGGCACTGTGTATTGCAAGAATAGATGTGTGCACCTCAGGCCCCTGGAGGTAGAATAAGCACCCTTCTTGCACTCAGTGATGAAAATGTGCAGAATCCTTCTCCCAGCATGGGAGGGGTGTCTGGCTCAGTCATGGTGGAGAGGCTGGGTTTGCACTCTGGCAAGCAATGGTTATTCGAGTTCTGGGAAGCTATGTGAGGGTGAAACAGAGGTGTCCATGCCTACCTCATGGTTGCACCTGGATGAATGTCCTAGCAGGCAAAGTGGAATCCTGGGACTAACACCATGGGAGCTCAGGTACAAGAAGTCTTCTACACTGAGTAGGTGTTCCATCGACAATCACAGTCAAATCCAGCTCTCCAGCTTAGAGCCACCAGTTAGAGAGCAGTGTCCCCTGGGTCCCTCCAAACAGCCTGCCTCTGAGCTGACCACCAGGATTGGCCTCCCTAGCAGCCACAAGGAATAGCAGAGGTTCACACAGGCAGGCTCTACCTCAGCTTTCCACCCACAAATTGATAATAGTCATAACACTTACTAAAATATGAGGGTGATTCTAGAAATTCATGGAAAATGGAAGCAACAGAGATGGGCTCAAAAACAATCGAACTTCACAAATTGTATCTCATGAGATGCATTTTCTATAAGCTTTTTAAAGACAGCCATCTTTTGTTTTCCCATTACCTGCCTGAATTCTTCGCTACTTTAAGCTTCTAAGTTGTGGAGTTTGTGGTTATGATAATGGTTTGTCCATAGAACAGGATGTCCTCATGTGAGGCAAAGGGCATTGATGGAGTAGAGGTTTGTAGGTAGAAGTGGAAAACATCCTGCAAAAATTTGTAACACACACCATATAGAAGCCTCGGAACCCTGGGACTGACAATCACACCGTGGGTTGACCAGCACTGAGAGAGTGGGACTCAGGCCCTCTTGCTGGCTCAGTCAGTTGGCTCCATCTCCTCAGTCTTATACTTGATCTTCCGTTTTTTGATTGTGTGCCCCCTCCTGCAGAGCCCCACAGGCAGAACCACTTGTCAAGGTGTGTTCTCTTCTCCCCATTGTACTGCAAAAATCTTTCCCTCATTTCTGCCTGAAGGAGACTATGGGTGGGGGGGAGAAGAAAAGGAGGCTGACAAAGCCCACTTTATGGCCATGTAGAATTTCTCAAATCAAAATATGACAGAGTATGCAGCTGAAGGAGCTTCTTGGTATGACTCTGCAGCTTGTGCTATGACAGAGATCACCTCAGAAAGTTGAGTGCCAGTACCCCATATCAAAACACCAGGCTATCACAGCCACTTCATCTGTGACCAAGTCGCAGCTAATGCATCTGGGAAAGTAGCACAAGATGGGCCAAAAGCTGGGCCATTGCACTCACATGGGAGACCTGGTAGAATTCCTGACTCCTGACTTTAGTCTGACCCAGTCCTGACCATTGCTGTCACTGGGAATATGAACTGGAGATGGAAAAGCTCTCTATCTTGCTTCCCTCTACCTTTTAAATTTATGTTTAAAATTGTGTTCAGTTTTTCACAGATTTAACTGAGTTCATAGAGAGCTAATTTACTTTTCCCTGATTATAGCAGAATCTCCCAAATAGTTTTCAAATTAAGCTTGGATTCATGACTATCACTTGATATGTTTTGCAAGAATAAGTTGATTAAAGTTGAAATGCTCCAGGGTTTTTATTGCAATAATTTTGTAGGTGTCCCCACCTTCCTTTGTGGGGACTTTGACACTTGGTGGCAGGTGTCTCCATGGAGGGTGACCAGTTATGACTGCAGGGGGAAGAGGAGGAGGTAGGGGGAACCAGGGGAGAGAAAGAACAAAGCAGAGGCTCTCCTTCTGATGGCCCCACCCCCCATGGCCTCTGTGCAGTCAGCTCCATGGCCAATCTGGTTGTCTGGGAGGGAGAGAGATGGAGATAGAGTGATCTTGCATCCATTGACACATTCCCCAAAACGCTGCAATAGCTGGGGCAGCTATAGGTGATGACTTTATCTGATATGCTGCAAGATCAGCTGCAAGCCCAGCCCCAAAGAGGCGAATTTCTAAGGTTCTATTCATTTCCAGCAGCCAAGTTAGGTTTTTAAGTTTAGAGTTGAGGCAACAATGTTGTAGCATAATGGCTTAAGCCACCATCTGTGATGGCAGCATTCTACAGGTTGCCAGTTTAGGAGCCAAATGCTGTATGTCTGATGCAGCTCCCTGCTTGTGGCCTGGGAACGCAGCAGAGGATAATCAGAGTCTGGAGAGACTCTGCAGAGCCTGGGATATCCAAAACATGCTCCTAGGATCTCCCATGGCTCCTGGCTATGGATAAATCCAGTTCTTGCCATCGTGGCCAATTGGAAAATGAATCAGCAGATGGAAGATATTTCTGACTCTCCTTCCTGTAAATCTGCCTTTCACATAAAAACAAATATTTCTTAATTCCCCCACCCCCAATCAACTGTCCCAGAGCTGAGTTTTACAGCAAAAAGTTGAAGCTTTAGACATGCAGGTCCTGCCCAGCTGACTCTTCTCCTGTGACCCTATTCCCACTGTAACCTGTGGACCATGGCTTTGGCACCTTAGGAATGGCAGGCAGTTGCAGGGGCTGGAGCCCCCTTAGGTCCTATTCCCATGGATCTGCTCTACAGACAAGAAGCTCTAGAGTGAGGCCGAGAGCCTCAGAGATCCATGCTGATAGGTGACGGTTAAAGCAACTCAAGGTGTTGACTCCTGCCTTGCTCAGCACCAGGCTAAAGCCATGCCCCAGAGCTGTCCTTTATGGAACAAGCCAGTATTCTCTGTGAGGAGACACTGGGAGTGTGTGGCTACTTCCGATGTGCTTGAGGCTGACTCTGTTACTGCTTTATGTTTTACCTGTGTGGATTCCTCCCTGCTTGCCCTAAAATGGTGTTTTGCAGAATTTTAGAGGGACATGCCTGCACATGGAGGTCAGACATGTCACACTAAGATGCCTGAATTTCTGGCCCCTCTTGGTCAAAGGGGTCAGTGATCACTGGACCCAGGGCCCCAGATGGCAGCAAGCACAGGCCCAGGATTTGTTTTCCCAGCTGATGGAGACCTCATCATCCTGCCATTCTCTTTCTAACTCTGATGCTCATTCTTCCACCTGATTGACCATGCCCCCAGGCTCTGGTAATCATTTCCCCCAGGTGATTGCACACACTCACTGTAAAATCAACCCTGTAAACCCTTGAATGTTTAAGACTGAAGAACAAACACACGACTTTCCATTCAGGGAGTTGTGGAGATTTGTGATGGAAAGAGGATGTGAGTCTGAGCTGCCAGAGATGCCCTTGGCTGAGGAAGAGCAGGCACTACATGCTCCCAGGGTCATCTGCTTGCATTCAGTACCTCTGCCCTCAGCGTGTGTTCCTCTGATCTCCTGGATCACTCCCTGCACCCAGGAACCCTCCCCTCAGCATGTATTTCTCTGACCTCCTGGATCATCCCCTTGCTCTCCACAGTCTGTCACACAGAGAATGAACTTGGGTGAGCTCACGTGGCACATGTTTCTTAATTATCTTGTTTGGCATAAAGATTGACTTATATCAGAGATAACATCTGTCCATTGGAATTGGCATAAATCACTGATCATGATTGTATGCAGCTGGGGTATTTTGTTGTGGATGTTGGAATATCATTATTTTTTATAACAGTGTGGTTTCCACAGAGTAGACATTTTCTGCACATTGCCTTCTTTTTTGTTAAAGATTTATTTATTATTTTTATTACAAAATCAGATATACAGAGAGGAATGTCTTCCATCCGATGATTCGCTCCCCTATTGAGCCCAACAGCCGTTGTTACAATGATTGAAGCCAGGAACCAGGAACCTCCTCTGGGTCTCCCACACAAGTGCAGGGTCCCAAAGCCTTGGGCCATCCTCGACTGCTTTCCCAGGCCACAAGCAGGGAGCTGAATGGGAACTGGGTCTGTAGGGATTAGAACGGGGGCCCATGTGGGATACCGGTGTGTTCAAGGCAAGGATTTTAGCCACTAGGCCACACTGCTGGGCCCACATTGTCTTCTTGATGGTAACTATTACCCAACAACAAATACAACCATATTTTTAGGAAGGACTGGGGAAGCATTTTGTTGCTATGCTGACAATAAAACTGCCATTTCCATGATATACTGTGTGATGGCTGTTTATAATTCTACTCTTAGAGGTTGAATTTCTCAAAAAGATCTCTTCTTATTGCATTGTTTTTAGAATGTCATACAAAATAAATTCAAGACTTTAGGAAAGTTCAGGGCTGGCATGATGGCTCAATGGCTAAATGTCCCTGTGAATGCTGGAATCAATAAGGGGAATCTTTATGTCCCAGGTACACCAGTTTCCATCCAGCTTGCTGTGGGTGTCTTGGAACAACAATAAGGTTGGCCCAGAGGTTTGATTCCCTGTACTCACATGGAAACCTGTACTGAAGGCTTCTAGCCTCAAATTGGCTCATCACCAGCTGCTGTGAACATTTATGTAGTGAACAAGTGAATGGTTGACTGCTTTTCCCTCTCTCTATAAATGAGATCTTAATTTCCAGAAGTAATAAATGAATCTTTAAAAACATATCTGGGCATTCTATAATTATTATATGCAGCAGAGGGATTAGTTAAAAGCAAAATAAAAGGTAAATCAACCAAGAAAACCCATGTCAGACAAGTTACAATATTTTTTTTTTTATAATAAATGCCTTCTGAAAGCCAACACCACTCTGGGAAAGATGAGAGTGCTTGTGCATGATTGAGTGATTTTCAACACACAATCTCACTTAATTTAAAATGATCTTTTGGAAGGGGCTGGTGCGATCTCACGTTGGCTTAAGCCAACACCTGTGGTGGAGCTCTCTCAATATAAATGATGGTTCAAGTTTTGCCTGCTGCACTCTGATACAGCTCACCACTAATGTAGATAATAAAGAAGTGTAATTATTGGTGCTTCTCTTTCCAGATACAATCTGCATTAGAAGCTCTATGGGATTGGTTTTAGGCAGGGACAGAATAAGCACTAATGATAATCACAGAATAGACCCAGTGAAAGGAAAAGCCTCACTCTGTCTCTCTAGGTGTTTTGCTTGCAATTTGATATATATATATATATATATACATATATATATATATATATGAAAGAATATGTAACAGAGAAATAAGATATTTCTTTTTTAACATATATTCATATGTTATATAATATATTATGCATTATATTATACTATAAAATATTATATGTGTCTTTTCAAAAGCACATCAAGCATATATGCTGTTAAGCATGTGACTGTTCAGGGAACTTCTCATATCCAGGAAGGTCACTTCACCATTTCATGCATGTAGACTAGCCAACATTGCCTTGTCTACTGTTTTGATGTGAGGCGTTTCTGCCAGTGTGTTCTGTGCTTAGAGTTTCCTGAGAGTGTCAGTTACTGAGACAGCACAACAAGGTGGAATGGCCTTTAAGACTAATCACCATTTACAGGACTTTGTAGGATCAATGGTGTTATAGATAAAGTGAACTGTGGGGTCCAGCACTTGTTTGAAAGTCCATTATCAAAAAGATCCTAGTAATGAGATTCCTCGCTTTGGACTCACTGGGATCCCATATGGTGGCTGGTTCTAATCCCTGTGGTCCTGCTTTCCATCCTGCCCCTGCTTGTGGCCTGAGAAAGCAGTTTAGGATGGTCCAAAGCTTTAGAACCCTGCACCAGTTTGGGAGACCCAGAAACCTCCTGGCTATTGACTTTGGATCAGTGCAGTACCAGCCATTGCATTAACTAGGGGAGTGAATCATCAGAGGAAAGTTTTTCCTCTCTGTCTCTCTTCCTCTCTGTATATTTGCCTTTCCAATAAAAATAAATAAATCTTTTAAAAAAACCCATATGCAATATATTTTGAAATCGGTAAGGTTGTCTTAGGAACACATGAATACAGAGAATCTCAATGTGATCTGTACTTGGAGTTTTGTGTAGTTTGCATGTAAGCACCTGTTATTCTTAGATATTGTGTGTATATGCCATGCATTTTTGATGCTATGGCCATTCCATCAGTAGAGAAAGGTTTGAAAAGTCTCAGTGGGTGTGCCATACAATCCTGAGACATAGCATGCAACAAAAGCAAGTGGCATTGCAACACGCATAGTACATGGAAGCCCTGAAGGGATCACAGTTGTTCTGATTTGTAATATTGATGTCTTTCTATGAGTGTGCATGCTCAAAAGACTTAGTGAGCTGGCAAAGACATGGTGAAATGAAGTACATTGTGAGGATTTGTTAGAAGGTGAAACAGTTCCTTCCACAATGAGGCCTAATAGAGCATCTGAACTTGTGTGCAGAAATTGCTCTCAATTCACGGGGGAGGCTCTGGAAAGATCTGTGTTAATTTCCTCACTGCCATGTCCTGACTTGGGGATCTCCCACTGCTTTCAAATCTTACTTGGATCTCAGCAGCTGTGCCTTGTTCCTGGGAACACATCCCCAATGAAGCACCCCTCAGAGACTTCCTCCTTTTGCCTGTGTTGAGGAGCATGTTTTGTGTGGGGTAGGGATTGAGGAAATAGTGTGCCTTGTGCCTAATTACAAGCCTTTTTGAATTTCAGGCTTTTTCCTTATACTCTGGCCTACATCCTCTGTGGGAAGAATATTTTTTTAAATATTTATTTATTCATTAATTACATGACACAATTTCATAGGTACCGGGATTCCCCCCCTTCACCACAAACCCTTCCCCCATGGTGAATTCCTTCACCTTGATGCATAACCACAGCTCAAGTTCCATTGAGATTCCCTAATTAAAAGCTCACACCATACAGAGTCCAGCATCCCACTTGTCCAGTTCAAGTTCAACGGCCTCTTAGGGAGGCCCTCTCAGGTTTGAAGGCAGAGCCAGCAGAATATTTTTAAAGCATGATGAAACAAGGGAGAAGGTGAGTGAGATGGAGAAAGGCTCTCCTTCTTTGCTAAGACCCACTCACACCATCACACACATCTCAGGAGCCTCCTCTGAAGCCTTTTCAAATGCTGAGTTCAAAATGGCTACCTGGCAGTCTACAGATGTGGCATCCTGTGAACTGTCTCTGTTTTCAGAACAGCAACACATCAAGTGAATATGCTGTTGATCACAAGATCACTTAGGGGACTTGCTGTTGTCTGAGTGTAGATAAATTTGCCATTGTTTCCCTCTAGATTATTTCTTTCATGGAAATTTCATACAAACTGGGGCATGTACCCTGTCCAAGGCATCAAATCATGCATTTATAATAGCATTCACTTAGCCAATGACCAATAGTAACATGAACATGTACGGAATTGCATAGATGCATAGGTCTACCCCTCTATAGGTGATGTCTTCATTCTGCATGTAGTTTATTGTTGCATTTGTGTGCATGTGTGTTTGAATCTATGAATTTGAGTGGTGTGTGTGTGTGTGTGTGTGTGTGTGTGTGTGTGTGTGTGATTGTGTGTTGGATTGGTCCATGTATTCAATGTATGGCCTACCTCTCTGATTTTGCTATGCTGATAAATTTCCTAATTTTGTCAGTCCACAGGAAACAAGATATTGTATGAGCTGATGAGCATACTTGGGATCATATAACACATAGTTCTTTTAAGTGCTGAAAGTGTTGCTAAAACCATATTTGTTCGTGAATGTCAATTGTCACAAGGCAGAATCTGCAAATCCTGTGGAGTATAAACCTAACATGAATGAATCTACACACCTTAGACTTAGAATCTAAATAGATTTATTCCACAGTGAAGTGGATTGAAGCAGCTGATTTTCTGAGCAGGAGCTTGCTCCCATTAGGAGGTGGAGTCACTGTAGTGGGTTCCATGCATCACATGGCTTTTCTGCACATATGCTCAAGCGGAGATCTGTCACTCAGCACTCACATGTGGGCTAGCCCTGTGTAGATGTGACCAGTCATTGGGACCACATTCTCAATGAGTCTCTATACTGAGACTTCATCACAGTGCCTGAGTCCTGAAACATTGCATTGGGATGAGAAAATGAAGTGATAGTGATGGGGCTGAATGGCTTTATCAAAACCCTTGTCAACATTTCAGCTTTTACATGCTCCCATCCTTACCACCTTCTTCAGTATTGTTGCATTCAACCCATTCAGAAACAAAGGAGACTTCATCTGAGCTGGAGGAATGCTCTCCTTCTTTCATTAGATAATCTTCAAGTGGCACACACATCTCAGGAGTGTCATTTTGAGTCTTGCAGATTACTGTGTGAGAAATGACAGCACGTCAGTTTTTAGCTGTGGCATCAGCTGTGCTTTCTCTATTTCTGAAAATAAATCATCAACACATTGTTCATCAGGTTCTGAATTCTCTGGACTTCTCTCTAAAGGATCTAAATACTTTTAATATTGCAAAATTATTTTTGGCTACATAGAAATCCAATCAAATGTTGTCACTTTTCCTGGATGGAGACTCCAAACACAGTGTATAAAATTTTTCATTTTATGTCCTGAATGCTAGCACATAGGTAAATTTACATATTTAGTTTTTTTACTCTATGGTATCTTGCCATTGTGTGTTTTGTGTGTGTGTATGTGCACGCATGCGCATGCATGTGTGCATGTGATGTATGTTTAAACTTGTGGCCCATGTGCTTGTACATTCTGCTCTGGAAACAATGTGAAATATGCCTGGAGTCCTGAGAAAGAGACTCCACAACCAATATCTTGAAGGTAGCATAATATGTCTCAGTATTTGCATTGCTCTGACAGGCTGAATATGTTACAACTGCAGTCTCCTGTGTTTCAAGTGACTCTCTATGAATGTTAATTCACAAAACACACACATTTGTGAACACAATCTATATGTTAAACAGCAGAATATTCAAGAGCTCAATAGCTGGCAGGTCAGAGGTTGCATATATGTTACCATGCATTTACTGTGGTGGAGGATGGGATGAGATGATAGGAGAAGGTGCTTTTAAGTGGCCTTGAGAAGAGAGGTTCAAGATACTTTGTAGGCAGGTGTGTCCCCATTGATTGGATGAGGCTCTGGACAGTTTCTATACATTTCATCCCTGACCAGGACATCACATGAAGATGTCTAATTGCTCATATCTGACTTACAGCTGAGGAGCTGTGATTTATTCTTGGGACCATATTCCCTTTGTTTCTCAGCAAATAGACCTCATTTTAGTTCCTTTCCCATGAAGTACTCCATTATGAAAGGAGCGGGTTAAGTAGAGGTTAGGGGCAGTGACAAAATTACAATTCTTGTTTACAAATAGGGCATGCCATAACTTTCTATGTACCATCATCTTTGATGATAATAGGTTCAACCGAAGCTGAAAAAATGTAGGCATCTTCAGATGTGACAGAACTCTCTGATCCTTTTGTAAGATGAGTTGGTATCTCCACACATATCTCACAAGCATCTTCTTGAGGCTTCTGGAATGCTGTTTAGAAAATAACAACACAATCTTGAAATGTGGCTTCATTTGCGTGGTCCATGCTTTCAAAGAATAGCACGTGCTGGGCCAGCACGATAGTCTAGCAGTTAAGGACTTTTCCTTGCACACGCCAGGATCCCATATGGTCACTGATTCTAACCCTGGCGACCCTGCTTTCCATCCAGTCCATGCTTGTGGCCTGGGAAAGCAGTCGAGGACAACCAAAGCCTTGGGTCCCTGCACCCACCTGAGAGACCAAGAAGAGTTTCTGGCTCCTGGCTTTGGATTGGCTCAGCTCCAGCCATTGAAGTCAGTTGGGAAGTGAAACATCGGATGGAAAATCTCCCTCTCCGTCTTTCTTCCTTTCTTCCTTTCTTCCTTTCTGTATATCTGTCTTTGCCCTTCCATGGATCTTGAATGTTTCCTATTTGTCCATTGCTATGTAGACTAAGGTATATGCTCAATCCAAGCCATAATAACTCAAGTCTTTCACAATTCTCTTTTTTGTATGGTTATGGTTAGGCATCCATATTTACATATGATAGATATTCATTTTTATATGCCTGTGTTATGTGGTGCCTGCCTATGTGTTTATGTTTGTATGTTACTGTGGATTTAGTAGTAGGGCCTCTTTATTTGTATGTTCTCTGCTTTAGCATTTCCTAAAACCTATTGGAAATATCATAGTGATATTTCCTTCTCATGCTGTCATTTTTAGGGCTTGGAACATTACAAACTGAAACTTACCAGGCCCATGTGTGCCTATGAAAGTCAATTTTCAAAAGATCAATGTGCAAATCCTCAAGATGTTTATAAGGACATTGTGAATGAAGATGTATTTACAAGGATTTCTTCAAAGCAAAATGATACCTTCAGTGTGGTGGAATGAATCAGACAATTTTCTTCACAGCCTTTTGCTCCATTGTGTAGATGTGTCTCTGGAGAGGTTTCCATATATCCCATTCCTGCTCTTATCCTCATTTGGGAGATTTCCCTCTGTGCATCTGACTTGCTCTTCATGAAGCACACCCTCTATTCTGTCACATGTCCAATGAATCCTTACCCAGAGACCTTCACCTAGTGCCTGTATCCTGAAACAGTACACTGTGTGGGGGAACTAACTGGATGGTGTTTGGGTTGGTTGTATTCAATCATCTCTCTGTTTTAGGCTTTACCTAAAAGGTGTCTTACCATCTTCTTCAATAAGGATGGATTCAACGGAGTCGGAAATATTGGATGCTTCATTTAAGTTGAGACAGCTATCCCCTTTTTTGATAAAATATCTTTGGGATGCCACAGACATCTCAGGAACATTGTCTTGTGCGATTTGAAATTCTGAGAGAGAAAACGAAGACAGGTAAGTTTAAATGCTACATCATCTAATTGTCAAGCTTTACAAAAAAACAGCACATCTAGTTAATAGCCTGTTAGTCATGCATCCCCTCATGAGACTTACTTTAAGAGTTGGATGTAACATCATCATTCAATGAAGCTAGTTGTCCATCATTCAATGAAGCCAACATTGTCCACTCCAATGTAGACCATGGCATATGCCCTGGACATATTACTCATTGAACCAGATGTACCAGGAGTGGTGGTAACTTTATATCTTATATTACATATGGTATGTGTACATTTCAATGTAATATGAACAGTGTATATGTACTATTGCATAAATCTAAATATATCTGCATATTAGATATATGCTCATTCTGTGCTAGATGCTTTTTTGTGTGGTGCATGAGGGTGTGTGTCCAGAGATGTGGCTTGTGCATATTCTCAGCTGAAGTGGTTTCTGAGTGTGTCACTCTATTAGACAACAGACATCACAAGCTGGAAAAGCCTAAAGAATTTCCCTTTTCATTTGCATGAATCTTAAAAGCCAACTTGATTATTGATGTTGTGTCCTGTGATGTCAATGGCTGTCTATGAAAGCCAATTGTAAAAAAGTTTAATTTACAATGCATCTTGAGGTTGGTGAGGCAATGGTAAATGAAAATACATTTTAGAACTTGTGTTAGAGGGGGAAAAATATTTTTTCTACAGTAGATGGAGTGAAATAGGTAATTTTGTGAGCAGGAGCTCAATCTCAATGTATCAGGAGCCTCTGAAGAAGTTTCTATTCATCTCATAAATGCCCAAGTTACCATTTAGAGATGTCCAACCTTTCTCACTGACATGTTTCGTGTAATTGGGGCTGCATACCCAATGCGTTTCTATCCAGATCTCCATCCTAGTGCTTGGACCCTGATTAATTACATTGCTTTCAGAATCTGCAAGGAATAGTGTTTGAGCTTTGTGGATGATTTTAACTCCTCATTACCAGTTATGCCTTTACATATACTCTTCCTTACCATCTTCTTCAATATTACTGGGTTCAGTCCAAGCTGAAACAAAGGAGACTTCTTCTGAAGTGCAGCAACTCTCTCCTTTTATAAGATGACCTTGGAGTGCCACACACTTTTCGGGAGTGTCTTCTTGAGATGTTTGGATTGCTGTGTGAGAAATGACAACTTGTCAGCCTTGAGCTGTGACGTCATTCGATTTGCTTGTCATTTCAAAGTATTTAGAGCAAGTATATATGTCAGTCATATGACTGGCATTGAAAATTGCAGGAAAAAATAGGAAGGAAGGTTCACGGTGTCAAACAGTAAATCCACATTGTTACCTCTTGCCCTTTGTCATGCTGATTGAGGTATATGACCCAGCCAAAGCACAAAAGCAAGAGTGCTCAATTGCTTTCTACCTTGTTTGTTGGTTGAGGCTATTTTCACATTGTTTTTATGCATGTATATCAGTATATAAATGCGTATGGAGATACACACATATATGTCTGTGCATATACATTTACATATGATACATATATTCCTTCTGTTTTTGTGAAAGATTTGTGGGCTGGTATTTATTTTTCCATGGCTAAAAATGTATATGTTTGTGATGATCAGTAAGCCACCAGAACCAGCATTTGAAAAATTTTATTGTGGCATTCTCACCCGTTGTATTTCTTTGAAGAGCTAAAGAAGTCGTGGATACAAAGACCAATGAGGCCAGTAGCATCTATGAAATATTCTCACAGAACCATTCTATACAATGTCTCTACTGCATGATAAGCAGCTTCAAAATAAAGATAGATTAGAGATAATTAGTTGCGAAATTATTGATTCCTTTCATAATTAGGAGTAGTATTAGGAGTAGACAATTTCCACATAAGTTAGCACAGTCCATGTTCTCACTTGGGGACCTCCCATTGGACACATCATACTTGGTTTCTGTTTTGCTGAGTGCCCTGTAATTGGGTCCCTCCAAGTAACCATGCCCTGAAACACTGTACCTTAGGGGAAAAAGGAGTAAGGAAAACTTGGGCTGGTGCTCATTTAGAACTATTCTCTAATTTAGGCTTACTCTTTGAATCTTTCTTACCATTTTCTTCTGTAAGAAATGCTTCATTCCAAGCTGAAACAAAGGTGACATCATCTGAAGAGGAGGAACTATCTCTTTCTTTCTTTTGATGAGTTGGGTCCTTCACACGTATCTCAGGAATATCTCCTTGTGGCTTTTGAAATGCTGTGTGAAAAGAGGTGTCCCTCTGTTCAGAATAGTACATGAGGTGTGTATTTTGTCAGTCAATATGGGATATGTTATCATTGGAATGAACTTAACTTCAACATACCAAAAATTAGAAATGTTGCCCCATGAACACTCTCATATATTCTGTGGCCAAGGAGTCAAGTGAGAATTCATCAAGATACACAGTGTGTGTCAGTGTGTGTGTGTGTGTGTGTGTGTGTGTGTGTGTGTGTGTGTGTTTGTCAGTGTATATCTTTTTTCTATATACTCATCATAGTCATGGGAAATTTCTATTACAACATTCTTAATCACATGGAATGTATCCATGTATAGTGTTTAAGTATTCATTTACTATTCCACATATCTGTTTTTGTGTTTAACATCTGCTTTATGATTATGAATTGTTTTGAAATGCTCTCTGATCAAGATGTTTTATGGTAGCTCTCTCAAACTTATTAGTGTCACCAACTGTGTAAAATGGGAATTGTTAGAAGTGAGAAGATTGAACACTTTATAATTCAAAGATGATTCTGTATTATAATTCCAGATTGACTTAATACACAGGGGCATCAAAACCAAATTTAAAGGAGAATCAGCAGAGTGACAGGGGTTAGAGCAAAGTGATTAAGGTGGTGTGGCACAAAGAATGTACATGCAAAACATGAGACCATTCCCTTCTTAACCCACTGAAAAAGTAGCAATACATTGATAGCCCATAGCATAGGTTGAGTTCATTTTCACCCACACAGGCTGAGATATGTTAGAATAGCTTGCTGTAGTTTGTTTTCATTTGTGCTAATTTGTGTTACTTGTTAATAGATAAATTCACAGAGCTTGCGTTGAGGTTATATCCAAGTCATGGGTAGGCCATTCTTTTGTAATTGCTTTTATTTCTTGAGTTCAAAGTGGTTTGAAATTTGCTATGAGAAATAGCCAGTTCTTAGAACACGTCTAGTCATGATCTGATGTGTCATTGTGACTCCACCAGTTAATGTGAGGAAATAAAAAGAGAGTTTGTCCTGCTAAAAACCCAAACACACTATGTGCACATTTGCCGGTGTCTGGATTAGACGTCAGTAACTAAAATGGACTTAGCATGTGCAAGAGTCTTGTGTCTTTCAGTGTTTTGTACCATGTGCCTCAGTCACAATTTTGTTGGATAATGTTTTTGACTCTTTACCTCCACTACATTTTTGACTCTTAATCTCTTTACTTCATCTCAAAATGAACATAGCTCAAATGAAGCAATATACATAATTTACATTTTGAAATTTAGTTTCTAAAGAATACATATTTTTATCAATTTTCAGGTCACTCTTGCTATTTAGTGGTAACTGAGCTCAATATTTGGTACTCAATTCTTGAGATTAGGTATTGTGTCAGGAATGTCTTTTATTTGCATAGCATTAACTCACCGGATTCACACATTGCAGGAAAATATTTCAGTACATTCATTGTACTGGTTATATGTGCCGTGATAAGATATTAGCAAACATTGTGTTAAAGCTAATATGTAATTGATTTAGTGCTTACTAAAGTGAATATTGCAGTGAGTATTGAGTTTAAAAGAAAATTTCTTTTATTTGTATGCCAGTTTTTTAACATTCCTGTATATATCCATGTCACACCATTCCATTTTGGATTTGTGTATAGTCTGACATATACAGAGTATATTATGTGATGTGCATGTGTGTGTGTGGTAGTGCATGTTTCTATGTGTTTTGCACTTTCACAGGTTGAATTTTCTGTGGTGTCAGTGTCCTGTGAGATGAATCATTGTTTGTGACTATACTGTCACTAATATAATGGTGAGTGTCAGCTAAGGAGTTTATGGGGAAAAAATATGGACGATGGAAAGCCACACTATATTTCTTTTAAAATATATAATGGAAAATAATAGCATGTTAGAAAAGGAAAGTGAATTCTCATCATTAACTCAGTTGTTGTCCATATGGCCTAAAATTAGGGAGTCTTATGGGAATGGGATGCAGTGTATTCATGACCCATGGTTCTAGATAATCCACAGACCTGAAAGTATAAATATTGATTATGAAGCCAATACAGGGTAGTAAAGGACAGGCTGAATGCACATGAACTTTAGTTGATTGGTTAAGGAAAATACTATTTTGTTTTTGTCTGTTTTGTTTTTTTTCCATAATGGGGTGCTAGAACAGGTGATTTGGTGAGAAGTGTGTATGGAAGCTCCATAAAGGCTTCCATAAACATCATCTATACACATGGCCTCACATGGAGATCTTTCAATGATGAAAGGCTGACTTGGTTCTGAGGATCTATGACCTGTTCTTGGCACTACACTATGTGTCCTTTCCTTTATCAAAGCCTTCAATCTATTCACTGTGCTGTAAAGCAGTCCATTGTGAGGAGAAAGTGGAGTGAGTAGAGGTTGGGCTGGCTAGCTAAATTATAACTTCTGAGTTCAGACCTTGCATTCGCTTCTTACCATCTTCTTTGATAAGAATGGGTTCATTCCAATTGGAAACAAAATATACATCATTGGAGGTAGAGCAACTCTCTCCTTCCTGTGTGGGATGGTTTGGGACCTCCACACACATCTCAGGAATATCTTCTTGAGGCTTCTTGGATGCTGATTGGAAAATGACAACAAGTTAATCTTGGGATGTGGCATCTTACTTGTCTGTTTTCCAAAGTACAGCACATAACACACATGCTGTTTTTGTCAGGTGAATACTTACACATCATGCGTCACAGGAGTGAAGGTGATTTCATGCATGCCAGGTGCTCATACAGAGGCCCTACAAAATTTATTGTAGAAATTCTAACTATCTTTGAGGTTTTTCAATGTCTTGTCACATTGATGAACACAGTAGTTACATATCACTTGTTGGTTTTCATCTGTTTTGAAGCCATGCTGTTGTTGAGTGTAATATATTATACTTTTCTTTAATTATGTGCTATTCTGTTTTATGAATTCATGAGAGTTGTGAACAGCTTGACGACATTGGTGGTATGTTAATCTCTGGAGCTTGTGAATGCTACTGTGTAAGCCAAGGGGAAGTTTACAAATTGTGTGGCATCAAATATTGTGTGGTGCAGAAATATGCCTTCAATGACATATGCAGATGTCAAATATGAATTGAAGAAATATGCAAAAGTGAGGTACAAAGGACAAAGAGAGGGAAAGATATGTGGCATTGGTAGCAATGTGTTGGCGGTAAGGATTGGAGGATCTGAAAACAAGCAGTATGTGAATGCAGAGAGGCAGGAAAAATTCTACTTTGAGAAACCATTCGTATGAATACCTGGTTCAAGAAAATGTGTTTTGAATGCAATAACACAATGATTCGTTCATTCATCGCCCTTCTCTTTTCATCTTTGTTCTCCCTCCACCACAATTAGTGGCATCCCTTCTTCTCTTTCAGATGGTAGTACCAGACTACCTTCTACCAAAGATTATCCCAGGACATACCTTTTGCAGTCTTTGCAGCTGGTGAGTAGTTTGTTACTTCCAGATGCTTTGTCTTTTGCTTGCGCTTCATGGCTCCAACAAGAGGGAATTACTCAATGCTGGTACTTTCACCCTAAACTCTTGCTGTTATTTGACAGTGAATTATGAAGAAAAATGAAATTAGAATATTCAAAAACAACAAATTTCATTGATCCCCCTCCTCTAGTTGCGTAATGTCCTGCCCTCTACTCAATACAGAATCAGGAATGTTGTAACTCCTCACTAAGGCTCCAGAAACATTCTATCAGTGATTGATGATGTCACCCCATTCCAGTGGTGCAGCCAATAGTTGCAGGATCACAGTTCTGCCAGAGCCAATTTAATATGTGATTTATATCATGTAATGGAAACCTAATGTTGATTTTAATTTTTCTATTTTTTCTTGAGACCAAGATGAGAAGACAGAGAAATTATTGATGTGAGGCCATGACATGACCTATATGATTTGACTTAGAACCATGATTACTCTTATGTCATAGAAGATATTGAATATTAGTAATTGCATTGTCTAAATTGTCCATAAATATAAATATGCTGATAAAACCAGCATATTTATTCTGCTAGGAAAAAAAGCACTAAGCACTAAGCACCTACTTTGTATCACATATTGTGTATCACAATGTCACATATTTCTAAATAGTGTGAAATTTTTGAATGTGTAGTTTTAAAGAGAGCTACATATTAATTCCCTTTTAAATATGAAGTATATGCTAATATCATTGTGATTTAAGAACACCTCATGTATCCATACATTATTTTCTGAATTTCTGCTTCTATTCAGATCAATGTCATGTATCATCAGATTTCAACTGTCTGTAACATCATTTTCCTCCTCATCATTTTCCCAATGGTTTGAAAGAAACAGTAATTCCTAGTTTTATATTCCCTGCTCTAATAAAATATTAAAAAATCCTATTTTTGGGAAGAAGACATGATTCTGCTCCCAGAATCCAGGTATCTTCAAAGATTATGTTAGTACTCTTATTGAAATTCAAATTTGGGCAACTCCATCTAGTTGCCACCAGGTGTAGTGCACATATCAACTTAAGAGGTCAATCTATATCTGTTTTTATCCCTAGCTGATGACATCATTCTCTCCTTCAGCCTGCTTGAGCTGGGCCTTCCCCTCACTTACCATGATCATTGTATTGAAGATATGAGATCCACAGAATAATTCTTACCCTTGTCAATTGTCAGGAAATGTAAACTAAATAGACACACCAAGTGTCTACCATATATTACATTGATATGATTTTGGAAATAGAACTTTCAAAAACCTGGAAGGCACTAATGACACAATTTTGTAAATAATGTTCACATTACACCTCCAATCTTATTGCAAAGCAACAGGGCAATTATGTAGACAATTAAACAGGCATGACAGCAAGGCTGTCCATATGTCACTGCATAATGCCATGAGTAAAGAAACATTAGTAAGAAAGGTATGAATTGTATGACTTTTCATTACAAATCTTCACAATTTTTAGTTTCCAACAAAGAGGAGGAAGAGAAAGTTAATGGAGATATATAATTCTTCCTGTTTTCCAACATGTAATATGTTTGGAACCACTGTTCTTTTTTGCCTCCAATCTTGAACAAGATTTCACATTGAACTGCTCTGCCCCTCTTGGGAGAACCATCCACAATTAGTTTCCAGCAAGAACAGGCAAGAAAAAATTGAGCCATTCAGTATCCTTCAACCTGGAATAACTACTCTCTCCCTATTCTAGTGTGAGAGGAATTAGACTGGGTAGTAGGCAGTTAGGGTATTCTGGGTCCCCAAGTCATTTTTTCTCAAATGTAAATGGGGTATTTTCCCCACCATGTCTTGAATTCACCAGAGCATGTCTCTCCCAAGACAAGTGCATATCTTGTCAAGAACATACTTCCCAAAGAGACAAGGGCGACATTAAGATATCAATTCCCCACCTGAAGCATCAACACATTCTGTCTCTGGCCATTGCCAAGGGGGAAGGCTTCAAACTGACCTCTTTATCATTAAAAAGGACCAAGGAATTTGTCCATTGACACCTTTCTGGCTTTTTGTCTCAAGGCCAGGTACCATGAAAACCAGGAATTTTCTTTGTTTATGGAGAAATATCTTTGAGTGGAACCTTTAAAAGATGCTTTCCCCACTATTAATATGGATCTTTCCCACTTTTCCTGCTGCCACTATGGCAGAGGACTAGGGTCTTTTCACTTTTCTTCCTGACACTATGGCAGGGGATAAGGGTCCTTTCTATCTCAGAGCACCCTTCCATCACTAGAATAGGAGTTTCCTTTCTCAACTTTTCTAATAAACCTTGCTTTAAAACTAAACTGTGTCCACATGAATATCCTTCTTTCCAGAAACAAGAATTGAGGTTACTTCCATGTTCAGGGTCAAAAAATTCTACAACAGTTTTGGTGCCATGACTCAGATTCTACCAGCAAGATTTGAGTTCATCCCCAACCAGCCTCCAGACATCAATCTCATCGGACAGTGAGCAAAGAGGACTTTCTGTGATGTCTTTCTGAGACACTAGCTCTCCACAATTAGTAACTCTTGCAAAAAGAAACATTGGGTCCCTGTCAGCCAGTTTACTGCATCTAGCATGGCTGCCAGTCTTAAGACTCAGGTGCGAGGCTTGCTGAGTTTGGCTATATTGATCCTCTGGACCTGGGCTCCTCAGCTCCAGGAATGTCGGTTTTTGTCCAAACTCAGTTTCCTTTCAAAGACTAAGCGCGTTGTGCGAGACTGGGAGAAGTCTTAGGGAATCTCAGAAATCCTGGTCCTGGCCACTCCCTGATGTTTTTCAAAAGGCCTCTGGACTGTAACCCGGACTCCGATAGCCCGTCAGGGTGTTGGGCTGAAATCTGCACTCTTTTCTTCCTTCCACAGGGACTCAGTTGTCAGTAAGAATGGGCACAACCCATGGCGAGGCCACGAGTCCTGCACTGTGTGCCTCAATTCCCAAACTGCCTGAGGCACTGACAAGTTCTCCGCTACGTTTTGTGTTAGGATCTTCTCAAAAACTCTTTCTCACTAATTCTCCTCATTCTGTAAGGATTCAGTTTTTGGGTTTTCTTTTGCTGGTCAGTATGTGCTAAATATCAATTGGTCTGTGATGGGAAAAGGCAAAAGGCAGGCAGAGTTTCTTTCTAGACCACTCTATAGATGAGATTTGAGCAATGGAGATAGACTTGAGGGAGGAATGTGTTACAGCTTTAATTCCTTCATAAGGCAGACAACAGAGACAGCTCCTCCAGTAGTCACTAATGTGAGCAGACAGCCAGAGTCAACACATGTACTTCTCCAGCTCTAGCTAAGGACATTGTTACACAGGCTTAAGAATCAGGCCGAAGTTTGAGGCCAGGCTTGTCAATTTGAGGCTAGAACAAATTTTAAAAGGAAAGCATATTTTGTCTGGCAGAGGTCCCAGATGCAGCATGGTGCTGGGAATATTTTTGGCACGTGCTGTTTCTGACTTGTATGTTCTCCGGGCCACCAGAATATATTGAACCAGGAAGAGGTCTAGGTCTAGCATGGCGCAGGAAACAGGAGTGGATTGTTTACTTCTGGCACATACTGTTCTGACAGAGACATCCCAAAAGGCATGGAAGGTCGAGCGACATGAACCAAGTGTGCTGACTTCACTCCCACCTTCCTCCCTTCTTCTGTGGTCTTCAGCAGTGTACACCTGGACACCATGGGCAAGCTATAAGTGTCCTGAGAGACATCTTAGACCTGGGAGATATAGAAACTGAGGGACACTTCTGGTTTTTATCCTCATTTCAGTGCTCCAGCACATGCTATTCTGATGAGTATGTCCAGATGCAAAACCAGGATTTACTTTTACTGGCAGGAGTCCCAGAGCTAGCATGTCAGAGGAATGGGGGGCTGAGCAGAGATACACCTTTGGGTGCCTCCGCAAATATAGGAATGCTACAGCCTGGCTGCCAGGTTTGAGCTTTAGAATGGAGAGAGTTAGTCTGGATGGACCTTTTTGCATAACTATGCTGCTGTGCTGTGCTGGCTCCATCGCCACATGGAACACACAATTCACTTACCCTGGCTTCTCCCAGTTCTGTCTTTTAGTCAAGTCTCCCGACTGCACCCTTAATTGTAAGATATCTAACAAGAGGTGGAAGTTCATTTTGTCTCTCCTTTGCCACTGGTCTCAGAAGCAAATAGAAATACTGCTAGTTAACAAAGGGCCAGACCCCAGACTTTCACACCCCCGGGGAGAACTTAGAATTCATTAACTCTTCCTAGCCTGAAGGATTCTTTCCCTTTGAAGTTCCCTCTGCCCCAGACTAGGAGTATTACATTCTATGTGCCTTTTGTTTCATGGTGTATCTCACTGCTATTGCTATGTTCATGTGCTAAATCAAGGTTTTTTTTCTGTGTTATCTCAACTGGCTTCAGTGATGAGCTCTCAGTGTTTTGCAATGTTTTCTGCTGCTTTTGCTGCTTCTTGGTCTTGAAGTTTTAACTATCTACTGGTTTATAGTGCCATTCAAGCTCTGATCAGATCCAGCCTACAGTATGTACACCTAGAGTGGTGCTTGCTATAAGGAGGAGCAGATTCTGTATGTAAGCTTGTAAATGAATAAATATTTGCATAATTACAAAGATTCTTGGTAAAATTTCAAAAGCTGCTAATGCATATACTGATGGTTATGTTTATTGTCAAGTTGTCTTTTAATTGTGAAGCTGTACCATGTTGTGGGATTATTTGTGTTCTTGCATTGTTGATTATTCATGTTCTAATTTGCCAAAAGCATCATTTGTGAGATTTTGTCTTACAGGAAGACAGCAAGTTCTTAAAGGATATATGGTATGATTGAAACATAACTAAAATCTGATTCTTTGTCAAAGCAATACTTTTTTAACTTCTTTAAGCTGTTTTCATCCTAATGATGACTAAATCTGCTAGCTAGCTCCAGTACGATAATGAACTATTAACATAACAGAATGCTATTAGTACAAATGGGAAAATATCAGTAAGGTCTAATAATCTTATTGCATTATTGTGTACAGCTGTTATCCTGGTGAACAAGTCTAGAGGCCTAAACAGTACAAGTGCATGTAAAGTCCTATAGATGGTTCCACAGTGTGCCGTGTAAGCAAATAGATGTTTATATTTGCTGTTTTATAATTGTAAAAATGAATGCTTGCTTTATCTTCTAGTTCCAACAAATGAGATTGCACCCATTGCAAATAGTGCTAAAGTTAAACAGTAAGCTACGTGTTCCAACTAAAAGCATCTTTAACCTGAGCTACTAAAAGCAAGATATAATTCTAAATAACTGCTAACTTTAAAACACTTTTACAAAAGCTGTTTGGTTTTATAATGTATGTTATCTGGTACGCATGTACATGCTTACGTGGCAAGCTACATAGTCTCTTTCAATTGACTAATAGATGAAAATGTTCATAAATAAGAATTTCTTAGCTGAATCTTGTATTTTGCTTTGAACAAGTCTCTGAGATTAATAGCCACAGAGAAATCCCACAGCTTCTTAAAATGTTTGAGGAATGACTTTGAGTATATACCATTAGAATATAGGTGACATATAGATAACAGATTCTTAACTGACCTGACATTAGGAAAGAACTATAGAGACATAAAAATGGGACCTGAAAGTACTCTGATATCCTCTTATAGGGTCACCATGGTCTTTTACCTCAGACCATTAGGGGATCTCATGGCAGAGCAGAATAAGAGAGGTGTGTGTTCCTGATTCCACTGAGACCCCCAGAGGCCTCCCAAGTGCTCTTCTTTGCAGAAGCAACAGACACTTCTCCAAGGATCATCAGAAAGGACATCTAGGGCCATGACCCAACTACCAAGGAGGTCATTGGAGATATAAATGACCCGGAAGGCCAAGTACTTCAAGTCAGTCATTTCCCGTTGGATTTCACACATGGGACAGGAAGCAGCCTGCGAACCTGCACAGGCTCAAGGCCATTCATGGACTTCAGTGACACCTCAGAATAGCACCCAAGAGCCCTGGGTGGTTCTCACAGTGGAAAAGAAAACTGTAAGTTTCTGTCTGGACACTGTCTTCTCAGTCCTAGCTGGCTTTGGCTTCTTCCCTGTCTTACAGTGACCATTAGGGTCTCTCCAAATTAGCTTAGGTGACAGACAGACTACTCTAGAAGTTCAGAAAAGAAGCTTTTCTAGGGAACAGTTAGCTATCCTGTAACTACTCAGCCTGTACTCCTGACCAGGCTCCTGATTGGCATGTGTGCCATCTCCCTCCTCAGCTTCTGCTAGACATCATTGGATAGGAAACCCTTACTATTTTGAGGCAGGGTTCATGTCTTCCTCATTTACTTAATTAATGGGGATTTCTCTGTCCATCTATGTTAGGCTTTTCTGTTCTCCAATTGTCAACATATGGCTTGCTACAACAATAGAACTAGTTCATTTCTTGCCTTTGCCCTAATGTGTGAGGTTTTGTGAGTTCTTACTAGAATGCCATAAGCTGCTGAGTTATTGTTAAGTCACAACTAGCTTAATCTTTTGCCATCTACGCTATGATTCAGATAAGTCTTGTAATGAAATGTTTTCAGTGTTGTGCTTTATGTTCTAGGCTCAATGTCTTCTGAAACTCTTAGGGTTTCCAGCAACTGGTGAAGTGCAATTGTTATTTTTTTTTTCAAAAATCCACCACTTGTATACAAAGCAACTGTAGTGTTTTCAAAAGTCAGGTAAGTTTGAATCTTAATTCAGAATCATCGATGCTAGACTAAATTGTAACTCCATGGAGACTTGACTTAATGTTTACATGCCCTGTATGGGTTCATATCCTCATGATACATGTTAATCCTTTCATTGGTTCTGAGTCTTCTAATGGACCTTGATAACAATTTCACATAGCTCCGTTTCATGTGTTCTAATATGTTCATTGAATCTAATTGTTTCAAAACTAGAGCTTAAAAAGAATTATTTCAAACTGATAAATCTAGTTCATAGCCTTAAACTAAAGTGCTCAAATCCAATGTTTAACAAAATGTTTCTCATATCTAAGTTCTAAAACTCAAGTATTCAAACTGGAATTTCGAACTGATCCCCGTACACACTAGGTTGGGAGAGATTATAATTGTCTTTTGTCATCTAGACTTCAGCAACAAGGAACACCCAGAGCCCAAACAACCTGTCAGGCTTCTCTGATGACTTCTGCCAGGTGCTTCTAATGACTTCTGTACTCTACTCGGGACCCTTAGGCCGACCCCCAGAGGAATACCCAACTGCTGCCTTTGAATTACGTCCCCTTTTGGCAGGAAGCAACCAGAGAGGTCACCATCCCATTTCCCCTCTAACAGCAGTTAGGCTTACTTCTTCTGGGGGGTGGAATGTGAGAAGAGTTAGACAGGGTAGCAGGCAGGGTCTAAGTCCCTGCAGACCACCCGGGGCTCTGCCATAGATCTGAGCACTGTGCAGCTCATGCTGGGTTCTGCCATGAATCCAAGTGCCTTTAGGACCACATTGGGCTGTGCCATGGATCTAAGCTCCATGCAAATCACATGCAGTTCTGCCATGGATCTGAGGGTTTCATGGCTCATCTTGATCTCTGCCATGAATCTGAGGGCCCTGTGGACCACATGGGGCTTTGCCATGGATCTGAGAGCTGTGTGGCTTATGCATGGCTCAGCATAAGCCAATTATGCATGGCTCAGCCTTGAGTATGAAGCCTGTGCAGAACATGCTGGTTTCTTCCATGACTGTGAGGGGTCTGTGGGACACATGGTCGTCTCTAAAATGGATCAAAGGCCTTCTTGACCACATGAGGCTCTGCCATTCATCTGAGGGCCATGTGGACTACATGGAGTTCTGCCATTAATCTGAGAGCTGTGCAGCTCACACAGGGCACTGCCATATATCGGAGGGAAGTGTATCTCAACAGGAGCTTTGCCATGGGTCTGAAGGCAATGAGTACCACTGGGGTCTCTGCCATGGATCTGAGGGCCATGAGGACCACATGGGTCTCTTATATGGATCCGAGCGGTATGGTGACCACATGGGGCTCTGCCATTGGTCTGAGCAGCATGCAAATCACACAGGACTCAGCTGTGCATCTGAGGGCTTTGTGGAGCAACATGAGGCTCTGCTATTGAACTGAAGATTACAACTATCAGGACCCAGGTGTGCCTCACACCTTCACAATGGATTTGAAGGGCCTACAGACCATATTGGCCTCTGACATGTATGAGGGCCTAGCAGCTCCTGCAGGCCCTGTGATTTGTCTGAGGGCCGTGAGGCTGACACAGGGCTCTGTCTTGGATCTGAGGGCTGTGCGGCCCATGTGGCCCCTTGCAGTGAATCTGAGGGATCTGCACACCACATGGGGCTCTGTCATGGATCTGAAGTTTCATAGCTTTTGCAGGTTCTGTAATGGATTTGAAGAGTTTGCGGCTTAAATGGGGCTCTGCCATGGGTCTGATGGTTAGAGCTTTGAGCACTTGAGAACCCAGGTGAACCTCGCCTGTCACAGTCCTCACCTCGTATACAGGCAGAGAACTCAAACTACCTCTCCTCTCTGATCCCACACTGCAACTCCTCTCTCTGGCCCCTCCTCCAAACACTAGCATTTGGGGTCATCTCACACACTCTGAACTTGGGGGACACAGAAGATGTAACTCACAATCGACTGAGTGGAATAATGGCTGCTGTCCCCCAGCCAAATGGGGGTCCTGACAGATGGAATTCCCCAGTCACCATGAGTCCTACTCTGTGCAATGTCCGTGATGACTGAGTTGACCACTCTCTCCTCCTTGCACTCCTCCTGTAGTTGAGGTCAATACAATTCCCACGCAGGTCAAAGTAGACCCTGGAGCATTGTCCACTGAGGACAACAGTCCCTTTCTTGGGAATCAGGCTTTGGGATCCTGCAGCTTATGAGGTGGGTGGTGGGAGGGAGCCAGCCAGCAGATGGGAGCTAGCCAGTAATGTGGCCTGAGTCACCCTGTCAGGCTCTTGATGGTGTCATATTCCTTGTGCTGCGTCTGAGAAGCCCTGGCCTGGACCAATGCCCCTTGCCCAGGAGCCCAGGCGTTGGATGGTCTGGGGCTGCCAGCTCCACCTACAGTTCACTCCTGGTGCCACAACAGTCAATGGTGATGCTAGGGCTATCTGCATCTTATGCTTGCACTCCCATGAACTCACGAAACATAGCATGGCTACAGGCTGTGTGCATATGTCCACATAGAATTCCAGGAAAGCACAGTCAGAATGTTTCATGAAATCAGAAACCAAGCCACAGCAGCACTGGCCTTTTTAAATTTCTTTGGCAGTGGGAGGGGAATCTGGATCCTTATGTAGATCCTTGGTCACTTGAAACATTTTTAGTGTTGTTTTGAGAAAACGCAACAAATCCAGGTTGCCACATGACGCTTGCACAATGCAAGTGAGCAGGTAATGTATGTTCCTTTAGCATCATGGCAGCACAAGCTCTGATTGAAAGCCTTGAGCTTTGCAACAGTGCTAACATTGAGTTGCCGGCAAAGGTTAGGATCATGACTGGAAGGGGGGAAGAATCCCTGATTTCCCAAAGAGCTTGTCTACACCACAAGCACAGTAATCCCAAATCGATTTCTTAAGGACAGAGAATCCTACAGCCACCGGTATGGAAGGGCAGCGAGCCCACCAAAGACACAACATCAGAGCAATCATATGTTAGGCTCCTTTGGGCACGTGTCCTTCCACATGCTTTTCTTCTGGCTGACCCACAATGGCTACCTCAGCACGCCTGCATTAGAAACATCGCCCACAAGCAGGGCTGAACCCAGGCAGCCCCGTGAAGGGCAGGAGGACTGCTGTCTGCCCCTTTCACCCACAGCTGCATCGCTGGTAGAAGGCTAAGCTGGGCAAACCCCACAAAGGCTCCCTCCCTGAGCACGGGGAGCCCGGGGTGCGGCTCAGGTGGACACACTTCCTTTCCTGCTCACACACTGGACTACCCAGGAGCACTCAGCACGCTGGGGGTGGGTCGGGGATCAACTCCATGCACTGCGTCGCTCCACCCTGCATCAGCTCCAGGATCTCTGTGCATGCGCCTGGCGTTAGCACGTCGCCACTTCCAGGAGACAGTGAAGGCCCCTAGTTGACCCAGGCGGTGTTCAGGCAGGGAGAATTCAGGACCTTGTACACAGGTTTGGTTCAGGATGGCAATGTTATTGCGTTTTTATGAGTATTTTTCTCCTTATGACGGGTGATACAGGCAGATTTCCATTCACTCAAATGAACGGCTTGCTTAGTGGGTTGAACTACATCCTTAACAACCCAAGTTTGTTTGAAGAAAAAGGGGTATAGGAGTACTGGCAGTGCACAAATGCAGCAAGAACTCCGACTGACGTTCATGTATCTGTGAATACAGAAGGCTGTTGCAAAGCAGTAGTATAAAAAGGAGAGACGTAGGAAAAGTTTGAAATTATCCTGCCTTGCTGAAGGGATGGAGTAGTGGCTATTGTCAAGGCAGTGCATAGGAGTATCGATGTTTTAAGTCTTCGTCCAAATTTGAAATTCAGTCACTTTAAACAGAGCTTTTCCTGTTTTAGGAACTAATCCTAACATATGTATGTGAAATATAAGAAAAAGCCAATGATTTTATAATGATTTTTGTAGTGGCATGAAGACAAACAGAAACAAAGTCTAACAAAATTAAATCAGGAAAATACCTAAATATTTGTGAACTAGATTCTCATTAAATAATGAGTATGCTAGTATTGGTGTATTCAGGTAGTTAAAGGAAAGACATAAAAATGTCTCAATGAAACTGATAACTCAAAATGTTAAACATAAATGTATGTACATATACGTGAATATTTCAAGATTCATCTATTTTTAAGACCTAAGAAATTAATAATTGATGATGGTTAGAGAAAATTCCAACAGTAGCCTTATATTCTATCAAGAGTCTCATTCTATGTTAAAATACAATGAGCTTCAATTAAAGCAACAAAACGTGATTGAACAAACACAGTACCGTTCTGATGAGCAGAGAAGAAACTGAGACACAAAGTGTAAGCCATGGATGAGTGAAAGTGCAAGGATCCAAACTAAGTTCTTGCCAAGTTCCTCTGTAATTCTCCACTTCCTGATCCATACAGGGAAATGTTAGCCAGGGTAAGGTTTTATGGGAAGAAGATGTCTCTATAAAAGCCATTGCAGTCCCCATGCCTCCATCAGGGATCACCAGGTTACTTCTTGGAAGGGAGGAATCTCATCGACCACAATCTGTGTTTTTCTTGTGAGAAACCCACCAATGAATGCACACAGTCTGAACTATCCATTGTGTGGTCTAGTGCCAGGATTTCTAATTCAGGCCATTTGAACCCACTAAAAGTCTGATCAAAGACACAACAGGTGACCCAGAAGAACCACACATGTATTCTTTGTCTCTTTCTCATGTCCAGTCTTGTACAGAATTACCAAGCCTTGTTGGCCTGGAAGTCCATCCTCAGTGGGCCCTCCTCTACCCTCAGACGCATCCTTCTCCAACCCCACTGATCATAAGATTCTGAGTTGTGGCACTTGGTGGCATGGCTTGTTGGGTAAAGTCCTTTCCTTGGACACACCAAAATCTCATATGGGCACCAGTTCTAATCCCGGTGGCCCTGCTTTCCATCCAGTTCCCTGCTTGTGGCCTGGGAAACAGTCCAGGATGGCCCAAAGCTTTGGGACCATGCACTCGCATGGGAGACCTGGAAGAGGTTCCTGGTTCCCATCTTTGGATTGGTGCAGCACTGGCCGTTGCGCTCGCTTGGGGAGTGAATCATTGGATGGAAGATTTTTGTCTCTGTCTCTTCTCCTCTCTGTATATCTGCCTTTGTAATAAAAAAAAAATAAATCTTAAAAAAAAAGATTCTGAGTTGTGATACTTTCTGCACAAGCCAGGGTTTCTCTATGATTGTGATTGTGATATTCAGCAGCTCTGCCCTTCCCTCTCCAGCCCTTCTTTGTGCTCCTCACTTATTTAGACAGAAGGAGAGAGAGATGCATTTGCATTTGACTGGAGGTGATGACAGATGCAGAAGTCAGTGAATAAGTCCACATGGAAAACAAAAGTAAGGAGGACAGTTGGATGAGTGTTGACATGACCTGTCTCACGCCATCTTCACATGTTTTTCTCACTCCTTTATGGGTCTTGCATGTTACAATAGCGGGAGATACTTTAATAGACTGATTTTATGTGAATCAATACAGTGGTAGTACTGTATTGGCATAGGTGCTAGAAAACTTGTATAACCTCTAAGCTATAAACATTATTGTAACAAATATCTAGTTATCAGATACAAATATAAGTATATACATCTTTAGATATTTACTAACCCTGAGTGCAATTCACCTTAAAAATGGTCTGTGTTAGATACTTTCAGGTTTTTATTCTCACAATGATTCTCTAGGTAATATAACTACTTCCAAAGCATTTACATCATATTCAGCAGCCTAGGTAACCAGAGAGGATTTAATCATGAAAATGTGCCAGGGTTATATGAAACTACCCAATATTTTTAGAGAAGGGACTTGAGCACCCTTGGATTTTGGATTCTATGAGGATTCTTTGATAGCTGAATAGTATCCCATGACATGCATATTTCATTGCTTGACATTCTTCTGTCTATTGATGCTTAGGACATTTACACGTTCTGGCCCCAGTAATCCTGTTATGAATACTTGTGTATGAGCTTTTGTGTGGATTTCTCTTTTAACTTCTATTGGACATACCTCTCAGAGTAGAATTACATGGCAGCACAATGTTTAAAATTTGCAAAATTTCCAGAATCTTCTAAAATAACAGACACACTGTGCATGATATTAGCAACAGTACATGATATTTCCACATCCTAGTCAACACTCAATGTCATTCTCCTATGGGAATACAGCCATCCCAATGAATGTGAGGTGTTATGTCATTGAGATTTTGACCTGAAAATTCCTGATAGCTAAGGATGCTGAATGTCTCCTTGTGAGCCTAGTTGTCATATTTATGAACAAACATTTTAAAATAAAATGCTTCATTAGTAACAAGATAAATACATACACAGAGATCATTTAAACTGAGAAAAGAAACTGTCTTTGGGGCCTTAATTGTTGTTAACACTCTAAGATGTTAAAGTCCGTAAACCCCAACTAAAGTGAGAATGAGTGAGGGTGTCACTCCAAAGATGTGTTATCCCTCAGCCCTTCTTGCCTCTCTCTCACCTGAAAAACGAATGGAGATAAGTTCTTCTGATTGTGTGCCTGTATGGAACATAATAAAGGCAGTGGTTTATTTCCACTGGTTATGCCTTCATGCAAGGGCAGAGTCGGCACCTGATCCACATCCCAACCATTCCCAGGATTTCTGGAAGGGTCTCAAGATATAGAGGAATCTGAAGAGACTCTTTGCTATGGGAATACAAATGTGCGATTTTCTTGGTTCTTACTTTTCTCTTCAAATGCCACTGGGGAGCAGAAGAATCAGCCAATCCAGTTATAACAGCTTATAAAGATCAGTGAGCAGAGTACAGGGAGAGGTTACCACAGAGAACAAGAGCTATACAAAGACTTAGAGACCAGCTAAACCTCCCATTGTCTCTATGAAAATTTGCTTCAATTCATCCATCCATCCATCCATCCATCCATCCATCCATCCATCCATCCCATCTACTCACAAATCTGTCCATCAACCCAACTGCCCACTTACTCACCTGCTTGACCACCTGCAACATATAAATATATATGTTGATTTATACATAGTTCACGCATACTTCCATCCAATTGTTATCTATGCCTCTATCCATATCCATTCATCCACCCATCCTTTCCTACATTTTTCTCTCCCTCCTTCCCCCCTTCCTAATCCCTTTCTTCCTTCTCCCTTCCCTCCATCCAATTGGTGGTCCACACATCGAATGTTTACTTGATACATGCGATTCAGGTTCCACTCTGAATGCATTTACAATTCTGACTGGAAAGAAATGGTTGTGAAGGAATGAGAAAGATATTCCAAGGCCTGTTCTTATGGGAACCTAGGGATCTTTAAGTCATCTCAAAAATATCCATCAGACTGAATATGTCCAGGGTGGTTTGTGATGATAATTATCCCACTCATTAACAACTGCTGTTAATAACGTAGCAGAAATCCATGAGTTCAGCTGGATATAAATAAATAATTAAATAGGGCACAGAATGGTTGCCTAGTGACTAAAGATCTCAGCTTGTATGCACCAGATTCCATATGGGCACTGGTTCATATCCCAAGCTGTTCTGCTTCCCATCCAGTTCCTGCTTATGCCCTGGAACAACAGTCAAGGATGTACAAAGTCCTTGGGATACTGTATCTGTGTGGGAGACCTGGAAAAAGTTCTCGGCTCTTGACTTTGAGCTCAAGCCATTTTGGCCACTTGGGAAGTAAGCCAGCAGAAAGAAGATCTTTCTCTCTGTGTCTCCTTTCACTGTAACTCTGACTTTCCAATAAAAGCAAATGCATAAATCTTTTAAAATAAAAAAAATAGTTGAGTAAGTGAATGGGAGAGAATAATCAGTTCTTCTTTAATTATAAAGGCCAGTAAATGCATGTAGAAGGATAAAGGTAAACACAAGTTACAATTGAAATAATTTTTGCTGCAGCAATAATTTTGTTCAACAAACCATGAGTGAATCCAAAAATTAGTGGACAAACATTAGAGGATACTTAGGTTGTTTACCTAGTCTTAACGTGTTTTAATTATAGAGGACAAAATGGCAACTTAGCAGTGAGAAGTCTGAAGTATTGTGTCCAAGTTAATACCAGAAGCAACAGGGCACCTTAATTTCTGAGGACTCCTGATATACATTATTGAACAGGACATATCATCCCTTTGGTAATATTTCTGCCCCCAAAATATAACTTCAGTGTAACCATGAAAAAAATCAGACAAACTCCAACCAAGAGACATTCCAGAGAACAACTGATGAACTCTAATCACAAGTTCTTGGGGTGGATCACAAGAATAGAGCAATGTGATAATGGAATGCAATGTGTTGTGATGGATTAGAGCTACATGTGACAACTTTCTCTTCAATAGAAGTAATGTTGGAAATGAAATGCTCCTTTTAATTTGGTTCATCGTTTGTACTGTTTTAGTTGTTTGTTTTTGTCATTGTGCTATAGTTAAGAAAGAGGTCAACATCAGAGGAAACTGGGAAAGGAGAGTTCAGGTACTCTGTTCTTGTGACATCCCAGAATCTGTTTCCTCGGAGGACTTTATCATCTCCCCTAGAGGGAGTCTGGGTGACACAGATAGTTGCAAAAACATGGATTTTATTTTTCTTCACTTTTCTTTCCCTGACCTCCAACATATAGTCCTTAACTCTGTAACTGTTTCTCCTTGTTGTTTCAAGGCCAACTACTCTAAATGATGAGAACGTCTAAATAAATTAAAAGGGCTGTAATCATAAGACCCTCTGAAAATCCAGCCTCAGGTGCTTCCCCATCCTAAGGAGCAGTGCAAAGATAAGGCACAGTGGGAAGTGGAAACACTACTTTTCCAAGGGATTCAAGCATTTGTTAATCCCAGGATAACCAGAATCACCAAGAACATGTGCAGCAGTGGGTCGGGTTGGCACATAGTGAGGTGAGGGGTTCAGTTGTACCTTCTCCTTCCAGGATCAACAGGACTCCAGTAACCTACACTCTGCCAGACTCCAGGAGCGATATAACTGTGCACACACATGCTTTTACTTTGTCTGGAGGCAGGCTAATGTCCACATGGCCAGCCAAAGAACAGTTTTCTACCATGGGAACCCGTTTCTCCACCTGAAAATAGCCTTCAGATCAATCACATGCTGTGCATGTTGCTTGTCATCCTACAGCCTGTGGGCAGAGTCCTCCCCCTTGCCTGCCCGACCCCATGCAGTATGTGGGATTTGCACATTTGCTAAATGAGTGAGGAAGGAGAATATTTAATGATGTGAAATTTCTATAAGATATGAATTCCATCAAATGGACTGCTTACCGTACACTTTCCTCATAACTAAATAACACACAAAAAATCAAAATAATAATTGTCCGAGCTGATTATGTATTTAATTTGATAACAATTTGTGTGCTGTGAATTGCATTAAGAGTTATGTAGGGCAGAGATGATGCTTACTAAATGTACAAAATGGATTGATGAAATTTGCCAGTTAAATCTTTTCACCAGTAAGGCACTCAACAGCCCATGAGATATTTATTAAAAATGTCAAGTAAATCCTCTTATTTTTGTATCATAGTGTCAAATAGCAGTAAAATAAACATGTTAAGATCCTTAATCTACTGCTATGTTTCACTGTAAAATTTACCTTTGTTAAAATTTGCTTCTGTTCAAATTTGTTGAGATCGCACGTAAAAGTATCCTAATATTACTTTGGCTGGTATTTTCTAATTACTGTATAATATTTTGGGAATGTAAATTTTATTTGAATGTCAACTACAGTTAAGCATGTGCCATTTGTTTTTCTTGCTCAGGTTTTGTAATTTGATCGAATGTTTTTATTATAGTTTAATAAATGTTTGCTTTATTAAAAAAAAGATATGAATTCCAATGTCCACACATGAATTATCTGCACACAACCATGCATGGATGTTGCATGTGTTCTTTAGAGCCTTTTGCATGCTACAACAGCAGAGTTGGACAGTTGTGACAGAGACTGGCTCACAGACAGAGCCTGAAATATTCACTGGCCCTTCCCAGAAAATTTGTGGGTTTCTTTTCTAGACAAGCTGTAAAATTGGGATCAAAGTCAACACAAGCTGTGCTGACAACTCGTGGAGAGTGTTATTTCTATGGAAGGTAAGAGGAAGAAAGTAGTCCCCTGAGACAGAAAATTCAACATCTGGGAGGCTTGACACAAATGACATTGCCAACATGCAGGAGGATGCCACAGAGAGCTTTCCCCATAATTGCGTTGTTTGCAGAACCATGTCAGACTAGAAGTAGTTCTAGGAGCATCATATGTTTTATCTTAAGAGTTGATCTTCCTGAAACATTCCCACTGTGAAATCCGGAACAGATCTGTGTCTTACCCTATAAAACCCTCCTTCACCTTCACTCAGCATGTCTCCTTATCATGACCTCTTACTCTTTTCTCATGCATTGCTAACTACTCAGGCTCACCATGGTTATTTGGGGGAAAGGGAAATACAATTCCACATGGCTGTGGAACGCAGTTGCCCATTTTATTTCTTGATGCCAGATTCTGTATGCTGTTGTGTGCTCTTCTCAGCTCTTTAAAGCCCTCACATAAGCATTGACTGATTTCTCCTGCCTGTCTTCAAACCCACATATGCCAGGTGGGGTCCTTTTCAGCCCTGAATTCTCAGATGAGTTTTGCTGCCTTCCTCTCCCACTAACAAAGGTTCATTGCTAACACTGGGCTCAGTTGATTCATACAGAATACTCTGCCTCTTATAAAGTAAGTTGATTAGGGGTTGGCACAGTAACATAGAGGGTTAAGGCTTCACCTGCTGCACCAGCACCCTAAGGGCGCCAGTTAACATCCCTTTTCTTGGGTGTTCCACTTCTCCAGCTCCCTACTTCTGGCCTGGGAAAGTAGTAGAGGAGGATGGCTGAAAGTGAAGAAAAATCTTTCGGTCATCCCTTTTTGTGGGAAGCCATGCAGTTAGGTCGGATGGTATAGGTGTGTGATGTGCACCACTTTTTATTTAGCACTGCTACGAGGAGTTTCTGGATGTGAGGCAAGGCCCGGCAGAATGTCTCTGGTCACCTCATTGCTGCCTCACTTCATTGTATGGACACTCAATCACCTCTCTGATGTTTCATGCAACTCTTCTGAGGGTGTAGTTTTTGCTGTTTTTCTGCTAATGTGAAACAATACCTGTAAGTGGTATGACATCTCAAATTGATCATTAATGTTATGATAAAAACATCTTTAGCGACGTAAGGCTATGACACAACTAAAAGTATACAATAGTACAATTGTGCCCACAACACTTCCAAACATCTTGTTATTTGCCACTTTGTCGTGAATTTGGCCTCAATATAAGTAATGTTTTCCTTAAGAAATGCCTTCATAATATCTTGGAATAGATGGCAATCATGGAGGTCAAAAGAGTTTGTTTACCATGCGTCTGAAACTGTTGCAACACATGATATGAAGCATTTTAGTTTCGCATCACAGAAAGCAAAAGTATATGGGGCATCTTCTGAAGGGAAACAAATATGAACCCACTCAAAATGGCTTAAAATCTTTATTTTATATTGGCACTTACATTTTTTATTAATTATTTTACATTATGTGACAGTTTCATAGGCTCTGGGAATCCCCCCAACCCTCCCCTCCCCTCCCCCCTGTGGATTCCTCCACCTTGATGCAGTATTACAGTTCAAATTCAATCAAGATTCTTTCCTTGCAAACATATACCAAGCATAGAGTCCAGCTTTTTATTGTCCAGATGGGTTGAACAGTTTCTTGGGGAGACGATTTCTGGTCCGAAGTTAGAGCTGGTAGAATATCATAACAGTCAATTAAGAGTCCCAATATAACATCAACAGCAATTTGCAATATTATGGGATTGACATGGTTTTGAGTAACCAGTATATTAAAAAAAAAAAAAAAAGTCCTAACCACAACCTATGATTAGCTCATTGACATTTCAATTTTAGTTTATATACAGGACCGGCTGCTATATATCTTAAAATGGCTATAAGGTACCATTCAGCTGTCTCGTGTCTATTTCATTTTAGTATTTAGCCATTTGTTGTGTTGAAGTATAATTTTGCTGATCTTGGCAGATTTTAGGATAATCTAGACTGGCTTGTAACTCTAACAAGATATTTGTTGACATTTAAGGTGCTGAACAATTTTTTTTTGGGGGACGGGGGGCGTGTGCAGGAAAATCCTCAACACCATGGTGAGGAATAACTAATCTTTGTGTCCCACCCAGCGAGGCGTGAGTAAATCCATGCCAGCTCTTTCCTGTCAGATTTCTTTTCTTTTTTTTTTTTTTAATTTTTTTTTATATATATATTTTTTTTATTGTTAATTATTTTGCATTATGTGACAGTTTCATAGGCTCTGGGAATCCCTCCATCTCTCCCCCTCCCCTCCCCCGGTGGATTCCTCCACCTTGATGCAGTATTACAGTTCAAATTCAATCAAGATTCTTTCATTGCAAACATATACCAAGCATAGAGTCCAGCTACTTATTGTCCAGATGGGTTGAACAGTTTCTTGGGGAGACCTTTTCTGGTCTGAAGGTTGAGCTGGCAGAATATCATCACAGTCAATTAAGAGTCCCAATATAGCATCAACAGCAATTTGCAATGTTATTGAATTGACATGGTTTTGAGTAACCAGTGTATTAAAAAGAAAAAAACAAAAAAAAAAAAAAAAAAGGAAAACAAGTCCTAGCCACAACCTATGATTAGCTCATTGACATTTCAATTTTAGTTCATATACAGGACCAGCTGCTCTTTACCTTAAAATGGCCATAAGGCACCATTCAGCTGTTTCGTGTCCATTTCATCTTAGTATTTAGCCAGTTGTTGTGTTGAAGTAAAATTTTGCTGATCTTGGCAGATTTTAGGATAATCCAGACTGGCTTGTAACTCTAACAAGATATATGTCAACATTTCAGGTGCAGAACATTTTTTTTTTTTTGGGGGGGGGTGCAGGAAAATCGTCAACACCATGGTGAGGAGTAACTAATCTTTGTGACACACCCAGCGAGGCATGAGCCAATCCATGCCAGCTCTTTCCTGTCAGATTTCAAGCTCTACTTTCTGTTGTTTATTTATTTTAGGTTTTTTTTTTTTTTTTTGTAGGATTGTTTGCTGTGAGGGGTTTTCGAAGCGATCCCGATGGTCATTCCGAGGGAGGGGGGTTCCAGAGGTGGAGCCAGGCTCGGACCAGAGAAAGCTCTCCTCCCTGGTCCAGAAGGACGTTTATTGTTCTTCTGTTTCTGCAGACCACTCAGGGCTTCTGGTTGTCTTTCCAATGACGTTGGTTTCTGCACGGTAGTGTTTGGACTTCTTCCATCCCCTGTGGAAGCTCCGGTTGGGGGTGGGTGACCTCAGAGTACTCGGCCTCCAAGGGCATCCAATTCCCTGTGGCCTCCTTGGCAGTTGGGATATAGTCCTTGTTGCTCGTATTAGTAGTTTGTGGTGAAGGTCTGGGAGTCTTCATGGTTGGGATCCAAGCTTTCTCCTTACCACCTGCTCCACTCTGGAGTACTCCCCTGCTCCACGCACATGACCTCCTGTTAAGAGGTTGTCAGGATCGCACCCGATTCCCCCCTCATGCATTGGTATAGTAGTTTTATTGTTGTTTAGTGCCGCTTTGAGTCTGTTATCTATGAATTACCAGATTTGATCTTGATAAGCTATATTGTATTTTTTCTCACTGTTTTTATGGTCCTGAAAGATTTCCCTGCACTCCCCCCCCATTACAGGTTAAGTAGGTTTTACAGTTTTTCTATGTAGATCTTAAGTATTCTGACATTAATTGTTAGTTTATACATTATATCGCGTTATCTTATTGCATTGGATACAGGTTGTAAGAGATTGCACTAATATTACAATATACAGGTACTATTTTCCAAGTTGTCCTCTTTTCATCTCAGATTAAGGCAAACATGTGGTATTTAACCTTTTGGGATTGGTTCATTTCTCTTAGCATGATGGATTCCAGTCGGGCCCATTTGTCCACAAAGAACTGCATTTCGTTTTTTTTAATAGCTGAGTAGTATTCCATGGAGTAGATGAACCATAGCTTTCTTAGCCAGTCTTCCGCTGATGGGCATTTTGGCTGCTTCCAGGTTTTTGTGATCATAGATTGTGCTGCTATGAACATAGGCGTGCATGTTGGTTTCTTGTGTAGGAGATGTTTTGGATATATCCCTAGTAGTGCTATTGCTGGATCATATGGAATGTTGATTTAGAGTTGTTTGAGTATAAACCAAACTGATTCCCATAGAGGCTGTACAAGTCTGCAGTCCCAACAGCAGTGGAGAAGGGTTCCCTTTCCCCACATCCTTGCCAGCAAGTGTTGGTGGTATTATGTATGTGTGCCATCCTTACTGGAGTTAGGTGGTACCTCATTGTAGTCTTCATTTGGATTTCCCTTATTGCCAGGGAACTTGAGCATTTTTTCATATGCTTGTTTGCCATTTGGGTTTGATCTTTTGTGAAATGTCTGCCCATTTCCCATGCCCATTTCCTGAGCGACGGTTTGTTTGTTCTGGTGTTTTGGTTTCTCTGGAGTTCTTTGTATATTCTGGAAATCAGCCCTCTATCTCCTATGTCGTGTGCAAAGATCTTCTCCCATTCTGTAGGTTGTTTTTTTACTTTGTTGATTGTTTCCCTTGCTGTACAGAAGCTTCTTAGCTTGATGAGGTCCCAGTTGTTTATTTTGGTCTCGATTTCTACTGCTTTTGGAGTTTTTTTTTAGGAAGTCAGGGCCTACTCCCAAATGTTGCAGTGTGTTTCCAACATTTTCTTCCAAACGTTTGAAGGTTTCTGGATGTAGGTTTAGGTCTTTTATCCATTTAGATTTGATCTTACTGTATGGTGAGAGATGTGGGTCTATCTTTTTGTTTCTGCAGGCTATCACCCAGTTGTCCCAGCAGCATTTATTAAATAGACCTTCCCATTTGCTTGGATTGTTGTCTGTCTTTTTGTCAAAGATTAATTGACTGTATCTGTGTGGGTTTCCATCTGTTGTTTCTATTCTGTTCCACTGATCTTCCTCTCTATCTTTGTGCCAGTACCAGGTTGTTTTGATAACCACTGCCATATAGTATGTCCAGAGATCCGGTACTGTGATTACCCCTGATAAGTTCCTGTTCTTCAGAGTGGTTCTGACTATTCGTGTTTTTTGTGTTTCCAGATGAATCTATGTATCATTTTTTCCAGTTCGATGAAGAATGCTGTGGGTAATTTGATTGGGATTGCATTGAATGTATATATTACTTTTGGTAGTATAGACATTTTGATGATATTCATTTTGCCTATTCGGGAGCATGGGATGTTGTTCCATGTTTTGAGGTCTTCTTCTATTTGTTTTTTGAGTGTCCTGTAATTTTCTTTATAAAGGTCTTCTACACTTTTGATTAAATTTATTCCCAGATATTTCATGCTTTTCTCTGTAATTTTGAACTGCGGCTTGTTGGTTAGATCTTCTTCCATCTTTGGGCTATTTGAATACACTATGGCTGTTGATTTTTATTCATTTATCTTGTATCCTGCCAATCTGCCAAACTCTAGTATGAGTTCTAGGAGTCGTTGCATTGAGTTTTTTGGTTCTTCTATGTAAAGAATCATGTCGTCTGCGAATAGTGAAAGCTTGAATTCTTCATTTCCAATTTGGATTCCTTTGATTTCTTTGTTCTTGTCTTATGGCTTCTGCAAGTACCTCTAGGACTATATTGAATAGCAGTGGTGATAGTGGGCAGCCTTGTCTTGTTCCAGATCTCAGTGGAAAGGGATCCAGTTTTTCTCCATTTAGTATGATGCTGCCATTGGGTTTTTCATATATTGCTTTGATTATATTGTGGATTGTTCCTTCTATCCCCACCCTGGTTAGGGTTTTTAACATGAAGTGGTGTTGAATTTTGTCGAAGACTTTTTCTGCACCTATTGATACTATTATACATTTTTTTCTTCAGTTTTTGGATGTGATGTATCACATTTATGGATTTCCTTATGTTGAACCATCCCTGCATTCCCTGGATGAAACCTACTTGGTCTGAATGAATGATCTGTCTGATGTTTTTTTGTATTCTATTGGCTAGGATTTTGTTGAGAATCTTAGTGTCAACATTCATCAGGGAGATCTCGCAAGATGACCGACATAGGAAGATGGATGTGAGGGAGCTCACAGACAGAGAGGGATAGAACGCGACAAAAGCGTAAGTGGAGCAGCATAGACCTTCAGAGAGAGGAGCATGAAGTTACCTTGACAGTGTGGAGCCAAAAAATCCACAAAATTCGCAAGAGCAACCAGGAAAACAAACGAAACAAGGCAGGGAAGACGGTGTTCCGCTCCAGACCTGCTGAGTCACAGCCGCTGGGAGCCATCCCTGCAGCCGCAGGAGACACAGCAGCCACAGAAACCTCCGGCAGCCGCAATACCCGCCACAGACCCTGACCCGCCGCAGCCGCCAGGAGCAGCACCCACAGCGAAACTCCTCACCAGAGGCAGAGGCAAACTGCAAGAACTTGAGGTTTGAGAGAGCTGGGTAGGGGCAGCAGTGGGTCGGAGGATCCGGGAGTTAACTCTCCAGCGGCAGGCACAGACCCTGAACACCCTTGGTACTCATCTCCCCACCCCTCCGTCCCCCTGGCGAATCCAGCTTCTGGGGACACAAGGCAAGTGACTTAAAACTGCCAAAACTGTCTTGGAGTTGACGCACAGCGGTCCTGTGCGCTGAGGAGAAAGGCAGAAGGCACACTGAAAGCTCCCCCGTGCCTTGCAGACTGGCACACAGCTAGGCGGTACTGACCCACAGGAACCCGCACCTCTGGACTGTGCGGACCCGGGTGTGCCTCTCGGCTGGGCGGTCCTGTGCAAGCGCTGGGGTGGGCGGTCCCCTGCACTCGGGTGGGCGGTCCCGTGCTGCTGGGGTGGGCGGACCTGCGCAGGAGGTGCTTCTAGAGAGCACCTGGAACAACCCACGCCCTACAGTCCTGTGCTTGGAAAACACACCAGGAGGGCACTGTGGACACGAGTGCAGGAGGCGTTCCCAGAGAGCGCCTGGAACCTCCACGCCCTGCAGTCCCTGACACTGGGGACACACCGAGAAAGCACCTAGAATCCTCTGTGCCCTGTGTTCCTGCGCAAACGGGGCGCACACAGAATGCCTTCATTCCCCCACATCCTGTGTTCGCATACGTGTAGGGGACGAGCTGAGAGTGCGCTTTGAATCTGCTGGGCCTTGGAAGTGGCGCCCTGTGGTTCAGTGTACTGGAGACGCACCAAAAGTGCCTTGAAAATTCCCGCACCCTGCTACTCCACGCCTGCACGCTCGAATCTCTACAGGATAGCACTTGGAGACCCCCTCAGCAAGCTGGTGCCTGGGTCTCTCAAAAACAAACACTAGACTAGGGTGAGAATCCAGCAACACCTTGGGCCACAAATATGGGAAGAAATAAGAGAGTTAGTGACGTAGACACAGCTTGCTCCACCCCAAAAAGCCACCATAAAGCCTGGTCAATTGCAGAGATTACAGATGAAGAAATTGAAGACGTCTCTGATAAGGAGTTCAGAAAAATAATTATAAAACTCTTCAGAGACAATGAAAAGCGATGGGACGAGCTCAAAGATTTTAAAAACCACATAATCACAGAAACAAAATCACTCAAAAACGAGATCCTAGACTTGAAGAACAAAGTTGAGAGCTTAGCCAACAGAATAACAGCAGCAGAAGACAGGATATCCGACTTGGAAGATTCCCAGAATGAAAACAGGCAGATTATTAACCAACTAGAGTCACAACTATGCAAGGCAACCAAGACGATCCAAGAGATGAACGACAACATAAAGAAGTCAAATATCAGAATAATGGGGCTCCTGTCAGATTTCAAGCTCTAATTTCTGTTGTTTGTCTATTAATTTTAGGTTTTTTTAGTTTGTATGATTGTTTGCTGTGAGGGGTTTTCGAAGCGATCCCGATGGTCATTGTGAGGGAGGGTGGGGGTCCAGAGGTGGAGCCAGGCTCGGACCAGAGAAAGCTCTCCTCCATGGTCCCAAAGGACGTTTATTGTTCTTTTGTTTCTGCGGACCGCTCAGGGCTTCTGGTTGTGTTTCTGATGATGTTGGTTTCTGCACGGTAGTGTTTGGACTTCTTCCATCCCCTGCGGAAGCTCCAGTTGTGGGTGGGTGACCTCAGAGTACTTGGCCTCCGAGGGCATCCAATTCCCTGTGGCCTCCTTGGCAGTTGGGATATAGTCCTTGTTGCTTGTGTGGTGAACATCTGGGAGTCTTCATGGTTGGGATCCAAGCTTTCTCCTTACCACCTGCTCCACTCTGGAGTGCCCCCCTGCTCCACACACCTGACCTCCTGTTAAGAGGTTGTCAGGATCGCACCTGATTCCCCCCTCATGCATTGGTATAGTAGTTTTATTGTTGTTTAGTGCCTTTTTGAGTCTGTTGCCTATGAATTACCAGATTTGATCTTGATAGGCTATATTGTACTTTTTTCTCACTGTTTTTATGGTCCTGAAAGATTTCCCTGCACTCCCCCCCCATTACAGGTTAACACAGCGTATTGAGGGTATAGTAGGCTTTACAGTTTTTCGATGTAGATCTTAAGTATTCTGACATTAATTGTTGGTTTATAGATTACATCGCATTATCTTATTGCATTGGATACAGGTTGTAAGAGATTGCACTAATATTACAATATGCAGGTACTATCTTCCAAGTTGTCAATCGATTAGCGTGCGGTACTTATACGGCACTTATATTTAGGGGAAGAAAACAGTTTATAAAGATAGAAGAAAGTTTCTTGTAAAAGCTCTCTGTAGATTGGCTGAGTTGCTATGATCCCTTTCACTGCCCTTTAAAAAAAGAACAAAAAATAATTTAATTAGCACTAGGTGAAGGTGAAGGTAATTCATACATGATTTGATTATACGATTTAAGCAAAGAATCTAGGTTATATGCTTTTATAAAATTTCTTTATGATTTTTTAAATTCTGTGTTCTTAATATTTTAAGCAATATTAGTATGTTTGTGCTTAGTAAAAACTTGATTTTGAGTATAAGTAAATTACTTATCGCTATGTAATCGCATTCACTGTGAACCGTGGATTTCCTGGCTTCACCCAAGTGCTGCAGGTTTCAATAAGTAGTGGTTTGTTGAAAATATTGTCCTTAGGATTGTTTCTTGTATGCTATTAACCATGAAGTAAAAATGAAACAACAGGATATTGTGCAAAAGCTTGTGATGATTTGTGTATCAATAAAGAAGGCAACTTTTCTGAGTTGTCCATTATCAGCATCATGTCATAGTGGTTCTTATCTTACATCTTCTTCATATTGTCTCGCTGATCCACGCATGCTTTGCACGCTCCCAAGTCAGCTGGAGCTGGTCTCTGGCACATTTTAACTTAAAGCCAGCCTTCAAATAAAAGCTTAAAAACCTACAAAAATCTGTTTTCCCTGCAATTAGGAAAGTGATGAGCTTTTAAGGCCTATTTCATTTTAATATCACTTACAAATACAACAATTCTATAAATTATATCTTCTAGTGATCTTGTAGCCAAGTTGTTTAAGATGAAATTGTCTAGGGATATATTTCATAGGACAAATCTTCATGGTGAAGTGACATCTGACTATGCTTAATATCAAGTTCACATAGTTTTGTGTTTAGTTCTGAATGGTATTCTTCAGGCAGCTTACATAATTTTCTACAAATTTTTGCTACAGAAAGATTCTACCTGTGTGATGTTCTGTTGTGTACTTTGGAGGTTCTTGTAAGATGTGGGTTTCTGGTATGATGGCAAAGTTTTGTGTATCAAAGTTCCTGGGTTGAGGCAAAGGCTCTATCCTTTTTTCTGGCTGCCTGCCTGCGCACACCCTCAGAGGCAGCAGGTAGTGACAGTAACCATTAAGCAGACCCACACTGGGTTCTGGAATTTGTAGGCATATGATGTGCGAGTCACTTAATGGAAGACCTCTTTTCTCTCCTGCTCTCTCTCCTTATCAAATAAAGTGGAAATCAAGTACATAAAAATTAAAACTTCTTGTAATGTTACTGTGGTATATCTTTCTTCCATGTATTGTTTGTTTATTTGTTTGTTTGTTTTACTCAACATTATGTTTATGGGTTTCATTTATGACCGAGAAGAGCTGAGCTGAGGGTGGTGCTGGGGTGTACAGGAGAAGAGAGGACTCACTGAGACTGGAGCAGCAAAGGCAAGAGCTATGACAGCTCAGGTGGGCCAGGATTTCCAGGGGGTAGAAACATTGCAGAACAATGTACTATTGAAGCTGGAGAGACACAGTAACCACATCAAAGACAACTCAATGCAGACTTAGAAATGGTTAAATGATCACATGAATTGGATTTCAATGTGAATTGTTTCAGGTGTGGAACACTTAAATACAATGAGAAGAATGACCTATTAATAATTTGGAAATAAAGGACAGAGCAATGACTTAAGCTGAACAAAGGTAGGCATTAAGGGCACAGGGAGGTGACAGCCAGACCACAAACCCTGGGTCCATCACAGGACTGATCTTAGTGGGAGGGATGCATTTTGTCCTGGGTCAGGATCCACCACCCTAGCAGCAGCTAAGTCTGGCTCCCAATTTTGTACTGTGCAGGGTCCAGTCTCACAAGGATTAACTCCACAGCTTAGCTTGTTTTTGAAGGGGTAGCAGGATGGGCAAAGTAAGCCTGATATATTTAACCCCTGGCTTTACCGCAAGTTCCTGCTTCCCTGCTTCCCTTTTTAAAGATGCCCCCAGGGAAGCTTAGGAGTTGCTTGAACATTGGGAAAATACTTGGAGGAACCAGGCAGACTATAAAAGAGGCAGGCCAACTTCAAATAAATGGCATTCTCTTTACAAGAATGACCCACTATGTGTTGTCTCTTTTGTAACCTTAGTCCTTCCATTCGACACAGGGTATGCGGTGACACGGGTGTTCCCAACAGTACTGCACATCTGGGTGACTGTTTTGTCTGTTCCTTCAACCAACTTGCCTTTAATCGTGTCAGCAGGCTGTGGAAGTACTGAGCAGATGAAGGATCAACATCAGAGTTGCCGGTGTTTGCCCAGAAGGGTGCTGCAAAGCATCATGGCAGTGAGCCTAGCTCTGCAGTCAGATAGCAGAAAGGAACTGTCACCCTGATGTCTCCTGATGCCTTGTCACTGTGGATGTGAGCAGATACATTATCTGGTCAGATCACACTTTCCCATGCTAGAGTCTGAACTAAAGCCCCTGAAAGTAGGGTGCGAACTAGTCAACCCACAGAGAATGACAAAGAGTTTTGCTGGTAATATAAACAGAAAACAGAGTTTCTTGCACCAGCATGCTGCAGTCAGACAGCAATTGGGGCATACAGGCTAACCAAGATGGATGGTTGGGTCCCGAATGAGCCCAAGACAGAAGATTATATTGGCACTTTTGGGCTGGGAAATTCATCAAAAGTAAAACCTTAGGCATGTTAATTTTTATGGCCTTCAGGCACAGGCAACATGTTCCATTCCCATTCCAACTATCTTTATGGCTCATCCCATTCTCACACCCTTATCTTCCTCCTGTTTCTGGAACTGGAGAAGAATTGCACCTTTGTCCCCCCTACACCTGGGTTCACAAAGTTACAAGGCAGCAAAGAGCAGATGTATCACCAAACCAAAATCCTCCCAAAGTCCAAGCACTCCTGGCCTCACAAATTAGCAACTATTTCAGCACAAAATTATCTCACACTGCCCAAGAAAAACATTCTATTCTAGCACTCAAAAATACCATCATTCTACCAGAACATTTTATTATTCTAATGTTTACCTACACTTTAACACTTCCGCCTTTTCTGTTTTACACTGATGAATCATTCTCAGAGCAGGGCAGCTGCTGGAATTGCTGTCTGACGACCAGCAACTGAACATTACTGATACAGTCCTTTACAAATTTCAGTTGTCTATGCATGATACAGGGACCAATTGTTACTAACAGAATTAGGATGACTATGGGCCCTGCTAGGGTGTACATTAGTGTAGTTAGCCATGGACTCATGTTGAACCATGACTCAAACCACCCTTCCTGTGGTGCTCCTTCTTTTTTCCTCTGGGGCCAGACCTACCTGGAACTCAGCCATGGAGTCTCTCACTATTCCAGTGTGGCCTGCATAAGCAGCACTCTTCTCCCAGGGCAACAAAAAGACCATCTTGACTTAGCAACAAGATTCAACCCTACGATTCTGTATGACCACATCAGATATGCAGGTGAGGGGCTTCCCTAAATGGCTAATGGATCATTCTGTGCACTCCAGGTCTTCACCAATTGATGTTCTTAAGGATTGATCTCTCCAGTCTGTGTGATTAAAGATGCAATCCCTGTTCCCATGCCTGCCATTCCCAGATGTAACAGCGCAGCTAGGGTGAAGACAGTTATGTGCTCTCTCTTATACCTCAGGATAGAGTCAGGCTCCCAATGTTGGAATACATCATTCTCAGTGTGATACAGGACATGAGGAAGAAGTCACAAAAACAGAAAATTCAGTAGTCGCATTGCAAACAGCAATACAGCGTTCAGGGTTAATCCAGTGTGAAATCAAAAGCACCAACTCCCTGAGGTGGAACATAACCAATCAGTTTTAACTAAACCAAAAAGTTCATTATCAAGTAGCAAAGTCTGTGCTTGCCTTAAAGGATGGTAACAATGGAGTACCCTGGCCCACTAACTTGAATCATAGCCAAAGGGTGCTTGCTCCTGTTAACCAAGTAAGTTGGGGCTACTGCTGAGGGACTCCAGGTAGAGTTGACAACAATAGCCTCATAAAATGGGAGGTAGAGACTGTAATATAACCAAAATTTTGGGGTAAGGATAGGACTAATAATGTTTAGGGTGTCATCCACTCCAAATCTTCTGAGCTACAACTTGTATGGGGTGGCAGTGAGGGGAATTCTCATATTTGTAAGTCTATTGCTGCTATCTGGACAGCTTGCTCCTCCTCCCTTCTGGCATTTCCAACAGCCATGGCCAACCTTTTTGCTGCTATATCCGCACGGCAGTTTCCCACCACTCGGCAGTGTTTACTGACTGGTGACTGGGAACATGCACTATGGCAGCTGCCCTGGGTTTCTCCATGGCTGTGAGCTGGTGTTATACTTCTGCTGGGTTTTGCACCTCCCTTCCATCTGCCATCATAGTGCCTTGCTCCTGGTAGTTGGTGCAGTGAACATTTACAGTACCTAAAGCATATTGGCTATCTGTGTAAACAGTCACTTGTCTCCCCTCCACTCATTCCAAAGCTTCAGACAGTGTAATCAGCTCTGCCTTCTGCACTGAGGTTTGTGGAGGGAAGGGCAGGGCTCCAGACTACTTCCCCATTGTGGTCGACCACCGCTGCCCCTGGCCTTTGCACTCCATTCTTCACAAAGCTATGACTGTCCTTGAAACAGGTCAATTCACAGATCCGCAAGGGCATGTCCAGGAGATCGTGACAAGTTTGAGTGACTTCTGACAAGATCTTATGACAGTCATGAAGGTCTCCAGGTCCAGGTTAGGCAGCAATGTGGCAGTGTTCTAAATGGCTGGTTTGAGGAACACCATTCTGGGAGAAACTGCAAAGAGACCCTGAGAGTGTGTGAGCATTGCATTGTTCATCCACTTGCCAGAGGGTTGTCTCAGGACTCCCTCCACAGCATGAGGAGCTACAATCTTCAAGTTCTGGCAGAAAGGCAGTTTGTCTGTGTCCCACACCATGAGCACAATAGCAGCTATGACACAGAGGCACAGTGGCCAGCCAGCAGCTACATATTCTATGACAGATAATCCACTTGTCATTTCCATGGGTCCAGCTGTTGGGTTAGGACTCCTTTTGCAATCCCCTTTCTTTCATCCATGAGGAGGATAAAAGGTTTTAATGGGTTAGCAGTGTCAGTGTTGGGGCTTTAAGGAGGGCAGCCCTCAGTTCTTCAAAGGCTTGCTCATGTCTCACTAGCCAGGTCTAGTCCTTGTGCTCATTAGTGGCCTCTTACAGGAGCCTAGCCAACTCTGCATAACTCAGTATCCAGAGTCTGCAATAACCCTTTGACCCTAAGAATTCTCTCACCTGTTGTGTGGAGCTGAGTATGGGAATTCTGAGAAGAGTTTCTTTCATGGCCTCTGTTAGGCATAGAGCACTCTCTATAAATTTATATGCCAGATAGTTTACCAACTGTTTGCAGATCTCAGCCTTCTTCGCACTGGCCCAATAACCCAACCATCCTAGCTCTTCAAGCAAGTTTCTTGTAGCTCTCTGGCAATTTCCCACAGTCAGACTGGTGAGGATAGATCATCCATATGCTGCAGCAGAATCACTGTGGGGTGTGCCTACCAAAATAGTTCTAGGTCTTAGCTAAGTGCTTCATTAAAAAGCTTTTGAATCCCTGTTGAAGCCAAGTCCAGGTCAGCTGCTCTGTCATGCCTGCTTTGCACAACTCAAATTGAATATCAGCTGGCTAACTCAGGCCAAGGCTATGCTGAAGGAGGCATCCTTTAGATCAAGTGTTGTATACCAAACATGTGAAGCAGGGATGCAGTTTAGGATAGTGTACGGATTTTTCACCATGGGATGGATATCTTCCACTCTTTCATTTACTTTTCTGAAATCCTGTACTGAGCGATAGTCATGCCCATTTGGCTTTTTCAATGGGAGCAATGGCATGTTCCACAGAGAGTAGCAGGGCTTTAGAATGCCAGTCACTATCAACCAGTGAATGTGGGGCACACCGCCTTGACAAAACTCTTCTAACATGGGGTGTTGCTTTACCCATATGTATTGTGCATTGGCCTTAAGTTCTACCACTACTGGGTAGAGTGGGTCACCAGTCCTTCTCCTTCAATCTTGGCCCAGGCCTGGGGGCAGATCTTAACCCAGTAGACCATGTCCTTATCCCAGGTTTCTGGGGATTTGGAAAAGAGAGGGTGCTCATTGGCCAGAGACTTAGCGAGTAACTGAAGCGACTGCCCCTGGCTGTCATTTACTTCTATTCTGTCTGGCTCAAAGTGAATGCCAGCCCCAATCTTGGTGAGCATGTCTCTGCCCAGTAAGGGTGCCCGACTCTCTGGGATCAGCAGAAAAGAATAGGTGACCTGGCATTTTCCTAGGTCTACCTTACTATTGCTTGTCCATGAACAAACTTTCAACCCTGTTGCCTTTTGTACTATGCTAGTCTTATCAGTGAAGGAGGGCTTGGTTAAGCACAGAGTATTGGGCTCCCGCATTCACCTTATACCCTATTGTATTTCCCTCCACATATAAAGTTACCCAAGAATCTGGGAGGGAGTCAAGCCCCAACTTCCCTATTCTTCCACCTCCAGCATTACTCCGGCTGTGTTTATTGTCTCTGCCCTCTCCCTCTCTCTCAGATTCCTTCTGAGTAATGGGTTTTCCTTTTTCTGATGTTCTAACCCACAGCAGTGGATTCATTGTTCCCTGTCTAACCTGGACCTGTTCCAGTGGGGGCTCCCTCCCATCTTGTGGGATCTTGGAGGCCTGGGTCCATTTCTGACCCCTCTGCTGTTTTCTGTTTTCTTTCTTTGGAACACATGGTCTTCCTTTCTGATTCTTTCTGCCTTCTCTTCCAGAGTTTCTCTACTATTGAAGACTTACTCTGCTATCTTCATAACATCCCTAATATTCATCCCCCCCGCCGATCCTCCTGCTTGTCAAGTTTTCTTCTGACTTCTGGGGCTGCCTGGTGGATAAATGACAAATTTACTGCCAACTGATTTTCTTCAGCCATAAGATCTAAGGGAGTGTACTGCCTATGAGTATCATAAAGGCGTTCAAGAAACATGGATGGGCTTTCATTTTCTCCCTGCACAATAGCTTTTACCTTGGCTGAATTCATTGTTTGGCACACCACTGCCCTGAGACCTGTCTCTAGAATCTGGCTGTAAACTGGGTGATGCTCCCTACCTTCCAGTGTCAAAAAGTCTCAATTTGGCTGTCCAAGGGGAAGGCATCATCATTGAGATTCTGGATTGCCGTGAGTCTGCCATTCTCTCCATTAACATTTTCCTGGGCTTCATCTAGATATACTCTCCCTCTCTACAGTGGTGAACAGTGTCTTGAGCAGCTGCTGACAATCATCACACATAGGGCAGTGGGTGTTCATAATAGATTCCACAAGGTCAGTTCGCACTTTGGGTTCTTTGGAAAATGGGGGATTCTAAATTTTCCAGTTATACAGGTCACTTGAGGAAAAAGGCCAGTACTGAAAAGTTTTCTCCCATCCCCGGCCCTGCCTGTCCAATGGTACACATGGGATACAGTGGAACGGAATCATCCAAGGGACCAGGCCACTCACGAACTTCCTTTATCTGGCAACGAGGTCTCAAACTCCATCAGATCTCAAGCGGTGGCACCAGAGGTGGTGCACCCACTCCTGGAACTGGCTGCATCAGGAGCAGCTCTTGGTTGCTATCTGTAGCTGCCAGCACTGGGAGACTGGGTTTGCAGTGTGAGAGGAGATTGACTGGGTAGTAGGCAATTAGAGTATTCTGGGTCCCCAAGTCATCATTTTTTCTCAAATATAAAGTATTTTATCCACATGTTTGGATTCAACAGAGCATGTCACTCCCAAGAAAAGTGCATATCTTAAATTACCAGGAACATGCTTCCTCAAGAGATGAGGGCGACATTAATATATGAATTGAATAGGCATTTTCAATGACTTTTTGGAATGCATTTTATATGCTTACAGCAATAAGAGTACAGACGTCACAGGCCTGGTATGGTTCATGGTGGACGATGGGCAGTCCCCCAGAAATCTCTCCAGATTGTGGCCACAGAGGCACCTGGTGAGCACCAGTGGAGCTGGCATGTCAGTGATTGCTGGTTTTGTTTGTCAGAATAGGCACACCAGAGGAGGAACATTGTTATAAAGAGAGACCCAAAGGGAACAAATGCCTGGCCACATATGAAAGAGTGAGAAAAGAAGGACAGTGAAAGACTGTAGCTGCCAGGGGCTCCTGGTGAGTGTGCAGCTGAAATACCTCCAGGAGAGTCAGGTGCTTTTTGTCGGGGAGTTGGCTGTTTTGGAGGAGCCCTGGAATATGGCACAATGTGTAGTGTCCCACAATTGGGTCCTGCTGGCAGCTGAGGCTGACCATGTGGTTGCACTAAACATGGGCACTAGCTCTGTGATAAATGTCACATGTGGACTTGCTTCTTAAAGCAGATTCAGGGAATAACACCAGTGAAGAAGTCATTGCCATATGCTAGGGTGCTGAGCCTGCTGCCACCGTGGTTTTGGAAGGAGAAGCTTCAACGTGGAGGGACAGTCACAGTCAGAGAAATGCCAAAAAGTAGGATCTTTCTATAGAGGTCGAGGGAAAACCCACAGTCAGAGAATAGCACGTTCCCAGCCTCTGCCTGCCTGGCTGGGACAGAGCCCCCACACTCCACAGAGCTGGCCTCTTATCCATATAAAGGCAGCAAGAGTTTCTGCTATAAATCCCATCTTGTCATTTACCAGAGGTCACACACCAGTGAGTGGCCCTTCAAGTGTGAGGACTGCAACAAGGGCTTCGTGCAATCCTCCCACTTTCTCTTCCACCAGCAGATCCACACTGGCAAGAAGCCATTTGTGTGCCTCGGCTGTGTGTATTCTCACACAAAGCCAGCCTGGTCACCCTTAGGTGCATACACACAAATAGACGTGGTCGTACATCTTCAAGTACTGTGGCCTGTGCTTCAGCAACAAGGGTAACCTCAATGTGCACTACTTCATCCACACCAACATGAAGCCCTAGTGCTCTGAGATCTGCAGCCAGTCCTTCCTGCAGCTGAGCACTTTAAAGCGACACCTCAAGATCCACCTGAGGGCCGTGCCCCCTGTATAGGAGCCATAACTGGGCAATATAATGGCAGGCAGTTTCAGCATTTCAGCAGGCCTCCTGCTGCCACACACTCATTTCCCTTCTGGCCTCTCTTGTGACTTCTCAAAGCTGCCAGTCAACTCATTCATGGGATTCCTGGTTGAGAAGGCCCATCACACTCCTACCACCTTGTTTCCAGCTGAAAGGACCTCTCCAAGAAAGGTAGCCAGTGCCTAGGACAAACGTAGATGTGTCGTTTTAACTGTGTGAAACTCAGCTTGGGTTGAGCATTGTACTGGGTCTCATTCCTAGCAGATTTACAGCAAAAATTGAGCAGAAAGTAGAGATTCCTAAAATTAAAAAAAAAAAAAGTTTTGCTTGGTTCTCACTTGCTGTTGGCTTGCACAGAGTGTCTTGTTATATCAAGATCCCTCTCCCCAGCTGCACATTTTTATAATAGGATGGATGTGGATGTGTCTGTCTGTCTCTTATTTCCCACCTTGCTGTGGGCTAAGGACTTGATTAGCACTCATTAAGCTGAGCATTAACAGGAAATGAGCTTGAGGTGTTAAATCTGAGTGGGCAGTGGCCAGGGGCCCCACGCTCCTGGACGAATGGAGCCCTCGGGCAGACACGAGACAGGAGACCAAGACATGCAATCACGCATGAGGCAAGGTTTATTTCACACGGGCCCGTGGACGCTCCCGCCCGTTCGAGCAGGGAGTCGCCCCAAGTTGCACAAGCTGGGTCTTTTTGTAGGATATGGGAAGCAGGAAGCGAGGTTACAGAAACAGATGCATGGTTACAGGGATCCCATTGGCACATTTGCATAACACTAGGCTATGATTGGTACGGGAGCTGTCCCTGCTTAAAGCAGTCTTTAAGAATGGTTCAATGTCTGAGAAATGGAAATTTGTCTCTTTTGTAAAATAGAAACTTGGGAAACTGAAACTTACTGTTCCAAGCTTTTGGAAAGCATCCAACAGCTCCTGGCTCTCTATCTTGCAAGGTCTTCTCCCTGCAGGCATCCTATTGACCCTTTTTCTGCTGGAGCTAAATTTGGGCTCTTTATCCCCCCTCCCCTTTTTTTGGGCATGAGGCAAATCATTGACTCAAGTTGCTTCTTGTTCTTGCCTGAGGGTTTGATACTGCTTTGTTAGTATAGAAGTTTGGATCACTGACAACCTTTTTCTCATGAACCATACCAGTCTATTGATAACGTATGGACCAATGGCTAGGAGCAAAAACAAAATGATGAGTGGTCCCAGTAGCAAAGAGATTAAGGTAGTCAGCCCGGGTGAGCAGTTAAACACTCCTTCAAACCAGCCCTGTTGGACCTCAAATTCTCTCTGTTTCTGGTCCAGTCTTTTTCTCTGTTTATTTAATGTCTCAGTAACTACGCCTGTCTGATCCGTATGAAAACAACACTTTTCTTTTAGGGCTGCACACAATTCTCTTTTTTTTAGAAAAAGCAGGTCTAATCCTCATCTATTTTGTAACACTATTTTAGACAAGGAAATTAGAGAGTTCTTGAGGACCCGTACTTACTTTTTTAGAGCCTTTAAATTTTCATCCATCGCCTCATGGAGGAATTGAATCTGGTCTGTACGGTGCAGGGCTGTTGTCCCGGTTTCTATTCTGGTTGTGACTCCTCTTGCCTCTAATAAAATGGTTAAGGTCAAGGAAACAGGCTCTCATTTGATCCGGTTGGGATGCTCATAGGCTGTAAGAATAGCATCAGAGGAATAGTAAGTCATCCTGGGCCACAGTCGTACAAGCACACAAAAATCACTGGTAAGATTAAGAATCCTAGCTGAAACACAAGGGGTTAACTCGGTGTTACAAGCCCAATAGGTTCCTTCAGGTGGGGTCAAGTAATAATCTCTAGGCCTTACCTGGAGGGAGGCACTGCAAAGACTCAGTCTCCTAGGTACATTACTAATACATAACCCTTTACTGTGACTTTAGTCAGAGTCAGCTCATGATCCCACACAGAGTAGGCTGGGGGAGTCGAAGAGTGGGTGGAAGGCTCTAGACTCACAGCGATGCCTTCATAATAAGGAGGACTTGGGCTTAAACACAGCCAACAGCTTTAGCTCGATTGGGATCTGATGCATTCAAAGCTAAATATGCCCCCTTGATTAATTTCAACAGGCGATTTCCGGTGTCTCTGGGAGTAGGGGGTGAAGTAACAGCTATGCTGGGAGTGGAAGTGGGTGGTGCTGGAGGAGGCTCATGTAATCTGGATGGGCCCCTCTGATCTGCCAAAATGAAGTTTGGTCCAATGGACTGTGGGAGCCCTTGATTTAGGTGCAGTTTGATCTTGAAGAGAAACCCTTGATCTTCCCCTGATTTGTACAGACGTAGTTCCCAGGTTCTACCTGTCAGCCATGGCAAATGGCTTTCTTTACCTTTGGAGGTGAAGGTGACATTTAATTGATTACAAGATGAGGGATTAAAAGTAGCCCTGGTCACTTGTATGTAGTCATTACTTGTCTTAGGTATCCAGTATCCTGTCCCTGTAGTTTCACATCCCCATGTTTTACAATAGTAGGACTCTGTACCCTCACAAGCAGGGCGTCTGCAGTCCTCTCGAGGACACACATAAAAAGGTTCATCTCAAAGGGACCGCCTGAGCATGGGGTTATAACAGCGGGCTAGGTTAGGGAGAAAGCCCGAAGGACCCCGCCCTCTGGGATGAGAAGGGCAGAATGTCGAGGCTGAGGCAGGGTTTTTATCACTGGCACCCCAATTCTCTAGGCCGGCTACTAGCCGGCAAAGATCAGGGTATAAATTTGATCACCAAGTTCCTATGGGATGTCGGTCTGACTGCACCTTCCATGCTACCTTACTGGTAGCAGAAATCACCTGCCAAGTTTGTAATTGCGGCAGGTGGGGGCTACTGCGCACAAAAGCAAAGTAGAAAATTAGGCACGCGATAGTCTTATCTTTAAGGGGTTTTGAGTGCACTGGACTTTTCATTGCCAAGGTGGAATGCTGGCATCCGGGGATTCAGGTCTGCTTGCCTTGATGTGAGAAGCGTGGATCCATGACACAATTCCGTCTACCTTCAAAGCGGTGGGAATAGTGAGGACAGTGTAGGATCTTTTCCAACGCGGTTCCAGCGTCCTGGACTGGTGCCGGCGAACCCAGACAGTGTCACCAATCTTATAGGGGTGTGGCACTGTAGGGGATGTCTGGGCGTCCTGATAGGCAGAAGCTAGGGGCCTCCAGATGTCCTGATGCACCAGCTGTAGCGCCCTTAGATGTGCCTGGAGTGGCGTCTCCTGAGTCTGGTTAGAAATGAAATCATTACAAAAATTTATAAGGGGAGTGGGTGCACCATATAAAATCTCGAATGGGGTTAAGCCATGCGGGCCAGGGGTGTTTCTGGCCCGGTAGAGTGTTAATGGCAGGGACTGTACCCAGTCTTTAATGCTGGTTTCAAGTGTTAATATGGTTAGAGCCTCTTTGATTGTTCTATTCATTCTTTCTACCTGTCCTGAGCTCTGGGGTCGATATGCACAATGAGGTTTCCAATTGATCCCCAGTGTCTTGGCCACTGACTGACTTACCAGGGAGACGAAGGCAGGCCCATTGTCCGTCTCTGTTATCTGTGGCATTTCATATCATGGGAAGATGTTTTCTGGTAGCTTCTTAACCACCCATTGGCTGTCTCGTTCTTGGTGAGAAAGGCTTCTGTCCATCCTGAGAAGGTGTCTACAAAGACTAGAAGGTATTTGTAACCATACATCCTTGGCCTAATTTCAGTGAAGTTTATTTCCCAATGTTCTCCTGGCCTACGCCCCCTTAGTCTAACTCCCAACACCGGCCTTTCCCAGCTGGGGTTGACAAGGGTGCAGGCATTGCAGTTATCAACAGTCTTTTGCAAGAGTGCCGTTTTACATGGGATGTAGATGGCTACCTCTTCTCGTTGTAAAACTGACTTCATCGTTTTGACGCCTAAATGAGTGAGTCTGTGAATTTGGTTAATTAACTGCTTGGCCACCACAAGGGGCATCACACGTCTGTTTTGATGAACCCAGACCTCTTTCTCTGGGTCGTAACTGGCCTGTAGTCCTTGGACTATATCCAGGTCTTGCTCTGAATACTCCCATCTGGGTTGGGCCTCTGGAGTCTCAGAGCAGGGATCTCTGGTGACTAGGACCTGAGGCCCCGTTGTCGCCTCTTGAGTCGTAGCATCCGTTAAACAGTTTCCTTTCACCACCAGGCTATCTCCTTTTTGATGTCCTGGACAGTGTACGATACTTAAGTCCTTTGGAAGAAACAAAGCTTTTAACAGTTCAATAATTTCCTGTCCATTTTTAACAGCTCTTTCCTCAGACGTTAACAGCCCTCTCCTCCTCCTCCACCCATGAATGTGGGTGGTAGCAAAGGCGTATCTACTGTATGTGTATACATTGAGTCTCTTACCTTCTGCCAGTAGAGGGCTTTCATCAAGGCAATTAGCTCTGCTTGTTGGGCTGACGTCCCTTGCGGTAGGGCACCAGCCCAAATTACCTGAGAATTGGTAGTCACCGCTGCTCTGGTCCTCCATTCTCCATTGGCGATGAAGCTACTCCCATCAGTGAACCAGGTGAAATCAGCTCCCGACAGAGGCTGGTCCAGCAGGTCTGGTCGGGTGCCATGAACTTCGGCCAGGACTTGCTGACAATCATGAGGATCGCTGGTGGCCTCATGGGGTGTTGGCAATAGGGTGGGAGGGTTGAGGGTAGTGACTGGCCCAAACCAAATTCTATTAGTATCCAACAGCATCTACTGGTAGTGAGTCAGTCTAGCATTGGATACTCATCTCTCCGGAGGCTGTCGAGTGAGGGATTCAACAGCGTGGGGCATCAACACAGTCAGGGGCTGCCCCAAGGTCAGTTTGGTGGCATCCTTGACAAGCACTGCCACTGAGGCCACCATCCTGAGGCACGGGGGCCATTCAGCAGCCACTGGGTCCAGTTTCTTGGATAACTAGGTGACAGGGCTCCTCAAAGGTCCAAGTCTTTGAGTAAGGACTCCCTTGGCATATCCCTCTCGCTCATTCAGAAAGAGTTTGAAGGGCTTGGTTAGGTCAGGGAGTCCTAATGGCGGGGAAGAGAGCAATTCCTTTTTGATCCTAACTCCCCCTGCTGCTCTGGGGTCCATTCAAAGGGAGTCTCAGATTTTAGCAGTGGGTACAGGGGATCCGCCAGTTCAGCGAACCCTGGGATCCACAATTGGCAGAACCCGGTGGTGCCAATGAATTCTCGCAATTGGCGGTTCTGAGGCACGGGGATGTTGCAAATAGTTTCTTTCCGTGCCTCAGTTAGCCACCGTTCTCCTTCTTTTAGCTTGTAACCTAAGTAAGTCACTTTCTGTTGGCAAATCTGGGCCTTCTTGGCTGAGGCCCGATATCCCAAATGCCCCAATGTCTCTAAAAGAGTTCCTGTGCCCTCCTCGCATTTTTTTCTGACGAGGCAGCTAAACGTATGTCATCAACATACTGGAGAAGAAACAGATGGGGGTTTCTTACCCGATAGTCTGCGAGGTCTCGATGTAGCGCCTCGTTGAACAGAGTAGGGCTGTTCTTGAAGCCTTGAGGCAAACGAGTCCAAGTCAATTGTCCTGAAATACCCATTTCCGGGTCCTGCCATTTGAACCCGAACAGAGGCTGACTCTGGGGGCTCAGTCTTAAACAAAAGAAAGAGTCTTTCAAATCCAACACTGTATACCAAATATGAGTAGGCGGCAGGGTGCTGAGAAGATTATAAGGATTTGGAACTGTCGGGCGCATCTCTTCGACCCTCTTATTAACCTCCCATAGATCTTGCACAGGCCTAAAATCATTAGTACCAGGTTTCTTGACTGGCAACAGAGGGTTGTTCCAAGGGGAATGGCAGGGAGTCAGAATCCCCTGATTTAGGAGTCTCTGGATGTGAGGTCGTATCTCTTCATGGGCCTCACGGGTCATTGGATACTGTCTCACTGCAATCGGCACCGCCGATGTCTTAACACTTATTATGAGGGGAGGTTGGTACACGGCCATCTCCATTCCCCTAGTCTTTGCTAATGCCAATGGATATTTAGTCAACCACATATTCTGTGAGTAAATAGTCATGGTCATTGAGTGGTCAGGTTTATCATGCAATCAATATTCCTCTTCCAAGCTCAGAGTTAGGACCTGCAAGGGGGCTCCCTCTGGACCAGTAACTGTAGCCCCAACTTTTTCAAAATGTATCTGGGCTTTTAACTTTCCCAATAAGTCTCTTCCCAAGAGTGGGTATGGGCAGTCAGGTACATGTAAAAACGAATGAGTAACTCTTCCTGATACCAATTGTACCTTTTTCTCAGTTGTCCATCGGTATTGCTTTCCCCCAGTGGCTCCCTGCACCCATGGCGTTCGGTTACTTAGAGGCCCACGCTTCTGATTGAGCACCGAGTGTTGAGCCCCTGTGTTTACTAAGAAGGTTACTGGCTGCCCCCCTACTTGCAAGGTTACCCTGTGCTCAGGGGGAGGCTCCTTGCCCCGACTTTCCTAGTCTTCATCCAAAGCTAAAACTCGAGAAGACTGATTCATCTCTTTCCGTCGTTCCTTTGCTTTCACTTTGGGGCAATTTCTGGCCCAATGCCCCGTCTCCTTGCAATAGGCACACTGGTTTCGATAGTCTCTAGGCCTGCCCATCTCCTGGTGCCTGTCTGTTCTCCCTGCACTTGAATTCCTATTTTCCACTACTGTGGCCAAGAGCCGGCTAAATTCCTTATCGCGCTTTCTCTCTCTCTCTTCTCTGCTTCTTTTCGCAACCTCTCCTCAAGCAACTCTGCTCCTTCTTAAGCCTCTCTTCCTTTTCTTCAGCCGTTTCTCTCTTATTGAAAATCTTCTCAGCTTCCTTTAATAAGTCAGTCAGGCTGTATCCTTGCAAATTTTTTAATCGCTGTAACTTATTCCGAATATCTGGCGCTGACTGCCAAATGAAGGCCATTGCCACATTTACTGCTTGCTCTTAACTATCAAGATTAAATGGTGTGTACATGCGATAGGCTTCCTTTAATCTCTCTAAGAAACCCGTCAGGGTCTCCTCTGGCCCTTGAATCACTTGCTTTACCTGCGCCAAATTGGTCAGGCGTCACCCGGCACTTTCGAGGCCAGCTATGAGAATCCGGCGAATACAGACGTAGGTGTCCCCTACCTTGATCTGTGTGAAAATCCCAATCTGGACGCGTCAGAGGCAATGCCTCATCAATTTCATTGGGAAGCTGAGTGGGCCAGCCATCGTCCCCCGGAACATTTTTCCAGGCTTCCATGAACACCTTTGTCTCTCTTCAGAGGTTAACAAGATCTGTAAAAGCTGCTGGCAATCCTCCCACGTGGGCTGGTGGGTCAGCAGAATAGATTCAATTAACCCTGTCAGTGTATAAGGATCCTTGGAAAAAGAAGGGTAATTCTGTTTCCAATTATAAACATCAGACGCAGAAAAAGGCCAATACTGCCAGGGACCCTTGGCGCCTCCCACCTGACGCAACGGAAGGGTCACTGACACTTTTCCTGGAACAGTTTCCCTCCTCTTTTTCAGCCTGCCTGCCATGGGTGAGTTGGGCAGCAATTTGGTGGTAGTGTTTGCCGCCACTGGTGCCGATGGCTCCGGTCGCTCTGCGGCCCTTGGCAGAGGCTGAGCCGCCTTTGGGGCGGCAGGCTGTTCAGGAGGGACCTGGTAAGGAGGGGGTTCCTCATTCAGCAAATCAGCTAGTGAGATGTCATCTTGGGGAAGGACCGCCTTAACAGAGCCTTTAACTACAGTGGAGTATAAAGAAGAAATATTTCCCAATGGCCCTCTGGCTCTCTCCTGTCCTGTTGGGAGAAGTGGAGACACCCAGGAAGGGGGATTAGTGGCAAGGTTCTCCCACACAGTTACATAAGGGATCTGATCCAGATGGCCTCGGGGACTCTTGTCATAGATTCGGTCCTTACCCTGTAAAATAATGGATAGATTAAAAATTCCCTCTCATGGCCATCCGACATCGAATGATGGCCATTCAGCTGCACAAAGGGTCGTCCATTTCTTCTTTTTCACATCCGTGGAGAGGCTGTGGCTCCGGTCACGGACCTCACTCCAGTGATCTAGGGAGAGGCTCAGGGGAGTTGTGAACTTTTGACCCATTTTAACACATACACACTTCTTATTTATCAAACTTCACACACTGCAGGCAACATACACAGGCCTTCCTCACACACACACACACAGCACGCTTACTCATTCACACAGCACCAGCGCCTCCACAGAATACACGGGGAGTTCAACCAAACTCCATTCCTGGACAACAAATGTACCCAAAAACAGCAACAACAAGGAAGAAAGAAAAGGAAAAAAAAAGATGTGGCCACCACACGAAGCTTGTAGGCTTCCACACGAAGCCCAAAGGCTTCCACTCCCATGGGGTGTCCCCCAGGGTGGAGAGAGAGAAGTCCGAGTTCATCAACTCCTTCTCAAGTCTCCCCCCCACACCTCATCGGAGGCCACACGGATCCATCAGGAAAACACCAAAGCCCAAGTCTTTCAATATCACAAAGAGATGACCAAAGACCAAGACCCTCAATATCACCAAGAGATCACCAAAGACCAAGTCTAACAATACCACAATAAGGAACAACAATAAGGGACAACAGAAAGTGATTGACTGCAGTCACAGCCTTATCTCCTGTTGGCCAGCTGACCTTGGGTACGGCAGAGGGTCCCCAAATCTTGGTGGGACCTCCAAATGTTAAACCTGAGTGGGCAGTGGCCAGGGGCCCCTCGCCCCTGGACGAATGGAGCCCTCCAGCAGACACGAGACAGGAGACCAAGACATGCAATCACGCATGAGGCAAGGTTTATTTCACACGGGCCTGTGGACGCTCCCGCCCATTCGAGCAGGGAGTCGCCCCAAGTTGCACAAGCTGGGTCTTTTTATAGGATATGGGAAGCAGGAAGCGAGGTTACAGAAACAGATGCATGGTTACAGGGATCCCATTGGCACATTTGCATTACACTAGGCTATGATTGGTACGGGAGCTGTCCCTGCTTAAAGCAGTCTTTAAGAATGGTTCAATGTCTGAGAAATGGAAACTTATCTCTCTTTTGTAAAATAGAAACTTGGGAAACTGAAACTTACTGTTCCAAGCTCTTGGAAAGCATCCAACAGCTCCTGGCTCTCTATCTTGCAAGGTCTTCTGCCACTCGTTATCTCACAAGGTCTTCTGTCTGCAGTCATCCTATTGACACTTTTTCTGCTGGAGCTAAATTTAGGCTCTTCAGAGGCTAAAAGCACCTTGTCTAATAGGACTCAATAGCATCCTATTGTTATGTTACAGGGCTTGAGGGAAAGAGTATATAAGGGAGGCTGGATAGAGACTTCCACCATCACGGTTCTCCTGTAGGTGTCTCATCCCCAGACCCTGACTGTGTCCACGTTACTGGCTCTGTTGACCAGAGCAAATGGTGCCTAACATGTGGCGTGGCACAAGGGAAAATCTGAGGGAACCCTATATTGCTAGTTAGGTCTTTTTCCATCTATGGGCTATTTGCATACACTATGGCTGTTGATTTTTGTTCATTAATTTTGTATCCTGCCATTCTGCCGAACTCTCGAATAAGATATAGCAGTCTCTGTATTGAGTCTCTTGGCTCTTCTATGAAGAGAAGCATGTCATCTGCGTGTAGTGAGAGCTTGACTTCTTCGATTCCCATTTAAATTCCTTTGATTTATTTTTCTTGTCTTATGGCCTCAGCGAGTACCTCTAGGACTATGATGAATAGCAGCAGAGAAAGTGGACATCCTTGTCTTGTTCCAGATCTCAGTAGTAAGGGTTCCAGTTTTTCTCCATTCAGTATGATGCAGGCATTGGGTTTTTCATATATTGCTTTGATTATGTTGTTAATTTTTCCATCTATGCCTACCTTGGTTAGGGTTTTTAGCAGTAAGTGGTGGTGGATTTTGTTGAAAGCTTTTTCTGCATCTATTGATACTATAATATGGTTCTTGTTTTGCAATTTTTGGATGTGGTGTATCACATTTATGGATTTCCTTATGTTGAACCATCCCTGCATTCCAGGGATGAATCCTACTTGATCCAGATGAATGATCTGTCGGATGACTTTTTTGAATTCTATTGGCTAGGATTTTGTTGAGAATCATAGCGTCGATGTTCATCAGAGAAATTGGTCTGTAGTTTTCCTTCTCAGTTGGGTTTCTGTCGGGTTTTGGGATTAAGGTAATGTTGGCTTCAGAGAATGAGTTTGGAAGAGTTGCCTCTTTTTCTATTGTATTGAAGAGTTTGTAGAGGATTGGGGTCAGTTCTATTCAGAATGTTTTGTAGAATTCTGCAGGGAAGCCGTCTGGGCCTGGGCTTTTCTTTCTTGGGAGATCTTCAATCACTGATTCAATCTCTGCTTCAGTTATGGGTTTGTTCAGGTCGTTTGTTGCCTCTGGGCTAAGTTTTGGCAAGTTGTATAAGTCTAAGAACTTTTCCATTTCTTGGTGGTCTTCTGATTTGTTGGAGTATAGTGCTTTGTAGTAATTTCTGATTATGTTCTTGATGGTTGCAGTGTCTGTTGTTATGTTGCCTTTTTCATCTTTGATGCTGTTAATTCTTGCTTTCTCTTTTTTCTTTTGTCAGTCGGGCCAGCGGGGTGTCTGTTTTGTTTATCTTTTAAAAAAAACAGCTTTTTGATTCTATGATTTTGTGTATTTTTTTTTATTTCTATCTGGTTGAATTCCTCCCTTGTTTTGATGATTTCTTGTTTCCTGTTGTGTGTGGGGTTCTTCTGCTGCTGTTTTTCAAATTCCTGGAGGTGTGTGGTTAGTTCCTGTATTTGATGCCTCTCTTGGGCCTTGACATGGGCTCCAATTGCGATGAATTTAAACCGCAGCACTGCTTTGGCAGTGTCCCACAATATTTGGAATGTTATGTCAGGGTTTTCATTGGTTTCCATAAATTTTTTGATCTCATTTTTAATTTCTTCTCTGGTCCATTGTTCGTTTTATAGCATATTGTTCAGCCTCCAAGAGTTTCTGTATTTCCTGGGGCATTTTGAATTGCTGATTTCCAATTTCATTCTGTGGTGGTCTGAGAGGGTACATGGTATGATTCACATCTTTTTGAAGCTATTTAGGTTTGCTTTGTGTCCTATCATGTGGTCGATCCTGGAGAAGGTGCCATGTACTGCTGAAAAAAATGTATAATCTGTGGCCTTGGGGTAAAAAGTTCTATAAATGTCTACCAAGTCCAGTTGTTCTATTGTTTGTATGAGCTCTGTTGTTTCTTTGTTGAGTTTTTGTTTTGTTGATCTATTGTTGTTAGTGGGGTGTTAAGGTCTCCCACTATTATTGTGTGCATATAAAGGTCTCCTCTTAAGTCTGTAAGTAATTGCTTCATGTAGCTAGGCACGTTGGAAACTGCTGCATATATATTCACCATGGTGACTACTTCCTTATATATCAGTCCCTTCAGCAATATATAATGACCTTCCCTGTCTTTTTGATGTCTGTCAGCTTGAAGTCTATATCATCTGAAATTAGAATAGCTACCCCAGCCTTTTTTTCTCGTCTATTGGCATGAAACATCTTTTTCCATCCCTTTACTTTCAGTTTCTTAGAGGCTTTTCTGGTTAGATGTGTCTCTTGTAGGCAACAGGTTCTTGGGTTCTGTTTCATGATCCAGTCTGCTAATCTGTGTCTTTTGATTGGTGAGTTTAGGCCATTTGTGTTTAGAGATAATATTGAGAGAAATTGATTTTGGGCTGCCATGAGTATGTGTAAGTGTGCAAGTGTGTATTGTGACTAGTAGAATCTCTGCCTGGTTGACTATCTTCTTATGGATTTTAGTGGGGAGGTTTTCCCATTTGCCATCTTTGATTTTGGTTTTCATTTTTTCTCTCTGGGTTTACTACCCTCCTGAGGAGGTGTCTAGAACTGGTTTCATGCCGGTGTATTCTTCTAGTTTCTCTTTGCTCTTGAAATGTTTAATTTCATTTTCAAATACAAATGAGAGTTTTGCCATGTACATTATTCTCGGTTGGCAGTTGATTTGTTTCAGGATTTGAAAGGTTTTACCCCACTCTCTTCTTGCCTGGAGTGTTTCTTCTGAGAGGTCTGCTGTGATTCTGATTTGCCTTCCTCTGAAAGTAATCTTGTCCTTTTTTCTTACTTGTCTTAGAATTGTTTCCTTGTATTCGCTTGAAGGTAGTTTGAGAACCACATGTCTGGGTGAGGATCGCTTTGGATCGAATATATTGGGGGTTCTCTGACCTTCCTGGATTTGTGCTGGATTTATATTTCCGGTATTCTGGAGGTTCTCCTGTATTATCTCATTGAGCACCCGTTGCAAGTCTGTCTCCTTTTCCACTCCTCTGGAAGGCCTATTACTCTAATATTTGATTTTTTGAGGTTGTCTTTCATTTCCTGTATGGACCTATTGGCTTTCTCCAGATTTGTCTCCAACTGTTTGATGAACTGCTGCCTTTCATTCTGAATGTCTTCCAATTCTGATATTCTGTCCTCTGCTGTATTCATTCTGTTGGTTAGGCTTTCAATTTTGTGCTCTATATCGAGGATTCCCTTTTTGACTTGATTTATTTCTGCAATGACATGGTTTTCAAATTCCTTGGACTCTTCCCAGCGCTTCTCACTGTCTATGATCAATCCCATCACTAGTTTCTTAAATTCCTTCTCTGGTAATTCCTCTGTGTCATCTTCTTGCATCTCAGGTATTGACATTAGTTTTTGGTTGTTTTGCGGGGAAATACTTGATCTTTCTTCTGAGTCATTACCTTTTCTGACACTTCTCCTCATTGTGTTGTTGTTTCTTGCCATTTTGGGATTTTAGCCTCTGACTTGCTTGTACGCAGCCGTTGCCCTCGGTGCTGTAGCTTATCGGACATTTGACCCAGAAACTAGGGTCACTATGGAGTGTTGTCTTAAGTACACTTCTTCTTACTCTATTGGGGACAGCAGATGATGGTGAGGTGGGTGTTGATTGGCTTCGTTTGTGCCTGGGTTTATACCTCTGCCCTTGTCTCCATTGTAGTTAGTTGGTTGGGTGTTGTCCTATGTGTGCCAATGTGGATAGGGTGTAAATGATATAGTTTGTAACCTTGGGCTTCTTCTCTTTGCTCTGGGTAGATGTAGAGTCTGCTGTTCCACACCCAACTATACCATCAAAGATGTATTCCCCTGTTGGGAAACCCCCTGCTGTGTCCCTGCTTGCCTGTGTTTTTTCCTGGTTCAGGAGATCTGTTGGGTGGTGCCACTGACTCTGGGGCTCTAGCTAAGCACAGCAGGGGTTTCTGCCTGAGACTCCAGCTGCTTATTGTTTGGAGTTTGTGGACAACAACCACGACCTGGGTCAGGAGGCTCTATGTCCTAGCCCTAGTGCCAGGCCTTCCTCCTGCAGCTCCCACTCAAAGTCGTTGCCCCACTGGGACACACACTGCTCCACGCCTCCGTCTGGGTTAGTTGACTCTGCTGAGCTGCGTCTTGCCTCTTGGGCTCAGGGCCTCTCCGCCACCTCAAGCCACAGGTCTGCAGAGCCACGTCTTGTCTCTTGGATTCGGGGCCTGTGCGCCACCTCAGGCCACAGGACTGCAGAGTCTCGTCTTGCCTCTTGGGCTCGGGGCCTCTGGGCCACATCAGGCCACAGGTCCGCAAAGCCGGGTCTTGCCTCTTGGGCTCGGGGCCAGTCACGCCTAGTCGGGGCCTCTGTGCCCCCTCGGGCCACAGGTCTGCCCAGCCGTGTCTTGCCTCTTTGGCTGGGGACCCGTGCTACACACTGCAGGGGTCTCTGTCTTGGGTCCCTGCCTCCTGTGGTTTGGAATCTACACCCTATGCTGGGTTGGAAAGATCCATCAAGTTTTTCTCCCTGGAATTCCCACTCAAAAGAATTGTCACATTGGGAGATGTACTAAACGACTCCGCTGCCAGGCCAGTGGGCTTTGTTTAGCAGCCTCCAGCTTCTATTTGCTGGGAGAACTTGCCCAGCGGTTCTGCAGAACCGGCTGTGCTTTGAGGTCTCCTGCTAAGCTGAGAACAGCAGGGGATCTGCTCGAATTCACAATCCTGCCCTGCCCCCTTTATAAGGCTTTTCTTTCTCTCTCTCTCTTTTTTTATTTTTTTTTTTTGCACTTTTTCAAAGGTGTTCCGTCATTGGGAGCAGAGCCATGGGAGTCATGTAGCCATGCTCCCACCATCCTGCACCTCTGTGCAGGGAGGCTCTGTCGAGTGTTGTCCCGCTCCTAGTGCTCACACTGAGCCCAGCAACAGTTTCCACTGGAGTCTCTTGCAGCTAGTCAATCATTCGGAGCTGAGTTGGGGATTACTGTAACCCAGTCCCAGAGCGCAGCTCCAGTCTCCTCTGCACTCTCTCAAAGCTGCTGACCTGCTGGGAGGCATGTTTCTGGGCATCCCCCCCTGCTTATCTTCATGGACTGATGCCCCCTTTGTTCAGTCCAGTAGCCTCCTTTAGGGTCTACTGCACTCCAGTGGTTGGTGCCCCTGTTGGTGTGGATGCCTGTCCTTCCAACCGCCTTTGTCCTCCCTGGAACGGCTGAGTTCCGCCTTCCCCCTGGCTGGGACCGCGACTCACCAAAATTCTAATGGCGTGCTGTCTCCTCTTTTTTCCTTTTTATGGTTGTCTCTCCACGCTGTGTAGATCTTCTTACTTCAGTGAACTCCAGTGACCTTCCTACACCTATCCCCACAATTCTGTGTCTCCTGGTTTGTTTCTCTGTTGGATCGGTTCCCCTCTGTCCCCACTTTGCCCTACACCAGCTCTCTATGATCAGCCATCTTCCTCATTATTGTTTTAAAGCAGACTTGAAAGCACCTGTCTTAGGTTGTGGAGTCTCAGGTTATCAGTCTTACCCATTACAGGAAATCTCCATGGCATAACAGAACCTCTGTCTTAGGTTGTTCAGGACCCAGTCCATCTTTCCTGTCACTGGCTGCCATTCAACGTGTTGCCTGCTGCAGCTTCACAAACCATACCTGGGGAGGCTGGTAAGCCTGTTCCATGGGTAGGAGTATTTTTAGTTTGGTAGCAATGAGCAAACAGCAATTCCCAGGCTTGGGAAAACATAGCACTACACAGGTGAAACATACATAAATCATAATGGGGGACAAGAGGCTTTGATCATAGGAATAACTTAGCTCAGTAGCAATGAGCAGACAGCAGTTCCCAGGCTTGGGAAAACATTTTGCACTGGCATAGGTGTTACACACAAAAAGACATATGATGGGATACAAGAGGCCTAGACCAAATCTCACAGTAACTGCTGTTCCTTTGCCAACAAATCAACCCTCAGTTACAGTGTAAGCATGCCCACCCACTCGTGCTCATCAGTAAAGTCCTGCTGTTCCACAGCTCTGGAGGTTTGTTCCACAACCTTGTTCTCTGTCACCTCGATAGCTGGTGGTGGTGGCTGCTAATGTACTGGCTACGATTGTCGCCATGATGCCAATCTCTTTAACGACTTATCAGGACAACAGAGGCCTCTCCGTCAGTCCCAACAGGCACAGGCAGGATTCAGGGCAGCTGCAGGATAACAGCAGAATTACAATTGCCATTCCAGCACGCTGTCAGGGTGCACTGGATTGGTGTCATTCACTGCACAGGCATTTTCTGTATGTGTGAGAGAAACATGGGGATAACAGGGGGACACAAGTTTCAAATTCAAGGAGCTGAGATTCGCACATGAGCGAGTCCTCAAGTCCAGAGGAGTGATGGAATTAATAAATTCCTTAGGAATAATTGCATTCCTAGAAAAGGAATAACGGGGAGCATGCCAGTGCATGTCCATGCCCCACAAAACTGCATGATAGAAAAAGAGGGTATTTTCCCTATGGTAATTACAGGAGAATGATTAGAAAATCACGGGCAGAAATTGAGCCAGTAATAAAGGCAGGGCCAAATCCCCAACAGCTGGGGTCGCACACCAGACAGTCTGATAATCTGGTTTAAGGAGAAACTGGCAGAAAGTGTCAGGACCTAGGTGTTCATAGGAGAAAGAAAAGATATAGAGAGGGGTGCTTAACAAATACTAACATAATTATATTATATATAAAGGCCTAATATACTTAGTTGTCCCATTGATCTTCTGACTCAAATGCCTCAAGGATTTCACCGTAGACCATTTTGGTTTTCTGGGAAAACAAAGACTGATCTAGGCCCCCATATGAGCATTGGATCTGGACCTTGATACTGAGCAGTCAAGGGATCCTTCCACATCATGTAATCCTTCTGCTTCTGAGATGAACTCCAATGACAATCTGCAGCAGACCGTCCTTCAGCATCCTATGTTAGTAAATTTAAGATAAATTATAAAAGGTTCAAATGATCTCGGGGAGTGCTAAACTCCCCCTTTTTTGTTTTAATAAGGTAATCCTTAGGATGGTTGGCACATTCCACGACACCTTGTCCTTGAGGATATTAAGCACGGGGCATTAGGTCTGAGCTACCCGTTTGTTTACTCCCATAGGGACAATATAAAGTGAAAACTGTCAAATAATAGCTTTACAAAACATTTATCCCAAAGTCCTACTTCCTGTTATATAAATGAGACAGGAGTACAGGTTAATAATAAAATTAAATATAAATGTATCAATCATGTAATATCTTGAAAACAGTCTATTAGTATTTTAAATTACATAAATTTAAGAAATCCTTGTTAGCTAGCAATCTTACTCAAAGTAAATGATTTTGTAGCAAAGGCTTAAAATTATTTAGATACTTTAACAATCCTATCAGAAACCTTTGGGCGTGTCTGCGGAATTCAGAACTCAAGGCAACCTGTTTTTTCTGTTAATATGTAAATTATGTATCCTGAGTTTGCAGCTGAGGATCCAGATAGCTGATGAGACAGATGCATACGTTTACCTGCTTTTAAAAATGTTTCCTACAGGAAGTTTAAACTTGATTCACAAAAGCTAGAACATTTTCTGACTGAAAAAGAGACAGTAACACATTGTCACAATTTTACACAGCTTGAACAGAAGACAAACATGAAGACACACATGTGCACTCACACACACATACACGCCCACACACACACCTTGAGACTTAAAAAATTATTTTCAATTAAGCTTAGTAGTTGTAGTGTTCACCAGAAACCAGTAGCTGAAAAGCCATCAAGTAAATAGTCTTAAGCCAAGACCTTGTGAGAAAATCCCTACATGAATGCAAGAATGCAAATTTCATTCTTCTCAGTAAGACAACTATCCTAAGAATACGTAGTGAACAACCACATGCAACTGTAGAACTAAACCGTTAAAAGCATGCAAACTAAAATTAAAACCTTCACAACTCCATGGATGTATACAACATTTTGACACGACACAATTTTACAACATTTGGCAATAATCTTCATCCAATTAGCCCGATAAACTGTCTCCACAAAATGGGAGATTAATCCGTTGGCATTCTTGAGGCCTCATAAGAATACCAGGGAAACCCTAGAATTGGAAACTTTTGAGTTCTTGGATTCCTCTCCAAGGATGGCTAAAAATATCTCAAACAAAATATTTTGTTGTGGAAGTTAGGACAACACACTAGAGATTAGACTCGTTGACATGAAATCATCACTCAAATACCTTTCAAACAACTACAAAACGTTTACTAATTTAAAGCAGTGAGAAATTTGATAACAAGCTGAAAACACAAGGCTTATTTTAAACTCTAAAAATGCTTTGTATACAATGGATACTACATTATTGTAACTTATACCTTTAAATGATTTAATAGTGTGTTAGAGTTTACTTCTATGACAAATTATTTGCGATAAAATTTCACAGTTTTGAACATCACAAATGAAACTTAAAGAACCACAGGAGATTTGTCTTGTATTACTTGTTGAATTCTATACTCCCAAATGTTGCCACAAGCCATGGATATGCAGATGAAGTTAGTTTGCCAAACATTTATCACAACAAAAGACCTTTCAAAGTACAATTTTAAATTCTGGAAGACAAGTTCTGTAAATCATTTTTTCCTTTACCTTTTCTTCCTGATCGTATTATTAAGATAGTTAAAAGGTGGGCAACCAGGCAACAGAAAACTTAGGGTCAGGTAATGCAGGTCTGGATGAATTAAAAAGCAATCAGCTGTCAGCTATCGACCTGACTAACAAAATCAGCATCCCAAGAACTGCTATCAGAGCAAAATTTGGTAGATGTCTAGGACTCCAATGGGTGAGGGATCCTCGGAAGACTCACTTCCATCCTCTTCCCCTTGCTCATCCTCAGAACAGGACTCTGAATCTACTTCACACAGTTGGTCATGACTTTATCTGTTCTGTGGTTTCTTCTCCCTTTTACCCTAGTTTGGGGTTTCTTCTGTTTTCTTATTCTGGTACTGAGCTCCTTCTTTGTTACCCTGGTTTGGAGTTCCTTCTGTCTACTTACTCTAGTTTGTGGCTCCCTCTCCTTTCTGACAGATAAGTTTTTAAGGAAAGGATGCACCACTGCTTGACGGGATGACAAAGCAATATTTACCAAGCACAAGAGGAAAAAGGTGGCTACAAGGAGAGCATACCATGGGAATATGTCACAGACAATTTCAATGGACCTTTATGAGGCCCTAAGCTTAATGTCAGTACCTTGTGAGTGGAGCAGCTTTTGTATTCCCTTAATTAACTGCATTTTATCAAGTTCTAATTCCACAATAAAATTTACTTATGCCCCTGCAAAATTTTTAAACCTGCTTCTAGATTTCTGTGATCCTTCAGATTGTGCCTAGTGCCCCAGAATAGGGATAAGGTCTGCAGATGGAATTAATTATGCCTCTCTAGAGTTAAATCTGAAACTTTCCTCTGGATTTCAGGGGCCCCTCAGATTGTACCTCATGCCCTAGCACAGGGAGATGGTATGGGGATGAAATCAGTTAAGCCCCTGCAAAATTCCTAAATTCTTTTTTTAAAATTATTATTTATTATTTTTAATTCATTAATTACATTGTATTATGTGACACAGTTTCATAGATACTTGGGTTCTCCCCACCCCTCCCCAAACCCTCCCACCATGGTGGATTCCTCCACCTTGTTGAATAACCACAGTTCAAGTTCAGTTGAGATTCCTGCATTGCAAGCGTATACCAAACATAAAGTCCAGCATCTTATTGTCCTGTCAAGTTCAATGGCTTCTTAGGTATACCCTTTCTGGTCTGAAGACAGAGCCATCAGAGTATCATCCCAGTGAATTGAAAGCTCTAACATACCATCAGCAAAAATTTACATCATTATGGAATTAATTGACATAGTATTGAGTAACCAATATGTTAAAAGTAAATGCGAGTTCCTAGCCACCTTCTGTGACCACCTCACATTTCAATTTTAGTTTATACACAACATATAACATTCATAATATAATATGTTATACATAACATCATATCATCTTAAATTAAGGCAAACATGTGATATTTAACCTTTTGGGATTGGCTCATTTCCCTTAGCATTATGGTTTCCAGTTTGGCCCATTTGGCCACAAAGAACTGCATTTTGTTTTTTTTTTAATAGCTGAGTAGTATTCCATGGAGTAGATAAACCATAGCTTTTTTATCCAATCCTCTGTTGATGGGCATTTTGGTTGCTTCCATGATTTTGCAATTACTGATTGTGCTGCTTTGAATACTTACCTTTGTAAGTCCAGGTTTCCCTCAGATTGTCCTTGTGCCATGCCACACGTTAGGCACGATTTGCTCAGGACATCAGAGCCAGTAACGTGGACACAGTGAGGGTCTGGGGATGAGGCACCTACAGGAGACAAGTGATGGTGAAAGTCTTTATTCAGTCTCCCTTTATTACTCCTTATATACTCTTTTCCCCAAGCCCTGTAACAGAAAAATAGGATGCCATTGAGTCCCATTAGACCAGGTGCTGTTAGCCTCAAGCTCATTTCCTGTTAATGCTCAGCTTAATGAGTGCTAATCAAGTCCTTAGCCCACAGCAAGGTGGGAAATAAGAGACAGACAGACACATCCACATCCATCCTATTATAAAAATGTGCAGCTGGGAAGTGGGATCTTGATATAACAAGACACTCTGTGCAAGCCAACAGCAAGTGAGAACCAAGCAAAACTTTTTTTTTTTTAATTTTAGGAATCTCTACTTTCTGCTCAATTTTTGCTGTAAATCTGCTAGGAATGAGATCCAGTACAATGCTCAACCCAAGCTGAGTTTCACACAGTTAAAACGACACATCTACGTTTGTCCTAGGCACTGGCTACCTTTCTTGGAGAGGTCCTTTCAGCTGGAAACAAGGTGGTAGGAGTGTGATGGGCCTTCTCAACCAGGAATCCCATGAATGAGTTGACTGGCAGCTTTGAGAAGTCACAAGAGAGGCCAGAAGGGAAATGAGTTCTAAACTGAAGCCTGTATTCTGAATTCAGAGTTGTGGATTCTGAGATCAGAATTCAGAGTTGTGAGTTGTGAGTTCTGAATTTTGAGTTCTGAGTTCCGAATTCTGTGTCCTGGGCTCTGAATTCAGATTTCTGAATTCTGATTTGTGAATTTTGAGAACTGAGTCTCATTTATGAATTCCTAGTCACGAATTCTGTGTGGTGAATTGTGACTTCTGAGTTCTGAAATTTTAACTCTGACTTCTTTGTCTGAGTTAGGAGTCCGAATATCTGAGTTCTATATTCTGAAGTCTAACTATCGAGTTCTGAGTTCTGAGTTTTGAGTTCTGACTTCTGAGTTCTGACATCTGAGTCTTGTGTTCTGAGTTATGAATTTCAGTTCTGAAATGAGAATTCTGAATTCAGGGTTGTAAACTCTGAGTTCTGGTTCCTGAGGTCTGCATTCTGAGTTCTGCGTGCTGAATTCTGATTACTGATCACTGTATTGTGTGTTCTGATTTCTAAGTTGTCAGTTCTGTGTGCTGAACTGCGAGATCTGAATACTGAGTTGTCCTGCTGAGTTCTGAACTCTGAGTTCTGAATTCTGAGTTCTGAGTTCTGAGATATGAATCCTAATTTCTGAATTCTGAGTTCAGAGTTCTGAGTTCTGAGGAATGAATTCTCAATCCAAAGTGCTACACTCTGAGATCTGAGTTTGAATTCTGAGTTGTTAGTTCTATTTTCTGAGTTTTGAATTCTGAGATTTGAGATTTTGTTGTGCTTATGTTTTTTGTAATTATTTATTATTTAACTTCCTTAATTACATTGTATTATGTGACACAGTTACATAGATACTTGGGTTCTCCCACCCCTCCGCAAACCCTCCCACCATGGTGGATTCCTTCACCTTGTTGCATAACCTCAGCTCATGTTCAGTTGAGATTCCCCCATTGCAAGCGTATACCAAACATAGAGTCCAGCATCTTATTGTCCAGTCAAGTTCAATGGCTTCTTAGGTATACCCTCTCTGGTCTGAAGACAGAGCTAGCAGAGTATCATTCCAGTCAATTGAAAGCTCCAACATACCATCAGCAAAAATTTACATCATTATGGAATTAATTGACATAGTAATGAGTAACCAATATGTTAAAAGTAAATGCGAGTTCCCAGCCACCTTCTGTGACCACCTCACCTACACTTCAATTTTAGTTTATAAACAACATATAACATTCAAAACATAACATGTTATACATAACATCATATCATCTTAAATTAAGGCAAACATGTGGTATTTAACCTTTTGTGATTGGCTCATTTCCCTTAGCATTATGGTTTCTAGTTTGGCGCATTTGGCCACAAAGAACTGCATTTTGTTTTTTTTAATAGCTGAGTAGTATTCCATGGAGTAGATGAACCATAGCTTTCTTATCCAATCCTCTGTTGATGGGCATTTTGGTTGCTTCCATGTTTTTGCAATTACTGATTGTGCTGCTATGAGCATAGGAGTGCATGTTGGTTTCTCATAAAACGAATGTTCTGGATATATTCCTAGGAGTGCTATTGCTGGATCATATGGTATGTTGAATTTGAGTTGTTTGAATTTTCTCCATACTGATTTCCATAGAGGCTGTACCAGCCTGCAGCCCCACCAGCAGTGGAGTAGGGTTCCCTTTTCCCCGCAACCTCGCCAACAAGTGTTGTTGGTGCTTTTATTCATGTGGGCCAGTCTTACTGGCCTTAGGCGGTACCTCATTGATGTTTTAATTTGGATTTCCCTTATTGCCAGGGAACATGAGCATTTTTTCATGTTTATTTGCCATTTGGGTGTGTTCCTTTGTGAAGTGTTTGCCCATTTCCCGTGCCCATTTCTTGAGTGGCTTGTTTATTTTGACATTTTGGTTGTTTGGTAGCTCTTTGTATATTCTGGAGATCAGCCCTCTATCACCTATGTCGTGTGCGAAGAATCTTCTCCCATTCTGTTATGTTTTATGAGTGCCGAGTTCTGAATTTTGAGGTCTGAATCTTGAGTACTGTATTCTGAGTTCTGAGTTCAGAATTCTGAGTTACAAATTCTGAGTTCGCAGTTTCTAGTTCTGACTACTGAGTCCGGAATTTTGTGTTCTGAGTTCTGATCACTGAGTTCTGATCACTGAGTTCTGATAACTGAGTTCTGAATTGTTAGCTGTGACATCTGAGTTCTGAGTTCTCATTTCCCAGTTCTGAATACTGAGTTATGAATTCTCAACTCTTAGCTCTTAGCTCTGAGTTCGGAGTTCTAAATTCTACAGTCTGTATTCTGATTTCAGAGTTGTGAATTCTGTGACCAGAATTCAGAGTTGAGATTTCTGAGTTCTGAATTCTGAGTACTGAATTTTAAGTTCTGAGTTCCGGTTCTGAATTCGGACTTCTGAATTCTGAATTTTGAATTCTGAGATCTGTATCTCAGTTCTGATTTCTGAGTCTTGGATTCTGAGTTACGTACCCTGAGTAATTGATTCTGAGTTCTGACTTCAAAGTTCTCCATTGCATTCTGAATTCTGAGTTCTGATTTCACAATTCTGAGTTACAGTTCTGATTTCTGCGTTTTGAGTTCTGAATTGTGTGTTCTGAATTCTGAGTTCCGAATTCTAAGGTGTGAATTCTGAGTTCTGAATCATGAGTACTCCACACTGTGTTCTGAGTTCTGAGAACTGAGTTCTGAATTCTGAGTTCTGTGTTCTGAATTCCGTATTCTGAGCTCCAAATTCTGATTTCCAAGTTTTGAATTCTGACTTAGGATTCTGAGTTCCGAATTCTAAGGTGTGAATTCTGAGTTCTGAGTTCTGATTTCTGAGTGGTGAGGACTGAGTTCTTTGTTCTGAATTCTAAGTTATGAAGTCCGTAGTCTGAGTTCCAAATACTCATTTCCCAGTTCTGATATTCGAGTTTGAATTCTGAGTTCAGAATTCTAAGGTGAGAATTCTGGGTTATGGATTCTGGGTTCTGAATACTGAGTTGTGATTTCTGAGTTCTGAATTCCAAGTTCTGAGTCATCATTTCTGAATTCTGAGTTCTGAGTTATGAATTCTCAACTCTTAGTTCTGAGATCTGAGTTCGGAGTTCTAAACTGAAGCCTGTATTCTGAATTCAGAGTTGTGGATTCTGAGATCAGAATTCAGAGTTGTGAGTTCTGAGTTCTGAATTTTGAGTTCTGAGTTCCGAATTCTGTGTCCTGGGCTCTGAATTCGGATTTCTGAATTCTGATTTGTGAATTTTGAGAACTGAGTCTCATTTATGAATTCCTAGTCACGAATTCTGTGTGGTGAATTGTGACTTCTGAGTTCTGAAATTTTAACTCTGACTTCTTTGTCTGAGTTAGGAGTCCGAATATCTGAGTTCTATATTCTGAAGTCTAACTATCGAGTTCTGAGTTCTGAGTTTTGAGTTCTGACTTCTGAGTTCTGACATCTGAGTCTTGTGTTCTGAGTTATGAATTTCAGTTCTGAAATGAGAATTCTGAATTCAGGGTTGTAAACTCTGAGTTCTGGTTCCTGAGGTCTGCATTCTGAGTTCTGCGTGCTGAATTCTGATTACTGATCACTGTATTGTGTGTTCTGATTTCTAAGTTGTCAATTCTGTGTGCTGAACTGCGAGATCTGAATACTGAGTTGTCCTGCTGAGTTCTGAACTCTGAGTTCTGAATTCTGAGTTCTGAGTTCTGAGATATGAATCCTAATTTCTGAATTCTGAGTTCAGAGTTCTGAGTTCTGAGGAATGAATTCTCAATCCAAAGTGCTACACTCTGAGATCTGAGTTTGAATTCTGAGTTGTTAGTTCTATTTTCTGAGTTTTGAATTCTGAGATTTGAGATTTTGTTGTGCTTATGTTTTTTTTAATTATTTATTATTTAACTTCCTTAATTACATTGTATTATGTGACACAGTTACATAGATACTTGGGTTCTCCCACCCCTCCGCAAACCCTCCCACCATGGTGGATTCCTTCACCTTGTTGCATAACCACAGCTCATGTTCAGTTGAGATTCCCCCATTGCAAGCGTATACCAAACATAGAGTCCAGCATCTTATTGTCCAGTCAAGTTCAATGGCTTCTTTGGTATACCCTCTCTGGTCTGAAGACAGAGCTAGCAGAGTATCATTCCAGTCAATTGAAAGCTCCAACATACCATCAGCAAAAATTTACATCATTATGGAATTAATTGACATAGTAATGAGTAACCAATATGTTAAAAGTAAATGCGAGTTCCCAGCCACCTTCTGTGACCACCTCACCTACACTTCAATTTTAGTTTATAAACAACATATAACATTCAAAACATAACATGTTATACATAACATCATATCATCTTAAATTAAGGCAAACATGTGGTATTTAACCTTTTGTGATTGGCTCATTTCCCTTAGCATTATGGTTTCCAGTTTGGCGCATTTGGCCACAAAGAACTGCATTTTGTTTTTTTTTAATAGCTGAGTAGTATTCCATGGAGTAGATGAACCATAGCTTTCTTATCCAATCCTCTGTTGATGGGCATTTTGGTTGCTTCCATGTTTTTGCAATTACTGATTGTGCTGCTATGAGCATAGGAGTGCATGTTGGTTTCTCATAAAACAAATGTTCTGGATATATTCCTAGGAGTGCTATTGCTGGATCATATGGTATGTTGAATTTGAGTTGTTTGAATATTCTCCATACTGATTTCCATAGAGGCTGTACCAGCCTGCAGCCCCACCAGCAGTGGAGTAGGGTTCCCTTTTCCCCGCAACCTCGCCAACAAGTGTTGTTGGTGCTTTTATTCATGTGGGCCAGTCTTACTGGCCTTAGGCGGTACCTCATTGATGTTTTAATTTGGATTTCCCTTATTGCCAGGGAACATGAGCATTTTTTCATGTTTATTTGCCATTTGGGTGTGTTCCTTTGTGAAGTGTTTGCACATTTCCCATGCCCATTTCTTGAGTGGCTGGTTTATTTTGACATTTTGGTTGTTTTGTAGCTCTTTGTATATTCTGGAGATCAGCCCTCTATCACCTATGTCGTGTGCGAAGAATCTTCTCCCATTCTGTTATGTTTTATGAGTGCCGAGTTCTGAATTTTGAGGTCTGAATCTTGAGTACTGTATTCTGAGTTCTGAGTTCAGAATTCTGAGTTACAAATTCTGAGTTCGCAGTTTCTAGTTCTGACTACTGAGTCCGGAATTTTGTGTTCTGAGTTCTGATAACTGAGTTCTGATAACCGAGTTCTGATAACTGAGTTCTGAATTCTTAGCTGTGACATCTGAGTTCTGAGTTCTCATTTCCCAGTTCTGAATACTGAGTTATGAATTCTCAACTCTTAGCTCTTAGCTCTGAGTTCGGAGTTCTAAATTCTACATTCTGTATTCTGATTTCAGAGTTGTGAATTCTGTGACCAGAATTCAGAGTTGAGATTTCTGAGTTCTGAATTCTGAGTACTGAATTTTAAGTTCTGAGTTCCGGTTCTGAATTCGGACTTCTGAATTCTGAATTTTGAATTCTGAGATCTGTATCTCAGTTCTGATTTCTGAGTCGTGGATTCTGAGTTACATACCCTGAGTAATTGATTCTGAGTTCTGACTTCAAAGTTCTCCATTGCATTCTGAATTCTGAGTTCTGATTTCACAATTCTGAGTTACAGTTCTGATTTCTGCGTTTTGAGTTCTGAATTGTGTGTTCTGAATTCTGAGTTCCGAATTCTAAGGTGTGAATTCTGAGTTCTGAATCATGAGTACTCCACACTGTGTTCTGAGTTCTGAGAACTGAGTTCTGAATTCTGAGTTCTGTGTTCTGAATTCCGTATTCTGAGCTCCAAATTCTGATTTCCAAGTTTTGAATTCTGACTTAGGATTCTGAGTTCCGAATTCTAAGGTGTGAATTCTGAGTTCTGAGTTCTGATTTCTGAGTGGTGAGGACTGAGTTCTTTGTTCTGAATTCTAAGTTATGAAGTCCGTAGTCTGAGTTCCAAATACTCATTTCCCAGTTCTGATATTCGAGTTTGAATTCTGAGTTCAGAATTCTAAGGTGAGAATTCTGGGTTATGGATTCTGGGTTCTGAATACTGAGTTGTGATTTCTGAGTTCTGAATTCCAAGTTCTGAGTCATCATTTCTGAATTCTGAGTTCTGAGTTATGAATTCTCAACTCTTAGTTCTGAGATCTGAGTTCGGAGTTCTAAACTGAAGCCTGTATTCTGAATTCAGAGTTGTGGATTCTGAGATCAGAATTCAGAGTTGTGAGTTCTGAGTTCTGAATTTTGAGTTCTGAGTTCCGAATTCTGTGTCCTGGGCTCTGAATTCGGATTTCTGAATTCTGATTTGTGAATTTTGAGAACTGAGTCTCATTTATGAATTCCTAGTCACGAATTCTGTGTGGTGAATTGTGACTTCTGAGTTCTGAAATTTTAACTCTGACTTCTTTGTCTGAGTTAGGAGTCCGAATATCTGAGTTCTATATTCTGAAGTCTAACTATTGAGTTCTGAGTTCTGAGTTTTGAGTTCTGACTTCTGAGTTCTGACATCTGAGTCTTGTGTTCTGAGTTATGAATTTCAGTTCTGAAATGAGAATTCTGAATTCAGGGTTGTAAACTCTGAGTTCTGGTTCCTGAGGTCTGCATTCTGAGTTCTGTGTGCTGAATTCTGATTACTGATCACTGTATTGTGTGTTCTGATTTCTAAGTTGTCAATTCTGTGTGCTGAACTGCGAGATCTGAATACTGAGTTGTCCTGCTGAGTTCTGAACTCTGAGTTCTGAATTCTGAGTTCTGAGTTCTGAGATATGAATCCTAATTTCTGAATTCTGAGTTCGGAGTTCTGAGTTCTGAGGAATGAATTCTCAATCCAAAGTGCTACACTCTGAGATCTGAGTTTGAATTCTGAGTTGTTAGTTCTATTTTCTGAGTTTTGAATTCTGAGATTTGAGATTTTGTTGTGCTTATGTTTTTTGTAATTATTTATTATTTAACTTCCTTAATTACATTGTATTATGTGACACAGTTACATAGATACTTGGGTTCTCCCACCCCTCCGCAAACCCTCCCACCATGGTGGAACATGAGCTGTGGTTATGCAGACATGTTGCATAACCACAGCTCATGTTCAGTTGAGATTCCCCCATTGCAAGCATATACCAAACATAGAGTCCAGCATCTTATTGTCCAGTCAAGTTCAATGGCTTCTTAGGTATACCCTCTCTGGTCTGAAGACAGAGCTAGCAGAGTATCATCCCAGTCAATTGAAAGCTCCAACATACCATCAGCAAAAATTTACATCATTATGGAATTAATTGACATAGTAATGAGTAACCAATATGTTAAAAGTAAATGCGAGTTCCCAGCCACCTTCTGTGACCACCTCACCTACACTTCAATTTTAGTTTATACACAACATATAACATTCAAAACATAACATGTTATACATAACATCATATCATCTTAAATTAAGGCAAACATGTGGTATTTAACCTTTTGTGATTGGCTCATTTCCCTTAGCATTATGGTTTCCAGTTTGGCGCATTTGGCCACAAAGAACTGCATTTTGTTTTTTTTTAATAGCTGAGTAGTATTCCATGGAGTAGATGAACCATAGCTTTCTTATCCAATCCTCTGTTGATGGGCATTTTGGTTGCTTCCATGTTTTTGCAATTACTGATTGTGCTGCTATGAGCATAGGAGTGCATGTTGGTTTCTCATAAAACGAATGTTCTGGATATATTCCTAGGAGTGCTATTGCTGGATCATATGGTATGTTGAATTTGAGTTGTTTGAATTTTCTCCATACTGATTTCCATAGAGGCTGTACCAGCCTGCAGCCCCACCAGCAGTGGAGTAGGGTTCCCTTTTCCCCGCAACCTCGCCAACAAGTGTTGTTGGTGCTTTTATTCATGTGGGCCAGTCTTACTGGCCTTAGGCGGTACCTCATTGATGTTTTAATTTGGATTTCCCTTATTGCCAGGGAACATGAGCATTTTTTCATGTTTATTTGCCATTTGGGTGTGTTCCTTTGTGAAGTGTTTGCCCATTTCCCGTGCCCATTTCTTGAGTGGCTTGTTTATTTTGACATTTTGGTTGTTTTGTAGCTCTTTGTATATTCTGGAGATCAGCCCTCTATCACCTATGTCGTGTGCGAAGAATCTTCTCCCATTCTGTTATGTTTTATGAGTGCCGAGTTCTGAATTTTGAGGTCTGAATCTTGAGTACTGTATTCTGAGTTCTGAGTTCAGAATTCTGAGTTACAAATTCTGAGTTCGCAGTTTCTAGTTCTGACTACTGAGTCCGGAATTTTGTGTTCTGAGTTCTGATCACTGAGTTCTGATCACTGAGTTCTGATAACTGAGTTCTGAATTGTTAGCTGTGACATCTGAGTTCTGAGTTCTCATTTCCCAGTTCTGAATACTGAGTTATGAATTCTCAACTCTTAGCTCTTAGCTCTGAGTTCGGAGTTCTAAATTCTACAGTCTGTATTCTGATTTCAGAGTTGTGAATTCTGTGACCAGAATTCAGAGTTGAGATTTCTGAGTTGTGAATTCTGAGTACTGAATTTTAAGTTCTGAGTTCCGGTTCTGAATTCGGACTTCTGAATTCTGAATTTTGAATTCTGAGATCTGTATCTCAGTTCTGATTTCTGAGTCTTGGATTCTGAGTTACGTACCCTGAGTAATTGATTCTGAGTTCTGACTTCAAAGTTCTCCATTGCATTCTGAATTCTGAGTTCTGATTTCACAATTCTGAGTTACAGTTCTGATTTCTGCGTTTTGAGTTCTGAATTGTGTGTTCTGAATTCTGAGTTCCGAATTCTAAGGTGTGAATTCTGAGTTCTGAATCATGAGTACTCCACACTGTGTTCTGAGTTCTGAGAACTGAGTTCTGAATTCTGAGTTCTGTGTTCTGAATTCCGTATTCTGAGCTCCAAATTCTGATTTCCAAGTTTTGAATTCTGACTTAGGATTCTGAGTTCCGAATTCTAAGGTGTGAATTCTGAGTTCTGAGTTCTGATTTCTGAGTGGTGAGGACTGAGTTCTTTGTTCTGAATTCTAAGTTATGAAGTCCGTAGTCTGAGTTCCAAATACTCATTTCCCAGTTCTGATATTCGAGTTTGAATTCTGAGTTCAGAATTCTAAGGTGAGAATTCTGGGTTATGGATTCTGGGTTCTGAATACTGAGTTGTGATTTCTGAGTTCTGAATTCCAAGTTCTGAGTCATCATTTCTGAATTCTGAGTTCTGAGTTATGAATTCTCAACTCTTAGTTCTGAGATCTGAGTTCGGAGTTCTAAACTGAAGCCTGTATTCTGAATTCAGAGTTGTGGATTCTGAGATCAGAATTCAGAGTTGTGAGTTCTGAGTTCTGAATTTTGAGTTTTGTGTTCTGAAATCTGTGTCCTGGGCTCTGAATTCGGATTTCTGAATTCTGATTTGTGAATTTTGAGAACTGAGTCTCATTTATGAATTCCTAGTCAGGAATTCTGTGTGGTGAATTGTGACTTCTGAGTTCTGAAATTTTAACTCTGACTTCTTTGTCTGAGTTAGGAGTCCGAATATCTGAGTTCTATATTCTGAAGTCTAACTATCGAGTTCTGAGTTCTGACTTCTGAGTTCTGACATCTGAATCTTGTGTTCTGAGTTATGAATTTCAGTTCTGAAATGAGAATTCTGAATTCCGGGTTGTAAACTCTGAGTTCTGGTTCCTGAGGTCTGCATTCTGAGTTCTGCGTGCTGAATTCTGAATACTGATCACTGTATTGTGTGTTCTGATTTCTAAGTTGTCAATTCTGTGTGCTGAACTGCGAGATCTGAATACTGAGTTGTCCTGCTGAGTTCTGAACTCTGAGTTCTGAATTGTGAGTTCTGAGTTCTGAGATATGAATCCTAATTTCTGAATTCTGAGTTCTGAGTTCTGAGTTCTGAGGAATGAGTTCTCAATCCAAAGTGCTACACTCTGAGATCTGAGTTTGAATTCTGAGTTGTTAGTTATATTTTCTGAGTTTTGAATTCTGAGATTTGAGATTTTGTTGTACATTATGTCTTATGAGTGCCGAGTTCTGAATTTTGAGGTCTGAATCTTGAGTACTGTATTCTGAATTCTGAGTTCAAATTTTTCAATTGCGTTCTGAATTCTGAGTTCTGAGTTCAGAATTCTGAGTTACAAATTCTGAGTTCGCAGTTTCTAGTTCTGACTACTGAGTCCGGAATTTTGTGTTCTGAGTTCTGATCACTGAGTTCTGATAACCGAGTTCTGAATTGTTAGCTGTGACATCTGAGTTCTGAGTTCTCATTTCCCAGTTCTGAATACTGAGTTATGAATTCTCAACTCTTAGCTCTTAGCTCTGAGTTCGGAGTTCTAAATTCTACAGTCTGTATTCTGATTTCAGAGTTGTGAATTCTGTGACCAGAATTCAGAGTTGAGATTTCTGAGTTCTGAATTCTGAGTACTGAATTTTAAGTTCTGAGTTCCGAATTCTGTGTTCCGGTTCTGAATTCGGACTTCTGAATTCTGAATTTTGAATTCTGAGATCTGTATCTCAGTTCTGATTTCTGAGTCTTGGATTCTGAGTTACGTACCCTGAGTAATTTATTCTGAGTTCTGACTTCAAAGTTCTCCATTGCGTTCTGAATTCTGAGTTCTGACTTCTCTATTCTGAGTTACAGTTCTGATTTCTGCGTTTTGAGTTCTGAATTGTGTGTTCTGAATTCTGAGTTCCGAATTCTAAGGTGTGAATTCTGAGTTCTGAATCATGAGTACTCCACACTGTGTTCTGAGTTCTGAGAACTGAGTTCTGAATTCTGAGTTCTGTGTTCTGAATTCCGTATTCTGAGCTCCAAATTCTGATTTCCAAGTTTTGAATTCTGACTTAGGATTCTGAGTTCCGAATTCTAAGGTGTGAATTCTGAGTTCTGAGTTCTGATTTCTGAGTGGTGAGAACTGAGTTCTTTGTTCTGAATTCTAAGTTATGAAGTCCGTAGTCTGAGTTCCAAAGACTCATTTCCCAGTTCTGATATTCGAGTTTGAATTCTGAGTTCAGAATTCTAAGGTGAGAATTCTGGGTTATGGATTCTGGGTTCTGAATACTGAGTTGTGATTTCTGAGTTCTGAATTCCAAGTTCTGAGTCATCATTTCTGAATTCTGAGTTCTGAGTTATGAATTCTCAACTCTTAGTTCTGAGATCTGAGTTCGGAGTTCTAAACTGAAGCCTGTATTCTGAATTCAGAGTTATGGATTCTGAGATCAGCATTCAAAGTTGTGAGTTCTGAGTTCTGAATTTTGAGTTCTGAGTTCCGAATTCTGTGTCCTGGGCTCTGAATTCTGATTTGTGAATTCTGATTTGTAAATTTTGAGAACTGAGTCTCATTTATGAATTCCTAGTCACGAATTCTGTGTGGTGAATTGTGACTTCTGAGTTCTGAAATTTTAACTCTGACTTCTTTGTCTGAGTTAGGAGTCCGAATATCTGAGTTCTATATTCTGAAGTCTAACTATCGAGTTCTGAGTTCTGAGTTTTGAGTTCTGACTTCTGAGTTCTGACATCTGAGTCTTGTGTTCTGAGTTATGAATTTCAGTTCTGAAATGAGAATTCTGAATTCAGGGTTGTAAACTCTGAGTTCTGGTTCCTGAGGTCTGCATTCTGAGTTCTGTGTGCTGAATTCTGATTACTGATCACTGTATTGTGTGTTCTGATTTCTAAGTTGTCAATTCTGTGTGCTGAACTGCGAGATCTGAATACTGAGTTGTCCTGCTGAGTTCTGAACTCTGAGTTCTGAATTCTGAGTTCTGAGTTCTGAGATATGAATCCTAATTTCTGAATTCTGAGTTCGGAGTTCTGAGTTCTGAGGAATGAATTCTCAATCCAAAGTGCTACACTCTGAGATCTGAGTTTGAATTCTGAGTTGTTAGTTCTATTTTCTGAGTTTTGAATTCTGAGATTTGAGATTTTGTTGTGCTTATGTTTTTTGTAATTATTTATTATTTAACTTCCTTAATTACATTGTATTATGTGTCACAGTTACATAGATACTTGGGTTCTCCCACCCCTCCGCAAACCCTCCCACCATGGTGGAACATGAGCTGTGGTTATGCAGACATGTTGCATAACCACAGCTCATGTTCAGTTGAGATTCCCCCATTGCAAGCGTATACCAAACATAGAGTCCAGCATCTTATTGTCCAGTCAAGTTCAATGGCTTCTTAGGTATACCCTCTCTGGTCTGAAGACAGAGCTAGCAGAGTATCATCCCAGTCAATTGAAAGCTCCAACATACCATCAGCAAAAATTTACATCATTATGGAATTAATTGACATAGTAATGAGTAACCAATATGTTAAAAGTAAATGCGAGTTCCCAGCCACCTTCTGTGACCACCTCACCTACACTTCAATTTTAGTTTATACACAACATATAACATTCAAAACATAACATGTTATACATAACATCATATCATCTTAAATTAAGGCAAACATGTGGTATTTAACCTTTTGTGATTGGCTCATTTCCCTTAGCATTATGGTTTCCAGTTTGGCGCATTTGGCCACAAAGAACTGCATTTTGTTTTTTTTTAATAGCTGAGTAGTATTCCATGGAGTAGATGAACCATAGCTTTCTTATCCAATCCTCTGTTGATGGGCATTTTGGTTGCTTCCATGTTTTTGCAATTACTGATTGTGCTGCTATGAGCATAGGAGTGCATGTTGGTTTCTCATAAAACAAATGTTCTGGATATATTCCTAGGAGTGCTATTGCTGGATCATATGGTATGTTGAATTTGAGTTGTTTGAATATTCTCCATACTGATTTCCATAGAGGCTGTACCAGCCTGCAGCCCCACCAGCAGTGGAGTAGGGTTCCCTTTTCCCCGCAACCTTGCCAACAAGTGTTGTTGGTGCTTTTATTCATGTGGGCCAGTCTTACTGGCCTTAGGCGGTACCTCATTGATGTTTTAATTTGGATTTCCCTTATTGCCAGGGAACATGAGCATTTTTTCATGTTTATTTGCCATTTGGGTGTGTTCCTTTGTGAAGTGTTTGCCCATTTCCCGTGCCCATTTCTTGAGTGGCTTGTTTATTTTGACATTTTGGTTGTTTTGTAGCTCTTTGTATATTCTGGAGATCAGCCCTCTATCACCTATGTCGTGTGCGAAGATCTTCTCCCATTCTGTTATGTTTTATGAGTGCCGAGTTATGAATTTTGAGGTCTGAATCTTGAGTACTGTATTCTGAGTTCTGAGTTCAAATTTTTCAATTGCGTTCTGAATTCTGAGTTCTGAGTTCAGAATTCTGAGTTACAAATTCTGAGTTCGCAGTTTCTAGTTCTGACTACTGAGTTCGGAATTTTGTGTTCTGAGTTCTGATAACTGAGTTCTGATAACCGAATTCTGATAACTGAGTTCTGAATTGTTAGCTGTGACATCTGAGTTCTGAGTTCTCATTTCCCAGTTCTGAATACTGAGTTATGAATTCTCAACTCTTAGCTCTTAGCTCTGAGTTCGGAGTTCTAAATTCTACAGTCTGTATTCTGATTTCAGAGTTGTGAATTCTGTGACCAGAATTCAGAGTTGAGATTTCTGAGTTGTGAATTCTGAGTACTGAATTTTAAGTTCTGAGTTCTGAATTCTGTGTTCCAGTTCTGAATTCGGACTTCTGAATTCCGAATTTTGAATTCTGAGATCTGTATCTCAGTTCTGATTTCTGAGTCGTGGATTCTGAGTTACATACCCTGAGTAATTTAGTCTGAGTTCTGACTTCAAAGTTCTCTATTGCGTTCTGAATTCTGAGTTCTGGTTTCACAATTCTGAGTTACAGTTCTGATTTCTGCGTTTTGAGTTCTGAATTGTGTGTTCTGAATTCCGAGTTCAGAATTCTAAGGTGTGAATTCTGAGTTCTGAATCATGAGTACTCCACACTGTGTTCTGAGTTCTGAGAACTGAGTTCTGAATTCTGAGTTCTGTGTTCTGAATTCCGTATTCTGAGCTCCAAATTCTGATTTCCAAGTTTTGAATTCTGACTTAGGATTCTGAGTTCCGAATTCTAAGGTGTGAATTCTGAGTTCTGAGTTCTGATTTCTGAGTGGTGAGAACTGAGTTCTTTGTTCTGAATTCTAAGTTATGAAGTCCGTAGTCTGAGTTCCAAATACTCATTTCCCAGTTCTGATATTCGAGTTTGAATTCTGAGTTCAGAATTCTAAGGTGAGAATTCTGGGTTGTGAATTCTGGGTTCTGAATACTGAGTTGTGATTTCTGAGTTCTGAATTCCAAGTTCTGAGTCATCATTTCTGAATTCTGAGTTCTGAGTTATGAATTCTCAACTCTTAGTTCTGAGATCTGAGTTCGGAGTTCTAAACTGAAGCCTGCATTCCTAATTCAGAGTTGTGGATTCTGAGATCAGAATTGAGAGTTGTGAGTTCTGAGTTCTGAATTCTGCGTACTGAATTTTGAGTTCTGAGTTCCGAATTCTGTGTCCTGGGCTCTGAATTTGGATTTCTGAATTCTGATTTGTGAATTTTGAGAACTGAGTCTCATTTATGAATTCCTAGTCACAAATTCTGTGTGGTGAATTGTGACTTCTGAGTTCTGAAATTTCAACTCTGAGTTCTTTGTCTGAGTTAGGAGTCCGAATATCTGAGTTCTATCTTCTGAAGTCTAACTATCGAGTTCTGAGTTCTGAGTTTTGAGTTCTGATTTCTGAGTTCTGACATCTGAGTCTTGTGTTCTGAGTTATGAATTTCAGTTCTGAAATGAGAATTCTGAAATCAGGGTTGTAAACTCTGAGTTCTGGTTCCTGAGGTCTGCATTCTGAGTTCTGCGTGCTGAATTCTGAATACTGATCACTGTATTGTGTGTTCTGATTTCTAAGTTGTCAATTCTGTGTGCTGAACTGCGAGATCTGAATACTGAGTTCTCCTGCTGAGTTCTGAACTCTGAGTTCTGAACTCTAAGTTCTGAACTCTGAGTTCTGTATTCTGAGTTCTGAGATATGAACGCTAATTTCAGAATTCTGAGTTCTGCGTTCTGCGTTCTGAGGAATGAGTTCTCAATCCAAAGTGCTACACTCTGAGATCTGAGTTTGAATTCTGAGTTTTTAGTACTATTTTCTGAGTTTTGAATTCTGAGATTTAAGATTTTGTTGTGCATTATGTTTTTATGAGTGCCGAGTTCTGAATTTTGAGGTCTGAATCTTGAGTACTGTATTCTGAGTTCTGAGTTCAAATTTTTCAATTGCGTTCTGAATTCTGAGTTCTGAGTTCAGAATTCTGAGTTACAAATTCTGAGTTCGCAGTTTCTAGTTCTGACTACTGAGTCCGGAATTTTGTGTTCGTGACTTCTGATCACTGAGTTCTGATAAGTGAGTTCTGAATTCTTAGCTGTGACATCTGAGTTCTGAGTTCTCATTTCCCAGTTCTGAATACTGAGTTATGAATTCTCAACTCTTAGCTCTTAGCTCTGAGTTCGGAGTTCTAAATTCTACAGTCTGTATTCTGATTTCAGAGTTGTGAATTCTGTGACCAGAATTCAGAGTTGAGATTTCTGAGTTCTGAATTCTGAGTACTGAATTTTAAGTTCTGAGTTCCGGTTCTGAATTCGGACTTCTGAATTCTGAATTTTGAATTCTGAGATCTGTATCTCAGTTCTGATTTCTGAGTCGTGGATTCTGAGTTACATACCCTGAGTAATTGATTCTGAGTTCTGACTTCAAAGTTCTCCATTGCATTCTGAATTCTGAGTTCTGATTTCACAATTCTGAGTTACAGTTCTGATTTCTGCGTTTTGAGTTCTGAATTGTGTGTTCTGAATTCTGAGTTCCGAATTCTAAGGTGTGAATTCTGAGTTCTGAGTTCTGATTTCTGAGTGCTGAGAACTGAGTTCTTTGTTCTGAATTCTAAGTTATGAAGCCCGTAGTCTGAGTTCCAAATATTCATTTCCCAGTTCTGATATTCGAGTTTAAATTCTGAGTTCAGAATTCTAAGTTGAGAATTCTGGGTTATGAATTCTGGGTTCTGAATACTGAGTTGTGATTTCTGAGTTCTGAATTCCAAGTTCTGAGTCATCATTTCTGAATTCTGAGTTCTGAGTTATGAATTCTCAACTCTTAGTTCTGAGATCTGAGTTCGAAGTTCTAAACTGAAGCCTGTATTCTGAATTCAGAGTTGTGGATTCTGAGATCAGAATTGAGAGTTGTGAGTTCTGAGTTATGAATTGTGAATTTTGAGTTCTGAGTTCTGAGTTCCGAATTCTGTGTCCTGGGCTCTGAATTCGGATTTCTGAATTCTGATTTGTGAATTTTGAGAACTGAGTCTCATTTATGAATTCCTAGTCACGAATTCTGTGTGGTGAATTGTGACTTCTGAGTTCTGAAATTTCAACTCTGAGTTCTTTGTCTGAGTTAGGAGTCCGAATATCTGAGTTCTATCTTCTGAAGTCTAACAATCGAGTTCTGAGTTCTGAGTTCTGAGTTCTGACTTCTGAGTTCTGACATCTGAGTCTTGTGTTCTGAGTTATGAATTTCAGTTCTGAAATGAGAATTCTGAATTCAGGGTTGTAAACTCTGAGTTCTGGTTCCTGAGGTCTGCATTCTGAGTTCTGCGTGCTGAATTCTGAATACTGATCACTGCATTGTGTGTTCTGATTTCTAAGTTGTCAATTCTGTGTGCTGAACTGCGAGATCTGAATACTGAGTTGTCCTGCTGAGGTCTGAACTCTGAGTTCTGAATTCTGAGTTCTGAGTTCTGAGATATGAATCCTAATTTCTGAATTCTGAGTTCCGATTTCTGCGTTCTGAGGAATGAGTTCTCAATCCAAAGTGCTGCACTCTGAGATCTGAGTTTGAATTCTGAGTTGTTAGTTCTATTTTCTGAGTTTTGGATTCTGAGATTTGAGATTTTGTTGTGCATTATGTTTTATGATGCCGAGTTCTGAATTTTGAGATCTGAATCTTGACTACTGTATTCTGAGTTCTGGAGTTCAAATTTTTCAATTGCGTTCTGAATTCTGAGTTCTGAGTTCAGAATTCTGAGTTACAAATTCTGAGTTCGCAGTTTCTAGTTCTGACTACTGAGTCCGGAATTTTGTGTTCTGAGTTCTGATAACTGAGTTTTGATAACTGAGTTCTGAATTCTTAGCTTTGACATCTGAGTTCTGAGTTCTCATTTCCCAGTTCTGAATACTGATTTATAAATTCTCAACTCTTAGCTCTGAGTTTGGAGTTCTAAATTCTACAGTCTGTATTCTGATTTCAGAGTTGTGAATTCTGTGACCAGAATTCAGAGTTGAGATTTCTGAGTTGTGAATTCTGAGTACTGAATTTTAAGTTCTGAGTTCCGGTTCTGAATTCTGTGTTCCAGTTCTGAATTCGGACTTCTGAATTCTGAATTTTGAATTCTGAGATCTGTATCTCAGTTCTGATTTCTGAGTCGTGGATTCTGAGTTACATACCCTGAGTAATTGATTCTGAGTTCTGACTTCAAAGTTCTCCATTGCATTCTGAATTCTGAGTTCTGATTTCACAATTCTGAGTTACAGTTCTGATTTCTGCGTTTTGAGTTCTGAATTGTGTGTTCTGAATTCTGAGTTCCGAATTCTAAGGTGTGAATTCTGAGTTCTGAATCATGAGTACTCCACACTGTGTTCTGAGTTCTGAGAACTGAGTTCTGAATTCTGAGTTCTGTGTTCTGAATTCCGTTCTCTGAGTTCCAAATTCTGATTTCCAAGTTTTGAATTCTGACTTAGGATTCTGAGTTCCGAACTCTAAGGTGTGAATTCTGAGTTCTGAGTTCTGATTTCTGAGTGCTGAGAACTGAGTTCTTTGTTCTGAATTCTAAGTTATGAAGTCCGTAGTCTGAGTTCCAAATACTCGTTTCCCAGTTCTGATATTCGAGTTTGAATTCTGAGTTCAGAATTCTAAGGTGAGAATTCTGGGTTATGAATTCTGGGTTCTGAATACTGAGTTGTGATTTCTGAGTTCTGAATTCCAAGTTCTGAGTCATCATTTCTGAATTCTGAGTTCTGAGTTATGAATTCTCAACTCTTGGGACGGTTGAATCTCTGCCACCTTCCCCCTGCCTGGGATTGTGACTCACCATATTTCTTGCAGTGTGCTGTATTTTCTTTCCCACTTTTTGTGGCTGTTCCTTCACGCTGTGTAGGTCTTCTTGCTTTAGTGAACTCCAGTGACCTTCTCGTTCTTCTCCCTATAATTTTGTGTTTCCTGGCCTGTTCTCTGCTGGATCGGTTCCCCTCTTTCTCTAATCACCCTACACCAGCTCTCTGTGGTCGGCCATCTTTCCCTCCTCCATATATTCTTTTTTTTTTACAAGGTAATTCTGTTTATTGCATCATTAAATGGTAGATGATAGTTGGCAGAGAACTAATGAGCAAACTGAGCAAATACAGTTATTCCACCAGGACAATTTTGTAGAATTAATTATGTATACATATATTCTAAAACTAGCATATATTTTTAATTTCTAGAGTGTGTGAACTTAGAGTTTGCTTGTATTTTGTGGAATTGCATCTCTATGCCAGTCCATTGGATGTCCAAGGACCTGAGTATCCATCCATACACGACCAGCAGACAGAGAGTGCTAAAAGAATGTCAGCTTCCTGTGTGAGACTGTGGCTGCTTCACTGGCCAAGCATAGCTGTGAATTATTAGTGCTTCACTGCGCCTCCTTCCTCATTAGTTGCTTATAGTCAAGCATATTCCATTCCTCAGTTAATTGTTCCTGAAAATCATGTTTGATTATTTGCCACTATGGTGATTATTACTTCACTTACTTGTTTGCTACCTTTAAAGAGGTTTTGCATGATTGCCTAGGTAACCTGCCTAGTATGTATATACCCTGTGTAGTTCCATAATAAATATTTAGTTTGTATATATATATACAAACTATATAGTTTGTGTATATATATACAAATATATATGTATATATTATATATGTATGTATATATATATAATATATAGTTTGTATGTATATACAGTATATATATATATATATACTGTATATACATATTTGTTTAGTTTAGTTCTACTTATATATTTACTGTCCTTTCTTGCCTTGTGTCCTGTTATTTCTCAGTGCCATCATCACACCTTGGTCCCTGGTCTCCTCAAAGAGAACATCAATAAGAGACACCTGTAAAAGAACCCAATAGAAGCCTATCAAGGTGAGGGTAATATCAAAAGAACTATTGAGGTAAGTTACTAAATATTGTGATAAGTTATTAACTATTAAGGATAATGGGACAAGTACAATCTGCTTCTTTGCTGTATCTGTGATCATGTTTTGAAAAAGAATGGGGCATGAGGCTCTCAAGATCAGATAGATTATTTTCTTAAGAATGTTGTTGAGTTTAATCCTTGGTTCCCAGAGAGGGCTCTTTGGACTTGGAAGCTTTGTTTACAGTTATGCAGAAGTGGAAAAGGCAATAAGACAGGTACCTGTAGATTTTTGTCTGCTTGGGCTCTGGTCAGAGTGGCTATCAATATGGTTCAGAATGATGGAATGATGCTGTCTCCATGTAAAATGAGAGAGAAAGCTGAAGAGTTTCAATGAGAAGTGGCTGAGAAGTTCTGAGTAGAAGTTGATTGTGAAAAGGAAAAGTATTTTCCGAATCTGGATCCTATGGTAACGCTTCCCACAGCTCATCTTATATATTCAATGCTATTGTCACAAAACTCTTACAGATCCCTGGATTCAGACTCAGTATTTTCTAAGTTTGACTCCCAAAATTATAAAACATAAAGAAAGGACAAAGTATGGAGCACACTTTTAGAATATTTGACTGATGAATTAGACAAACTGAAAGTAAAACTGGCTTGCAAGTGGCCATCATGCCAATTGGGCCTTTGTGACAGGTTGAGCATCCTTTTGATATGACATCATGATTTGTAAAGTGACCATGTTTTTCTCCATTTTTAATTGTTAGACAGGACGCCCATGGCAAAGGCCCAGGCCTACCAATTCAATGGGAACATAACAATTATGATCATATTTCCAAAATGAAAAAAGCAATGATGGTATATGGAGCTCAGTGTCAAAATCATAAGAGAATTCTTAATGGATTCACCAATCACTATGGCATCCTTGCACTGAATTATTACAACATTATTTGCAGATCCTTATTGCTTCCTGGGGAATATTTACACTGGAACATGGGGTTTAATGTGTGCCTCACTGTCCATGGAAAATGGTAAGAGTCACAATACCCAAATTAGTGCCATCATTTACCTGATGGTTTCTCTATTATGGTTTTAGTTTTTTTTTTTTTTTTTTAAGATTTATTCATTTTTTATTACAGCCAGATATACACAGAGGAGGAGGGACAGAGGGGAAGATCTTCCGTCTGATGTTTCACTCCCCAAGTGAGCCGCAACGGGCCGATGCGCGCCGAACCGAAGCCGGGAACCAGGAACCTCTTCCGGGTCTCCCAAGCGGGTGCAGGGTCCCAAAGCTTTGGGCTGTCCTCTCCTGCTTTCGCAGGCCACAAGCAGGGAGCTGGATGGGAAGTGGAGCTGCCGGGATTAGAACCGGCGCCCATATGGGATCCCGGGGCTTTCAAGGCGAGGACTTTAGCCGCTAGGCCACGCTGCCGGGCCCGGTTTTAGTTTTCTTAAGGAACAAATTAATACTCCTACTAATGCTTATGCTCAATTGAGAAAAATAGCTTTGGAAACACAGAATAGAGTCACACTGGTGGGACACCCTTATAGTTCTTATAATAGAATATCACAAAAGTACAATGAAACTTGAATGGGAAGAATCAAGATAGCACAATAGGGTAAGGACACATTTAAATGGACAGAAAAACATTTAATCAGGATGAAGCAGAGAGGACATATTTCAGAAAATTGAAAAGGACAGAACAATAGCATAAGGGTACCTGGAGACTGACAGACACAGGAAAGCAGCGGGCACGGAAGTTTGGTGTTGTAGTGACTAATACTTCAGCATGGCGATTTGAGCTCTAACAGCAGCCAGAATTCCACAAACAACCAGGTGGAAAGGGACTTTCACTGGGAGCTTGTGAGGTGAACCCAGAAGAAAGAACTGTCCATGCTGCTGGCCTTTTTGATTTGGTCAGGAGCAGAGACAGAGCAGCAGATCTCAGACGGGCAGTATGAGAATAAGGTGGATTTGTTTCATAGCCCAGTCAGCCCCCTAGAGCTGAACTGGGCGCCATTTTGCAGAAGGAGGCAAAGGCAAGGGAAAGGACTGAGCATATGCTGAGCTGGGAGTGAACTCATTTCTGACTCAGTAAACTGCAACAACGGGGCATTCTACGGGTTCCACCTGGGACAGGTCTGGGTAGCCCTCAGATCTAAGGGCAAGCAGAGCAAGAACTCCAGTAGTGGTGGTACATCGGACGCCATTTTGCGCACTGTGGCAATAGCTTTCGGACTGCAGGGAAAAACAGTGAACTGAACATGTGCTGAGCTCAGGATAACTCGCTCAGTTCTGTGGATTGCACTGGTTCTACAGGATAATAATAACGCTGTAGCATCGTACTGATCAAATAGGTCCGTGTGGCACCTAGACCTAACGTCCAACAGATTACGACAAGATCAGGGCCACCAACAACCTAATTATATCGGGCACCTGATGTCTCTCTAATCCTGGGACCTGCTCCAAACAGAAGTGGAAGAAAGGTTGCAGAGACAGTTTGCAGCCTCAGCTCAGCATCATAGGAGATGGAGAGTGGTGAGCCAGTAGCCAGGGCTGTGGAAACCATGGTGGAAATCTAACATAAGAACCCAGATCTGGAACTCGCTGGAGGTAGTGGCACAAGTGGCTGCAAGCAAAAAGTTATGTACCAACTGCAATAAGTAAAATTCCACTGTAGACCTGTTGGTGACACAGCTTAGAAACCTGCCCCAAGGAGAAGACTCTGCTAATCAGAAATACAATAATCAAGAGCAAAAGAAGACACACAGGCACAGCGAATATTGCTGAAAACTGCCCTGCAAAGGAGCAAAACCCTATGCTAACCTCAGAGTTAACTGAGAAAGACATTGAGAAACTGTGGCACACAGAATTCCAAAAACCCATTTTAAAGCTTCTGATCAACAATGAGATGCACATACAAGAGTTCAAAGAATTTAAGGAAGCAATAAAGCAAATCAAGGCTGAAATATCAGAAATTAAGAACACAGTAGAGCAAGTTAAAAGTACAGTGGAGAGTCTCCAAAGCAGAATGCAGCAAGCAGAAAAAACAATCTCAGAATTGGAAGATATTTCCTGTCATCAGGGTGAAGCAAACAAGAAGCTAGAAGCAGAGCTGGATCAGGCCAAAAATATTCAAGAATTGAAAGACAAAGATGGCCGACCACAGAGAGCTGGTGTAGGGTGAGTAGAGAAAGAGGGGAACCGATCCAGCAGAGAAACAGGCCAGGAAACACAAAATTGTAGGGAGAACGAGAAGGTCACTGGAGTTCACTAAAGCAAGAAGATCTACACAGCGTGAAGGAACAGCCACAAAAAGTGGGAAAGAAAATACAGCACGCTGCGAGAAACATGGTGAGTCACGATCCCAGGCAGGGGAAAGCGGCAGAGACTCAACCGTCCCAAGGACAGAGGTAGCTAGTAGGATAGGCACCCACACCGACAGGAGCACCAGTCCTCTGGAGGGCAGGAGCCCCGAGAGAAGGCTACTGGACTGATCATTGGGGGCATCATCCCCTGCAGAAGTGGAGGACAAGCAGCGGAGAATTCCCAGATCGTACCTCTCAGCTGCTCAGCGTCTTTGGGAGAGTGCAGAGGGAACAGGAGCGGCGCTGTGGGACTTGGACTCAGAGATCCCCCTATTGGCTCCGAGCTGTGGACTGGCTGCTGGGCAGTCCAGTGGATCCTGTTGCTGGGCTCAGCCTGAGCTTCAGAGGCTGGACAATGCTCGGCAGGGCCCTCACGTCCTGGGCGAAGGAGCAGACTAGTGGGGGCATGTCTGCGTGCCCCTCACAGCTCTGTGCCTCTCAGGCATCTGCTTCCACCCTTGAGAGAATGCAGCTGAGGAAGTGGCATCTCTAGGGTGGAGTCCCCTGCTTGGCTCAGCTGGAGAGGCCTTACCGGAGTGGGCTCAGCGGAATTGGCTGGACAGGTTCTCCCAGCAGGAGCCCACTCGGAAAGACCTGCCTGGGTTGTTGCGCCTATCAGTGGAGCAACACTTATGAGTGGGAATCACGGAGAGTGGAGTTTGGCACTGGGACCAGCGTAGTTATCTAGCCCTGCCCAGCCCTGGGTTGGGGATTTCAGGCTTCAACCAGCAGGGGCCTTTGCTGTGCTAACCTCAAGCCCTGAAGGAGAGTCTCGACTCAGCACTGAGGCAGAAACCACCGCTATGCTAGCCCTGCAACCCAGAGCCAAGGCGCGGCTCGCCAGAGTGAATCTCAGTGCGGCACCACCATTGAGAGGGATCCACAGGGGAAGGGGCCTGGCACTAGGGCTGGCCCACAAAGCCTCCTGACCCAGCTCGGGGTTGTGATCTACAGACCCTGAAAGAAGCTGGTGACTCAGACAGTACGCCATGCTGGGCTCAGCCAGAGACCCCAAACCAGAGCCAGCTCAGCTGAAACGACGCTAAAATCCCCCCAAAAAAAGAAGCAAAAACACAATGAGAAGTATCAGAAAAGGTAATGACTCAGAAGAAAGATTAAGCACTCCCTCCCAATACAACCAAAAACTAATCCCAATATCTGAGATGCAAGATGATGACATAGAGGAATTACCAGAGAAGGAATTTAACAAACTAGTGATGGGATTGATCAGAGACAGTGAGAAGCGCTGGGAAGCGACCAAGGTATTCGAAAACCATGTCACTGCAGAAATAAATCAAGTCAAAAAGGGAACCCTCGATATAGAGCACAAAATTGAAAGCCAAACCAACAGAATGAACACAGCAGAGGACAGAATATCAGAATTGGAAGACAATCAGAATGAAAGGCAGCAGCTCATCAAACAGTTGGAGACAAATCTAGGGAAATCCAATAGGTCCATACAGGAAATGAAAGACAACCTCAAAAAAGCAATTATTAGATTAATAGGCCTTCCCGAAGGAGTGGAAAAGGAGACAGGCTTGCAACGGGTGCTCAATGAGATAATACAGGAGAACTTCCAGAATATTGGAAATATAAATCCAGCACAAATCCAGGAAGGACAAAGAACCCCCAGTAGATTTGATCCAAACAGGTCATCCCCCAGACATCTGGTCCTCAAGCTACCCTCAAGTGAACACAAGGAAACTATTCTAAGACAAGTAAGAAAAAAGGACAAGATTACTTTCAGAGGGAGGAAAATCAGAATCACAGGCGACCTATCAGAAGAAACGCTCCAAGCAAGGAAAGAAGGGGGTAAAACCTATCAAATCCTGAAACAAAACAACTGCCAACCAATAATAATGTACCCAGCAAAAGTCTAACTTGTATTTGAGAATGAAATCAAATACTTCAACAGTAAAGAGAAACTCGAAGAATACATCAACATGAAACCAGCTCTGGAAAATCTCCTCAGGAAGGTGCTAAACCCAAAGAGAAGAAATGAAAACCAAAATCAGAGATGGCAAATGGGAAGACCTCCCCATTAATACTCATAAGAGGACAGTCAACCAATCAGAAACTCTAATAGTCGCACATACACACTTGCACACTTATACACACTCATGGCAGCCCAAAATCAATTTCTCTCAATATTATCTCTAAACAAAAATGGCCTAAACTCACCAATCAAAAGGCATAGATTAACGGAAAGGATCATCAAACAGCACCCAACTATATGTTGCCTACAAGAGACACATCTAACCAGAAAACCCTCTAAGAAATTTAAAGTGAAGGGATGGAAAAAGATATTTCATGCCAATGGACGAGAAAAAAAGGCTGGAGTAGCTGTTCTAATCTCAGATGACCTAGACTTCAAGCTGACAGACATCAAAAAGGACAGAGAAGAACATTATATATTGGTCAAGGGTCTGATCCATCAGGAAGTAATTACAATCGTGAACATATATGCACCTAATTCCAATGCACCTAGAAACGTGAAGCAATTACTTACAGACTTAAGGGGAGACATAGATACACACACAATAATAGTCGGCGATCTTAACACTCCGCTAACAACTATAGACAGATCAACAAAACAAAAACTCAACAAAGAAACAACAGAGCTCACACAAACATTAGAACCACTAGACTTGTTACACATTTATACAACTTTTTATCCTAAGACCACAGATTATACATTTTTTCAGCAGTGCATGGCACCTTCTCCAGGATTGACCACATGATAGGACACAAAGCAAATCTAAATAACTTCTAAAAGATAGGAATCATACTTTAATGTAACCTCTCAGACCACCACACAATGAAATTGGAAATCAGCAATTCAAAATGCCCCAGGAAATACAGAAACTCTTGGAGGCTGAACAATATGCTATAAAACGAACAATGGATCAGAGAAGAAATTAAAAATGAGATAAAAAAAATTTATGGAAACCAATGAAAACCCTGACATAACATTCCAAAACTTGTGGGACACTGCCAAAGCAGTGCTACGGGGTAAACTCATCGCAATTGGAGCTCATGTCAATTCCCAAGAGAGGCGTCAAATACAGGCAGTAAGCACACACCTCCGGGAATTGGAAAAGCAGCAGAAGATCCCCACACACAACAGGAAACAAGAAATCATCAAAACAAGGGAGGAAATCAACCAGATAGAAATAAAAAAAAAAAAAAACATACACAAAATCAATGAATCAAAAAGCTGGTTTTTTGAAAAGATAAACAAAATGGGCACCCCGCTGGCCCGACTGACAAAGAAAAAACAAGAGAAAGCAAGAATTAACACTATCAAAGATGAAAAAGGCAACATAACAACAGACACTACTACCATTAAGAATGTAATCAGAAGTAACTACAAAGCACTATACTCCAACAAATCAGAAGACCACCAAGAAATGGAAAAGGTCTTAGACTCACACAACCTGCCAAAACTTAGCCCAGAGGCAACAAATGACGTGAACAAACCCATAACTGAAGCAGAGATTGAATCAGTGATTAAAGACCTCCTAACAAAGAAAAGCCCAGGCCCAGATGGCTTCACTACAGAATTCTACAAAACATTCCGAACAGAACTAACCCCAATCCTCTACAAACTCTTCAAAACAATAGAAAAGGAAGCAAACCTTCCAAACTCATTCTATGAAGCCAACATTACCTTAATCCCAAAACCGGAAAGAGATCCTACAGAGAAAGAAAACTACAGACCTCTCTCTCTGATGAACATTGATGCTAAGATACTCAACAAAATCCTAGCCAATAGAATTCAAAAAATCATCAGACAGATCATTCATCTGGATCAAGTAGGATTCATCCCTGGAATGCAGGGATGGTTCAACATTCGCAAATCCATAAATGTGATACACCACATCCAAAAACTGAAAAACAAGAATCACATGATAGTATCAATAAATGCAGAAAAAGCTATTGACAAAATCCAGCACAACTTCCTGCTAAAGACCCTTACCAAGGTAGGCATAGATGGAAAAATTCACAACATAATCAAAGCAATATAGGAAAAACCCAATGCCTGCATCATACTGAATGGAGAAAAACTGGAACCCTTCCAACTGAGATCTGGAACAAGACAGGAATGTCCGATTTCTCCACTGCTATTCAACATAGTTCTAGAGGTACTCGTTGAGGCCACAAGACAAAAAAAAGAAATCAAAGGAATCCAAATAGGAAATGAAGAAGTCAAGGTTTCACTATATGCAGATGACATGATTCTTTATATGGAAGAGCCAAGATGCTCAACACAGAGACTACTAGAACTTACATGAGAGTTCGGTGGAGTAGCAGGGTACAAAATTAATGAACAAAAATCAACAGCCATAGTGTATGCTAACAGCCCCAAGTTGGAAAAAGATCTAACCAGCAAGATACCATTCAAAATAACAGAGAAAAGCATAAAGTATCTGGGAATAAACCTAACCAAAAATGTAGGAAACCTATTTGAGGAAAACTACAAACTACTTAAAAAAGAAATTGAACAAGATCTAGAAAGGTGGAGCAACATCCCATGCTCCTGGATAGGTAAAATCAATATCATTAAAATGTCTATATTGCCTAAAGCAATATAGACAATATCTATATTGTCAACGCAATTCCAATCAAATTGCCAAAAACATTCTTCACGGAACTGGAAACAATGATCCAAAGGTTCATCTGGAAACACAAAAAACCACGAATAGCTAGAACCATCCTGAAGAACAGGAAGTTAGCAGGGGGAATCACAGTCCGGACCTCTGAACATACTACAAGACAGTGGTAATCAAAACAGCCTGGTACTGGCAACAAGATAGAGAGAAAGACCAATGCAGCAGAATAGAAGCACCAGACAGGAACCCACACAGACACAGTCAAATAATCTTTGACAAAAGGACAAACGATAATCCAGGCAAATGGGAAGGTCTCTTCAAGAAATGCTGTTGGGACAACTGGTTGATATCTTGTAGAAACAAAAAGATAGACCCACATCTCTCACCATACACTAAAATCAAATCTATATGGATAAAAGATTTAAACCTGCATCCAGAGACCTTCAAACTTTTGGAAGAAAATGTCGGAAATACTCTGCAAGATCTAGGGGTAGGTCCCTACTCCTAAGAAGGACACCAAAAGCAGTAGAAATCAAGACCAAAATAAACAAATGGGACATCATCAAACTAAGAAGCTTCTGTACAGCAAAGGAAACAATCAACAAAGCAAAAAAGCATCCCACAGAATGGGAGAAGATCTTCGCACACGACATAGGTGGTAGAGGGGTAATCTCCAGAGTATACAAAGAATCACAATACAGCCAAAATACCAAAATAAACAAGCCACTTAAGAAATGGGCATGGGAAACGGGCAGACATTTCACAAAGGAACAATCCCAAATGGCAAATAAACATATGAAAAAATGCTCAAGTTCCCTGGCAATAAGGGAAATCCAGATTGAAACATCAATGAGATACCACCAAATGGCAGTAAGAGTGGCCCACATGAAAAACACCAACAACACTTGCTGGTGAGGTTGTGGGGAAAAAGGAACCCTACTCCACTGCTGGTGGGACTGCAGACTGGTACAGCCTCTATGGAAATCATTATGGAGAACATTCAAACAACTCAAAATCGACATACCATATGACCCAGCAATAGCACTCCTAGGAATATATCCAGAGCACTTGTTTTATGAGAAACCAACATGCACTCCTATGTTCATAGCAGCACAATCAGTTATTGTAAAAACATGGAAACAACCAAAATGCCCATCAGCAGAGGATTGGATAAGAAAGTTATGGTTCATCTACTCCATGGAATACTACTCAGCTATTAAAAAAAAAAAAAAACAAAATGCAGTTCTTTGTGGCCAAATGGGCCAAACTGGAAACCCTGATGCTAAGGGAAATGAACCAATCCCAAAAGGTTAGATACCACATGTTTGCCTTAATTTAAGATGATATGATGTTAAGCATAACATGTTATGATATGGATATTATGTCATTTGTAGTATATAAACTAAATTTGAACTGTGATTTGGGGGGTCACAGAAAGTGGTTAAGAAATCACATTTATTTTTAACATGTTGACTGCTCAATACCATGCGAATTAATTCCATAACAATGTTAATTGTTGCAGATGGTCTATTAGTGCTTTTATTTGACCAGGAAGATACTCTGCTGTCTCTGCCCTCAGACCAGAGAGGGTCTACCCAATAAGTAGTTGGACTTGACTGGACTATATGATGTTGGACTCTATGCTTGGCAAATACTTGCAGGGAGGGAGGGATTTCAACTGAACTTGAACTATGGTTATGCAGCGGGGTGGGGGAACCCACCATGGGGGGAGAATCCCAAATTCTATGTAATTACAACACAAAGTAATTAATGAATACATTTAATTAAAAAAAAGGAAAAAAGAAAAGAATTGAAAGACAGTGTTAAGAGTGCAAATAAAAGAGTAATTGGAGTCCCAGAAGGTGCAGAAAGAGAAGCTGAGTTTGCAAATTTATTTAAAGAAATAATAAAGAAAAATTTCCCTAATCTGTAGAAAGAATTGAGAAACAAGTTCCAGGAGGCGCACAGAACTCCCAACAGGCTTATCAAAAGCGATCTTCACCAAGACACATAATCGTCAAGCTCTCTTCAATTGAACATAAGGAAAAGATCCATAAATGTGCACATGAAAAAAATCAATTTACATAAAAAGGAATGCCAATTGAACTCACAGGAGTGTTATCTAATCTTTTGTAATTGACTCATTTCCCTTAGCATTATTGAATCCAGTTGGGTCCATTTGGTCACCAAGAACAGCATTTCATTTTTTTTTTTTAATACCTGAGTAGCATTCCATGGAGTAAATATAAACCATAGCTTTCTTATCCAGTCTTCTGTAATGGGAATTTCAGTTGCTTTCAAATTTTTGCAATTATTAATTGTGCTGCCATGACCGTGGGGGTGCATGCTGGTTTCTTGTATAACAGGTGTTTTGGATATATTCCTAGGAGTCTCTTGCTGCATCGTATGGTATGCAGATTTTCAGTTGTTTGAGTATTCTCAGTTCTGAATTCCATAGAGTCTTCTCCAACCTGCATTCCGACCATCAGTGAAGAAGTATTCCTTTTCGCATTTCCTGGCCAACAAGTGTTGTTGGTTTTTTGTATATGATCCAATCTTACTGGCGTTAGATGGTACCTTATTGGTGTCTTAATATGGATTTCCCTTATTTCCATGGAACTTGAGCATTTTTTCATATGTTTGTTTGCCATTTGGATTGGTTCCTTTTTGAAACATCTGCCCATTTCCCTTGCCCATTTTTTGAGTGTTTTGTTTGTTCTGGTGTTTTGGTTTCCCCAGATATCCTTGTATACTCTATAAATTAGCCCCCATCACCTATGTAGTGCACAAATATCTTCTCCCATTCTATGGGTTGCTTTTTTGCTTTGTTGATTGTTTCCCTTGCTGTACAGAAGCTTCTTAAATTGATGTAGTCCCATTTGTTTATTCTGGTCTTGATTGCTAGTGCTTTTAGTGTTTTATTTACAAAGACAAGGCCTACACCTAGCTCTTGCAGGGTGTTTCCTAAATTTTCTTAGAAAATTTTGAAGGTATCTGGACATAGGTTTAGGTCTTTTATCCATTTAGATTTGATCTTAGCATATGGTGAGAGATGTGGGTCTATCTTCTGGTTTCTACCGGCCATTAGCCAGTTTTCCCAGCAGCATTTATTGAACAGACCTTCGTTTTGTATGGGTTGTCATCTGTTTTTTGCCAAAGAGTATTTGGTTGTGTCTGTGTAGGTTCCCTTGTGTTGTTTCTATTCTGTTCCATTGATCCTCCTCTCTATCTCTGTGCCAGTATCAGACTGGATAATCACTGCCCTATAGTATGTCCAGAGGTCTGGATCTGTGATTGTCCCTGTTAACTTCCCAATTCTTCAGGGTGGTTCTAGCTATTTGTGTTTTTTTGTGTTTCCAAATGAACCTTTGTATCATTTATTCAAGTTCCATGCAGAATGTTTTGGGTACTTTGATTGAAATTGCGTTGAATGTGTATATTGCTTTTGATAATATGGACATCTCTTTTTATTATTATACTTTTGACAATTTTTACATTATTAATTAGGATAAAAAGGTACAAGTGCTTTAGGGAATTGGATAAGAGTATTATTTCCCTACTGTTTCCTTCATGTATCTGAGGTAAAAGGAATATTGAGGGAGAAGCCTCACCAAGTTTCCCACCCACCCAGGTACCCAATATGGGGTAAGCTCTGAGATCCTTCTTCAAGTTGTTTTGTTAGTTTACCAGTTATGAATTGCTGCTAATCTCGCCACTCCAAGTATTATGAGGGTGTTGAAGAATACACTGATTGACGTAGTCCATCACTGAGTCTCCATTTGTTCAGTATTTCACTGCCAATATATAGCTGGGTTGATGGATTGACCTGTTCTGTCTTCTGGTCTGGCCAGCAGAGCCAGTAACAGACATGGCAAGGGTCTGGAGATGAAGCACTGACAGGAGACAAGTGATAGTGGAAGTCTCTCTCAAGCCTCTCTTTATTACTCCTTATTTACTCTTTCCCCCAAGCCATTTACCAGAACAATAGGATGCCAATGAGTCTGATTAGAACAGATGCTTTTAGCTGCAAGCCCATTTCCTGCAGTGCTCAGCTTAACAAGTGCTAATCAGCTCCTTAGCCCACAACAGTCTTCCGTCTTTCCATGGGTAGGTTTCTGAGTCCACCACTTTGACTGTGGAGATCCCCAAAAGAAATTTTGTCTGAGGTGTTCTCAGACCATATTCTTTTATGTACTAGCAAGTACTGGGCCCAGCACAGTCCATTGCCCTGACCAGCTGGTGGTTGCAATTGCTGGGTTGGTTTTGTTTTCAGCCTCAACTACCACTGGAACCAATGGATGTTGCAGTCCAGCCTGGTTCTGCCTGGCACACACTCGGCATTCACACAAACCAGTTGGAGCTGCAGCCCAATCATAGTGACCCAAAATGACCTGTACCAGGCCCGCCCCAACCCTGGTTTGCCAGTATGTGTAGTAGACTAGTCCAGTCTGCCCCATATCCCATTTGGCTCCCATGTCGAAGGGTATGAAGCTTAGTTTCATCTATCCAGCTCAACTATCCAACCCTCACAGATGCTGAGTGCATCTCTGCCTAGCCACCCCAGCCCCTGTCCTAGTTTTTTTGTGCCCTCCTGTGGAAGTGGTAACCCAAGAGGAAGGAGCCTAATTTTCCCTCCCAGGTCTAACTCACTCCCAGATTATGCACTCTACAGGTGGTTCTGTGGTTTGACTTGACAGTATTAGCCCACAGTGCCAGCTGATGCAGCAGATAAGCCCAAACAACCCTCACCCACTCCAATTTTGTTTGCACCAGTAGGAGTAATCTGCCCATCCTGGTTTTTTCCTGATCTGGTCCACATGAGAAGCACAGGCTGCAGCCCTGTCTAGTTTGGTCTGTCTGCATCTCATTACATGCTTTCCACTTGGAGCTGCTGTTCAACAAGGGAACCACCCATTAGTCTCCTGCTGGCTCTGCTCCTCCCATCCTGATTCTCACGTGTGCTGGTTGGGTGCTTCAGTCACATCTGGCACAGGCAATCTCACTTTGGCTTTCTGTGTTGTATACTGCTTTTGTAGCGACCAAACCTGGCTTGACCCACATACTGCTCCAGTACTCAGATTTGCCAGTGGATGACACAAACTGATTCAGCCTGGTTTGCCCCCAACCCATGCCAAATAATTTCAGTGGGACACTTTCCATGACTTCTCATGGGCTGTTTTCTTCCATGCTGCTTGCATTAGTATGGACATTTTAATGATATTGATTTTACCTATCCAGGAGCATAGGAGGTTTCTCCATCTTTTGAAGTTCTCCTCAATTTATTTTTTTAAGTTTGCTGTAGTTTTCTTCAAAGAGGTCTTCCATGCTTTCGGCGAGTTTTATTTCTAGATACTTCATACTTTTCTCTGTTATTTTGAATGGTATCTTGCTGGTTAGATCTTTTTCCATCTTGGGGCTGTTCACATACACTATGGCTGTTGATTTTTGTTCATTTATTTTGTACCCTGCCACTCTACCAAACTCTTGTATAGGTTCTAGCAGTCTCTGTATTGAGTCTCCTGGTTCTTCTATGTAAAGGATCATGTCATCTGTGAATAGTGAAATCTTGACATCTTCATTTCCAATTTGACTTCCTTTGATTTCTTTTTCTTGTCTTATGGCCTCAGCAAGTACCTCTAGGACCTAGTTGACTAGTAATTGTAATAGCAGACATCCTAGTCTTGGTCCAGATCTCAGTTGGAAGGGTTCCAGTTTTCTACATTCAGTATGATGGTGGCATTGGGTTTTTCACATATTGCTTTGATTATGATGTGGATTGCTCCTTCTATGCCTACCATAGTTTGGGTTTATAGCATGAAGTGGTGTTGGATTTTGTCAAAAGCTTTTTCTGCATTGGCTGAAACTATTACGTGGTTTTTGTTCTTCAGTTTTTGGACATGGTGTATCACATCTATGGATTTCCAAATGCTGAATCATCCCTGCATGCCAGGAATGAATCCTACTTGGTCTGGATGAATGATTTGTCTGATAGCTTTTTGAATTCTATTGGCTAGGATTTTGTTAAGAATCTTATCAATGTTCATCAGGGAATTAGGTGGGTAGTTTTCCTTCTTTGTTAGTGCTCTCACTGGGTTTTGGATTAAGGTGATACTGGGTTCATAGAATAAATTTCAAAGGGTTGCTTCCTTTTCCATTGTTTTGAAGAGCTTGTAGAGGATTGGGGTTAGCTTTGGTTGGAATGTTTTATAGAATTCTGTAGTGAAACCATCTGTACCTGGGCTATTATTCACTGGGAGATCTTTAATCACTGAATTCATCTCTGCCTCAGTTATTGTTTTTTTCAGATCTTTTGTTGCCCTGGGCTAAGCTTTGATAAGTAATGGGAGTCTCAGAATCATTCCATTTCCTGGTGATCTTCTGATTTGTAGGAGTACAGTTGCTCACAGTATTTTCTGATTATTTTCTAAATGGATGTGATGCCAGCTGTGACGTTGCTTTTTTCATCCTTGATGCTGCTAGTTCTCACTTTTTCTTGGTTTTTCTTTGTCGGATGGGCCAGTGATTTTTAAAAATTTTAATCTCACTTATCCCCTCACTCGTTTTGATGATTTCTTTTTCCCTATTGTGTGTTGCATCATTTTGTTCGTGTTTCTCCAATTGCTGAAAGTGTGTTTTTAATTCTTGCAATTAGTATTTTTCTTGGGCTTTGACATAGTGCCGATTGCTATGAATTTAGCACATAACACTGCTTTGGAGGTGTCCCACAAGCTTTGGAATGTTGTATTCGTGTTTTCATTGGTTTCCATAAATTATTTGATCTCGCCCTTTATTCTCTGACCCATTGTTCATTTAGTAGCATAGTGTTCAACATCCAAGTGCATGTGTATTTCCTGTGGCATTTTGATTTATTGATTTCCAGCTTCATTCCATGGTGGTCTGAAAAATTGCATGGTTTGATTCCAATTTTTTTTGAAGTTAGTGAGGTTTGCTTTGTGCCCTATCATGTGGTCAATTTTGGAGAAGGTTTCATGCACTGCTGGAAAAAAATGTATATTTCTGTCTGTGTGGTGGAGGGTTTGTATATGTCTACCAAGTCCATTAGTTCTATGTTCTGTGTAAGTTCTATTGTTTCTCTGTTAAGTTTCTGTTTAGTTGATCTGTCTGTTGGTATTAACAGGGTGTTGAGGTCTCCCACGATTATTGTATGTGTGTCTATGTCCCCTCTTTTTTTAATATTTATTTATATTTATTACAAAGTTGGATATACAGAGAGGGGGAAAGACAGAGAAGATCTTCCGCCCAATGATTCACTCTGCAAGTGAGCACAATGGCCGATGCTGTGCCGATCTGAAGCTGGGAACCAGGAACCTCTTCCAGGGCTCCCACACAGGTGCAGAGTCTCAAAGCTTTGGACCATCCTCGACTGCTTTCCAAGACAACATGCAGGGAACTGGATGGGAAGTGGAGCTGTCAGGATTAGACCCAGCCCTCATATCGGATCCCAGGACATTCAAGCTGAGAACTTTGGCCGCTAGGCCATGCCGCCATTCCCGTCTATGTCCCCTCTTAAGTCCATCAGCAATTGCTTCATACAGCTGGGTGCAACTATGTTCAGTGCATAGATACTTACAATGATAACCATTTCCTGCTGGAAGATTCCCTTCAACAATACGAAGTGTCCCTCTCTATCTCTTTTGATGTTTGTCACGTTGAAGTCTAAATCATCTGAGATTAGAACAGCTACTCCAGCCTTTTGTTCTCCTCTATTGGCATGAAATGTCTTTTCCCATCCCTTCACTTTCAGTTTCTTAGTATCTTTTTTTGTTAGGTGTGTCTCTTGTAGGCAATATATGGTTGGGTTTTGTTTGTTGATCCATTCTGTTAATCTGTCTCTTTTGATTGATGAATTTAGGCCATTTTTGTTTAGGGATCATATGGAGAGGTTGTGATTTTGAACTGCCATGGGTTGTGTAAGCCTGCAAGTGCGTATTTGCGTCTATTAATATCTCTGATTAACTGACTTTCCTCATTTGGATTTTACTGGGGAGGTCTTCCCTTTTGCCATCTTTGATTTTGATTTTCATTTTATCTTCCTGGGTTTAGCACCTTCTTAAGGAGATTTTCTAGAGCTTGTTTCATGCTGGTGTATTTTTTGAGTTTCTCTTTACTCTGGAAGAATTTTATTTCATTCTCAAATATAAATGAAAGCTTTGCTAGGCACATTATTCTTGTTTGGCAGTTGTTTTGTTTCAGGATTTGAAACATTTTACTGCATTCTCTCCTCGCTTGGAGTGTTTCTTCTGCGAGGTTGGCCATAATTCTGATTTACCTTCCTCTAAAAGTAATCTTGTGCTTTCTGCTTGCTTGTCTTTGATAGTTTGCTTATATTCGCTTGAAGGGAGCTTGAGGACCACATTACTGGGTGAGGATCTCTTTGGGTCGAATCTGTTGGGGTTCTCTCTTCTTATTTGGTTTGTGCCTGATTTATATTTCCAGTGTTCTGTAATTTCTCCTGTAATATCTCAGGATATTACAAGTCTATCTCTGTTTCCACTCTTTCGGGAATGCCGATGATCTAATATTTAACTTCTTGATGTTGTCTTTCATTTCTTGTATGGACCTGTTGTATTTGTTCAGGTTTGTCTCCGTTTGATGAGCTGCTGACTTTCATTCTGATTGTCTTCCATTTCTGATATTCTAACTTCTGCTGTATTCATTCTCTTGGTTAGGTTCTCAACTTTGTGCTCTAAATCAAGGATTTCCTTTTTGAATTCATCTATTCTTGCAATGACATGGTTTTTTAAATCTTTGAACTCTTCCCAATGCTTCTCGCCGTCTCTGATGAATTTTAGCATCTGGCAATTCCTCCATGTCTTAATCTTGAATGTCAGAGATTAAGATTAGTTTTTGGTTGTTTTGGGGGGAAATGCTTGATCTTTATTCTGAGTCATTACTTTTTCTGATACTTCTTCTCATTGTGTTGTAGTTTCTTGTCATTTGGGATCTTAGCCTCTTACTTACTTGTCCACAACCACTACTCTCAGTGCTGTAGCCTAGAGCAGATGTGATCCAGCTACTGCTGCATGGAATATAGAAAGGAGCATAATTCTTCTTGCTCTATTGAGGATAGCATGTGACGGTGTGGTAAGTGTTGGGTTGTTTTGTTTGCCCCTGGGTTTATATCTCGGCAGCTTGTTGGTTAGATGTTGTCTTGCTTGTGCTCACAGGGATAGAGTGTAGATCAGAGACTTTGTAACCTTAGGGTTTTTGTCTTTGCTCAGGATAGATGTAGAGCATGTGGTTCCACTCCCTACTACACTCTCACAAATATACTTTCCTGTTGGGAAGTAGGCTGCTGTGGCCCCACTTGCCTGTGCCTCTGTCCAGATTGGCAGACTCTATTGAGTGGAACCACTGCCTCTGGGATTTGAGCTGAGCACAACAGGGAATTCGCCAGAGTCTCCATCAGCCTGCTGATCAGAGTACTCAGCCCCAAGCTGCGTCAGGGAGCTCTGCAGTCCGGCCTCAGTGCATGGCTCCTCTCCCTGTTGTTACACTTTCTCAGACGTGTTCCCCTGTTGGAAGGCACACTGCTGTGTCCCCACTTGCCTGCACCACTGCTGGGTTCAGCAGGATGTGTTAAGTGGTGCACAGACTCTGTGGTTTGAGCTAAGCACAGCAGGAAATTCCATCAGAGTCTCTAGCCAATTGCTGCTTGGAGTCCTCAGCCCCAAACAGGGTCAGGGAGCTCTGTGGTCCTGCCCCAAAGCAAGGTTCCTCTGCCTGTTACTCTTGCTCAAAGGTGTTTCCCTGTTGAGAGGCACACTGCTGTGTCCCCACTTACCTGCACTTCTGCCCACTTCAGCAGACTCAGTTGATTGGAGCCACTGCCTCTGGAATTTGAGCTGAGCACAGCAGGGAATTCCACCGGAGTCTACAGAGGCTCACTGCTGGAGTCTGCTGGAGTCTGCAGCCCCAAGCTCGGACAGGGAGCTCTGTGGCTCTGCCATAGTGTGCAGCTCCTCTTCCTGTTACACTTTTTCAAACATGTTCCCCTGTTGGGAGGAACACTGCTTGCCTGAAACTCTGCCCAGGTCGGCAGATGCTGTTGAGTGGCGCCACTGGCTCCGGGCTTGAATTGAGTTTAGCAGGGAATTACACCGGAGTCTCCAGTCACTTGATGCTCGGAGTCTGCAGTTCCGAGCTGGGTTGGGGTGTTATACTGCCCAGCCACAGAGTGTGGCTCCCATCCCCACTACACTTTCTCAATGGCGCTGTCTATTGGGAGGTGCACTGCTGGGACCCACCCCACTGCATGTCCTGTACCTCTGCACAGGTTGATGGCCCCTATGTCCAATCCTGCAACCACCATTATGGTTTCCAGCACTCCAGTGGTCTGTGTACCCCACTGGTGTGGGTACTTGTAAAAGGTTTTTATATATATATATTAGTTTTTTAAAGATTTATTCATTTTATTACAGCCAGATATACACAGAGGAGGAGAGACAGAGAGGAAGATCTTCCATCCGATGTTTCACTCCCCAAGTGAGCCGCAACGGGCCAATGTGTGCCGATCTGAAGCCGGGAACCTGGAACCTCTTCCAGGTCTCCCACGCTGGTGCAGTGTCCCAATGCATTGGGTCATCCTTGACTGCTTTCCCAGGCGACAAGCAGGGATCTGGATGGGAAGTGGAGTTGGCGAGATTAGAACCGGCACCCATATGGGATCCCGGGGCTTTCAAGGCGAAGACTTCAGCCACTAGACCATGCCACCAGGCCCTGTAAAAGGTTTTTTTAGCTACCTTTGTCTTCTCTGGATCAGCTGAGACTCCATTTAGCTAAGAAAGAAGAACTATAAGATGGTAATCCTGCTTGGCCTGAGAACTGGTCTAGAATACTTGCGCTACAGAGGAAAACTAAACAGTGTCTATGTGGCCAGCACCAAGGTGGCAAGTGGATGTGACAAGTGGGGCAGGCATAAGACAGGAAGTTAGGCTGGTTGGTGCCACAGGTTAAAAGCTACCACCAAGTATATCCCTTGGAGTACTTCAAGCAGGCTCCAGGTATGATGTCTGTGGTAAGGCTGGCATTTGCCCAGAGGATCCTTGTTGTTCTCCATTGATTTGGAGACTGGTTTCTCCAAATGACCCCATGTTGGTGAGGTTCTAAATGAACATGGATTGACAGATGGTGTTGACATTGCTGATTCTAGGTTAAAACAGTGCAGCTTCTGTACTCTGGGAGAAGCCAAACTGGACATATGGCAAATGCCCTCAAAGTTTTAAATTTTGTTTTGTTTTTAAGATGTATTGATTTGGACAGCAGAGCCACGGGGAGAGAAAAGAAACCTCCATATGACTGTCTAACTTCCACTGGTTTCCACAGCTAAGAATGCTGGACCAGACCAATCCAGAAGACTGGAGCTCCCTCTGTGGTTCAGGTGAGTGGCTGGAGCTCAGGAAATTAGGCCTTCAACAGCTGCCTTCCTAGGCACAATAGCAGGGTTCTAGATTGGAAGTGGATTTGCCAGGATTTGAACTGGTGCCCTGATGTGTGGTGCAGGTGTAACCCCACAGCCCAACATTCCTAGTCAGGTACCCTGATGTGGGATTCAGGTGTCCCAAGGCTACCCATACTGACCATCACACCTCATCATGCCTCAAGGGGGTTTGATGTACTTTTCTTCCTCTCCCCAGTCCATAATGGTCTCACAAGGACAGAAATTCTTTCAGTGGAAATCAGACACGTAGATGGTCAGGTTTGAGACTACTGATATGGATAACGTGATGGACTTGTCCAGGCAGCTTCAGCCATCTGGGGCTGAGATCCCCCGTGAGGAAAGCCAGAGTACAGTCCAAGTCTTGCACGGGCCAGCAGGGATACAAGACCCTTCAGGGGTGACTGGTGAATGGGTGGTCTTTGGAAGGCACAAGAGACCTGGTGAGGCTGTGGGGAGATCAGGTGGGACTAGACCTACTGACCATGGATGTAGCACATCCTCTGATGCTTCTGAGCTATGTTAGCTATGAGTCATTGATTTTGTGCTTCTGCTAATAAGACTTCTAGCATTAAGTTTGTAAGGAAATAGGTTATATAAATGGATGAATTCCCTATAGCAAGTCCCCTTAAAGATACTTTTAGAAATGATTGGCCAAAGAAACAATGTTGTAATATCTGTATGAACGTTCAGTAAGAGTGATATTCACATAACCTGATTTTTATTTCCAGGGTGTGTTGGGCAAGTTTCGAGTTACTGCAGTTCCAGGGGGCATCAATGTTGTGATATGCTAGTTGCCTGGCATTGGAGGGTGCAGGGGCCTTCCTTGGCAGCAAATAGGGCAGCCCACACCAGAGGTAATGTGCAGCCCAGTGCAGTCATTTTGCTGCCAGTGCCCACAGGAGGCAGAGTAGGAGGACACTGCACAAAGCTCATGGGAAATGCACTTGGCCTGTACCATCAGAGGTGGGCATTGTTGCACAGTAGGAGAAGCCCCCTTCCATGCCACAGTGCCATGACTGTTTCTGATCCTGCATTCTGGGAAAGAGTGAAGGAAGGAGGAAGGAAGGAAGGAACAGGTAATGGCTCCATTGACCACATGGGAGACCCTGGGGAGTTCTGTGCTGCTTTCGGAAGGCTGGTCAGTCCTGGCTGTCACAGGTCATGTGAGGAGTAAACCAGTGGATGAAGAATCTCTTTTTGCTCCTCCTTAATGATAGATGAATATAAATATATATATATATGTCTTAAAGAAAAGCTAATTTTGGTACAAAAATTTTTTTAAGATTTATTTTTTTTTTTTATTTTTATTACAAAGTCAGATATACTGAGAGGAGGAGAGACAGAGAGGAAGTGGAGCTGCCAGGATTAAAACCAGCAGCCATATGGGATCAAGGCAAGGACCTTAGCCACTAGGCCACACAGCCAAGCCCGGTACAAATTTTTTTTAAAAGCCAACTGCATCTTTGCTCATTTTGTTTTGCTGTTGTTTTTGCCATTTTTTGAATAGGCATTTTCTATGACTTTTTGGAATGCATTTTATATGCTTACAGCAATAAAAGTACAGAAGTCACAGGCCTGGTATGGTTCATGGGGGACGATGGGCAGTCCCCCAGAAATCTCTCCAGATTGTGGCCACAGAAGCACCTGGTGAGCACCAGTGGAGCTGGCATGTCAGTGATTGCTGGTTTTGTTTGTCAGAATAGGCACACCAGAGGAGGAACATTGTTATAAAGAGAGACCCAAAGGGAACAAATGCCTGGCCACATATGAAAGAGTGAGAAAAGAAGGACAGTGAAAGACTGTAGCTGCCAGAGGCTCCTGGTGAGTGTGCAGCTGAAATACCTCCAGGAGAGTCAGGTGCTTTTTGTCGGGGAGTTGGCTGTTTTGGAGGAGCCCTGGAATATGGCACAATGTGTAGTGTCCCACAATTGGGTCCTGCTGGCAGCTGAGGCTGACCATGTGGTTGCACTAAACATGGGCACTAGCTCTGTGATAAACGTCACATGTGGAATTGCTTCTTAAAGCAGACTCAGGGATTCTGTTAATATGTAAATTTTGTAGCGAGTTCTTACTCCAGAATAAAATTTACTTATGCCCCTGCAAATTTTTTAATCCTGCTTCTAGATTTCTGTGGTCCCTCAGATTGTCTCAAGGGTGTATGTGTGCATGTATGTGTGTGTGAGCGCACATGTGTGTCTTCATGTTTGTCTCCTGCTCAAGCTGTGTAAAATTGTGACAATGTGTTACTGTCTCTTTTTCAGTCAGAAAATGTTCTAGCTTTTGTGAATCAAGTTTAAACTTCCTGTAAGAAACATTTTTAAAAGCAGGTAAACTTATGCATCTGTCTCATCAGCTATCTGGATCCTCAGCTGCAAACTCAGGATACAAAATTTACATATTAACAGAAAAAAACAGATTGCCTTGAGTTCTGAATTCTGCAGACACGCCCAAAGGTTTCTGATAGGATTGTTAAAGTATCTCAATGATTTTAAGCCTTTGCTACAAAATCATTTACTTTGAGTAAGATTGCTAGCTAACAAGGATTTCTTAAATTTATGTAATTTAAAATACTAATAGACTGTTTTCAAGATATTACATGATTGATACATTTATATTTAATTTTATTATTAACCTGTACTCCTGTCTCATTTATATAACAGGAAGTAGGACTTTGGGATAAATGTTTTGTAAAGCTATTATTTGACAGTTTTCACTTTATATTGTCCCTATGGGAGTAAACAAACGGGTAGCTCAGACCTAAGGCCCCCTGCTTAATATCCTCAAGGACAAGGTGTCGTGGAACGTGCCAACCATCCTACTAAGGATTACCTTATTAAAACAAAAAAGGGGGAGTTTAGCACTGCCCAAGATCACTTGAACGTTGCATAATTTTTCTTAAATTTTCTAGCATAGGATACTTAAGGATGGTCTGCTGCAGATTGTCATTGGAGTTCATCTCAGAAGCAGAAGGGTTACATGACGTGGAAGGATCCCTTGACTGCTCAGTATCAAGGTCCAGATCCCCATGGTACTTTTCCTCTTGGGCTCACTTCAGACTGCTCCGATTTCTAGCTTTTAGGACCCTCGGTTACATCAGTTCAACCCCATCGACCATCTTGACTCCTCCAAAAGTAACTAAATCTTAAAAAAAAAAAAAAGTTTCTATCGCCAGATGGCATGGCTGCCAATGACGCAGCCCAAGTGTGGTACTCCTAGTGCAGCCAACTGCTCCATGGAGAGTCATGTGAAAAGGAAGTTCTTACTACATGGTCATGAACAAGCGTGTCCCTGCATTGATGCTTTTACATTCTGCAATGATTTTGCATGTTTTCTTTCTAATATAAGCACATTACACCAGCAGCAGCAACAAGCACTTATGTCTCCTGATGGAATGATGGGTGATGAGGTATGATGGAGCTGTATCCTCTAAGGTATTTGGGTGCCTTATGTTATGTCTACACAAGGCTGGGGTTGCTGTGGGATCATTTCCTGAACACACAGCACCACCCCGTTAAGAGACACACAACTGTGTGGGAAGCACTATAACATTACAACAGAGGCAGGATTTTTAAGAGGATGTGCAATGTGATTTTTGGTTTTCATTTAAAAATTATTTGTGGTTAGTGTCATGGCTTACCAAGCTAAAATTTACCTAAGGGACCATTATCTCATATGACACTGGTTCATGACCTGGCTGCAGTACCTCCCATCTAGCAGGTTCCTGCTTATGACCTAGGAGAGTAAATGAGGATGGCATGAAGCCTTAGGACACTGAACCCACATGGAAGATTGAGAATTCCTCTTTCCTGGCTTCGGAGCAGCCCAGCTCTAGCCATTGTGACAATTTGCGAACTGAATTAGTTAATGAAAGATACCTGTGTGTCTCTTTCTCTTTCTGTAAATCATTCAAAAAATGTGTTTTTTTTTAATACTCTAAAAATTTATTCATTAACTACATTGTGTTATGTGACACAGTTTCATTGGTGTTGGGATTCTCCCCAACCATCCCCAAACCCTGTCCCCATGGTGGATTCCTCCAACTTGTTGCATGACCACAGTTCAAGTTCAGTTGAGATTCCCTCATTATAAGCATATACCAAGCATAGAGCCCAGCATCTTATTGTCCAGTCAAGTTCAATGGCTTCTTAGGTTGACCCTCTCTGGTTTGAAGGTAGAGCCAGCAGAGTATTATCCCGATCAATTAAAAGCTCCAACATACCATCAGCAAAAATTTACATCATTATGGAATTAATTGGCAAAGTAATGAGCAACTGAGATGTTAAAAATAAATGCGAGTGGGAAGGAAAAAACGGCCGACCATGGAGGGTTGATGTAAGGGGGAAGGCAGAGAGAGAGCATCAAAAAATGCCAGAAGAAGGAGCAAGGATAGTTAAAAATAGTAAAAAACAGGCGTGCCAAGCTCCCCGAACACTGCAGAATCAACAAAATCCATACAACGTGGAGAATCAACCAAAAAAACACAACAACAACAAAAAAACCAAGGCAGTGCTAGGCAGCTCAAAAAGGTTGAGTCATGATCCCAGCAAGGGAAAGGCTGGCGAGAATCTTGACCCAAGGTAACAAAGGCAACTGGAGGAAACCTTTACAAAAAAACCCTGCACTAGCGGCTAGAAACAGCAGGAGCACTGAAACCCCTAGCACTGGTGGCGGTATTAAAAACCTTGGGGGGACCTAGGCAAAGACTAGGCAAACACCCACTATCCCATAATGAAACACCATGGTGGCGGGCGGGCGGGTGCTATGACTCTTAGGTGCAGTAGCCAGAGGCTGCGGCGACAATGAAATCCCCGGGATCACAGCTAATCTAAATTTGGGGCCAACCCCGTCTGGGTGAAAGAGAAAGCGGAGCGGGGGCTACCAGATTCCGCACTCCAGACAAAAAAAAAAAAAGAAGAAGAAGAAGAGATGAGACCCGGGTGCCTAGGCATACGGGATGGAACTCACTGCGGCCATATACCATGACCCTGAGGCACTGAAACCTGTTGTGGCCTACTGCCTTGGTCCAGAAGGAAAACAAAAACCTAGGTGAGCAAGACCTCAGGTCACCCACTAGGTGGCAGCAGAGGTCAAAGTTGAGAATCCAACAATACCTTGAATCACAGAAATGGGACGGAATCATAAGATTAATGTGCCAGAAGGAGCTAATGCCACCCCAAAAAAGTCACCATAAAGCCTGGTCAATCGCAGAGATTACAGATGAAGAAGTTGAAGATGTCTCTGATAAGGAGTTCAGAAAAATAATTATAAAATTTTCCAGAGACAATGAAAAACGATGGGACGAGCTCAAAGATTTCAAAAACCACATAATCACAGAAACAAAATCACTCAAAAGTGAGATCCTAGACTTGAGGCACAAAATTGAGAGCTTAGCCAGCAGAATTACAGCAGCAGAAGACAGGATATCCGACCTGGAAGATTCCCAAAATGAAAGCAGGCAGATTATTAACCAACTAGAGTCACAACTACACAAGGTGACCAACACAATCCAGGAGATGAATGACAACATCAAGAAGTCAAATATCAGAATCATGGGGCTCCAAAAAGGAATGGAAAGAGAGACAGGCATACAACCAGTACTTGAGGAAATTAGACAGGAGAACTTCCAAAATACCTGGAACATGAGCTCAGTCCAAATCCAGGAAGGCCAGAGGACACCCCACAGATTTGATCCAAAAAGATCCTCCCCAAGACACGTGGTAATCAAGTTACCCTCCAATGAATACAAAGAAAGAATCCCAAGGTTAGCATGAACCAAAGACAAGCTTACATTTACGGGCAGGACCAACAGGATCACTGCCAACTTCTCAGAACAGACGCTCCAGGAAAGAAGGGAGTGGAATAAAATCTTTCAAGTACTGAAAGAGAACAACTGTCAACCAAGAATACTCTACCCAGCAAAGATTGCATTTGTATTCGAGAACGAAATTAGATACTTCCATAGCAAAGAGAAACTAGAATATGCTAACACAACCAACTCTACAAAATCTCCTCAGAAATGCACTACTCCCAGAGAAAAAGGAAGCAAACCATAAGGAAGGATGACTAATGGGAAGACCTCAATCAAGTCCATGCAAAGAAAGACAATTAGATACCAACAGCCTTAAAAACACAAGCATATAACACGGTAAAATTACAATTTCCAATATTAACCCTCAACACAAATGGGCTAAATTCATCAATCAAAAGGCACATATTAGCAGACTGGATTAATAAACAGAACCTAGCTATATGTTGCTTGCGCGAGACACATCTAACCAGAAGGAACTCCGAGAAACTGAAAGTGAAAGGGTGGAAACAAATATTCCATGCCAATGGATGAGGAAAAAAAGGCGGGCGTGGCAGTCCTATTCTCAGATAATATGGACTTCAAAGTGATGAACATCAACGGACAGGGAAGGGCAGTATATTCTTGAAAGGGAGGATCCAACAGGAACCAATCGCCATTCTTAACATTTATGCTCCTAGTCTAGATGCAACCAGCTACGTGAAACAATTACTTTTGCATTTAAAGGGAGATATAGATGAACATACGATAATCCTGGGAGACCTGAATACCCTAGTAACACCAAGAGATAGATAAATGCAGCAAAAGCTTAACAGAGAAGCTACATAACTCACACAAACAATAGAACAACTGGACCTAGTAGACATCTATAGAATGTTTCATCCTAAGGCCACAAACTACACCTTCTTCTCAGCAGTGCATGGCACCTTCTCCAGGATAGACCACATAATAGGAAACAAAGCAAATTTAACTAACTACAAAAATATCAGAATCATACCATGTACCTTCTCAGACCATCATGGAATGAAACTGGAAATCAACAACTCAAAATGTTCCAGAAACTTGTAAACTCTTGGAGGTTGAACAATATGCTATTTAACAAACAATGGGTCAGAGAAGAAACTAAAGACAAGATCAAAAAATTTATGGAAACCAACGAAAACTCAGATACAAAAGCCAAAACATATGGGACACTGCCAAAGCAGTGTTACGTGGTGAACTTATTGCAATCAGTGCTCATGTCAAGGCCTAAGAAAGGCAACAAATACAGGAATTAAGCACACACCTGCAGGAACTGGAAAAGCAACAGCAGAAGGACCCCACAAACAACAGGAAACAAGAAATTATCAAAGCAAGACAAGAACTAAATCAGATAGATATCAAAGACTATTCAGTAAATATATGAATCAAAAAGCTAGTTCCTTGAGAAAATAAATAAAATCGACAGCCCACTGGCCAGAAAAACATACAAAAAAAAAAAAAAAAAGCAAGAGAAAGCAAGAATTAGCAGCATCAAAGATGAAAAAGGCAACATAACAACAGACACTACTACCATTAAGGAAATAATTAGAAATTATTACAAAGACCTATACGCCAACAAATCCGATAACCACTTGGAAATGGAAAGATTCCTAGACTCCCACCACTTACCAAATCTCACCCCAGAAGCAACAGAAGGCCTGAATAAACCCATAACTGAAGCAGAGATTGACTCAGTGATTAAAGAGCTCCCAACAAAGAAAAGCCCAGGCCCAGATGGCTTTACCACAGAATTCTACAAAGAATTCTGAACAGAACTAACCCCAATCCTTTACAAGCTCTTCAAAACAATAGAAAAGGAAGCAACTCTTCCAAACTCATTCTATGAAGCGATTATCACCTTAATCCCAAAACTGGAGAGAGAATTAAAACTGAGGGAAAACAGCAGACCGATCTCTCTGATGAACGTTGATGGTAAGATTCTCAACAATATCCTAGGCAATAGAATACAAAAAAAAAAAAAAAAAAAATCAGACAGATCATTCATTCAGATCAAGTAGGTTTCATCCAGGGAATGCAGGGATGGTTCAACATAAGGAAATTCATAAATGTGATACATCACATCCAAAAACTGAAGAAAAAAAAACCCATATAATAGTATCAATAGATGCAGAAACAGCCTTTGGCAAAATTCAACACCACTTCATGTTAAAAACACTAACCAGGTTGGGGATAGAAGGAACAATCCACAACCTAATCAAAGAAATATATGGTGCTTGTTTCGGCAGCACATATACTAAAATTGGAACAATACAGAGAAGATTAGCATGGCCCCTGCGCAAGGATGACACGCAAATTCGTGAAGCGTTCCATATTTTAAAAAAAAAGAAATATATGAAAAACCCAATGAGAGCATCATACTAAATGGAGAAAAACTAGACTCCTTCCCACTGAGATCTGGAACAAGACAAGTCTGCCCACTATCACCACTGCTATTCAACATAGACTTAGAGGTACTCGCTGAGGCCATAAGACAAAAAAAGAAATCAAAGGAATCCAAATGGGAAATGAAGAATTCAAGCTTTCACTATTTGCAGACTTCATGATGCTTTACATAGAAGAACCAAAAAACTCAATACAAAGAGACTCCTAGAACTCATACGAGAATTTGATAGGGAGGCAGGAGACAATATTAATGAACAAAAATCAACAGCCATAGTGTATGCAAACGGCCGCAAGATGAAAGAAGATCTAACCAACAAGTTACCATTCAAAATAACAGACAAAAGCATGAAGTATCTAGGAATAAATTTAACGAAAAGCGTAGGCAACCTTTTTGAAGAAAACTACAAAACACTTAAAAAAAATAGAACAAGACCTCAAAAGATGGAACAACATCCCATGTTCCTGGATAGGCAAAATTAATATCAAAATGTCTGTACTACAAAAACAATATATACATCCAATGCAATCCCAATCAAATTACCCACAACATTCTTCATTGATCTGGAAACAATGATACAAAGGTTTATCTGCAAACACAAAAAAACACACAAATAGCTAGAACTATCCTGAACAGCAGGACGTTACCAGGGGGAATCACAGTTCCAGATCTCTGGACATAATATAGGCAGTTGTTATCAAAACAACCTGGTACTGGCACAAAATTAGAGAGGGGGATCAATGGAACAGAATAGAAACAACAGAAAAAAACTCACACAGATACAGCCAAATAATCTTTGACAAAAAGACTAACGACAATATAGGCAAATGGGAAGGTCTGTCCAAGAAATGCTGTTGGGACAACTGGTTGATAACCTGCAAAAATAAAAAGATAGACCCACATCTCTCACCATACACCAAGATTTAATCTAAATGGATAAAAGACCTAAATCTAAATCCAGAAACCTTCAAACTTTTGGAAGAAAATGTTGGAAATACACTGCAACACTTAGGTGTAAGCCCCCACTTCCTAAACAGGACACCAAACGCAATAGTAATCAAGACCAGATTAAACAATTGGGATTTCATGAAACTAAGAAGCTTCTGTACAGCAAGGGAAACAATCAACAAAGTAAAAAAACAATCTGCAGAATGGGAGATCTTTGCACATGACATAGCAGATAGAGGGCTAATCTCTAGAATGTACAAAGATCTCCAGAGAAACCAAAACACCAAAAACAAACTGCTCAAGAAATGGGCATGGCAAATGGACAGACATTTCACAAAAGAACAAACCCAAATGGCAAATAAACATGAAAAAATGCTCAAGATCCTTGGCAATAAGGGAAATCCAAATGAAGACAACAATGAGGTACCACCTAACTCCAGTAAGGATGGCACACATACATAAAACCACAACACTTGCTGGCAAGGATGTGGGAAAAAGGGAACCCTTCTCCACTGCTGGTGGGAGTGCAGACTTGTACAGCCTCTATGGGAAATCAGTTTGGCGAATACTCAAACAACTGAAATTCAGCATACCATATAATCCAGCAATAGCACTCCTAGGGACATATCTGAAACATCCGCCACACAAGAAATCAACATGCACTCCTATGTTCATAACAGCAAATCTATCATTGCAAAAACATGGAAGCAACAAAAATGTCCATCAACAGAAGACTGGATGAGAAAGCTATGGTTCATCTACTCCATGGAATACTACTCAACTATTAAAAAAAAAAACAAAATGCAGTTCTTTGTGGCCAGATGGGCCAAACTGGAAACCATAATGCTAAGGGAAATGAGCCAATCCCAAAAGGTTAAATACCACATGTTTTCCTTAATTTAAGATGAAAAAATAACAATCTGAAAGATAGTACCTATCTATTGTAATATTATTTCTTTCTCTAACAACCTGTATCCAATGCAACAAGATAATCTGATGTAATCTATAAATCAACAATTAATGTTAGACTTCTTGTGATCTGCATGCAAAAACTGTAAAACCTAATACACTCTCAATACCGTATGTTACTCCATAACAGGGAGGGAATGCAGGGAAATCATCCAAAACCATAAAAAGAGTGAGGAAAAAATACAATATACCCTATCAAGATCAAATCTGGTAACTCATAGACAACAGACTCAAATCAGAACTGGAGAATAGTAAAGCTACTATAGTAAGGCATGTGGGGGAATTGGGAGTGATTTTGACAGCCTATTAACAGGAGGTCATGTGCGTGGAGCAGCAGGGGAGCACTCCAGAGTAGAGCAGGCGGAAAGGAGGAGGCTTGGATCCCGACCATGAAGACTCCCAGAACTTCACCACAGATTATCAATACGAGCAAACAAGGACTATATCACAACTGCCAGGGAGGCCACAGGTAATTGGATGCCCTCAGAGGCCGAGTACTCTGAGGTCACCCACCACCATCCTGAGCTTCCACAGGGGATGGAAGAAGTCCAATCACTACCATGCAGAAACCAACATCGTTGGAATGAGAACTAGAAGCCCTGAGCGGTCCACAGAAACAGAAGAGTAACAAACTTCCTTCAGGACCAGGGAGGAGAGCTTTGTCTGGTCCCAGCCTGGTTCTGGCTCTGGACCCCCATCCTTCCTCGCAATGACCATCGGGATCGCTCCGGAAACCCCTCAATACAAACATTTAAACAAACTAAAAAAAACCTAGAATAAATAAACAAACAACAACAAGTAAAGCTTAGAATCAGACAGGAAAGAGCTGGCGTGGATTTACTCATACCTCACTAGGTGGGACACAAAGATTAGTCATTCCTCACCATGGTGATGAGGATTTCTCTGCACACCCCTCCAAAAACAAAATGTTCTGCACCTTAGTTGTCGACAAATGTCTTGTTAGAGTTATAAGCTAGTCTAGATTATCCTAAAATCAGCCAAATCCAGCAAAATTATACTTCAACATAACAAACGGGTTAATACTAAAATGAAATAGACATGAACCACCAGAGTAGTACTCTATTGCCATTTTAAGATCTATAGCTGCCGGTTCTGTATATAAACTAAAACTGAAATGTCAATGAGCTAATCACAGGATGTGGTTAAGAACTTGTATTTTTTTTTCTTTTTTTTTTTTTTAACATACTGGATACTCAAAACCATGTCAATTCCATAATGTTGTAAATTGTTGTTGATGTTATGTTGGGGCTTTTAATTGGTTGGGATGATATTCTGCCAGCTCTACCTTCAGACCAGAAATGGTCTCCCCAAGAAACTGTTCAATTCATCTTGACAATAAGATGCTGAACTCTATGCTTGGTATATGTTTGCAAGAAAGAATCTTGATTGAATCTGAACTGTAATACTGCAACAAGGTGGAAGAATCCACCAAGGGGTAAGGGTATGGGGAGAGGTTGGGGAATTCCCAGAGCCTATGAAACTGTCACATAATGCAATATACTTAATAAAAATAAATAAATAAATGTATGAGTAAATAAATAAATAAATAAAATGTGAGTTCTTAACCACATTCTGTGACCACCTCATTGACATTTTAATTTTAGTTCATATACAACATATAATATAACATGCATAACATAACATGTTATACATAACATCATATCATCTTACATTAAAGCAAACGTGGTATCTAACCTTTTGGGATTGGCTCATTTCCCTTAGCATTATGGTTTCCAGTTGGGCCCATTTGGCCACATGGTAATGCATTTTGGTTTTTTGTTTGTTTGTTTGTTTGTTTTTTGTAATAGTTGAGTAGTATTCCATGGAGTAGATGAATCATAGCTTTCTTATCCAATCCTCTGCTGATGGGCATTTTGGCTGCTTCCATGTTTTTTACAATTACTGATTGTGCTGTTAGGAACATGGGGGTGCATGTTGATGTCTCATGAAATAGGTGTTTTGGATATATTCCTAGGAGTGCTATTGCTGGATCATATGGTATGTTGATTTTCAGTTGTTTGAATGTTCTCCATACCGATTTCCATAGAGGCTGTACCAGTCTGCAGTCCCACCAGCAGTGGAGTAGGATTCCCTTTTCCCCACAACCTAACCAACAAGTGTTGGTGGTGCTTTTTTTCATGTGGTCCAATTTACTGGAGTTAGGTGGTACCTCATTGTTGTCTTCATTTGGATTTCCCTTATTGCCAAGGAACTTGAGCATTTTTTCATATGTTTATTTGCCATTTGGGTTTGTTCTTTTGTGAAATGTCTGTCCGTTTCCCATGCCCATTTCTTGAGCAGTTTGTTTGTTTTTGGTGTTTTGGTTCCTCTGGAGATCTTTGTACATTCTAGAGATTAGCCCTCTAGCATCTATGTAGTGCGCAACAATCTTCTCCCATTCTGCAGGTTGATTTTTTACTTTGTTGATTGTTTCCCTTGCTGTACAGAGCTTCTTAGTTTGATGATGTTCCAATTGTTTATTCTGGTCTTGATTGCTATTGTGATTGGTGTCCTGTTTAGGAAGTGAGGGCTTACACCTAGATCTTGCAGAATATTTCCAACATTTTCTTCCAAAAGTTTGAAGGTTTCTGGATGTAGGTTTAGATCTTTTATCCATTTAGATTTGATCTTAGTGTATGGTGAGAGATGTGGGTCTATCTTTTTGTTTCTGCAGGCTATCAACCAGTTGTCCCAACAGCATTTCTTGGACAGACCTTCCCATTTACCTGGGTTGTCGTTAGTCCTTTTGTCAAAGATTATTTGGCTGTATCTGTGTGACATTCCTTCTGTTGTTTCTATTCTGCTCCATTGATCTTCTTTTCTGTCTTTGTACCAGTACCAGGCTGCTTTGATAACCACTGCCCTATATTATGTCCAGAGATCTGGAACTGTGATTCCCTCTGCTAACTTTCTGTTCTTCACGATAGTTCTAGCTATTTGTGTGTTTTTTTTGTGTTTGCAGATGAACCTTTCTATCATTGCTTCCAGTTCCATCAAAGATGAAAAAGGCAACCTAACAACAGACACCTCAACCTTTAGGAACATAATTAGAAACTGGTACAAAGCACTGTACTCCAACAAATCAGAAGACCACCAAGAAATGGAAAATTCTTAACGTTCAACCACCTGCCAAAACTTAGCTCAGAGGCAACAAACGACCTGAACAAACCCATAACTCAAGCAGAGATTGAATTAGTGATTGAAGACCTCCCAACAAAGAAAAGCCCAGGACCAGACAGCTTCATTACAGAATTCTACAAAACATTCTGAACAAAACTAACCCCAATCCTCTACAAACTCTTTAAAACAATAGAAAAGGATGTAACCCTTCCAAACTCATCTGTGAAGCCAACATTACCTTAATCCCAAAACCACAGAACCAACAGAGAAGGAAAACTACAGACCTATCTCTCTGATGAACATTGATGCTAAGATTCTCAACAAAATCCTAGCCAATAGAATAAAAAATAAAAATCAGAAATGGCCAGGCGGCATGGCCTGGTGGCTAAAGTCCTCACCTTGAATGAGCCAGGATCCCATATGTGCACCGATTCTAATCCCGCAAGCTCCAGTTCCCTTCCAGCTCCCTGGTTGTGGCCTGGGAAAGCAGTTGAGGATGGCCCAATGCCTTGGGAACCTGCACCCGCATCCGGAAGAGGTTTCAGCTTTCCGGCTTTGGATCGGCATGCACTGGCCATTGCGGCTCTCTTGGGGAGTGAATCATTGGACAGAAGATCTTCTTTTCTGTCTCTCTTCCTCTATATATATCTGACTTTGTAATAAAATAAATAAATCTTTAAAAAAAAGCAGATAGATTATTCATCCAGATCAAGTAGGATTCATCCCGGGGATGCAGCAAGGGTTCAACATAAGGAAATCCATAAATGTGATGCACCACATCCAAAAATTGCAAAACAAGAGCCACATGATAGTATCAATAAATGCAGAAAAAGCTTTCTACAAAATCCAACATCACTTCCTGCTAAAAACCCTAACCAAGGTAATCATAAAAGAAATAATCCACAACATAATCAAAGCAATATATGAAAAACCCAATGCCAGCATCATACTGAATGGAGAAAAATTAGAACCCTTCCCACTGAGATCTGGAACAAAACAAGGATGTCCACTATCTCCTCTGCTATTCAACATAGTCCTAGAGGTACTCGCTGAGGCCATAAGACAAGAAAAAGAAATCAAAGGAATTCAAATGTGAATCAAAGAAGTCAAGCTTTCACTATACACATATGACATGATTCTTTATGAAGATGAGCTAAGAGACTCAATACAGAGACTGCTAGAACGTATACAAGAATTTGGTAGAGTGGCAAGGTACAAAATTAATGAACAAAAATCAACAACCATAGTGTATCCAAACAACCCCAAGACGGAAGAAGATCTAACCAGCCAGATAGCATTCAAAATAACAGAGAAAAGTGTGACATATCTGGGAATAAATCGAGCCAAAAATGTAGGAGACCTATTTGAATAAATCTACGTACTATTTAAAAAAGAAATTGAACAAGACCTCAAAAGATGGAGTAACATCCCATGCTACTGAATAGGTAAAATCAGTATCATTAAAATTTCATTACTGCAAAAGCAGTATATACGTTCAGCACAATCCCACACAAATTGCCCAAAACATTCTTCATGGAACTGGAAACAATGATTCAAAAAATGTTTAATTCAATCTTTGAAAACCTATACTAGAAAGCTAGAGTTAGGGAGTGGGACTGCCTGGAAAGTCCAGGCCACAGTTCTTGCCAGTGACTGTCAGGGCAGTGGTTAGCCAGATTAGGCTGCACTATGACACTGATTAGTAAAAGAACCATGTCTGGGGCAGAGTCTCTGATTAACTTATGTCCTCACCCCTGTGGAACTGTACTACCCTCTGGTTTGCTTAATGTTTGTCATAGTGATAGGCCTGGCTAGGCTTGACCATAAACTCAATAACACTCATAGGACCTGGGGTTGCAAACAGGCTAGGTTGGCCTTGCTGCAGCTCCTGCAGGTGCACCCAAGAATTGGGTGTGGGATGGGCCAGACTGCAACATCTACCAGCACACACAAAGTCAAGACTGTGGCCTAGCACCTGACACACATGAGAGCTGGTCTTGGAATGGGCATGGTTACTAAACTGTGTCTCCCACGTGAGCGCAAGAGTCAGGGCTGAGTATAGGTTAGGCCAGGCAGGGCTGCTTCACTGGTTGACAAATTTGTGAGCTGTCTATGGCATAGACCAGACACCCTCCTAGTTAGAGTACACACTGGCATTTGTGGAGCCAAGCCATGGTGAAGGCCAAGCCATGCAAGGTTGCCATATTCAGCTAATTGCAAAAGCTCCATGTAAAGAGGTAGGCTGGGCATGCCTAGTATATAGCATCCGTTATTGATAACTTGGACTTGGGACAGGCTGGTCCAGGCAAGGCTGCAGCATCCAATGGAAAGGGCCAACACCATGCCCAACCATGTTGTAGCAACTAGTATCATGTGTAGAATGAGTACCAGCTGGAAGCAGGCCTGGTTGGACAGCAAAATGGACTCCCTTGCTTGAATTCAGTTCACCGTGTTGAGAGTGAGGGCTGTAATGGAGAGTGTGGAATGGGCTGGATATAGCTGCAGCATTTCTTGGAATGTATGTCGGCTGGGTCTGTGGGTGTCCCAGACTGGGTTTGGGGTAGACTCCAGCACGTGCTGGTGCTCATGAGACAAAGAATAGGTGTAGGATGCGTCGTGCTAGGTCTCAGCAACCACTGATCCACATGAGAACCATGTCTGGAGTGTGCTGTAGAGGAGCTGGCATGTAGCACCCACACGTAAGGGGCAGAATAGGTGTGGGCCAGTTTGGCAAGCCTGCTGCACCTACCAGTAAATGCTGGGACAGCACACAGGTCAAGTCAACCTAGGCCATGATACCACTGGTGTGTGTGAGATCTGAAATGGGAGGTACCTGGCAGAGGAGCTTGTCAGCCCTCTCTTAAAATACAGTTCTTGATGTTGAGTGTAAGAGCCAAAACTGGAGGCAGTATACACCCATCCGGTCATGGTACCCATCAGCGTACATACGGATCAGGTCTGGAGGCAGGTCAGCTGGGCCAATTGACAGCACCCACTGACTGGTGTGAGAACTAGCACAGGATGAGTTGGGTTATAACACCCACCAGTTCACATCAGAAATAGGACCAGGACCTAGGGCTGGCCAGTCTGGGCAAGGCTACAGTACCTGACAGCATGAGACAGAACAAGGGTAGCCCAGGATGAATCAGACTGCAGCATCTGCTGGTGAATGTTGAGGCAAGGCAGGCCATGCCAGACCCACTAGCACATGCAAGACTGGGCCAGGAGTGAGCTTGTTAGGGCGAATATAGGGGCTACTCTGCTAGGCCACTGCTCCCATGGTGAGTATGATAGCTGCAGCTAAGGGCTGAACAGGCTGGACAGGACTGCAAGATGGAAACTGAAAGAGCCAGGGCTGAATGTGGACGTCATAAGGAAACCATGGGCATGCCTCTGCTGTGCTGCAGCTCCAACCAGTGAATATGAGAAGAAGCAGGATTGGTCTGGCGGTGGGGGACAGTGCAGCACCACCCACTCACATATGTGTGGCCTGGATGGTTGGATCAGTTAGACTGAGCTAACCTGAAGACTACCATTGGTGTATTTCAAAGCTGGATGAGATATCAAACAGATTGGACATACCAGCAATTACAAGAACCTGGGGATAGGAGCAGGCCTAGTGAGGTTACTGGAAGTCAGCCCAATTAGACTACAGATCCTGCTGCTATGCATGAGGGCTTGATTGTGTGGTGCGCTGTGTTAGGCTTGCATGCAGCATCCATTTGTTTGCATATGAGATGTGGCTGGGAACAGGACTGATTGAGTAACTGCAACCATCATTGTGTGTGTAGGCTGATTGGGGATGACAGACTGAGCCAGACCCCTCATTGGCTGGCACACATAATAATCGCATCTGGAGTGACGCTGGAGAGGTTTCTTTAACCCCTCCCTCCAAGACTGGACCACTGGGCTCAAAACTCCAACCTTAGGGAAAACCACAGGATGTATGGGTTTGGCACTGTGTATTGCAAGAATAGATGTGTGCACCTCAGGCCCCTGGAGGTAGAATAAGCACCCTTCTTGCACTCAGTGATGAAAATGTGCAGAATCCTTCTCCCAGCATGGGAGGGGTGTCTGGCTCAGTCATGGTGGAGAGGCTGGGTTTGCACTCTGGCAAGCAATGGTTATTCGAGTTCTGGGAAGCTATGTGAGGGTGAAACAGAGGTGTCCATGCCTACCTCATGGTTGCACCTGGATGAATGTCCTAGCAGGCAAAGTGGAATCCTGGGACTAACACCATGGGAGCTCAGGTACAAGAAGTCTTCTACACTGAGTAGGTGTTCCATCGACAATCACAGTCAAATCCAGCTCTCCAGCTTAGAGCCACCAGTTAGAGAGCAGTGTCCCCTGGGTCCCTCCAAACAGCCTGCCTCTGAGCTGACCACCAGGATTGGCCTCCCTAGCAGCCACAAGGAATAGCAGAGGTTCACACAGGCAGGCTCTACCTCAGCTTTCCACCCACAAATTGATAATAGTCATAACACTTACTAAAATATGAGGGTGATTCTAGAAATTCATGGAAAATGGAAGCAACAGAGATGGGCTCAAAAACAATCGAACTTCACAAATTGTATCTCATGAGATGCATTTTCTATAAGCTTTTTAAAGACAGCCATCTTTTGTTTTCCCATTACCTGCCTGAATTCTTCGCTACTTTAAGCTTCTAAGTTGTGGAGTTTGTGGTTATGATAATGGTTTGTCCATAGAACAGGATGTCCTCATGTGAGGCAAAGGGCATTGATGGAGTAGAGGTTTGTAGGTAGAAGTGGAAAACATCCTGCAAAAATTTGTAACACACACCATATAGAAGCCTCGGAACCCTGGGACTGACAATCACACCGTGGGTTGACCAGCACTGAGAGAGTGGGACTCAGGCCCTCTTGCTGGCTCAGTCAGTTGGCTCCATCTCCTCAGTCTTATACTTGATCTTCCGTTTTTTGATTGTGTGCCCCCTCCTGCAGAGCCCCACAGGCAGAACCACTTGTCAAGGTGTGTTCTCTTCTCCCCATTGTACTGCAAAAATCTTTCCCTCATTTCTGCCTGAAGGAGACTATGGGTGGGGGGGAGAAGAAAAGGAGGCTGACAAAGCCCACTTTATGGCCATGTAGAATTTCTCAAATCAAAATATGACAGAGTATGCAGCTGAAGGAGCTTCTTGGTATGACTTTGCAGCTTGTGCTATGACAGAGATCACCTCAGAAAGTTGAGTGCCAGTACCCCATATCAAAACACCAGGCTATCACAGCCACTTCATCTGTGACCAAGTCGCAGCTAATGCATCTGGGAAAGTAGCACAAGATGGGCCAAAAGCTGGGCCATTGCACTCACATGGGAGACCTGGTAGAATTCCTGACTCCTGACTTTAGTCTGACCCAGTCCTGACCATTGCTGTCACTGGGAATATGAACTGGAGATGGAAAAGCTCTCTATCTTGCTTCCCTCTACCTTTTAAATTTATGTTTAAAATTGTGTTCAGTTTTTCACAGATTTAACTGAGTTCATAGAGAGCTAATTTACTTTTCCCTGATTATAGCAGAATCTCCCAAATAGTTTTCAAATTAAGCTTGGATTCATGACTATCACTTGATATGTTTTGCAAGAATAAGTTGATTAAAGTTGAAATGCTCCAGGGTTTTTATTGCAATAATTTTATAGGTGTCCCCACCTTCCTTTGTGGGGACTTTGACACTTGGTGGCAGGTGTCTCCATGGAGGGTGACCAGTTATGACTGCAGGGGGAAGAGGAGGAGGTAGGGGGAACCAGGGGAGAGAAAGAACAAAGCAGAGGCTCTCCTTCTGATGGCCCCACCCCCCATGGCCTCTGTGCAGTCAGCTCCATGGCCAATCTGGTTGTCTGGGAGGGAGAGAGATGGAGATAGAGTGATCTTGCATCCATTGACACATTCCCCAAAACGCTGCAATAGCTGGGGCAGCTATAGGTGATGACTTTATCTGATATGCTGCAAGATCAGCTGCAAGCCCAGCCCCAAAGAGGCGAATTTCTAAGGTTCTATTCATTTCCAGCAGCCAAGTTAGGTTTTTAAGTTTAGAGTTGAGGCAACAATGTTGTAGCATAATGGCTTAAGCCACCATCTGTGATGGCAGCATTCTACAGGTTGCCAGTTTAGGAGCCAAATGCTGTATGTCTGATGCAGCTCCCTGCTTGTGGCCTGGGAACGCAGCAGAGGATAATCAGAGTCTGGAGAGACTCTGCAGAGCCTGGGATATCCAAAACATGCTCCTAGGATCTCCCATGGCTCCTGGCTATGGATAAATCCAGTTCTTGCCATCGTGGCCAATTGGAAAATGAATCAGCAGATGGAAGATATTTCTGACTCTCCTTCCTGTAAATCTGCCTTTCACATAAAAACAAATATTTCTTAATTCCCCCACCCCCAATCAACTGTCCCAGAGCTGAGTTTTACAGCAAAAAGTTGAAGCTTTAGACATGCAGGTCCTGCCCAGCTGACTCTTCTCCTGTGACCCTATTCCCACTGTAACCTGTGGACCATGGCTTTGGCACCTTAGGAATGGCAGGCAGTTGCAGGGGCTGGAGCCCCCTTAGGTCCTATTCCCATGGATCTGCTCTACAGACAAGAAGCTCTAGAGTGAGGCCGAGAGCCTCAGAGATCCATGCTGATAGGTGACGGTTAAAGCAACTCAAGGTGTTGACTCCTGCCTTGCTCAGCACCAGGCTAAAGCCATGCCCCAGAGCTGTCCTTTATGGAACAAGCCAGTATTCTCTGTGAGGAGACACTGGGAGTGTGTGGCTACTTCCGATGTGCTTGAGGCTGACTCTGTTACTGCTTTATGTTTTACCTGTGTGGATTCCTCCCTGCTTGCCCTAAAATGGTGTTTTGCAGAATTTTAGAGGGACATGCCTGCACATGGAGGTCAGACATGTCACACTAAGATGCCTGAATTTCTGGCCCCTCTTGGTCAAAGGGGTCAGTGATCACTGGACCCAGGGCCCCAGATGGCAGCAAGCACAGGCCCAGGATTTGTTTTCCCAGCTGATGGAGACCTCATCATCCTGCCATTCTCTTTCTAACTCTGATGCTCATTCTTCCACCTGATTGACCATGCCCCCAGGCTCTGGTAATCATTTCCCCCAGGTGATTGCACACACTCACTGTAAAATCAACCCTGTAAACCCTTGAATGTTTAAGACTGAAGAACAAACACACGACTTTCCATTCAGGGAGTTGTGGAGATTTGTGATGGAAAGAGGATGTGAGTCTGAGCTGCCAGAGATGCCCTTGGCTGAGGAAGAGCAGGCACTACATGCTCCCAGGGTCATCTGCTTGCATTCAGTACCTCTGCCCTCAGCGTGTGTTCCTCTGATCTCCTGGATCACTCCCTGCACCCAGGAACCCTCCCCTCAGCATGTATTTCTCTGACCTCCTGGATCATCCCCTTGCTCTCCACAGTCTGTCACACAGAGAATGAACTTGGGTGAGCTCACGTGGCACATGTTTCTTAATTATCTTGTTTGGCATAAAGATTGACTTATATCAGAGATAACATCTGTCCATTGGAATTGGCATAAATCACTGATCATGATTGTATGCAGCTGGGGTATTTTGTTGTGGATGTTGGAATATCATTATTTTTTATAACAGTGTGGTTTCCACAGAGTAGACATTTTCTGCACATTGCCTTCTTTTTTGTTAAAGATTTATTTATTATTTTTATTACAAAATCAGATATACAGAGAGGAATGTCTTCCATCCGATGATTCGCTCCCCTATTGAGCCCAACAGCCGTTGTTACAATGATTGAAGCCAGGAACCAGGAACCTCCTCTGGGTCTCCCACACAAGTGCAGGGTCCCAAAGCCTTGGGCCATCCTCGACTGCTTTCCCAGGCCACAAGCAGGGAGCTGAATGGGAACTGGGTCTGTAGGGATTAGAACGGGGGCCCATGTGGGATACCGGTGTGTTCAAGGCAAGGATTTTAGCCACTAGGCCACACTGCTGGGCCCACATTGTCTTCTTGATGGTAACTATTACCCAACAACAAATACAACCATATTTTTAGGAAGGACTGGGGAAGCATTTTGTTGCTATGCTGACAATAAAACTGCCATTTCCATGATATACTGTGTGATGGCTGTTTATAATTCTACTCTTAGAGGTTGAATTTCTCAAAAAGATCTCTTCTTATTGCATTGTTTTTAGAATGTCATACAAAATAAATTCAAGACTTTAGGAAAGTTCAGGGCTGGCATGATGGCTCAATGGCTAAATGTCCCTGTGAATGCTGGAATCAATAAGGGGAATCTTTATGTCCCAGGTACACCAGTTTCCATCCAGCTTGCTGTGGGTGTCTTGGAACAACAATAAGGTTGGCCCAGAGGTTTGATTCCCTGTACTCACATGGAAACCTGTACTGAAGGCTTCTAGCCTCAAATTGGCTCATCACCAGCTGCTGTGAACATTTATGTAGTGAACAAGTGAATGGTTGACTGCTTTTCCCTCTCTCTATAAATGAGATCTTAATTTCCAGAAGTAATAAATGAATCTTTAAAAACATATCTGGGCATTCTATAATTATTATATGCAGCAGAGGGATTAGTTAAAAGCAAAATAAAAGGTAAATCAACCAAGAAAACCCATGTCAGACAAGTTACAATATTTTTTTTTTTTATAATAAATGCCTTCTGAAAGCCAACACCACTCTGGGAAAGATGAGAGTGCTTGTGCATGATTGAGTGATTTTCAACACACAATCTCACTTAATTTAAAATGATCTTTTGGAAGGGGCTGGTGCGATCTCACGTTGGCTTAAGCCAACACCTGTGGTGGAGCTCTCTCAATATAAATGATGGTTCAAGTTTTGCCTGCTGCACTCTGATACAGCTCACCACTAATGTAGATAATAAAGAAGTGTAATTATTGGTGCTTCTCTTTCCAGATACAATCTGCATTAGAAGCTCTATGGGATTGGTTTTAGGCAGGGACAGAATAAGCACTAATGATAATCACAGAATAGACCCAGTGAAAGGAAAAGCCTCACTCTGTCTCTCTAGGTGTTTTGCTTGCAATTTGATATATATATATATATATATACATATATATATATATATATGAAAGAATATGTAACAGAGAAATAAGATATTTCTTTTTTAACATATATTCATATGTTATATAATATATTATGCATTATATTATACTATAAAATATTATATGTGTCTTTTCAAAAGCACATCAAGCATATATGCTGTTAAGCATGTGACTGTTCAGGGAACTTCTCATATCCAGGAAGGTCACTTCACCATTTCATGCATGTAGACTAGCCAACATTGCCTTGTCTACTGTTTTGATGTGAGGCGTTTCTGCCAGTGTGTTCTGTGCTTAGAGTTTCCTGAGAGTGTCAGTTACTGAGACAGCACAACAAGGTGGAATGGCCTTTAAGACTAATCACCATTTACAGGACTTTGTAGGATCAATGGTGTTATAGATAAAGTGAACTGTGGGGTCCAGCACTTGTTTGAAAGTCCATTATCAAAAAGATCCTAGTAATGAGATTCCTCGCTTTGGACTCACTGGGATCCCATATGGTGGCTGGTTCTAATCCCTGTGGTCCTGCTTTCCATCCTGCCCCTGCTTGTGGCCTGAGAAAGCAGTTTAGGATGGTCCAAAGCTTTAGAACCCTGCACCAGTTTGGGAGACCCAGAAACCTCCTGGCTATTGACTTTGGATCAGTGCAGTACCAGCCATTGCATTAACTAGGGGAGTGAATCATCAGAGGAAAGTTTTTCCTCTCTGTCTCTCTTCCTCTCTGTATATTTGCCTTTCCAATAAAAATAAATAAATCTTTTAAAAAAACCCATATGCAATATATTTTGAAATCGGTAAGGTTGTCTTAGGAACACATGAATACAGAGAATCTCAATGTGATCTGTACTTGGAGTTTTGTGTAGTTTGCATGTAAGCACCTGTTATTCTTAGATATTGTGTGTATATGCCATGCATTTTTGATGCTATGGCCATTCCATCAGTAGAGAAAGGTTTGAAAAGTCTCAGTGGGTGTGCCATACAATCCTGAGACATAGCATGCAACAAAAGCAAGTGGCATTGCAACACGCATAGTACATGGAAGCCCTGAAGGGATCACAGTTGTTCTGATTTGTAATATTGATGTCTTTCTATGAGTGTGCATGCTCAAAAGACTTAGTGAGCTGGCAAAGACATGGTGAAATGAAGTACATTGTGAGGATTTGTTAGAAGGTGAAACAATTCCTTCCACAATGAGGCCTAATAGAGCATCTGAACTTGTGTGCAGAAATTGCTCTCAATTCACGGGGGAGGCTCTGGAAAGATCTGTGTTAATTTCCTCACTGCCATGTCCTGACTTGGGGATCTCCCACTGCTTTCAAATCTTACTTGGATCTCAGCAGCTGTGCCTTGTTCCTGGGAACACATCCCCAATGAAGCACCCCTCAGAGACTTCCTCCTTTTGCCTGTGTTGAGGAGCATGTTTTGTGTGGGGTAGGGATTGAGGAAATAGTGTGCCTTGTGCCTAATTACAAGCCTTTTTGAATTTCAGGCTTTTTCCTTATACTCTGGCCTACATCCTCTGTGGGAAGAATATTTTTTTAAATATTTATTTATTCATTAATTACATGACACAATTTCATAGGTACCGGGATTCCCCCCCTTCACCACAAACCCTTCCCCCATGGTGAATTCCTTCACCTTGATGCATAACCACAGCTCAAGTTCCATTGAGATTCCCTAATTAAAAGCTCACACCATACAGAGTCCAGCATCCCACTTGTCCAGTTCAAGTTCAACGGCCTCTTAGGGAGGCCCTCTCAGGTTTGAAGGCAGAGCCAGCAGAATATTTTTAAAGCATGATGAAACAAGGGAGAAGGTGAGTGAGATGGAGAAAGGCTCTCCTTCTTTGCTAAGACCCACTCACACCATCACACACATCTCAGGAGCCTCCTCTGAAGCCTTTTCAAATGCTGAGTTCAAAATGGCTACCTGGCAGTCTACAGATGTGGCATCCTGTGAACTGTCTCTGTTTTCAGAACAGCAACACATCAAGTGAATATGCTGTTGATCACAAGATCACTTAGGGGACTTGCTGTTGTCTGAGTGTAGATAAATTTGCCATTGTTTCCCTCTAGATTATTTCTTTCATGGAAATTTCATACAAACTGGGGCATGTACCCTGTCCAAGGCATCAAATCATGCATTTATAATAGCATTCACTTAGCCAATGACCAATAGTAACATGAACATGTACGGAATTGCATAGATGCATAGGTCTACCCCTCTATAGGTGATGTCTTCATTCTGCATGTAGTTTATTGTTGCATTTGTGTGCATGTGTGTTTGAATCTATGAATTTGAGTGGTGTGTGTGTGTGTGTGTGTGTGTGTGTGTGTGTGTGTGTGATTGTGTGTTGGATTGGTCCATGTATTCAATGTATGGCCTACCTCTCTGATTTTGCTATGCTGATAAATTTCCTAATTTTGTCAGTCCACAGGAAACAAGATATTGTATGAGCTGATGAGCATACTTGGGATCATATAACACATAGTTCTTTTAAGTGCTGAAAGTGTTGCTAAAACCATATTTGTTCGTGAATGTCAATTGTCACAAGGCAGAATCTGCAAATCCTGTGGAGTATAAACCTAACATGAATGAATCTACACACCTTAGACTTAGAATCTAAATAGATTTATTCCACAGTGAAGTGGATTGAAGCAGCTGATTTTCTGAGCAGGAGCTTGCTCCCATTAGGAGGTGGAGTCACTGTAGTGGGTTCCATGCATCACATGGCTTTTCTGCACATATGCTCAAGCGGAGATCTGTCACTCAGCACTCACATGTGGGCTAGCCCTGTGTAGATGTGACCAGTCATTGGGACCACATTCTCAATGAGTCTCTATACTGAGACTTCATCACAGTGCCTGAGTCCTGAAACATTGCATTGGGATGAGAAAATGAAGTGATAGTGATGGGGCTGAATGGCTTTATCAAAACCCTTGTCAACATTTCAGCTTTTACATGCTCCCATCCTTACCACCTTCTTCAGTATTGTTGCATTCAACCCATTCAGAAACAAAGGAGACTTCATCTGAGCTGGAGGAATGCTCTCCTTCTTTCATTAGATAATCTTCAAGTGGCACACACATCTCAGGAGTGTCATTTTGAGTCTTGCAGATTACTGTGTGAGAAATGACAGCACGTCAGTTTTTAGCTGTGGCATCAGCTGTGCTTTCTCTATTTCTGAAAATAAATCATCAACACATTGTTCATCAGGTTCTGAATTCTCTGGACTTCTCTCTAAAGGATCTAAATACTTTTAATATTGCAAAATTATTTTTGGCTACATAGAAATCCAATCAAATGTTGTCACTTTTCCTGGATGGAGACTCCAAACACAGTGTATAAAATTTTTCATTTTATGTCCTGAATGCTAGCACATAGGTAAATTTACATATTTAGTTTTTTTACTCTATGGTATCTTGCCATTGTGTGTTTTGTGTGTGTGTATGTGCACGCATGCGCATGCATGTGTGCATGTGATGTATGTTTAAACTTGTGGCCCATGTGCTTGTACATTCTGCTCTGGAAACAATGTGAAATATGCCTGGAGTCCTGAGAAAGAGACTCCACAACCAATATCTTGAAGGTAGCATAATATGTCTCAGTATTTGCATTGCTCTGACAGGCTGAATATGTTACAACTGCAGTCTCCTGTGTTTCAAGTGACTCTCTATGAATGTTAATTCACAAAACACACACATTTGTGAACACAATCTATATGTTAAACAGCAGAATATTCAAGAGCTCAATAGCTGGCAGGTCAGAGGTTGCATATATGTTACCATGCATTTACTGTGGTGGAGGATGGGATGAGATGATAGGAGAAGGTGCTTTTAAGTGGCCTTGAGAAGAGAGGTTCAAGATACTTTGTAGGCAGGTGTGTCCCCATTGATTGGATGAGGCTCTGGACAGTTTCTATACATTTCATCCCTGACCAGGACATCACATGAAGATGTCTAATTGCTCATATCTGACTTACAGCTGAGGAGCTGTGATTTATTCTTGGGACCATATTCCCTTTGTTTCTCAGCAAATAGACCTCATTTTAGTTCCTTTCCCATGAAGTACTCCATTATGAAAGGAGCGGGTTAAGTAGAGGTTAGGGGCAGTGACAAAATTACAATTCTTGTTTACAAATAGGGCATGCCATAACTTTCTATGTACCATCATCTTTGATGATAATAGGTTCAACCGAAGCTGAAAAAATGTAGGCATCTTCAGATGTGACAGAACTCTCTGATCCTTTTGTAAGATGAGTTGGTATCTCCACACATATCTCACAAGCATCTTCTTGAGGCTTCTGGAATGCTGTTTAGAAAATAACAACACAATCTTGAAATGTGGCTTCATTTGCGTGGTCCATGCTTTCAAAGAATAGCACGTGCTGGGCCAGCACGATAGTCTAGCAGTTAAGGACTTTTCCTTGCACACGCCAGGATCCCATATGGTCACTGATTCTAACCCTGGCGACCCTGCTTTCCATCCAGTCCATGCTTGTGGCCTGGGAAAGCAGTCGAGGACAACCAAAGCCTTGGGTCCCTGCACCCACCTGAGAGACCAAGAAGAGTTTCTGGCTCCTGGCTTTGGATTGGCTCAGCTCCAGCCATTGAAGTCAGTTGGGAAGTGAAACATCGGATGGAAAATCTCCCTCTCCGTCTTTCTTCCTTTCTTCCTTTCTTCCTTTCTGTATATCTGTCTTTGCCCTTCCATGGATCTTGAATGTTTCCTATTTGTCCATTGCTATGTAGACTAAGGTATATGCTCAATCCAAGCCATAATAACTCAAGTCTTTCACAATTCTCTTTTTTGTATGGTTATGGTTAGGCATCCATATTTACATATGATAGATATTCATTTTTATATGCCTGTGTTATGTGGTGCCTGCCTATGTGTTTATGTTTGTATGTTACTGTGGATTTAGTAGTAGGGCCTCTTTATTTGTATGTTCTCTGCTTTAGCATTTCCTAAAACCTATTGGAAATATCATAGTGATATTTCCTTCTCATGCTGTCATTTTTAGGGCTTGGAACATTACAAACTGAAACTTACCAGGCCCATGTGTGCCTATGAAAGTCAATTTTCAAAAGATCAATGTGCAAATCCTCAAGATGTTTATAAGGACATTGTGAATGAAGATGTATTTACAAGGATTTCTTCAAAGCAAAATGATACCTTCAGTGTGGTGGAATGAATCAGACAATTTTCTTCACAGCCTTTTGCTCCATTGTGTAGATGTGTCTCTGGAGAGGTTTCCATATATCCCATTCCTGCTCTTATCCTCATTTGGGAGATTTCCCTCTGTGCATCTGACTTGCTCTTCATGAAGCACACCCTCTATTCTGTCACATGTCCAATGAATCCTTACCCAGAGACCTTCACCTAGTGCCTGTATCCTGAAACAGTACACTGTGTGGGGGAACTAACTGGATGGTGTTTGGGTTGGTTGTATTCAATCATCTCTCTGTTTTAGGCTTTACCTAAAAGGTGTCTTACCATCTTCTTCAATAAGGATGGATTCAACGGAGTCGGAAATATTGGATGCTTCATTTAAGTTGAGACAGCTATCCCCTTTTTTGATAAAATATCTTTGGGATGCCACAGACATCTCAGGAACATTGTCTTGTGCGATTTGAAATTCTGAGAGAGAAAACGAAGACAGGTAAGTTTAAATGCTACATCATCTAATTGTCAAGCTTTACAAAAAAACAGCACATCTAGTTAATAGCCTGTTAGTCATGCATCCCCTCATGAGACTTACTTTAAGAGTTGGATGTAACATCATCATTCAATGAAGCTAGTTGTCCATCATTCAATGAAGCCAACATTGTCCACTCCAATGTAGACCATGGCATATGCCCTGGACATATTACTCATTGAACCAGATGTACCAGGAGTGGTGGTAACTTTATATCTTATATTACATATGGTATGTGTACATTTCAATGTAATATGAACAGTGTATATGTACTATTGCATAAATCTAAATATATCTGCATATTAGATATATGCTCATTCTGTGCTAGATGCTTTTTTGTGTGGTGCATGAGGGTGTGTGTCCAGAGATGTGGCTTGTGCATATTCTCAGCTGAAGTGGTTTCTGAGTGTGTCACTCTATTAGACAACAGACATCACAAGCTGGAAAAGCCTAAAGAATTTCCCTTTTCATTTGCATGAATCTTAAAAGCCAACTTGATTATTGATGTTGTGTCCTGTGATGTCAATGGCTGTCTATGAAAGCCAATTGTAAAAAAGTTTAATTTACAATGCATCTTGAGGTTGGTGAGGCAATGGTAAATGAAAATACATTTTAGAACTTGTGTTAGAGGGGGAAAAAGATTTTTTCTACAGTAGATGGAGTGAAATAGGTAATTTTGTGAGCAGGAGCTCAATCTCAATGTATCAGGAGCCTCTGAAGAAGTTTCTATTCATCTCATAAATGCCCAAGTTACCATTTAGAGATGTCCAACCTTTCTCACTGACATGTTTCGTGTAATTGGGGCTGCATACCCAATGCGTTTCTATCCAGATCTCCATCCTAGTGCTTGGACCCTGATTAATTACATTGCTTTCAGAATCTGCAAGGAATAGTGTTTGAGCTTTGTGGATGATTTTAACTCCTCATTACCAGTTATGCCTTTACATATACTCTTCCTTACCATCTTCTTCAATATTACTGGGTTCAGTCCAAGCTGAAACAAAGGAGACTTCTTCTGAAGTGCAGCAACTCTCTCCTTTTATAAGATGACCTTGGAGTGCCACACACTTTTCGGGAGTGTCTTCTTGAGATGTTTGGATTGCTGTGTGAGAAATGACAACTTGTCAGCCTTGAGCTGTGACGTCATTCGATTTGCTTGTCATTTCAAAGTATTTAGAGCAAGTATATATGTCAGTCATATGACTGGCATTGAAAATTGCAGGAAAAAATAGGAAGGAAGGTTCACGGTGTCAAACAGTAAATCCACATTGTTACCTCTTGCCCTTTGTCATGCTGATTGAGGTATATGACCCAGCCAAAGCACAAAAGCAAGAGTGCTCAATTGCTTTCTACCTTGTTTGTTGGTTGAGGCTATTTTCACATTGTTTTTATGCATGTATATCAGTATATAAATGCGTATGGAGATACACACATATATGTCTGTGCATATACATTTACATATGATACATATATTCCTTCTGTTTTTGTGAAAGATTTGTGGGCTGGTATTTATTTTTCCATGGCTAAAAATGTATATGTTTGTGATGATCAGTAAGCCACCAGAACCAGCATTTGAAAAATTTTATTGTGGCATTCTCACCCGTTGTATTTCTTTGAAGAGCTAAAGAAGTCGTGGATACAAAGACCAATGAGGCCAGTAGCATCTATGAAATATTCTCACAGAACCATTCTATACAATGTCTCTACTGCATGATAAGCAGCTTCAAAATAAAGATAGATTAGAGATAATTAGTTGCGAAATTATTGATTCCTTTCATAATTAGGAGTAGTATTAGGAGTAGACAATTTCCACATAAGTTAGCACAGTCCATGTTCTCACTTGGGGACCTCCCATTGGACACATCATACTTGGTTTCTGTTTTGCTGAGTGCCCTGTAATTGGGTCCCTCCAAGTAACCATGCCCTGAAACACTGTACCTTAGGGGAAAAAGGAGTAAGGAAAACTTGGGCTGGTGCTCATTTAGAACTATTCTCTAATTTAGGCTTACTCTTTGAATCTTTCTTACCATTTTCTTCTGTAAGAAATGCTTCATTCCAAGCTGAAACAAAGGTGACATCATCTGAAGAGGAGGAACTATCTCTTTCTTTCTTTTGATGAGTTGGGTCCTTCACACGTATCTCAGGAATATCTCCTTGTGGCTTTTGAAATGCTGTGTGAAAAGAGGTGTCCCTCTGTTCAGAATAGTACATGAGGTGTGTATTTTGTCAGTCAATATGGGATATGTTATCATTGGAATGAACTTAACTTCAACATACCAAAAATTAGAAATGTTGCCCCATGAACACTCTCATATATTCTGTGGCCAAGGAGTCAAGTGAGAATTCATCAAGATACACAGTGTGTGTCAGTGTGTGTGTGTGTGTGTGTGTGTGTGTGTGTGTGTGTGTGTTTGTCAGTGTATATCTTTTTTCTATATACTCATCATAGTCATGGGAAATTTCTATTACAACATTCTTAATCACATGGAATGTATCCATGTATAGTGTTTAAGTATTCATTTACTATTCCACATATCTGTTTTTGTGTTTAACATCTGCTTTATGATTATGAATTGTTTTGAAATGCTCTCTGATCAAGATGTTTTATGGTAGCTCTCTCAAACTTATTAGTGTCACCAACTGTGTAAAATGGGAATTGTTAGAAGTGAGAAGATTGAACACTTTATAATTCAAAGATGATTCTGTATTATAATTCCAGATTGACTTAATACACAGGGGCATCAAAACCAAATTTAAAGGAGAATCAGCAGAGTGACAGGGGTTAGAGCAAAGTGATTAAGGTGGTGTGGCACAAAGAATGTACATGCAAAACATGAGACCATTCCCTTCTTAACCCACTGAAAAAGTAGCAATACATTGATAGCCCATAGCATAGGTTGAGTTCATTTTCACCCACACAGGCTGAGATATGTTAGAATAGCTTGCTGTAGTTTGTTTTCATTTGTGCTAATTTGTGTTACTTGTTAATAGATAAATTCACAGAGCTTGCGTTGAGGTTATATCCAAGTCATGGGTAGGCCATTCTTTTGTAATTGCTTTTATTTCTTGAGTTCAAAGTGGTTTGAAATTTGCTATGAGAAATAGCCAGTTCTTAGAACACGTCTAGTCATGATCTGATGTGTCATTGTGACTCCACCAGTTAATGTGAGGAAATAAAAAGAGAGTTTGTCCTGCTAAAAACCCAAACACACTATGTGCACATTTGCCGGTGTCTGGATTAGACGTCAGTAACTAAAATGGACTTAGCATGTGCAAGAGTCTTGTGTCTTTCAGTGTTTTGTACCATGTGCCTCAGTCACAATTTTGTTGGATAATGTTTTTGACTCTTTACCTCCACTACATTTTTGACTCTTAATCTCTTTACTTCATCTCAAAATGAACATAGCTCAAATGAAGCAATATACATAATTTACATTTTGAAATTTAGTTTCTAAAGAATACATATTTTTATCAATTTTCAGGTCACTCTTGCTATTTAGTGGTAACTGAGCTCAATATTTGGTACTCAATTCTTGAGATTAGGTATTGTGTCAGGAATGTCTTTTATTTGCATAGCATTAACTCACCGGATTCACACATTGCAGGAAAATATTTCAGTACATTCATTGTACTGGTTATATGTGCCGTGATAAGATATTAGCAAACATTGTGTTAAAGCTAATATGTAATTGATTTAGTGCTTACTAAAGTGAATATTGCAGTGAGTATTGAGTTTAAAAGAAAATTTCTTTTATTTGTATGCCAGTTTTTTAACATTCCTGTATATATCCATGTCACACCATTCCATTTTGGATTTGTGTATAGTCTGACATATACAGAGTATATTATGTGATGTGCATGTGTGTGTGTGGTAGTGCATGTTTCTATGTGTTTTGCACTTTCACAGGTTGAATTTTCTGTGGTGTCAGTGTCCTGTGAGATGAATCATTGTTTGTGACTATACTGTCACTAATATAATGGTGAGTGTCAGCTAAGGAGTTTATGGGGAAAAAATATGGACGATGGAAAGCCACACTATATTTCTTTTAAAATATATAATGGAAAATAATAGCATGTTAGAAAAGGAAAGTGAATTCTCATCATTAACTCAGTTGTTGTCCATATGGCCTAAAATTAGGGAGTCTTATGGGAATGGGATGCAGTGTATTCATGACCCATGGTTCTAGATAATCCACAGACCTGAAAGTATAAATATTGATTATGAAGCCAATACAGGGTAGTAAAGGACAGGCTGAATGCACATGAACTTTAGTTGATTGGTTAAGGAAAATACTATTTTGTTTTTGTCTGTTTTGTTTTTTTTCCATAATGGGGTGCTAGAACAGGTGATTTGGTGAGAAGTGTGTATGGAAGCTCCATAAAGGCTTCCATAAACATCATCTATACACATGGCCTCACATGGAGATCTTTCAATGATGAAAGGCTGACTTGGTTCTGAGGATCTATGACCTGTTCTTGGCACTACACTATGTGTCCTTTCCTTTATCAAAGCCTTCAATCTATTCACTGTGCTGTAAAGCAGTCCATTGTGAGGAGAAAGTGGAGTGAGTAGAGGTTGGGCTGGCTAGCTAAATTATAACTTCTGAGTTCAGACCTTGCATTCGCTTCTTACCATCTTCTTTGATAAGAATGGGTTCATTCCAATTGGAAACAAAATATACATCATTGGAGGTAGAGCAACTCTCTCCTTCCTGTGTGGGATGGATTGGGACCTCCACACACATCTCAGGAATATCTTCTTGAGGCTTCTTGGATGCTGATTGGAAAATGACAACAAGTTAATCTTGGGATGTGGCATCTTACTTGTCTGTTTTCCAAAGTACAGCACATAACACACATGCTGTTTTTGTCAGGTGAATACTTACACATCATGCGTCACAGGAGTGAAGGTGATTTCATGCATGCCAGGTGCTCATACAGAGGCCCTACAAAATTTATTGTAGAAATTCTAACTATCTTTGAGGTTTTTCAATGTCTTGTCACATTGATGAACACAGTAGTTACATATCACTTGTTGGTTTTCATCTGTTTTGAAGCCATGCTGTTGTTGAGTGTAATATATTATACTTTTCTTTAATTATGTGCTATTCTGTTTTATGAATTCATGAGAGTTGTGAACAGCTTGACGACATTGGTGGTATGTTAATCTCTGGAGCTTGTGAATGCTACTGTGTAAGCCAAGGGGAAGTTTACAAATTGTGTGGCATCAAATATTGTGTGGTGCAGAAATATGCCTTCAATGACATATGCAGATGTCAAATATGAATTGAAGAAATATGCAAAAGTGAGGTACAAAGGACAAAGAGAGGGAAAGATATGTGGCATTGGTAGCAATGTGTTGGCGGTAAGGATTGGAGGATCTGAAAACAAGCAGTATGTGAATGCAGAGAGGCAGGAAAAATTCTACTTTGAGAAACCATTCGTATGAATACCTGGTTCAAGAAAATGTGTTTTGAATGCAATAACACAATGATTCGTTCATTCATCGCCCTTCTCTTTTCATCTTTGTTCTCCCTCCACCACAATTAGTGGCATCCCTTCTTCTCTTTCAGATGGTAGTACCAGACTACCTTCTACCAAAGATTATCCCAGGACATACCTTTTGCAGTCTTTGCAGCTGGTGAGTAGTTTGTTACTTCCAGATGCTTTGTCTTTTGCTTGCGCTTCATGGCTCCAACAAGAGGGAATTACTCAATGCTGGTACTTTCACCCTAAACTCTTGCTGTTATTTGACAGTGAATTATGAAGAAAAATGAAATTAGAATATTCAAAAACAACAAATTTCATTGATCCCCCTCCTCTAGTTGCGTAATGTCCTGCCCTCTACTCAATACAGAATCAGGAATGTTGTAACTCCTCACTAAGGCTCCAGAAACATTCTATCAGTGATTGATGATGTCACCCCATTCCAGTGGTGCAGCCAATAGTTGCAGGATCACAGTTCTGCCAGAGCCAATTTAATATGTGATTTATATCATGTAATGGAAACCTAATGTTGATTTTAATTTTTCTATTTTTTCTTGAGACCAAGATGAGAAGACAGAGAAATTATTGATGTGAGGCCATGACATGACCTATATGATTTGACTTAGAACCATGATTACTCTTATGTCATAGAAGATATTGAATATTAGTAATTGCATTGTCTAAATTGTCCATAAATATAAATATGCTGATAAAACCAGCATATTTATTCTGCTAGGAAAAAAAGCACTAAGCACTAAGCACCTACTTTGTATCACATATTGTGTATCACAATGTCACATATTTCTAAATAGTGTGAAATTTTTGAATGTGTAGTTTTAAAGAGAGCTACATATTAATTCCCTTTTAAATATGAAGTATATGCTAATATCATTGTGATTTAAGAACACCTCATGTATCCATACATTATTTTCTGAATTTCTGCTTCTATTCAGATCAATGTCATGTATCATCAGATTTCAACTGTCTGTAACATCATTTTCCTCCTCATCATTTTCCCAATGGTTTGAAAGAAACAGTAATTCCTAGTTTTATATTCCCTGCTCTAATAAAATATTAAAAAATCCTATTTTTGGGAAGAAGACATGATTCTGCTCCCAGAATCCAGGTATCTTCAAAGATTATGTTAGTACTCTTATTGAAATTCAAATTTGGGCAACTCCATCTAGTTGCCACCAGGTGTAGTGCACATATCAACTTAAGAGGTCAATCTATATCTGTTTTTATCCCTAGCTGATGACATCATTCTCTCCTTCAGCCTGCTTGAGCTGGGCCTTCCCCTCACTTACCATGATCATTGTATTGAAGATATGAGATCCACAGAATAATTCTTACCCTTGTCAATTGTCAGGAAATGTAAACTAAATAGACACACCAAGTGTCTACCATATATTACATTGATATGATTTTGGAAATAGAACTTTCAAAAACCTGGAAGGCACTAATGACACAATTTTGTAAATAATGTTCACATTACACCTCCAATCTTATTGCAAAGCAACAGGGCAATTATGTAGACAATTAAACAGGCATGACAGCAAGGCTGTCCATATGTCACTGCATAATGCCATGAGTAAAGAAACATTAGTAAGAAAGGTATGAATTGTATGACTTTTCATTACAAATCTTCACAATTTTTAGTTTCCAACAAAGAGGAGGAAGAGAAAGTTAATGGAGATATATAATTCTTCCTGTTTTCCAACATGTAATATGTTTGGAACCACTGTTCTTTTTTGCCTCCAATCTTGAACAAGATTTCACATTGAACTGCTCTGCCCCTCTTGGGAGAACCATCCACAATTAGTTTCCAGCAAGAACAGGCAAGAAAAAATTGAGCCATTCAGTATCCTTCAACCTGGAATAACTACTCTCTCCCTATTCTAGTGTGAGAGGAATTAGACTGGGTAGTAGGCAGTTAGGGTATTCTGGGTCCCCAAGTCATTTTTTCTCAAATGTAAATGGGGTATTTTCCCCACCATGTCTTGAATTCACCAGAGCATGTCTCTCCCAAGACAAGTGCATATCTTGTCAAGAACATACTTCCCAAAGAGACAAGGGCGACATTAAGATATCAATTCCCCACCTGAAGCATCAACACATTCTGTCTCTGGCCATTGCCAAGGGGGAAGGCTTCAAACTGACCTCTTTATCATTAAAAAGGACCAAGGAATTTGTCCATTGACACCTTTCTGGCTTTTTGTCTCAAGGCCAGGTACCATGAAAACCAGGAATTTTCTTTGTTTATGGAGAAATATCTTTGAGTGGAACCTTTAAAAGATGCTTTCCCCACTATTAATATGGATCTTTCCCACTTTTCCTGCTGCCACTATGGCAGAGGACTAGGGTCTTTTCACTTTTCTTCCTGACACTATGGCAGGGGATAAGGGTCCTTTCTATCTCAGAGCACCCTTCCATCACTAGAATAGGAGTTTCCTTTCTCAACTTTTCTAATAAACCTTGCTTTAAAACTAAACTGTGTCCACATGAATATCCTTCTTTCCAGAAACAAGAATTGAGGTTACTTCCATGTTCAGGGTCAAAAAATTCTACAACAGTTTTGGTGCCATGACTCAGATTCTACCAGCAAGATTTGAGTTCATCCCCAACCAGCCTCCAGACATCAATCTCATCGGACAGTGAGCAAAGAGGACTTTCTGTGATGTCTTTCTGAGACACTAGCTCTCCACAATTAGTAACTCTTGCAAAAAGAAACATTGGGTCCCTGTCAGCCAGTTTACTGCATCTAGCATGGCTGCCAGTCTTAAGACTCAGGTGCGAGGCTTGCTGAGTTTGGCTATATTGATCCTCTGGACCTGGGCTCCTCAGCTCCAGGAATGTCGGTTTTTGTCCAAACTCAGTTTCCTTTCAAAGACTAAGCGCGTTGTGCGAGACTGGGAGAAGTCTTAGGGAATCTCAGAAATCCTGGTCCTGGCCACTCCCTGATGTTTTTCAAAAGGCCTCTGGACTGTAACCCGGACTCCGATAGCCCGTCAGGGTGTTGGGCTGAAATCTGCACTCTTTTCTTCCTTCCACAGGGACTCAGTTGTCAGTAAGAATGGGCACAACCCATGGCGAGGCCACGAGTCCTGCACTGTGTGCCTCAATTCCCAAACTGCCTGAGGCACTGACAAGTTCTCCGCTACGTTTTGTGTTAGGATCTTCTCAAAAACTCTTTCTCACTAATTCTCCTCATTCTGTAAGGATTCAGTTTTTGGGTTTTCTTTTGCTGGTCAGTATGTGCTAAATATCAATTGGTCTGTGATGGGAAAAGGCAAAAGGCAGGCAGAGTTTCTTTCTAGACCACTCTATAGATGAGATTTGAGCAATGGAGATAGACTTGAGGGAGGAATGTGTTACAGCTTTAATTCCTTCATAAGGCAGACAACAGAGACAGCTCCTCCAGTAGTCACTAATGTGAGCAGACAGCCAGAGTCAACACATGTACTTCTCCAGCTCTAGCTAAGGACATTGTTACACAGGCTTAAGAATCAGGCCGAAGTTTGAGGCCAGGCTTGTCAATTTGAGGCTAGAACAAATTTTAAAAGGAAAGCATATTTTGTCTGGCAGAGGTCCCAGATGCAGCATGGTGCTGGGAATATTTTTGGCACGTGCTGTTTCTGACTTGTATGTTCTCCGGGCCACCAGAATATATTGAACCAGGAAGAGGTCTAGGTCTAGCATGGCGCAGGAAACAGGAGTGGATTGTTTACTTCTCGCACATACTGTTCTGACAGAGACATCCCAAAAGGCATGGAAGGTCGAGCGACATGAACCAAGTGTGCTGACTTCACTCCCACCTTCCTCCCTTCTTCTGTGGTCTTCAGCAGTGTACACCTGGACACCATGGGCAAGCTATAAGTGTCCTGAGAGACATCTTAGACCTGGGAGATATAGAAACTGAGGGACACTTCTGGTTTTTATCCTCATTTCAGTGCTCCAGCACATGCTATTCTGATGAGTATGTCCAGATGCAAAACCAGGATTTACTTTTACTGGCAGGAGTCCCAGAGCTAGCATGTCAGAGGAATGGGGGGCTGAGCAGAGATACACCTTTGGGTGCCTCCGCAAATATAGGAATGCTACAGCCTGGCTGCCAGGTTTGAGCTTTAGAATGGAGAGAGTTAGTCTGGATGGACCTTTTTGCATAACTATGCTGCTGTGCTGTCCTGGCTCCATCGCCACATGGAACACACAATTCACTTACCCTGGCTTCTCCCAGTTCTGTCTTTTAGTCAAGTCTCCCGACTGCACCCTTAATTGTAAGATATCTAACAAGAGGTGGAAGTTCATTTTGTCTCTCCTTTGCCACTGGTCTCAGAAGCAAATAGAAATACTGCTAGTTAACAAAGGGCCAGACCCCAGACTTTCACACCCCCGGGGAGAACTTAGAATTCATTAACTCTTCCTAGCCTGAAGGATTCTTTCCCTTTGAAGTTCCCTCTGCCCCAGACTAGGAGTATTACATTCTATGTGCCTTTTGTTTCATGGTGTATCTCACTGCTATTGCTATGTTCATGTGCTAAATCAAGGTTTTTTTTCTGTGTTATCTCAACTGGCTTCAGTGATGAGCTCTCAGTGTTTTGCAATGTTTTCTGCTGCTTTTGCTGCTTCTTGGTCTTGAAGTTTTAACTATCTACTGGTTTATAGTGCCATTCAAGCTCTGATCAGATCCAGCCTACAGTATGTACACCTAGAGTGGTGCTTGCTATAAGGAGGAGCAGATTCTGTATGTAAGCTTGTAAATGAATAAATATTTGCATAATTACAAAGATTCTTGGTAAAATTTCAAAAGCTGCTAATGCATATACTGATGGTTATGTTTATTGTCAAGTTGTCTTTTAATTGTGAAGCTGTACCATGTTGTGGGATTATTTGTGTTCTTGCATTGTTGATTATTCATGTTCTAATTTGCCAAAAGCATCATTTGTGAGATTTTGTCTTACAGGAAGACAGCAAGTTCTTAAAGGATATATGGTATGATTGAAACATAACTAAAATCTGATTCTTTGTCAAAGCAATACTTTTTTAACTTCTTTAAGCTGTTTTCATCCTAATGATGACTAAATCTGCTAGCTAGCTCCAGTACGATAATGAACTATTAACATAACAGAATGCTATTAGTACAAATGGGAAAATATCAGTAAGGTCTAATAATCTTATTGCATTATTGTGTACAGCTGTTATCCTGGTGAACAAGTCTAGAGGCCTAAACAGTACAAGTGCATGTAAAGTCCTATAGATGGTTCCACAGTGTGCCGTGTAAGCAAATAGATGTTTATATTTGCTGTTTTATAATTGTAAAAATGAATGCTTGCTTTATCTTCTAGTTCCAACAAATGAGATTGCACCCATTGCAAATAGTGCTAAAGTTAAACAGTAAGCTACGTGTTCCAACTAAAAGCATCTTTAACCTGAGCTACTAAAAGCAAGATATAATTCTAAATAACTGCTAACTTTAAAACACTTTTACAAAAGCTGTTTGGTTTTATAATGTATGTTATCTGGTACGCATGTACATGCTTACGTGGCAAGCTACATAGTCTCTTTCAATTGACTAATAGATGAAAATGTTCATAAATAAGAATTTCTTAGCTGAATCTTGTATTTTGCTTTGAACAAGTCTCTGAGATTAATAGCCACAGAGAAATCCCACAGCTTCTTAAAATGTTTGAGGAATGACTTTGAGTATATACCATTAGAATATAGGTGACATATAGATAACAGATTCTTAACTGACCTGACATTAGGAAAGAACTATAGAGACATAAAAATGGGACCTGAAAGTACTCTGATATCCTCTTATAGGGTCACCATGGTCTTTTACCTCAGACCATTAGGGGATCTCATGGCAGAGCAGAATAAGAGAGGTGTGTGTTCCTGATTCCACTGAGACCCCCAGAGGCCTCCCAAGTGCTCTTCTTTGCAGAAGCAACAGACACTTCTCCAAGGATCATCAGAAAGGACATCTAGGGCCATGACCCAACTACCAAGGAGGTCATTGGAGATATAAATGACCCGGAAGGCCAAGTACTTCAAGTCAGTCATTTCCCGTTGGATTTCACACATGGGACAGGAAGCAGCCTGCGAACCTGCACAGGCTCAAGGCCATTCATGGACTTCAGTGACACCTCAGAATAGCACCCAAGAGCCCTGGGTGGTTCTCACAGTGGAAAAGAAAACTGTAAGTTTCTGTCTGGACACTGTCTTCTCAGTCCTAGCTGGCTTTGGCTTCTTCCCTGTCTTACAGTGACCATTAGGGTCTCTCCAAATTAGCTTAGGTGACAGACAGACTACTCTAGAAGTTCAGAAAAGAAGCTTTTCTAGGGAACAGTTAGCTATCCTGTAACTACTCAGCCTGTACTCCTGACCAGGCTCCTGATTGGCATGTGTGCCATCTCCCTCCTCAGCTTCTGCTAGACATCATTGGATAGGAAACCCTTACTATTTTGAGGCAGGGTTCATGTCTTCCTCATTTACTTAATTAATGGGGATTTCTCTGTCCATCTATGTTAGGCTTTTCTGTTCTCCAATTGTCAACATATGGCTTGCTACAACAATAGAACTAGTTCATTTCTTGCCTTTGCCCTAATGTGTGAGGTTTTGTGAGTTCTTACTAGAATGCCATAAGCTGCTGAGTTATTGTTAAGTCACAACTAGCTTAATCTTTTGCCATCTACGCTATGATTCAGATAAGTCTTGTAATGAAATGTTTTCAGTGTTGTGCTTTATGTTCTAGGCTCAATGTCTTCTGAAACTCTTAGGGTTTCCAGCAACTGGTGAAGTGCAATTGTTATTTTTTTTTTCAAAAATCCACCACTTGTATACAAAGCAACTGTAGTGTTTTCAAAAGTCAGGTAAGTTTGAATCTTAATTCAGAATCATCGATGCTAGACTAAATTGTAACTCCATGGAGACTTGACTTAATGTTTACATGCCCTGTATGGGTTCATATCCTCATGATACATGTTAATCCTTTCATTGGTTCTGAGTCTTCTAATGGACCTTGATAACAATTTCACATAGCTCCGTTTCATGTGTTCTAATATGTTCATTGAATCTAATTGTTTCAAAACTAGAGCTTAAAAAGAATTATTTCAAACTGATAAATCTAGTTCATAGCCTTAAACTAAAGTGCTCAAATCCAATGTTTAACAAAATGTTTCTCATATCTAAGTTCTAAAACTCAAGTATTCAAACTGGAATTTCGAACTGATCCCCGTACACACTAGGTTGGGAGAGATTATAATTGTCTTTTGTCATCTAGACTTCAGCAACAAGGAACACCCAGAGCCCAAACAACCTGTCAGGCTTCTCTGATGACTTCTGCCAGGTGCTTCTAATGACTTCTGTACTCTACTCGGGACCCTTAGGCCGACCCCCAGAGGAATACCCAACTGCTGCCTTTGAATTACGTCCCCTTTTGGCAGGAAGCAACCAGAGAGGTCACCATCCCATTTCCCCTCTAACAGCAGTTAGGCTTACTTCTTCTGGGGGGTGGAATGTGAGAAGAGTTAGACAGGGTAGCAGGCAGGGTCTAAGTCCCTGCAGACCACCCGGGGCTCTGCCATAGATCTGAGCACTGTGCAGCTCATGCTGGGTTCTGCCATGAATCCAAGTGCCTTTAGGACCACATTGGGCTGTGCCATGGATCTAAGCTCCATGCAAATCACATGCAGTTCTGCCATGGATCTGAGGGTTTCATGGCTCATCTTGATCTCTGCCATGAATCTGAGGGCCCTGTGGACCACATGGGGCTTTGCCATGGATCTGAGAGCTGTGTGGCTTATGCATGGCTCAGCATAAGCCAATTATGCATGGCTCAGCCTTGAGTATGAAGCCTGTGCAGAACATGCTGGTTTCTTCCATGACTGTGAGGGGTCTGTGGGACACATGGTCGTCTCTAAAATGGATCAAAGGCCTTCTTGACCACATGAGGCTCTGCCATTCATCTGAGGGCCATGTGGACTACATGGAGTTCTGCCATTAATCTGAGAGCTGTGCAGCTCACACAGGGCACTGCCATATATCGGAGGGAAGTGTATCTCAACAGGAGCTTTGCCATGGGTCTGAAGGCAATGAGTACCACTGGGGTCTCTGCCATGGATCTGAGGGCCATGAGGACCACATGGGTCTCTTATATGGATCCGAGCGGTATGGTGACCACATGGGGCTCTGCCATTGGTCTGAGCAGCATGCAAATCACACAGGACTCAGCTGTGCATCTGAGGGCTTTGTGGAGCAACATGAGGCTCTGCTATTGAACTGAAGATTACAACTATCAGGACCCAGGTGTGCCTCACACCTTCACAATGGATTTGAAGGGCCTACAGACCATATTGGCCTCTGACATGTATGAGGGCCTAGCAGCTCCTGCAGGCCCTGTGATTTGTCTGAGGGCCGTGAGGCTGACACAGGGCTCTGTCTTGGATCTGAGGGCTGTGCGGCCCATGTGGCCCCTTGCAGTGAATCTGAGGGATCTGCACACCACATGGGGCTCTGTCATGGATCTGAAGTTTCATAGCTTTTGCAGGTTCTGTAATGGATTTGAAGAGTTTGCGGCTTAAATGGGGCTCTGCCATGGGTCTGATGGTTAGAGCTTTGAGCACTTGAGAACCCAGGTGAACCTCGCCTGTCACAGTCCTCACCTCGTATACAGGCAGAGAACTCAAACTACCTCTCCTCTCTGATCCCACACTGCAACTCCTCTCTCTGGCCCCTCCTCCAAACACTAGCATTTGGGGTCATCTCACACACTCTGAACTTGGGGGACACAGAAGATGTAACTCACAATCGACTGAGTGGAATAATGGCTGCTGTCCCCCAGCCAAATGGGGGTCCTGACAGATGGAATTCCCCAGTCACCATGAGTCCTACTCTGTGCAATGTCCGTGATGACTGAGTTGACCACTCTCTCCTCCTTGCACTCCTCCTGTAGTTGAGGTCAATACAATTCCCACGCAGGTCAAAGTAGACCCTGGAGCATTGTCCACTGAGGACAACAGTCCCTTTCTTGGGAATCAGGCTTTGGGATCCTGCAGCTTATGAGGTGGGTGGTGGGAGGGAGCCAGCCAGCAGATGGGAGCTAGCCAGTAATGTGGCCTGAGTCACCCTGTCAGGCTCTTGATGGTGTCATATTCCTTGTGCTGCGTCTGAGAAGCCCTGGCCTGGACCAATGCCCCTTGCCCAGGAGCCCAGGCGTTGGATGGTCTGGGGCTGCCAGCTCCACCTACAGTTCACTCCTGGTGCCACAACAGTCAATGGTGATGCTAGGGCTATCTGCATCTTATGCTTGCACTCCCATGAACTCACGAAACATAGCATGGCTACAGGCTGTGTGCATATGTCCACATAGAATTCCAGGAAAGCACAGTCAGAATGTTTCATGAAATCAGAAACCAAGCCACAGCAGCACTGGCCTTTTTAAATTTCTTTGGCAGTGGGAGGGGAATCTGGATCCTTATGTAGATCCTTGGTCACTTGAAACATTTTTAGTGTTGTTTTGAGAAAACGCAACAAATCCAGGTTGCCACATGACGCTTGCACAATGCAAGTGAGCAGGTAATGTATGTTCCTTTAGCATCATGGCAGCACAAGCTCTGATTGAAAGCCTTGAGCTTTGCAACAGTGCTAACATTGAGTTGCCGGCAAAGGTTAGGATCATGACTGGAAGGGGGGAAGAATCCCTGATTTCCCAAAGAGCTTGTCTACACCACAAGCACAGTAATCCCAAATCGATTTCTTAAGGACAGAGAATCCTACAGCCACCGGTATGGAAGGGCAGCGAGCCCACCAAAGACACAACATCAGAGCAATCATATGTTAGGCTCCTTTGGGCACGTGTCCTTCCACATGCTTTTCTTCTGGCTGACCCACAATGGCTACCTCAGCACGCCTGCATTAGAAACATCGCCCACAAGCAGGGCTGAACCCAGGCAGCCCCGTGAAGGGCAGGAGGACTGCTGTCTGCCCCTTTCACCCACAGCTGCATCGCTGGTAGAAGGCTAAGCTGGGCAAACCCCACAAAGGCTCCCTCCCTGAGCACGGGGAGCCCGGGGTGCGGCTCAGGTGGACACACTTCCTTTCCTGCTCACACACTGGACTACCCAGGAGCACTCAGCACGCTGGGGGTGGGTCGGGGATCAACTCCATGCACTGCGTCGCTCCACCCTGCATCAGCTCCAGGATCTCTGTGCATGCGCCTGGCGTTAGCACGTCGCCACTTCCAGGAGACAGTGAAGGCCCCTAGTTGACCCAGGCGGTGTTCAGGCAGGGAGAATTCAGGACCTTGTACACAGGTTTGGTTCAGGATGGCAATGTTATTGCGTTTTTATGAGTATTTTTCTCCTTATGACGGGTGATACAGGCAGATTTCCATTCACTCAAATGAACGGCTTGCTTAGTGGGTTGAACTACATCCTTAACAACCCAAGTTTGTTTGAAGAAAAAGGGGTATAGGAGTACTGGCAGTGCACAAATGCAGCAAGAACTCCGACTGACGTTCATGTATCTGTGAATACAGAAGGCTGTTGCAAAGCAGTAGTATAAAAAGGAGAGACGTAGGAAAAGTTTGAAATTATCCTGCCTTGCTGAAGGGATGGAGTAGTGGCTATTGTCAAGGCAGTGCATAGGAGTATCGATGTTTTAAGTCTTCGTCCAAATTTGAAATTCAGTCACTTTAAACAGAGCTTTTCCTGTTTTAGGAACTAATCCTAACATATGTATGTGAAATATAAGAAAAAGCCAATGATTTTATAATGATTTTTGTAGTGGCATGAAGACAAACAGAAACAAAGTCTAACAAAATTAAATCAGGAAAATACCTAAATATTTGTGAACTAGATTCTCATTAAATAATGAGTATGCTAGTATTGGTGTATTCAGGTAGTTAAAGGAAAGACATAAAAATGTCTCAATGAAACTGATAACTCAAAATGTTAAACATAAATGTATGTACATATACGTGAATATTTCAAGATTCATCTATTTTTAAGACCTAAGAAATTAATAATTGATGATGGTTAGAGAAAATTCCAACAGTAGCCTTATATTCTATCAAGAGTCTCATTCTATGTTAAAATACAATGAGCTTCAATTAAAGCAACAAAACGTGATTGAACAAACACAGTACCGTTCTGATGAGCAGAGAAGAAACTGAGACACAAAGTGTAAGCCATGGATGAGTGAAAGTGCAAGGATCCAAACTAAGTTCTTGCCAAGTTCCTCTGTAATTCTCCACTTCCTGATCCATACAGGGAAATGTTAGCCAGGGTAAGGTTTTATGGGAAGAAGATGTCTCTATAAAAGCCATTGCAGTCCCCATGCCTCCATCAGGGATCACCAGGTTACTTCTTGGAAGGGAGGAATCTCATCGACCACAATCTGTGTTTTTCTTGTGAGAAACCCACCAATGAATGCACACAGTCTGAACTATCCATTGTGTGGTCTAGTGCCAGGATTTCTAATTCAGGCCATTTGAACCCACTAAAAGTCTGATCAAAGACACAACAGGTGACCCAGAAGAACCACACATGTATTCTTTGTCTCTTTCTCATGTCCAGTCTTGTACAGAATTACCAAGCCTTGTTGGCCTGGAAGTCCATCCTCAGTGGGCCCTCCTCTACCCTCAGACGCATCCTTCTCCAACCCCACTGATCATAAGATTCTGAGTTGTGGCACTTGGTGGCATGGCTTGTTGGGTAAAGTCCTTTCCTTGGACACACCAAAATCTCATATGGGCACCAGTTCTAATCCCGGTGGCCCTGCTTTCCATCCAGTTCCCTGCTTGTGGCCTGGGAAACAGTCCAGGATGGCCCAAAGCTTTGGGACCATGCACTCGCATGGGAGACCTGGAAGAGGTTCCTGGTTCCCATCTTTGGATTGGTGCAGCACTGGCCGTTGCGCTCGCTTGGGGAGTGAATCATTGGATGGAAGATTTTTGTCTCTGTCTCTTCTCCTCTCTGTATATCTGCCTTTGTAATAAAAAAAAAATAAATCTTAAAAAAAAAGATTCTGAGTTGTGATACTTTCTGCACAAGCCAGGGTTTCTCTATGATTGTGATTGTGATATTCAGCAGCTCTGCCCTTCCCTCTCCAGCCCTTCTTTGTGCTCCTCACTTATTTAGACAGAAGGAGAGAGAGATGCATTTGCATTTGACTGGAGGTGATGACAGATGCAGAAGTCAGTGAATAAGTCCACATGGAAAACAAAAGTAAGGAGGACAGTTGGATGAGTGTTGACATGACCTGTCTCACGCCATCTTCACATGTTTTTCTCACTCCTTTATGGGTCTTGCATGTTACAATAGCGGGAGATACTTTAATAGACTGATTTTATGTGAATCAATACAGTGGTAGTACTGTATTGGCATAGGTGCTAGAAAACTTGTATAACCTCTAAGCTATAAACATTATTGTAACAAATATCTAGTTATCAGATACAAATATAAGTATATACATCTTTAGATATTTACTAACCCTGAGTGCAATTCACCTTAAAAATGGTCTGTGTTAGATACTTTCAGGTTTTTATTCTCACAATGATTCTCTAGGTAATATAACTACTTCCAAAGCATTTACATCATATTCAGCAGCCTAGGTAACCAGAGAGGATTTAATCATGAAAATGTGCCAGGGTTATATGAAACTACCCAATATTTTTAGAGAAGGGACTTGAGCACCCTTGGATTTTGGATTCTATGAGGATTCTTTGATAGCTGAATAGTATCCCATGACATGCATATTTCATTGCTTGACATTCTTCTGTCTATTGATGCTTAGGACATTTACACGTTCTGGCCCCAGTAATCCTGTTATGAATACTTGTGTATGAGCTTTTGTGTGGATTTCTCTTTTAACTTCTATTGGACATACCTCTCAGAGTAGAATTACATGGCAGCACAATGTTTAAAATTTGCAAAATTTCCAGAATCTTCTAAAATAACAGACACACTGTGCATGATATTAGCAACAGTACATGATATTTCCACATCCTAGTCAACACTCAATGTCATTCTCCTATGGGAATACAGCCATCCCAATGAATGTGAGGTGTTATGTCATTGAGATTTTGACCTGAAAATTCCTGATAGCTAAGGATGCTGAATGTCTCCTTGTGAGCCTAGTTGTCATATTTATGAACAAACATTTTAAAATAAAATGCTTCATTAGTAACAAGATAAATACATACACAGAGATCATTTAAACTGAGAAAAGAAACTGTCTTTGGGGCCTTAATTGTTGTTAACACTCTAAGATGTTAAAGTCCGTAAACCCCAACTAAAGTGAGAATGAGTGAGGGTGTCACTCCAAAGATGTGTTATCCCTCAGCCCTTCTTGCCTCTCTCTCACCTGAAAAACGAATGGAGATAAGTTCTTCTGATTGTGTGCCTGTATGGAACATAATAAAGGCAGTGGTTTATTTCCACTGGTTATGCCTTCATGCAAGGGCAGAGTCGGCACCTGATCCACATCCCAACCATTCCCAGGATTTCTGGAAGGGTCTCAAGATATAGAGGAATCTGAAGAGACTCTTTGCTATGGGAATACAAATGTGCGATTTTCTTGGTTCTTACTTTTCTCTTCAAATGCCACTGGGGAGCAGAAGAATCAGCCAATCCAGTTATAACAGCTTATAAAGATCAGTGAGCAGAGTACAGGGAGAGGTTACCACAGAGAACAAGAGCTATACAAAGACTTAGAGACCAGCTAAACCTCCCATTGTCTCTATGAAAATTTGCTTCAATTCATCCATCCATCCATCCATCCATCCATCCATCCATCCATCCATCCCATCTACTCACAAATCTGTCCATCAACCCAACTGCCCACTTACTCACCTGCTTGACCACCTGCAACATATAAATATATATGTTGATTTATACATAGTTCACGCATACTTCCATCCAATTGTTATCTATGCCTCTATCCATATCCATTCATCCACCCATCCTTTCCTACATTTTTCTCTCCCTCCTTCCCCCCTTCCTGATCCCTTTCTTCCTTCTCCCTTCCCTCCATCCAATTGGTGGTCCACACATCGAATGTTTACTTGATACATGCGATTCAGGTTCCACTCTGAATGCATTTACAATTCTGACTGGAAAGAAATGGTTGTGAAGGAATGAGAAAGATATTCCAAGGCCTGTTCTTATGGGAACCTAGGGATCTTTAAGTCATCTCAAAAATATCCATCAGACTGAATATGTCCAGGGTGGTTTGTGATGATAATTATCCCACTCATTAACAACTGCTGTTAATAACGTAGCAGAAATCCATGAGTTCAGCTGGATATAAATAAATAATTAAATAGGGCACAGAATGGTTGCCTAGTGACTAAAGATCTCAGCTTGTATGCACCAGATTCCATATGGGCACTGGTTCATATCCCAAGCTGTTCTGCTTCCCATCCAGTTCCTGCTTATGCCCTGGAACAACAGTCAAGGATGTACAAAGTCCTTGGGATACTGTATCTGTGTGGGAGACCTGGAAAAAGTTCTCGGCTCTTGACTTTGAGCTCAAGCCATTTTGGCCACTTGGGAAGTAAGCCAGCAGAAAGAAGATCTTTCTCTCTGTGTCTCCTTTCACTGTAACTCTGACTTTCCAATAAAAGCAAATGCATAAATCTTTTAAAATAAAAAAAATAGTTGAGTAAGTGAATGGGAGAGAATAATCAGTTCTTCTTTAATTATAAAGGCCAGTAAATGCATGTAGAAGGATAAAGGTAAACACAAGTTACAATTGAAATAATTTTTGCTGCAGCAATAATTTTGTTCAACAAACCATGAGTGAATCCAAAAATTAGTGGACAAACATTAGAGGATACTTAGGTTGTTTACCTAGTCTTAACGTGTTTTAATTATAGAGGACAAAATGGCAACTTAGCAGTGAGAAGTCTGAAGTATTGTGTCCAAGTTAATACCAGAAGCAACAGGGCACCTTAATTTCTGAGGACTCCTGATATACATTATTGAACAGGACATATCATCCCTTTGGTAATATTTCTGCCCCCAAAATATAACTTCAGTGTAACCATGAAAAAAATCAGACAAACTCCAACCAAGAGACATTCCAGAGAACAACTGATGAACTCTAATCACAAGTTCTTGGGGTGGATCACAAGAATAGAGCAATGTGATAATGGAATGCAATGTGTTGTGATGGATTAGAGCTACATGTGACAACTTTCTCTTCAATAGAAGTAATGTTGGAAATGAAATGCTCCTTTTAATTTGGTTCATCGTTTGTACTGTTTTAGTTGTTTGTTTTTGTCATTGTGCTATAGTTAAGAAAGAGGTCAACATCAGAGGAAACTGGGAAAGGAGAGTTCAGGTACTCTGTTCTTGTGACATCCCAGAATCTGTTTCCTCGGAGGACTTTATCATCTCCCCTAGAGGGAGTCTGGGTGACACAGATAGTTGCAAAAACATGGATTTTATTTTTCTTCACTTTTCTTTCCCTGACCTCCAACATATAGTCCTTAACTCTGTAACTGTTTCTCCTTGTTGTTTCAAGGCCAACTACTCTAAATGATGAGAACGTCTAAATAAATTAAAAGGGCTGTAATCATAAGACCCTCTGAAAATCCAGCCTCAGGTGCTTCCCCATCCTAAGGAGCAGTGCAAAGATAAGGCACAGTGGGAAGTGGAAACACTACTTTTCCAAGGGATTCAAGCATTTGTTAATCCCAGGATAACCAGAATCACCAAGAACATGTGCAGCAGTGGGTCGGGTTGGCACATAGTGAGGTGAGGGGTTCAGTTGTACCTTCTCCTTCCAGGATCAACAGGACTCCAGTAACCTACACTCTGCCAGACTCCAGGAGCGATATAACTGTGCACACACATGCTTTTACTTTGTCTGGAGGCAGGCTAATGTCCACATGGCCAGCCAAAGAACAGTTTTCTACCATGGGAACCCGTTTCTCCACCTGAAAATAGCCTTCAGATCAATCACATGCTGTGCATGTTGCTTGTCATCCTACAGCCTGTGGGCAGAGTCCTCCCCCTTGCCTGCCCGACCCCATGCAGTATGTGGGATTTGCACATTTGCTAAATGAGTGAGGAAGGAGAATATTTAATGATGTGAAATTTCTATAAGATATGAATTCCATCAAATGGACTGCTTACCGTACACTTTCCTCATAACTAAATAACACACAAAAAATCAAAATAATAATTGTCCGAGCTGATTATGTATTTAATTTGATAACAATTTGTGTGCTGTGAATTGCATTAAGAGTTATGTAGGGCAGAGATGATGCTTACTAAATGTACAAAATGGATTGATGAAATTTGCCAGTTAAATCTTTTCACCAGTAAGGCACTCAACAGCCCATGAGATATTTATTAAAAATGTCAAGTAAATCCTCTTATTTTTGTATCATAGTGTCAAATAGCAGTAAAATAAACATGTTAAGATCCTTAATCTACTGCTATGTTTCACTGTAAAATTTACCTTTGTTAAAATTTGCTTCTGTTCAAATTTGTTGAGATCGCACGTAAAAGTATCCTAATATTACTTTGGCTGGTATTTTCTAATTACTGTATAATATTTTGGGAATGTAAATTTTATTTGAATGTCAACTACAGTTAAGCATGTGCCATTTGTTTTTCTTGCTCAGGTTTTGTAATTTGATCGAATGTTTTTATTATAGTTTAATAAATGTTTGCTTTATTAAAAAAAAGATATGAATTCCAATGTCCACACATGAATTATCTGCACACAACCATGCATGGATGTTGCATGTGTTCTTTAGAGCCTTTTGCATGCTACAACAGCAGAGTTGGACAGTTGTGACAGAGACTGGCTCACAGACAGAGCCTGAAATATTCACTGGCCCTTCCCAGAAAATTTGTGGGTTTCTTTTCTAGACAAGCTGTAAAATTGGGATCAAAGTCAACACAAGCTGTGCTGACAACTCGTGGAGAGTGTTATTTCTATGGAAGGTAAGAGGAAGAAAGTAGTCCCCTGAGACAGAAAATTCAACATCTGGGAGGCTTGACACAAATGACATTGCCAACATGCAGGAGGATGCCACAGAGAGCTTTCCCCATAATTGCGTTGATTGCAGAACCATGTCAGACTAGAAGTAGTTCTAGGAGCATCATATGTTTTATCTTAAGAGTTGATCTTCCTGAAACATTCCCACTGTGAAATCCGGAACAGATCTGTGTCTTACCCTATAAAACCCTCCTTCACCTTCACTCAGCATGTCTCCTTATCATGACCTCTTACTCTTTTCTCATGCATTGCTAACTACTCAGGCTCACCATGGTTATTTGGGGGAAAGGGAAATACAATTCCACATGGCTGTGGAACGCAGTTGCCCATTTTATTTCTTGATGCCAGATTCTGTATGCTGTTGTGTGCTCTTCTCAGCTCTTTAAAGCCCTCACATAAGCATTGACTGATTTCTCCTGCCTGTCTTCAAACCCACATATGCCAGGTGGGGTCCTTTTCAGCCCTGAATTCTCAGATGAGTTTTGCTGCCTTCCTCTCCCACTAATAAAGGTTCATTGCTAACACTGGGCTCAGTTGATTCATACAGAATACTCTGCCTCTTATAAAGTAAGTTGATTAGGGGTTGGCACAGTAACATAGAGGGTTAAGGCTTCACCTGCTGCACCAGCACCCTAAGGGCGCCAGTTAACATCCCTTTTCTTGGGTGTTCCACTTCTCCAGCTCCCTACTTCTGGCCTGGGAAAGTAGTAGAGGAGGATGGCTGAAAGTGAAGAAAAATCTTTCGGTCATCCCTTTTTGTGGGAAGCCATGCAGTTAGGTCGGATGGTATAGGTGTGTGATGTGCACCACTTTTTATTTAGCACTGCTACGAGGAGTTTCTGGATGTGAGGCAAGGCCCGGCAGAATGTCTCTGGTCACCTCATTGCTGCCTCACTTCATTGTACGGACACTCAATCACCTCTCTGATGTTTCATGCAACTCTTCTGAGGGTGTAGTTTTTGCTGTTTTTCTGCTAATGTGAAACAATACCTGTAAGTGGTATGACATCTCAAATTGATCATTAATGTTATGATAAAAACATCTTTAGCGACGTAAGGCTATGACACAACTAAAAGTATACAATAGTACAATTGTGCCCACAACACTTCCAAACATCTTGTTATTTGCCACTTTGTCGTGAATTTGGCCTCAATATAAGTAATGTTTTCCTTAAGAAATGCCTTCATAATATCTTGGAATAGATGGCAATCATGGAGGTCAAAAGAGTTTGTTTACCATGCGTCTGAAACTGTTGCAACACATGATATGAAGCATTTTAGTTTCGCATCACAGAAAGCAAAAGTATATGGGGCATCTTCTGAAGGGAAACAAATATGAACCCACTCAAAATGGCTTAAAATCTTTATTTTATATTGGCACTTACATTTTTTATTAATTATTTTACATTATGTGACAGTTTCATAGGCTCTGGGAATCCCCCCAACCCTCCCCTCCCCTCCCCCCTGTGGATTCCTCCACCTTGATGCAGTATTACAGTTCAAATTCAATCAAGATTCTTTCCTTGCAAACATATACCAAGCATAGAGTCCAGCTTTTTATTGTCCAGATGGGTTGAACAGTTTCTTGGGGAGACGATTTCTGGTCCGAAGTTAGAGCTGGTAGAATATCATAACAGTCAATTAAGAGTCCCAATATAACATCAACAGCAATTTGCAATATTATGGGATTGACATGGTTTTGAGTAACCAGTATATTAAAAAAAAAAAAAAAAGTCCTAACCACAACCTATGATTAGCTCATTGACATTTCAATTTTAGTTTATATACAGGACCGGCTGCTATATATCTTAAAATGGCTATAAGGTACCATTCAGCTGTCTCGTGTCTATTTCATTTTAGTATTTAGCCATTTGTTGTGTTGAAGTATAATTTTGCTGATCTTGGCAGATTTTAGGATAATCTAGACTGGCTTGTAACTCTAACAAGATATTTGTTGACATTTAAGGTGCTGAACAATTTTTTTTGGGGGGACGGGGGGCGTGTGCAGGAAAATCCTCAACACCATGGTGAGGAATAACTAATCTTTGTGTCCCACCCAGCGAGGTGTGAGTAAATCCATGCCAGCTCTTTCCTGTCAGATTTCTTTTCTTTTTTTTTTTTTTTAATTTTTTTTATATATATATTTTTTTTATTGTTAATTATTTTGCATTATGTGACAGTTTCATAGGCTCTGGGAATCCCTCCATCTCTCCCCCTCCCCTCCCCCGGTGGATTCCTCCACCTTGATGCAGTATTACAGTTCAAATTCAATCAAGATTCTTTCATTGCAAACATATACCAAGCATAGAGTCCAGCTACTTATTGTCCAGATGGGTTGAACAGTTTCTTGGGGAGACCTTTTCTGGTCTGAAGGTTGAGCTGGCAGAATATCATCACAGTCAATTAAGAGTCCCAATATAGCATCAACAGCAATTTGCAATGTTATTGAATTGACATGGTTTTGAGTAACCAGTGTATTAAAAAGAAAAAAACAAAAAAAAAAAAAAAAAAGGAAAACAAGTCCTAGCCACAACCTATGATTAGCTCATTGACATTTCAATTTTAGTTCATATACAGGACCAGCTGCTCTTTACCTTAAAATGGCCATAAGGCACCATTCAGCTGTTTCGTGTCCATTTCATCTTAGTATTTAGCCAGTTGTTGTGTTGAAGTAAAATTTTGCTGATCTTGGCAGATTTTAGGATAATCCAGACTGGCTTGTAACTCTAACAAGATATATGTCAACATTTCAGGTGCAGAACATTTTTTTTTTTTGGGGGGGGTGCAGGAAAATCGTCAACACCATGGTGAGGAGTAACTAATCTTTGTGACACACCCAGCGAGGCATGAGCCAATCCATGCCAGCTCTTTCCTGTCAGATTTCAAGCTCTACTTTCTGTTGTTTATTTATTTTAGGTTTTTTTTTTTTTTTGTAGGATTGTTTGCTGTGAGGGGTTTTCGAAGCGATCCCGATGGTCATTCCGAGGGAGGGGGGTTCCAGAGGTGGAGCCAGGCTCGGACCAGAGAAAGCTCTCCTCCCTGGTCCAGAAGGACGTTTATTGTTCTTCTGTTTCTGCAGACCACTCAGGGCTTCTGGTTGTCTTTCCAATGACGTTGGTTTCTGCACGGTAGTGTTTGGACTTCTTCCATCCCCTGTGGAAGCTCCGGTTGGGGGTGGGTGACCTCAGAGTACTCGGCCTCCAAGGGCATCCAATTCCCTGTGGCCTCCTTGGCAGTTGGGATATAGTCCTTGTTGCTCGTATTAGTAGTTTGTGGTGAAGGTCTGGGAGTCTTCATGGTTGGGATCCAAGCTTTCTCCTTACCACCTGCTCCACTCTGGAGTACTCCCCTGCTCCACGCACATGACCTCCTGTTAAGAGGTTGTCAGGATCGCACCCGATTCCCCCCTCATGCATTGGTATAGTAGTTTTATTGTTGTTTAGTGCCGCTTTGAGTCTGTTATCTATGAATTACCAGATTTGATCTTGATAAGCTATATTGTATTTTTTCTCACTGTTTTTATGGTCCTGAAAGATTTCCCTGCACTCCCCCCCCATTACAGGTTAAGTAGGTTTTACAGTTTTTCTATGTAGATCTTAAGTATTCTGACATTAATTGTTAGTTTATACATTATATCGCGTTATCTTATTGCATTGGATACAGGTTGTAAGAGATTGCACTAATATTACAATATACAGGTACTATTTTCCAAGTTGTCCTCTTTTCATCTCAGATTAAGGCAAACATGTGGTATTTAACCTTTTGGGATTGGTTCATTTCTCTTAGCATGATGGATTCCAGTCGGGCCCATTTGTCCACAAAGAACTGCATTTCGTTTTTTTTAATAGCTGAGTAGTATTCCATGGAGTAGATGAACCATAGCTTTCTTAGCCAGTCTTCCGCTGATGGGCATTTTGGCTGCTTCCAGGTTTTTGTGATCATAGATTGTGCTGCTATGAACATAGGCGTGCATGTTGGTTTCTTGTGTAGGAGATGTTTTGGATATATCCCTAGTAGTGCTATTGCTGGATCATATGGAATGTTGATTTAGAGTTGTTTGAGTATAAACCAAACTGATTCCCATAGAGGCTGTACAAGTCTGCAGTCCCAACAGCAGTGGAGAAGGGTTCCCTTTCCCCACATCCTTGCCAGCAAGTGTTGGTGGTATTATGTATGTGTGCCATCCTTACTGGAGTTAGGTGGTACCTCATTGTAGTCTTCATTTGGATTTCCCTTATTGCCAGGGAACTTGAGCATTTTTTCATATGCTTGTTTGCCATTTGGGTTTGATCTTTTGTGAAATGTCTGCCCATTTCCCATGCCCATTTCCTGAGCGACGGTTTGTTTGTTCTGGTGTTTTGGTTTCTCTGGAGTTCTTTGTATATTCTGGAAATCAGCCCTCTATCTCCTATGTCGTGTGCAAAGATCTTCTCCCATTCTGTAGGTTGTTTTTTTACTTTGTTGATTGTTTCCCTTGCTGTACAGAAGCTTCTTAGCTTGATGAGGTCCCAGTTGTTTATTTTGGTCTCGATTTCTACTGCTTTTGGAGTTTTTTTTTAGGAAGTCAGGGCCTACTCCCAAATGTTGCAGTGTGTTTCCAACATTTTCTTCCAAACGTTTGAAGGTTTCTGGATGTAGGTTTAGGTCTTTTATCCATTTAGATTTGATCTTACTGTATGGTGAGAGATGTGGGTCTATCTTTTTGTTTCTGCAGGCTATCACCCAGTTGTCCCAGCAGCATTTATTAAATAGACCTTCCCATTTGCTTGGATTGTTGTCTGTCTTTTTGTCAAAGATTAATTGACTGTATCTGTGTGGGTTTCCATCTGTTGTTTCTATTCTGTTCCACTGATCTTCCTCTCTATCTTTGTGCCAGTACCAGGTTGTTTTGATAACCACTGCCATATAGTATGTCCAGAGATCCGGTACTGTGATTACCCCTGATAAGTTCCTGTTCTTCAGAGTGGTTCTGACTATTCGTGTTTTTTGTGTTTCCAGATGAATCTATGTATCATTTTTTCCAGTTCGATGAAGAATGCTGTGGGTAATTTGATTGGGATTGCATTGAATGTATATATTACTTTTGGTAGTATAGACATTTTGATGATATTCATTTTGCCTATTCGGGAGCATGGGATGTTGTTCCATGTTTTGAGGTCTTCTTCTATTTGTTTTTTGAGTGTCCTGTAATTTTCTTTATAAAGGTCTTCTACACTTTTGATTAAATTTATTCCCAGATATTTCATGCTTTTCTCTGTAATTTTGAACTGCGGCTTGTTGGTTAGATCTTCTTCCATCTTTGGGCTATTTGAATACACTATGGCTGTTGATTTTTATTCATTTATCTTGTATCCTGCCAATCTGCCAAACTCTAGTATGAGTTCTAGGAGTCGTTGCATTGAGTTTTTTGGTTCTTCTATGTAAAGAATCATGTCGTCTGCGAATAGTGAAAGCTTGAATTCTTCATTTCCAATTTGGATTCCTTTGATTTCTTTGTTCTTGTCTTATGGCTTCTGCAAGTACCTCTAGGACTATATTGAATAGCAGTGGTGATAGTGGGCAGCCTTGTCTTGTTCCAGATCTCAGTGGAAAGGGATCCAGTTTTTCTCCATTTAGTATGATGCTGCCATTGGGTTTTTCATATATTGCTTTGATTATATTGTGGATTGTTCCTTCTATCCCCACCCTGGTTAGGGTTTTTAACATGAAGTGGTGTTGAATTTTGTCGAAGACTTTTTCTGCACCTATTGATACTATTATACATTTTTTTCTTCAGTTTTTGGATGTGATGTATCACATTTATGGATTTCCTTATGTTGAACCATCCCTGCATTCCCTGGATGAAACCTACTTGGTCTGAATGAATGATCTGTCTGATGTTTTTTTGTATTCTATTGGCTAGGATTTTGTTGAGAATCTTAGTGTCAACATTCATCAGGGAGATCTCGCAAGATGACCGACATAGGAAGATGGATGTGAGGGAGCTCACAGACAGAGAGGGATAGAACGCGACAAAAGCGTAAGTGGAGCAGCATAGACCTTCAGAGAGAGGAGCATGAAGTTACCTTGACAGTGTGGAGCCAAAAAATCCACAAAATTCGCAAGAGCAACCAGGAAAACAAACGAAACAAGGCAGGGAAGACGGTGTTCCGCTCCAGACCTGCTGAGTCACAGCCGCTGGGAGCCATCCCTGCAGCCGCAGGAGACACAGCAGCCACAGAAACCTCCGGCAGCCGCAATACCCGCCACAGACCCTGACCCGCCGCAGCCGCCAGGAGCAGCACCCACAGCGAAACTCCTCACCAGAGGCAGAGGCAAACTGCAAGAACTTGAGGTTTGAGAGAGCTGGGTAGGGGCAGCAGTGGGTCGGAGGATCCGGGAGTTAACTCTCCAGCGGCAGGCACAGACCCTGAACACCCTTGGTACTCATCTCCCCACCCCTCCGTCCCCCTGGCGAATCCAGCTTCTGGGGACACAAGGCAAGTGACTTAAAACTGCCAAAACTGTCTTGGAGTTGACGCACAGCGGTCCTGTGCGCTGAGGAGAAAGGCAGAAGGCACACTGAAAGCTCCCCCGTGCCTTGCAGACTGGCACAAAGCTAGGCGGTACTGACCCACAGGAACCCGCACCTCTGGACTGTGCGGACCCGGGTGTGCCTCTCGGCTGGGCGGTCCTGTGCAAGCGCTGGGGTGGGCGGTCCCCTGCACTCGGGTGGGCGGTCCCGTGCTGCTGGGGTGGGCGGACCTGCGCAGGAGGTGCTTCTAGAGAGCACCTGGAACAACCCACGCCCTACAGTCCTGTGCTTGGAAAACACACCAGGAGGGCACTGTGGACACGAGTGCAGGAGGCGTTCCCAGAGAGCGCCTGGAACCTCCACGCCCTGCAGTCCCTGACACTGGGGACACACCGAGAAAGCACCTAGAATCCTCTGTGCCCTGTGTTCCTGCGCAAACGGGGCGCACACAGAATGCCTTCATTCCCCCACATCCTGTGTTCGCATACGTGTAGGGGACGAGCTGAGAGTGCGCTTTGAATCTGCTGGGCCTTGGAAGTGGCGCCCTGTGGTTCAGTGTACTGGAGACGCACCAAAAGTGCCTTGAAAATTCCCGCACCCTGCTACTCCACGCCTGCACGCTCGAATCTCTACAGGATAGCACTTGGAGACCCCCTCAGCAAGCTGGTGCCTGGGTCTCTCAAAAACAAACACTAGACTAGGGTGAGAATCCAGCAACACCTTGGGCCACAAATATGGGAAGAAATAAGAGAGTTAGTGACGTAGACACAGCTTGCTCCACCCCAAAAAGCCACCATAAAGCCTGGTCAATTGCAGAGATTACAGATGAAGAAATTGAAGACGTCTCTGATAAGGAGTTCAGAAAAATAATTATAAAACTCTTCAGAGACAATGAAAAGCGATGGGACGAGCTCAAAGATTTTAAAAACCACATAATCACAGAAACAAAATCACTCAAAAACGAGATCCTAGACTTGAAGAACAAAGTTGAGAGCTTAGCCAACAGAATAACAGCAGCAGAAGACAGGATATCCGACTTGGAAGATTCCCAGAATGAAAACAGGCAGATTATTAACCAACTAGAGTCACAACTATGCAAGGCAACCAAGACGATCCAAGAGATGAACGACAACATAAAGAAGTCAAATATCAGAATAATGGGGCTCCTGTCAGATTTCAAGCTCTAATTTCTGTTGTTTGTCTATTAATTTTAGGTTTTTTTAGTTTGTATGATTGTTTGCTGTGAGGGGTTTTCGAAGCGATCCCGATGGTCATTGCGAGGGAGGGTGGGGGTCCAGAGGTGGAGCCAGGCTCGGACCAGAGAAAGCTCTCCTCCATGGTCCCAAAGGACGTTTATTGTTCTTTTGTTTCTGCGGACCGCTCAGGGCTTCTGGTTGTGTTTCTGATGATGTTGGTTTCTGCACGGTAGTGTTTGGACTTCTTCCATCCCCTGCGGAAGCTCCAGTTGTGGGTGGGTGACCTCAGAGTACTTGGCCTCCGAGGGCATCCAATTCCCTGTGGCCTCCTTGGCAGTTGGGATATAGTCCTTGTTGCTTGTGTGGTGAACATCTGGGAGTCTTCATGGTTGGGATCCAAGCTTTCTCCTTACCACCTGCTCCACTCTGGAGTGCCCCCCTGCTCCACACACCTGACCTCCTGTTAAGAGGTTGTCAGGATCGCACCTGATTCCCCCCTCATGCATTGGTATAGTAGTTTTATTGTTGTTTAGTGCCTTTTTGAGTCTGTTGCCTATGAATTACCAGATTTGATCTTGATAGGCTATATTGTACTTTTTTCTCACTGTTTTTATGGTCCTGAAAGATTTCCCTGCACTCCCCCCCCATTACAGGTTAACACAGCGTATTGAGGGTATAGTAGGCTTTACAGTTTTTCGATGTAGATCTTAAGTATTCTGACATTAATTGTTGGTTTATAGATTACATCGCATTATCTTATTGCATTGGATACAGGTTGTAAGAGATTGCACTAATATTACAATATGCAGGTACTATCTTCCAAGTTGTCAATCGATTAGCGTGCGGTACTTATACGGCACTTATATTTAGGGGAAGAAAACAGTTTATAAAGATAGAAGAAAGTTTCTTGTAAAAGCTCTCTGTAGATTGGCTGAGTTGCTATGATCCCTTTCACTGCCCTTTAAAAAAAGAACAAAAAATAATTTAATTAGCACTAGGTGAAGGTGAAGGTAATTCATACATGATTTGATTATACGATTTAAGCAAAGAATCTAGGTTATATGCTTTTATAAAATTTCTTTATGATTTTTTAAATTCTGTGTTCTTAATATTTTAAGCAATATTAGTATGTTTGTGCTTAGTAAAAACTTGATTTTGAGTATAAGTAAATTACTTATCGCTATGTAATCGCATTCACTGTGAACCGTGGATTTCCTGGCTTCACCCAAGTGCTGCAGGTTTCAATAAGTAGTGGTTTGTTGAAAATATTGTCCTTAGGATTGTTTCTTGTATGCTATTAACCATGAAGTAAAAATGAAACAACAGGATATTGTGCAAAAGCTTGTGATGATTTGTGTATCAATAAAGAAGGCAACTTTTCTGAGTTGTCCATTATCAGCATCATGTCATAGTGGTTCTTATCTTACATCTTCTTCATATTGTCTCGCTGATCCACGCATGCTTTGCACGCTCCCAAGTCAGCTGGAGCTGGTCTCTGGCACATTTTAACTTAAAGCCAGCCTTCAAATAAAAGCTTAAAAACCTACAAAAATCTGTTTTCCCTGCAATTAGGAAAGTGATGAGCTTTTAAGGCCTATTTCATTTTAATATCACTTACAAATACAACAATTCTATAAATTATATCTTCTAGTGATCTTGTAGCCAAGTTGTTTAAGATGAAATTGTCTAGGGATATATTTCATAGGACAAATCTTCATGGTGAAGTGACATCTGACTATGCTTAATATCAAGTTCACATAGTTTTGTGTTTAGTTCTGAATGGTATTCTTCAGGCAGCTTACATAATTTTCTACAAATTTTTGCTACAGAAAGATTCTACCTGTGTGATGTTCTGTTGTGTACTTTGGAGGTTCTTGTAAGATGTGGGTTTCTGGTATGATGGCAAAGTTTTGTGTATCAAAGTTCCTGGGTTGAGGCAAAGGCTCTATCCTTTTTTCTGGCTGCCTGCCTGCGCACACCCTCAGAGGCAGCAGGTAGTGACAGTAACCATTAAGCAGACCCACACTGGGTTCTGGAATTTGTAGGCATATGATGTGCGAGTCACTTAATGGAAGACCTCTTTTCTCTCCTGCTCTCTCTCCTTATCAAATAAAGTGGAAATCAAGTACATAAAAATTAAAACTTCTTGTAATGTTACTGTGGTATATCTTTCTTCCATGTATTGTTTGTTTATTTGTTTGTTTGTTTTACTCAACATTATGTTTATGGGTTTCATTTATGACCGAGAAGAGCTGAGCTGAGGGTGGTGCTGGGGTGTACAGGAGAAGAGAGGACTCACTGAGACTGGAGCAGCAAAGGCAAGAGCTATGACAGCTCAGGTGGGCCAGGATTTCCAGGGGGTAGAAACATTGCAGAACAATGTACTATTGAAGCTGGAGAGACACAGTAACCACATCAAAGACAACTCAATGCAGACTTAGAAATGGTTAAATGATCACATGAATTGGATTTCAATGTGAATTGTTTCAGGTGTGGAACACTTAAATACAATGAGAAGAATGACCTATTAATAATTTGGAAATAAAGGACAGAGCAATGACTTAAGCTGAACAAAGGTAGGCATTAAGGGCACAGGGAGGTGACAGCCAGACCACAAACCCTGGGTCCATCACAGGACTGATCTTAGTGGGAGGGATGCATTTTGTCCTGGGTCAGGATCCACCACCCTAGCAGCAGCTAAGTCTGGCTCCCAATTTTGTACTGTGCAGGGTCCAGTCTCACAAGGATTAACTCCACAGCTTAGCTTGTTTTTGAAGGGGTAGCAGGATGGGCAAAGTAAGCCTGATATATTTAACCCCTGGCTTTACCGCAAGTTCCTGCTTCCCTGCTTCCCTTTTTAAAGATGCCCCCAGGGAAGCTTAGGAGTTGCTTGAACATTGGGAAAATACTTGGAGGAACCAGGCAGACTATAAAAGAGGCAGGCCAACTTCAAATAAATGGCATTCTCTTTACAAGAATGACCCACTATGTGTTGTCTCTTTTGTAACCTTAGTCCTTCCATTCGACACAGGGTATGCGGTGACACGGGTGTTCCCAACAGTACTGCACATCTGGGTGACTGTTTTGTCTGTTCCTTCAACCAACTTGCCTTTAATCGTGTCAGCAGGCTGTGGAAGTACTGAGCAGATGAAGGATCAACATCAGAGTTGCCGGTGTTTGCCCAGAAGGGTGCTGCAAAGCATCATGGCAGTGAGCCTAGCTCTGCAGTCAGATAGCAGAAAGGAACTGTCACCCTGATGTCTCCTGATGCCTTGTCACTGTGGATGTGAGCAGATACATTATCTGGTCAGATCACACTTTCCCATGCTAGAGTCTGAACTAAAGCCCCTGAAAGTAGGGTGCGAACTAGTCAACCCACAGAGAATGACAAAGAGTTTTGCTGGTAATATAAACAGAAAACAGAGTTTCTTGCACCAGCATGCTGCAGTCAGACAGCAATTGGGGCATACAGGCTAACCAAGATGGATGGTTGGGTCCCGAATGAGCCCAAGACAGAAGATTATATTGGCACTTTTGGGCTGGGAAATTCATCAAAAGTAAAACCTTAGGCATGTTAATTTTTATGGCCTTCAGGCACAGGCAACATGTTCCATTCCCATTCCAACTATCTTTATGGCTCATCCCATTCTCACACCCTTATCTTCCTCCTGTTTCTGGAACTGGAGAAGAATTGCACCTTTGTCCCCCCTACACCTGGGTTCACAAAGTTACAAGGCAGCAAAGAGCAGATGTATCACCAAACCAAAATCCTCCCAAAGTCCAAGCACTCCTGGCCTCACAAATTAGCAACTATTTCAGCACAAAATTATCTCACACTGCCCAAGAAAAACATTCTATTCTAGCACTCAAAAATACCATCATTCTACCAGAACATTTTATTATTCTAATGTTTACCTACACTTTAACACTTCCGCCTTTTCTGTTTTACACTGATGAATCATTCTCAGAGCAGGGCAGCTGCTGGAATTGCTGTCTGACGACCAGCAACTGAACATTACTGATACAGTCCTTTACAAATTTCAGTTGTCTATGCATGATACAGGGACCAATTGTTACTAACAGAATTAGGATGACTATGGGCCCTGCTAGGGTGTACATTAGTGTAGTTAGCCATGGACTCATGTTGAACCATGACTCAAACCACCCTTCCTGTGGTGCTCCTTCTTTTTTCCTCTGGGGCCAGACCTACCTGGAACTCAGCCATGGAGTCTCTCACTATTCCAGTGTGGCCTGCATAAGCAGCACTCTTCTCCCAGGGCAACAAAAAGACCATCTTGACTTAGCAACAAGATTCAACCCTACGATTCTGTATGACCACATCAGATATGCAGGTGAGGGGCTTCCCTAAATGGCTAATGGATCATTCTGTGCACTCCAGGTCTTCACCAATTGATGTTCTTAAGGATTGATCTCTCCAGTCTGTGTGATTAAAGATGCAATCCCTGTTCCCATGCCTGCCATTCCCAGATGTAACAGCGCAGCTAGGGTGAAGACAGTTATGTGCTCTCTCTTATACCTCAGGATAGAGTCAGGCTCCCAATGTTGGAATACATCATTCTCAGTGTGATACAGGACATGAGGAAGAAGTCACAAAAACAGAAAATTCAGTAGTCGCATTGCAAACAGCAATACAGCGTTCAGGGTTAATCCAGTGTGAAATCAAAAGCACCAACTCCCTGAGGTGGAACATAACCAATCAGTTTTAACTAAACCAAAAAGTTCATTATCAAGTAGCAAAGTCTGTGCTTGCCTTAAAGGATGGTAACAATGGAGTACCCTGGCCCACTAACTTGAATCATAGCCAAAGGGTGCTTGCTCCTGTTAACCAAGTAAGTTGGGGCTACTGCTGAGGGACTCCAGGTAGAGTTGACAACAATAGCCTCATAAAATGGGAGGTAGAGACTGTAATATAACCAAAATTTTGGGGTAAGGATAGGACTAATAATGTTTAGGGTGTCATCCACTCCAAATCTTCTGAGCTACAACTTGTATGGGGTGGCAGTGAGGGGAATTCTCATATTTGTAAGTCTATTGCTGCTATCTGGACAGCTTGCTCCTCCTCCCTTCTGGCATTTCCAACAGCCATGGCCAACCTTTTTGCTGCTATATCCGCACGGCAGTTTCCCACCACTCGGCAGTGTTTACTGACTGGTGACTGGGAACATGCACTATGGCAGCTGCCCTGGGTTTCTCCATGGCTGTGAGCTGGTGTTATACTTCTGCTGGGTTTTGCACCTCCCTTCCATCTGCCATCATAGTGCCTTGCTCCTGGTAGTTGGTGCAGTGAACATTTACAGTACCTAAAGCATATTGGCTATCTGTGTAAACAGTCACTTGTCTCCCCTCCACTCATTCCAAAGCTTCAGACAGTGTAATCAGCTCTGCCTTCTGCACTGAGGTTTGTGGAGGGAAGGGCAGGGCTCCAGACTACTTCCCCATTGTGGTCGACCACCGCTGCCCCTGGCCTTTGCACTCCATTCTTCACAAAGCTATGACTGTCCTTGAAACAGGTCAATTCACAGATCCGCAAGGGCATGTCCAGGAGATCGTGACAAGTTTGAGTGACTTCTGACAAGATCTTATGACAGTCATGAAGGTCTCCAGGTCCAGGTTAGGCAGCAATGTGGCAGTGTTCTAAATGGCTGGTTTGAGGAACACCATTCTGGGAGAAACTGCAAAGAGACCCTGAGAGTGTGTGAGCATTGCATTGTTCATCCACTTGCCAGAGGGTTGTCTCAGGACTCCCTCCACAGCATGAGGAGCTACAATCTTCAAGTTCTGGCAGAAAGGCAGTTTGTCTGTGTCCCACACCATGAGCACAATAGCAGCTATGACACAGAGGCACAGTGGCCAGCCAGCAGCTACATATTCTATGACAGATAATCCACTTGTCATTTCCATGGGTCCAGCTGTTGGGTTAGGACTCCTTTTGCAATCCCCTTTCTTTCATCCATGAGGAGGATAAAAGGTTTTAATGGGTTAGCAGTGTCAGTGTTGGGGCTTTAAGGAGGGCAGCCCTCAGTTCTTCAAAGGCTTGCTCATGTCTCACTAGCCAGGTCTAGTCCTTGTGCTCATTAGTGGCCTCTTACAGGAGCCTAGCCAACTCTGCATAACTCAGTATCCAGAGTCTGCAATAACCCTTTGACCCTAAGAATTCTCTCACCTGTTGTGTGGAGCTGAGTATGGGAATTCTGAGAAGAGTTTCTTTCATGGCCTCTGTTAGGCATAGAGCACTCTCTATAAATTTATATGCCAGATAGTTTACCAACTGTTTGCAGATCTCAGCCTTCTTCGCACTGGCCCAATAACCCAACCATCCTAGCTCTTCAAGCAAGTTTCTTGTAGCTCTCTGGCAATTTCCCACAGTCAGACTGGTGAGGATAGATCATCCATATGCTGCAGCAGAATCACTGTGGGGTGTGCCTACCAAAATAGTTCTAGGTCTTAGCTAAGTGCTTCATTAAAAAGCTTTTGAATCCCTGTTGAAGCCAAGTCCAGGTCAGCTGCTCTGTCATGCCTGCTTTGCACAACTCAAATTGAATATCAGCTGGCTAACTCAGGCCAAGGCTATGCTGAAGGAGGCATCCTTTAGATCAAGTGTTGTATACCAAACATGTGAAGCAGGGATGCAGTTTAGGATAGTGTACGGATTTTTCACCATGGGATGGATATCTTCCACTCTTTCATTTACTTTTCTGAAATCCTGTACTGAGCGATAGTCATGCCCATTTGGCTTTTTCAATGGGAGCAATGGCATGTTCCACAGAGAGTAGCAGGGCTTTAGAATGCCAGTCACTATCAACCAGTGAATGTGGGGCACACCGCCTTGACAAAACTCTTCTAACATGGGGTGTTGCTTTACCCATATGTATTGTGCATTGGCCTTAAGTTCTACCACTACTGGGTAGAGTGGGTCACCAGTCCTTCTCCTTCAATCTTGGCCCAGGCCTGGGGGCAGATCTTAACCCAGTAGACCATGTCCTTATCCCAGGTTTCTGGGGATTTGGAAAAGAGAGGGTGCTCATTGGCCAGAGACTTAGCGAGTAACTGAAGCGACTGCCCCTGGCTGTCATTTACTTCTATTCTGTCTGGCTCAAAGTGAATGCCAGCCCCAATCTTGGTGAGCATGTCTCTGCCCAGTAAGGGTGCCCGACTCTCTGGGATCAGCAGAAAAGAATAGGTGACCTGGCATTTTCCTAGGTCTACCTTACTATTGCTTGTCCATGAACAAACTTTCAACCCTGTTGCCTTTTGTACTATGCTAGTCTTATCAGTGAAGGAGGGCTTGGTTAAGCACAGAGTATTGGGCTCCCGCATTCACCTTATACCCTATTGTATTTCCCTCCACATATAAAGTTACCCAAGAATCTGGGAGGGAGTCAAGCCCCAACTTCCCTATTCTTCCACCTCCAGCATTACTCCGGCTGTGTTTATTGTCTCTGCCCTCTCCCTCTCTCTCAGATTCCTTCTGAGTAATGGGTTTTCCTTTTTCTGATGTTCTAACCCACAGCAGTGGATTCATTGTTCCCTGTCTAACCTGGACCTGTTCCAGTGGGGGCTCCCTCCCATCTTGTGGGATCTTGGAGGCCTGGGTCCATTTCTGACCCCTCTGCTGTTTTCTGTTTTCTTTCTTTGGAACACATGGTCTTCCTTTCTGATTCTTTCTGCCTTCTCTTCCAGAGTTTCTCTACTATTGAAGACTTACTCTGCTATCTTCATAACATCCCTAATATTCATCCCCCCCGCCGATCCTCCTGCTTGTCAAGTTTTCTTCTGACTTCTGGGGCTGCCTGGTGGATAAATGACAAATTTACTGCCAACTGATTTTCTTCAGCCATAAGATCTAAGGGAGTGTACTGCCTATGAGTATCATAAAGGCGTTCAAGAAACATGGATGGGCTTTCATTTTCTCCCTGCACAATAGCTTTTACCTTGGCTGAATTCATTGTTTGGCACACCACTGCCCTGAGACCTGTCTCTAGAATCTGGCTGTAAACTGGGTGATGCTCCCTACCTTCCAGTGTCAAAAAGTCTCAATTTGGCTGTCCAAGGGGAAGGCATCATCATTGAGATTCTGGATTGCCGTGAGTCTGCCATTCTCTCCATTAACATTTTCCTGGGCTTCATCTAGATATACTCTCCCTCTCTACAGTGGTGAACAGTGTCTTGAGCAGCTGCTGACAATCATCACACATAGGGCAGTGGGTGTTCATAATAGATTCCACAAGGTCAGTTCGCACTTTGGGTTCTTTGGAAAATGGGGGATTCTAAATTTTCCAGTTATACAGGTCACTTGAGGAAAAAGGCCAGTACTGAAAAGTTTTCTCCCATCCCCGGCCCTGCCTGTCCAATGGTACACATGGGATACAGTGGAACGGAATCATCCAAGGGACCAGGCCACTCACGAACTTCCTTTATCTGGCAACGAGGTCTCAAACTCCATCAGATCTCAAGCGGTGGCACCAGAGGTGGTGCACCCACTCCTGGAACTGGCTGCATCAGGAGCAGCTCTTGGTTGCTATCTGTAGCTGCCAGCACTGGGAGACTGGGTTTGCAGTGTGAGAGGAGATTGACTGGGTAGTAGGCAATTAGAGTATTCTGGGTCCCCAAGTCATCATTTTTTCTCAAATATAAAGTATTTTATCCACATGTTTGGATTCAACAGAGCATGTCACTCCCAAGAAAAGTGCATATCTTAAATTACCAGGAACATGCTTCCTCAAGAGATGAGGGCGACATTAATATATGAATTGAATAGGCATTTTCAATGACTTTTTGGAATGCATTTTATATGCTTACAGCAATAAGAGTACAGACGTCACAGGCCTGGTATGGTTCATGGTGGACGATGGGCAGTCCCCCAGAAATCTCTCCAGATTGTGGCCACAGAGGCACCTGGTGAGCACCAGTGGAGCTGGCATGTCAGTGATTGCTGGTTTTGTTTGTCAGAATAGGCACACCAGAGGAGGAACATTGTTATAAAGAGAGACCCAAAGGGAACAAATGCCTGGCCACATATGAAAGAGTGAGAAAAGAAGGACAGTGAAAGACTGTAGCTGCCAGGGGCTCCTGGTGAGTGTGCAGCTGAAATACCTCCAGGAGAGTCAGGTGCTTTTTGTCGGGGAGTTGGCTGTTTTGGAGGAGCCCTGGAATATGGCACAATGTGTAGTGTCCCACAATTGGGTCCTGCTGGCAGCTGAGGCTGACCATGTGGTTGCACTAAACATGGGCACTAGCTCTGTGATAAATGTCACATGTGGACTTGCTTCTTAAAGCAGATTCAGGGAATAACACCAGTGAAGAAGTCATTGCCATATGCTAGGGTGCTGAGCCTGCTGCCACCGTGGTTTTGGAAGGAGAAGCTTCAACGTGGAGGGACAGTCACAGTCAGAGAAATGCCAAAAAGTAGGATCTTTCTATAGAGGTCGAGGGAAAACCCACAGTCAGAGAATAGCACGTTCCCAGCCTCTGCCTGCCTGGCTGGGACAGAGCCCCCACACTCCACAGAGCTGGCCTCTTATCCATATAAAGGCAGCAAGAGTTTCTGCTATAAATCCCATCTTGTCATTTACCAGAGGTCACACACCAGTGAGTGGCCCTTCAAGTGTGAGGACTGCAACAAGGGCTTCGTGCAATCCTCCCACTTTCTCTTCCACCAGCAGATCCACACTGGCAAGAAGCCATTTGTGTGCCTCGGCTGTGTGTATTCTCACACAAAGCCAGCCTGGTCACCCTTAGGTGCATACACACAAATAGACGTGGTCGTACATCTTCAAGTACTGTGGCCTGTGCTTCAGCAACAAGGGTAACCTCAATGTGCACTACTTCATCCACACCAACATGAAGCCCTAGTGCTCTGAGATCTGCAGCCAGTCCTTCCTGCAGCTGAGCACTTTAAAGCGACACCTCAAGATCCACCTGAGGGCCGTGCCCCCTGTATAGGAGCCATAACTGGGCAATATAATGGCAGGCAGTTTCAGCATTTCAGCAGGCCTCCTGCTGCCACACACTCATTTCCCTTCTGGCCTCTCTTGTGACTTCTCAAAGCTGCCAGTCAACTCATTCATGGGATTCCTGGTTGAGAAGGCCCATCACACTCCTACCACCTTGTTTCCAGCTGAAAGGACCTCTCCAAGAAAGGTAGCCAGTGCCTAGGACAAACGTAGATGTGTCGTTTTAACTGTGTGAAACTCAGCTTGGGTTGAGCATTGTACTGGGTCTCATTCCTAGCAGATTTACAGCAAAAATTGAGCAGAAAGTAGAGATTCCTAAAATTAAAAAAAAAAAAAGTTTTGCTTGGTTCTCACTTGCTGTTGGCTTGCACAGAGTGTCTTGTTATATCAAGATCCCTCTCCCCAGCTGCACATTTTTATAATAGGATGGATGTGGATGTGTCTGTCTGTCTCTTATTTCCCACCTTGCTGTGGGCTAAGGACTTGATTAGCACTCATTAAGCTGAGCATTAACAGGAAATGAGCTTGAGGTGTTAAATCTGAGTGGGCAGTGGCCAGGGGCCCCACGCTCCTGGACGAATGGAGCCCTCGGGCAGACACGAGACAGGAGACCAAGACATGCAATCACGCATGAGGCAAGGTTTATTTCACACGGGCCCGTGGACGCTCCCGCCCGTTCGAGCAGGGAGTCGCCCCAAGTTGCACAAGCTGGGTCTTTTTGTAGGATATGGGAAGCAGGAAGCGAGGTTACAGAAACAGATGCATGGTTACAGGGATCCCATTGGCACATTTGCATAACACTAGGCTATGATTGGTACGGGAGCTGTCCCTGCTTAAAGCAGTCTTTAAGAATGGTTCAATGTCTGAGAAATGGAAATTTGTCTCTTTTGTAAAATAGAAACTTGGGAAACTGAAACTTACTGTTCCAAGCTTTTGGAAAGCATCCAACAGCTCCTGGCTCTCTATCTTGCAAGGTCTTCTCCCTGCAGGCATCCTATTGACCCTTTTTCTGCTGGAGCTAAATTTGGGCTCTTTATCCCCCCTCCCCTTTTTTTGGGCATGAGGCAAATCATTGACTCAAGTTGCTTCTTGTTCTTGCCTGAGGGTTTGATACTGCTTTGTTAGTATAGAAGTTTGGATCACTGACAACCTTTTTCTCATGAACCATACCAGTCTATTGATAACGTATGGACCAATGGCTAGGAGCAAAAACAAAATGATGAGTGGTCCCAGTAGCAAAGAGATTAAGGTAGTCAGCCCGGGTGAGCAGTTAAACACTCCTTCAAACCAGCCCTGTTGGACCTCAAATTCTCTCTGTTTCTGGTCCAGTCTTTTTCTCTGTTTATTTAATGTCTCAGTAACTACGCCTGTCTGATCCGTATGAAAACAACACTTTTCTTTTAGGGCTGCACACAATTCTCTTTTTTTTAGAAAAAGCAGGTCTAATCCTCATCTATTTTGTAACACTATTTTAGACAAGGAAATTAGAGAGTTCTTGAGGACCCGTACTTACTTTTTTAGAGCCTTTAAATTTTCATCCATCGCCTCATGGAGGAATTGAATCTGGTCTGTACGGTGCAGGGCTGTTGTCCCGGTTTCTATTCTGGTTGTGACTCCTCTTGCCTCTAATAAAATGGTTAAGGTCAAGGAAACAGGCTCTCATTTGATCCGGTTGGGATGCTCATAGGCTGTAAGAATAGCATCAGAGGAATAGTAAGTCATCCTGGGCCACAGTCGTACAAGCACACAAAAATCACTGGTAAGATTAAGAATCCTAGCTGAAACACAAGGGGTTAACTCGGTGTTACAAGCCCAATAGGTTCCTTCAGGTGGGGTCAAGTAATAATCTCTAGGCCTTACCTGGAGGGAGGCACTGCAAAGACTCAGTCTCCTAGGTACATTACTAATACATAACCCTTTACTGTGACTTTAGTCAGAGTCAGCTCATGATCCCACACAGAGTAGGCTGGGGGAGTCGAAGAGTGGGTGGAAGGCTCTAGACTCACAGCGATGCCTTCATAATAAGGAGGACTTGGGCTTAAACACAGCCAACAGCTTTAGCTCGATTGGGATCTGATGCATTCAAAGCTAAATATGCCCCCTTGATTAATTTCAACAGGCGATTTCCGGTGTCTCTGGGAGTAGGGGGTGAAGTAACAGCTATGCTGGGAGTGGAAGTGGGTGGTGCTGGAGGAGGCTCATGTAATCTGGATGGGCCCCTCTGATCTGCCAAAATGAAGTTTGGTCCAATGGACTGTGGGAGCCCTTGATTTAGGTGCAGTTTGATCTTGAAGAGAAACCCTTGATCTTCCCCTGATTTGTACAGACGTAGTTCCCAGGTTCTACCTGTCAGCCATGGCAAATGGCTTTCTTTACCTTTGGAGGTGAAGGTGACATTTAATTGATTACAAGATGAGGGATTAAAAGTAGCCCTGGTCACTTGTATGTAGTCATTACTTGTCTTAGGTATCCAGTATCCTGTCCCTGTAGTTTCACATCCCCATGTTTTACAATAGTAGGACTCTGTACCCTCACAAGCAGGGCGTCTGCAGTCCTCTCGAGGACACACATAAAAAGGTTCATCTCAAAGGGACCGCCTGAGCATGGGGTTATAACAGCGGGCTAGGTTAGGGAGAAAGCCCGAAGGACCCCGCCCTCTGGGATGAGAAGGGCAGAATGTCGAGGCTGAGGCAGGGTTTTTATCACTGGCACCCCAATTCTCTAGGCCGGCTACTAGCCGGCAAAGATCAGGGTATAAATTTGATCACCAAGTTCCTATGGGATGTCGGTCTGACTGCACCTTCCATGCTACCTTACTGGTAGCAGAAATCACCTGCCAAGTTTGTAATTGCGGCAGGTGGGGGCTACTGCGCACAAAAGCAAAGTAGAAAATTAGGCACGCGATAGTCTTATCTTTAAGGGGTTTTGAGTGCACTGGACTTTTCATTGCCAAGGTGGAATGCTGGCATCCGGGGATTCAGGTCTGCTTGCCTTGATGTGAGAAGCGTGGATCCATGACACAATTCCGTCTACCTTCAAAGCGGTGGGAATAGTGAGGACAGTGTAGGATCTTTTCCAACGCGGTTCCAGCGTCCTGGACTGGTGCCGGCGAACCCAGACAGTGTCACCAATCTTATAGGGGTGTGGCACTGTAGGGGATGTCTGGGCGTCCTGATAGGCAGAAGCTAGGGGCCTCCAGATGTCCTGATGCACCAGCTGTAGCGCCCTTAGATGTGCCTGGAGTGGCGTCTCCTGAGTCTGGTTAGAAATGAAATCATTACAAAAATTTATAAGGGGAGTGGGTGCACCATATAAAATCTCGAATGGGGTTAAGCCATGCGGGCCAGGGGTGTTTCTGGCCCGGTAGAGTGTTAATGGCAGGGACTGTACCCAGTCTTTAATGCTGGTTTCAAGTGTTAATATGGTTAGAGCCTCTTTGATTGTTCTATTCATTCTTTCTACCTGTCCTGAGCTCTGGGGTCGATATGCACAATGAGGTTTCCAATTGATCCCCAGTGTCTTGGCCACTGACTGACTTACCAGGGAGACGAAGGCAGGCCCATTGTCCGTCTCTGTTATCTGTGGCATTTCATATCATGGGAAGATGTTTTCTGGTAGCTTCTTAACCACCCATTGGCTGTCTCGTTCTTGGTGAGAAAGGCTTCTGTCCATCCTGAGAAGGTGTCTACAAAGACTAGAAGGTATTTGTAACCATACATCCTTGGCCTAATTTCAGTGAAGTTTATTTCCCAATGTTCTCCTGGCCTACGCCCCCTTAGTCTAACTCCCAACACCGGCCTTTCCCAGCTGGGGTTGACAAGGGTGCAGGCATTGCAGTTATCAACAGTCTTTTGCAAGAGTGCCGTTTTACATGGGATGTAGATGGCTACCTCTTCTCGTTGTAAAACTGACTTCATCGTTTTGACGCCTAAATGAGTGAGTCTGTGAATTTGGTTAATTAACTGCTTGGCCACCACAAGGGGCATCACACGTCTGTTTTGATGAACCCAGACCTCTTTCTCTGGGTCGTAACTGGCCTGTAGTCCTTGGACTATATCCAGGTCTTGCTCTGAATACTCCCATCTGGGTTGGGCCTCTGGAGTCTCAGAGCAGGGATCTCTGGTGACTAGGACCTGAGGCCCCGTTGTCGCCTCTTGAGTCGTAGCATCCGTTAAACAGTTTCCTTTCACCACCAGGCTATCTCCTTTTTGATGTCCTGGACAGTGTACGATACTTAAGTCCTTTGGAAGAAACAAAGCTTTTAACAGTTCAATAATTTCCTGTCCATTTTTAACAGCTCTTTCCTCAGACGTTAACAGCCCTCTCCTCCTCCTCCACCCATGAATGTGGGTGGTAGCAAAGGCGTATCTACTGTATGTGTATACATTGAGTCTCTTACCTTCTGCCAGTAGAGGGATTTCATCAAGGCAATTAGCTCTGCTTGTTGGGCTGACGTCCCTTGCGGTAGGGCACCAGCCCAAATTACCTGAGAATTGGTAGTCACCGCTGCTCTGGTCCTCCATTCTCCATTGGCGATGAAGCTACTCCCATCAGTGAACCAGGTGAAATCAGCTCCCGACAGAGGCTGGTCCAGCAGGTCTGGTCGGGTGCCATGAACTTCGGCCAGGACTTGCTGACAATCATGAGGATCGCTGGTGGCCTCATGGGGTGTTGGCAATAGGGTGGGAGGGTTGAGGGTAGTGACTGGCCCAAACCAAATTCTATTAGTATCCAACAGCATCTACTGGTAGTGAGTCAGTCTAGCATTGGATACTCATCTCTCCGGAGGCTGTCGAGTGAGGGATTCAACAGCGTGGGGCATCAACACAGTCAGGGGCTGCCCCAAGGTCAGTTTGGTGGCATCCTTGACAAGCACTGCCACTGAGGCCACCATCCTGAGGCACGGGGGCCATTCAGCAGCCACTGGGTCCAGTTTCTTGGATAACTAGGTGACAGGGCTCCTCAAAGGTCCAAGTCTTTGAGTAAGGACTCCCTTGGCATATCCCTCTCGCTCATTCAGAAAGAGTTTGAAGGGCTTGGTTAGGTCAGGGAGTCCTAATGGCGGGGAAGAGAGCAATTCCTTTTTGATCCTAACTCCCCCTGCTGCTCTGGGGTCCATTCAAAGGGAGTCTCAGATTTTAGCAGTGGGTACAGGGGATCCGCCAGTTCAGCGAACCCTGGGATCCACAATTGGCAGAACCCGGTGGTGCCAATGAATTCTCGCAATTGGCGGTTCTGAGGCACGGGGATGTTGCAAATAGTTTCTTTCCGTGCCTCAGTTAGCCACCGTTCTCCTTCTTTTAGCTTGTAACCTAAGTAAGTCACTTTCTGTTGGCAAATCTGGGCCTTCTTGGCTGAGGCCCGATATCCCAAATGCCCCAATGTCTCTAAAAGAGTTCCTGTGCCCTCCTCGCATTTTTTTCTGACGAGGCAGCTAAACGTATGTCATCAACATACTGGAGAAGAAACAGATGGGGGTTTCTTACCCGATAGTCTGCGAGGTCTCGATGTAGCGCCTCGTTGAACAGAGTAGGGCTGTTCTTGAAGCCTTGAGGCAAACGAGTCCAAGTCAATTGTCCTGAAATACCCATTTCCGGGTCCTGCCATTTGAACCCGAACAGAGGCTGACTCTGGGGGCTCAGTCTTAAACAAAAGAAAGAGTCTTTCAAATCCAACACTGTATACCAAATATGAGTAGGCGGCAGGGTGCTGAGAAGATTATAAGGATTTGGAACTGTCGGGCGCATCTCTTCGACCCTCTTATTAACCTCCCATAGATCTTGCACAGGCCTAAAATCATTAGTACCAGGTTTCTTGACTGGCAACAGAGGGTTGTTCCAAGGGGAATGGCAGGGAGTCAGAATCCCCTGATTTAGGAGTCTCTGGATGTGAGGTCGTATCTCTTCATGGGCCTCACGGGTCATTGGATACTGTCTCACTGCAATCGGCACCGCCGATGTCTTAACACTTATTATGAGGGGAGGTTGGTACACGGCCATCTCCATTCCCCTAGTCTTTGCTAATGCCAATGGATATTTAGTCAACCACATATTCTGTGAGTAAATAGTCATGGTCATTGAGTGGTCAGGTTTATCATGCAATCAATATTCCTCTTCCAAGCTCAGAGTTAGGACCTGCAAGGGGGCTCCCTCTGGACCAGTAACTGTAGCCCCAACTTTTTCAAAATGTATCTGGGCTTTTAACTTTCCCAATAAGTCTCTTCCCAAGAGTGGGTATGGGCAGTCAGGTACATGTAAAAACGAATGAGTAACTCTTCCTGATACCAATTGTACCTTTTTCTCAGTTGTCCATCGGTATTGCTTTCCCCCAGTGGCTCCCTGCACCCATGGCGTTCGGTTACTTAGAGGCCCACGCTTCTGATTGAGCACCGAGTGTTGAGCCCCTGTGTTTACTAAGAAGGTTACTGGCTGCCCCCCTACTTGCAAGGTTACCCTGTGCTCAGGGGGAGGCTCCTTGCCCCGACTTTCCTAGTCTTCATCCAAAGCTAAAACTCGAGAAGACTGATTCATCTCTTTCCGTCGTTCCTTTGCTTTCACTTTGGGGCAATTTCTGGCCCAATGCCCCGTCTCCTTGCAATAGGCACACTGGTTTCGATAGTCTCTAGGCCTGCCCATCTCCTGGTGCCTGTCTGTTCTCCCTGCACTTGAATTCCTATTTTCCACTACTGTGGCCAAGAGCCGGCTAAATTCCTTATCGCGCTTTCTCTCTCTCTCTTCTCTGCTTCTTTTCGCAACCTCTCCTCAAGCAACTCTGCTCCTTCTTAAGCCTCTCTTCCTTTTCTTCAGCCGTTTCTCTCTTATTGAAAATCTTCTCAGCTTCCTTTAATAAGTCAGTCAGGCTGTATCCTTGCAAATTTTTTAATCGCTGTAACTTATTCCGAATATCTGGCGCTGACTGCCAAATGAAGGCCATTGCCACATTTACTGCTTGCTCTTAACTATCAAGATTAAATGGTGTGTACATGCGATAGGCTTCCTTTAATCTCTCTAAGAAACCCGTCAGGGTCTCCTCTGGCCCTTGAATCACTTGCTTTACCTGCGCCAAATTGGTCAGGCGTCACCCGGCACTTTCGAGGCCAGCTATGAGAATCCGGCGAATACAGACGTAGGTGTCCCCTACCTTGATCTGTGTGAAAATCCCAATCTGGACGCGTCAGAGGCAATGCCTCATCAATTTCATTGGGAAGCTGAGTGGGCCAGCCATCGTCCCCCGGAACATTTTTCCAGGCTTCCATGAACACCTTTGTCTCTCTTCAGAGGTTAACAAGATCTGTAAAAGCTGCTGGCAATCCTCCCACGTGGGCTGGTGGGTCAGCAGAATAGATTCAATTAACCCTGTCAGTGTATAAGGATCCTTGGAAAAAGAAGGGTAATTCTGTTTCCAATTATAAACATCAGACGCAGAAAAAGGCCAATACTGCCAGGGACCCTTGGCGCCTCCCACCTGACGCAACGGAAGGGTCACTGACACTTTTCCTGGAACAGTTTCCCTCCTCTTTTTCAGCCTGCCTGCCATGGGTGAGTTGGGCAGCAATTTGGTGGTAGTGTTTGCCGCCACTGGTGCCGATGGCTCCGGTCGCTCTGCGGCCCTTGGCAGAGGCTGAGCCGCCTTTGGGGCGGCAGGCTGTTCAGGAGGGACCTGGTAAGGAGGGGGTTCCTCATTCAGCAAATCAGCTAGTGAGATGTCATCTTGGGGAAGGACCGCCTTAACAGAGCCTTTAACTACAGTGGAGTATAAAGAAGAAATATTTCCCAATGGCCCTCTGGCTCTCTCCTGTCCTGTTGGGAGAAGTGGAGACACCCAGGAAGGGGGATTAGTGGCAGGGTTCTCCCACACAGTTACATAAGGGATCTGATCCAGATGGCCTCGGGGACTCTTGTCATAGATTCGGTCCTTACCCTGTAAAATAATGGATAGATTAAAAATTCCCTCTCATGGCCATCCGACATCGAATGATGGCCATTCAGCTGCACAAAGGGTCGTCCATTTCTTCTTTTTCACATCCGTGGAGAGGCTGTGGCTCCGGTCACGGACCTCACTCCAGTGATCTAGGGAGAGGCTCAGGGGAGTTGTGAACTTTTGACCCATTTTAACACATACACACTTCTTATTTATCAAACTTCACACACTGCAGGCAACATACACAGGCCTTCCTCACACACACACACACAGCACGCTTACTCATTCACACAGCACCAGCGCCTCCACAGAATACACGGGGAGTTCAACCAAACTCCATTCCTGGACAACAAATGTACCCAAAAACAGCAACAACAAGGAAGAAAGAAAAGGAAAAAAAAAGATGTGGCCACCACACGAAGCTTGTAGGCTTCCACACGAAGCCCAAAGGCTTCCACTCCCATGGGGTGTCCCCCAGGGTGGAGAGAGAGAAGTCCGAGTTCATCAACTCCTTCTCAAGTCTCCCCCACACACCTCATCGGAGGCCACACGGATCCATCAGGAAAACACCAAAGCCCAAGTCTTTCAATATCACAAAGAGATGACCAAAGACCAAGACCCTCAATATCACCAAGAGATCACCAAAGACCAAGTCTAACAATACCACAATAAGGAACAACAATAAGGGACAACAGAAAGTGATTGACTGCAGTCACAGCCTTATCTCCTGTTGGCCAGCTGACCTTGGGTACGGCAGAGGGTCCCCAAATCTTGGTGGGACCTCCAAATGTTAAACCTGAGTGGGCAGTGGCCAGGGGCCCCTCGCCCCTGGACGAATGGAGCCCTCCAGCAGACACGAGACAGGAGACCAAGACATGCAATCACGCATGAGGCAAGGTTTATTTCACACGGGCCTGTGGACGCTCCCGCCCATTCGAGCAGGGAGTCGCCCCAAGTTGCACAAGCTGGGTCTTTTTATAGGATATGGGAAGCAGGAAGCGAGGTTACAGAAACAGATGCATGGTTACAGGGATCCCATTGGCACATTTGCATTACACTAGGCTATGATTGGTACGGGAGCTGTCCCTGCTTAAAGCAGTCTTTAAGAATGGTTCAATGTCTGAGAAATGGAAACTTATCTCTCTTTTGTAAAATAGAAACTTGGGAAACTGAAACTTACTGTTCCAAGCTCTTGGAAAGCATCCAACAGCTCCTGGCTCTCTATCTTGCAAGGTCTTCTGCCACTCGTTATCTCACAAGGTCTTCTGTCTGCAGTCATCCTATTGACACTTTTTCTGCTGGAGCTAAATTTAGGCTCTTCAGAGGCTAAAAGCACCTTGTCTAATAGGACTCAATAGCATCCTATTGTTATGTTACAGGGCTTGAGGGAAAGAGTATATAAGGGAGGCTGGATAGAGACTTCCACCATCACGGTTCTCCTGTAGGTGTCTCATCCCCAGACCCTGACTGTGTCCACGTTACTGGCTCTGTTGACCAGAGCAAATGGTGCCTAACATGTGGCGTGGCACAAGGGAAAATCTGAGGGAACCCTATATTGCTAGTTAGGTCTTTTTCCATCTATGGGCTATTTGCATACACTATGGCTGTTGATTTTTGTTCATTAATTTTGTATCCTGCCATTCTGCCGAACTCTCGAATAAGATATAGCAGTCTCTGTATTGAGTCTCTTGGCTCTTCTATGAAGAGAAGCATGTCATCTGCGTGTAGTGAGAGCTTGACTTCTTCGATTCCCATTTAAATTCCTTTGATTTATTTTTCTTGTCTTATGGCCTCAGCGAGTACCTCTAGGACTATGATGAATAGCAGCAGAGAAAGTGGACATCCTTGTCTTGTTCCAGATCTCAGTAGTAAGGGTTCCAGTTTTTCTCCATTCAGTATGATGCAGGCATTGGGTTTTTCATATATTGCTTTGATTATGTTGTTAATTTTTCCATCTATGCCTACCTTGGTTAGGGTTTTTAGCAGTAAGTGGTGGTGGATTTTGTTGAAAGCTTTTTCTGCATCTATTGATACTATAATATGGTTCTTGTTTTGCAATTTTTGGATGTGGTGTATCACATTTATGGATTTCCTTATGTTGAACCATCCCTGCATTCCAGGGATGAATCCTACTTGATCCAGATGAATGATCTGTCGGATGACTTTTTTGAATTCTATTGGCTAGGATTTTGTTGAGAATCATAGCGTCGATGTTCATCAGAGAAATTGGTCTGTAGTTTTCCTTCTCAGTTGGGTTTCTGTCGGGTTTTGGGATTAAGGTAATGTTGGCTTCAGAGAATGAGTTTGGAAGAGTTGCCTCTTTTTCTATTGTATTGAAGAGTTTGTAGAGGATTGGGGTCAGTTCTATTCAGAATGTTTTGTAGAATTCTGCAGGGAAGCCGTCTGGGCCTGGGCTTTTCTTTCTTGGGAGATCTTCAATCACTGATTCAATCTCTGCTTCAGTTATGGGTTTGTTCAGGTCGTTTGTTGCCTCTGGGCTAAGTTTTGGCAAGTTGTATAAGTCTAAGAACTTTTCCATTTCTTGGTGGTCTTCTGATTTGTTGGAGTATAGTGCTTTGTAGTAATTTCTGATTATGTTCTTGATGGTTGCAGTGTCTGTTGTTATGTTGCCTTTTTCATCTTTGATGCTGTTAATTCTTGCTTTCTCTTTTTTCTTTTGTCAGTCGGGCCAGCGGGGTGTCTGTTTTGTTTATCTTTTAAAAAAAACAGCTTTTTGATTCTATGATTTTGTGTATTTTTTTTATTTCTATCTGGTTGAATTCCTCCCTTGTTTTGATGATTTCTTGTTTCCTGTTGTGTGTGGGGTTCTTCTGCTGCTGTTTTTCAAATTCCTGGAGGTGTGTGGTTAGTTCCTGTATTTGACGCCTCTCTTGGGCCTTGACATGGGCTCCAATTGCGATGAATTTAAACCGCAGCACTGCTTTGGCAGTGTCCCACAATATTTGGAATGTTATGTCAGGGTTTTCATTGGTTTCCATAAATTTTTTGATCTCATTTTTAATTTCTTCTCTGGTCCATTGTTCGTTTTATAGCATATTGTTCAGCCTCCAAGAGTTTCTGTATTTCCTGGGGCATTTTGAATTGCTGATTTCCAATTTCATTCTGTGGTGGTCTGAGAGGGTACATGGTATGATTCACATCTTTTTGAAGCTATTTAGGTTTGCTTTGTGTCCTATCATGTGGTCGATCCTGGAGAAGGTGCCATGTACTGCTGAAAAAAATGTATAATCTGTGGCCTTGGGGTAAAAAGTTCTATAAATGTCTACCAAGTCCAGTTGTTCTATTGTTTGTATGAGCTCTGTTGTTTCTTTGTTGAGTTTTTGTTTTGTTGATCTATTGTTGTTAGTGGGGTGTTAAGGTCTCCCACTATTATTGTGTGCATATAAAGGTCTCCTCTTAAGTCTGTAAGTAATTGCTTCATGTAGCTAGGCACGTTGGAAACTGCTGCATATATATTCACCATGGTGACTACTTCCTTATATATCAGTCCCTTCAGCAATATATAATGACCTTCCCTGTCTTTTTGATGTCTGTCAGCTTGAAGTCTATATCATCTGAAATTAGAATAGCTACCCCAGCCTTTTTTTCTCGTCTATTGGCATGAAACATCTTTTTCCATCCCTTTACTTTCAGTTTCTTAGAGGCTTTTCTGGTTAGATGTGTCTCTTGTAGGCAACAGGTTCTTGGGTTCTGTTTCATGATCCAGTCTGCTAATCTGTGTCTTTTGATTGGTGAGTTTAGGCCATTTGTGTTTAGAGATAATATTGAGAGAAATTGATTTTGGGCTGCCATGAGTATGTGTAAGTGTGCAAGTGTGTATTGTGACTAGTAGAATCTCTGCCTGGTTGACTATCTTCTTATGGATTTTAGTGGGGAGGTTTTCCCATTTGCCATCTTTGATTTTGGTTTTCATTTTTTCTCTCTGGGTTTACTACCCTCCTGAGGAGGTGTCTAGAACTGGTTTCATGCCGGTGTATTCTTCTAGTTTCTCTTTGCTCTTGAAATGTTTAATTTCATTTTCAAATACAAATGAGAGTTTTGCCATGTACATTATTCTCGGTTGGCAGTTGATTTGTTTCAGGATTTGAAAGGTTTTACCCCACTCTCTTCTTGCCTGGAGTGTTTCTTCTGAGAGGTCTGCTGTGATTCTGATTTGCCTTCCTCTGAAAGTAATCTTGTCCTTTTTTCTTACTTGTCTTAGAATTGTTTCCTTGTATTCGCTTGAAGGTAGTTTGAGAACCACATGTCTGGGTGAGGATCGCTTTGGATCGAATATATTGGGGGTTCTCTGACCTTCCTGGATTTGTGCTGGATTTATATTTCCGGTATTCTGGAGGTTCTCCTGTATTATCTCATTGAGCACCCGTTGCAAGTCTGTCTCCTTTTCCACTCCTCTGGAAGGCCTATTACTCTAATATTTGATTTTTTGAGGTTGTCTTTCATTTCCTGTATGGACCTATTGGCTTTCTCCAGATTTGTCTCCAACTGTTTGATGAACTGCTGCCTTTCATTCTGAATGTCTTCCAATTCTGATATTCTGTCCTCTGCTGTATTCATTCTGTTGGTTAGGCTTTCAATTTTGTGCTCTATATCGAGGATTCCCTTTTTGACTTGATTTATTTCTGCAATGACATGGTTTTCAAATTCCTTGGACTCTTCCCAGCGCTTCTCACTGTCTATGATCAATCCCATCACTAGTTTCTTAAATTCCTTCTCTGGTAATTCCTCTGTGTCATCTTCTTGCATCTCAGGTATTGACATTAGTTTTTGGTTGTTTTGCGGGGAAATACTTGATCTTTCTTCTGAGTCATTACCTTTTCTGACACTTCTCCTCATTGTGTTGTTGTTTCTTGCCATTTTGGGATTTTAGCCTCTGACTTGCTTGTACGCAGCCGTTGCCCTCGGTGCTGTAGCTTATCGGACATTTGACCCAGAAACTAGGGTCACTATGGAGTGTTGTCTTAAGTACACTTCTTCTTACTCTATTGGGGACAGCAGATGATGGTGAGGTGGGTGTTGATTGGCTTCGTTTGTGCCTGGGTTTATACCTCTGCCCTTGTCTCCATTGTAGTTAGTTGGTTGGGTGTTGTCCTATGTGTGCCAATGTGGATAGGGTGTAAATGATATAGTTTGTAACCTTGGGCTTCTTCTCTTTGCTCTGGGTAGATGTAGAGTCTGCTGTTCCACACCCAACTATACCATCAAAGATGTATTCCCCTGTTGGGAAACCCCCTGCTGTGTCCCTGCTTGCCTGTGTTTTTTCCTGGTTCAGGAGATCTGTTGGGTGGTGCCACTGACTCTGGGGCTCTAGCTAAGCACAGCAGGGGTTTCTGCCTGAGACTCCAGCTGCTTATTGTTTGGAGTTTGTGGACAACAACCACGACCTGGGTCAGGAGGCTCTATGTCCTAGCCCTAGTGCCAGGCCTTCCTCCTGCAGCTCCCACTCAAAGTCGTTGCCCCACTGGGACACACACTGCTCCACGCCTCCGTCTGGGTTAGTTGACTCTGCTGAGCTGCGTCTTGCCTCTTGGGCTCAGGGCCTCTCCGCCACCTCAAGCCACAGGTCTGCAGAGCCACGTCTTGTCTCTTGGATTCGGGGCCTGTGCGCCACCTCAGGCCACAGGACTGCAGAGTCTCGTCTTGCCTCTTGGGCTCGGGGCCAGTCACGCCTAGTCGGGGCCTCTGTGCCCCCTCGGGCCACAGGTCTGCCCAGCCGTGTCTTGCCTCTTTGGCTGGGGACCCGTGCTACACACTGCAGGGGTCTCTGTCTTGGGTCCCTGCCTCCTGTGGTTTGGAATCTACACCCTATGCTGGGTTGGAAAGATCCATCAAGTTTTTCTCCCTGGAATTCCCACTCAAAAGAATTGTCACATTGGGAGATGTACTAAACGACTCCGCTGCCAGGCCAGTGGGCTTTGTTTAGCAGCCTCCAGCTTCTATTTGCTGGGAGAACTTGCCCAGCGGTTCTGCAGAACCGGCTGTGCTTTGAGGTCTCCTGCTAAGCTGAGAACAGCAGGGGATCTGCTCGAATTCACAATCCTGCCCTGCCCCCTTTATAAGGCTTTTCTTTCTCTCTCTCTCTTTTTTTATTTTTTTTTTTTGCACTTTTTCAAAGGTGTTCCGTCATTGGGAGCAGAGCCATGGGAGTCATGTAGCCATGCTCCCACCATCCTGCACCTCTGTGCAGGGAGGCTCTGTCGAGTGTTGTCCCGCTCCTAGTGCTCACACTGAGCCCAGCAACAGTTTCCACTGGAGTCTCTTGCAGCTAGTCAATCATTCGGAGCTGAGTTGGGGATTACTGTAACCCAGTCCCAGAGCGCAGCTCCAGTCTCCTCTGCACTCTCTCAAAGCTGCTGACCTGCTGGGAGGCATGTTTCTGGGCATCCCCCCCTGCTTATCTTCATGGACTGATGCCCCCTTTGTTCAGTCCAGTAGCCTCCTTTAGGGTCTACTGCACTCCAGTGGTTGGTGCCCCTGTTGGTGTGGATGCCTGTCCTTCCAACCGCCTTTGTCCTCCCTGGAACGGCTGAGTTCCGCCTTCCCCCTGGCTGGGACCGCGACTCACCAAAATTCTAATGGCGTGCTGTCTCCTCTTTTTTCCTTTTTATGGTTGTCTCTCCACGCTGTGTAGATCTTCTTACTTCAGTGAACTCCAGTGACCTTCCTACACCTATCCCCACAATTCTGTGTCTCCTGGTTTGTTTCTCTGTTGGATCGGTTCCCCTCTGTCCCCACTTTGCCCTACACCAGCTCTCTATGATCAGCCATCTTCCTCATTATTGTTTTAAAGCAGACTTGAAAGCACCTGTCTTAGGTTGTGGAGTCTCAGGTTATCAGTCTTACCCATTACAGGAAATCTCCATGGCATAACAGAACCTCTGTCTTAGGTTGTTCAGGACCCAGTCCATCTTTCCTGTCACTGGCTGCCATTCAACGTGTTGCCTGCTGCAGCTTCACAAACCATACCTGGGGAGGCTGGTAAGCCTGTTCCATGGGTAGGAGTATTTTTAGTTTGGTAGCAATGAGCAAACAGCAATTCCCAGGCTTGGGAAAACATAGCACTACACAGGTGAAACATACATAAATCATAATGGGGGACAAGAGGCTTTGATCATAGGAATAACTTAGCTCAGTAGCAATGAGCAGACAGCAGTTCCCAGGCTTGGGAAAACATTTTGCACTGGCATAGGTGTTACACACAAAAAGACATATGATGGGATACAAGAGGCCTAGACCAAATCTCACAGTAACTGCTGTTCCTTTGCCAACAAATCAACCCTCAGTTACAGTGTAAGCATGCCCACCCACTCGTGCTCATCAGTAAAGTCCTGCTGTTCCACAGCTCTGGAGGTTTGTTCCACAACCTTGTTCTCTGTCACCTCGATAGCTGGTGGTGGTGGCTGCTAATGTACTGGCTACGATTGTCGCCATGATGCCAATCTCTTTAACGACTTATCAGGACAACAGAGGCCTCTCCGTCAGTCCCAACAGGCACAGGCAGGATTCAGGGCAGCTGCAGGATAACAGCAGAATTACAATTGCCATTCCAGCACGCTGTCAGGGTGCACTGGATTGGTGTCATTCACTGCACAGGCATTTTCTGTATGTGTGAGAGAAACATGGGGATAACAGGGGGACACAAGTTTCAAATTCAAGGAGCTGAGATTCGCACATGAGCGAGTCCTCAAGTCCAGAGGAGTGATGGAATTAATAAATTCCTTAGGAATAATTGCATTCCTAGAAAAGGAATAACGGGGAGCATGCCAGTGCATGTCCATGCCCCACAAAACTGCATGATAGAAAAAGAGGGTATTTTCCCTATGGTAATTACAGGAGAATGATTAGAAAATCACGGGCAGAAATTGAGCCAGTAATAAAGGCAGGGCCAAATCCCCAACAGCTGGGGTCGCACACCAGACAGTCTGATAATCTGGTTTAAGGAGAAACTGGCAGAAAGTGTCAGGACCTAGGTGTTCATAGGAGAAAGAAAAGATATAGAGAGGGGTGCTTAACAAATACTAACATAATTATATTATATATAAAGGCCTAATATACTTAGTTGTCCCATTGATCTTCTGACTCAAATGCCTCAAGGATTTCACCGTAGACCATTTTGGTTTTCTGGGAAAACAAAGACTGATCTAGGCCCCCATATGAGCATTGGATCTGGACCTTGATACTGAGCAGTCAAGGGATCCTTCCACATCATGTAATCCTTCTGCTTCTGAGATGAACTCCAATGACAATCTGCAGCAGACCGTCCTTCAGCATCCTATGTTAGTAAATTTAAGATAAATTATAAAAGGTTCAAATGATCTCGGGGAGTGCTAAACTCCCCCTTTTTTGTTTTAATAAGGTAATCCTTAGGATGGTTGGCACATTCCACGACACCTTGTCCTTGAGGATATTAAGCACGGGGCATTAGGTCTGAGCTACCCGTTTGTTTACTCCCATAGGGACAATATAAAGTGAAAACTGTCAAATAATAGCTTTACAAAACATTTATCCCAAAGTCCTACTTCCTGTTATATAAATGAGACAGGAGTACAGGTTAATAATAAAATTAAATATAAATGTATCAATCATGTAATATCTTGAAAACAGTCTATTAGTATTTTAAATTACATAAATTTAAGAAATCCTTGTTAGCTAGCAATCTTACTCAAAGTAAATGATTTTGTAGCAAAGGCTTAAAATTATTTAGATACTTTAACAATCCTATCAGAAACCTTTGGGCGTGTCTGCGGAATTCAGAACTCAAGGCAACCTGTTTTTTCTGTTAATATGTAAATTATGTATCCTGAGTTTGCAGCTGAGGATCCAGATAGCTGATGAGACAGATGCATACGTTTACCTGCTTTTAAAAATGTTTCCTACAGGAAGTTTAAACTTGATTCACAAAAGCTAGAACATTTTCTGACTGAAAAAGAGACAGTAACACATTGTCACAATTTTACACAGCTTGAACAGAAGACAAACATGAAGACACACATGTGCACTCACACACACATACACGCCCACACACACACCTTGAGACTTAAAAAATTATTTTCAATTAAGCTTAGTAGTTGTAGTGTTCACCAGAAACCAGTAGCTGAAAAGCCATCAAGTAAATAGTCTTAAGCCAAGACCTTGTGAGAAAATCCCTACATGAATGCAAGAATGCGAATTTCATTCTTCTCAGTAAGACAACTATCCTAAGAATACGTAGTGAACAACCACATGCAACTGTAGAACTAAACCGTTAAAAGCATGCAAACTAAAATTAAAACCTTCACAACTCCATGGATGTATACAACATTTTGACACGACACAATTTTACAACATTTGGCAATAATCTTCATCCAATTAGCCCGATAAACTGTCTCCACAAAATGGGAGATTAATCCGTTGGCATTCTTGAGGCCTCATAAGAATACCAGGGAAACCCTAGAATTGGAAACTTTTGAGTTCTTGGATTCCTCTCCAAGGATGGCTAAAAATATCTCAAACAAAATATTTTGTTGTGGAAGTTAGGACAACACACTAGAGATTAGACTCGTTGACATGAAATCATCACTCAAATACCTTTCAAACAACTACAAAACGTTTACTAATTTAAAGCAGTGAGAAATTTGATAACAAGCTGAAAACACAAGGCTTATTTTAAACTCTAAAAATGCTTTGTATACAATGGATACTACATTATTGTAACTTATACCTTTAAATGATTTAATAGTGTGTTAGAGTTTACTTCTATGACAAATTATTTGCGATAAAATTTCACAGTTTTGAACATCACAAATGAAACTTAAAGAACCACAGGAGATTTGTCTTGTATTACTTGTTGAATTCTATACTCCCAAATGTTGCCACAAGCCATGGATATGCAGATGAAGTTAGTTTGCCAAACATTTATCACAACAAAAGACCTTTCAAAGTACAATTTTAAATTCTGGAAGACAAGTTCTGTAAATCATTTTTTCCTTTACCTTTTCTTCCTGATCGTATTATTAAGATAGTTAAAAGGTGGGCAACCAGGCAACAGAAAACTTAGGGTCAGGTAATGCAGGTCTGGATGAATTAAAAAGCAATCAGCTGTCAGCTATCGACCTGACTAACAAAATCAGCATCCCAAGAACTGCTATCAGAGCAAAATTTGGTAGATGTCTAGGACTCCAATGGGTGAGGGATCCTCGGAAGACTCACTTCCATCCTCTTCCCCTTGCTCATCCTCAGAACAGGACTCTGAATCTACTTCACACAGTTGGTCATGACTTTATCTGTTCTGTGGTTTCTTCTCCCTTTTACCCTAGTTTGGGGTTTCTTCTGTTTTCTTATTCTGGTACTGAGCTCCTTCTTTGTTACCCTGGTTTGGAGTTCCTTCTGTCTACTTACTCTAGTTTGTGGCTCCCTCTCCTTTCTGACAGATAAGTTTTTAAGGAAAGGATGCACCACTGCTTGACGGGATGACAAAGCAATATTTACCAAGCACAAGAGGAAAAAGGTGGCTACAAGGAGAGCATACCATGGGAATATGTCACAGACAATTTCAATGGACCTTTATGAGGCCCTAAGCTTAATGTCAGTACCTTGTGAGTGGAGCAGCTTTTGTATTCCCTTAATTAACTGCATTTTATCAAGTTCTAATTCCACAATAAAATTTACTTATGCCCCTGCAAAATTTTTAAACCTGCTTCTAGATTTCTGTGATCCTTCAGATTGTGCCTAGTGCCCCAGAATAGGGATAAGGTCTGCAGATGGAATTAATTATGCCTCTCTAGAGTTAAATCTGAAACTTTCCTCTGGATTTCAGGGGCCCCTCAGATTGTACCTCATGCCCTAGCACAGGGAGATGGTATGGGGATGAAATCAGTTAAGCCCCTGCAAAATTCCTAAATTCTTTTTTTAAAATTATTATTTATTATTTTTAATTCATTAATTACATTGTATTATGTGACACAGTTTCATAGATACTTGGGTTCTCCCCACCCCTCCCCAAACCCTCCCACCATGGTGGATTCCTCCACCTTGTTGAATAACCACAGTTCAAGTTCAGTTGAGATTCCTGCATTGCAAGCGTATACCAAACATAAAGTCCAGCATCTTATTGTCCTGTCAAGTTCAATGGCTTCTTAGGTATACCCTTTCTGGTCTGAAGACAGAGCCATCAGAGTATCATCCCAGTGAATTGAAAGCTCTAACATACCATCAGCAAAAATTTACATCATTATGGAATTAATTGACATAGTATTGAGTAACCAATATGTTAAAAGTAAATGCGAGTTCCTAGCCACCTTCTGTGACCACCTCACATTTCAATTTTAGTTTATACACAACATATAACATTCATAATATAATATGTTATACATAACATCATATCATCTTAAATTAAGGCAAACATGTGATATTTAACCTTTTGGGATTGGCTCATTTCCCTTAGCATTATGGTTTCCAGTTTGGCCCATTTGGCCACAAAGAACTGCATTTTGTTTTTTTTTTAATAGCTGAGTAGTATTCCATGGAGTAGATAAACCATAGCTTTTTTATCCAATCCTCTGTTGATGGGCATTTTGGTTGCTTCCATGATTTTGCAATTACTGATTGTGCTGCTTTGAATACTTACCTTTGTAAGTCCAGGTTTCCCTCAGATTGTCCTTGTGCCATGCCACACGTTAGGCACGATTTGCTCAGGACATCAGAGCCAGTAACGTGGACACAGTGAGGGTCTGGGGATGAGGCACCTACAGGAGACAAGTGATGGTGAAAGTCTTTATTCAGTCTCCCTTTATTACTCCTTATATACTCTTTTCCCCAAGCCCTGTAACAGAAAAATAGGATGCCATTGAGTCCCATTAGACCAGGTGCTGTTAGCCTCAAGCTCATTTCCTGTTAATGCTCAGCTTAATGAGTGCTAATCAAGTCCTTAGCCCACAGCAAGGTGGGAAATAAGAGACAGACAGACACATCCACATCCATCCTATTATAAAAATGTGCAGCTGGGAAGTGGGATCTTGATATAACAAGACACTCTGTGCAAGCCAACAGCAAGTGAGAACCAAGCAAAACTTTTTTTTTTTTAATTTTAGGAATCTCTACTTTCTGCTCAATTTTTGCTGTAAATCTGCTAGGAATGAGATCCAGTACAATGCTCAACCCAAGCTGAGTTTCACACAGTTAAAACGACACATCTACGTTTGTCCTAGGCACTGGCTACCTTTCTTGGAGAGGTCCTTTCAGCTGGAAACAAGGTGGTAGGAGTGTGATGGGCCTTCTCAACCAGGAATCCCATGAATGAGTTGACTGGCAGCTTTGAGAAGTCACAAGAGAGGCCAGAAGGGAAATGAGTTCTAAACTGAAGCCTGTATTCTGAATTCAGAGTTGTGGATTCTGAGATCAGAATTCAGAGTTGTGAGTTGTGAGTTCTGAATTTTGAGTTCTGAGTTCCGAATTCTGTGTCCTGGGCTCTGAATTCAGATTTCTGAATTCTGATTTGTGAATTTTGAGAACTGAGTCTCATTTATGAATTCCTAGTCACGAATTCTGTGTGGTGAATTGTGACTTCTGAGTTCTGAAATTTTAACTCTGACTTCTTTGTCTGAGTTAGGAGTCCGAATATCTGAGTTCTATATTCTGAAGTCTAACTATCGAGTTCTGAGTTCTGAGTTTTGAGTTCTGACTTCTGAGTTCTGACATCTGAGTCTTGTGTTCTGAGTTATGAATTTCAGTTCTGAAATGAGAATTCTGAATTCAGGGTTGTAAACTCTGAGTTCTGGTTCCTGAGGTCTGCATTCTGAGTTCTGCGTGCTGAATTCTGATTACTGATCACTGTATTGTGTGTTCTGATTTCTAAGTTGTCAATTCTGTGTGCTGAACTGCGAGATCTGAATACTGAGTTGTCCTGCTGAGTTCTGAACTCTGAGTTCTGAATTCTGAGTTCTGAGTTCTGAGATATGAATCCTAATTTCTGAATTCTGAGTTCAGAGTTCTGAGTTCTGAGGAATGAATTCTCAATCCAAAGTGCTACACTCTGAGATCTGAGTTTGAATTCTGAGTTGTTAGTTCTATTTTCTGAGTTTTGAATTCTGAGATTTGAGATTTTGTTGTGCTTATGTTTTTTGTAATTATTTATTATTTAACTTCCTTAATTACATTGTATTATGTGACACAGTTACATAGATACTTGGGTTCTCCCACCCCTCCGCAAACCCTCCCACCATGGTGGATTCCTTCACCTTGTTGCATAACCTCAGCTCATGTTCAGTTGAGATTCCCCCATTGCAAGCGTATACCAAACATAGAGTCCAGCATCTTATTGTCCAGTCAAGTTCAATGGCTTCTTAGGTATACCCTCTCTGGTCTGAAGACAGAGCTAGCAGAGTATCATTCCAGTCAATTGAAAGCTCCAACATACCATCAGCAAAAATTTACATCATTATGGAATTAATTGACATAGTAATGAGTAACCAATATGTTAAAAGTAAATGCGAGTTCCCAGCCACCTTCTGTGACCACCTCACCTACACTTCAATTTTAGTTTATAAACAACATATAACATTCAAAACATAACATGTTATACATAACATCATATCATCTTAAATTAAGGCAAACATGTGGTATTTAACCTTTTGTGATTGGCTCATTTCCCTTAGCATTATGGTTTCCAGTTTGGCGCATTTGGCCACAAAGAACTGCATTTTGTTTTTTTTAATAGCTGAGTAGTATTCCATGGAGTAGATGAACCATAGCTTTCTTATCCAATCCTCTGTTGATGGGCATTTTGGTTGCTTCCATGTTTTTGCAATTACTGATTGTGCTGCTATGAGCATAGGAGTGCATGTTGGTTTCTCATAAAACGAATGTTCTGGATATATTCCTAGGAGTGCTATTGCTGGATCATATGGTATGTTGAATTTGAGTTGTTTGAATTTTCTCCATACTGATTTCCATAGAGGCTGTACCAGCCTGCAGCCCCACCAGCAGTGGAGTAGGGTTCCCTTTTCCCTGCAACCTCGCCAACAAGTGTTGTTGGTGCTTTTATTCATGTGGGCCAGTCTTACTGGCCTTAGGCGGTACCTCATTGATGTTTTAATTTGGATTTCCCTTATTGCCAGGGAACATGAGCATTTTTTCATGTTTATTTGCCATTTGGGTGTGTTCCTTTGTGAAGTGTTTGCCCATTTCCCGTGCCCATTTCTTGAGTGGCTTGTTTATTTTGACATTTTGGTTGTTTGGTAGCTCTTTGTATATTCTGGAGATCAGCCCTCTATCACCTATGTCGTGTGCGAAGATCTTCTCCCATTCTGTTATGTTTTATGAGTGCCGAGTTCTGAATTTTGAGGTCTGAATCTTGAGTACTGTATTCTGAGTTCTGAGTTCAGAATTCTGAGTTACAAATTCTGAGTTCGCAGTTTCTAGTTCTGACTATTGAGTCCGGAATTTTGTGTTCTGAGTTCTGATAACTGAGTTCTGATAACCGAGTTCTGATAACTGAGTTCTGAATTCTTAGCTGTGACATCTGAGTTCTGAGTTCTCATTTCCCAGTTCTGAATACTGAGTTATGAATTCTCAACTCTTAGCTCTTAGCTCTGAGTTCGGAGTTCTAAATTCTACAGTCTGTATTCTGATTTCAGAGTTGTGAATTCTGTGACCAGAATTCAGAGTTGAGATTTCTGAGTTCTGAATTCTGAGTACTGAATTTTAAGTTCTGAGTTCCGGTTCTGAATTCGGACTTCTGAATTCTGAATTTTGAATTCTGAGATCTGTATCTCAGTTCTGATTTCTGAGTCGTGGATTCTGAGTTACATACCCTGAGTAATTGATTCTGAGTTCTGACTTCAAAGTTCTCCATTGCATTCTGAATTCTGAGTTCTGATTTCACAATTCTGAGTTACAGTTCTGATTTCTGCGTTTTGAGTTCTGAATTGTGTGTTCTGAATTCTGAGTTCCGAATTCTAAGGTGTGAATTCTGAGTTCTGAATCATGAGTACTCCACACTGTGTTCTGAGTTCTGAGAACTGAGTTCTGAATTCTGAGTTCTGTGTTCTGAATTCCGTATTCTGAGCTCCAAATTCTGATTTCCAAGTTTTGAATTCTGACTTAGGATTCTGAGTTCCGAATTCTAAGGTGTGAATTCTGAGTTCTGAGTTCTGATTTCTGAGTGGTGAGGACTGAGTTCTTTGTTCTGAATTCTAAGTTATGAAGTCCGTAGTCTGAGTTCCAAATACTCATTTCCCAGTTCTGATATTCGAGTTTGAATTCTGAGTTCAGAATTCTAAGGTGAGAATTCTGGGTTATGGATTCTGGGTTCTGAATACTGAGTTGTGATTTCTGAGTTCTGAATTCCAAGTTCTGAGTCATCATTTCTGAATTCTGAGTTCTGAGTTATGAATTCTCAACTCTTAGTTCTGAGATCTGAGTTCGGAGTTCTAAACTGAAGCCTGTATTCTGAATTCAGAGTTGTGGATTCTGAGATCAGAATTCAGAGTTGTGAGTTCTGAGTTCTGAATTTTGAGTTCTGAGTTCCGAATTCTGTGTCCTGGGCTCTGAATTCGGATTTCTGAATTCTGATTTGTGAATTTTGAGAACTGAGTCTCATTTATGAATTCCTAGTCAGGAATTCTGTGTGGTGAATTGTGACTTCTGAGTTCTGAAATTTTAACTCTGACTTCTTTGTCTGAGTTAGGAGTCCGAATATCTGAGTTCTATATTCTGAAGTCTAACTATCGAGTTCTGAGTTCTGAGTTTTGAGTTCTGACTTCTGAGTTCTGACATCTGAGTCTTGTGTTCTGAGTTATGAATTTCAGTTCTGAAATGAGAATTCTGAATTCAGGGTTGTAAACTCTGAGTTCTGGTTCCTGAGGTCTGCATTCTGAGTTCTGTGTGCTGAATTCTGATTACTGATCACTGTATTGTGTGTTCTGATTTCTAAGTTGTCAATTCTGTGTGCTGAACTGCGAGATCTGAATACTGAGTTGTCCTGCTGAGTTCTGAACTCTGAGTTCTGAATTCTGAGTTCAGAGTTCTGAGTTCTGAGGAATGAATTCTCAATCCAAAGTGCTACACTCTGAGATCTGAGTTTGAATTCTGAGTTGTTAGTTCTATTTTCTGAGTTTTGAATTCTGAGATTTGAGATTTTGTTGTGCTTATGTTTTTTGTAATTATTTATTATTTAACTTCCTTAATTACATTGTATTATGTGACACAGTTACATAGATACTTGGGTTCTCCCACCCCTCCGCAAACCCTCCCACCATGGTGGATTCCTTCACCTTGTTGCATAACCACAGCTCATGTTCAGTTGAGATTCCCCCATTGCAAGCGTATACCAAACATAGAGTCCAGCATCTTATTGTCCAGTCAAGTTCAATGGCTTCTTAGGTATACCCTCTCTGGTCTGAAGACAGAGCTAGCAGAGTATCATCCCAGTCAATTGAAAGCTCCAACATACCATCAGCAAAAATTTACATCATTATGGAATTAATTGACATAGTAATGAGTAACCAATATGTTAAAAGTAAATGCGAGTTCCCAGCCACCTTCTGTGACCACCTCACCTACACTTCAATTTTAGTTTATACACAACATATAACATTCAAAACATAACATGTTATACATAACATCATATCATCTTAAATTAAGGCAAACATGTGGTATTTAACCTTTTGTGATTGGCTCATTTCCCTTAGCATTATGGTTTCTAGTTTGGCGCATTTGGCCACAAAGAACTGCATTTTGTTTTTTTTAATAGCTGAGTAGTATTCCATGGAGTAGATGAACCATAGCTTTCTTATCCAATCCTCTGTTGATGGGCATTTTGGTTGCTTCCATGTTTTTGCAATTACTGATTGTGCTGCTATGAGCATAGGAGTGCATGTTGGTTTCTCATAAAACGAATGTTCTGGATATATTCCTAGGAGTGCTATTGCTGGATCATATGGTATGTTGAATTTGAGTTGTTTGAATTTTCTCCATACTGATTTCCATAGAGGCTGTACCAGCCTGCAGCCCCACCAGCAGTGGAGTAGGGTTCCCTTTTCCCCGCAACCTCGCCAACAAGTGTTGTTGGTGCTTTTATTCATGTGGGCCAGTCTTACTGGCCTTAGGCGGTACCTCATTGATGTTTTAATTTGGATTTCCCTTATTGCCAGGGAACATGAGCATTTTTTCATGTTTATTTGCCATTTGGGTGTGTTCCTTTGTGAAGTGTTTGCCCATTTCCCGTGCCCATTTCTTGAGTGGCTTGTTTATTTTGACATTTTGGTTGTTTGGTAGCTCTTTGTATATTCTGGAGATCAGCCCTCTATCACCTATGTCGTGTGCGAAGAATCTTCTCCCATTCTGTTATGTTTTATGAGTGCCGAGTTCTGAATTTTGAGGTCTGAATCTTGAGTACTGTATTCTGAGTTCTGAGTTCAGAATTCTGAGTTACAAATTCTGAGTTCGCAGTTTCTAGTTCTGACTACTGAGTCCGGAATTTTGTGTTCTGAGTTCTGATCACTGAGTTCTGATCACTGAGTTATGATAACTGAGTTCTGAATTGTTAGCTGTGACATCTGAGTTCTGAGTTCTCATTTCCCAGTTCTGAATACTGAGTTATGAATTCTCAACTCTTAGCTCTTAGCTCTGAGTTCGGAGTTCTAAATTCTACAGTCTGTATTCTGATTTCAGAGTTGTGAATTCTGTGACCAGAATTCAGAGTTGAGATTTCTGAGTTCTGAATTCTGAGTACTGAATTTTAAGTTCTGAGTTCCGGTTCTGAATTCGGACTTCTGAATTCTGAATTTTGAATTCTGAGATCTGTATCTCAGTTCTGATTTCTGAGTCTTGGATTCTGAGTTACGTACCCTGAGTAATTGATTCTGAGTTCTGACTTCAAAGTTCTCCATTGCATTCTGAATTCTGAGTTCTGATTTCACAATTCTGAGTTACAGTTCTGATTTCTGCGTTTTGAGTTCTGAATTGTGTGTTCTGAATTCTGAGTTCCGAATTCTAAGGTGTGAATTCTGAGTTCTGAATCATGAGTACTCCACACTGTGTTCTGAGTTCTGAGAACTGAGTTCTGAATTCTGAGTTCTGTGTTCTGAATTCCGTATTCTGAGCTCCAAATTCTGATTTCCAAGTTTTGAATTCTGACTTAGGATTCTGAGTTCCGAATTCTAAGGTGTGAATTCTGAGTTCTGAGTTCTGATTTCTGAGTGGTGAGGACTGAGTTCTTTGTTCTGAATTCTAAGTTATGAAGTCCGTAGTCTGAGTTCCAAATACTCATTTCCCAGTTCTGATATTCGAGTTTGAATTCTGAGTTCAGAATTCTAAGGTGAGAATTCTGGGTTATGGATTCTGGGTTCTGAATACTGAGTTGTGATTTCTGAGTTCTGAATTCCAAGTTCTGAGTCATCATTTCTGAATTCTGAGTTCTGAGTTATGAATTCTCAACTCTTAGTTCTGAGATCTGAGTTCGGAGTTCTAAACTGAAGCCTGTATTCTGAATTCAGAGTTGTGGATTCTGAGATCAGAATTCAGAGTTGTGAGTTCTGAGTTCTGAATTTTGAGTTCTGAGTTCCGAATTCTGTGTCCTGGGCTCTGAATTCGGATTTCTGAATTCTGATTTGTGAATTTTGAGAACTGAGTCTCATTTATGAATTCCTAGTCAGGAATTCTGTGTGGTGAATTGTGACTTCTGAGTTCTGAAATTTTAACTCTGACTTCTTTGTCTGAGTTAGGAGTCCGAATATCTGAGTTCTATATTCTGAAGTCTAACTATCGAGTTCTGAGTTCTGAGTTTTGAGTTCTGACTTCTGAGTTCTGACATCTGAGTCTTGTGTTCTGAGTTATGAATTTCAGTTCTGAAATGAGAATTCTGAATTCAGGGTTGTAAACTCTGAGTTCTGGTTCCTGAGGTCTGCATTCTGAGTTCTGCGTGCTGAATTCTGATTACTGATCACTGTATTGTGTGTTCTGATTTCTAAGTTGTCAATTCTGTGTGCTGAACTGCGAGATCTGAATACTGAGTTGTCCTGCTGAGTTCTGAACTCTGAGTTCTGAATTCTGAGTTCTGAGTTCTGAGATATGAATCCTAATTTCTGAATTCTGAGTTCAGAGTTCTGAGTTCTGAGGAATGAATTCTCAATCCAAAGTGCTACACTCTGAGATCTGAGTTTGAATTCTGAGTTGTTAGTTCTATTTTCTGAGTTTTGAATTCTGAGATTTGAGATTTTGTTGTGCTTATGTTTTTTTTAATTATTTATTATTTAACTTCCTTAATTACATTGTATTATGTGACACAGTTACATAGATACTTGGGTTCTCCCACCCCTCCGCAAACCCTCCCACCATGGTGGATTCCTTCACCTTGTTGCATAACCACAGCTCATGTTCAGTTGAGATTCCCCCATTGCAAGCGTATACCAAACATAGAGTCCAGCATCTTATTGTCCAGTCAAGTTCAATGGCTTCTTTGGTATACCCTCTCTGGTCTGAAGACAGAGCTAGCAGAGTATCATTCCAGTCAATTGAAAGCTCCAACATACCATCAGCAAAAATTTACATCATTATGGAATTAATTGACATAGTAATGAGTAACCAATATGTTAAAAGTAAATGCGAGTTCCCAGCCACCTTCTGTGACCACCTCACCTACACTTCAATTTTAGTTTATAAACAACATATAACATTCAAAACATAACATGTTATACATAACATCATATCATCTTAAATTAAGGCAAACATGTGGTATTTAACCTTTTGTGATTGGCTCATTTCCCTTAGCATTATGGTTTCCAGTTTGGCGCATTTGGCCACAAAGAACTGCATTTTGTTTTTTTTTAATAGCTGCGTAGTATTCCATGGAGTAGATGAACCATAGCTTTCTTATCCAATCCTCTGTTGATGGGCATTTTGGTTGCTTCCATGTTTTTGCAATTACTGATTGTGCTGCTATGAGCATAGGAGTGCATGTTGGTTTCTCATAAAACAAATGTTCTGGATATATTCCTAGGAGTGCTATTGCTGGATCATATGGTATGTTGAATTTGAGTTGTTTGAATATTCTCCATACTGATTTCCATAGAGGCTGTACCAGCCTGCAGCCCCACCAGCAGTGGAGTAGGGTTCCCTTTTCCCCGCAACCTCGCCAACAAGTGTTGTTGGTGCTTTTATTCATGTGGGCCAGTCTTACTGGCCTTAGGCGGTACCTCATTGATGTTTTAATTTGGATTTCCCTTATTGCCAGGGAACATGAGCATTTTTTCATGTTTATTTGCCATTTGGGTGTGTTCCTTTGTGAAGTGTTTGCACATTTCCCATGCCCATTTCTTGAGTGGCTGGTTTATTTTGACATTTTGGTTGTTTTGTAGCTCTTTGTATATTCTGGAGATCAGCCCTCTATCACCTATGTCGTGTGCGAAGATCTTCTCCCATTCTGTTATGTTTTATGAGTGCCGAGTTCTGAATTTTGAGGTCTGAATCTTGAGTACTGTATTCTGAGTTCTGAGTTCAGAATTCTGAGTTACAAATTCTGAGTTCGCAGTTTCTAGTTCTGACTACTGAGTCCGGAATTTTGTGTTCTGAGTTCTGATAACTGAGTTCTGATAACCGAGTTCTGATAACTGAGTTCTGAATTCTTAGCTGTGACATCTGAGTTCTGAGTTCTCATTTCCCAGTTCTGAATACTGAGTTATGAATTCTCAACTCTTAGCTCTTAGCTCTGAGTTCGGAGTTCTAAATTCTACATTCTGTATTCTGATTTCAGAGTTGTGAATTCTGTGACCAGAATTCAGAGTTGAGATTTCTGAGTTCTGAATTCTGAGTACTGAATTTTAAGTTCTGAGTTCCGGTTCTGAATTCGGACTTCTGAATTCTGAATTTTGAATTCTGAGATCTGTATCTCAGTTCTGATTTCTGAGTCGTGGATTCTGAGTTACATACCCTGAGTAATTGATTCTGAGTTCTGACTTCAAAGTTCTCCATTGCATTCTGAATTCTGAGTTCTGATTTCACAATTCTGAGTTACAGTTCTGATTTCTGCGTTTTGAGTTCTGAATTGTGTGTTCTGAATTCTGAGTTCCGAATTCTAAGGTGTGAATTCTGAGTTCTGAATCATGAGTACTCCACACTGTGTTCTGAGTTCTGAGAACTGAGTTCTGAATTCTGAGTTCTGTGTTCTGAATTCCGTATTCTGAGCTCCAAATTCTGATTTCCAAGTTTTGAATTCTGACTTAGGATTCTGAGTTCCGAATTCTAAGGTGTGAATTCTGAGTTCTGAGTTCTGATTTCTGAGTGGTGAGGACTGAGTTCTTTGTTCTGAATTCTAAGTTATGAAGTCCGTAGTCTGAGTTCCAAATACTCATTTCCCAGTTCTGATATTCGAGTTTGAATTCTGAGTTCAGAATTCTAAGGTGAGAATTCTGGGTTATGGATTCTGGGTTCTGAATACTGAGTTGTGATTTCTGAGTTCTGAATTCCAAGTTCTGAGTCATCATTTCTGAATTCTGAGTTCTGAGTTATAAATTCTCAACTCTTAGTTCTGAGATCTGAGTTCGGAGTTCTAAACTGAAGCCTGTATTCTGAATTCAGAGTTGTGGATTCTGAGATCAGAATTCAGAGTTGTGAGTTCTGAGTTCTGAATTTTGAGTTCTGAGTTCCGAATTCTGTGTCCTGGGCTCTGAATTCGGATTTCTGAATTCTGATTTGTGAATTTTGAGAACTGAGTCTCATTTATGAATTCCTAGTCACGAATTCTGTGTGGTGAATTGTGACTTCTGAGTTCTGAAATTTTAACTCTGACTTCTTTGTCTGAGTTAGGAGTCCGAATATCTGAGTTCTATATTCTGAAGTCTAACTATTGAGTTCTGAGTTCTGAGTTTTGAGTTCTGACTTCTGAGTTCTGACATCTGAGTCTTGTGTTCTGAGTTATGAATTTCAGTTCTGAAATGAGAATTCTGAATTCAGGGTTGTAAACTCTGAGTTCTGGTTCCTGAGGTCTGCATTCTGAGTTCTGTGTGCTGAATTCTGATTACTGATCACTGTATTGTGTGTTCTGATTTCTAAGTTGTCAATTCTGTGTGCTGAACTGCGAGATCTGAATACTGAGTTGTCCTGCTGAGTTCTGAACTCTGAGTTCTGAATTCTGAGTTCTGAGTTCTGAGATATGAATCCTAATTTCTGAATTCTGAGTTCGGAGTTCTGAGTTCTGAGGAATGAATTCTCAATCCAAAGTGCTACACTCTGAGATCTGAGTTTGAATTCTGAGTTGTTAGTTCTATTTTCTGAGTTTTGAATTCTGAGATTTGAGATTTTGTTGTGCTTATGTTTTTTTTAATTATTTATTATTTAACTTCCTTAATTACATTGTATTATGTGACACAGTTACATAGATACTTGGGTTCTCCCACCCCTCCGCAAACCCTCCCACCATGGTGGATTCCTTCACCTTGTTGCATAACCACAGCTCATGTTCAGTTGAGATTCCCCCATTGCAAGCGTATACCAAACATAGAGTCCAGCATCTTATTGTCCAGTCAAGTTCAATGGCTTCTTTGGTATACCCTCTCTGGTCTGAAGACAGAGCTAGCAGAGTATCATTCCAGTCAATTGAAAGCTCCAACATACCATCAGCAAAAATTTACATCATTATGGAATTAATTGACATAGTAATGAGTAACCAATATGTTAAAAGTAAATGCGAGTTCCCAGCCACCTTCTGTGACCACCTCACCTACACTTCAATTTTAGTTTATAAACAACATATAACATTCAAAACATAACATGTTATACATAACATCATATCATCTTAAATTAAGGCAAACATGTGGTATTTAACCTTTTGTGATTGGCTCATTTCCCTTAGCATTATGGTTTCCAGTTTGGCGCATTTGGCCACAAAGAACTGCATTTTGTTTTTTTTTAATAGCTGCGTAGTATTCCATGGAGTAGATGAACCATAGCTTTCTTATCCAATCCTCTGTTGATGGGCATTTTGGTTGCTTCCATGTTTTTGCAATTACTGATTGTGCTGCTATGAGCATAGGAGTGCATGTTGGTTTCTCATAAAACAAATGTTCTGGATATATTCCTAGGAGTGCTATTGCTGGATCATATGGTATGTTGAATTTGAGTTGTTTGAATTTTCTCCATACTGATTTCCATAGAGGCTGTACCAGCCTGCAGCCCCACCAGCAGTGGAGTAGGGTTCCCTTTTCCCCGCAACCTCGCCAACAAGTGTTGTTGGTGCTTTTATTCATGTGGGCCAGTCTTACTGGCCTTAGGCGGTACCTCATTGATGTTTTAATTTGGATTTCCCTTATTGCCAGGGAACATGAGCATTTTTTCATGTTTATTTGCCATTTGGGTGTGTTCCTTTGTGAAGTGTTTGCACATTTCCCATGCCCATTTCTTGAGTGGCTGGTTTATTTTGACATTTTGGTTGTTTTGTAGCTCTTTGTATATTCTGGAGATCAGCCCTCTATCACCTATGTCGTGTGCGAAGATCTTCTCCCATTCTGTTATGTTTTATGAGTGCCGAGTTCTGAATTTTGAGGTCTGAATCTTGAGTACTGTATTCTGAGTTCTGAGTTCAGAATTCTGAGTTACAAATTCTGAGTTCGCAGTTTCTAGTTCTGACTACTGAGTCCGGAATTTTGTGTTCTGAGTTCTGATAACTGAGTTCTGATAACCGAGTTCTGATAACTGAGTTCTGAATTCTTAGCTGTGACATCTGAGTTCTGAGTTCTCATTTCCCAGTTCTGAATACTGAGTTATGAATTCTCAACTCTTAGCTCTTAGCTCTGAGTTCGGAGTTCTAAATTCTACATTCTGTATTCTGATTTCAGAGTTGTGAATTCTGTGACCAGAATTCAGAGTTGAGATTTCTGAGTTCTGAATTCTGAGTACTGAATTTTAAGTTCTGAGTTCCGGTTCTGAATTCGGACTTCTGAATTCTGAATTTTGAATTCTGAGATCTGTATCTCAGTTCTGATTTCTGAGTCGTGGATTCTGAGTTACATACCCTGAGTAATTGATTCTGAGTTCTGACTTCAAAGTTCTCCATTGCATTCTGAATTCTGAGTTCTGATTTCACAATTCTGAGTTACAGTTCTGATTTCTGCGTTTTGAGTTCTGAATTGTGTGTTCTGAATTCTGAGTTCCGAATTCTAAGGTGTGAATTCTGAGTTCTGAATCATGAGTACTCCACACTGTGTTCTGAGTTCTGAGAACTGAGTTCTGAATTCTGAGTTCTGTGTTCTGAATTCCGTATTCTGAGCTCCAAATTCTGATTTCCAAGTTTTGAATTCTGACTTAGGATTCTGAGTTCCGAATTCTAAGGTGTGAATTCTGAGTTCTGAGTTCTGATTTCTGAGTGGTGAGGACTGAGTTCTTTGTTCTGAATTCTAAGTTATGAAGTCCGTAGTCTGAGTTCCAAATACTCATTTCCCAGTTCTGATATTCGAGTTTGAATTCTGAGTTCAGAATTCTAAGGTGAGAATTCTGGGTTATGGATTCTGGGTTCTGAATACTGAGTTGTGATTTCTGAGTTCTGAATTCCAAGTTCTGAGTCATCATTTCTGAATTCTGAGTTCTGAGTTATGAATTCTCAACTCTTAGTTCTGAGATCTGAGTTCGGAGTTCTAAACTGAAGCCTGTATTCTGAATTCAGAGTTGTGGATTCTGAGATCAGAATTCAGAGTTGTGAGTTCTGAGTTCTGAATTTTGAGTTCTGAGTTCCGAATTCTGTGTCCTGGGCTCTGAATTCGGATTTCTGAATTCTGATTTGTGAATTTTGAGAACTGAGTCTCATTTATGAATTCCTAGTCACGAATTCTGTGTGGTGAATTGTGACTTCTGAGTTCTGAAATTTTAACTCTGACTTCTTTGTCTGAGTTAGGAGTCCGAATATCTGAGTTCTATATTCTGAAGTCTAACTATTGAGTTCTGAGTTCTGAGTTTTGAGTTCTGACTTCTGAGTTCTGACATCTGAGTCTTGTGTTCTGAGTTATGAATTTCAGTTCTGAAATGAGAATTCTGAATTCAGGGTTGTAAACTCTGAGTTCTGGTTCCTGAGGTCTGCATTCTGAGTTCTGTGTGCTGAATTCTGATTACTGATCACTGTATTGTGTGTTCTGATTTCTAAGTTGTCAATTCTGTGTGCTGAACTGCGAGATCTGAATACTGAGTTGTCCTGCTGAGTTCTGAACTCTGAGTTCTGAATTCTGAGTTCTGAGTTCTGAGATATGAATCCTAATTTCTGAATTCTGAGTTCGGAGTTCTGAGTTCTGAGGAATGAATTCTCAATCCAAAGTGCTACACTCTGAGATCTGAGTTTGAATTCTGAGTTGTTAGTTCTATTTTCTGAGTTTTGAATTCTGAGATTTGAGATTTTGTTGTGCTTATGTTTTTTGTAATTATTTATTATTTAACTTCCTTAATTACATTGTATTATGTGACACAGTTACATAGATACTTGGGTTCTCCCACCCCTCCGCAAACCCTCCCACCATGGTGGAACATGAGCTGTGGTTATGCAGACATGTTGCATAACCACAGCTCATGTTCAGTTGAGATTCCCCCATTGCAAGCATATACCAAACATAGAGTCCAGCATCTTATTGTCCAGTCAAGTTCAATGGCTTCTTAGGTATACCCTCTCTGGTCTGAAGACAGAGCTAGCAGAGTATCATCCCAGTCAATTGAAAGCTCCAACATACCATCAGCAAAAATTTACATCATTATGGAATTAATTGACATAGTAATGAGTAACCAATATGTTAAAAGTAAATGCGAGTTCCCAGCCACCTTCTGTGACCACCTCACCTACACTTCAATTTTAGTTTATACACAACATATAACATTCAAAACATAACATGTTATACATAACATCATATCATCTTAAATTAAGGCAAACATGTGGTATTTAACCTTTTGTGATTGGCTCATTTCCCTTAGCATTATGGTTTCCAGTTTGGCGCATTTGGCCACAAAGAACTGCATTTTGTTTTTTTTTAATAGCTGAGTAGTATTCCATGGAGTAGATGAACCATAGCTTTCTTATCCAATCCTCTGTTGATGGGCATTTTGGTTGCTTCCATGTTTTTGCAATTACTGATTGTGCTGCTATGAGCATAGGAGTGCATGTTGGTTTCTCATAAAACGAATGTTCTGGATATATTCCTAGGAGTGCTATTGCTGGATCATATGGTATGTTGAATTTGAGTTGTTTGAATTTTCTCCATACTGATTTCCATAGAGGCTGTACCAGCCTGCAGCCCCACCAGCAGTGGAGTAGGGTTCCCTTTTCCCCGCAACCTCGCCAACAAGTGTTGTTGGTGCTTTTATTCATGTGGGCCAGTCTTACTGGCCTTAGGCGGTACCTCATTGATGTTTTAATTTGGATTTCCCTTATTGCCAGGGAACATGAGCATTTTTTCATGTTTATTTGCCATTTGGGTGTGTTCCTTTGTGAAGTGTTTGCCCATTTCCCGTGCCCATTTCTTGAGTGGCTTGTTTATTTTGACATTTTGGTTGTTTGGTAGCTCTTTGTATATTCTGGAGATCAGCCCTCTATCACCTATGTCGTGTGCGAAGAATCTTCTCCCATTCTGTTATGTTTTATGAGTGCCGAGTTCTGAATTTTGAGGTCTGAATCTTGAGTACTGTATTCTGAGTTCTGAGTTCAGAATTCTGAGTTACAAATTCTGAGTTCGCAGTTTCTAGTTCTGACTACTGAGTCCGGAATTTTGTGTTCTGAGTTCTGATCACTGAGTTCTGATCACTGAGTTCTGATAACTGAGTTCTGAATTGTTAGCTGTGACATCTGAGTTCTGAGTTCTCATTTCCCAGTTCTGAATACTGAGTTATGAATTCTCAACTCTTAGCTCTTAGCTCTGAGTTCGGAGTTCTAAATTCTACAGTCTGTATTCTGATTTCAGAGTTGTGAATTCTGTGACCAGAATTCAGAGTTGAGATTTCTGAGTTCTGAATTCTGAGTACTGAATTTTAAGTTCTGAGTTCCGGTTCTGAATTCGGACTTCTGAATTCTGAATTTTGAATTCTGAGATCTGTATCTCAGTTCTGATTTCTGAGTCTTGGATTCTGAGTTACGTACCCTGAGTAATTGATTCTGAGTTCTGACTTCAAAGTTCTCCATTGCATTCTGAATTCTGAGTTCTGATTTCACAATTCTGAGTTACAGTTCTGATTTCTGCGTTTTGAGTTCTGAATTGTGTGTTCTGAATTCTGAGTTCCGAATTCTAAGGTGTGAATTCTGAGTTCTGAATCATGAGTACTCCACACTGTGTTCTGAGTTCTGAGAACTGAGTTCTGAATTCTGAGTTCTGTGTTCTGAATTCCGTATTCTGAGCTCCAAATTCTGATTTCCAAGTTTTGAATTCTGACTTAGGATTCTGAGTTCCGAATTCTAAGGTGTGAATTCTGAGTTCTGAGTTCTGATTTCTGAGTGGTGAGGACTGAGTTCTTTGTTCTGAATTCTAAGTTATGAAGTCCGTAGTCTGAGTTCCAAATACTCATTTCCCAGTTCTGATATTCGAGTTTGAATTCTGAGTTCAGAATTCTAAGGTGAGAATTCTGGGTTATGGATTCTGGGTTCTGAATACTGAGTTGTGATTTCTGAGTTCTGAATTCCAAGTTCTGAGTCATCATTTCTGAATTCTGAGTTCTGAGTTATGAATTCTCAACTCTTAGTTCTGAGATCTGAGTTCGGAGTTCTAAACTGAAGCCTGTATTCTGAATTCAGAGTTGTGGATTCTGAGATCAGAATTCAGAGTTGTGAGTTCTGAGTTCTGAATTTTGAGTTTTGTGTTCTGAAATCTGTGTCCTGGGCTCTGAATTCGGATTTCTGAATTCTGATTTGTGAATTTTGAGAACTGAGTCTCATTTATGAATTCCTAGTCACGAATTCTGTGTGGTGAATTGTGACTTCTGAGTTCTGAAATTTTAACTCTGACTTCTTTGTCTGAGTTAGGAGTCCGAATATCTGAGTTCTATATTCTGAAGTCTAACTATCGAGTTCTGAGTTCTGACTTCTGAGTTCTGACATCTGAATCTTGTGTTCTGAGTTATGAATTTCAGTTCTGAAATGAGAATTCTGAATTCCGGGTTGTAAACTCTGAGTTCTGGTTCCTGAGGTCTGCATTCTGAGTTCTGCGTGCTGAATTCTGAATACTGATCACTGTATTGTGTGTTCTGATTTCTAAGTTGTCAATTCTGTGTGCTGAACTGCGAGATCTGAATACTGAGTTGTCCTGCTGAGTTCTGAACTCTGAGTTCTGAATTGTGAGTTCTGAGTTCTGAGATATGAATCCTAATTTCTGAATTCTGAGTTCTGCGTTCTGCGTTCTGAGGAATGAGTTCTCAATCCAAAGTGCTACACTCTGAGATCTGAGTTTGAATTCTGAGTTGTTAGTTATATTTTCTGAGTTTTGAATTCTGAGATTTGAGATTTTGTTGTACATTATGTCTTATGAGTGCCGAGTTCTGAATTTTGAGGTCTGAATCTTGAGTACTGTATTCTGAATTCTGAGTTCAAATTTTTCAATTGCGTTCTGAATTCTGAGTTCTGAGTTCAGAATTCTGAGTTACAAATTCTGAGTTCGCAGTTTCTAGTTCTGACTACTGAGTCCGGAATTTTGTGTTCTGAGTTCTGATCACTGAGTTCTGATAACCGAGTTCTGAATTGTTAGCTGTGACATCTGAGTTCTGAGTTCTCATTTCCCAGTTCTGAATACTGAGTTATGAATTCTCAACTCTTAGCTCTTAGCTCTGAGTTCGGAGTTCTAAATTCTACAGTCTGTATTCTGATTTCAGAGTTGTGAATTCTGTGACCAGAATTCAGAGTTGAGATTTCTGAGTTCTGAATTCTGAGTACTGAATTTTAAGTTCTGAGTTCCGAATTCTGTGTTCCGGTTCTGAATTCGGACTTCTGAATTCTGAATTTTGAATTCTGAGATCTGTATCTCAGTTCTGATTTCTGAGTCTTGGATTCTGAGTTACGTACCCTGAGTAATTTATTCTGAGTTCTGACTTCAAAGTTCTCCATTGCGTTCTGAATTCTGAGTTCTGACTTCTCTATTCTGAGTTACAGTTCTGATTTCTGCGTTTTGAGTTCTGAATTGTGTGTTCTGAATTCTGAGTTCCGAATTCTAAGGTGTGAATTCTGAGTTCTGAATCATGAGTACTCCACACTGTGTTCTGAGTTCTGAGAACTGAGTTCTGAATTCTGAGTTCTGTGTTCTGAATTCCGTATTCTGAGCTCCAAATTCTGATTTCCAAGTTTTGAATTCTGACTTAGGATTCTGAGTTCTGAATTCTAAGGTGTGAATTCTGAGTTCTGAGTTCTGATTTCTGAGTGGTGAGAACTGAGTTCTTTGTTCTGAATTCTAAGTTATGAAGTCCGTAGTCTGAGTTCCAAAGACTCATTGCCCAGTTCTGATATTCGAGTTTGAATTCTGAGTTCAGAATTCTAAGGTGAGAATTCTGGGTTATGGATTCTGGGTTCTGAATACTGAGTTGTGATTTCTGAGTTCTGAATTCCAAGTTCTGAGTCATCATTTCTGAATTCTGAGTTCTGAGTTATGAATTCTCAACTCTTAGTTCTGAGATCTGAGTTCGGAGTTCTAAACTGAAGCCTGTATTCTGAATTCAGAGTTATGGATTCTGAGATCAGCATTCAAAGTTGTGAGTTCTGAGTTCTGAATTTTGAGTTCTGAGTTCCGAATTCTGTGTCCTGGGCTCTGAATTCTGATTTGTGAATTCTGATTTGTAAATTTTGAGAACTGAGTCTCATTTATGAATTCCTAGTCACGAATTCTGTGTGGTGAATTGTGACTTCTGAGTTCTGAAATTTTAACTCTGACTTCTTTGTCTGAGTTAGGAGTCCGAATATCTGAGTTCTATATTCTGAAGTCTAACTATCGAGTTCTGAGTTCTGAGTTTTGAGTTCTGACTTCTGAGTTCTGACATCTGAGTCTTGTGTTCTGAGTTATGAATTTCAGTTCTGAAATGAGAATTCTGAATTCAGGGTTGTAAACTCTGAGTTCTGGTTCCTGAGGTCTGCATTCTGAGTTCTGTGTGCTGAATTCTGATTACTGATCACTGTATTGTGTGTTCTGATTTCTAAGTTGTCAATTCTGTGTGCTGAACTGCGAGATCTGAATACTGAGTTGTCCTGCTGAGTTCTGAACTCTGAGTTCTGAATTCTGAGTTCTGAGTTCTGAGATATGAATCCTAATTTCTGAATTCTGAGTTCGGAGTTCTGAGTTCTGAGGAATGAATTCTCAATCCAAAGTGCTACACTCTGAGATCTGAGTTTGAATTCTGAGTTGTTAGTTCTATTTTCTGAGTTTTGAATTCTGAGATTTGAGATTTTGTTGTGCTTATGTTTTTTGTAATTATTTATTATTTAACTTCCTTAATTACATTGTATTATGTGACACAGTTACATAGATACTTGGGTTCTCCCACCCCTCCGCAAACCCTCCCACCATGGTGGAACATGAGCTGTGGTTATGCAGACATGTTGCATAACCACAGCTCATGTTCAGTTGAGATTCCCCCATTGCAAGCGTATACCAAACATAGAGTCCAGCATCTTATTGTCCAGTCAAGTTCAATGGCTTCTTAGGTATACCCTCTCTGGTCTGAAGACAGAGCTAGCAGAGTATCATCCCAGTCAATTGAAAGCTCCAACATACCATCAGCAAAAATTTACATCATTATGGAATTAATTGACATAGTAATGAGTAACCAATATGTTAAAAGTAAATGCGAGTTCCCAGCCACCTTCTGTGACCACCTCACCTACACTTCAATTTTAGTTTATACACAACATATAACATTCAAAACATAACATGTTATACATAACATCATATCATCTTAAATTAAGGCAAACATGTGGTATTTAACCTTTTGTGATTGGCTCATTTCCCTTAGCATTATGGTTTCCAGTTTGGCGCATTTGGCCACAAAGAACGGCATTTTGTTTTTTTTTAATAGCTGAGTAGTATTCCATGGAGTAGATGAACCATAGCTTTCTTATCCAATCCTCTATTGATGGGCATTTTGGTTGCTTCCATGTTTTTGCAATTACTGATTGTGCTGCTATGAGCATAGGAGTGCATGTTGGTTTCTCATAAAACAAATGTTCTGGATATATTCCTAGGAGTGCTATTGCTGGATCATATGGTATGTTGAATTTGAGTTGTTTGAATATTCTCCATACTGATTTCCATAGAGGCTGTACCAGCCTGCAGCCCCACCAGCAGTGGAGTAGGGTTCCCTTTTCCCCGCAACCTTGCCAACAAGTGTTGTTGGTGCTTTTATTCATGTGGGCCAGTCTTACTGGCCTTAGGCGGTACCTCATTGATGTTTTAATTTGGATTTCCCTTATTGCCAGGGAACATGAGCATTTTTTCATGTTTATTTGCCATTTGGGTGTGTTCCTTTGTGAAGTGTTTGCCCATTTCCCGTGCCCATTTCTTGAGTGGCTTGTTTATTTTGACATTTTGGTTGTTTTGTAGCTCTTTGTATATTCTGGAGATCAGCCCTCTATCACCTATGTCGTGTGCGAAGATCTTCTCCCATTCTGTTATGTTTTATGAGTGCCGAGTTATGAATTTTGAGGTCTGAATCTTGAGTACTGTATTCTGAGTTCTGAGTTCAAATTTTTCAATTGCGTTCTGAATTCTGAGTTCTGAGTTCAGAATTCTGAGTTACAAATTCTGAGTTCGCAGTTTCTAGTTCTGACTACTGAGTTCGGAATTTTGTGTTCTGAGTTCTGATAACTGAGTTCTGATAACCGAATTCTGATAACTGAGTTCTGAATTGTTAGCTGTGACATCTGAGTTCTGAGTTCTCATTTCCCAGTTCTGAATACTGAGTTATGAATTCTCAACTCTTAGCTCTTAGCTCTGAGTTCGGAGTTCTAAATTCTACAGTCTGTATTCTGATTTCAGAGTTGTGAATTCTGTGACCAGAATTCAGAGTTGAGATTTCTGAGTTGTGAATTCTGAGTACTGAATTTTAAGTTCTGAGTTCTGAATTCTGTGTTCCAGTTCTGAATTCGGACTTCTGAATTCCGAATTTTGAATTCTGAGATCTGTATCTCAGTTCTGATTTCTGAGTCGTGGATTCTGAGTTACATACCCTGAGTAATTTAGTCTGAGTTCTGACTTCAAAGTTCTCTATTGCGTTCTGAATTCTGAGTTCTGGTTTCACAATTCTGAGTTACAGTTCTGATTTCTGCGTTTTGAGTTCTGAATTGTGTGTTCTGAATTCCGAGTTCAGAATTCTAAGGTGTGAATTCTGAGTTCTGAATCATGAGTACTCCACACTGTGTTCTGAGTTCTGAGAACTGAGTTCTGAATTCTGAGTTCTGTGTTCTGAATTCCGTATTCTGAGCTCCAAATTCTGATTTCCAAGTTTTGAATTCTGACTTAGGATTCTGAGTTCCGAATTCTAAGGTGTGAATTCTGAGTTCTGAGTTCTGATTTCTGAGTGCTGAGAACTGAGTTCTTTGTTCTGAATTCTAAGTTATGAAGTCCGTAGTCTGAGTTCCAAATACTCATTTCCCAGTTCTGATATTCGAGTTTGAATTCTGAGTTCAGAATTCTAAGGTGAGAATTCTGGGTTGTGAATTCTGGGTTCTGAATACTGAGTTGTGATTTCTGAGTTCTGAATTCCAAGTTCTGAGTCATCATTTCTGAATTCTGAGTTCTGAGTTATGAATTCTCAACTCTTAGTTCTGAGATCTGAGTTCGGAGTTCTAAACTGAAGCCTGCATTCCTAATTCAGAGTTGTGGATTCTGAGATCAGAATTGAGAGTTGTGAGTTCTGAGTTCTGAATTCTGCGTACTGAATTTTGAGTTCTGAGTTCCGAATTCTGTGTCCTGGGCTCTGAATTTGGATTTCTGAATTCTGATTTGTGAATTTTGAGAACTGAGTCTCATTTATGAATTCCTAGTCACAAATTCTGTGTGGTGAATTGTGACTTCTGAGTTCTGAAATTTCAACTCTGAGTTCTTTGTCTGAGTTAGGAGTCCGAATATCTGAGTTCTATCTTCTGAAGTCTAACTATCGAGTTCTGAGTTCTGAGTTTTGAGTTCTGATTTCTGAGTTCTGACATCTGAGTCTTGTGTTCTGAGTTATGAATTTCAGTTCTGAAATGAGAATTCTGAAATCAGGGTTGTAAACTCTGAGTTCTGGTTCCTGAGGTCTGCATTCTGAGTTCTGCGTGCTGAATTCTGAATACTGATCACTGTATTGTGTGTTCTGATTTCTAAGTTGTCAATTCTGTGTGCTGAACTGCGAGATCTGAATACTGAGTTCTCCTGCTGAGTTCTGAACTCTGAGTTCTGAACTCTAAGTTCTGAACTCTGAGTTCTGTATTCTGAGTTCTGAGATATGAACGCTAATTTCAGAATTCTGAGTTCTGCGTTCTGCGTTCTGAGGAATGAGTTCTCAATCCAAAGTGCTACACTCTGAGATCTGAGTTTGAATTCTGAGTTTTTAGTACTATTTTCTGAGTTTTGAATTCTGAGATTTAAGATTTTGTTGTGCATTATGTTTTTATGAGTGCCGAGTTCTGAATTTTGAGGTCTGAATCTTGAGTACTGTATTCTGAGTTCTGAGTTCAAATTTTTCAATTGCGTTCTGAATTCTGAGTTCTGAGTTCAGAATTCTGAGTTACAAATTCTGAGTTCGCAGTTTCTAGTTCTGACTACTGAGTCCGGAATTTTGTGTTCGTGACTTCTGATCACTGAGTTCTGATAAGTGAGTTCTGAATTCTTAGCTGTGACATCTGAGTTCTGAGTTCTCATTTCCCAGTTCTGAATACTGAGTTATGAATTCTCAACTCTTAGCTCTTAGCTCTGAGTTCGGAGTTCTAAATTCTACAGTCTGTATTCTGATTTCAGAGTTGTGAATTCTGTGACCAGAATTCAGAGTTGAGATTTCTGAGTTCTGAATTCTGAGTACTGAATTTTAAGTTCTGAGTTCCGGTTCTGAATTCGGACTTCTGAATTCTGAATTTTGAATTCTGAGATCTGTATCTCAGTTCTGATTTCTGAGTCGTGGATTCTGAGTTACATACCCTGAGTAATTGATTCTGAGTTCTGACTTCAAAGTTCTCCATTGCATTCTGAATTCTGAGTTCTGATTTCACAATTCTGAGTTACAGTTCTGATTTCTGCGTTTTGAGTTCTGAATTGTGTGTTCTGAATTCTGAGTTCCGAATTCTAAGGTGTGAATTCTGAGTTCTGAGTTCTGATTTCTGAGTGCTGAGAACTGAGTTCTTTGTTCTGAATTCTAAGTTATGAAGCCCGTAGTCTGAGTTCCAAATATTCATTTCCCAGTTCTGATATTCGAGTTTAAATTCTGAGTTCAGAATTCTAAGTTGAGAATTCTGGGTTATGAATTCTGGGTTCTGAATACTGAGTTGTGATTTCTGAGTTCTGAATTCCAAGTTCTGAGTCATCATTTCTGAATTCTGAGTTCTGAGTTATGAATTCTCAACTCTTAGTTCTGAGATCTGAGTTCGAAGTTCTAAACTGAAGCCTGTATTCTGAATTCAGAGTTGTGGATTCTGAGATCAGAATTCAGAGTTGTGAGTTCTGAGTTATGAATTGTGAATTTTGAGTTCTGAGTTCTGAGTTCCGAATTCTGTGTCCTGGGCTCTGAATTCGGATTTCTGAATTCTGATTTGTGAATTTTGAGAACTGAGTCTCATTTATGAATTCCTAGTCACGAATTCTGTGTGGTGAATTGTGACTTCTGAGTTCTGAAATTTCAACTCTGAGTTCTTTGTCTGAGTTAGGAGTCCGAATATCTGAGTTCTATCTTCTGAAGTCTAACAATCGAGTTCTGAGTTCTGAGTTCTGAGTTCTGACTTCTGAGTTCTGACATCTGAGTCTTGTGTTCTGAGTTATGAATTTCAGTTCTGAAATGAGAATTCTGAATTCAGGGTTGTAAACTCTGAGTTCTGGTTCCTGAGGTCTGCATTCTGAGTTCTGCGTGCTGAATTCTGAATACTGATCACTGCATTGTGTGTTCTGATTTCTAAGTTGTCAATTCTGTGTGCTGAACTGCGAGATCTGAATACTGAGTTGTCCTGCTGAGTTCTGAACTCTGAGTTCTGAATTCTGAGTTCTGAGTTCTGAGATATGAATCCTAATTTCTGAATTCTGAGTTCCGATTTCTGCGTTCTGAGGAATGAGTTCTCAATCCAAAGTGCTGCACTCTGAGATCTGAGTTTGAATTCTGAGTTGTTAGTTCTATTTTCTGAGTTTTGGATTCTGAGATTTGAGATTTTGTTGTGCATTATGTTTTATGATGCCGAGTTCTGAATTTTGAGATCTGAATCTTGACTACTGTATTCTGAGTTCTGGAGTTCAAATTTTTCAATTGCGTTCTGAATTCTGAGTTCTAAGTTCAGAATTCTGAGTTACAAATTCTGAGTTCGCAGTTTCTAGTTCTGACTACTGAGTCCGGAATTTTGTGTTCTGAGTTCTGATAACTGAGTTTTGATAACTGAGTTCTGAATTCTTAGCTGTGACATCTGAGTTCTGAGTTCTCATTTCCCAGTTCTGAATACTGATTTATAAATTCTCAACTCTTAGCTCTGAGTTCGGAGTTCTAAATTCTACAGTCTGTATTCTGATTTCAGAGTTGTGAATTCTGTGACCAGAATTCAGAGTTGAGATTTCTGAGTTGTGAATTCTGAGTACTGAATTTTAAGTTCTGAGTTCCGGTTCTGAATTCTGTGTTCCAGTTCTGAATTCGGACTTCTGAATTCTGAATTTTGAATTCTGAGATCTGTATCTCAGTTCTGATTTCTGAGTCGTGGATTCTGAGTTACATACCCTGAGTAATTGATTCTGAGTTCTGACTTCAAAGTTCTCCATTGCATTCTGAATTCTGAGTTCTGATTTCACAATTCTGAGTTACAGTTCTGATTTCTGCGTTTTGAGTTCTGAATTGTGTGTTCTGAATTCTGAGTTCCGAATTCTAAGGTGTGAATTCTGAGTTCTGAATCATGAGTACTCCACACTGTGTTCTGAGTTCTGAGAACTGAGTTCTGAATTCTGAGTTCTGTGTTCTGAATTCCGTTCTCTGAGTTCCAAATTCTGATTTCCAAGTTTTGAATTCTGACTTAGGATTCTGAGTTCCGAACTCTAAGGTGTGAATTCTGAGTTCTGAGTTCTGATTTCTGAGTGCTGAGAACTGAGTTCTTTGTTCTGAATTCTAAGTTATGAAGTCCGTAGTCTGAGTTCCAAATACTCGTTTCCCAGTTCTGATATTCGAGTTTGAATTCTGAGTTCAGAATTCTAAGGTGAGAATTCTGGGTTATGAATTCTGGGTTCTGAATACTGAGTTGTGATTTCTGAGTTCTGAATTCCAAGTTCTGAGTCATCATTTCTGAATTCTGAGTTCTGAGTTATGAATTCTCAACTCTTGGGACGGTTGAATCTCTGCCACCTTCCCCCTGCCTGGGATTGTGACTCACCATATTTCTTGCAGCGTGCTGTATTTTCTTTCCCACTTTTTGCGGCTGTTCCTTCACGCTGTGTAGGTCTTCTTGCTTTAGTGAACTCCAGTGACCTTCTCGTTCTTCTCCCTATAATTTTGTGTTTCCTGGCCTGTTCTCTGCTGGATCGGTTCCCCTCTTTCTCTAATCACCCTACACCAGCTCTCTGTGGTCGGCCATCTTTCCCTCCTCCATATATTCTTTTTTTTTTACAAGGTAATTCTGTTTATTGCATCATTAAATGGTAGATGATAGTTGGCAGAGAACTAATGAGCAAACTGAGCAAATACAGTTATTCCACCAGGACAATTTTGTAGAATTAATTATGTATACATATATTCTAAAACTAGCATATATTTTTAATTTCTAGAGTGTGTGAACTTAGAGTTTGCTTGTATTTTGTGGAATTGCATCTCTATGCCAGTCCATTGGATGTCCAAGGACCTGAGTATCCATCCATACACGACCAGCAGACAGAGAGTGCTAAAAGAATGTCAGCTTCCTGTGTGAGACTGTGGCTGCTTCACTGGCCAAGCATAGCTGTGAATTATTAGTGCTTCACTGCGCCTCCTTCCTCATTAGTTGCTTATAGTCAAGCATATTCCATTCCTCAGTTAATTGTTCCTGAAAATCATGTTTGATTATTTGCCACTATGGTGATTATTACTTCACTTACTTGTTTGCTACCTTTAAAGAGGTTTTGCATGATTGCCTAGGTAACCTGCCTAGTATGTATATACCCTGTGTAGTTCCATAATAAATATTTAGTTTGTATATATATATACAAACTATATAGTTTGTGTATATATATACAAATATATATGTATATATTATATATGTATGTATATATATATAATATATAGTTTGTATGTATATACAGTATATATATATATATACTGTATATACATATTTGTTTAGTTTAGTTCTACTTATATATTTACTGTCCTTTCTTGCCTTGTGTCCTGTTATTTCTCAGTGCCATCATCACACCTTGGTCCCTGGTCTCCTCAAAGAGAACATCAATAAGAGACACCTGTAAAAGAACCCAATAGAAGCCTATCAAGGTGAGGGTAATATCAAAAGAACTATTGAGGTAAGTTACTAAATATTGTGATAAGTTATTAACTATTAAGGATAATGGGACAAGTACAATCTGCTTCTTTGCTGTATCTGTGATCATGTTTTGAAAAAGAATGGGGCATGAGGCTCTCAAGATCAGATAGATTATTTTCTTAAGAATGTTGTTGAGTTTAATCCTTGGTTCCCAGAGAGGGCTCTTTGGACTTGGAAGCTTTGTTTACAGTTATGCAGAAGTGGAAAAGGTAATAAGACAGGTACCTGTAGATTTTTGTCTGCTTGGGCTCTGGTCAGAGTGGCTATCAATATGGTTCAGAATGATGGAATGATGCTGTCTCCATGTAAAATGAGAGAGAAAGCTGAAGAGTTTCAATGAGAAGTGGCTGAGAAGTTCTGAGTAGAAGTTGATTGTGAAAAGGAAAAGTATTTTCCGAATCTGGATCCTATGGTAACGCTTCCCACAGCTCATCTTATATATTCAATGCTATTGTCACAAAACTCTTACAGATCCCTGGATTCAGACTCAGTATTTTCTAAGTTTGACTCCCAAAATTATAAAACATAAAGAAAGGACAAAGTATGGAGCACACTTTTAGAATATTTGACTGATGAATTAGACAAACTGAAAGTAAAACTGGCTTGCAAGTGGCCATCATGCCAATTGGGCCTTTGTGACAGGTTGAGCATCCTTTTGATATGACATCATGATTTGTAAAGTGACCATGTTTTTCTCCATTTTTAATTGTTAGACAGGACGCCCATGGCAAAGGCCCAGGCCTACCAATTCAATGGGAACATAACAATTATGATCATATTTCCAAAATGAAAAAAGCAATGATGGTATATGGAGCTCAGTGTCAAAATCATAAGAGAATTCTTAATGGATTCACCAATCACTATGGCATCCTTGCACTGAATTATTACAACATTATTTGCAGATCCTTATTGCTTCCTGGGGAATATTTACACTGGAACATGGGGTTTAATGTGTGCCTCACTGTCCATGGAAAATGGTAAGAGTCACAATACCCAAATTAGTGCCATCATTTACCTGATGGTTTCTCTATTATGGTTTTAGTTTTTTTTTTTTTTTTTTAAGATTTATTCATTTTTTATTACAGCCAGATATACACAGAGGAGGAGGGACAGAGGGGAAGATCTTCCGTCTGATGTTTCACTCCCCAAGTGAGCCGCAACGGGCCGATGCGCGCCGAACCGAAGCCGGGAACCAGGAACCTCTTCCGGGTCTCCCAAGCGGGTGCAGGGTCCCAAAGCTTTGGGCTGTCCTCTCCTGCTTTCGCAGGCCACAAGCAGGGAGCTGGATGGGAAGTGGAGCTGCCGGGATTAGAACCGGCGCCCATATGGGATCCCGGGGCTTTCAAGGCGAGGACTTTAGCCGCTAGGCCACGCTGCCGGGCCCGGTTTTAGTTTTCTTAAGGAACAAATTAATACTCCTACTAATGCTTATGCTCAATTGAGAAAAATAGCTTTGGAAACACAGAATAGAGTCACACTGGTGGGACACCCTTATAGTTCTTATAATAGAATATCACAAAAGTACAATGAAACTTGAATGGGAAGAATCAAGATAGCACAATAGGGTAAGGACACATTTAAATGGACAGAAAAACATTTAATCAGGATGAAGCAGAGAGGACATATTTCAGAAAATTGAAAAGGACAGAACAATAGCATAAGGGTACCTGGAGACTGACAGACACAGGAAAGCAGCGGGCACGGAAGTTTGGTGTTGTAGTGACTAATACTTCAGCATGGCGATTTGAGCTCTAACAGCAGCCAGAATTCCACAAACAACCAGGTGGAAAGGGACTTTCACTGGGAGCTTGTGAGGTGAACCCAGAAGAAAGAACTGTCCATGCTGCTGGCCTTTTTGATTTGGTCAGGAGCAGAGACAGAGCAGCAGATCTCAGACGGGCAGTATGAGAATAAGGTGGATTTGTTTCATAGCCCAGTCAGCCCCCTAGAGCTGAACTGGGCGCCATTTTGCAGAAGGAGGCAAAGGCAAGGGAAAGGACTGAGCATATGCTGAGCTGGGAGTGAACTCATTTCTGACTCAGTAAACTGCAACAACGGGGCATTCTACGGGTTCCACCTGGGACAGGTCTGGGTAGCCCTCAGATCTAAGGGCAAGCAGAGCAAGAACTCCAGTAGTGGTGGTACATCGGACGCCATTTTGCGCACTGTGGCAATAGCTTTCGGACTGCAGGGAAAAACAGTGAACTGAACATGTGCTGAGCTCAGGATAACTCGCTCAGTTCTGTGGATTGCACTGGTTCTACAGGATAATAATAACGCTGTAGCATCGTACTGATCAAATAGGTCCGTGTGGCACCTAGACCTAACGTCCAACAGATTACGACAAGATCAGGGCCACCAACAACCTAATTATATCGGGCACCTGATGTCTCTCTAATCCTGGGACCTGCTCCAAACAGAAGTGGAAGAAAGGTTGCAGAGACAGTTTGCAGCCTCAGCTCAGCATCATAGGAGATGGAGAGTGGTGAGCCAGTAGCCAGGGCTGTGGAAACCATGGTGGAAATCTAACATAAGAACCCAGATCTGGAACTCGCTGGAGGTAGTGGCACAAGTGGCTGCAAGCAAAAAGTTATGTACCAACTGCAATAAGTAAAATTCCACTGTAGACCTGTTGGTGACACAGCTTAGAAACCTGCCCCAAGGAGAAGACTCTGCTAATCAGAAATACAATAATCAAGAGCAAAAGAAGACACACAGGCACAGCGAATATTGCTGAAAACTGCCCTGCAAAGGAGCAAAACCCTATGCTAACCTCAGAGTTAACTGAGAAAGACATTGAGAAACTGTGGCACACAGAATTCCAAAAACCCATTTTAAAGCTTCTGATCAACAATGAGATGCACATACAAGAGTTCAAAGAATTTAAGGAAGCAATAAAGCAAATCAAGGCTGAAATATCAGAAATTAAGAACACAGTAGAGCAAGTTAAAAGTACAGTGGAGAGTCTCCAAAGCAGAATGCAGCAAGCAGAAAAAACAATCTCAGAATTGGAAGATATTTCCTGTCATCAGGGTGAAGCAAACAAGAAGCTAGAAGCAGAGCTGGATCAGGCCAAAAATATTCAAGAATTGAAAGACAAAGATGGCCGACCACAGAGAGCTGGTGTAGGGTGAGTAGAGAAAGAGGGGAACCGATCCAGCAGAGAAACAGGCCAGGAAACACAAAATTGTAGGGAGAACGAGAAGGTCACTGGAGTTCACTAAAGCAAGAAGATCTACACAGCGTGAAGGAACAGCCACAAAAAGTGGGAAAGAAAATACAGCACGCTGCGAGAAACATGGTGAGTCACGATCCCAGGCAGGGGAAAGCGGCAGAGACTCAACCGTCCCAAGGACAGAGGTAGCTAGTAGGATAGGCACCCACACCGACAGGAGCACCAGTCCTCTGGAGGGCAGGAGCCCCGAGAGAAGGCTACTGGACTGATCATTGGGGGCATCATCCCCTGCAGAAGTGGAGGACAAGCAGCGGAGAATTCCCAGATCGTACCTCTCAGCTGCTCAGCGTCTTTGGGAGAGTGCAGAGGGAACAGGAGCGGCGCTGTGGGACTTGGACTCAGAGATCCCCCTATTGGCTCCGAGCTGTGGACTGGCTGCTGGGCAGTCCAGTGGATCCTGTTGCTGGGCTCAGCCTGAGCTTCAGAGGCTGGACAATGCTCGGCAGGGCCCTCACGTCCTGGGCGAAGGAGCAGACTAGTGGGGGCATGTCTGCGTGCCCCTCACAGCTCTGTGCCTCTCAGGCATCTGCTTCCACCCTTGAGAGAATGCAGCTGAGGAAGTGGCATCTCTAGGGTGGAGTCCCCTGCTTGGCTCAGCTGGAGAGGCCTTACCGGAGTGGGCTCAGCGGAATTGGCTGGACAGGTTCTCCCAGCAGGAGCCCACTCGGAAAGACCTGCCTGGGTTGTTGCGCCTATCAGTGGAGCAACACTTATGAGTGGGAATCACGGAGAGTGGAGTTTGGCACTGGGACCAGCGTAGTTATCTAGCCCTGCCCAGCCCTGGGTTGGGGATTTCAGGCTTCAACCAGCAGGGGCCTTTGCTGTGCTAACCTCAAGCCCTGAAGGAGAGTCTCGACTCAGCACTGAGGCAGAAACCACCGCTATGCTAGCCCTGCAACCCAGAGCCAAGGCGCGGCTCGCCAGAGTGAATCTCAGTGCGGCACCACCATTGAGAGGGATCCACAGGGGAAGGGGCCTGGCACTAGGGCTGGCCCACAAAGCCTCCTGACCCAGCTCGGGGTTGTGATCTACAGACCCTGAAAGAAGCTGGTGACTCAGACAGTACGCCATGCTGGGCTCAGCCAGAGACCCCAAACCAGAGCCAGCTCAGCTGAAACGACGCTAAAATCCCCCCAAAAAAAGAAGCAAAAACACAATGAGAAGTATCAGAAAAGGTAATGACTCAGAAGAAAGATTAAGCACTCCCTCCCAATACAACCAAAAACTAATCCCAATATCTGAGATGCAAGATGATGACATAGAGGAATTACCAGAGAAGGAATTTAACAAACTAGTGATGGGATTGATCAGAGACAGTGAGAAGCGCTGGGAAGCGACCAAGGTATTCGAAAACCATGTCACTGCAGAAATAAATCAAGTCAAAAAGGGAACCCTCGATATAGAGCACAAAATTGAAAGCCAAACCAACAGAATGAACACAGCAGAGGACAGAATATCAGAATTGGAAGACAATCAGAATGAAAGGCAGCAGCTCATCAAACAGTTGGAGACAAATCTAGGGAAATCCAATAGGTCCATACAGGAAATGAAAGACAACCTCAAAAAAGCAATTATTAGATTAATAGGCCTTCCCGAAGGAGTGGAAAAGGAGACAGGCTTGCAACGGGTGCTCAATGAGATAATACAGGAGAACTTCCAGAATATTGGAAATATAAATCCAGCACAAATCCAGGAAGGACAAAGAACCCCCAGTAGATTTGATCCAAACAGGTCATCCCCCAGACATCTGGTCCTCAAGCTACCCTCAAGTGAACACAAGGAAACTATTCTAAGACAAGTAAGAAAAAAGGACAAGATTACTTTCAGAGGGAGGAAAATCAGAATCACAGGCGACCTATCAGAAGAAACGCTCCAAGCAAGGAAAGAAGGGGGTAAAACCTATCAAATCCTGAAACAAAACAACTGCCAACCAATAATAATGTACCCAGCAAAAGTCTAACTTGTATTTGAGAATGAAATCAAATACTTCAACAGTAAAGAGAAACTCGAAGAATACATCAACATGAAACCAGCTCTGGAAAATCTCCTCAGGAAGGTGCTAAACCCAAAGAGAAGAAATGAAAACCAAAATCAGAGATGGCAAATGGGAAGACCTCCCCATTAATACTCATAAGAGGACAGTCAACCAATCAGAAACTCTAATAGTCGCACATACACACTTGCACACTTATACACACTCATGGCAGCCCAAAATCAATTTCTCTCAATATTATCTCTAAACAAAAATGGCCTAAACTCACCAATCAAAAGGCATAGATTAACGGAAAGGATCATCAAACAGCACCCAACTATATGTTGCCTACAAGAGACACATCTAACCAGAAAACCCTCTAAGAAATTTAAAGTGAAGGGATGGAAAAAGATATTTCATGCCAATGGACGAGAAAAAAAGGCTGGAGTAGCTGTTCTAATCTCAGATGACCTAGACTTCAAGCTGACAGACATCAAAAAGGACAGAGAAGAACATTATATATTGGTCAAGGGTCTGATCCATCAGGAAGTAATTACAATCGTGAACATATATGCACCTAATTCCAATGCACCTAGAAACGTGAAGCAATTACTTACAGACTTAAGGGGAGACATAGATACACACACAATAATAGTCGGCGATCTTAACACTCCGCTAACAACTATAGACAGATCAACAAAACAAAAACTCAACAAAGAAACAACAGAGCTCACACAAACATTAGAACCACTAGACTTGTTACACATTTATACAACTTTTTATCCTAAGACCACAGATTATACATTTTTTCAGCAGTGCATGGCACCTTCTCCAGGATTGACCACATGATAGGACACAAAGCAAATCTAAATAACTTCTAAAAGATAGGAATCATACTTTAATGTAACCTCTCAGACCACCACACAATGAAATTGGAAATCAGCAATTCAAAATGCCCCAGGAAATACAGAAACTCTTGGAGGCTGAACAATATGCTATAAAACGAACAATGGATCAGAGAAGAAATTAAAAATGAGATAAAAAAAATTTATGGAAACCAATGAAAACCCTGACATAACATTCCAAAACTTGTGGGACACTGCCAAAGCAGTGCTACGGGGTAAACTCATCGCAATTGGAGCTCATGTCAATTCCCAAGAGAGGCGTCAAATACAGGCAGTAAGCACACACCTCCGGGAATTGGAAAAGCAGCAGAAGATCCCCACACACAACAGGAAACAAGAAATCATCAAAACAAGGGAGGAAATCAACCAGATAGAAATAAAAAAAAAAAAAAAACACATACACAAAATCAATGAATCAAAAAGCTGGTTTTTTGAAAAGATAAACAAAATGGGCACCCCGCTGGCCCGACTGACAAAGAAAAAACAAGAGAAAGCAAGAATTAACACTATCAAAGATGAAAAAGGCAACATAACAACAGACACTACTACCATTAAGAATGTAATCAGAAGTAACTACAAAGCACTATACTCCAACAAATCAGAAGACCACCAAGAAATGGAAAAGGTCTTAGACTCACACAACCTGCCAAAACTTAGCCCAGAGGCAACAAATGACGTGAACAAACCCATAACTGAAGCAGAGATTGAATCAGTGATTAAAGACCTCCTAACAAAGAAAAGCCCAGGCCCAGATGGCTTCACTACAGAATTCTACAAAACATTCCGAACAGAACTAACCCCAATCCTCTACAAACTCTTCAAAACAATAGAAAAGGAAGCAAACCTTCCAAACTCATTCTATGAAGCCAACATTACCTTAATCCCAAAACCGGAAAGAGATCCTACAGAGAAAGAAAACTACAGACCTCTCTCTCTGATGAACATTGATGCTAAGATACTCAACAAAATCCTAGCCAATAGAATTCAAAAAATCATCAGACAGATCATTCATCTGGATCAAGTAGGATTCATCCCTGGAATGCAGGGATGGTTCAACATTCGCAAATCCATAAATGTGATACACCACATCCAAAAACTGAAAAACAAGAATCACATGATAGTATCAATAAATGCAGAAAAAGCTATTGACAAAATCCAGCACAACTTCCTGCTAAAGACCCTTACCAAGGTAGGCATAGATGGAAAAATTCACAACATAATCAAAGCAATATAGGAAAAACCCAATGCCTGCATCATACTGAATGGAGAAAAACTGGAACCCTTCCAACTGAGATCTGGAACAAGACAGGAATGTCCGATTTCTCCACTGCTATTCAACATAGTTCTAGAGGTACTCGTTGAGGCCACAAGACAAAAAAAAGAAATCAAAGGAATCCAAATAGGAAATGAAGAAGTCAAGGTTTCACTATATGCAGATGACATGATTCTTTATATGGAAGAGCCAAGATGCTCAACACAGAGACTACTAGAACTTACATGAGAGTTCGGTGGAGTAGCAGGGTACAAAATTAATGAACAAAAATCAACAGCCATAGTGTATGCTAACAGCCCCAAGTTGGAAAAAGATCTAACCAGCAAGATACCATTCAAAATAACAGAGAAAAGCATAAAGTATCTGGGAATAAACCTAACCAAAAATGTAGGAAACCTATTTGAGGAAAACTACAAACTACTTAAAAAAGAAATTGAACAAGATCTAGAAAGGTGGAGCAACATCCCATGCTCCTGGATAGGTAAAATCAATATCATTAAAATGTCTATATTGCCTAAAGCAATATAGACAATATCTATATTGTCAACGCAATTCCAATCAAATTGCCAAAAACATTCTTCACGGAACTGGAAACAATGATCCAAAGGTTCATCTGGAAACACAAAAAACCACGAATAGCTAGAACCATCCTGAAGAACAGGAAGTTAGCAGGGGGAATCACAGTCCGGACCTCTGAACATACTACAAGACAGTGGTAATCAAAACAGCCTGGTACTGGCAACAAGATAGAGAGAAAGACCAATGCAGCAGAATAGAAGCACCAGACAGGAACCCACACAGACACAGTCAAATAATCTTTGACAAAAGGACAAACGATAATCCAGGCAAATGGGAAGGTCTCTTCAAGAAATGCTGTTGGGACAACTGGTTGATATCTTGTAGAAACAAAAAGATAGACCCACATCTCTCACCATACACTAAAATCAAATCTATATGGATAAAAGATTTAAACCTGCATCCAGAGACCTTCAAACTTTTGGAAGAAAATGTCGGAAATACTCTGCAAGATCTAGGGGTAGGTCCCTACTCCTAAGAAGGACACCAAAAGCAGTAGAAATCAAGACCAAAATAAACAAATGGGACATCATCAAACTAAGAAGCTTCTGTACAGCAAAGGAAACAATCAACAAAGCAAAAAAGCATCCCACAGAATGGGAGAAGATCTTCGCACACGACATAGGTGGTAGAGGGGTAATCTCCAGAGTATACAAAGAATCACAATACAGCCAAAATACCAAAATAAACAAGCCACTTAAGAAATGGGCATGGGAAACGGGCAGACATTTCACAAAGGAACAATCCCAAATGGCAAATAAACATATGAAAAAATGCTCAAGTTCCCTGGCAATAAGGGAAATCCAGATTGAAACATCAATGAGATACCACCAAATGGCAGTAAGAGTGGCCCACATGAAAAACACCAACAACACTTGCTGGTGAGGTTGTGGGGAAAAAGGAACCCTACTCCACTGCTGGTGGGACTGCAGACTGGTACAGCCTCTATGGAAATCATTATGGAGAACATTCAAACAACTCAAAATCGACATACCATATGACCCAGCAATAGCACTCCTAGGAATATATCCAGAGCACTTGTTTTATGAGAAACCAACATGCACTCCTATGTTCATAGCAGCACAATCAGTTATTGTAAAAACATGGAAACAACCAAAATGCCCATCAGCAGAGGATTGGATAAGAAAGTTATGGTTCATCTACTCCATGGAATACTACTCAGCTATTAAAAAAAAAAAAAAACAAAATGCAGTTCTTTGTGGCCAAATGGGCCAAACTGGAAACCCTGATGCTAAGGGAAATGAACCAATCCCAAAAGGTTAGATACCACATGTTTGCCTTAATTTAAGATGATATGATGTTAAGCATAACATGTTATGATATGGATATTATGTCATTTGTAGTATATAAACTAAATTTGAACTGTGATTTGGGGGGTCACAGAAAGTGGTTAAGAAATCACATTTATTTTTAACATGTTGACTGCTCAATACCATGCGAATTAATTCCATAACAATGTTAATTGTTGCAGATGGTCTATTAGTGCTTTTATTTGACCAGGAAGATACTCTGCTGTCTCTGCCCTCAGACCAGAGAGGGTCTACCCAATAAGTAGTTGGACTTGACTGGACTATATGATGTTGGACTCTATGCTTGGCAAATACTTGCAGGGAGGGAGGGATTTCAACTGAACTTGAACTATGGTTATGCAGCGGGGTGGGGGAACCCACCATGGGGGGAGAATCCCAAATTCTATGTAATTACAACACAAAGTAATTAATGAATACATTTAATTAAAAAAAAGGAAAAAAGAAAAGAATTGAAAGACAGTGTTAAGAGTGCAAATAAAAGAGTAATTGGAGTCCCAGAAGGTGCAGAAAGAGAAGCTGAGTTTGCAAATTTATTTAAAGAAATAATAAAGAAAAATTTCCCTAATCTGTAGAAAGAATTGAGAAACAAGTTCCAGGAGGCGCACAGAACTCCCAACAGGCTTATCAAAAGCGATCTTCACCAAGACACATAATCGTCAAGCTCTCTTCAATTGAACATAAGGAAAAGATCCATAAATGTGCACATGAAAAAAATCAATTTACATAAAAAGGAATGCCAATTGAACTCACAGGAGTGTTATCTAATCTTTTGTAATTGACTCATTTCCCTTAGCATTATTGAATCCAGTTGGGTCCATTTGGTCACCAAGAACAGCATTTCATTTTTTTTTTTTAATACCTGAGTAGCATTCCATGGAGTAAATATAAACCATAGCTTTCTTATCCAGTCTTCTGTAATGGGAATTTCAGTTGCTTTCAAATTTTTGCAATTATTAATTGTGCTGCCATGACCGTGGGGGTGCATGCTGGTTTCTTGTATAACAGGTGTTTTGGATATATTCCTAGGAGTCTCTTGCTGCATCGTATGGTATGCAGATTTTCAGTTGTTTGAGTATTCTCAGTTCTGAATTCCATAGAGTCTTCTCCAACCTGCATTCCGACCATCAGTGAAGAAGTATTCCTTTTCGCATTTCCTGGCCAACAAGTGTTGTTGGTTTTTTGTATATGATCCAATCTTACTGGCGTTAGATGGTACCTTATTGGTGTCTTAATATGGATTTCCCTTATTTCCATGGAACTTGAGCATTTTTTCATATGTTTGTTTGCCATTTGGATTGGTTCCTTTTTGAAACATCTGCCCATTTCCCTTGCCCATTTTTTGAGTGTTTTGTTTGTTCTGGTGTTTTGGTTTCCCCAGAGATCCTTGTATACTCTATAAATTAGCCCCCATCACCTATGTAGTGCACAAATATCTTCTCCCATTCTATGGGTTGCTTTTTTGCTTTGTTGATTGTTTCCCTTGCTGTACAGAAGCTTCTTAAATTGATGTAGTCCCATTTGTTTATTCTGGTCTTGATTGCTAGTGCTTTTAGTGTTTTATTTACAAAGACAAGGCCTACACCTAGCTCTTGCAGGGTGTTTCCTAAATTTTCTTAGAAAATTTTGAAGGTATCTGGACATAGGTTTAGGTCTTTTATCCATTTAGATTTGATCTTAGCATATGGTGAGAGATGTGGGTCTATCTTCTGGTTTCTACCGGCCATTAGCCAGTTTTCCCAGCAGCATTTATTGAACAGACCTTCGTTTTGTATGGGTTGTCATCTGTTTTTTGCCAAAGAGTATTTGGTTGTGTCTGTGTAGGTTCCCTTGTGTTGTTTCTATTCTGTTCCATTGATCCTCCTCTCTATCTCTGTGCCAGTATCAGACTGGATAATCACTGCCCTATAGTATGTCCAGAGGTCTGGATCTGTGATTGTCCCTGTTAACTTCCCAATTCTTCAGGGTGGTTCTAGCTATTTGTGTTTTTTTGTGTTTCCAAATGAACCTTTGTATCATTTATTCAAGTTCCATGCAGAATGTTTTGGGTACTTTGATTGAAATTGCGTTGAATGTGTATATTGCTTTTGATAATATGGACATCTCTTTTTATTATTATACTTTTGACAATTTTTACATTATTAATTAGGATAAAAAGGTACAAGTGCTTTAGGGAATTGGATAAGAGTATTATTTCCCTACTGTTTCCTTCATGTATCTGAGGTAAAAGGAATATTGAGGGAGAAGCCTCACCAAGTTTCCCACCCACCCAGGTACCCAATATGGGGTAAGCTCTGAGATCCTTCTTCAAGTTGTTTTGTTAGTTTACCAGTTATGAATTGCTGCTAATCTCGCCACTCCAAGTATTATGAGGGTGTTGAAGAATACACTGATTGACGTAGTCCATCACTGAGTCTCCATTTGTTCAGTATTTCACTGCCAATATATAGCTGGGTTGATGGATTGACCTGTTCTGTCTTCTGGTCTGGCCAGCAGAGCCAGTAACAGACATGGCAAGGGTCTGGAGATGAAGCACTGACAGGAGACAAGTGATAGTGGAAGTCTCTCTCAAGCCTCTCTTTATTACTCCTTATTTACTCTTTCCCCCAAGCCATTTACCAGAACAATAGGATGCCAATGAGTCTGATTAGAACAGATGCTTTTAGCTGCAAGCCCATTTCCTGCAGTGCTCAGCTTAACAAGTGCTAATCAGCTCCTTAGCCCACAACAGTCTTCCGTCTTTCCATGGGTAGGTTTCTGAGTCCACCACTTTGACTGTGGAGATCCCCAAAAGAAATTTTGTCTGAGGTGTTCTCAGACCATATTCTTTTATGTACTAGCAAGTACTGGGCCCAGCACAGTCCATTGCCCTGACCAGCTGGTGGTTGCAATTGCTGGGTTGGTTTTGTTTTCAGCCTCAACTACCACTGGAACCAATGGATGTTGCAGTCCAGCCTGGTTCTGCCTGGCACACACTCGGCATTCACACAAACCAGTTGGAGCTGCAGCCCAATCATAGTGACCCAAAATGACCTGTACCAGGCCTGCCCCAACCCTGGTTTGCCAGTATGTGTAGTAGACTAGTCCAGTCTGCCCCATATCCCATTTGGCTCCCATGTCGAAGGGTATGAAGCTTAGTTTCATCTATCCAGCTCAACTATCCAACCCTCACAGATGCTGAGTGCATCTCTGCCTAGCCACCCCAGCCCCTGTCCTAGTTTTTTTGTGCCCTCCTGTGGAAGTGGTAACCCAAGAGGAAGGAGCCTAATTTTCCCTCCCAGGTCTAACTCACTCCCAGATTATGCACTCTACAGGTGGTTCTGTGGTTTGACTTGACAGTATTAGCCCACAGTGCCAGCTGATGCAGCAGATAAGCCCAAACAACCCTCACCCACTCCAATTTTGTTTGCACCAGTAGGAGTAATCTGCCCATCCTGGTTTTTTCCTGATCTGGTCCACATGAGAAGCACAGGCTGCAGCCCTGTCTAGTTTGGTCTGTCTGCATCTCATTACATGCTTTCCACTTGGAGCTGCTGTTCAACAAGGGAACCACCCATTAGTCTCCTGCTGGCTCTGCTCCTCCCATCCTGATTCTCACGTGTGCTGGTTGGGTGCTTCAGTCACATCTGGCACAGGCAATCTCACTTTGGCTTTCTGTGTTGTATACTGCTTTTGTAGCGACCAAACCTGGCTTGACCCACATACTGCTCCAGTACTCAGATTTGCCAGTGGATGACACAAACTGATTCAGCCTGGTTTGCCCCCAACCCATGCCAAATAATTTCAGTGGGACACTTTCCATGACTTCTCATGGGCTGTTTTCTTCCATGCTGCTTGCATTAGTATGGACATTTTAATGATATTGATTTTACCTATCCAGGAGCATAGGAGGTTTCTCCATCTTTTGAAGTTCTCCTCAATTTATTTTTTTAAGTTTGCTGTAGTTTTCTTCAAAGAGGTCTTCCATGCTTTCGGCGAGTTTTATTTCTAGATACTTCATACTTTTCTCTGTTATTTTGAATGGTATCTTGCTGGTTAGATCTTTTTCCATCTTGGGGCTGTTCACATACACTATGGCTGTTGATTTTTGTTCATTTATTTTGTACCCTGCCACTCTACCAAACTCTTGTATAGGTTCTAGCAGTCTCTGTATTGAGTCTCCTGGTTCTTCTATGTAAAGGATCATGTCATCTGTGAATAGTGAAATCTTGACATCTTCATTTCCAATTTGACTTCCTTTGATTTCTTTTTCTTGTCTTATGGCCTCAGCAAGTACCTCTAGGACCTAGTTGACTAGTAATTGTAATAGCAGACATCCTAGTCTTGGTCCAGATCTCAGTTGGAAGGGTTCCAGTTTTCTACATTCAGTATGATGGTGGCATTGGGTTTTTCACATATTGCTTTGATTATGATGTGGATTGCTCCTTCTATGCCTACCATAGTTTGGGTTTATAGCATGAAGTGGTGTTGGATTTTGTCAAAAGCTTTTTCTGCATTGGCTGAAACTATTACGTGGTTTTTGTTCTTCAGTTTTTGGACATGGTGTATCACATCTATGGATTTCCAAATGCTGAATCATCCCTGCATGCCAGGAATGAATCCTACTTGGTCTGGATGAATGATTTGTCTGATAGCTTTTTGAATTCTATTGGCTAGGATTTTGTTAAGAATCTTATCAATGTTCATCAGGGAATTAGGTGGGTAGTTTTCCTTCTTTGTTAGTGCTCTCACTGGGTTTTGGATTAAGGTGATACTGGGTTCATAGAATAAATTTCAAAGGGTTGCTTCCTTTTCCATTGTTTTGAAGAGCTTGTAGAGGATTGGGGTTAGCTTTGGTTGGAATGTTTTATAGAATTCTGTAGTGAAACCATCTGTACCTGGGCTATTATTCACTGGGAGATCTTTAATCACTGAATTCATCTCTGCCTCAGTTATTGTTTTTTTCAGATCTTTTGTTGCCCTGGGCTAAGCTTTGATAAGTAATGGGAGTCTCAGAATCATTCCATTTCCTGGTGATCTTCTGATTTGTAGGAGTACAGTTGCTCACAGTATTTTCTGATTATTTTCTAAATGGATGTGATGCCAGCTGTGACGTTGCTTTTTTCATCCTTGATGCTGCTAGTTCTCACTTTTTCTTGGTTTTTCTTTGTCGGATGGGCCAGTGATTTTTAAAAATTTTAATCTCACTTATCCCCTCACTCGTTTTGATGATTTCTTTTTCCCTATTGTGTGTTGCATCATTTTGTTCGTGTTTCTCCAATTGCTGAAAGTGTGTTTTTAATTCTTGCAATTAGTATTTTTCTTGGGCTTTGACATAGTGCCGATTGCTATGAATTTAGCACATAACACTGCTTTGGAGGTGTCCCACAAGCTTTGGAATGTTGTATTCGTGTTTTCATTGGTTTCCATAAATTATTTGATCTCGCCCTTTATTCTCTGACCCATTGTTCATTTAGTAGCATAGTGTTCAACATCCAAGTGCATGTGTATTTCCTGTGGCATTTTGATTTATTGATTTCCAGCTTCATTCCATGGTGGTCTGAAAAATTGCATGGTTTGATTCCAATTTTTTTTGAAGTTAGTGAGGTTTGCTTTGTGCCCTATCATGTGGTCAATTTTGGAGAAGGTTTCATGCACTGCTGGAAAAAAATGTATATTTCTGTCTGTGTGGTGGAGGGTTTGTATATGTCTACCAAGTCCATTAGTTCTATGTTCTGTGTAAGTTCTATTGTTTCTCTGTTAAGTTTCTGTTTAGTTGATCTGTCTGTTGGTATTAACAGGGTGTTGAGGTCTCCCACGATTATTGTATGTGTGTCTATGTCCCCTCTTTTTTTAATATTTATTTATATTTATTACAAAGTTGGATATACAGAGAGGGGGAAAGACAGAGAAGATCTTCCGCCCAATGATTCACTCTGCAAGTGAGCACAATGGCCGATGCTGTGCCGATCTGAAGCTGGGAACCAGGAACCTCTTCCAGGGCTCCCACACAGGTGCAGAGTCTCAAAGCTTTGGACCATCCTCGACTGCTTTCCAAGACAACATGCAGGGAACTGGATGGGAAGTGGAGCTGTCAGGATTAGACCCAGCCCTCATATCGGATCCCAGGACATTCAAGCTGAGAACTTTGGCCGCTAGGCCATGCCGCCATTCCCGTCTATGTCCCCTCTTAAGTCCATCAGCAATTGCTTCATACAGCTGGGTGCAACTATGTTCAGTGCATAGATACTTACAATGATAACCATTTCCTGCTGGAAGATTCCCTTCAACAATACGAAGTGTCCCTCTCTATCTCTTTTGATGTTTGTCACGTTGAAGTCTAAATCATCTGAGATTAGAACAGCTACTCCAGCCTTTTGTTCTCCTCTATTGGCATGAAATGTCTTTTCCCATCCCTTCACTTTCAGTTTCTTAGTATCTTTTTTTGTTAGGTGTGTCTCTTGTAGGCAATATATGGTTGGGTTTTGTTTGTTGATCCATTCTGTTAATCTGTCTCTTTTGATTGATGAATTTAGGCCATTTTTGTTTAGGGATCATATGGAGAGGTTGTGATTTTGAACTGCCATGGGTTGTGTAAGCCTGCAAGTGCGTATTTGCGTCTATTAATATCTCTGATTAACTGACTTTCCTCATTTGGATTTTACTGGGGAGGTCTTCCCTTTTGCCATCTTTGATTTTGATTTTCATTTTATCTTCCTGGGTTTAGCACCTTCTTAAGGAGATTTTCTAGAGCTTGTTTCATGCTGGTGTATTTTTTGAGTTTCTCTTTACTCTGGAAGAATTTTATTTCATTCTCAAATATAAATGAAAGCTTTGCTAGGCACATTATTCTTGTTTGGCAGTTGTTTTGTTTCAGGATTTGAAACATTTTACTGCATTCTCTCCTCGCTTGGAGTGTTTCTTCTGCGAGGTTGGCCATAATTCTGATTTACCTTCCTCTAAAAGTAATCTTGTGCTTTCTGCTTGCTTGTCTTTGATAGTTTGCTTATATTCGCTTGAAGGGAGCTTGAGGACCACATTACTGGGTGAGGATCTCTTTGGGTCGAATCTGTTGGGGTTCTCTCTTCTTATTTGGTTTGTGCCTGATTTATATTTCCAGTGTTCTGTAATTTCTCCTGTAATATCTCAGGATATTACAAGTCTATCTCTGTTTCCACTCTTTCGGGAATGCCGATGATCTAATATTTAACTTCTTGATGTTGTCTTTCATTTCTTGTATGGACCTGTTGTATTTGTTCAGGTTTGTCTCCGTTTGATGAGCTGCTGACTTTCATTCTGATTGTCTTCCATTTCTGATATTCTAACTTCTGCTGTATTCATTCTCTTGGTTAGGTTCTCAACTTTGTGCTCTAAATCAAGGATTTCCTTTTTGAATTCATCTATTCTTGCAATGACATGGTTTTTTAAATCTTTGAACTCTTCCCAATGCTTCTCGCCGTCTCTGATGAATTTTAGCATCTGGCAATTCCTCCATGTCTTAATCTTGAATGTCAGAGATTAAGATTAGTTTTTGGTTGTTTTGGGGGGAAATGCTTGATCTTTATTCTGAGTCATTACTTTTTCTGATACTTCTTCTCATTGTGTTGTAGTTTCTTGTCATTTGGGATCTTAGCCTCTTACTTACTTGTCCACAACCACTACTCTCAGTGCTGTAGCCTAGAGCAGATGTGATCCAGCTACTGCTGCATGGAATATAGAAAGGAGCATAATTCTTCTTGCTCTATTGAGGATAGCATGTGACGGTGTGGTAAGTGTTGGGTTGTTTTGTTTGCCCCTGGGTTTATATCTCGGCAGCTTGTTGGTTAGATGTTGTCTTGCTTGTGCTCACAGGGATAGAGTGTAGATCAGAGACTTTGTAACCTTAGGGTTTTTGTCTTTGCTCAGGATAGATGTAGAGCATGTGGTTCCACTCCCTACTACACTCTCACAAATATACTTTCCTGTTGGGAAGTAGGCTGCTGTGGCCCCACTTGCCTGTGCCTCTGTCCAGATTGGCAGACTCTATTGAGTGGAACCACTGCCTCTGGGATTTGAGCTGAGCACAACAGGGAATTCGCCAGAGTCTCCATCAGCCTGCTGATCAGAGTACTCAGCCCCAAGCTGCGTCAGGGAGCTCTGCAGTCCGGCCTCAGTGCATGGCTCCTCTCCCTGTTGTTACACTTTCTCAGACGTGTTCCCCTGTTGGAAGGCACACTGCTGTGTCCCCACTTGCCTGCACCACTGCTGGGTTCAGCAGGATGTGTTAAGTGGTGCACAGACTCTGTGGTTTGAGCTAAGCACAGCAGGAAATTCCATCAGAGTCTCTAGCCAATTGCTGCTTGGAGTCCTCAGCCCCAAACAGGGTCAGGGAGCTCTGTGGTCCTGCCCCAAAGCAAGGTTCCTCTGCCTGTTACTCTTGCTCAAAGGTGTTTCCCTGTTGAGAGGCACACTGCTGTGTCCCCACTTACCTGCACTTCTGCCCACTTCAGCAGACTCAGTTGATTGGAGCCACTGCCTCTGGAATTTGAGCTGAGCACAGCAGGGAATTCCACCGGAGTCTACAGAGGCTCACTGCTGGAGTCTGCTGGAGTCTGCAGCCCCAAGCTCGGACAGGGAGCTCTGTGGCTCTGCCATAGTGTGCAGCTCCTCTTCCTGTTACACTTTTTCAAACATGTTCCCCTGTTGGGAGGAACACTGCTTGCCTGAAACTCTGCCCAGGTCGGCAGATGCTGTTGAGTGGCGCCACTGGCTCCGGGCTTGAATTGAGTTTAGCAGGGAATTACACCGGAGTCTCCAGTCACTTGATGCTCGGAGTCTGCAGTTCCGAGCTGGGTTGGGGTGTTATACTGCCCAGCCACAGAGTGTGGCTCCCATCCCCACTACACTTTCTCAATGGCGCTGTCTATTGGGAGGTGCACTGCTGGGACCCACCCCACTGCATGTCCTGTACCTCTGCACAGGTTGATGGCCCCTATGTCCAATCCTGCAACCACCATTATGGTTTCCAGCACTCCAGTGGTCTGTGTACCCCACTGGTGTGGGTACTTGTAAAAGGTTTTTATATATATATATTAGTTTTTTAAAGATTTATTCATTTTATTACAGCCAGATATACACAGAGGAGGAGAGACAGAGAGGAAGATCTTCCATCCGATGTTTCACTCCCCAAGTGAGCCGCAACGGGCCAATGTGTGCCGATCTGAAGCCGGGAACCTGGAACCTCTTCCAGGTCTCCCACGCTGGTGCAGTGTCCCAATGCATTGGGTCATCCTTGACTGCTTTCCCAGGCGACAAGCAGGGATCTGGATGGGAAGTGGAGTTGGCGAGATTAGAACCGGCACCCATATGGGATCCCGGGGCTTTCAAGGCGAAGACTTCAGCCACTAGACCATGCCACCAGGCCCTGTAAAAGGTTTTTTTAGCTACCTTTGTCTTCTCTGGATCAGCTGAGACTCCATTTAGCTAAGAAAGAAGAACTATAAGATGGTAATCCTGCTTGGCCTGAGAACTGGTCTAGAATACTTGCGCTACAGAGGAAAACTAAACAGTGTCTATGTGGCCAGCACCAAGGTGGCAAGTGGATGTGACAAGTGGGGCAGGCATAAGACAGGAAGTTAGGCTGGTTGGTGCCACAGGTTAAAAGCTACCACCAAGTATATCCCTTGGAGTACTTCAAGCAGGCTCCAGGTATGATGTCTGTGGTAAGGCTGGCATTTGCCCAGAGGATCCTTGTTGTTCTCCATTGATTTGGAGACTGGTTTCTCCAAATGACCCCATGTTGGTGAGGTTCTAAATGAACATGGATTGACAGATGGTGTTGACATTGCTGATTCTAGGTTAAAACAGTGCAGCTTCTGTACTCTGGGAGAAGCCAAACTGGACATATGGCAAATGCCCTCAAAGTTTTAAATTTTGTTTTGTTTTTAAGATGTATTGATTTGGACAGCAGAGCCACGGGGAGAGAAAAGAAACCTCCATATGACTGTCTAACTTCCACTGGTTTCCACAGCTAAGAATGCTGGACCAGACCAATCCAGAAGACTGGAGCTCCCTCTGTGGTTCAGGTGAGTGGCTGGAGCTCAGGAAATTAGGCCTTCAACAGCTGCCTTCCTAGGCACAATAGCAGGGTTCTAGATTGGAAGTGGATTTGCCAGGATTTGAACTGGTGCCCTGATGTGTGGTGCAGGTGTAACCCCACAGCCCAACATTCCTAGTCAGGTACCCTGATGTGGGATTCAGGTGTCCCAAGGCTACCCATACTGACCATCACACCTCATCATGCCTCAAGGGGGTTTGATGTACTTTTCTTCCTCTCCCCAGTCCATAATGGTCTCACAAGGACAGAAATTCTTTCAGTGGAAATCAGACACGTAGATGGTCAGGTTTGAGACTACTGATATGGATAACGTGATGGACTTGTCCAGGCAGCTTCAGCCATCTGGGGCTGAGATCCCCCGTGAGGAAAGCCAGAGTACAGTCCAAGTCTTGCACGGGCCAGCAGGGATACAAGACCCTTCAGGGGTGACTGGTGAATGGGTGGTCTTTGGAAGGCACAAGAGACCTGGTGAGGCTGTGGGGAGATCAGGTGGGACTAGACCTACTGACCATGGATGTAGCACATCCTCTGATGCTTCTGAGCTATGTTAGCTATGAGTCATTGATTTTGTGCTTCTGCTAATAAGACTTCTAGCATTAAGTTTGTAAGGAAATAGGTTATATAAATGGATGAATTCCCTATAGCAAGTCCCCTTAAAGATACTTTTAGAAATGATTGGCCAAAGAAACAATGTTGTAATATCTGTATGAACGTTCAGTAAGAGTGATATTCACATAACCTGATTTTTATTTCCAGGGTGTGTTGGGCAAGTTTCGAGTTACTGCAGTTCCAGGGGGCATCAATGTTGTGATATGCTAGTTGCCTGGCATTGGAGGGTGCAGGGGCCTTCCTTGGCAGCAAATAGGGCAGCCCACACCAGAGGTAATGTGCAGCCCAGTGCAGTCATTTTGCTGCCAGTGCCCACAGGAGGCAGAGTAGGAGGACACTGCACAAAGCTCATGGGAAATGCACTTGGCCTGTACCATCAGAGGTGGGCATTGTTGCACAGTAGGAGAAGCCCCCTTCCATGCCACAGTGCCATGACTGTTTCTGATCCTGCATTCTGGGAAAGAGTGAAGGAAGGAGGAAGGAAGGAAGGAACAGGTAATGGCTCCATTGACCACATGGGAGACCCTGGGGAGTTCTGTGCTGCTTTCGGAAGGCTGGTCAGTCCTGGCTGTCACAGGTCATGTGAGGAGTAAACCAGTGGATGAAGAATCTCTTTTTGCTCCTCCTTAATGATAGATGAATATAAATATATATATATATGTCTTAAAGAAAAGCTAATTTTGGTACAAAAATTTTTTTAAGATATATTTTTTTTTTTATTTTTATTACAAAGTCAGATATACTGAGAGGAGGAGAGACAGAGAGGAAGTGGAGCTGCCAGGATTAAAACCAGCAGCCATATGGGATCAAGGCAAGGACCTTAGCCACTAGGCCACACAGCCAAGCCCGGTACAAATTTTTTTTAAAAGCCAACTGCATCTTTGCTCATTTTGTTTTGCTGTTGTTTTTGCCATTTTTTGAATAGGCATTTTCTATGACTTTTTGGAATGCATTTTATATGCTTACAGCAATAAAAGTACAGAAGTCACAGGCCTGGTATGGTTCATGGGGGACGATGGGCAGTCCCCCAGAAATCTCTCCAGATTGTGGCCACAGAAGCACCTGGTGAGCACCAGTGGAGCTGGCATGTCAGTGATTGCTGGTTTTGTTTGTCAGAATAGGCACACCAGAGGAGGAACATTGTTATAAAGAGAGACCCAAAGGGAACAAATGCCTGGCCACATATGAAAGAGTGAGAAAAGAAGGACAGTGAAAGACTGTAGCTGCCAGAGGCTCCTGGTGAGTGTGCAGCTGAAATACCTCCAGGAGAGTCAGGTGCTTTTTGTCGGGGAGTTGGCTGTTTTGGAGGAGCCCTGGAATATGGCACAATGTGTAGTGTCCCACAATTGGGTCCTGCTGGCAGCTGAGGCTGACCATGTGGTTGCACTAAACATGGGCACTAGCTCTGTGATAAACGTCACATGTGGAATTGCTTCTTAAAGCAGACTCAGGGATTCTGTTAATATGTAAATTTTGTAGCGAGTTCTTACTCCAGAATAAAATTTATTTATGCCCCTGCAAATTTTTTAATCCTGCTTCTAGATTTCTGTGGTCCCTCAGATTGTCTCAAGGGTGTATGTGTGCATGTATGTGTGTGTGAGCGCACATGTGTGTCTTCATGTTTGTCTCCTGCTCAAGCTGTGTAAAATTGTGACAATGTGTTACTGTCTCTTTTTCAGTCAGAAAATGTTCTAGCTTTTGTGAATCAAGTTTAAACTTCCTGTAAGAAACATTTTTAAAAGCAGGTAAACTTATGCATCTGTCTCATCAGCTATCTGGATCCTCAGCTGCAAACTCAGGATACAAAATTTACATATTAACAGAAAAAAACAGATTGCCTTGAGTTCTGAATTCTGCAGACACGCCCAAAGGTTTCTGATAGGATTGTTAAAGTATCTCAATGATTTTAAGCCTTTGCTACAAATCATTTACTTTGAGTAAGATTGCTAGCTAACAAGGATTTCTTAAATTTATGTAATTTAAAATACTAATAGACTGTTTTCAAGATATTACATGATTGATACATTTATATTTAATTTTATTATTAACCTGTACTCCTGTCTCATTTATATAACAGGAAGTAGGACTTTGGGATAAATGTTTTGTAAAGCTATTATTTGACAGTTTTCACTTTATATTGTCCCTATGGGAGTAAACAAACGGGTAGCTCAGACCTAAGGCCCCCTGCTTAATATCCTCAAGGACAAGGTGTCGTGGAACGTGCCAACCATCCTACTAAGGATTACCTTATTAAAACAAAAAAGGGGGAGTTTAGCACTGCCCAAGATCACTTGAACGTTGCATAATTTTTCTTAAATTTTCTAGCATAGGATACTTAAGGATGGTCTGCTGCAGATTGTCATTGGAGTTCATCTCAGAAGCAGAAGGGTTACATGACGTGGAAGGATCCCTTGACTGCTCAGTATCAAGGTCCAGATCCCCATGGTACTTTTCCTCTTGGGCTCACTTCAGACTGCTCCGATTTCTAGCTTTTAGGACCCTCGGTTACATCAGTTCAACCCCATCGACCATCTTGACTCCTCCAAAAGTAACTAAATCTTAAAAAAAAAAAAAAGTTTCTATCGCCAGATGGCATGGCTGCCAATGACGCAGCCCAAGTGTGGTACTCCTAGTGCAGCCAACTGCTCCATGGAGAGTCATGTGAAAAGGAAGTTCTTACTACATGGTCATGAACAAGCGTGTCCCTGCATTGATGCTTTTACATTCTGCAATGATTTTGCATGTTTTCTTTCTAATATAAGCACATTACACCAGCAGCAGCAACAAGCACTTATGTCTCCTGATGGAATGATGGGTGATGAGGTATGATGGAGCTGTATCCTCTAAGGTATTTGGGTGCCTTATGTTATGTCTACACAAGGCTGGGGTTGCTGTGGGATCATTTCCTGAACACACAGCACCACCCCGTTAAGAGACACACAACTGTGTGGGAAGCACTATAACATTACAACAGAGGCAGGATTTTTAAGAGGATGTGCAATGTGATTTTTGGTTTTCATTTAAAAATTATTTGTGGTTAGTGTCATGGCTTACCAAGCTAAAATTTACCTAAGGGACCATTATCTCATATGACACTGGTTCATGACCTGGCTGCAGTACCTCCCATCTAGCAGGTTCCTGCTTATGACCTAGGAGAGTAAATGAGGATGGCATGAAGCCTTAGGACACTGAACCCACATGGAAGATTGAGAATTCCTCTTTCCTGGCTTCGGAGCAGCCCAGCTCTAGCCATTGTGACAATTTGCGAACTGAATTAGTTAATGAAAGATACCTGTGTGTCTCTTTCTCTTTCTGTAAATCATTCAAAAAATGTGTTTTTTTTTAATACTCTAAAAATTTATTCATTAACTACATTGTGTTATGTGACACAGTTTCATTGGTGTTGGGATTCTCCCCAACCATCCCCAAACCCTGTCCCCATGGTGGATTCCTCCAACTTGTTGCATGACCACAGTTCAAGTTCAGTTGAGATTCCCTCATTATAAGCATATACCAAGCATAGAGCCCAGCATCTTATTGTCCAGTCAAGTTCAATGGCTTCTTAGGTTGACCCTCTCTGGTTTGAAGGTAGAGCCAGCAGAGTATTATCCCGATCAATTAAAAGCTCCAACATACCATCAGCAAAAATTTACATCATTATGGAATTAATTGGCAAAGTAATGAGCAACTGAGATGTTAAAAATAAATGCGAGTGGGAAGGAAAAAACGGCCGACCATGGAGGGTTGATGTAAGGGGGAAGGCAGAGAGAGAGCATCAAAAAATGCCAGAAGAAGGAGCAAGGATAGTTAAAAATAGTAAAAAACAGGCGTGCCAAGCTCCCCGAACACTGCAGAATCAACAAAATCCATACAACGTGGAGAATCAACCAAAAAAACACAACAACAACAAAAAAACCAAGGCAGTGCTAGGCAGCTCAAAAAGGTTGAGTCATGATCCCAGCAAGGGAAAGGCTGGCGAGAATCTTGACCCAAGGTAACAAAGGCAACTGGAGGAAACCTTTACAAAAAAACCCTGCACTAGCGGCTAGAAACAGCAGGAGCACTGAAACCCCTAGCACTGGTGGCAGTATTAAAAACCTTGGGGGGACCTAGGCAAAGACTAGGCAAACACCCACTATCCCATAATGAAACACCATGGTGGCGGGCGGGCGGGTGCTATGACTCTTAGGTGCAGTAGCCAGAGGCTGCGGCGACAATGAAATCCCCGGGATCACAGCTAATCTAAATTTGGGGCCAACCCCGTCTGGGTGAAAGAGAAAGCGGAGCGGGGGCTACCAGATTCCGCACTCCAGACAAAAAAAAAAAAAGAAGAAGAAGAAGAGATGAGACCCGGGTGCCTAGGCATACGGGATGGAACTCACTGCGGCCATATACCATGACCCTGAGGCACTGAAACCTGTTGTGGCCTACTGCCTTGGTCCAGAAGGAAAACAAAAACCTAGGTGAGCAAGACCTCAGGTCACCCACTAGGTGGCAGCAGAGGTCAAAGTTGAGAATCCAACAATACCTTGAATCACAGAAATGGGACGGAATCATAAGATTAATGTGCCAGAAGGAGCTAATGCCACCCCAAAAAAGTCACCATAAAGCCTGGTCAATCGCAGAGATTACAGATGAAGAAGTTGAAGATGTCTCTGATAAGGAGTTCAGAAAAATAATTATAAAATTTTCCAGAGACAATGAAAAACGATGGGACGAGCTCAAAGATTTCAAAAACCACATAATCACAGAAACAAAATCACTCAAAAGTGAGATCCTAGACTTGAGGCACAAAATTGAGAGCTTAGCCAGCAGAATTACAGCAGCAGAAGACAGGATATCCGACCTGGAAGATTCCCAAAATGAAAGCAGGCAGATTATTAACCAACTAGAGTCACAACTACACAAGGTGACCAACACAATCCAGGAGATGAATGACAACATCAAGAAGTCAAATATCAGAATCATGGGGCTCCAAAAAGGAATGGAAAGAGAGACAGGCATACAACCAGTACTTGAGGAAATTAGACAGGAGAACTTCCAAAATACCTGGAACATGAGCTCAGTCCAAATCCAGGAAGGCCAGAGGACACCCCACAGATTTGATCCAAAAAGATCCTCCCCAAGACACGTGGTAATCAAGTTACCCTCCAATGAATACAAAGAAAGAATCCCAAGGTTAGCATGAACCAAAGACAAGCTTACATTTACGGGCAGGACCAACAGGATCACTGCCAACTTCTCAGAACAGACGCTCCAGGAAAGAAGGGAGTGGAATAAAATCTTTCAAGTACTGAAAGAGAACAACTGTCAACCAAGAATACTCTACCCAGCAAAGATTGCATTTGTATTCGAGAACGAAATTAGATACTTCCATAGCAAAGAGAAACTAGAATATGCTAACACAACCAACTCTACAAAATCTCCTCAGAAATGCACTACTCCCAGAGAAAAAGGAAGCAAACCATAAGGAAGGATGACTAATGGGAAGACCTCAATCAAGTCCATGCAAAGAAAGACAATTAGATACCAACAGCCTTAAAAACACAAGCATATAACACGGTAAAATTACAATTTCCAATATTAACCCTCAACACAAATGGGCTAAATTCATCAATCAAAAGGCACATATTAGCAGACTGGATTAATAAACAGAACCTAGCTATATGTTGCTTGCGCGAGACACATCTAACCAGAAGGAACTCCGAGAAACTGAAAGTGAAAGGGTGGAAACAAATATTCCATGCCAATGGATGAGGAAAAAAAGGCGGGCGTGGCAGTCCTATTCTCAGATAATATGGACTTCAAAGTGATGAACATCAACGGACAGGGAAGGGCAGTATATTCTTGAAAGGGAGGATCCAACAGGAACCAATCGCCATTCTTAACATTTATGCTCCTAGTCTAGATGCAACCAGCTACGTGAAACAATTACTTTTGCATTTAAAGGGAGATATAGATGAACATACGATAATCCTGGGAGACCTGAATACCCTAGTAACACCAAGAGATAGATAAATGCAGCAAAAGCTTAACAGAGAAGCTACATAACTCACACAAACAATAGAACAACTGGACCTAGTAGACATCTATAGAATGTTTCATCCTAAGGCCACAAACTACACCTTCTTCTCAGCAGTGCATGGCACCTTCTCCAGGATAGACCACATAATAGGAAACAAAGCAAATTTAACTAACTACAAAAATATCAGAATCATACCATGTACCTTCTCAGACCATCATGGAATGAAACTGGAAATCAGCAACTCAAAATGTTCCAGAAACTCGTAAACTCTTGGAGGTTGAACAATATGCTATTTAACAAACAATGGGTCAGAGAAGAAACTAAAGACAAGATCAAAAAATTTATGGAAACCAACGAAAACTCAGATACAAAAGCCAAAACATATGGGACACTGCCAAAGCAGTGTTACGTGGTGAACTTATTGCAATCAGTGCTCATGTCAAGGCCTAAGAAAGGCAACAAATACAGGAATTAAGCACACACCTGCAGGAACTGGAAAAGCAACAGCAGAAGGACCCCACAAACAACAGGAAACAAGAAATTATCAAAGCAAGACAAGAACTAAATCAGATAGATATCAAAGACTATTCAGTAAATATATGAATCAAAAAGCTAGTTCCTTGAGAAAATAAATAAAATCGACAGCCCACTGGCCAGAAAAACATACAAAAAAAAAAAAAAAGCAAGAGAAAGCAAGAATTAGCAGCATCAAAGATGAAAAAGGCAACATAACAACAGACACTACTACCATTAAGGAAATAATTAGAAATTATTACAAAGACCTATACGCCAACAAATCCGATAACCACTTGGAAATGGAAAGATTCCTAGACTCCCACCACTTACCAAATCTCACCCCAGAAGCAACAGAAGGCCTGAATAAACCCATAACTGAAGCAGAGATTGACTCAGTGATTAAAGAGCTCCCAACAAAGAAAAGCCCAGGCCCAGATGGCTTTACCACAGAATTCTACAAAGAATTCTGAACAGAACTAACCCCAATCCTTTACAAGCTCTTCAAAACAATAGAAAAGGAAGCAACTCTTCCAAACTCATTCTATGAAGCGATTATCACCTTAATCCCAAAACTGGAGAGAGAATTAAAACTGAGGGAAAACAGCAGACCGATCTCTCTGATGAACGTTGATGGTAAGATTCTCAACAATATCCTAGGCAATAGAATACAAAAAAAAAAAAAAAAAATCAGACAGATCATTCATTCAGATCAAGTAGGTTTCATCCAGGGAATGCAGGGATGGTTCAACATAAGGAAATTCATAAATGTGATACATCACATCCAAAAACTGAAGAAAAAAAAACCCATATAATAGTATCAATAGATGCAGAAACAGCCTTTGGCAAAATTCAACACCACTTCATGTTAAAAACACTAACCAGGTTGGGGATAGAAGGAACAATCCACAACCTAATCAAAGAAATATATGGTGCTTGTTTCGGCAGCACATATACTAAAATTGGAACAATACAGAGAAGATTAGCATGGCCCCTGCGCAAGGATGACACGCAAATTCGTGAAGCGTTCCATATTTTAAAAAAAAAGAAATATATGAAAAACCCAATGAGAGCATCATACTAAATGGAGAAAAACTAGACTCCTTCCCACTGAGATCTGGAACAAGACAAGTCTGCCCACTATCACCACTGCTATTCAACATAGACTTAGAGGTACTCGCTGAGGCCATAAGACAAAAAAAGAAATCAAAGGAATCCAAATGGGAAATGAAGAATTCAAGCTTTCACTATTTGCAGACTTCATGATGCTTTACATAGAAGAACCAAAAAACTCAATACAAAGAGACTCCTAGAACTCATACGAGAATTTGATAGGGAGGCAGGAGACAATATTAATGAACAAAAATCAACAGCCATAGTGTATGCAAACGGCCGCAAGATGAAAGAAGATCTAACCAACAAGTTACCATTCAAAATAACAGACAAAAGCATGAAGTATCTAGGAATAAATTTAACGAAAAGCGTAGGCAACCTTTTTGAAGAAAACTACAAAACACTTAAAAAAAATAGAACAAGACCTCAAAAGATGGAACAACATCCCATGTTCCTGGATAGGCAAAATTAATATCAAAATGTCTGTACTACAAAAACAATATATACATCCAATGCAATCCCAATCAAATTACCCACAACATTCTTCATTGATCTGGAAACAATGATACAAAGGTTTATCTGCAAACACAAAAAAACACACAAATAGCTAGAACTATCCTGAACAGCAGGACGTTACCAGGGGGAATCACAGTTCCAGATCTCTGGACATAATATAGGCAGTTGTTATCAAAACAACCTGGTACTGGCACAAAATTAGAGAGGGGGATCAATGGAACAGAATAGAAACAACAGAAAAAAACTCACACAGATACAGCCAAATAATCTTTGACAAAAAGACTAACGACAATATAGGCAAATGGGAAGGTCTGTCCAAGAAATGCTGTTGGGACAACTGGTTGATAACCTGCAAAAATAAAAAGATAGACCCACATCTCTCACCATACACCAAGATTTAATCTAAATGGATAAAAGACCTAAATCTAAATCCAGAAACCTTCAAACTTTTGGAAGAAAATGTTGGAAATACACTGCAACACTTAGGTGTAAGCCCCCACTTCCTAAACAGGACACCAAACGCAATAGTAATCAAGACCAGATTAAACAATTGGGATTTCATCAAACTAAGAAGCTTCTGTACAGCAAGGGAAACAATCAACAAAGTAAAAAAACAATCTGCAGAATGGGAGAAGATCTTTGCACATGACATAGCAGATAGAGGGCTAATCTCTAGAATGTACAAAGATCTCCAGAGAAACCAAAACACCAAAAACAAACTGCTCAAGAAATGGGCATGGCAAATGGACAGACATTTCACAAAAGAACAAACCCAAATGGCAAATAAACATGAAAAAATGCTCAAGATCCTTGGCAATAAGGGAAATCCAAATGAAGACAACAATGAGGTACCACCTAACTCCAGTAAGGATGGCACACATACATAAAACCACAACACTTGCTGGCAAGGATGTGGGAAAAAGGGAACCCTTCTCCACTGCTGGTGGGAGTGCAGACTTGTACAGCCTCTATGGGAAATCAGTTTGGCGAATACTCAAACAACTGAAATTCAGCATACCATATAATCCAGCAATAGCACTCCTAGGGACATATCTGAAACATCCGCCACACAAGAAATCAACATGCACTCCTATGTTCATAACAGCAAATCTATCATTGCAAAAACATGGAAGCAACAAAAATGTCCATCAACAGAAGACTGGATGAGAAAGCTATGGTTCATCTACTCCATGGAATACTACTCAACTATTAAAAAAAAAAACAAAATGCAGTTCTTTGTGGCCAGATGGGCCAAACTGGAAACCATAATGCTAAGGGAAATGAGCCAATCCCAAAAGGTTAAATACCACATGTTTTCCTTAATTTAAGATGAAAAAATAACAATCTGAAAGATAGTACCTATCTATTGTAATATTATTTCTTTCTCTAACAACCTGTATCCAATGCAACAAGATAATCTGATGTAATCTATAAATCAACAATTAATGTTAGACTTCTTGTGATCTGCATGCAAAAACTGTAAAACCTAATACACTCTCAATACCGTATGTTACTCCATAACAGGGAGGGAATGCAGGGAAATCATCCAAAACCATAAAAAGAGTGAGGAAAAAATACAATATACCCTATCAAGATCAAATCTGGTAACTCATAGACAACAGACTCAAATCAGAACTGGAGAATAGTAAAGCTACTATAGTAAGGCATGTGGGGGAATTGGGAGTGATTTTGACAGCCTATTAACAGGAGGTCATGTGCGTGGAGCAGCAGGGGAGCACTCCAGAGTAGAGCAGGCGGAAAGGAGGAGGCTTGGATCCCGACCATGAAGACTCCCAGAACTTCACCACAGATTATCAATACGAGCAAACAAGGACTATATCACAACTGCCAGGGAGGCCACAGGTAATTGGATGCCCTCAGAGGCCGAGTACTCTGAGGTCACCCACCACCAACCTGAGCTTCCACAGGGGATGGAAGAAGTCCAATCACTACCATGCAGAAACCAACATCGTTGGAATGAGAACTAGAAGCCCTGAGCGGTCCACAGAAACAGAAGAGTAACAAACTTCCTTCAGGACCAGGGAGGAGAGCTTTGTCTGGTCCCAGCCTGGTTCTGGCTCTGGACCCCCATCCTTCCTCGCAATGACCATCGGGATCGCTCCGGAAACCCCTCAATACAAACATTTAAACAAACTAAAAAAAACCTAGAATAAATAAACAAACAACAACAAGTAAAGCTTAGAATCAGACAGGAAAGAGCTGGCGTGGATTTACTCATACCTCACTAGGTGGGACACAAAGATTAGTCATTCCTCACCATGGTGATGAGGATTTCTCTGCACACCCCTCCAAAAACAAAATGTTCTGCACCTTAGTTGTCGACAAATGTCTTGTTAGAGTTATAAGCTAGTCTAGATTATCCTAAAATCAGCCAAATCCAGCAAAATTATACTTCAACATAACAAACGGGTTAATACTAAAATGAAATAGACATGAACCACCAGAGTAGTACTCTATTGCCATTTTAAGATCTATAGCTGCCGGTTCTGTAAATAAACTAAAACTGAAATGTCAATGAGCTAATCACAGGATGTGGTTAAGAACTTGTATTTTTTTTTCTTTTTTTTTTTTTTTAACATACTGGATACTCAAAACCATGTCAATTCCATAATGTTGTAAATTGTTGTTGATGTTATGTTGGGGCTTTTAATTGGTTGGGATGATATTCTGCCAGCTCTACCTTCAGACCAGAAATGGTCTCCCCAAGAAACTGTTCAATTCATCTTGACAATAAGATGCTGAACTCTATGCTTGGTATATGTTTGCAAGAAAGAATCTTGATTGAATCTGAACTGTAATACTGCAACAAGGTGGAAGAATCCACCAAGGGGTAAGGGTATGGGGAGAGGTTGGGGAATTCCCAGAGCCTATGAAACTGTCACATAATGCAATATACTTAATAAAAATAAATAAATAAATGTATGAGTAAATAAATAAATAAATAAAATGTGAGTTCTTAACCACATTCTGTGACCACCTCATTGACATTTTAATTTTAGTTCATATACAACATATAATATAACATGCATAACATAACATGTTATACATAACATCATATCATCTTACATTAAAGCAAACGTGGTATCTAACCTTTTGGGATTGGCTCATTTCCCTTAGCATTATGGTTTCCAGTTGGGCCCATTTGGCCACATGGTAATGCATTTTGGTTTTTTGTTTGTTTGTTTGTTTGTTTTTTGTAATAGTTGAGTAGTATTCCATGGAGTAGATGAATCATAGCTTTCTTATCCAATCCTCTGCTGATGGGCATTTTGGCTGCTTCCATGTTTTTTACAATTACTGATTGTGCTGTTAGGAACATGGGGGTGCATGTTGATGTCTCATGAAATAGGTGTTTTGGATATATTCCTAGGAGTGCTATTGCTGGATCATATGGTATGTTGATTTTCAGTTGTTTGAATGTTCTCCATACCGATTTCCATAGAGGCTGTACCAGTCTGCAGTCCCACCAGCAGTGGAGTAGGATTCCCTTTTCCCCACAACCTAACCAACAAGTGTTGGTGGTGCTTTTTTTCATGTGGTCCAATTTACTGGAGTTAGGTGGTACCTCATTGTTGTCTTCATTTGGATTTCCCTTATTGCCAAGGAACTTGAGCATTTTTTCATATGTTTATTTGCCATTTGGGTTTGTTCTTTTGTGAAATGTCTGTCCGTTTCCCATGCCCATTTCTTGAGCAGTTTGTTTGTTTTTGGTGTTTTGGTTCCTCTGGAGATCTTTGTACATTCTAGAGATTAGCCCTCTAGCATCTATGTAGTGCGCAACAATCTTCTCCCATTCTGCAGGTTGATTTTTTACTTTGTTGGTTGTTTCCCTTGCTGTACAGAGCTTCTTAGTTTGATGATGTTCCAATTGTTTATTCTGGTCTTGATTGCTATTGTGATTGGTGTCCTGTTTAGGAAGTGAGGGCTTACACCTAGATCTTGCAGAATATTTCCAACATTTTCTTCCAAAAGTTTGAAGGTTTCTGGATGTAGGTTTAGATCTTTTATCCATTTAGATTTGATCTTAGTGTATGGTGAGAGATGTGGGTCTATCTTTTTGTTTCTGCAGGCTATCAACCAGTTGTCCCAACAGCATTTCTTGGACAGACCTTCCCATTTACCTGGGTTGTCGTTAGTCCTTTTGTCAAAGATTATTTGGCTGTATCTGTGTGACATTCCTTCTGTTGTTTCTATTCTGCTCCATTGATCTTCTTTTCTGTCTTTGTACCAGTACCAGGCTGCTTTGATAACCACTGCCCTATATTATGTCCAGAGATCTGGAACTGTGATTCCCTCTGCTAACTTTCTGTTCTTCACGATAGTTCTAGCTATTTGTGTGTTTTTTTTGTGTTTGCAGATGAACCTTTCTATCATTGCTTCCAGTTCCATCAAAGATGAAAAAGGCAACCTAACAACAGACACCTCAACCTTTAGGAACATAATTAGAAACTGGTACAAAGCACTGTACTCCAACAAATCAGAAGACCACCAAGAAATGGAAAATTCTTAACGTTCAACCACCTGCCAAAACTTAGCTCAGAGGCAACAAACGACCTGAACAAACCCATAACTCAAGCAGAGATTGAATTAGTGATTGAAGACCTCCCAACAAAGAAAAGCCCAGGACCAGACAGCTTCATTACAGAATTCTACAAAACATTCTGAACAAAACTAACCCCAATCCTCTACAAACTCTTTAAAACAATAGAAAAGGATGTAACCCTTCCAAACTCATCTGTGAAGCCAACATTACCTTAATCCCAAAACCACAGAACCAACAGAGAAGGAAAACTACAGACCTATCTCTCTGATGAACATTGATGCTAAGATTCTCAACAAAATCCTAGCCAATAGAATAAAAAATAAAAATCAGAAATGGCCAGGCGGCATGGCCTGGTGGCTAAAGTCCTCACCTTGAATGAGCCAGGATCCCATATGTGCACCGATTCTAATCCCGCAAGCTCCAGTTCCCTTCCAGCTCCCTGGTTGTGGCCTGGGAAAGCAGTTGAGGATGGCCCAATGCCTTGGGAACCTGCACCCGCATCCGGAAGAGGTTTCAGCTTTCCGGCTTTGGATCGGCATGCACTGGCCATTGCGGCTCTCTTGGGGAGTGAATCATTGGACAGAAGATCTTCTTTTCTGTCTCTCTTCCTCTATATATATCTGACTTTGTAATAAAATAAATAAATCTTTAAAAAAAAGCAGATAGATTATTCATCCAGATCAAGTAGGATTCATCCCGGGGATGCAGCAAGGGTTCAACATAAGGAAATCCATAAATGTGATGCACCACATCCAAAAATTGCAAAACAAGAGCCACATGATAGTATCAATAAATGCAGAAAAAGCTTTCTACAAAATCCAACATCACTTCCTGCTAAAAACCCTAACCAAGGTAATCATAAAAGAAATAATCCACAACATAATCAAAGCAATATATGAAAAACCCAATGCCAGCATCATACTGAATGGAGAAAAATTAGAACCCTTCCCACTGAGATCTGGAACAAAACAAGGATGTCCACTATCTCCTCTGCTATTCAACATAGTCCTAGAGGTACTCGCTGAGGCCATAAGACAAGAAAAAGAAATCAAAGGAATTCAAATGTGAATCAAAGAAGTCAAGCTTTCACTATACACATATGACATGATTCTTTATGAAGATGAGCTAAGAGACTCAATACAGAGACTGCTAGAACGTATACAAGAATTTGGTAGAGTGGCAAGGTACAAAATTAATGAACAAAAATCAACAACCATAGTGTATCCAAACAACCCCAAGACGGAAGAAGATCTAACCAGCCAGATAGCATTCAAAATAACAGAGAAAAGTGTGACATATCTGGGAATAAATCGAGCCAAAAATGTAGGAGACCTATTTGAATAAATCTACGTACTATTTAAAAAAGAAATTGAACAAGACCTCAAAAGATGGAGTAACATCCCATGCTACTGAATAGGTAAAATCAGTATCATTAAAATTTCATTACTGCAAAAGCAGTATATACGTTCAGCACAATCCCACACAAATTGCCCAAAACATTCTTCATGGAACTGGAAACAATGATTCAAAAAATGTTTAATTCAATCTTTGAAAACCTATACTAGAAAGCTAGAGTTAGGGAGTGGGACTGCCTGGAAAGTCCAGGCCACAGTTCTTGCCAGTGACTGTCAGGGCAGTGGTTAGCCAGATTAGGCTGCACTATGACACTGATTAGTAAAAGAACCATGTCTGGGGCAGAGTCTCTGATTAACTTATGTCCTCACCCCTGTGGAACTGTACTACCCTCTGGTTTGCTTAATGTTTGTCATAGTGATAGGCCTGGCTAGGCTTGACCATAAACTCAATAACACTCATAGGACCTGGGGTTGCAAACAGGCTAGGTTGGCCTTGCTGCAGCTCCTGCAGGTGCACCCAAGAATTGGGTGTGGGATGGGCCAGACTGCAACATCTACCAGCACACACAAAGTCAAGACTGTGGCCTAGCACCTGACACACATGAGAGCTGGTCTTGGAATGGGCATGGTTACTAAACTGTGTCTCCCACGTGAGCGCAAGAGTCAGGGCTGAGTATAGGTTAGGCCAGGCAGGGCTGCTTCACTGGTTGACAAATTTGTGAGCTGTCTATGGCATAGACCAGACACCCTCCTAGTTAGAGTACACACTGGCATTTGTGGAGCCAAGCCATGGTGAAGGCCAAGCCATGCAAGGTTGCCATATTCAGCTAATTGCAAAAGCTCCATGTAAAGAGGTAGGCTGGGCATGCCTAGTATATAGCATCCGTTATTGATAACTTGGACTTGGGACAGGCTGGTCCAGGCAAGGCTGCAGCATCCAATGGAAAGGGCCAACACCATGCCCAACCATGTTGTAGCAACTAGTATCATGTGTAGAATGAGTACCAGCTGGAAGCAGGCCTGGTTGGACAGCAAAATGGACTCCCTTGCTTGAATTCAGTTCACCGTGTTGAGAGTGAGGGCTGTAATGGAGAGTGTGGAATGGGCTGGATATAGCTGCAGCATTTCTTGGAATGTATGTCGGCTGGGTCTGTGGGTGTCCCAGACTGGGTTTGGGGTAGACTCCAGCACGTGCTGGTGCTCATGAGACAAAGAATAGGTGTAGGATGCGTCGTGCTAGGTCTCAGCAACCACTGATCCACATGAGAACCATGTCTGGAGTGTGCTGTAGAGGAGCTGGCATGTAGCACCCACACGTAAGGGGCAGAATAGGTGTGGGCCAGTTTGGCAAGCCTGCTGCACCTACCAGTAAATGCTGGGACAGCACACAGGTCAAGTCAACCTAGGCCATGATACCACTGGTGTGTGTGAGATCTGAAATGGGAGGTACCTGGCAGAGGAGCTTGTCAGCCCTCTCTTAAAATACAGTTCTTGATGTTGAGTGTAAGAGCCAAAACTGGAGGCAGTATACACCCATCCGGTCATGGTACCCATCAGCGTACATACGGATCAGGTCTGGAGGCAGGTCAGCTGGGCCAATTGACAGCACCCACTGACTGGTGTGAGAACTAGCACAGGATGAGTTGGGTTATAACACCCACCAGTTCACATCAGAAATAGGACCAGGACCTAGGGCTGGCCAGTCTGGGCAAGGCTACAGTACCTGACAGCATGAGACAGAACAAGGGTAGCCCAGGATGAATCAGACTGCAGCATCTGCTGGTGAATGTTGAGGCAAGGCAGGCCATGCCAGACCCACTAGCACATGCAAGACTGGGCCAGGAGTGAGCTTGTTAGGGCGAATATAGGGGCTACTCTGCTAGGCCACTGCTCCCATGGTGAGTATGATAGCTGCAGCTAAGGGCTGAACAGGCTGGACAGGACTGCAAGATGGAAACTGAAAGAGCCAGGGCTGAATGTGGACGTCATAAGGAAACCATGGGCATGCCTCTGCTGTGCTGCAGCTCCAACCAGTGAATATGAGAAGAAGCAGGATTGGTCTGGCGGTGGGGGACAGTGCAGCACCACCCACTCACATATGTGTGGCCTGGATGGTTGGATCAGTTAGACTGAGCTAACCTGAAGACTACCATTGGTGTATTTCAAAGCTGGATGAGATATCAAACAGATTGGACATACCAGCAATTACAAGAACCTGGGGATAGGAGCAGGCCTAGTGAGGTTACTGGAAGTCAGCCCAATTAGACTACAGATCCTGCTGCTATGCATGAGGGCTTGATTGTGTGGTGCGCTGTGTTAGGCTTGCATGCAGCATCCATTTGTTTGCATATGAGATGTGGCTGGGAACAGGACTGATTGAGTAACTGCAACCATCATTGTGTGTGTAGGCTGATTGGGGATGACAGACTGAGCCAGACCCCTCATTGGCTGGCACACATAATAATCGCATCTGGAGTGACGCTGGAGAGGTTTCTTTAACCCCTCCCTCCAAGACTGGACCACTGGGCTCAAAACTCCAACCTTAGGGAAAACCACAGGATGTATGGGTTTGGCACTGTGTATTGCAAGAATAGATGTGTGCACCTCAGGCCCCTGGAGGTAGAATAAGCACCCTTCTTGCACTCAGTGATGAAAATGTGCAGAATCCTTCTCCCAGCATGGGAGGGGTGTCTGGCTCAGTCATGGTGGAGAGGCTGGGTTTGCACTCTGGCAAGCAATGGTTATTCGAGTTCTGGGAAGCTATGTGAGGGTGAAACAGAGGTGTCCATGCCTACCTCATGGTTGCACCTGGATGAATGTCCTAGCAGGCAAAGTGGAATCCTGGGACTAACACCATGGGAGCTCAGGTACAAGAAGTCTTCTACACTGAGTAGGTGTTCCATCGACAATCACAGTCAAATCCAGCTCTCCAGCTTAGAGCCACCAGTTAGAGAGCAGTGTCCCCTGGGTCCCTCCAAACAGCCTGCCTCTGAGCTGACCACCAGGATTGGCCTCCCTAGCAGCCACAAGGAATAGCAGAGGTTCACACAGGCAGGCTCTACCTCAGCTTTCCACCCACAAATTGATAATAGTCATAACACTTACTAAAATATGAGGGTGATTCTAGAAATTCATGGAAAATGGAAGCAACAGAGATGGGCTCAAAAACAATCGAACTTCACAAATTGTATCTCATGAGATGCATTTTCTATAAGCTTTTTAAAGACAGCCATCTTTTGTTTTCCCATTACCTGCCTGAATTCTTCGCTACTTTAAGCTTCTAAGTTGTGGAGTTTGTGGTTATGATAATGGTTTGTCCATAGAACAGGATGTCCTCATGTGAGGCAAAGGGCATTGATGGAGTAGAGGTTTGTAGGTAGAAGTGGAAAACATCCTGCAAAAATTTGTAACACACACCATATAGAAGCCTCGGAACCCTGGGACTGACAATCACACCGTGGGTTGACCAGCACTGAGAGAGTGGGACTCAGGCCCTCTTGCTGGCTCAGTCAGTTGGCTCCATCTCCTCAGTCTTATACTTGATCTTCCGTTTTTTGATTGTGTGCCCCCTCCTGCAGAGCCCCACAGGCAGAACCACTTGTCAAGGTGTGTTCTCTTCTCCCCATTGTACTGCAAAAATCTTTCCCTCATTTCTGCCTGAAGGAGACTATGGGTGGGGGGGAGAAGAAAAGGAGGCTGACAAAGCCCACTTTATGGCCATGTAGAATTTCTCAAATCAAAATATGACAGAGTATGCAGCTGAAGGAGCTTCTTGGTATGACTCTGCAGCTTGTGCTATGACAGAGATCACCTCAGAAAGTTGAGTGCCAGTACCCCATATCAAAACACCAGGCTATCACAGCCACTTCATCTGTGACCAAGTCGCAGCTAATGCATCTGGGAAAGTAGCACAAGATGGGCCAAAAGCTGGGCCATTGCACTCACATGGGAGACCTGGTAGAATTCCTGACTCCTGACTTTAGTCTGACCCAGTCCTGACCATTGCTGTCACTGGGAATATGAACTGGAGATGGAAAAGCTCTCTATCTTGCTTCCCTCTACCTTTTAAATTTATGTTTAAAATTGTGTTCAGTTTTTCACAGATTTAACTGAGTTCATAGAGAGCTAATTTACTTTTCCCTGATTATAGCAGAATCTCCCAAATAGTTTTCAAATTAAGCTTGGATTCATGACTATCACTTGATATGTTTTGCAAGAATAAGTTGATTAAAGTTGAAATGCTCCAGGGTTTTTATTGCAATAATTTTGTAGGTGTCCCCACCTTCCTTTGTGGGGACTTTGACACTTGGTGGCAGGTGTCTCCATGGAGGGTGACCAGTTATGACTGCAGGGGGAAGAGGAGGAGGTAGGGGGAACCAGGGGAGAGAAAGAACAAAGCAGAGGCTCTCCTTCTGATGGCCCCACCCCCCATGGCCTCTGTGCAGTCAGCTCCATGGCCAATCTGGTTGTCTGGGAGGGAGAGAGATGGAGATAGAGTGATCTTGCATCCATTGACACATTCCCCAAAACGCTGCAATAGCTGGGGCAGCTATAGGTGATGACTTTATCTGATATGCTGCAAGATCAGCTGCAAGCCCAGCCCCAAAGAGGCGAATTTCTAAGGTTCTATTCATTTCCAGCAGCCAAGTTAGGTTTTTAAGTTTAGAGTTGAGGCAACAATGTTGTAGCATAATGGCTTAAGCCACCATCTGTGATGGCAGCATTCTACAGGTTGCCAGTTTAGGAGCCAAATGCTGTATGTCTGATGCAGCTCCCTGCTTGTGGCCTGGGAACGCAGCAGAGGATAATCAGAGTCTGGAGAGACTCTGCAGAGCCTGGGATATCCAAAACATGCTCCTAGGATCTCCCATGGCTCCTGGCTATGGATAAATCCAGTTCTTGCCATCGTGGCCAATTGGAAAATGAATCAGCAGATGGAAGATATTTCTGACTCTCCTTCCTGTAAATCTGCCTTTCACATAAAAACAAATATTTCTTAATTCCCCCACCCCCAATCAACTGTCCCAGAGCTGAGTTTTACAGCAAAAAGTTGAAGCTTTAGACATGCAGGTCCTGCCCAGCTGACTCTTCTCCTGTGACCCTATTCCCACTGTAACCTGTGGACCATGGCTTTGGCACCTTAGGAATGGCAGGCAGTTGCAGGGGCTGGAGCCCCCTTAGGTCCTATTCCCATGGATCTGCTCTACAGACAAGAAGCTCTAGAGTGAGGCCGAGAGCCTCAGAGATCCATGCTGATAGGTGACGGTTAAAGCAACTCAAGGTGTTGACTCCTGCCTTGCTCAGCACCAGGCTAAAGCCATGCCCCAGAGCTGTCCTTTATGGAACAAGCCAGTATTCTCTGTGAGGAGACACTGGGAGTGTGTGGCTACTTCCGATGTGCTTGAGGCTGACTCTGTTACTGCTTTATGTTTTACCTGTGTGGATTCCTCCCTGCTTGCCCTAAAATGGTGTTTTGCAGAATTTTAGAGGGACATGCCTGCACATGGAGGTCAGACATGTCACACTAAGATGCCTGAATTTCTGGCCCCTCTTGGTCAAAGGGGTCAGTGATCACTGGACCCAGGGCCCCAGATGGCAGCAAGCACAGGCCCAGGATTTGTTTTCCCAGCTGATGGAGACCTCATCATCCTGCCATTCTCTTTCTAACTCTGATGCTCATTCTTCCACCTGATTGACCATGCCCCCAGGCTCTGGTAATCATTTCCCCCAGGTGATTGCACACACTCACTGTAAAATCAACCCTGTAAACCCTTGAATGTTTAAGACTGAAGAACAAACACACGACTTTCCATTCAGGGAGTTGTGGAGATTTGTGATGGAAAGAGGATGTGAGTCTGAGCTGCCAGAGATGCCCTTGGCTGAGGAAGAGCAGGCACTACATGCTCCCAGGGTCATCTGCTTGCATTCAGTACCTCTGCCCTCAGCGTGTGTTCCTCTGATCTCCTGGATCACTCCCTGCACCCAGGAACCCTCCCCTCAGCATGTATTTCTCTGACCTCCTGGATCATCCCCTTGCTCTCCACAGTCTGTCACACAGAGAATGAACTTGGGTGAGCTCACGTGGCACATGTTTCTTAATTATCTTGTTTGGCATAAAGATTGACTTATATCAGAGATAACATCTGTCCATTGGAATTGGCATAAATCACTGATCATGATTGTATGCAGCTGGGGTATTTTGTTGTGGATGTTGGAATATCATTATTTTTTATAACAGTGTGGTTTCCACAGAGTAGACATTTTCTGCACATTGCCTTCTTTTTTGTTAAAGATTTATTTATTATTTTTATTACAAAATCAGATATACAGAGAGGAATGTCTTCCATCCGATGATTCGCTCCCCTATTGAGCCCAACAGCCGTTGTTACAATGATTGAAGCCAGGAACCAGGAACCTCCTCTGGGTCTCCCACACAAGTGCAGGGTCCCAAAGCCTTGGGCCATCCTCGACTGCTTTCCCAGGCCACAAGCAGGGAGCTGAATGGGAACTGGGTCTGTAGGGATTAGAACGGGGGCCCATGTGGGATACCGGTGTGTTCAAGGCAAGGATTTTAGCCACTAGGCCACACTGCTGGGCCCACATTGTCTTCTTGATGGTAACTATTACCCAACAACAAATACAACCATATTTTTAGGAAGGACTGGGGAAGCATTTTGTTGCTATGCTGACAATAAAACTGCCATTTCCATGATATACTGTGTGATGGCTGTTTATAATTCTACTCTTAGAGGTTGAATTTCTCAAAAAGATCTCTTCTTATTGCATTGTTTTTAGAATGTCATACAAAATAAATTCAAGACTTTAGGAAAGTTCAGGGCTGGCATGATGGCTCAATGGCTAAATGTCCCTGTGAATGCTGGAATCAATAAGGGGAATCTTTATGTCCCAGGTACACCAGTTTCCATCCAGCTTGCTGTGGGTGTCTTGGAACAACAATAAGGTTGGCCCAGAGGTTTGATTCCCTGTACTCACATGGAAACCTGTACTGAAGGCTTCTAGCCTCAAATTGGCTCATCACCAGCTGCTGTGAACATTTATGTAGTGAACAAGTGAATGGTTGACTGCTTTTCCCTCTCTCTATAAATGAGATCTTAATTTCCAGAAGTAATAAATGAATCTTTAAAAACATATCTGGGCATTCTATAATTATTATATGCAGCAGAGGGATTAGTTAAAAGCAAAATAAAAGGTAAATCAACCAAGAAAACCCATGTCAGACAAGTTACAATATTTTTTTTTTTTATAATAAATGCCTTCTGAAAGCCAACACCACTCTGGGAAAGATGAGAGTGCTTGTGCATGATTGAGTGATTTTCAACACACAATCTCACTTAATTTAAAATGATCTTTTGGAAGGGGCTGGTGCGATCTCACGTTGGCTTAAGCCAACACCTGTGGTGGAGCTCTCTCAATATAAATGATGGTTCAAGTTTTGCCTGCTGCACTCTGATACAGCTCACCACTAATGTAGATAATAAAGAAGTGTAATTATTGGTGCTTCTCTTTCCAGATACAATCTGCATTAGAAGCTCTATGGGATTGGTTTTAGGCAGGGACAGAATAAGCACTAATGATAATCACAGAATAGACCCAGTGAAAGGAAAAGCCTCACTCTGTCTCTCTAGGTGTTTTGCTTGCAATTTGATATATATATATATATATATACATATATATATATATATATGAAAGAATATGTAACAGAGAAATAAGATATTTCTTTTTTAACATATATTCATATGTTATATAATATATTATGCATTATATTATACTATAAAATATTATATGTGTCTTTTCAAAAGCACATCAAGCATATATGCTGTTAAGCATGTGACTGTTCAGGGAACTTCTCATATCCAGGAAGGTCACTTCACCATTTCATGCATGTAGACTAGCCAACATTGCCTTGTCTACTGTTTTGATGTGAGGCGTTTCTGCCAGTGTGTTCTGTGCTTAGAGTTTCCTGAGAGTGTCAGTTACTGAGACAGCACAACAAGGTGGAATGGCCTTTAAGACTAATCACCATTTACAGGACTTTGTAGGATCAATGGTGTTATAGATAAAGTGAACTGTGGGGTCCAGCACTTGTTTGAAAGTCCATTATCAAAAAGATCCTAGTAATGAGATTCCTCGCTTTGGACTCACTGGGATCCCATATGGTGGCTGGTTCTAATCCCTGTGGTCCTGCTTTCCATCCTGCCCCTGCTTGTGGCCTGAGAAAGCAGTTTAGGATGGTCCAAAGCTTTAGAACCCTGCACCAGTTTGGGAGACCCAGAAACCTCCTGGCTATTGACTTTGGATCAGTGCAGTACCAGCCATTGCATTAACTAGGGGAGTGAATCATCAGAGGAAAGTTTTTCCTCTCTGTCTCTCTTCCTCTCTGTATATTTGCCTTTCCAATAAAAATAAATAAATCTTTTAAAAAAACCCATATGCAATATATTTTGAAATCGGTAAGGTTGTCTTAGGAACACATGAATACAGAGAATCTCAATGTGATCTGTACTTGGAGTTTTGTGTAGTTTGCATGTAAGCACCTGTTATTCTTAGATATTGTGTGTATATGCCATGCATTTTTGATGCTATGGCCATTCCATCAGTAGAGAAAGGTTTGAAAAGTCTCAGTGGGTGTGCCATACAATCCTGAGACATAGCATGCAACAAAAGCAAGTGGCATTGCAACACGCATAGTACATGGAAGCCCTGAAGGGATCACAGTTGTTCTGATTTGTAATATTGATGTCTTTCTATGAGTGTGCATGCTCAAAAGACTTAGTGAGCTGGCAAAGACATGGTGAAATGAAGTACATTGTGAGGATTTGTTAGAAGGTGAAACAATTCCTTCCACAATGAGGCCTAATAGAGCATCTGAACTTGTGTGCAGAAATTGCTCTCAATTCACGGGGGAGGCTCTGGAAAGATCTGTGTTAATTTCCTCACTGCCATGTCCTGACTTGGGGATCTCCCACTGCTTTCAAATCTTACTTGGATCTCAGCAGCTGTGCCTTGTTCCTGGGAACACATCCCCAATGAAGCACCCCTCAGAGACTTCCTCCTTTTGCCTGTGTTGAGGAGCATGTTTTGTGTGGGGTAGGGATTGAGGAAATAGTGTGCCTTGTGCCTAATTACAAGCCTTTTTGAATTTCAGGCTTTTTCCTTATACTCTGGCCTACATCCTCTGTGGGAAGAATATTTTTTTAAATATTTATTTATTCATTAATTACATGACACAATTTCATAGGTACCGGGATTCCCCCCCTTCACCACAAACCCTTCCCCCATGGTGAATTCCTTCACCTTGATGCATAACCACAGCTCAAGTTCCATTGAGATTCCCTAATTAAAAGCTCACACCATACAGAGTCCAGCATCCCACTTGTCCAGTTCAAGTTCAACGGCCTCTTAGGGAGGCCCTCTCAGGTTTGAAGGCAGAGCCAGCAGAATATTTTTAAAGCATGATGAAACAAGGGAGAAGGTGAGTGAGATGGAGAAAGGCTCTCCTTCTTTGCTAAGACCCACTCACACCATCACACACATCTCAGGAGCCTCCTCTGAAGCCTTTTCAAATGCTGAGTTCAAAATGGCTACCTGGCAGTCTACAGATGTGGCATCCTGTGAACTGTCTCTGTTTTCAGAACAGCAACACATCAAGTGAATATGCTGTTGATCACAAGATCACTTAGGGGACTTGCTGTTGTCTGAGTGTAGATAAATTTGCCATTGTTTCCCTCTAGATTATTTCTTTCATGGAAATTTCATACAAACTGGGGCATGTACCCTGTCCAAGGCATCAAATCATGCATTTATAATAGCATTCACTTAGCCAATGACCAATAGTAACATGAACATGTACGGAATTGCATAGATGCATAGGTCTACCCCTCTATAGGTGATGTCTTCATTCTGCATGTAGTTTATTGTTGCATTTGTGTGCATGTGTGTTTGAATCTATGAATTTGAGTGGTGTGTGTGTGTGTGTGTGTGTGTGTGTGTGTGTGTGTGTGATTGTGTGTTGGATTGGTCCATGTATTCAATGTATGGCCTACCTCTCTGATTTTGCTATGCTGATAAATTTCCTAATTTTGTCAGTCCACAGGAAACAAGATATTGTATGAGCTGATGAGCATACTTGGGATCATATAACACATAGTTCTTTTAAGTGCTGAAAGTGTTGCTAAAACCATATTTGTTCGTGAATGTCAATTGTCACAAGGCAGAATCTGCAAATCCTGTGGAGTATAAACCTAACATGAATGAATCTACACACCTTAGACTTAGAATCTAAATAGATTTATTCCACAGTGAAGTGGATTGAAGCAGCTGATTTTCTGAGCAGGAGCTTGCTCCCATTAGGAGGTGGAGTCACTGTAGTGGGTTCCATGCATCACATGGCTTTTCTGCACATATGCTCAAGCGGAGATCTGTCACTCAGCACTCACATGTGGGCTAGCCCTGTGTAGATGTGACCAGTCATTGGGACCACATTCTCAATGAGTCTCTATACTGAGACTTCATCACAGTGCCTGAGTCCTGAAACATTGCATTGGGATGAGAAAATGAAGTGATAGTGATGGGGCTGAATGGCTTTATCAAAACCCTTGTCAACATTTCAGCTTTTACATGCTCCCATCCTTACCACCTTCTTCAGTATTGTTGCATTCAACCCATTCAGAAACAAAGGAGACTTCATCTGAGCTGGAGGAATGCTCTCCTTCTTTCATTAGATAATCTTCAAGTGGCACACACATCTCAGGAGTGTCATTTTGAGTCTTGCAGATTACTGTGTGAGAAATGACAGCACGTCAGTTTTTAGCTGTGGCATCAGCTGTGCTTTCTCTATTTCTGAAAATAAATCATCAACACATTGTTCATCAGGTTCTGAATTCTCTGGACTTCTCTCTAAAGGATCTAAATACTTTTAATATTGCAAAATTATTTTTGGCTACATAGAAATCCAATCAAATGTTGTCACTTTTCCTGGATGGAGACTCCAAACACAGTGTATAAAATTTTTCATTTTATGTCCTGAATGCTAGCACATAGGTAAATTTACATATTTAGTTTTTTTACTCTATGGTATCTTGCCATTGTGTGTTTTGTGTGTGTGTATGTGCACGCATGCGCATGCATGTGTGCATGTGATGTATGTTTAAACTTGTGGCCCATGTGCTTGTACATTCTGCTCTGGAAACAATGTGAAATATGCCTGGAGTCCTGAGAAAGAGACTCCACAACCAATATCTTGAAGGTAGCATAATATGTCTCAGTATTTGCATTGCTCTGACAGGCTGAATATGTTACAACTGCAGTCTCCTGTGTTTCAAGTGACTCTCTATGAATGTTAATTCACAAAACACACACATTTGTGAACACAATCTATATGTTAAACAGCAGAATATTCAAGAGCTCAATAGCTGGCAGGTCAGAGGTTGCATATATGTTACCATGCATTTACTGTGGTGGAGGATGGGATGAGATGATAGGAGAAGGTGCTTTTAAGTGGCCTTGAGAAGAGAGGTTCAAGATACTTTGTAGGCAGGTGTGTCCCCATTGATTGGATGAGGCTCTGGACAGTTTCTATACATTTCATCCCTGACCAGGACATCACATGAAGATGTCTAATTGCTCATATCTGACTTACAGCTGAGGAGCTGTGATTTATTCTTGGGACCATATTCCCTTTGTTTCTCAGCAAATAGACCTCATTTTAGTTCCTTTCCCATGAAGTACTCCATTATGAAAGGAGCGGGTTAAGTAGAGGTTAGGGGCAGTGACAAAATTACAATTCTTGTTTACAAATAGGGCATGCCATAACTTTCTATGTACCATCATCTTTGATGATAATAGGTTCAACCGAAGCTGAAAAAATGTAGGCATCTTCAGATGTGACAGAACTCTCTGATCCTTTTGTAAGATGAGTTGGTATCTCCACACATATCTCACAAGCATCTTCTTGAGGCTTCTGGAATGCTGTTTAGAAAATAACAACACAATCTTGAAATGTGGCTTCATTTGCGTGGTCCATGCTTTCAAAGAATAGCACGTGCTGGGCCAGCACGATAGTCTAGCAGTTAAGGACTTTTCCTTGCACACGCCAGGATCCCATATGGTCACTGATTCTAACCCTGGCGACCCTGCTTTCCATCCAGTCCATGCTTGTGGCCTGGGAAAGCAGTCGAGGACAACCAAAGCCTTGGGTCCCTGCACCCACCTGAGAGACCAAGAAGAGTTTCTGGCTCCTGGCTTTGGATTGGCTCAGCTCCAGCCATTGAAGTCAGTTGGGAAGTGAAACATCGGATGGAAAATCTCCCTCTCCGTCTTTCTTCCTTTCTTCCTTTCTTCCTTTCTGTATATCTGTCTTTGCCCTTCCATGGATCTTGAATGTTTCCTATTTGTCCATTGCTATGTAGACTAAGGTATATGCTCAATCCAAGCCATAATAACTCAAGTCTTTCACAATTCTCTTTTTTGTATGGTTATGGTTAGGCATCCATATTTACATATGATAGATATTCATTTTTATATGCCTGTGTTATGTGGTGCCTGCCTATGTGTTTATGTTTGTATGTTACTGTGGATTTAGTAGTAGGGCCTCTTTATTTGTATGTTCTCTGCTTTAGCATTTCCTAAAACCTATTGGAAATATCATAGTGATATTTCCTTCTCATGCTGTCATTTTTAGGGCTTGGAACATTACAAACTGAAACTTACCAGGCCCATGTGTGCCTATGAAAGTCAATTTTCAAAAGATCAATGTGCAAATCCTCAAGATGTTTATAAGGACATTGTGAATGAAGATGTATTTACAAGGATTTCTTCAAAGCAAAATGATACCTTCAGTGTGGTGGAATGAATCAGACAATTTTCTTCACAGCCTTTTGCTCCATTGTGTAGATGTGTCTCTGGAGAGGTTTCCATATATCCCATTCCTGCTCTTATCCTCATTTGGGAGATTTCCCTCTGTGCATCTGACTTGCTCTTCATGAAGCACACCCTCTATTCTGTCACATGTCCAATGAATCCTTACCCAGAGACCTTCACCTAGTGCCTGTATCCTGAAACAGTACACTGTGTGGGGGAACTAACTGGATGGTGTTTGGGTTGGTTGTATTCAATCATCTCTCTGTTTTAGGCTTTACCTAAAAGGTGTCTTACCATCTTCTTCAATAAGGATGGATTCAACGGAGTCGGAAATATTGGATGCTTCATTTAAGTTGAGACAGCTATCCCCTTTTTTGATAAAATATCTTTGGGATGCCACAGACATCTCAGGAACATTGTCTTGTGCGATTTGAAATTCTGAGAGAGAAAACGAAGACAGGTAAGTTTAAATGCTACATCATCTAATTGTCAAGCTTTACAAAAAAACAGCACATCTAGTTAATAGCCTGTTAGTCATGCATCCCCTCATGAGACTTACTTTAAGAGTTGGATGTAACATCATCATTCAATGAAGCTAGTTGTCCATCATTCAATGAAGCCAACATTGTCCACTCCAATGTAGACCATGGCATATGCCCTGGACATATTACTCATTGAACCAGATGTACCAGGAGTGGTGGTAACTTTATATCTTATATTACATATGGTATGTGTACATTTCAATGTAATATGAACAGTGTATATGTACTATTGCATAAATCTAAATATATCTGCATATTAGATATATGCTCATTCTGTGCTAGATGCTTTTTTGTGTGGTGCATGAGGGTGTGTGTCCAGAGATGTGGCTTGTGCATATTCTCAGCTGAAGTGGTTTCTGAGTGTGTCACTCTATTAGACAACAGACATCACAAGCTGGAAAAGCCTAAAGAATTTCCCTTTTCATTTGCATGAATCTTAAAAGCCAACTTGATTATTGATGTTGTGTCCTGTGATGTCAATGGCTGTCTATGAAAGCCAATTGTAAAAAAGTTTAATTTACAATGCATCTTGAGGTTGGTGAGGCAATGGTAAATGAAAATACATTTTAGAACTTGTGTTAGAGGGGGAAAAAGATTTTTTCTACAGTAGATGGAGTGAAATAGGTAATTTTGTGAGCAGGAGCTCAATCTCAATGTATCAGGAGCCTCTGAAGAAGTTTCTATTCATCTCATAAATGCCCAAGTTACCATTTAGAGATGTCCAACCTTTCTCACTGACATGTTTCGTGTAATTGGGGCTGCATACCCAATGCGTTTCTATCCAGATCTCCATCCTAGTGCTTGGACCCTGATTAATTACATTGCTTTCAGAATCTGCAAGGAATAGTGTTTGAGCTTTGTGGATGATTTTAACTCCTCATTACCAGTTATGCCTTTACATATACTCTTCCTTACCATCTTCTTCAATATTACTGGGTTCAGTCCAAGCTGAAACAAAGGAGACTTCTTCTGAAGTGCAGCAACTCTCTCCTTTTATAAGATGACCTTGGAGTGCCACACACTTTTCGGGAGTGTCTTCTTGAGATGTTTGGATTGCTGTGTGAGAAATGACAACTTGTCAGCCTTGAGCTGTGACGTCATTCGATTTGCTTGTCATTTCAAAGTATTTAGAGCAAGTATATATGTCAGTCATATGACTGGCATTGAAAATTGCAGGAAAAAATAGGAAGGAAGGTTCACGGTGTCAAACAGTAAATCCACATTGTTACCTCTTGCCCTTTGTCATGCTGATTGAGGTATATGACCCAGCCAAAGCACAAAAGCAAGAGTGCTCAATTGCTTTCTACCTTGTTTGTTGGTTGAGGCTATTTTCACATTGTTTTTATGCATGTATATCAGTATATAAATGCGTATGGAGATACACACATATATGTCTGTGCATATACATTTACATATGATACATATATTCCTTCTGTTTTTGTGAAAGATTTGTGGGCTGGTATTTATTTTTCCATGGCTAAAAATGTATATGTTTGTGATGATCAGTAAGCCACCAGAACCAGCATTTGAAAAATTTTATTGTGGCATTCTCACCCGTTGTATTTCTTTGAAGAGCTAAAGAAGTCGTGGATACAAAGACCAATGAGGCCAGTAGCATCTATGAAATATTCTCACAGAACCATTCTATACAATGTCTCTACTGCATGATAAGCAGCTTCAAAATAAAGATAGATTAGAGATAATTAGTTGCGAAATTATTGATTCCTTTCATAATTAGGAGTAGTATTAGGAGTAGACAATTTCCACATAAGTTAGCACAGTCCATGTTCTCACTTGGGGACCTCCCATTGGACACATCATACTTGGTTTCTGTTTTGCTGAGTGCCCTGTAATTGGGTCCCTCCAAGTAACCATGCCCTGAAACACTGTACCTTAGGGGAAAAAGGAGTAAGGAAAACTTGGGCTGGTGCTCATTTAGAACTATTCTCTAATTTAGGCTTACTCTTTGAATCTTTCTTACCATTTTCTTCTGTAAGAAATGCTTCATTCCAAGCTGAAACAAAGGTGACATCATCTGAAGAGGAGGAACTATCTCTTTCTTTCTTTTGATGAGTTGGGTCCTTCACACGTATCTCAGGAATATCTCCTTGTGGCTTTTGAAATGCTGTGTGAAAAGAGGTGTCCCTCTGTTCAGAATAGTACATGAGGTGTGTATTTTGTCAGTCAATATGGGATATGTTATCATTGGAATGAACTTAACTTCAACATACCAAAAATTAGAAATGTTGCCCCATGAACACTCTCATATATTCTGTGGCCAAGGAGTCAAGTGAGAATTCATCAAGATACACAGTGTGTGTCAGTGTGTGTGTGTGTGTGTGTGTGTGTGTGTGTGTGTGTGTGTGTGTTTGTCAGTGTATATCTTTTTTCTATATACTCATCATAGTCATGGGAAATTTCTATTACAACATTCTTAATCACATGGAATGTATCCATGTATAGTGTTTAAGTATTCATTTACTATTCCACATATCTGTTTTTGTGTTTAACATCTGCTTTATGATTATGAATTGTTTTGAAATGCTCTCTGATCAAGATGTTTTATGGTAGCTCTCTCAAACTTATTAGTGTCACCAACTGTGTAAAATGGGAATTGTTAGAAGTGAGAAGATTGAACACTTTATAATTCAAAGATGATTCTGTATTATAATTCCAGATTGACTTAATACACAGGGGCATCAAAACCAAATTTAAAGGAGAATCAGCAGAGTGACAGGGGTTAGAGCAAAGTGATTAAGGTGGTGTGGCACAAAGAATGTACATGCAAAACATGAGACCATTCCCTTCTTAACCCACTGAAAAAGTAGCAATACATTGATAGCCCATAGCATAGGTTGAGTTCATTTTCACCCACACAGGCTGAGATATGTTAGAATAGCTTGCTGTAGTTTGTTTTCATTTGTGCTAATTTGTGTTACTTGTTAATAGATAAATTCACAGAGCTTGCGTTGAGGTTATATCCAAGTCATGGGTAGGCCATTCTTTTGTAATTGCTTTTATTTCTTGAGTTCAAAGTGGTTTGAAATTTGCTATGAGAAATAGCCAGTTCTTAGAACACGTCTAGTCATGATCTGATGTGTCATTGTGACTCCACCAGTTAATGTGAGGAAATAAAAAGAGAGTTTGTCCTGCTAAAAACCCAAACACACTATGTGCACATTTGCCGGTGTCTGGATTAGACGTCAGTAACTAAAATGGACTTAGCATGTGCAAGAGTCTTGTGTCTTTCAGTGTTTTGTACCATGTGCCTCAGTCACAATTTTGTTGGATAATGTTTTTGACTCTTTACCTCCACTACATTTTTGACTCTTAATCTCTTTACTTCATCTCAAAATGAACATAGCTCAAATGAAGCAATATACATAATTTACATTTTGAAATTTAGTTTCTAAAGAATACATATTTTTATCAATTTTCAGGTCACTCTTGCTATTTAGTGGTAACTGAGCTCAATATTTGGTACTCAATTCTTGAGATTAGGTATTGTGTCAGGAATGTCTTTTATTTGCATAGCATTAACTCACCGGATTCACACATTGCAGGAAAATATTTCAGTACATTCATTGTACTGGTTATATGTGCCGTGATAAGATATTAGCAAACATTGTGTTAAAGCTAATATGTAATTGATTTAGTGCTTACTAAAGTGAATATTGCAGTGAGTATTGAGTTTAAAAGAAAATTTCTTTTATTTGTATGCCAGTTTTTTAACATTCCTGTATATATCCATGTCACACCATTCCATTTTGGATTTGTGTATAGTCTGACATATACAGAGTATATTATGTGATGTGCATGTGTGTGTGTGGTAGTGCATGTTTCTATGTGTTTTGCACTTTCACAGGTTGAATTTTCTGTGGTGTCAGTGTCCTGTGAGATGAATCATTGTTTGTGACTATACTGTCACTAATATAATGGTGAGTGTCAGCTAAGGAGTTTATGGGGAAAAAATATGGACGATGGAAAGCCACACTATATTTCTTTTAAAATATATAATGGAAAATAATAGCATGTTAGAAAAGGAAAGTGAATTCTCATCATTAACTCAGTTGTTGTCCATATGGCCTAAAATTAGGGAGTCTTATGGGAATGGGATGCAGTGTATTCATGACCCATGGTTCTAGATAATCCACAGACTTGAAAGTATAAATATTGATTATGAAGCCAATACAGGGTAGTAAAGGACAGGCTGAATGCACATGAACTTTAGTTGATTGGTTAAGGAAAATACTATTTTGTTTTTGTCTGTTTTGTTTTTTTTTCCATAATGGGGTGCTAGAACAGGTGATTTGGTGAGAAGTGTGTATGGAAGCTCCATAAAGGCTTCCATAAACATCATCTATACACATGGCCTCACATGGAGATCTTTCAATGATGAAAGGCTGACTTGGTTCTGAGGATCTATGACCTGTTCTTGGCACTACACTATGTGTCCTTTCCTTTATCAAAGCCTTCAATCTATTCACTGTGCTGTAAAGCAGTCCATTGTGAGGAGAAAGTGGAGTGAGTAGAGGTTGGGCTGGCTAGCTAAATTATAACTTCTGAGTTCAGACCTTGCATTCGCTTCTTACCATCTTCTTTGATAAGAATGGGTTCATTCCAATTGGAAACAAAATATACATCATTGGAGGTAGAGCAACTCTCTCCTTCCTGTGTGGGATGGATTGGGACCTCCACACACATCTCAGGAATATCTTCTTGAGGCTTCTTGGATGCTGATTGGAAAATGACAACAAGTTAATCTTGGGATGTGGCATCTTACTTGTCTGTTTTCCAAAGTACAGCACATAACACACATGCTGTTTTTGTCAGGTGAATACTTACACATCATGCGTCACAGGAGTGAAGGTGATTTCATGCATGCCAGGTGCTCATACAGAGGCCCTACAAAATTTATTGTAGAAATTCTAACTATCTTTGAGGTTTTTCAATGTCTTGTCACATTGATGAACACAGTAGTTACATATCACTTGTTGGTTTTCATCTGTTTTGAAGCCATGCTGTTGTTGAGTGTAATATATTATACTTTTCTTTAATTATGTGCTATTCTGTTTTATGAATTCATGAGAGTTGTGAACAGCTTGACGACATTGGTGGTATGTTAATCTCTGGAGCTTGTGAATGCTACTGTGTAAGCCAAGGGGAAGTTTACAAATTGTGTGGCATCAAATATTGTGTGGTGCAGAAATATGCCTTCAATGACATATGCAGATGTCAAATATGAATTGAAGAAATATGCAAAAGTGAGGTACAAAGGACAAAGAGAGGGAAAGATATGTGGCATTGGTAGCAATGTGTTGGCGGTAAGGATTGGAGGATCTGAAAACAAGCAGTATGTGAATGCAGAGAGGCAGGAAAAATTCTACTTTGAGAAACCATTCGTATGAATACCTGGTTCAAGAAAATGTGTTTTGAATGCAATAACACAATGATTCGTTCATTCATCGCCCTTCTCTTTTCATCTTTGTTCTCCCTCCACCACAATTAGTGGCATCCCTTCTTCTCTTTCAGATGGTAGTACCAGACTACCTTCTACCAAAGATTATCCCAGGACATACCTTTTGCAGTCTTTGCAGCTGGTGAGTAGTTTGTTACTTCCAGATGCTTTGTCTTTTGCTTGCGCTTCATGGCTCCAACAAGAGGGAATTACTCAATGCTGGTACTTTCACCCTAAACTCTTGCTGTTATTTGACAGTGAATTATGAAGAAAAATGAAATTAGAATATTCAAAAACAACAAATTTCATTGATCCCCCTCCTCTAGTTGCGTAATGTCCTGCCCTCTACTCAATACAGAATCAGGAATGTTGTAACTCCTCACTAAGGCTCCAGAAACATTCTATCAGTGATTGATGATGTCACCCCATTCCAGTGGTGCAGCCAATAGTTGCAGGATCACAGTTCTGCCAGAGCCAATTTAATATGTGATTTATATCATGTAATGGAAACCTAATGTTGATTTTAATTTTTCTATTTTTTCTTGAGACCAAGATGAGAAGACAGAGAAATTATTGATGTGAGGCCATGACATGACCTATATGATTTGACTTAGAACCATGATTACTCTTATGTCATAGAAGATATTGAATATTAGTAATTGCATTGTCTAAATTGTCCATAAATATAAATATGCTGATAAAACCAGCATATTTATTCTGCTAGGAAAAAAAGCACTAAGCACTAAGCACCTACTTTGTATCACATATTGTGTATCACAATGTCACATATTTCTAAATAGTGTGAAATTTTTGAATGTGTAGTTTTAAAGAGAGCTACATATTAATTCCCTTTTAAATATGAAGTATATGCTAATATCATTGTGATTTAAGAACACCTCATGTATCCATACATTATTTTCTGAATTTCTGCTTCTATTCAGATCAATGTCATGTATCATCAGATTTCAACTGTCTGTAACATCATTTTCCTCCTCATCATTTTCCCAATGGTTTGAAAGAAACAGTAATTCCTAGTTTTATATTCCCTGCTCTAATAAAATATTAAAAAATCCTATTTTTGGGAAGAAGACATGATTCTGCTCCCAGAATCCAGGTATCTTCAAAGATTATGTTAGTACTCTTATTGAAATTCAAATTTGGGCAACTCCATCTAGTTGCCACCAGGTGTAGTGCACATATCAACTTAAGAGGTCAATCTATATCTGTTTTTATCCCTAGCTGATGACATCATTCTCTCCTTCAGCCTGCTTGAGCTGGGCCTTCCCCTCACTTACCATGATCATTGTATTGAAGATATGAGATCCACAGAATAATTCTTACCCTTGTCAATTGTCAGGAAATGTAAACTAAATAGACACACCAAGTGTCTACCATATATTACATTGATATGATTTTGGAAATAGAACTTTCAAAAACCTGGAAGGCACTAATGACACAATTTTGTAAATAATGTTCACATTACACCTCCAATCTTATTGCAAAGCAACAGGGCAATTATGTAGACAATTAAACAGGCATGACAGCAAGGCTGTCCATATGTCACTGCATAATGCCATGAGTAAAGAAACATTAGTAAGAAAGGTATGAATTGTATGACTTTTCATTACAAATCTTCACAATTTTTAGTTTCCAACAAAGAGGAGGAAGAGAAAGTTAATGGAGATATATAATTCTTCCTGTTTTCCAACATGTAATATGTTTGGAACCACTGTTCTTTTTTGCCTCCAATCTTGAACAAGATTTCACATTGAACTGCTCTGCCCCTCTTGGGAGAACCATCCACAATTAGTTTCCAGCAAGAACAGGCAAGAAAAAATTGAGCCATTCAGTATCCTTCAACCTGGAATAACTACTCTCTCCCTATTCTAGTGTGAGAGGAATTAGACTGGGTAGTAGGCAGTTAGGGTATTCTGGGTCCCCAAGTCATTTTTTCTCAAATGTAAATGGGGTATTTTCCCCACCATGTCTTGAATTCACCAGAGCATGTCTCTCCCAAGACAAGTGCATATCTTGTCAAGAACATACTTCCCAAAGAGACAAGGGCGACATTAAGATATCAATTCCCCACCTGAAGCATCAACACATTCTGTCTCTGGCCATTGCCAAGGGGGAAGGCTTCAAACTGACCTCTTTATCATTAAAAAGGACCAAGGAATTTGTCCATTGACACCTTTCTGGCTTTTTGTCTCAAGGCCAGGTACCATGAAAACCAGGAATTTTCTTTGTTTATGGAGAAATATCTTTGAGTGGAACCTTTAAAAGATGCTTTCCCCACTATTAATATGGATCTTTCCCACTTTTCCTGCTGCCACTATGGCAGAGGACTAGGGTCTTTTCACTTTTCTTCCTGACACTATGGCAGGGGATAAGGGTCCTTTCTATCTCAGAGCACCCTTCCATCACTAGAATAGGAGTTTCCTTTCTCAACTTTTCTAATAAACCTTGCTTTAAAACTAAACTGTGTCCACATGAATATCCTTCTTTCCAGAAACAAGAATTGAGGTTACTTCCATGTTCAGGGTCAAAAAATTCTACAACAGTTTTGGTGCCATGACTCAGATTCTACCAGCAAGATTTGAGTTCATCCCCAACCAGCCTCCAGACATCAATCTCATCGGACAGTGAGCAAAGAGGACTTTCTGTGATGTCTTTCTGAGACACTAGCTCTCCACAATTAGTAACTCTTGCAAAAAGAAACATTGGGTCCCTGTCAGCCAGTTTACTGCATCTAGCATGGCTGCCAGTCTTAAGACTCAGGTGCGAGGCTTGCTGAGTTTGGCTATATTGATCCTCTGGACCTGGGCTCCTCAGCTCCAGGAATGTCGGTTTTTGTCCAAACTCAGTTTCCTTTCAAAGACTAAGCGCGTTGTGCGAGACTGGGAGAAGTCTTAGGGAATCTCAGAAATCCTGGTCCTGGCCACTCCCTGATGTTTTTCGAAAGGCCTCTGGACTGTAACCCGGACTCCGATAGCCCGTCAGGGTGTTGGGCTGAAATCTGCACTCTTTTCTTCCTTCCACAGGGACTCAGTTGTCAGTAAGAATGGGCACAACCCATGGCGAGGCCACGAGTCCTGCACTGTGTGCCTCAATTCCCAAACTGCCTGAGGCACTGACAAGTTCTCCGCTACGTTTTGTGTTAGGATCTTCTCAAAAACTCTTTCTCACTAATTCTCCTCATTCTGTAAGGATTCAGTTTTTGGGTTTTCTTTTGCTGGTCAGTATGTGCTAAATATCAATTGGTCTGTGATGGGAAAAGGCAAAAGGCAGGCAGAGTTTCTTTCTAGACCACTCTATAGATGAGATTTGAGCAATGGAGATAGACTTGAGGGAGGAATGTGTTACAGCTTTAATTCCTTCATAAGGCAGACAACAGAGACAGCTCCTCCAGTAGTCACTAATGTGAGCAGACAGCCAGAGTCAACACATGTACTTCTCCAGCTCTAGCTAAGGACATTGTTACACAGGCTTAAGAATCAGGCCGAAGTTTGAGGCCAGGCTTGTCAATTTGAGGCTAGAACAAATTTTAAAAGGAAAGCATATTTTGTCTGGCAGAGGTCCCAGATGCAGCATGGTGCTGGGAATATTTTTGGCACGTGCTGTTTCTGACTTGTATGTTCTCCGGGCCACCAGAATATATTGAACCAGGAAGAGGTCTAGGTCTAGCATGGCGCAGGAAACAGGAGTGGATTGTTTACTTCTGGCACATACTGTTCTGACAGAGACATCCCAAAAGGCATGGAAGGTCGAGCGACATGAACCAAGTGTGCTGACTTCACTCCCACCTTCCTCCCTTCTTCTGTGGTCTTCAGCAGTGTACACCTGGACACCATGGGCAAGCTATAAGTGTCCTGAGAGACATCTTAGACCTGGGAGATATAGAAACTGAGGGACACTTCTGGTTTTTATCCTCATTTCAGTGCTCCAGCACATGCTATTCTGATGAGTATGTCCAGATGCAAAACCAGGATTTACTTTTACTGGCAGGAGTCCCAGAGCTAGCATGTCAGAGGAATGGGGGGCTGAGCAGAGATACACCTTTGGGTGCCTCCGCAAATATAGGAATGCTACAGCCTGGCTGCCAGGTTTGAGCTTTAGAATGGAGAGAGTTAGTCTGGATGGACCTTTTTGCATAACTATGCTGCTGTGCTGTGCTGGCTCCATCGCCACATGGAACACACAATTCACTTACCCTGGCTTCTCCCAGTTCTGTCTTTTAGTCAAGTCTCCCGACTGCACCCTTAATTGTAAGATATCTAACAAGAGGTGGAAGTTCATTTTGTCTCTCCTTTGCCACTGGTCTCAGAAGCAAATAGAAATACTGCTAGTTAACAAAGGGCCAGACCCCAGACTTTCACACCCCCGGGGAGAACTTAGAATTCATTAACTCTTCCTAGCCTGAAGGATTCTTTCCCTTTGAAGTTCCCTCTGCCCCAGACTAGGAGTATTACATTCTATGTGCCTTTTGTTTCATGGTGTATCTCACTGCTATTGCTATGTTCATGTGCTAAATCAAGGTTTTTTTTCTGTGTTATCTCAACTGGCTTCAGTGATGAGCTCTCAGTGTTTTGCAATGTTTTCTGCTGCTTTTGCTGCTTCTTGGTCTTGAAGTTTTAACTATCTACTGGTTTATAGTGCCATTCAAGCTCTGATCAGATCCAGCCTACAGTATGTACACCTAGAGTGGTGCTTGCTATAAGGAGGAGCAGATTCTGTATGTAAGCTTGTAAATGAATAAATATTTGCATAATTACAAAGATTCTTGGTAAAATTTCAAAAGCTGCTAATGCATATACTGATGGTTATGTTTATTGTCAAGTTGTCTTTTAATTGTGAAGCTGTACCATGTTGTGGGATTATTTGTGTTCTTGCATTGTTGATTATTCATGTTCTAATTTGCCAAAAGCATCATTTGTGAGATTTTGTCTTACAGGAAGACAGCAAGTTCTTAAAGGATATATGGTATGATTGAAACATAACTAAAATCTGATTCTTTGTCAAAGCAATACTTTTTTAACTTCTTTAAGCTGTTTTCATCCTAATGATGACTAAATCTGCTAGCTAGCTCCAGTACGATAATGAACTATTAACATAACAGAATGCTATTAGTACAAATGGGAAAATATCAGTAAGGTCTAATAATCTTATTGCATTATTGTGTACAGCTGTTATCCTGGTGAACAAGTCTAGAGGCCTAAACAGTACAAGTGCATGTAAAGTCCTATAGATGGTTCCACAGTGTGCCGTGTAAGCAAATAGATGTTTATATTTGCTGTTTTATAATTGTAAAAATGAATGCTTGCTTTATCTTCTAGTTCCAACAAATGAGATTGCACCCATTGCAAATAGTGCTAAAGTTAAACAGTAAGCTACGTGTTCCAACTAAAAGCATCTTTAACCTGAGCTACTAAAAGCAAGATATAATTCTAAATAACTGCTAACTTTAAAACACTTTTACAAAAGCTGTTTGGTTTTATAATGTATGTTATCTGGTACGCATGTACATGCTTACGTGGCAAGCTACATAGTCTCTTTCAATTGACTAATAGATGAAAATGTTCATAAATAAGAATTTCTTAGCTGAATCTTGTATTTTGCTTTGAACAAGTCTCTGAGATTAATAGCCACAGAGAAATCCCACAGCTTCTTAAAATGTTTGAGGAATGACTTTGAGTATATACCATTAGAATATAGGTGACATATAGATAACAGATTCTTAACTGACCTGACATTAGGAAAGAACTATAGAGACATAAAAATGGGACCTGAAAGTACTCTGATATCCTCTTATAGGGTCACCATGGTCTTTTACCTCAGACCATTAGGGGATCTCATGGCAGAGCAGAATAAGAGAGGTGTGTGTTCCTGATTCCACTGAGACCCCCAGAGGCCTCCCAAGTGCTCTTCTTTGCAGAAGCAACAGACACTTCTCCAAGGATCATCAGAAAGGACATCTAGGGCCATGACCCAACTACCAAGGAGGTCATTGGAGATATAAATGACCCGGAAGGCCAAGTACTTCAAGTCAGTCATTTCCCGTTGGATTTCACACATGGGACAGGAAGCAGCCTGCGAACCTGCACAGGCTCAAGGCCATTCATGGACTTCAGTGACACCTCAGAATAGCACCCAAGAGCCCTGGGTGGTTCTCACAGTGGAAAAGAAAACTGTAAGTTTCTGTCTGGACACTGTCTTCTCAGTCCTAGCTGGCTTTGGCTTCTTCCCTGTCTTACAGTGACCATTAGGGTCTCTCCAAATTAGCTTAGGTGACAGACAGACTACTCTAGAAGTTCAGAAAAGAAGCTTTTCTAGGGAACAGTTAGCTATCCTGTAACTACTCAGCCTGTACTCCTGACCAGGCTCCTGATTGGCATGTGTGCCATCTCCCTCCTCAGCTTCTGCTAGACATCATTGGATAGGAAACCCTTACTATTTTGAGGCAGGGTTCATGTCTTCCTCATTTACTTAATTAATGGGGATTTCTCTGTCCATCTATGTTAGGCTTTTCTGTTCTCCAATTGTCAACATATGGCTTGCTACAACAATAGAACTAGTTCATTTCTTGCCTTTGCCCTAATGTGTGAGGTTTTGTGAGTTCTTACTAGAATGCCATAAGCTGCTGAGTTATTGTTAAGTCACAACTAGCTTAATCTTTTGCCATCTACGCTATGATTCAGATAAGTCTTGTAATGAAATGTTTTCAGTGTTGTGCTTTATGTTCTAGGCTCAATGTCTTCTGAAACTCTTAGGGTTTCCAGCAACTGGTGAAGTGCAATTGTTATTTTTTTTTTCAAAAATCCACCACTTGTATACAAAGCAACTGTAGTGTTTTCAAAAGTCAGGTAAGTTTGAATCTTAATTCAGAATCATCGATGCTAGACTAAATTGTAACTCCATGGAGACTTGACTTAATGTTTACATGCCCTGTATGGGTTCATATCCTCATGATACATGTTAATCCTTTCATTGGTTCTGAGTCTTCTAATGGACCTTGATAACAATTTCACATAGCTCCGTTTCATGTGTTCTAATATGTTCATTGAATCTAATTGTTTCAAAACTAGAGCTTAAAAAGAATTATTTCAAACTGATAAATCTAGTTCATAGCCTTAAACTAAAGTGCTCAAATCCAATGTTTAACAAAATGTTTCTCATATCTAAGTTCTAAAACTCAAGTATTCAAACTGGAATTTCGAACTGATCCCCGTACACACTAGGTTGGGAGAGATTATAATTGTCTTTTGTCATCTAGACTTCAGCAACAAGGAACACCCAGAGCCCAAACAACCTGTCAGGCTTCTCTGATGACTTCTGCCAGGTGCTTCTAATGACTTCTGTACTCTACTCGGGACCCTTAGGCCGACCCCCAGAGGAATACCCAACTGCTGCCTTTGAATTACGTCCCCTTTTGGCAGGAAGCAACCAGAGAGGTCACCATCCCATTTCCCCTCTAACAGCAGTTAGGCTTACTTCTTCTGGGGGGTGGAATGTGAGAAGAGTTAGACAGGGTAGCAGGCAGGGTCTAAGTCCCTGCAGACCACCCGGGGCTCTGCCATAGATCTGAGCACTGTGCAGCTCATGCTGGGTTCTGCCATGAATCCAAGTGCCTTTAGGACCACATTGGGCTGTGCCATGGATCTAAGCTCCATGCAAATCACATGCAGTTCTGCCATGGATCTGAGGGTTTCATGGCTCATCTTGATCTCTGCCATGAATCTGAGGGCCCTGTGGACCACATGGGGCTTTGCCATGGATCTGAGAGCTGTGTGGCTTATGCATGGCTCAGCATAAGCCAATTATGCATGGCTCAGCCTTGAGTATGAAGCCTGTGCAGAACATGCTGGTTTCTTCCATGACTGTGAGGGGTCTGTGGGACACATGGTCGTCTCTAAAATGGATCAAAGGCCTTCTTGACCACATGAGGCTCTGCCATTCATCTGAGGGCCATGTGGACTACATGGAGTTCTGCCATTAATCTGAGAGCTGTGCAGCTCACACAGGGCACTGCCATATATCGGAGGGAAGTGTATCTCAACAGGAGCTTTGCCATGGGTCTGAAGGCAATGAGTACCACTGGGGTCTCTGCCATGGATCTGAGGGCCATGAGGACCACATGGGTCTCTTATATGGATCCGAGCGGTATGGTGACCACATGGGGCTCTGCCATTGGTCTGAGCAGCATGCAAATCACACAGGACTCAGCTGTGCATCTGAGGGCTTTGTGGAGCAACATGAGGCTCTGCTATTGAACTGAAGATTACAACTATCAGGACCCAGGTGTGCCTCACACCTTCACAATGGATTTGAAGGGCCTACAGACCATATTGGCCTCTGACATGTATGAGGGCCTAGCAGCTCCTGCAGGCCCTGTGATTTGTCTGAGGGCCGTGAGGCTGACACAGGGCTCTGTCTTGGATCTGAGGGCTGTGCGGCCCATGTGGCCCCTTGCAGTGAATCTGAGGGATCTGCACACCACATGGGGCTCTGTCATGGATCTGAAGTTTCATAGCTTTTGCAGGTTCTGTAATGGATTTGAAGAGTTTGCGGCTTAAATGGGGCTCTGCCATGGGTCTGATGGTTAGAGCTTTGAGCACTTGAGAACCCAGGTGAACCTCGCCTGTCACAGTCCTCACCTCGTATACAGGCAGAGAACTCAAACTACCTCTCCTCTCTGATCCCACACTGCAACTCCTCTCTCTGGCCCCTCCTCCAAACACTAGCATTTGGGGTCATCTCACACACTCTGAACTTGGGGGACACAGAAGATGTAACTCACAATCGACTGAGTGGAATAATGGCTGCTGTCCCCCAGCCAAATGGGGGTCCTGACAGATGGAATTCCCCAGTCACCATGAGTCCTACTCTGTGCAATGTCCGTGATGACTGAGTTGACCACTCTCTCCTCCTTGCACTCCTCCTGTAGTTGAGGTCAATACAATTCCCACGCAGGTCAAAGTAGACCCTGGAGCATTGTCCACTGAGGACAACAGTCCCTTTCTTGGGAATCAGGCTTTGGGATCCTGCAGCTTATGAGGTGGGTGGTGGGAGGGAGCCAGCCAGCAGATGGGAGCTAGCCAGTAATGTGGCCTGAGTCACCCTGTCAGGCTCTTGATGGTGTCATATTCCTTGTGCTGCGTCTGAGAAGCCCTGGCCTGGACCAATGCCCCTTGCCCAGGAGCCCAGGCGTTGGATGGTCTGGGGCTGCCAGCTCCACCTACAGTTCACTCCTGGTGCCACAACAGTCAATGGTGATGCTAGGGCTATCTGCATCTTATGCTTGCACTCCCATGAACTCACGAAACATAGCATGGCTACAGGCTGTGTGCATATGTCCACATAGAATTCCAGGAAAGCACAGTCAGAATGTTTCATGAAATCAGAAACCAAGCCACAGCAGCACTGGCCTTTTTAAATTTCTTTGGCAGTGGGAGGGGAATCTGGATCCTTATGTAGATCCTTGGTCACTTGAAACATTTTTAGTGTTGTTTTGAGAAAACGCAACAAATCCAGGTTGCCACATGACGCTTGCACAATGCAAGTGAGCAGGTAATGTATGTTCCTTTAGCATCATGGCAGCACAAGCTCTGATTGAAAGCCTTGAGCTTTGCAACAGTGCTAACATTGAGTTGCCGGCAAAGGTTAGGATCATGACTGGAAGGGGGGAAGAATCCCTGATTTCCCAAAGAGCTTGTCTACACCACAAGCACAGTAATCCCAAATCGATTTCTTAAGGACAGAGAATCCTACAGCCACCGGTATGGAAGGGCAGCGAGCCCACCAAAGACACAACATCAGAGCAATCATATGTTAGGCTCCTTTGGGCACGTGTCCTTCCACATGCTTTTCTTCTGGCTGACCCACAATGGCTACCTCAGCACGCCTGCATTAGAAACATCGCCCACAAGCAGGGCTGAACCCAGGCAGCCCCGTGAAGGGCAGGAGGACTGCTGTCTGCCCCTTTCACCCACAGCTGCATCGCTGGTAGAAGGCTAAGCTGGGCAAACCCCACAAAGGCTCCCTCCCTGAGCACGGGGAGCCCGGGGTGCGGCTCAGGTGGACACACTTCCTTTCCTGCTCACACACTGGACTACCCAGGAGCACTCAGCACGCTGGGGGTGGGTCGGGGATCAACTCCATGCACTGCGTCGCTCCACCCTGCATCAGCTCCAGGATCTCTGTGCATGCGCCTGGCGTTAGCACGTCGCCACTTCCAGGAGACAGTGAAGGCCCCTAGTTGACCCAGGCGGTGTTCAGGCAGGGAGAATTCAGGACCTTGTACACAGGTTTGGTTCAGGATGGCAATGTTATTGCGTTTTTATGAGTATTTTTCTCCTTATGACGGGTGATACAGGCAGATTTCCATTCACTCAAATGAACGGCTTGCTTAGTGGGTTGAACTACATCCTTAACAACCCAAGTTTGTTTGAAGAAAAAGGGGTATAGGAGTACTGGCAGTGCACAAATGCAGCAAGAACTCCGACTGACGTTCATGTATCTGTGAATACAGAAGGCTGTTGCAAAGCAGTAGTATAAAAAGGAGAGACGTAGGAAAAGTTTGAAATTATCCTGCCTTGCTGAAGGGATGGAGTAGTGGCTATTGTCAAGGCAGTGCATAGGAGTATCGATGTTTTAAGTCTTCGTCCAAATTTGAAATTCAGTCACTTTAAACAGAGCTTTTCCTGTTTTAGGAACTAATCCTAACATATGTATGTGAAATATAAGAAAAAGCCAATGATTTTATAATGATTTTTGTAGTGGCATGAAGACAAACAGAAACAAAGTCTAACAAAATTAAATCAGGAAAATACCTAAATATTTGTGAACTAGATTCTCATTAAATAATGAGTATGCTAGTATTGGTGTATTCAGGTAGTTAAAGGAAAGACATAAAAATGTCTCAATGAAACTGATAACTCAAAATGTTAAACATAAATGTATGTACATATACGTGAATATTTCAAGATTCATCTATTTTTAAGACCTAAGAAATTAATAATTGATGATGGTTAGAGAAAATTCCAACAGTAGCCTTATATTCTATCAAGAGTCTCATTCTATGTTAAAATACAATGAGCTTCAATTAAAGCAACAAAACGTGATTGAACAAACACAGTACCGTTCTGATGAGCAGAGAAGAAACTGAGACACAAAGTGTAAGCCATGGATGAGTGAAAGTGCAAGGATCCAAACTAAGTTCTTGCCAAGTTCCTCTGTAATTCTCCACTTCCTGATCCATACAGGGAAATGTTAGCCAGGGTAAGGTTTTATGGGAAGAAGATGTCTCTATAAAAGCCATTGCAGTCCCCATGCCTCCATCAGGGATCACCAGGTTACTTCTTGGAAGGGAGGAATCTCATCGACCACAATCTGTGTTTTTCTTGTGAGAAACCCACCAATGAATGCACACAGTCTGAACTATCCATTGTGTGGTCTAGTGCCAGGATTTCTAATTCAGGCCATTTGAACCCACTAAAAGTCTGATCAAAGACACAACAGGTGACCCAGAAGAACCACACATGTATTCTTTGTCTCTTTCTCATGTCCAGTCTTGTACAGAATTACCAAGCCTTGTTGGCCTGGAAGTCCATCCTCAGTGGGCCCTCCTCTACCCTCAGACGCATCCTTCTCCAACCCCACTGATCATAAGATTCTGAGTTGTGGCACTTGGTGGCATGGCTTGTTGGGTAAAGTCCTTTCCTTGGACACACCAAAATCTCATATGGGCACCAGTTCTAATCCCGGTGGCCCTGCTTTCCATCCAGTTCCCTGCTTGTGGCCTGGGAAACAGTCCAGGATGGCCCAAAGCTTTGGGACCATGCACTCGCATGGGAGACCTGGAAGAGGTTCCTGGTTCCCATCTTTGGATTGGTGCAGCACTGGCCGTTGCGCTCGCTTGGGGAGTGAATCATTGGATGGAAGATTTTTGTCTCTGTCTCTTCTCCTCTCTGTATATCTGCCTTTGTAATAAAAAAAAAATAAATCTTAAAAAAAAAGATTCTGAGTTGTGATACTTTCTGCACAAGCCAGGGTTTCTCTATGATTGTGATTGTGATATTCAGCAGCTCTGCCCTTCCCTCTCCAGCCCTTCTTTGTGCTCCTCACTTATTTAGACAGAAGGAGAGAGAGATGCATTTGCATTTGACTGGAGGTGATGACAGATGCAGAAGTCAGTGAATAAGTCCACATGGAAAACAAAAGTAAGGAGGACAGTTGGATGAGTGTTGACATGACCTGTCTCACGCCATCTTCACATGTTTTTCTCACTCCTTTATGGGTCTTGCATGTTACAATAGCGGGAGATACTTTAATAGACTGATTTTATGTGAATCAATACAGTGGTAGTACTGTATTGGCATAGGTGCTAGAAAACTTGTATAACCTCTAAGCTATAAACATTATTGTAACAAATATCTAGTTATCAGATACAAATATAAGTATATACATCTTTAGATATTTACTAACCCTGAGTGCAATTCACCTTAAAAATGGTCTGTGTTAGATACTTTCAGGTTTTTATTCTCACAATGATTCTCTAGGTAATATAACTACTTCCAAAGCATTTACATCATATTCAGCAGCCTAGGTAACCAGAGAGGATTTAATCATGAAAATGTGCCAGGGTTATATGAAACTACCCAATATTTTTAGAGAAGGGACTTGAGCACCCTTGGATTTTGGATTCTATGAGGATTCTTTGATAGCTGAATAGTATCCCATGACATGCATATTTCATTGCTTGACATTCTTCTGTCTATTGATGCTTAGGACATTTACACGTTCTGGCCCCAGTAATCCTGTTATGAATACTTGTGTATGAGCTTTTGTGTGGATTTCTCTTTTAACTTCTATTGGACATACCTCTCAGAGTAGAATTACATGGCAGCACAATGTTTAAAATTTGCAAAATTTCCAGAATCTTCTAAAATAACAGACACACTGTGCATGATATTAGCAACAGTACATGATATTTCCACATCCTAGTCAACACTCAATGTCATTCTCCTATGGGAATACAGCCATCCCAATGAATGTGAGGTGATATGTCATTGAGATTTTGACCTGAAAATTCCTGATAGCTAAGGATGCTGAATGTCTCCTTGTGAGCCTAGTTGTCATATTTATGAACAAACATTTTAAAATAAAATGCTTCATTAGTAACAAGATAAATACATACACAGAGATCATTTAAACTGAGAAAAGAAACTGTCTTTGGGGCCTTAATTGTTGTTAACACTCTAAGATGTTAAAGTCCGTAAACCCCAACTAAAGTGAGAATGAGTGAGGGTGTCACTCCAAAGATGTGTTATCCCTCAGCCCTTCTTGCCTCTCTCTCACCTGAAAAACGAATGGAGATAAGTTCTTCTGATTGTGTGCCTGTATGGAACATAATAAAGGCAGTGGTTTATTTCCACTGGTTATGCCTTCATGCAAGGGCAGAGTCGGCACCTGATCCACATCCCAACCATTCCCAGGATTTCTGGAAGGGTCTCAAGATATAGAGGAATCTGAAGAGACTCTTTGCTATGGGAATACAAATGTGCGATTTTCTTGGTTCTTACTTTTCTCTTCAAATGCCACTGGGGAGCAGAAGAATCAGCCAATCCAGTTATAACAGCTTATAAAGATCAGTGAGCAGAGTACAGGGAGAGGTTACCACAGAGAACAAGAGCTATACAAAGACTTAGAGACCAGCTAAACCTCCCATTGTCTCTATGAAAATTTGCTTCAATTCATCCATCCATCCATCCATCCATCCATCCATCCATCCATCCATCCATCCCATCTACTCACAAATCTGTCCATCAACCCAACTGCCCACTTACTCACCTGCTTGACCACCTGCAACATATAAATATATATGTTGATTTATACATAGTTCACGCATACTTCCATCCAATTGTTATCTATGCCTCTATCCATATCCATTCATCCACCCATCCTTTCCTACATTTTTCTCTCCCTCCTTCCCCCCTTCCTAATCCCTTTCTTCCTTCTCCCTTCCCTCCATCCAATTGGTGGTCCACACATCGAATGTTTACTTGATACATGCGATTCAGGTTCCACTCTGAATGCATTTACAATTCTGACTGGAAAGAAATGGTTGTGAAGGAATGAGAAAGATATTCCAAGGCCTGTTCTTATGGGAACCTAGGGATCTTTAAGTCATCTCAAAAATATCCATCAGACTGAATATGTCCAGGGTGGTTTGTGATGATAATTATCCCACTCATTAACAACTGCTGTTAATAACGTAGCAGAAATCCATGAGTTCAGCTGGATATAAATAAATAATTAAATAGGGCACAGAATGGTTGCCTAGTGACTAAAGATCTCAGCTTGTATGCACCAGATTCCATATGGGCACTGGTTCATATCCCAAGCTGTTCTGCTTCCCATCCAGTTCCTGCTTATGCCCTGGAACAACAGTCAAGGATGTACAAAGTCCTTGGGATACTGTATCTGTGTGGGAGACCTGGAAAAAGTTCTCGGCTCTTGACTTTGAGCTCAAGCCATTTTGGCCACTTGGGAAGTAAGCCAGCAGAAAGAAGATCTTTCTCTCTGTGTCTCCTTTCACTGTAACTCTGACTTTCCAATAAAAGCAAATGCATAAATCTTTTAAAATAAAAAAAATAGTTGAGTAAGTGAATGGGAGAGAATAATCAGTTCTTCTTTAATTATAAAGGCCAGTAAATGCATGTAGAAGGATAAAGGTAAACACAAGTTACAATTGAAATAATTTTTGCTGCAGCAATAATTTTGTTCAACAAACCATGAGTGAATCCAAAAATTAGTGGACAAACATTAGAGGATACTTAGGTTGTTTACCTAGTCTTAACGTGTTTTAATTATAGAGGACAAAATGGCAACTTAGCAGTGAGAAGTCTGAAGTATTGTGTCCAAGTTAATACCAGAAGCAACAGGGCACCTTAATTTCTGAGGACTCCTGATATACATTATTGAACAGGACATATCATCCCTTTGGTAATATTTCTGCCCCCAAAATATAACTTCAGTGTAACCATGAAAAAAATCAGACAAACTCCAACCAAGAGACATTCCAGAGAACAACTGATGAACTCTAATCACAAGTTCTTGGGGTGGATCACAAGAATAGAGCAATGTGATAATGGAATGCAATGTGTTGTGATGGATTAGAGCTACATGTGACAACTTTCTCTTCAATAGAAGTAATGTTGGAAATGAAATGCTCCTTTTAATTTGGTTCATCGTTTGTACTGTTTTAGTTGTTTGTTTTTGTCATTGTGCTATAGTTAAGAAAGAGGTCAACATCAGAGGAAACTGGGAAAGGAGAGTTCAGGTACTCTGTTCTTGTGACATCCCAGAATCTGTTTCCTCGGAGGACTTTATCATCTCCCCTAGAGGGAGTCTGGGTGACACAGATAGTTGCAAAAACATGGATTTTATTTTTCTTCACTTTTCTTTCCCTGACCTCCAACATATAGTCCTTAACTCTGTAACTGTTTCTCCTTGTTGTTTCAAGGCCAACTACTCTAAATGATGAGAACGTCTAAATAAATTAAAAGGGCTGTAATCATAAGACCCTCTGAAAATCCAGCCTCAGGTGCTTCCCCATCCTAAGGAGCAGTGCAAAGATAAGGCACAGTGGGAAGTGGAAACACTACTTTTCCAAGGGATTCAAGCATTTGTTAATCCCAGGATAACCAGAATCACCAAGAACATGTGCAGCAGTGGGTCGGGTTGGCACATAGTGAGGTGAGGGGTTCAGTTGTACCTTCTCCTTCCAGGATCAACAGGACTCCAGTAACCTACACTCTGCCAGACTCCAGGAGCGATATAACTGTGCACACACATGCTTTTACTTTGTCTGGAGGCAGGCTAATGTCCACATGGCCAGCCAAAGAACAGTTTTCTACCATGGGAACCCGTTTCTCCACCTGAAAATAGCCTTCAGATCAATCACATGCTGTGCATGTTGCTTGTCATCCTACAGCCTGTGGGCAGAGTCCTCCCCCTTGCCTGCCCGACCCCATGCAGTATGTGGGATTTGCACATTTGCTAAATGAGTGAGGAAGGAGAATATTTAATGATGTGAAATTTCTATAAGATATGAATTCCATCAAATGGACTGCTTACCGTACACTTTCCTCATAACTAAATAACACACAAAAAATCAAAATAATAATTGTCCGAGCTGATTATGTATTTAATTTGATAACAATTTGTGTGCTGTGAATTGCATTAAGAGTTATGTAGGGCAGAGATGATGCTTACTAAATGTACAAAATGGATTGATGAAATTTGCCAGTTAAATCTTTTCACCAGTAAGGCACTCAACAGCCCATGAGATATTTATTAAAAATGTCAAGTAAATCCTCTTATTTTTGTATCATAGTGTCAAATAGCAGTAAAATAAACATGTTAAGATCCTTAATCTACTGCTATGTTTCACTGTAAAATTTACCTTTGTTAAAATTTGCTTCTGTTCAAATTTGTTGAGATCGCACGTAAAAGTATCCTAATATTACTTTGGCTGGTATTTTCTAATTACTGTATAATATTTTGGGAATGTAAATTTTATTTGAATGTCAACTACAGTTAAGCATGTGCCATTTGTTTTTCTTGCTCAGGTTTTGTAATTTGATCGAATGTTTTTATTATAGTTTAATAAATGTTTGCTTTATTAAAAAAAAGATATGAATTCCAATGTCCACACATGAATTATCTGCACACAACCATGCATGGATGTTGCATGTGTTCTTTAGAGCCTTTTGCATGCTACAACAGCAGAGTTGGACAGTTGTGACAGAGACTGGCTCACAGACAGAGCCTGAAATATTCACTGGCCCTTCCCAGAAAATTTGTGGGTTTCTTTTCTAGACAAGCTGTAAAATTGGGATCAAAGTCAACACAAGCTGTGCTGACAACTCGTGGAGAGTGTTATTTCTATGGAAGGTAAGAGGAAGAAAGTAGTCCCCTGAGACAGAAAATTCAACATCTGGGAGGCTTGACACAAATGACATTGCCAACATGCAGGAGGATGCCACAGAGAGCTTTCCCCATAATTGCGTTGATTGCAGAACCATGTCAGACTAGAAGTAGTTCTAGGAGCATCATATGTTTTATCTTAAGAGTTGATCTTCCTGAAACATTCCCACTGTGAAATCCGGAACAGATCTGTGTCTTACCCTATAAAACCCTCCTTCACCTTCACTCAGCATGTCTCCTTATCATGACCTCTTACTCTTTTCTCATGCATTGCTAACTACTCAGGCTCACCATGGTTATTTGGGGGAAAGGGAAATACAATTCCACATGGCTGTGGAACGCAGTTGCCCATTTTATTTCTTGATGCCAGATTCTGTATGCTGTTGTGTGCTCTTCTCAGCTCTTTAAAGCCCTCACATAAGCATTGACTGATTTCTCCTGCCTGTCTTCAAACCCACATATGCCAGGTGGGGTCCTTTTCAGCCCTGAATTCTCAGATGAGTTTTGCTGCCTTCCTCTCCCACTAATAAAGGTTCATTGCTAACACTGGGCTCAGTTGATTCATACAGAATACTCTGCCTCTTATAAAGTAAGTTGATTAGGGGTTGGCACAGTAACATAGAGGGTTAAGGCTTCACCTGCTGCACCAGCACCCTAAGGGCGCCAGTTAACGTCCCTTTTCTTGGGTGTTCCACTTCTCCAGCTCCCTACTTCTGGCCTGGGAAAGTAGTAGAGGAGGATGGCTGAAAGTGAAGAAAAATCTTTCGGTCATCCCTTTTTGTGGGAAGCCATGCAGTTAGGTCGGATGGTATAGGTGTGTGATGTGCACCACTTTTTATTTAGCACTGCTACGAGGAGTTTCTGGATGTGAGGCAAGGCCCGGCAGAATGTCTCTGGTCACCTCATTGCTGCCTCACTTCATTGTATGGACACTCAATCACCTCTCTGATGTTTCATGCAACTCTTCTGAGGGTGTAGTTTTTGCTGTTTTTCTGCTAATGTGAAACAATACCTGTAAGTGGTATGACATCTCAAATTGATCATTAATGTTATGATAAAAACATCTTTAGCGACGTAAGGCTATGACACAACTAAAAGTATACAATAGTACAATTGTGCCCACAACACTTCCAAACATCTTGTTATTTGCCACTTTGTCGTGAATTTGGCCTCAATATAAGTAATGTTTTCCTTAAGAAATGCCTTCATAATATCTTGGAATAGATGGCAATCATGGAGGTCAAAAGAGTTTGTTTACCATGCGTCTGAAACTGTTGCAACACATGATATGAAGCATTTTAGTTTCGCATCACAGAAAGCAAAAGTATATGGGGCATCTTCTGAAGGGAAACAAATATGAACCCACTCAAAATGGCTTAAAATCTTTATTTTATATTGGCACTTACATTTTTTATTAATTATTTTACATTATGTGACAGTTTCATAGGCTCTGGGAATCCCCCCAACCCTCCCCTCCCCTCCCCCCTGTGGATTCCTCCACCTTGATGCAGTATTACAGTTCAAATTCAATCAAGATTCTTTCCTTGCAAACATATACCAAGCATAGAGTCCAGCTTTTTATTGTCCAGATGGGTTGAACAGTTTCTTGGGGAGACGATTTCTGGTCCGAAGTTAGAGCTGGTAGAATATCATAACAGTCAATTAAGAGTCCCAATATAACATCAACAGCAATTTGCAATATTATGGGATTGACATGGTTTTGAGTAACCAGTATATTAAAAAAAAAAAAAAAAGTCCTAACCACAACCTATGATTAGCTCATTGACATTTCAATTTTAGTTTATATACAGGACCGGCTGCTATATATCTTAAAATGGCTATAAGGTACCATTCAGCTGTCTCGTGTCTATTTCATTTTAGTATTTAGCCATTTGTTGTGTTGAAGTATAATTTTGCTGATCTTGGCAGATTTTAGGATAATCTAGACTGGCTTGTAACTCTAACAAGATATTTGTTGACATTTAAGGTGCTGAACAATTTTTTTTTGGGGGACGGGGGGCGTGTGCAGGAAAATCCTCAACACCATGGTGAGGAATAACTAATCTTTGTGTCCCACCCAGCGAGGCGTGAGTAAATCCATGCCAGCTCTTTCCTGTCAGATTTCTTTTCTTTTTTTTTTTTTTAATTTTTTTATATATATATATTTTTTTTATTGTTAATTATTTTGCATTATGTGACAGTTTCATAGGCTCTGGGAATCCCTCCATCTCTCCCCCTCCCCTCCCCCGGTGGATTCCTCCACCTTGATGCAGTATTACAGTTCAAATTCAATCAAGATTCTTTCATTGCAAACATATACCAAGCATAGAGTCCAGCTACTTATTGTCCAGATGGGTTGAACAGTTTCTTGGGGAGACCTTTTCTGGTCTGAAGGTTGAGCTGGCAGAATATCATCACAGTCAATTAAGAGTCCCAATATAGCATCAACAGCAATTTGCAATGTTATTGAATTGACATGGTTTTGAGTAACCAGTGTATTAAAAAGAAAAAAACAAAAAAAAAAAAAAAAAAGGAAAACAAGTCCTAGCCACAACCTATGATTAGCTCATTGACATTTCAATTTTAGTTCATATACAGGACCAGCTGCTCTTTACCTTAAAATGGCCATAAGGCACCATTCAGCTGTTTCGTGTCCATTTCATCTTAGTATTTAGCCAGTTGTTGTGTTGAAGTAAAATTTTGCTGATCTTGGCAGATTTTAGGATAATCCAGACTGGCTTGTAACTCTAACAAGATATATGTCAACATTTCAGGTGCAGAACATTTTTTTTTTTTGGGGGGGGGGGTGCAGGAAAATCGTCAACACCATGGTGAGGAGTAACTAATCTTTGTGACACACCCAGCGAGGCATGAGCCAATCCATGCCAGCTCTTTCCTGTCAGATTTCAAGCTCTACTTTCTGTTGTTTATTTATTTTAGGTTTTTTTTTTTTTTGTAGGATTGTTTGCTGTGAGGGGTTTTCGAAGCGATCCCGATGGTCATTCCGAGGGAGGGGGGTTCCAGAGGTGGAGCCAGGCTCGGACCAGAGAAAGCTCTCCTCCCTGGTCCAGAAGGACGTTTATTGTTCTTCTGTTTCTGCAGACCACTCAGGGCTTCTGGTTGTCTTTCCAATGACGTTGGTTTCTGCACGGTAGTGTTTGGACTTCTTCCATCCCCTGTGGAAGCTCCGGTTGGGGGTGGGTGACCTCAGAGTACTCGGCCTCCAAGGGCATCCAATTCCCTGTGGCCTCCTTGGCAGTTGGGATATAGTCCTTGTTGCTCGTATTAGTAGTTTGTGGTGAAGGTCTGGGAGTCTTCATGGTTGGGATCCAAGCTTTCTCCTTACCACCTGCTCCACTCTGGAGTACTCCCCTGCTCCACGCACATGACCTCCTGTTAAGAGGTTGTCAGGATCGCACCCGATTCCCCCCTCATGCATTGGTATAGTAGTTTTATTGTTGTTTAGTGCCGCTTTGAGTCTGTTATCTATGAATTACCAGATTTGATCTTGATAAGCTATATTGTATTTTTTCTCACTGTTTTTATGGTCCTGAAAGATTTCCCTGCACTCCCCCCCCATTACAGGTTAAGTAGGTTTTACAGTTTTTCTATGTAGATCTTAAGTATTCTGACATTAATTGTTAGTTTATACATTATATCGCGTTATCTTATTGCATTGGATACAGGTTGTAAGAGATTGCACTAATATTACAATATACAGGTACTATTTTCCAAGTTGTCCTCTTTTCATCTCAGATTAAGGCAAACATGTGGTATTTAACCTTTTGGGATTGGTTCATTTCTCTTAGCATGATGGATTCCAGTCGGGCCCATTTGTCCACAAAGAACTGCATTTCGTTTTTTTTAATAGCTGAGTAGTATTCCATGGAGTAGATGAACCATAGCTTTCTTAGCCAGTCTTCCGCTGATGGGCATTTTGGCTGCTTCCAGGTTTTTGTGATCATAGATTGTGCTGCTATGAACATAGGCGTGCATGTTGGTTTCTTGTGTAGGAGATGTTTTGGATATATCCCTAGTAGTGCTATTGCTGGATCATATGGAATGTTGATTTAGAGTTGTTTGAGTATAAACCAAACTGATTCCCATAGAGGCTGTACAAGTCTGCAGTCCCAACAGCAGTGGAGAAGGGTTCCCTTTCCCCACATCCTTGCCAGCAAGTGTTGGTGGTATTATGTATGTGTGCCATCCTTACTGGAGTTAGGTGGTACCTCATTGTAGTCTTCATTTGGATTTCCCTTATTGCCAGGGAACTTGAGCATTTTTTCATATGCTTGTTTGCCATTTGGGTTTGATCTTTTGTGAAATGTCTGCCCATTTCCCATGCCCATTTCCTGAGCGACGGTTTGTTTGTTCTGGTGTTTTGGTTTCTCTGGAGTTCTTTGTATATTCTGGAAATCAGCCCTCTATCTCCTATGTCGTGTGCAAAGATCTTCTCCCATTCTGTAGGTTGTTTTTTTACTTTGTTGATTGTTTCCCTTGCTGTACAGAAGCTTCTTAGCTTGATGAGGTCCCAGTTGTTTATTTTGGTCTCGATTTCTACTGCTTTTGGAGTTTTTTTTTAGGAAGTCAGGGCCTACTCCCAAATGTTGCAGTGTGTTTCCAACATTTTCTTCCAAACGTTTGAAGGTTTCTGGATGTAGGTTTAGGTCTTTTATCCATTTAGATTTGATCTTACTGTATGGTGAGAGATGTGGGTCTATCTTTTTGTTTCTGCAGGCTATCACCCAGTTGTCCCAGCAGCATTTATTAAATAGACCTTCCCATTTGCTTGGATTGTTGTCTGTCTTTTTGTCAAAGATTAATTGACTGTATCTGTGTGGGTTTCCATCTGTTGTTTCTATTCTGTTCCACTGATCTTCCTCTCTATCTTTGTGCCAGTACCAGGTTGTTTTGATAACCACTGCCATATAGTATGTCCAGAGATCCGGTACTGTGATTACCCCTGATAAGTTCCTGTTCTTCAGAGTGGTTCTGACTATTCGTGTTTTTTGTGTTTCCAGATGAATCTATGTATCATTTTTTCCAGTTCGATGAAGAATGCTGTGGGTAATTTGATTGGGATTGCATTGAATGTATATATTACTTTTGGTAGTATAGACATTTTGATGATATTCATTTTGCCTATTCGGGAGCATGGGATGTTGTTCCATGTTTTGAGGTCTTCTTCTATTTGTTTTTTGAGTGTCCTGTAATTTTCTTTATAAAGGTCTTCTACACTTTTGATTAAATTTATTCCCAGATATTTCATGCTTTTCTCTGTAATTTTGAACTGCGGCTTGTTGGTTAGATCTTCTTCCATCTTTGGGCTATTTGAATACACTATGGCTGTTGATTTTTATTCATTTATCTTGTATCCTGCCAATCTGCCAAACTCTAGTATGAGTTCTAGGAGTCGTTGCATTGAGTTTTTTGGTTCTTCTATGTAAAGAATCATGTCGTCTGCGAATAGTGAAAGCTTGAATTCTTCATTTCCAATTTGGATTCCTTTGATTTCTTTGTTCTTGTCTTATGGCTTCTGCAAGTACCTCTAGGACTATATTGAATAGCAGTGGTGATAGTGGGCAGCCTTGTCTTGTTCCAGATCTCAGTGGAAAGGGATCCAGTTTTTCTCCATTTAGTATGATGCTGCCATTGGGTTTTTCATATATTGCTTTGATTATATTGTGGATTGTTCCTTCTATCCCCACCCTGGTTAGGGTTTTTAACATGAAGTGGTGTTGAATTTTGTCGAAGACTTTTTCTGCACCTATTGATACTATTATACATTTTTTTCTTCAGTTTTTGGATGTGATGTATCACATTTATGGATTTCCTTATGTTGAACCATCCCTGCATTCCCTGGATGAAACCTACTTGGTCTGAATGAATGATCTGTCTGATGTTTTTTTGTATTCTATTGGCTAGGATTTTGTTGAGAATCTTAGTGTCAACATTCATCAGGGAGATCTCGCAAGATGACCGACATAGGAAGATGGATGTGAGGGAGCTCACAGACAGAGAGGGATAGAACGCGACAAAAGCGTAAGTGGAGCAGCATAGACCTTCAGAGAGAGGAGCATGAAGTTACCTTGACAGTGTGGAGCCAAAAAATCCACAAAATTCGCAAGAGCAACCAGGAAAACAAACGAAACAAGGCAGGGAAGACGGTGTTCTGCTCCAGACCTGCTGAGTCACAGCCGCTGGGAGCCATCCCTGCAGCCGCAGGAGACACAGCAGCCACAGAAACCTCCGGCAGCCGCAATACCCGCCACAGACCCTGACCCGCCGCAGCCGCCAGGAGCAGCACCCACAGCGAAACTCCTCACCAGAGGCAGAGGCAAACTGCAAGAACTTGAGGTTTGAGAGAGCTGGGTAGGGGCAGCAGTGGGTCGGAGGATCCGGGAGTTAACTCTCCAGCGGCAGGCACAGACCCTGAACACCCTTGGTACTCATCTCCCCACCCCTCCGTCCCCCTGGCGAATCCAGCTTCTGGGGACACAAGGCAAGTGACTTAAAACTGCCAAAACTGTCTTGGAGTTGACGCACAGCGGTCCTGTGCGCTGAGGAGAAAGGCAGAAGGCACACTGAAAGCTCCCCCGTGCCTTGCAGACTGGCACACAGCTAGGCGGTACTGACCCACAGGAACCCGCACCTCTGGACTGTGCGGACCCGGGTGTGCCTCTCGGCTGGGCGGTCCTGTGCAAGCGCTGGGGTGGGCGGTCCCCTGCACTCGGGTGGGCGGTCCCGTGCTGCTGGGGTGGGCGGACCTGCGCAGGAGGTGCTTCTAGAGAGCACCTGGAACAACCCACGCCCTACAGTCCTGTGCTTGGAAAACACACCAGGAGGGCACTGTGGACACGAGTGCAGGAGGCGTTCCCAGAGAGCGCCTGGAACCTCCACGCCCTGCAGTCCCTGACACTGGGGACACACCGAGAAAGCACCTAGAATCCTCTGTGCCCTGTGTTCCTGCGCAAACGGGGCGCACACAGAATGCCTTCATTCCCCCACATCCTGTGTTCGCATACGTGTAGGGGACGAGCTGAGAGTGCGCTTTGAATCTGCTGGGCCTTGGAAGTGGCGCCCTGTGGTTCAGTGTACTGGAGACGCACCAAAAGTGCCTTGAAAATTCCCGCACCCTGCTACTCCACGCCTGCACGCTCGAATCTCTACAGGATAGCACTTGGAGACCCCCTCAGCAAGCTGGTGCCTGGGTCTCTCAAAAACAAACACTAGACTAGGGTGAGAATCCAGCAACACCTTGGGCCACAAATATGGGAAGAAATAAGAGAGTTAGTGACGTAGACACAGCTTGCTCCACCCCAAAAAGCCACCATAAAGCCTGGTCAATTGCAGAGATTACAGATGAAGAAATTGAAGACGTCTCTGATAAGGAGTTCAGAAAAATAATTATAAAACTCTTCAGAGACAATGAAAAGCGATGGGACGAGCTCAAAGATTTTAAAAACCACATAATCACAGAAACAAAATCGCTCAAAAACGAGATCCTAGACTTGAAGAACAAAGTTGAGAGCTTAGCCAACAGAATAACAGCAGCAGAAGACAGGATATCCGACTTGGAAGATTCCCAGAATGAAAACAGGCAGATTATTAACCAACTAGAGTCACAACTATGCAAGGCAACCAAGACGATCCAAGAGATGAACGACAACATAAAGAAGTCAAATATCAGAATAATGGGGCTCCTGTCAGATTTCAAGCTCTAATTTCTGTTGTTTGTCTATTAATTTTAGGTTTTTTTAGTTTGTATGATTGTTTGCTGTGAGGGGTTTTCGAAGCGATCCCGATGGTCATTGCGAGGGAGGGTGGGGGTCCAGAGGTGGAGCCAGGCTCGGACCAGAGAAAGCTCTCCTCCATGGTCCCAAAGGACGTTTATTGTTCTTTTGTTTCTGCGGACCGCTCAGGGCTTCTGGTTGTGTTTCTGATGATGTTGGTTTCTGCACGGTAGTGTTTGGACTTCTTCCATCCCCTGCGGAAGCTCCAGTTGTGGGTGGGTGACCTCAGAGTACTTGGCCTCCGAGGGCATCCAATTCCCTGTGGCCTCCTTGGCAGTTGGGATATAGTCCTTGTTGCTTGTGTGGTGAACATCTGGGAGTCTTCATGGTTGGGATCCAAGCTTTCTCCTTACCACCTGCTCCACTCTGGAGTGCCCCCCTGCTCCACACACCTGACCTCCTGTTAAGAGGTTGTCAGGATCGCACCTGATTCCCCCCTCATGCATTGGTATAGTAGTTTTATTGTTGTTTAGTGCCTTTTTGAGTCTGTTGCCTATGAATTACCAGATTTGATCTTGATAGGCTATATTGTACTTTTTTCTCACTGTTTTTATGGTCCTGAAAGATTTCCCTGCACTCCCCCCCCATTACAGGTTAACACAGCGTATTGAGGGTATAGTAGGCTTTACAGTTTTTCGATGTAGATCTTAAGTATTCTGACATTAATTGTTGGTTTATAGATTACATCGCATTATCTTATTGCATTGGATACAGGTTGTAAGAGATTGCACTAATATTACAATATGCAGGTACTATCTTCCAAGTTGTCAATCGATTAGCGTGCGGTACTTATACGGCACTTATATTTAGGGGAAGAAAACAGTTTATAAAGATAGAAGAAAGTTTCTTGTAAAAGCTCTCTGTAGATTGGCTGAGTTGCTATGATCCCTTTCACTGCCCTTTAAAAAAAGAACAAAAAATAATTTAATTAGCACTAGGTGAAGGTGAAGGTAATTCATACATGATTTGATTATACGATTTAAGCAAAGAATCTAGGTTATATGCTTTTATAAAATTTCTTTATGATTTTTTAAATTCTGTGTTCTTAATATTTTAAGCAATATTAGTATGTTTGTGCTTAGTAAAAACTTGATTTTGAGTATAAGTAAATTACTTATCGCTATGTAATCGCATTCACTGTGAACCGTGGATTTCCTGGCTTCACCCAAGTGCTGCAGGTTTCAATAAGTAGTGGTTTGTTGAAAATATTGTCCTTAGGATTGTTTCTTGTATGCTATTAACCATGAAGTAAAAATGAAACAACAGGATATTGTGCAAAAGCTTGTGATGATTTGTGTATCAATAAAGAAGGCAACTTTTCTGAGTTGTCCATTATCAGCATCATGTCATAGTGGTTCTTATCTTACATCTTCTTCATATTGTCTCGCTGATCCACGCATGCTTTGCACGCTCCCAAGTCAGCTGGAGCTGGTCTCTGGCACATTTTAACTTAAAGCCAGCCTTCAAATAAAAGCTTAAAAACCTACAAAAATCTGTTTTCCCTGCAATTAGGAAAGTGATGAGCTTTTAAGGCCTATTTCATTTTAATATCACTTACAAATACAACAATTCTATAAATTATATCTTCTAGTGATCTTGTAGCCAAGTTGTTTAAGATGAAATTGTCTAGGGATATATTTCATAGGACAAATCTTCATGGTGAAGTGACATCTGACTATGCTTAATATCAAGTTCACATAGTTTTGTGTTTAGTTCTGAATGGTATTCTTCAGGCAGCTTACATAATTTTCTACAAATTTTTGCTACAGAAAGATTCTACCTGTGTGATGTTCTGTTGTGTACTTTGGAGGTTCTTGTAAGATGTGGGTTTCTGGTATGATGGCAAAGTTTTGTGTATCAAAGTTCCTGGGTTGAGGCAAAGGCTCTATCCTTTTTTCTGGCTGCCTGCCTGCGCACACCCTCAGAGGCAGCAGGTAGTGACAGTAACCATTAAGCAGACCCACACTGGGTTCTGGAATTTGTAGGCATATGATGTGCGAGTCACTTAATGGAAGACCTCTTTTCTCTCCTGCTCTCTCTCCTTATCAAATAAAGTGGAAATCAAGTACATAAAAATTAAAACTTCTTGTAATGTTACTGTGGTATATCTTTCTTCCATGTATTGTTTGTTTATTTGTTTGTTTGTTTTACTCAACATTATGTTTATGGGTTTCATTTATGACCGAGAAGAGCTGAGCTGAGGGTGGTGCTGGGGTGTACAGGAGAAGAGAGGACTCACTGAGACTGGAGCAGCAAAGGCAAGAGCTATGACAGCTCAGGTGGGCCAGGATTTCCAGGGGGTAGAAACATTGCAGAACAATGTACTATTGAAGCTGGAGAGACACAGTAACCACATCAAAGACAACTCAATGCAGACTTAGAAATGGTTAAATGATCACATGAATTGGATTTCAATGTGAATTGTTTCAGGTGTGGAACACTTAAATACAATGAGAAGAATGACCTATTAATAATTTGGAAATAAAGGACAGAGCAATGACTTAAGCTGAGCAAAGGTAGGCATTAAGGGCACAGGGAGGTGACAGCCAGACCACAAACCCTGGGTCCATCACAGGACTGATCTTAGTGGGAGGGATGCATTTTGTCCTGGGTCAGGATCCACCACCCTAGCAGCAGCTAAGTCTGGCTCCCAATTTTGTACTGTGCAGGGTCCAGTCTCACAAGGATTAACTCCACAGCTTAGCTTGTTTTTGAAGGGGTAGCAGGATGGGCAAAGTAAGCCTGATATATTTAACCCCTGGCTTTACCGCAAGTTCCTGCTTCCCTGCTTCCCTTTTTAAAGATGCCCCCAGGGAAGCTTAGGAGTTGCTTGAACATTGGGAAAATACTTGGAGGAACCAGGCAGACTATAAAAGAGGCAGGCCAACTTCAAATAAATGGCATTCTCTTTACAAGAATGACCCACTATGTGTTGTCTCTTTTGTAACCTTAGTCCTTCCATTCGACACAGGGTATGCGGTGACACGGGTGTTCCCAACAGTACTGCACATCTGGGTGACTGTTTTGTCTGTTCCTTCAACCAACTTGCCTTTAATCGTGTCAGCAGGCTGTGGAAGTACTGAGCAGATGAAGGATCAACATCAGAGTTGCCGGTGTTTGCCCAGAAGGGTGCTGCAAAGCATCATGGCAGTGAGCCTAGCTCTGCAGTCAGATAGCAGAAAGGAACTGTCACCCTGATGTCTCCTGATGCCTTGTCACTGTGGATGTGAGCAGATACATTATCTGGTCAGATCACACTTTCCCATGCTAGAGTCTGAACTAAAGCCCCTGAAAGTAGGGTGCGAACTAGTCAACCCACAGAGAATGACAAAGAGTTTTGCTGGTAATATAAACAGAAAACAGAGTTTCTTGCACCAGCATGCTGCAGTCAGACAGCAATTGGGGCATACAGGCTAACCAAGATGGATGGTTGGGTCCCGAATGAGCCCAAGACAGAAGATTATATTGGCACTTTTGGGCTGGGAAATTCATCAAAAGTAAAACCTTAGGCATGTTAATTTTTATGGCCTTCAGGCACAGGCAACATGTTCCATTCCCATTCCAACTATCTTTATGGCTCATCCCATTCTCACACCCTTATCTTCCTCCTGTTTCTGGAACTGGAGAAGAATTGCACCTTTGTCCCCCCTACACCTGGGTTCACAAAGTTACAAGGCAGCAAAGAGCAGATGTATCACCAAACCAAAATCCTCCCAAAGTCCAAGCACTCCTGGCCTCACAAATTAGCAACTATTTCAGCACAAAATTATCTCACACTGCCCAAGAAAAACATTCTATTCTAGCACTCAAAAATACCATCATTCTACCAGAACATTTTATTATTCTAATGTTTACCTACACTTTAACACTTCCGCCTTTTCTGTTTTACACTGATGAATCATTCTCAGAGCAGGGCAGCTGCTGGAATTGCTGTCTGACGACCAGCAACTGAACATTACTGATACAGTCCTTTACAAATTTCAGTTGTCTATGCATGATACAGGGACCAATTGTTACTAACAGAATTAGGATGACTATGGGCCCTGCTAGGGTGTACATTAGTGTAGTTAGCCATGGACTCATGTTGAACCATGACTCAAACCACCCTTCCTGTGGTGCTCCTTCTTTTTTCCTCTGGGGCCAGACCTACCTGGAACTCAGCCATGGAGTCTCTCACTATTCCAGTGTGGCCTGCATAAGCAGCACTCTTCTCCCAGGGCAACAAAAAGACCATCTTGACTTAGCAACAAGATTCAACCCTACGATTCTGTATGACCACATCAGATATGCAGGTGAGGGGCTTCCCTAAATGGCTAATGGATCATTCTGTGCACTCCAGGTCTTCACCAATTGATGTTCTTAAGGATTGATCTCTCCAGTCTGTGTGATTAAAGATGCAATCCCTGTTCCCATGCCTGCCATTCCCAGATGTAACAGCGCAGCTAGGGTGAAGACAGTTATGTGCTCTCTCTTATACCTCAGGATAGAGTCAGGCTCCCAATGTTGGAATACATCATTCTCAGTGTGATACAGGACATGAGGAAGAACAGTCACAAAAACAGAAAATTCAGTAGTCGCATTGCAAACAGCAATACAGCGTTCAGGGTTAATCCAGTGTGAAATCAAAAGCACCAACTCCCTGAGGTGGAACATAACCAATCAGTTTTAACTAAACCAAAAAGTTCATTATCAAGTAGCAAAGTCTGTGCTTGCCTTAAAGGATGGTAACAATGGAGTACCCTGGCCCACTAACTTGAATCATAGCCAAAGGGTGCTTGCTCCTGTTAACCAAGTAAGTTGGGGCTACTGCTGAGGGACTCCAGGTAGAGTTGACAACAATAGCCTCATAAAATGGGAGGTAGAGACTGTAATATAACCAAAATTTTGGGGTAAGGATAGGACTAATAATGTTTAGGGTGTCATCCACTCCAAATCTTCTGAGCTACAACTTGTATGGGGTGGCAGTGAGGGGAATTCTCTCTATTGCTGCTATCTGGACAGCTTGCTCCTCCTCCCTTCTGGCATTTCCAACAGCCATGGCCAACCTTTTTGCTGCTATATCCGCACGGCAGTTTCCCACCACTCGGCAGTGTTTACTGACTGGTGACTGGGAACATGCACTATGGCAGCTGCCCTGGGTTTCTCCATGGCTGTGAGCTGGTGTTATACTTCTGCTGGGTTTTGCACCTCCCTTCCATCTGCCATCATAGTGCCTTGCTCCTGGTAGTTGGTGCAGTGAACATTTACAGTACCTAAAGCATATTGGCTATCTGTGTAAACAGTCACTTGTCTCCCCTCCACTCATTCCAAAGCTTCAGACAGTGTAATCAGCTCTGCCTTCTGCACTGAGGTTTGTGGAGGGAAGGGCAGGGCTCCAGACTACTTCCCCATTGTGGTCGACCACCGCTGCCCCTGGCCTTTGCACTCCATTCTTCACAAAGCTATGACTGTCCTTGAAACAGGTCAATTCACAGATCCGCAAGGGCATGTCCAGGAGATCGTGACAAGTTTGAGTGACTTCTGACAAGATCTTATGACAGTCATGAAGGTCTCCAGGTCCAGGTTAGGCAGCAATGTGGCAGTGTTCTAAATGGCTGGTTTGAGGAACACCATTCTGGGAGAAACTGCAAAGAGACCCTGAGAGTGTGTGAGCATTGCATTGTTCATCCACTTGCCAGAGGGTTGTCTCAGGACTCCCTCCACAGCATGAGGAGCTACAATCTTCAAGTTCTGGCAGAAAGGCAGTTTGTCTGTGTCCCACACCATGAGCACAATAGCAGCTATGACACAGAGGCACAGTGGCCAGCCAGCAGCTACATATTCTATGACAGATAATCCACTTGTCATTTCCATGGGTCCAGCTGTTGGGTTAGGACTCCTTTTGCAATCCCCTTTCTTTCATCCATGAGGAGGATAAAAGGTTTTAATGGGTTAGCAGTGTCAGTGTTGGGGCTTTAAGGAGGGCAGCCCTCAGTTCTTCAAAGGCTTGCTCATGTCTCACTAGCCAGGTCTAGTCCTTGTGCTCATTAGTGGCCTCTTACAGGAGCCTAGCCAACTCTGCATAACTCAGTATCCAGAGTCTGCAATAACCCTTTGACCCTAAGAATTCTCTCACCTGTTGTGTGGAGCTGAGTATGGGAATTCTGAGAAGAGTTTCTTTCATGGCCTCTGTTAGGCATAGAGCACTCTCTATAAATTTATATGCCAGATAGTTTACCAACTGTTTGCAGATCTCAGCCTTCTTCGCACTGGCCCAATAACCCAACCATCCTAGCTCTTCAAGCAAGTTTCTTGTAGCTCTCTGGCAATTTCCCACAGTCAGACTGGTGAGGATAGATCATCCATATGCTGCAGCAGAATCACTGTGGGGTGTGCCTACCAAAATAGTTCTAGGTCTTAGCTAAGTGCTTCATTAAAAAGCTTTTGAATCCCTGTTGAAGCCAAGTCCAGGTCAGCTGCTCTGTCATGCCTGCTTTGCACAACTCAAATTGAATATCAGCTGGCTAACTCAGGCCAAGGCTATGCTGAAGGAGGCATCCTTTAGATCAAGTGTTGTATACCAAACATGTGAAGCAGGGATGCAGTTTAGGATAGTGTACGGATTTTTCACCATGGGATGGATATCTTCCACTCTTTCATTTACTTTTCTGAAATCCTGTACTGAGCGATAGTCATGCCCATTTGGCTTTTTCAATGGGAGCAATGGCATGTTCCACAGAGAGTAGCAGGGCTTTAGAATGCCAGTCACTATCAACCAGTGAATGTGGGGCACACCGCCTTGACAAAACTCTTCTAACATGGGGTGTTGCTTTACCCATATGTATTGTGCATTGGCCTTAAGTTCTACCACTACTGGGTAGAGTGGGTCACCAGTCCTTCTCCTTCAATCTTGGCCCAGGCCTGGGGGCAGATCTTAACCCAGTAGACCATGTCCTTATCCCAGGTTTCTGGGGATTTGGAAAAGAGAGGGTGCTCATTGGCCAGAGACTTAGCGAGTAACTGAAGCGACTGCCCCTGGCTGTCATTTACTTCTATTCTGTCTGGCTCAAAGTGAATGCCAGCCCCAATCTTGGTGAGCATGTCTCTGCCCAGTAAGGGTGCCCGACTCTCTGGGATCAGCAGAAAAGAATAGGTGACCTGGCATTTTCCTAGGTCTACCTTACTATTGCTTGTCCATGAACAAACTTTCAACCCTGTTGCCTTTTGTACTATGCTAGTCTTATCAGTGAAGGAGGGCTTGGTTAAGCACAGAGTATTGGGCTCCCGCATTCACCTTATACCCTATTGTATTTCCCTCCACATATAAAGTTACCCAAGAATCTGGGAGGGAGTCAAGCCCCAACTTCCCTATTCTTCCACCTCCAGCATTACTCCGGCTGTGTTTATTGTCTCTGCCCTCTCCCTCTCTCTCAGATTCCTTCTGAGTAATGGGTTTTCCTTTTTCTGATGTTCTAACCCACAGCAGTGGATTCATTGTTCCCTGTCTAACCTGGACCTGTTCCAGTGGGGGCTCCCTCCCATCTTGTGGGATCTTGGAGGCCTGGGTCCATTTCTGACCCCTCTGCTGTTTTCTGTTTTCTTTCTTTGGAACACATGGTCTTCCTTTCTGATTCTTTCTGCCTTCTCTTCCAGAGTTTCTCTACTATTGAAGACTTACTCTGCTATCTTCATAACATCCCTAATATTCATCCCCCCCGCCGATCCTCCTGCTTGTCAAGTTTTCTTCTGACTTCTGGGGCTGCCTGGTGGATAAATGACAAATTTACTGCCAACTGATTTTCTTCAGCCATAAGATCTAAGGGAGTGTACTGCCTATGAGTATCATAAAGGCGTTCAAGAAACATGGATGGGCTTTCATTTTCTCCCTGCACAATAGCTTTTACCTTGGCTGAATTCATTGTTTGGCACACCACTGCCCTGAGACCTGTCTCTAGAATCTGGCTGTAAACTGGGTGATGCTCCCTACCTTCCAGTGTCAAAAAGTCTCAATTTGGCTGTCCAAGGGGAAGGCATCATCATTGAGATTCTGGATTGCCGTGAGTCTGCCATTCTCTCCATTAACATTTTCCTGGGCTTCATCTAGATATACTCTCCCTCTCTACAGTGGTGAACAGTGTCTTGAGCAGCTGCTGACAATCATCACACATAGGGCAGTGGGTGTTCATAATAGATTCCACAAGGTCAGTTCGCACTTTGGGTTCTTTGGAAAATGGGGGATTCTAAATTTTCCAGTTATACAGGTCACTTGAGGAAAAAGGCCAGTACTGAAAAGTTTTCTCCCATCCCCGGCCCTGCCTCTCCAATGGTACACATGGGATACAGTGGAACGGAATCATCCAAGGGACCAGGCCACTCACGAACTTCCTTTATCTGGCAACGAGGTCTCAAACTCCATCAGATCTCAAGCGGTGGCACCAGAGGTGGTGCACCCACTCCTGGAACTGGCTGCATCAGGAGCAGCTCTTGGTTGCTATCTGTAGCTGCCAGCACTGGGAGACTGGGTTTGCAGAGTGAGAGGAGATTGACTGGGTAGTAGGCAATTAGAGTATTCTGGGTCCCCAAGTCATCATTTTTTCTCAAATATAAAGTATTTTATCCACATGTTTGGATTCAACAGAGCATGTCACTCCCAAGAAAAGTGCATATCTTAAATTACCAGGAACATGCTTCCTCAAGAGATGAGGGCGACATTAATATATGAATTGAATAGGCATTTTCAATGACTTTTTGGAATGCATTTTATATGCTTACAGCAATAAGAGTACAGACGTCACAGGCCTGGTATGGTTCATGGTGGACGATGGGCAGTCCCCCAGAAATCTCTCCAGATTGTGGCCACAGAGGCACCTGGTGAGCACCAGTGGAGCTGGCATGTCAGTGATTGCTGGTTTTGTTTGTCAGAATAGGCACACCAGAGGAGGAACATTGTTATAAAGAGAGACCCAAAGGGAACAAATGCCTGGCCACATATGAAAGAGTGAGAAAAGAAGGACAGTGAAAGACTGTAGCTGCCAGGGGCTCCTGGTGAGTGTGCAGCTGAAATACCTCCAGGAGAGTCAGGTGCTTTTTGTCGGGGAGTTGGCTGTTTTGGAGGAGCCCTGGAATATGGCACAATGTGTAGTGTCCCACAATTGGGTCCTGCTGGCAGCTGAGGCTGACCATGTGGTTGCACTAAACATGGGCACTAGCTCTGTGATAAATGTCACATGTGGACTTGCTTCTTAAAGCAGATTCAGGGAATAACACCAGTGAAGAAGTCATTGCCATATGCTAGGGTGCTGAGCCTGCTGCCACCGTGGTTTTGGAAGGAGAAGCTTCAACGTGGAGGGACAGTCACAGTCAGAGAAATGCCAAAAAGTAGGATCTTTCTATAGAGGTCGAGGGAAAACCCACAGTCAGAGAATAGCACGTTCCCAGCCTCTGCCTGCCTGGCTGGGACAGAGCCCCCACACTCCACAGAGCTGGCCTCTTATCCATATAAAGGCAGCAAGAGTTTCTGCTATAAATCCCATCTTGTCATTTACCAGAGGTCACACACCAGTGAGTGGCCCTTCAAGTGTGAGGACTGCAACAAGGGCTTCGTGCAATCCTCCCACTTTCTCTTCCACCAGCAGATCCACACTGGCAAGAAGCCATTTGTGTGCCTCGGCTGTGTGTATTCTCACACAAAGCCAGCCTGGTCACCCTTAGGTGCATACACACAAATAGACGTGGTCGTACATCTTCAAGTACTGTGGCCTGTGCTTCAGCAACAAGGGTAACCTCAATGTGCACTACTTCATCCACACCAACATGAAGCCCTAGTGCTCTGAGATCTGCAGCCAGTCCTTCCTGCAGCTGAGCACTTTAAAGCGACACCTCAAGATCCACCTGAGGGCCGTGCCCCCTGTATAGGAGCCATAACTGGGCAATATAATGGCAGGCAGTTTCAGCATTTCAGCAGGCCTCCTGCTGCCACACACTCATTTCCCTTCTGGCCTCTCTTGTGACTTCTCAAAGCTGCCAGTCAACTCATTCATGGGATTCCTGGTTGAGAAGGCCCATCACACTCCTACCACCTTGTTTCCAGCTGAAAGGACCTCTCCAAGAAAGGTAGCCAGTGCCTAGGACAAACGTAGATGTGTCGTTTTAACTGTGTGAAACTCAGCTTGGGTTGAGCATTGTACTGGGTCTCATTCCTAGCAGATTTACAGCAAAAATTGAGCAGAAAGTAGAGATTCCTAAAATTAAAAAAAAAAAAAGTTTTGCTTGGTTCTCACTTGCTGTTGGCTTGCACAGAGTGTCTTGTTATATCAAGATCCCTCTCCCCAGCTGCACATTTTTATAATAGGATGGATGTGGATGTGTCTGTCTGTCTCTTATTTCCCACCTTGCTGTGGGCTAAGGACTTGATTAGCACTCATTAAGCTGAGCATTAACAGGAAATGAGCTTGAGGTGTTAAATCTGAGTGGGCAGTGGCCAGGGGCCCCACGCTCCTGGACGAATGGAGCCCTCGGGCAGACACGAGACAGGAGACCAAGACATGCAATCACGCATGAGGCAAGGTTTATTTCACACGGGCCCGTGGACGCTCCCGCCCGTTTGAGCAGGGAGTCGCCCCAAGTTGCACAAGCTGGGTCTTTTTGTAGGATATGGGAAGCAGGAAGCGAGGTTACAGAAACAGATGCATGGTTACAGGGATCCCATTGGCACATTTGCATAACACTAGGCTATGATTGGTACGGGAGCTGTCCCTGCTTAAAGCAGTCTTTAAGAATGGTTCAATGTCTGAGAAATGGAAATTTGTCTCTTTTGTAAAATAGAAACTTGGGAAACTGAAACTTACTGTTCCAAGCTTTTGGAAAGCATCCAACAGCTCCTGGCTCTCTATCTTGCAAGGTCTTCTCCCTGCAGTCATCCTATTGACCCTTTTTCTGCTGGAGCTAAATTTGGGCTCTTTATCCCCCCTCCCCTTTTTTTGGGCATGAGGCAAATCATTGACTCAAGTTGCTTCTTGTTCTTGCCTGAGGGTTTGATACTGCTTTGTTAGTATAGAAGTTTGGATCACTGACAACCTTTTTCTCATGAACCATACCAGTCTATTGATAACGTATGGACCAATGGCTAGGAGCAAAAACAAAATGATGAGTGGTCCCAGTAGCAAAGAGATTAAGGTAGTCAGCCCGGGTGAGCAGTTAAACACTCCTTCAAACCAGCCCTGTTGGACCTCAAATTCTCTCTGTTTCTGGTCCAGTCTTTTTCTCTGTTTATTTAATGTCTCAGTAACTACGCCTGTCTGATCCGTATGAAAACAACACTTTTCTTTTAGGGCTGCACACAATTCTCTTTTTTTTAGAAAAAGCAGGTCTAATCCTCATCTATTTTGTAACACTATTTTAGACAAGGAAATTAGAGAGTTCTTGAGGACCCGTACTTACTTTTTTAGAGCCTTTAAATTTTCATCCATCGCCTCATGGAGGAATTGAATCTGGTCTGTACGGTGCAGGGCTGTTGTCCCGGTTTCTATTCTGGTTGTGACTCCTCTTGCCTCTAATAAAATGGTTAAGGTCAAGGAAACAGGCTCTCATTTGATCCGGTTGGGATGCTCATAGGCTGTAAGAATAGCATCAGAGGAATAGTAAGTCATCCTGGGCCACAGTCGTACAAGCACACAAAAATCACTGGTAAGATTAAGAATCCTAGCTGAAACACAAGGGGTTAACTCAGTGTTACAAGCCCAATAGGTTCCTTCAGGTGGGGTCAAGTAATAATCTCTAGGCCTTACCTGGAGGGAGGCACTGCAAAGACTCAGTCTCCTAGGTACATTACTAATACATAACCCTTTACTGTGACTTTAGTCAGAGTCAGCTCATGATCCCACACAGAGTAGGCTGGGGGAGTCGAAGAGTGGGTGGAAGGCTCTAGACTCACAGCGATGCCTTCATAATAAGGAGGACTTGGGCTTAAACACAGCCAACAGCTTTAGCTCGATTGGGATCTGATGCATTCAAAGCTAAATATGCCCCCTTGATTAATTTCAACAGGCGATTTCCGGTGTCTCTGGGAGTAGGGGGTGAAGTAACAGCTATGCTGGGAGTGGAAGTGGGTGGTGCTGGAGGAGGCTCATGTAATCTGGATGGGCCCCTCTGATCTGCCAAAATGAAGTTTGGTCCAATGGACTGTGGGAGCCCTTGATTTAGGTGCAGTTTGATCTTGAAGAGAAACCCTTGATCTTCCCCTGATTTGTACAGACGTAGTTCCCAGGTTCTACCTGTCAGCCATGGCAAATGGCTTTCTTTACCTTTGGAGGTGAAGGTGACATTTAATTGATTACAAGATGAGGGATTAAAAGTAGCCCTGGTCACTTGTATGTAGTCATTACTTGTCTTAGGTATCCAGTATCCTGTCCCTGTAGTTTCACATCCCCATGTTTTACAATAGTAGGACTCTGTACCCTCACAAGCAGGGCGTCTGCAGTCCTCTCGAGGACACACATAAAAAGGTTCATCTCAAAGGGACCGCCTGAGCATGGGGTTATAACAGCGGGCTAGGTTAGGGAGAAAGCCCGAAGGACCCCGCCCTCTGGGATGAGAAGGGCAGAATGTCGAGGCTGAGGCAGGGTTTTTATCACTGGCACCCCAATTCTCTAGGCCGGCTACTAGCCGGCAAAGATCAGGGTATAAATTTGATCACCAAGTTCCTATGGGATGTCGGTCTGACTGCACCTTCCATGCTACCTTACTGGTAGCAGAAATCACCTGCCAAGTTTGTAATTGCGGCAGGTGGGGGCTACTGCGCACAAAAGCAAAGTAGAAAATTAGGCACGCGATAGTCTTATCTTTAAGGGGTTTTGAGTGCACTGGACTTTTCATTGCCAAGGTGGAATGCTGGCATCCGGGGATTCAGGTCTGCTTGCCTTGATGTGAGAAGCGTGGATCCATGACACAATTCCGTCTACCTTCAAAGCGGTGGGAATAGTGAGGACAGTGTAGGATCTTTTCCAACGCGGTTCCAGCGTCCTGGACTGGTGCCGGCGAACCCAGACAGTGTCACCAATCTTATAGGGGTGTGGCACTGTAGGGGATGTCTGGGCGTCCTGATAGGCAGAAGCTAGGGGCCTCCAGATGTCCTGATGCACCAGCTGTAGCGCCCTTAGATGTGCCTGGAGTGGCGTCTCCTGAGTCTGGTTAGAAATGAAATCATTACAAAAATTTATAAGGGGAGTGGGTGCACCATATAAAATCTCGAATGGGGTTAAGCCATGCGGGCCAGGGGTGTTTCTGGCCCGGTAGAGTGTTAATGGCAGGGACTGTACCCAGTCTTTAATGCTGGTTTCAAGTGTTAATATGGTTAGAGCCTCTTTGATTGTTCTATTCATTCTTTCTACCTGTCCTGAGCTCTGGGGTCGATATGCACAATGAGGTTTCCAATTGATCCCCAGTGTCTTGGCCACTGACTGACTTACCAGGGAGACGAAGGCAGGCCCATTGTCCGTCTCTGTTATCTGTGGCATTTCATATCATGGGAAGATGTTTTCTGGTAGCTTCTTAACCACCCATTGGCTGTCTCGTTCTTGGTGAGAAAGGCTTCTGTCCATCCTGAGAAGGTGTCTACAAAGACTAGAAGGTATTTGTAACCATACATCCTTGGCCTAATTTCAGTGAAGTTTATTTCCCAATGTTCTCCTGGCCTACGCCCCCTTAGTCTAACTCCCAACACCGGCCTTTCCCAGCTGGGGTTGACAAGGGTGCAGGCATTGCAGTTATCAACAGTCTTTTGCAAGAGTGCCGTTTTACATGGGATGTAGATGGCTACCTCTTCTCGTTGTAAAACTGACTTCATCGTTTTGACGCCTAAATGAGTGAGTCTGTGAATTTGGTTAATTAACTGCTTGGCCACCACAAGGGGCATCACACGTCTGTTTTGATGAACCCAGACCTCTTTCTCTGGGTCGTAACTGGCCTGTAGTCCTTGGACTATATCCAGGTCTTGCTCTGAATACTCCCATCTGGGTTGGGCCTCTGGAGTCTCAGAGCAGGGATCTCTGGTGACTAGGACCTGAGGCCCCGTTGTCGCCTCTTGAGTCGTAGCATCCGTTAAACAGTTTCCTTTCACCACCAGGCTATCTCCTTTTTGATGTCCTGGACAGTGTACGATACTTAAGTCCTTTGGAAGAAACAAAGCTTTTAACAGTTCAATAATTTCCTGTCCATTTTTAACAGCTCTTTCCTCAGACGTTAACAGCCCTCTCCTCCTCCTCCACCCATGAATGTGGGTGGTAGCAAAGGCGTATCTACTGTATGTGTATACATTGAGTCTCTTACCTTCTGCCAGTAGAGGGCTTTCATCAAGGCAATTAGCTCTGCTTGTTGGGCTGACGTCCCTTGCGGTAGGGCACCAGCCCAAATTACCTGAGAATTGGTAGTCACCGCTGCTCTGGTCCTCCATTCTCCATTGGCGATGAAGCTACTCCCATCAGTGAACCAGGTGAAATCAGCTCCCGACAGAGGCTGGTCCAGCAGGTCTGGTCGGGTGCCATGAACTTCGGCCAGGACTTGCTGACAATCATGAGGATCGCTGGTGGCCTCATGGGGTGTTGGCAATAGGGTGGGAGGGTTGAGGGTAGTGACTGGCCCAAACCAAATTCTATTAGTATCCAACAGCATCTACTGGTAGTGAGTCAGTCTAGCATTGGATACTCATCTCTCCGGAGGCTGTCGAGTGAGGGATTCAACAGCGTGGGGCATCAACACAGTCAGGGGCTGCCCCAAGGTCAGTTTGGTGGCATCCTTGACAAGCACTGCCACTGAGGCCACCATCCTGAGGCACGGGGGCCATTCAGCAGCCACTGGGTCCAGTTTCTTGGATAACTAGGTGACAGGGCTCCTCAAAGGTCCAAGTCTTTGAGTAAGGACTCCCTTGGCATATCCCTCTCGCTCATTCAGAAAGAGTTTGAAGGGCTTGGTTAGGTCAGGGAGTCCTAATGGCGGGGAAGAGAGCAATTCCTTTTTGATCCTAACTCCCCCTGCTGCTCTGGGGTCCATTCAAAGGGAGTCTCAGATTTTAGCAGTGGGTACAGGGGATCCGCCAGTTCAGCGAACCCTGGGATCCACAATTGGCAGAACCCGGTGGTGCCAATGAATTCTCGCAATTGGCGGTTCTGAGGCACGGGGATGTTGCAAATAGTTTCTTTCCGTGCCTCAGTTAGCCACCGTTCTCCTTCTTTTAGCTTGTAACCTAAGTAAGTCACTTTCTGTTGGCAAATCTGGGCCTTCTTGGCTGAGGCCCGATATCCCAAATGCCCCAATGTCTCTAAAAGAGTTCCTGTGCCCTCCTCGCATTTTTTTCTGACGAGGCAGCTAAACGTATGTCATCAACATACTGGAGAAGAAACAGATGGGGGTTTCTTACCCGATAGTCTGCGAGGTCTCGATGTAGCGCCTCGTTGAACAGAGTAGGGCTGTTCTTGAAGCCTTGAGGCAAACGAGTCCAAGTCAATTGTCCTGAAATACCCATTTCCGGGTCCTGCCATTTGAACCCGAACAGAGGCTGACTCTGGGGGCTCAGTCTTAAACAAAAGAAAGAGTCTTTCAAATCCAACACTGTATACCAAATATGAGTAGGCGGCAGGGTGCTGAGAAGATTATAAGGATTTGGAACTGTCGGGCGCATCTCTTCGACCCTCTTATTAACCTCCCATAGATCTTGCACAGGCCTAAAATCATTAGTACCAGGTTTCTTGACTGGCAACAGAGGGTTGTTCCAAGGGGAATGGCAGGGAGTCAGAATCCCCTGATTTAGGAGTCTCTGGATGTGAGGTCGTATCTCTTCATGGGCCTCACGGGTCATTGGATACTGTCTCACTGCAATCGGCACCGCCGATGTCTTAACACTTATTATGAGGGGAGGTTGGTACACGGCCATCTCCATTCCCCTAGTCTTTGCTAATGCCAATGGATATTTAGTCAACCACATATTCTGTGAGTAAATAGTCATGGTCATTGAGTGGTCAGGTTTATCATGCAATCAATATTCCTCTTCCAAGCTCAGAGTTAGGACCTGCAAGGGGGCTCCCTCTGGACCAGTAACTGTAGCCCCAACTTTTTCAAAATGTATCTGGGCTTTTAACTTTCCCAACAAGTCTCTTCCCAAGAGTGGGTATGGGCAGTCAGGTACATGTAAAAACGAATGAGTAACTCTTCCTGATACCAATTGTACCTTTTTCTCAGTTGTCCATCGGTATTGCTTTCCCCCAGTGGCTCCCTGCACCCATGGCGTTCGGTTACTTAGAGGCCCACGCTTCTGATTGAGCACCGAGTGTTGAGCCCCTGTGTTTACTAAGAAGGTTACTGGCTGCCCCCCTACTTGCAAGGTTACCCTGTGCTCAGGGGGAGGCTCCTTGCCCCGACTTTCCTAGTCTTCATCCAAAGCTAAAACTCGAGAAGACTGATTCATCTCTTTCCGTCGTTCCTTTGCTTTCACTTTGGGGCAATTTCTGGCCCAATGCCCCGTCTCCTTGCAATAGGCACACTGGTTTCGATAGTCTCTAGGCCTGCCCATCTCCTGGTGCCTGTCTGTTCTCCCTGCACTTGAATTCCTATTTTCCACTACTGTGGCCAAGAGCCGGCTAAATTCCTTATCGCGCTTTCTCTCTCTCTCTTCTCTGCTTCTTTTCGCAACCTCTCCTCAAGCAACTCTGCTCCTTCTTAAGCCTCTCTTCCTTTTCTTCAGCCGTTTCTCTCTTATTGAAAATCTTCTCAGCTTCCTTTAATAAGTCAGTCAGGCTGTATCCTTGCAAATTTTTTAATCGCTGTAACTTATTCCGAATATCTGGCGCTGACTGCCAAATGAAGGCCATTGCCACATTTACTGCTTGCTCTTAACTATCAAGATTAAATGGTGTGTACATGCGATAGGCTTCCTTTAATCTCTCTAAGAAACCCGTCAGGGTCTCCTCTGGCCCTTGAATCACTTGCTTTACCTGCGCCAAATTGGTCAGGCGTCACCCGGCACTTTCGAGGCCAGCTATGAGAATCCGGCGAATACAGACGTAGGTGTCCCCTACCTTGATCTGTGTGAAAATCCCAATCTGGACGCGTCAGAGGCAATGCCTCATCAATTTCATTGGGAAGCTGAGTGGGCCAGCCATCGTCCCCCGGAACATTTTTCCAGGCTTCCATGAACACCTTTGTCTCTCTTCAGAGGTTAACAAGATCTGTAAAAGCTGCTGGCAATCCTCCCACGTGGGCTGGTGGGTCAGCAGAATAGATTCAATTAACCCTGTCAGTGTATAAGGATCCTTGGAAAAAGAAGGGTAATTCTGTTTCCAATTATAAACATCAGACGCAGAAAAAGGCCAATACTGCCAGGGACCCTTGGCGCCTCCCACCTGACGCAACGGAAGGGTCACTGACACTTTTCCTGGAACAGTTTCCCTCCTCTTTTTCAGCCTGCCTGCCATGGGTGAGTTGGGCAGCAATTTGGTGGTAGTGTTTGCCGCCACTGGTGCCGATGGCTCCGGTCGCTCTGCGGCCCTTGGCAGAGGCTGAGCCGCCTTTGGGGCGGCAGGCTGTTCAGGAGGGACCTGGTAAGGAGGGGGTTCCTCATTCAGCAAATCAGCTAGTGAGATGTCATCTTGGGGAAGGACCGCCTTAACAGAGCCTTTAACTACAGTGGAGTATAAAGAAGAAATATTTCCCAATGGCCCTCTGGCTCTCTCCTGTCCTGTTGGGAGAAGTGGAGACACCCAGGAAGGGGGATTAGTGGCAAGGTTCTCCCACACAGTTACATAAGGGATCTGATCCAGATGGCCTCGGGGACTCTTGTCATAGATTCGGTCCTTACCCTGTAAAATAATGGATAGATTAAAAATTCCCTCTCATGGCCATCCGACATCGAATGATGGCCATTCAGCTGCACAAAGGGTCGTCCATTTCTTCTTTTTCACATCCGTGGAGAGGCTGTGGCTCCGGTCACGGACCTCACTCCAGTGATCTAGGGAGAGGCTCAGGGGAGTTGTGAACTTTTGACCCATTTTAACACATACACACTTCTTATTTATCAAACTTCACACACTGCAGGCAACATACACAGGCCTTCCTCACACACACACACACAGCACGCTTACTCATTCACACAGCACCAGCGCCTCCACAGAATACACGGGGAGTTCAACCAAACTCCATTCCTGGACAACAAATGTACCCAAAAACAGCAACAACAAGGAAGAAAGAAAAGGAAAAAAAAAGATGTGGCCACCACACGAAGCTTGTAGGCTTCCACACGAAGCCCAAAGGCTTCCACTCCCATGGGGTGTCCCCCAGGGTGGAGAGAGAGAAGTCCGAGTTCATCAACTCCTTCTCAAGTCTCCCCCACACACCTCATCGGAGGCCACACGGATCCATCAGGAAAACACCAAAGCCCAAGTCTTTCAATATCACAAAGAGATGACCAAAGACCAAGACCCTCAATATCACCAAGAGATCACCAAAGACCAAGTCTAACAATACCACAATAAGGAACAACAATAAGGGACAACAGAAAGTGATTGACTGCAGTCACAGCCTTATCTCCTGTTGGCCAGCTGACCTTGGGTACGGCAGAGGGTCCCCAAATCTTGGTGGGACCTCCAAATGTTAAACCTGAGTGGGCAGTGGCCAGGGGCCCCTCGCCCCTGGACGAATGGAGCCCTCCAGCAGACACGAGACAGGAGACCAAGACATGCAATCACGCATGAGGCAAGGTTTATTTCACACGGGCCTGTGGACGCTCCCGCCCATTCGAGCAGGGAGTCGCCCCAAGTTGCACAAGCTGGGTCTTTTTATAGGATATGGGAAGCAGGAAGCGAGGTTACAGAAACAGATGCATGGTTACAGGGATCCCATTGGCACATTTGCATTACACTAGGCTATGATTGGTACGGGAGCTGTCCCTGCTTAAAGCAGTCTTTAAGAATGGTTCAATGTCTGAGAAATGGAAACTTATCTCTCTTTTGTAAAATAGAAACTTGGGAAACTGAAACTTACTGTTCCAAGCTCTTGGAAAGCATCCAACAGCTCCTGGCTCTCTATCTTGCAAGGTCTTCTGCCACTCGTTATCTCACAAGGTCTTCTGTCTGCAGTCATCCTATTGACACTTTTTCTGCTGGAGCTAAATTTAGGCTCTTCAGAGGCTAAAAGCACCTTGTCTAATAGGACTCAATAGCATCCTATTGTTATGTTACAGGGCTTGAGGGAAAGAGTATATAAGGGAGGCTGGATAGAGACTTCCACCATCACGGTTCTCCTGTAGGTGTCTCATCCCCAGACCCTGACTGTGTCCACGTTACTGGCTCTGTTGACCAGAGCAAATGGTGCCTAACATGTGGCGTGGCACAAGGGAAAATCTGAGGGAACCCTATATTGCTAGTTAGGTCTTTTTCCATCTATGGGCTATTTGCATACACTATGGCTGTTGATTTTTGTTCATTAATTTTGTATCCTGCCATTCTGCCGAACTCTCGAATAAGATATAGCAGTCTCTGTATTGAGTCTCTTGGCTCTTCTATGAAGAGAAGCATGTCATCTGCGTGTAGTGAGAGCTTGACTTCTTCGATTCCCATTTAAATTCCTTTGATTTATTTTTCTTGTCTTATGGCCTCAGCGAGTACCTCTAGGACTATGATGAATAGCAGCAGAGAAAGTGGACATCCTTGTCTTGTTCCAGATCTCAGTAGTAAGGGTTCCAGTTTTTCTCCATTCAGTATGATGCAGGCATTGGGTTTTTCATATATTGCTTTGATTATGTTGTTAATTTTTCCATCTATGCCTACCTTGGTTAGGGTTTTTAGCAGTAAGTGGTGGTGGATTTTGTTGAAAGCTTTTTCTGCATCTATTGATACTATAATATGGTTCTTGTTTTGCAATTTTTGGATGTGGTGTATCACATTTATGGATTTCCTTATGTTGAACCATCCCTGCATTCCAGGGATGAATCCTACTTGATCCAGATGAATGATCTGTCGGATGACTTTTTTGAATTCTATTGGCTAGGATTTTGTTGAGAATCATAGCGTCGATGTTCATCAGAGAAATTGGTCTGTAGTTTTCCTTCTCAGTTGGGTTTCTGTCGGGTTTTGGGATTAAGGTAATGTTGGCTTCAGAGAATGAGTTTGGAAGAGTTGCCTCTTTTTCTATTGTATTGAAGAGTTTGTAGAGGATTGGGGTCAGTTCTATTCAGAATGTTTTGTAGAATTCTGCAGGGAAGCCGTCTGGGCCTGGGCTTTTCTTTCTTGGGAGATCTTCAATCACTGATTCAATCTCTGCTTCAGTTATGGGTTTGTTCAGGTCGTTTGTTGCCTCTGGGCTAAGTTTTGGCAAGTTGTATAAGTCTAAGAACTTTTCCATTTCTTGGTGGTCTTCTGATTTGTTGGAGTATAGTGCTTTGTAGTAATTTCTGATTATGTTCTTGATGGTTGCAGTGTCTGTTGTTATGTTGCCTTTTTCATCTTTGATGCTGTTAATTCTTGCTTTCTCTTTTTTCTTTTGTCAGTCGGGCCAGCGGGGTGTCTGTTTTGTTTATCTTTTAAAAAAAACAGCTTTTTGATTCTATGATTTTGTGTATTTTTTTTTATTTCTATCTGGTTGAATTCCTCCCTTGTTTTGATGATTTCTTGTTTCCTGTTGTGTGTGGGGTTCTTCTGCTGCTGTTTTTCAAATTCCTGGAGGTGTGTGGTTAGTTCCTGTATTTGACGCCTCTCTTGGGCCTTGACATGGGCTCCAATTGCGATGAATTTAAACCGCAGCACTGCTTTGGCAGTGTCCCACAATATTTGGAATGTTATGTCAGGGTTTTCATTGGTTTCCATAAATTTTTTGATCTCATTTTTAATTTCTTCTCTGGTCCATTGTTCGTTTTATAGCATATTGTTCAGCCTCCAAGAGTTTCTGTATTTCCTGGGGCATTTTGAATTGCTGATTTCCAATTTCATTCTGTGGTGGTCTGAGAGGGTACATGGTATGATTCACATCTTTTTGAAGCTATTTAGGTTTGCTTTGTGTCCTATCATGTGGTCGATCCTGGAGAAGGTGCCATGTACTGCTGAAAAAAATGTATAATCTGTGGCCTTGGGGTAAAAAGTTCTATAAATGTCTACCAAGTCCAGTTGTTCTATTGTTTGTATGAGCTCTGTTGTTTCTTTGTTGAGTTTTTGTTTTGTTGATCTATTGTTGTTAGTGGGGTGTTAAGGTCTCCCACTATTATTGTGTGCATATAAAGGTCTCCTCTTAAGTCTGTAAGTAATTGCTTCATGTAGCTAGGCACGTTGGAAACTGCTGCATATATATTCACCATGGTGACTACTTCCTTATATATCAGTCCCTTCAGCAATATATAATGACCTTCCCTGTCTTTTTGATGTCTGTCAGCTTGAAGTCTATATCATCTGAAATTAGAATAGCTACCCCAGCCTTTTTTTCTCGTCTATTGGCATGAAACATCTTTTTCCATCCCTTTACTTTCAGTTTCTTAGAGGCTTTTCTGGTTAGATGTGTCTCTTGTAGGCAACAGGTTCTTGGGTTCTGTTTCATGATCCAGTCTGCTAATCTGTGTTTTTTGATTGGTGAGTTTAGGCCATTTGTGTTTAGAGATAATATTGAGAGAAATTGATTTTGGGCTGCCATGAGTATGTGTAAGTGTGCAAGTGTGTATTGTGACTAGTAGAATCTCTGCCTGGTTGACTATCTTCTTATGGATTTTAGTGGGGAGGTTTTCCCATTTGCCATCTTTGATTTTGGTTTTCATTTTTTCTCTCTGGGTTTACTACCCTCCTGAGGAGGTGTCTAGAACTGGTTTCATGCCGGTGTATTCTTCTAGTTTCTCTTTGCTCTTGAAATGTTTAATTTCATTTTCAAATACAAATGAGAGTTTTGCCATGTACATTATTCTCGGTTGGCAGTTGATTTGTTTCAGGATTTGAAAGGTTTTACCCCACTCTCTTCTTGCCTGGAGTGTTTCTTCTGAGAGGTCTGCTGTGATTCTGATTTGCCTTCCTCTGAAAGTAATCTTGTCCTTTTTTCTTACTTGTCTTAGAATTGTTTCCTTGTATTCGCTTGAAGGTAGTTTGAGAACCACATGTCTGGGTGAGGATCGCTTTGGATCGAATATATTGGGGGTTCTCTGACCTTCCTGGATTTGTGCTGGATTTATATTTCCGGTATTCTGGAGGTTCTCCTGTATTATCTCATTGAGCACCCGTTGCAAGTCTGTCTCCTTTTCCACTCCTCTGGAAGGCCTATTACTCTAATATTTGATTTTTTGAGGTTGTCTTTCATTTCCTGTATGGACCTATTGGCTTTCTCCAGATTTGTCTCCAACTGTTTGATGAACTGCTGCCTTTCATTCTGAATGTCTTCCAATTCTGATATTCTGTCCTCTGCTGTATTCATTCTGTTGGTTAGGCTTTCAATTTTGTGCTCTATATCGAGGATTCCCTTTTTGACTTGATTTATTTCTGCAATGACATGGTTTTCAAATTCCTTGGACTCTTCCCAGCGCTTCTCACTGTCTATGATCAATCCCATCACTAGTTTCTTAAATTCCTTCTCTGGTAATTCCTCTGTGTCATCTTCTTGCATCTCAGGTATTGACATTAGTTTTTGGTTGTTTTGCGGGGAAATACTTGATCTTTCTTCTGAGTCATTACCTTTTCTGACACTTCTCCTCATTGTGTTGTTGTTTCTTGCCATTTTGGGATTTTAGCCTCTGACTTGCTTGTACGCAGCCGTTGCCCTCGGTGCTGTAGCTTATCGGACATTTGACCCAGAAACTAGGGTCACTATGGAGTGTTGTCTTAAGTACACTTCTTCTTACTCTATTGGGGACAGCAGATGATGGTGAGGTGGGTGTTGATTGGCTTCGTTTGTGCCTGGGTTTATACCTCTGCCCTTGTCTCCATTGTAGTTAGTTGGTTGGGTGTTGTCCTATGTGTGCCAATGTGGATAGGGTGTAAATGATATAGTTTGTAACCTTGGGCTTCTTCTCTTTGCTCTGGGTAGATGTAGAGTCTGCTGTTCCACACCCAACTATACCATCAAAGATGTATTCCCCTGTTGGGAAACCCCCTGCTGTGTCCCTGCTTGCCTGTGTTTTTTCCTGGTTCAGGAGATCTGTTGGGTGGTGCCACTGACTCTGGGGCTCTAGCTAAGCACAGCAGGGGTTTCTGCCTGAGACTCCAGCTGCTTATTGTTTGGAGTTTGTGGACAACAACCACGACCTGGGTCAGGAGGCTCTATGTCCTAGCCCTAGTGCCAGGCCTTCCTCCTGCAGCTCCCACTCAAAGTCGTTGCCCCACTGGGACACACACTGCTCCACGCCTCCGTCTGGGTTAGTTGACTCTGCTGAGCTGCGTCTTGCCTCTTGGGCTCAGGGCCTCTCCGCCACCTCAAGCCACAGGTCTGCAGAGCCACGTCTTGTCTCTTGGATTCGGGGCCTGTGCGCCACCTCAGGCCACAGGACTGCAGAGTCTCGTCTTGCCTCTTGGGCTCGGGGCCTCTGGGCCACATCAGGCCACAGGTCCGCAAAGCCGGGTCTTGCCTCTTGGGCTCGGGGCCAGTCACGCCTAGTCGGGGCCTCTGTGCCCCCTCGGGCCACAGGTCTGCCCAGCCGTGTCTTGCCTCTTTGGCTGGGGACCCGTGCTACACACTGCAGGGGTCTCTGTCTTGGGTCCCTGCCTCCTGTGGTTTGGAATCTACACCCTATGCTGGGTTGGAAAGATCCATCAAGTTTTTCTCCCTGGAATTCCCACTCAAAAGAATTGTCACATTGGGAGATGTACTAAACGACTCCGCTGCCAGGCCAGTGGGCTTTGTTTAGCAGCCTCCAGCTTCTATTTGCTGGGAGAACTTGCCCAGCGGTTCTGCAGAACCGGCTGTGCTTTGAGGTCTCCTGCTAAGCTGAGAACAGCAGGGGATCTGCTCGAATTCACAATCCTGCCCTGCCCCCTTTATAAGGCTTTTCTTTCTCTCTCTCTCTTTTTTTATTTTTTTTTTTTTTGCACTTTTTCAAAGGTGTTCCGTCATTGGGAGCAGAGCCATGGGAGTCATGTAGCCATGCTCCCACCATCCTGCACCTCTGTGCAGGGAGGCTCTGTCGAGTGTTGTCCCGCTCCTAGTGCTCACACTGAGCCCAGCAACAGTTTCCACTGGAGTCTCTTGCAGCTAGTCAATCATTCGGAGCTGAGTTGGGGATTACTGTAACCCAGTCCCAGAGCGCAGCTCCAGTCTCCTCTGCACTCTCTCAAAGCTGCTGACCTGCTGGGAGGCATGTTTCTGGGCATCCCCCCCTGCTTATCTTCATGGACTGATGCCCCCTTTGTTCAGTCCAGTAGCCTCCTTTAGGGTCTACTGCACTCCAGTGGTTGGTGCCCCTGTTGGTGTGGATGCCTGTCCTTCCAACCGCCTTTGTCCTCCCTGGAACGGCTGAGTTCCGCCTTCCCCCTGGCTGGGACCGCGACTCACCAAAATTCTAATGGCGTGCTGTCTCCTCTTTTTTCCTTTTTATGGTTGTCTCTCCACGCTGTGTAGATCTTCTTACTTCAGTGAACTCCAGTGACCTTCCTACACCTATCCCCACAATTCTGTGTCTCCTGGTTTGTTTCTCTGTTGGATCGGTTCCCCTCTGTCCCCACTTTGCCCTACACCAGCTCTCTATGATCAGCCATCTTCCTCATTATTGTTTTAAAGCAGACTTGAAAGCACCTGTCTTAGGTTGTGGAGTCTCAGGTTATCAGTCTTACCCATTACAGGAAATCTCCATGGCATAACAGAACCTCTGTCTTAGGTTGTTCAGGACCCAGTCCATCTTTCCTGTCACTGGCTGCCATTCAACGTGTTGCCTGCTGCAGCTTCACAAACCATACCTGGGGAGGCTGGTAAGCCTGTTCCATGGGTAGGAGTATTTTTAGTTTGGTAGCAATGAGCAAACAGCAATTCCCAGGCTTGGGAAAACATAGCACTACACAGGTGAAACATACATAAATCATAATGGGGGACAAGAGGCTTTGATCATAGGAATAACTTAGCTCAGTAGCAATGAGCAGACAGCAGTTCCCAGGCTTGGGAAAACATTTTGCACTGGCATAGGTGTTACACACAAAAAGACATATGATGGGATACAAGAGGCCTAGACCAAATCTCACAGTAACTGCTGTTCCTTTGCCAACAAATCAACCCTCAGTTACAGTGTAAGCATGCCCACCCACTCGTGCTCATCAGTAAAGTCCTGCTGTTCCACAGCTCTGGAGGTTTGTTCCACAACCTTGTTCTCTGTCACCTCGATAGCTGGTGGTGGTGGCTGCTAATGTACTGGCTACGATTGTCGCCATGATGCCAATCTCTTTAACGACTTATCAGGACAACAGAGGCCTCTCCGTCAGTCCCAACAGGCACAGGCAGGATTCAGGGCAGCTGCAGGATAACAGCAGAATTACAATTGCCATTCCAGCACGCTGTCAGGGTGCACTGGATTGGTGTCATTCACTGCACAGGCATTTTCTGTATGTGTGAGAGAAACATGGGGATAACAGGGGGACACAAGTTTCAAATTCAAGGAGCTGAGGTTCGCACATGAGCGAGTCCTCAAGTCCAGAGGAGTGATGGAATTAATAAATTCCTTAGGAATAATTGCATTCCTAGAAAAGGAATAACGGGGAGCATGCCAGTGCATGTCCATGCCCCACAAAACTGCATGATAGAAAAAGAGGGTATTTTCCCTATGGTAATTACAGGAGAATGATTAGAAAATCACGGGCAGAAATTGAGCCAGTAATAAAGGCAGGGCCAAATCCCCAACAGCTGGGGTCGCACACCAGACAGTCTGATAATCTGGTTTAAGGAGAAACTGGCAGAAAGTGTCAGGACCTAGGTGTTCATAGGAGAAAGAAAAGATATAGAGAGGGGTGCTTAACAAATACTAACATAATTATATTATATATAAAGGCCTAATATACTTAGTTGTCCCATTGATCTTCTGACTCAAATGCCTCAAGGATTTCACCGTAGACCATTTTGGTTTTCTGGGAAAACAAAGACTGATCTAGGCCCCCATATGAGCATTGGATCTGGACCTTGATACTGAGCAGTCAAGGGATCCTTCCACATCATGTAATCCTTCTGCTTCTGAGATGAACTCCAATGACAATCTGCAGCAGACCGTCCTTCAGCATCCTATGTTAGTAAATTTAAGATAAATTATAAAAGGTTCAAATGATCTCGGGGAGTGCTAAACTCCCCCTTTTTTGTTTTAATAAGGTAATCCTTAGGATGGTTGGCACATTCCACGACACCTTGTCCTTGAGGATATTAAGCACGGGGCATTAGGTCTGAGCTACCCGTTTGTTTACTCCCATAGGGACAATATAAAGTGAAAACTGTCAAATAATAGCTTTACAAAACATTTATCCCAAAGTCCTACTTCCTGTTATATAAATGAGACAGGAGTACAGGTTAATAATAAAATTAAATATAAATGTATCAATCATGTAATATCTTGAAAACAGTCTATTAGTATTTTAAATTACATAAATTTAAGAAATCCTTGTTAGCTAGCAATCTTACTCAAAGTAAATGATTTTGTAGCAAAGGCTTAAAATTATTTAGATACTTTAACAATCCTATCAGAAACCTTTGGGCGTGTCTGCGGAATTCAGAACTCAAGGCAACCTGTTTTTTCTGTTAATATGTAAATTATGTATCCTGAGTTTGCAGCTGAGGATCCAGATAGCTGATGAGACAGATGCATACGTTTACCTGCTTTTAAAAATGTTTCCTACAGGAAGTTTAAACTTGATTCACAAAAGCTAGAACATTTTCTGACTGAAAAAGAGACAGTAACACATTGTCACAATTTTACACAGCTTGAACAGAAGACAAACATGAAGACACACATGTGCACTCACACACACATACACGCCCACACACACACCTTGAGACTTAAAAAATTATTTTCAATTAAGCTTAGTAGTTGTAGTGTTCACCAGAAACCAGTAGCTGAAAAGCCATCAAGTAAATAGTCTTAAGCCAAGACCTTGTGAGAAAATCCCTACATGAATGCAAGAATGCGAATTTCATTCTTCTCAGTAAGACAACTATCCTAAGAATACGTAGTGAACAACCACATGCAACTGTAGAACTAAACCGTTAAAAGCATGCAAACTAAAATTAAAACCTTCACAACTCCATGGATGTATACAACATTTTGACACGACACAATTTTACAACATTTGGCAATAATCTTCATCCAATTAGCCCGATAAACTGTCTCCACAAAATGGGAGATTAATCCGTTGGCATTCTTGAGGCCTCATAAGAATACCAGGGAAACCCTAGAATTGGAAACTTTTGAGTTCTTGGATTCCTCTCCAAGGATGGCTAAAAATATCTCAAACAAAATATTTTGTTGTGGAAGTTAGGACAACACACTAGAGATTAGACTCGTTGACATGAAATCATCACTCAAATACCTTTCAAACAACTACAAAACGTTTACTAATTTAAAGCAGTGAGAAATTTGATAACAAGCTGAAAACACAAGGCTTATTTTAAACTCTAAAAATGCTTTGTATACAATGGATACTACATTATTGTAACTTATACCTTTAAATGATTTAATAGTGTGTTAGAGTTTACTTCTATGACAAATTATTTGCGATAAAATTTCACAGTTTTGAACATCACAAATGAAACTTAAAGAACCACAGGAGATTTGTCTTGTATTACTTGTTGAATTCTATACTCCCAAATGTTGCCACAAGCCATGGATATGCAGATGAAGTTAGTTTGCCAAACATTTATCACAACAAAAGACCTTTCAAAGTACAATTTTAAATTCTGGAAGACAAGTTCTGTAAATCATTTTTTCCTTTACCTTTTCTTCCTGATCGTATTATTAAGATAGTTAAAAGGTGGGCAACCAGGCAACAGAAAACTTAGGGTCAGGTAATGCAGGTCTGGATGAATTAAAAAGCAATCAGCTGTCAGCTATCGACCTGACTAACAAAATCAGCATCCCAAGAACTGCTATCAGAGCAAAATTTGGTAGATGTCTAGGACTCCAATGGGTGAGGGATCCTCGGAAGACTCACTTCCATCCTCTTCCCCTTGCTCATCCTCAGAACAGGACTCTGAATCTACTTCACACAGTTGGTCATGACTTTATCTGTTCTGTGGTTTCTTCTCCCTTTTACCCTAGTTTGGGGTTTCTTCTGTTTTCTTATTCTGGTACTGAGCTCCTTCTTTGTTACCCTGGTTTGGAGTTCCTTCTGTCTACTTACTCTAGTTTGTGGCTCCCTCTCCTTTCTGACAGATAAGTTTTTAAGGAAAGGATGCACCACTGCTTGACGGGATGACAAAGCAATATTTACCAAGCACAAGAGGAAAAAGGTGGCTACAAGGAGAGCATACCATGGGAATATGTCACAGACAATTTCAATGGACCTTTATGAGGCCCTAAGCTTAATGTCAGTACCTTGTGAGTGGAGCAGCTTTTGTATTCCCTTAATTAACTGCATTTTATCAAGTTCTAATTCCACAATAAAATTTACTTATGCCCCTGCAAAATTTTTAAACCTGCTTCTAGATTTCTGTGATCCTTCAGATTGTGCCTAGTGCCCCAGAATAGGGATAAGGTCTGCAGATGGAATTAATTATGCCTCTCTAGAGTTAAATCTGAAACTTTCCTCTGGATTTCAGGGGCCCCTCAGATTGTACCTCATGCCCTAGCACAGGGAGATGGTATGGGGATGAAATCAGTTAAGCCCCTGCAAAATTCCTAAATTCTTTTTTTAAAATTATTATTTATTATTTTTAATTCATTAATTACATTGTATTATGTGACACAGTTTCATAGATACTTGGGTTCTCCCCACCCCTCCCCAAACCCTCCCACCATGGTGGATTCCTCCACCTTGTTGAATAACCACAGTTCAAGTTCAGTTGAGATTCCTGCATTGCAAGCGTATACCAAACATAAAGTCCAGCATCTTATTGTCCTGTCAAGTTCAATGGCTTCTTAGGTATACCCTTTCTGGTCTGAAGACAGAGCCATCAGAGTATCATCCCAGTGAATTGAAAGCTCTAACATACCATCAGCAAAAATTTACATCATTATGGAATTAATTGACATAGTATTGAGTAACCAATATGTTAAAAGTAAATGCGAGTTCCTAGCCACCTTCTGTGACCACCTCACATTTCAATTTTAGTTTATACACAACATATAACATTCATAATATAATATGTTATACATAACATCATATCATCTTAAATTAAGGCAAACATGTGATATTTAACCTTTTGTGATTGGCTCATTTCCCTTAGCATTATGGTTTCCAGTTTGGCCCATTTGGCCACAAAGAACTGCATTTTGTTTTTTTTTAATAGCTGAGTAGTATTCCATGGAGTAGATAAACCATAGCTTTTTTATCCAATCCTCTGTTGATGGGCATTTTGGTTGCTTCCATGATTTTGCAATTACTGATTGTGCTGCTTTGAATACTTACCTTTGTAAGTCCAGGTTTCCCTCAGATTGTCCTTGTGCCATGCCACACGTTAGGCACGATTTGCTCAGGACATCAGAGCCAGTAACGTGGACACAGTGAGGGTCTGGGGATGAGGCACCTACAGGAGACAAGTGATGGTGAAAGTCTTTATTCAGTCTCCCTTTATTACTCCTTATATACTCTTTTCCCCAAGCCCTGTAACAGAAAAATAGGATGCCATTGAGTCCCATTAGACCAGGTGCTGTTAGCCTCAAGCTCATTTCCTGTTAATGCTCAGCTTAATGAGTGCTAATCAAGTCCTTAGCCCACAGCAAGGTGGGAAATAAGAGACAGACAGACACATCCACATCCATCCTATTATAAAAATGTGCAGCTGGGAAGTGGGATCTTGATATAACAAGACACTCTGTGCAAGCCAACAGCAAGTGAGAACCAAGCAAAACTTTTTTTTTTTTAATTTTAGGAATCTCTACTTTCTGCTCAATTTTTGCTGTAAATCTGCTAGGAATGAGACCCAGTACAATGCTCAACCCAAGCTGAGTTTCACACAGTTAAAACGACACATCTACGTTTGTCCTAGGCACTGGCTACCTTTCTTGGAGAGGTCCTTTCAGCTGGAAACAAGGTGGTAGGAGTGTGATGGGCCTTCTCAACCAGGAATCCCATGAATGAGTTGACTGGCAGCTTTGAGAAGTCACAAGAGAGGCCAGAAGGGAAATGAGTGTGTGGCAGCAGGAGGCCTGCTGAAATGCTGAAACTGCCTGCCATTATATTGCCCAGTTATGGCTCCTATACAGGGGGCACGGCCCTCAGGTGGATCTTGAGGTGTCGCTTTAAAGTGCTCAGCTGCAGGAAGGACTGGCTGCAGATCTCAGAGCACTAGGGCTTCATGTTGGTGTGGATGAAGTAGTGCACATTGAGGTTACCCTTGTTGCTGAAGCACAGGCCACAGTACTTGAAGATGTACGACCACGTCTATTTGTGTGTATGCACCTAAGGGTGACCAGGCTGGCTTTGTGTGAGAATACACACAGCCGAGGCACACAAATGGCTTCTTGCCAGTGTGGATCTGCTGGTGGAAGAGAAAGTGGGAGGATTGCACGAAGCCCTTGTTGCAGTCCTCACACTTGAAGGGCCACTCACTGGTGTGTGACCTCTGGTAAATGACAAGATGGGATTTATAGCAGAAACTCTTGCTGCCTTTATATGGATAAGAGGCCAGCTCTGTGGAGTGTGGGGGCTCTGTCCCAGCCAGGCAGGCAGAGGCTGGGAACGTGCTATTCTCTGACTGTGGGTTTTCCCTCGACCTCTATAGAAAGATCCTACTTTTTGGCATTTCTCTGACTGTGACTGTCCCTCCACGTTGAAGCTTCTCCTTCCAAAACCACGGTGGCAGCAGGCTCAGCACCCTAGCATATGGCAATGACTTCTTCACTGGTGTTATTCCCTGAATCTGCTTTAAGAAGCAAGTCCACATGTGACATTTATCACAGAGCTAGTGCCCATGTTTAGTGCAACCACATGGTCAGCCTCAGCTGCCAGCAGGACCCAATTGTGGGACACTACACATTGTGCCATATTCCAGGGCTCCTCCAAAACAGCCAACTCCCCGACAAAAAGCACCTGACTCTCCTGGAGGTATTTCAGCTGCACACTCACCAGGAGCCCCTGGCAGCTACAGTCTTTCACTGTCCTTCTTTTCTCACTCTTTCATATGTGGCCAGGCATTTGTTCCCTTTGGGTCTCTCTTTATAACAATGTTCCTCCTCTGGTGTGCCTATTCTGACAAACAAAACCAGCAATCACTGACATGCCAGCTCCACTGGTGCTCACCAGGTGCCTCTGTGGCCACAATCTGGAGAGATTTCTGGGGGACTGCCCATCGTCCCCCATGAACCATACCAGGCCTGTGACGTCTGTACTTTTATTGCTGTAAGCATATAAAATGCATTCCAAAAAGTCATTGAAAATGCCTATTCAAAAAATAACCAAAACAAAAACAAAACAAAATGAACAAAACATTGCAGTTGGCTTTACAAATTTTTTATACCAAAATCAGCTTTTCTTTAAGACATATATTTATTTTCATCTATCTGTAAGGTGGAGCAAAAAGAGGTCTTTCATTCACTTGTTCTCTCCTCACATGACCTGTGACAGCCAGGGCTGGCCAGCCTTCCGAAAGCAGCACAGAACTCCCCAGGGTTTCCCATGTGGTCACTGGAGTCATCACCTGCTTTCTTCGGGACGCTTTACCAGAAGGTTGGATCAGAAGCAGTCATGGCACTGTGGCATGGGAGGAGGCTTCTCCTACTGTGTGACAATGCCCAATTCTGATGGTGCTGGTCAAGTACATTTCTCATGAGCTTTGTGCCGTGTCCTCCTACTCTGCCTCCAGTGGGCACTGGCAGCAGAGTGACTGCACTGGGCTGCACATTACCTCTGGTGTGGGCTGCTCAATTTGATGACAATGAAACCCCTGTACCCACCATCACTGGGGAACAAATATACCCCAGCATTGAGACTAACCTTTAGTTCATCCATTTATATAGCCTATTTCCTTGCATCATTAATGCTGAAAGACTTATTGGCAGAAGCACAAAATCAATGACTTATAGCTAACATGGCTCTGAAGCATCAGAGGATGTGCTACATCCATAGTCAGTAGGTCTAGTCCCGCCTGATCTCCCCACAACCTCACCTGGTCTCTTGTGCCTTCCAAAGACCACCGATTCAGCAGTCACCCCAGATGGGTCCTGCATCTCTGCTGGCCTATGCAAGACTTGGGCTGGACTCTGGCTTTCCTCAGGGTGGATCTCAGCCCCAGATGGCTGAAGCTGCCTGGACAAGTCCATCACGTTATCCATATCAGTAGTCTCAAACCTGACCATCTATGTGTCTGATTTCCACTGAAAGAATTTCTGTCCTTGTGAGACCATTATGGACTGGGGAGAGGAGGAAAAGTACATCAGACCCCCTGAGGCATGATGGGGTGTGATGGTCAGTATGGGTAGCCTTTGGGACACCTGAATCCCACATCAGGGTACCTGACTAGGAATGTTGGGCAGTGGGGTTACACCTGCACCTTACATCAGGGCACCAGTTCAAATCCTGGCAAATCCACTTCCAATCTAGAACCCTGCTATTGTGCCTGGGAAAGCAGCTGTTGAAGGCCTAATTTCCTGAGCTCCAGCCACTCACCTGAACTGCAGAGGGAGCTCCAGTCTTTTGGATGTAGCCTGGTCCAGCAACCTTAGCTTTTGAAACCAATGAAAATTAGACAGTCATATGGATGATTGCTGTCTCTCCCTGTAGCTCTGCTGTCCAAATCAATACATCTTAAAAACAAAACAAAACAAAATAAAACAGCCTCAGGATAATTATCATATGTCCAGTACGGCTTCTCCCAGAGTACACAAGCTGCACTCTATTAACCTTGAATCAACACAGCAGACACAGCAAGCACATTTGGACTACTCTACAGTGTCAACACCAGCACCACCCCCACCATGGTCACTTAGAACCTCACCAACATGGGGTCATTTGGAGAAACCAGTCTTCAAATCTATGGAGAACAAGGATCCTCTGGGCAAATACCAGTCTTGCCACAGACATCATTATCTGGAGCCTGCTTGAAGAGCTCCAAGTGATATCCTTGGTGGTGGCCATTGACCTGTGGCACCAACCAGCCTAACTTCCTCTCTTATGCCTGTCCCACTCTTCACATCCACTTGCCACCTTGGTACTGGCCACACAAACACTCTTCTGTTGTCCTCTGGAATGCAAGTATTCTAGACCAGTTCTCAGCCCAAGCAGGACTGGCAACTTAGAGTGCTTTCTTCTTAGCTAAATGGAGTCTCTAACTTACTGCCCAACAAGTCCTGGCTGTGCCCCTTATTATTGAGACCAATGTTGTTGTTGCACCACTCCTGGATGTACATGGTTCTTCAAAACCTGCTCTGGGGAAAATGAAATTAAAAGGTCAGATGTGATCATTGCAGATGGCCGACAGAATTAGACTTATGTAACCCAGGGTCCTAAAGGTTAGGGACAGGTTCAGTCTGAATTTAGCCCAGGAGGAATAAAACTGCTCCTAACACTGTGGGAAATTTCCCAGTCCCGCCTGGACTGAGAAAACTGCCAGAAAACAGAAAAACGAATGTGAAATATTGGGATCAGCAACCTGAGAAGGACAAATTGAAGCCCTGGGCTGCAGAGACTTGAACGAAATTGGCGAACATACCTTGGTGAGTTGCTAACACAAGGAAATCCCCACCTGTAGCTGGAGCAACTTGGGACAAAAATGTGGTGAAAAGTGCATAATCTGTTGCCTTGGATCTGGGCGGCCCGGGTCTGGGCAGGCATGAACTTGGGCAGATGCACCAGAGAGGGCAACTAGGCACAGAAACAGAGAGACTGAGCGATTCTGGGAGCTGGAACTCCCCAGTACTGGGCAGCAACAATCCCACGGCCATGAGAACACCACAGAAGGGACACTCAATAACTACCATAAATATTGCCCGATATTAAAGAATCCACAAGACCGCAAACTGAAGAAGTAGGGGGAGGGAAATCCAGACACCAAAAAGAAGAAAGAAAAAAATCTAGGTCAGCAGGACTACAGGTAGCCTTCTAGGTGGCAGCAGAGGTCAGGGTTTGAAGCCTGCAACACCCTATATTACATAGAAATGGGGCAAGGTCACAGGAAAATAAATGAGTCAGAGGAAAGAGACAGTGCCACCCCAAAAAGTCACCAAAAGGCCTGGTTAATCACGGCGATTACAGATGAAGAAATTGAAGACCTATCAGATTAGGAATTCAGAAAAATAGTTATGAAACTCTTCAGAGACTATGAAAACGATGGAAGGATCTTAAGGAATTCAAAAACCACACAATCACAGCAACAAAATTGGTCAAAAAATGCAATCCCTGACCTGAAGCACAGAGTTGAGAGCTTAGCCAACAGAATGATTGCAGCAGAAGACAGGATATCTGAATTGGAATACTCATAGAATGAAAGCAGGCAGATTGTTAACCAACTGAGATACAATTGAACAAAACAAACAAGGTAATGCAGGAGATGAACAACAGCATCAAGAAGTCAAATATCAGAGTTATAGGCCTCCCAGAAGGAGTGGGAAGAGACATAGGTATATAAATGGTGTTCAATGAAATTATACAGAAGAACTTCAAAAAGACTTGGAACATGAGCCCAGGCCAAATCCATGAGGTCAGAGATTGCCCCAGAGATAGGACCCATAAAGATCTTCACCCAGACTTGTGGCAATCAAGCACCCCTCCTACGAACGCACAAAGAATCCTGAGGCTAGCACCAAGCAGAGACAAGCTTACATTTACAGGCAGGTCCATTAGGATCACCACTGACTTCTCAGAACAGATGCTCCAAGCAAGAAGGGAATGGAATAAAGTCTTTCAAATCCTGAAAAACAGCAACTGCCAACCAAGAATAATGTACCCAGCAAAGATCTCATTTGTATAAGAGAATGAAATTAGATATTTCCAAAGCAAGGAGAATCTAGAAGAATATGCCAGCACAAAATCTCCTTAGAAATGTGCTACTGCCAGAGAAAAAGGAAGCAAACCATAAGGAAGGATGGCAAATGGGAAGACTCCCCACTAAAACCCATGCAAGGAAAGACAATTAGATATCAGCACCCTCAAAAACACATGCACATGGCAAGATAAAATCGTACTCTCTCAATATTAACCCTGAACACAAATGGCCTAAATTCATCAGTCAAAAGACATAGACTAACAGATTGGATCAACAAACAGGATCCAACTAACTCCTGCCTACAAGAGACATAGCTAATCAGGAAAGATGATAAGAAACTGAAAGTGAAGGAATGGGAAAAGATATTTCACACCAATGGATGAGAAAAAAAAGGCTGGTGTAGCAGTCCTAATTTCAGATGATATAGATTTCAAAGTGATAAACATTGAAAAGAACACTCAAGGGCATTTAATTATTGTTGAAAGGAAAGATCCATTAGGAAGTAATTACCATCCTTAACATTTATGCCCCAAGTCCAGATGCACCCAGCTATGTGAAACAATGACTTATAGACTTAAAGGGAGATATAGATGAACGTATGATAATCCTGGGAGATCTAAACACCCCGTTAACACCAATAGATAGATCAACGAGACAAAAGCTAAACAGAGAAGCTACAGAGCTCACACAAACAATGGAACAACTGGGTCTAGTAGACATCTATAGAACATTTCATCCTAAGGCCACAGATTATACATTTATTTCAGCAGTGCATGGCATCTTCTCTAGGATAGATCACATGATTGGGCACAAAGCAAGTCTAAGTAAGTTCAAAAAAATCAGATTCATACCATGTACCTTCTCAGACCATAATGGAATGAAACTGGAAATTAGCAATTCAAAATGCACCAGGAAATATGCAAAGTCTTCAAGATTGAACAATAGGCTATATATATTTTTTTTTTTTTGGTTGGTTGGCAGAATCAGGTGGGTTTCCTAGATTTGTAGCATAGTTTTGTGGGTAGGGGAACTGCTGTGAAGCACTCTGAGGAAGACGAGGGTTCCCCAATTGAACTGGCAGTCCAGATGAGGGAGTGAGATTGTTCCCAATGCTCTGCTGCCTCATCAGCATTGCTCTTTGCTGCTGAATTAGCTGACTCTGTCTGTGCTGTTGAATGTACAACTCCCGCTGATGCTGTGCTAACATTTGAGCATTCAGGGTGGCTGAGGTGTAATTTGTTGCTGTATGCCTGATCTCATATTGATGCCAACAGGAGTAGTTGCTGCAAACTGATTTAAGAGAGCTTGCCAATTTTGATGTATCAACTGTTGCTGTCCCTGTAACCTTTGTTGTAGCTAAAGTCAAAGTTGGTTAGGTGCAGCTGGAGGTCCGAGTTAGAGTCTGCCTGGGCTGCATGCCGATGCCAGGGCAAAAAGCACCCCGGGGCGGTGTCACCTGAACTGGCATAGACCCCAGGTATGATTTCTGCCTGACCATGCCTTGAAAAGGACTGGGCAGACTGGCAGTTGGAGAAGGAGAAGAGTATGGCTGGGAGTACAGGTTGGGTCTTTCTTCCATCATCAATGGTGCTGTTGCTTGTTGTGGTGGAAATCTGTCTGACAATATGTCCAAGCCTCCCCCCTGAACAAGTTAGTCAATTCCCAGAGCTCTGTCTAGTTCCACCAGCTCAGTTTCATCTTTACCACTGAGAAACGACAGCAGCTGCTCAAGAAGGGCCTTCTCATCATTTCTTCCTTCTACTGTTGTTGGTGGACAGAGAAGTTCACCTAGCTGTGAACTAATACATTGGTCTTCTGGCTTATTCTGATTTACAGCTACTGTATTGTTTTCCCGTGGAATCTGATCACCTGCTCCCGGCTGTCCAAACTGGTTACCAATTGCTTCCAATTCTAAATGAGGTTATCTGTCCAGCCTGACAGTGGGCCTTGCAGTGGTGGACTGCAGGGAAGCTGGCAGGACCTCCGATTTGATGGTTACACTAGTGACCGTCCCATCTATCCAGTCTGTCTCTCATAAACCTGGCAACTGTTCTGCCTTCTCCAGTGTGGGCAATAACTGGTCAAACTGGTCAAGGTCAGCTGTAAGCTGGCTCTGGGACTCCAGTTTAACTTCCTCAGGAGCAGGTTTGGTCACTGGGGGTGGGTTTGTGTTACAAGGTTCCATCTGTTCTTTCTTCTCCACCTTAACTTTCATGTCATCCAGACTCAGGTTTGGAGTTGACCTGAGATCTTTCTCATCTTTGTCTAACAGGTAGCGGAGGAGCTGATGGTCTTTTGATTCTTTTTTCCTCGAAGTATCGAGTTCTAGCTTTATACTGGCATTCCCTTGCACCTGTTCAGTCACTGCCACGGAAATGGACGCACTGTCATTTTTATCAGGCTCCACAGACAAAGTGAATATATCTGAGTGGCTGCCCTTCTGTAAGAGCTGGTGCAGGATTTTGTGCCGCTCTGTCAGCCTGCTATGGGAGAAGGAGCAAGAGCCTCCTGAAGAGTTGGTCAAGCCTGAATTGGAAGTGCCAGTGCAAGACAGCACGTCTTTGCAACTTGTGTCTATATCAGCATGACACAACTGCTGTTCAGCAGTTGTTGTGAGGAGCTGCACCAGCTTGTGGCTGGTCTGAGCATGTTTGCTGTCTCCATATGAGAGCCTGTCACTGTTGTGCAGAAGTCCTGAATCCAGAGGTTTACCATCAGCAACACTCTTGTCAGACTGAATCATTTCATTTAAAATGGACGCAATCTCTTTGTTATCTTTGGACTCGACTTTTGCTGGCTGTATATTTAATCTGCTAGGTGAATTCTGTGAGGTCATTTGCCTGAGCACTAGAGAACTGGCAGAGAAGCTGATGGAGTTACTAGAGCCTTCATTTACACCTTGTAGAGATGGAACTGGGATGTTTGAGTAAGATCGGTTACTATTATTAATACAGGCACCACTTGTCATGCCAACAGGGGAGTTTAATGTTGGGATATTGGGAGGAAATGAATTGTTCGGCATCCTGGACCTTGTTGTCAATCCAGAGGTGACCTGTCTCCTTGGGGACATGAACTGTGTTGAGGATATTCCTGTACCTTCCACAGGAGAATTATTAAGGTTTAAGGAAGGATTGCTGCTCTGGGAACTGGTCTGTCCCTGGTTTAAGGCAACACTGGTTACAATCTGATTTCCAGGTGAGCATCCAAAACTCTCTTGGTTGTTGCTAGAATTATTATGACTGCTGCTATGAAACTCTGAGCTCTGCTGGTGTTGACTCTGGCGGATCCCATGTTGCTGTTAGATGGTGGAAATGTGGATGAACGGCCCAATCCATCAGCTGGAGTGACATTAGGATTGACCGAGGGATTTACTCGGGGAATTGACATTCCAGAATTAGTGTCATCTTCAGGAGAAAGACCACTGTGTTCCCTGTCGATGATGTTAATTCCCATGATGAAAGGTTGCATGTCCGTACTTTGAACGTAGCAAAGTTTACACTTGGTGTGGGCACTAAGCATTGTCCCATCATTCAATATGAATCTATAGGATGGGCTGGAGGCAGTGACACGAGTCATCACTTCTTGAAAGAGCAGTCTGGCATATGATGGCTCTCTGCCCTGAGGTTGGAAAAAAGTGTAAATGCATTTTCTCACTAAATCTTCCCAGCCGGTTCTGCCAGTGGCTCTCAGGGAACTAGTATTGATAGCAATGATTTTACCTGTAGTATCTTGCTTGGTCATAAAGGATTCTACACCTGTAATGGCTGGAGGCTGAGATAATCTTCGTGTTATACAGATCAAACATGACTGGAAATCTTCCCCATCCTCTTGGATTGACCTGGGCTGTGACACAGTGAAGAACTGCATGACTTCATATCGCTGGCAAGCTTCTAGGGTCTTTGCACCTGGCTCCTCTGGAGGGTGAATTAGCATCCTACAGTTGAATGTATGGCTATTTCAGAGTGCTGCCTCTTGAGGCCAAGGAACTCCATTTACTAGTGATTTTGATAGGAGATTCTTCACAAATTCTGCATGATCGCCCACATGCAGTATGCTGTACACACTGGTATTCATCAGTTCTTCCTGATTGTAACTCAAGTAGCTGGTCACATTTTTTGACACAAATACAATTCTGCCTTCACAGTTCACAACAAAGAAGAAACCGTCCAGAGCCTCCAGCAGCAGAGGCCCCAGTGACTCCTTTTCTATTAGTCCTTGACTACTGGATGAGATATCCGACTTCTGCACATCATCGTCAGTTGTTGACTTCTCTTGTTCCATTCTCTTCATTAGCTGTATCTAATCGACTGTTTTCTTCAAAATTTTGCATTTGTCTGGCTTTACACTCAAGCTGTCAATGTCACTGATGCTGGCAGACAACAACTCATCAAGTTCTAAATATTTGTTTTCTTGCTCTTTGCGTCTCTTCACGTGCTGGATGCCAGTGTGTCACACGGCGATCCTTTCCTCTTATGGGAGTCTGCGTTAGCATGGTCAGATGAACTGTCCCCAAGGCCACTCATGTTGAAAAACTTCACACCTGGGAGACTTCCTTGTTCATACTAAGACCTCAAAAGAGATATGGTCAAATCTAGTGTTCCAAAAGTGGCTTCTGGGTGGTTTTCCAAGGACGGCTCTAGTCTCTCCACTCTCACCTCATTTAAGGCCAATCCTACAATCAACCAAAGCAGGAGCAGAATTTTAAACTGAATTTAAAAATGACAATCTATAGATGCCAATACTAAGATGGAGATACTATAATTGTCACTGTCCCACAACGATGGATTTGCTCCCACAGCGATGGACTTGGCCATAAATGACATGAGTGGACTCTGACTGATGGTCAAAAAGCCCAAACAATAGGCTATTAAACAAACAATGGGTTAGAGAAAAAATTAAAGATGAGATAAAAAAATTTATGGAAATGAAGGAAAATTCAGATACACCAGCCCAAATCTTGTGGGACACTGCAAAAGCATTGTTACATAGTAAGTTTATTTCAATTGGTGCTCCTGTCAAGGCCATAGAAAGACATTACGTACAGGAACAATGCACACACGTCAACATTGGAAATACAGCAGCAAAATATCCCCACAAATAGGAAACAAGAAATTATCAAAACATGGCAGTAAATTAATCAAATAGAATTTTTAAAAAAATATGCATAACAGCAATGAATCAAAAAGCTGGTTTTTTTATAATTCATGTGATTTCTTTTTTTTGCATTTTGTATTAATTATTTTGCATTATGTTACAGTTTCATAGGCTCTGGGAATCCTCCCCACGCCCCTCCCCCTTGCTGGATTCCTCCACCTTGATGCAGTATTACAGTTCAAATTCAATCAAGATTCTTTTCTTCTAAACATATACCAAGTATAAAGTCCAGCTATTTATTGTCCAGATGGGTTGAACAGTCTCTTGGGGAGACCATTTCTGGTCCGTTGTTAGAGCTGGCAGGATATCAACCCATTCAACCAAGAGTCCCGACATAGCATCAACAGCAATTTGCAACATTATGGAATTGACATGGTTTTGAGTAACCAGTGTGTTACAAAACAAAACAAAACAAAACAAAACAAAAAAAAGAAAGCAAGTTCTTAACCACAACCTATGATTAGCTCGTTGACATTTCAGTTTTAGTTTTATATACAGAACCGACTGCTCTATACCTTAAAATGGCTATAAGGTACCATTCAGCTATCTCGTGTCTATTTCACTTTAGTATTTAGCCATTTGTTGTGTTGAAGTATAATTTTGCTGATCTTGGCAGATTTTAGGTTAATCTAGACTGACTTGTAAATCTAACAAGACATTTATTGACAATTAAGGTGCTGAACATTTATTTATTTATTTGTTTGTTTTTGGGGGGAGGGGTGTGCAGGAAAATCCCAACACCATGGTGAGGAGTGACTAATCTTTGTGTTCCACCCAGCGAGGCATGAGCCAATCCACGCCAACTCTTTCCTGTCAGATTCCAGGCTCTACTTTTTGTTGTTTGTCTATTTATTTTAGGTTTTTTTAGTTTGTATGATTGTTTGTTTGCTATGAGGGGTTTTCAGAGCGATCCCGATGGTCATTGAGAGAGAGGGTAGGGGTCCAAAGGTGGAGCCAGGTTCAGACCAGAGAAAGCTCTCCTCCCTGGTCCCGAAGGACGTTTATCATTCTTCTGTTTCTGTGAACCGCTAAGGGCTTCTGGTTGTCTTTCCAATGACATTGGCCTCTGCACGGTAGTGTTTGGACTTCTTCCATCCCCTGTGGAAGCTCTGGTTGGGGGTGGGTGACCTCAGAGTACTCGGCCTCCGAGGGCATCCAATTCCCTGTGGTCTCCTAGGGAGTTGGGATGTAGTTCTTGTTGCTCATATTAATAGTTTGTGGTGAAGGTCTGGGAGTCTTCATGGTTGGGATCCAAGCTTCCTCCTTACCACCTGCTCCACCCTGGAGTGCCCTCCTGCTCCACGCACATGACCTCCTGTTAAGAGGTTGTCAGGATCGCACCCGGTTCCCCCCTCATGCATTGGTATAGTAGTTTTGCTATTGTTTAGTGCCACTTTGAGTCTGTTGTCTATGAATTACCAGATTTGATCGTGATAGGCTATATTGTACTTTTTCCTCACTCTTTTTATGGTCCTGAAAGACTAACCTGCATTCCCCCCATCACGGATTAACATAGCGTATTGAGGGAAAAGTAGGTATTAAAGTTTTTCAATGTAGATCTTAAGTATTTTGACATTAATTGTTGGTTTATAGCTTACATTGCATTATCTTATTACATTTGATACAGGTTGTTAGAGATTGCACTATTATTATAATATACAGGTACTATCTTCCAAGTTATCATCTTATTTTCTCAGATTAAGGCAAACATGTGGTATTTAACCTTTTGGGATTGGTTCATTTCTCTTAGCATGATGGATTCCAGTCAGGCCCATTTGACCACAAAGAAATGCATTTCATTTTTTTAAATAGCTGAGTAGTATTCCATAGAGTAGATGAACCATAGCTGTCTTATCCAGTCTTCTATTGAATGGCATTTTGGCTGCTTCCAGGTTTTTGTGATCATAGATTGTGCTGCTATGAACAGAGGTGTGCATGTTGGTTTCTTGTGTAGGAGATGTTTTGGATATATCCCTAGTAGTGCTATTGCTGGATCATATGGAATGTTGATTTAGAGTTGTTTGAGTATTCGCCATATTGATTCCCATAGAGGTTGTACAAGTCTGCAGTCCCAACAGCAGTGTAGAAGGGTTCCCTTTTCCCCACATCCTCGCCAGCAAGTGTTGGTGGTATTATGTATGTGTGCCATCCTTACTGGAGTTAGGTGGTACCTCATTGTAGTCTTCATTTGGATTTCCCTTATTGCCAGGGAACTTGAGCATTTTTTCATATGCTTGTTTGCCATTTGGGTTTGTTCTTTTGTGAAATGTCTGTCCATTTCCCATGCCCATTTCCTGAGCGACGGTTTGTTTGTTCTGGTGTTTTGGTTTCTCTGGAGTTCTTTGTATATTCTGGAAATCAGCCCTCTATCTCCTATGTCGTGTGCAAAGATCTTCTCCCATTCTGTAGGTTGTTTTTTTTACTTTGTTGATTGTTTCCCTTGCTGTACAGAAGCTTCTTAGTTTGATGAGGTCCCAGTTGTTTATTTTGGTCTCGATTTCTACTGCTTTTGGAGTTTTTTTTTAGGAAGTCAGGGCCTACTCCTAAATGATGCAGTGTGTTTCCAACATTTTCTTCCAAACGTTTGAAGGTTTCTGGATGTAGGTTTAGGTCTTTTATCCATTTAGATTTGATCTTACTGTATGGTGAAAGATGTGGGTCTATCTTTTTGTTTCTGCAGGCTATCACCCAGTTGTCCCAGCAGCATTTATTAAATAGACCTTCCCATTTGCTTGGATTGTTGTCTGTCTTTTTGTCAAAGATTAATTGACTGTATCTGTGTGGGTTTCCATCTGTTGTTTCTATTCTGTTCCACTGATCTTCCTCTCTATCTTTGTGCCAGTACCAGGTTGTTTTGATAACCACTGCCATATAGTATGTACAGAGATCCGGTACTGTGATTACCCCTGATAAGTTCCTGTTCTTCAGAGTGGTTCTGGCTATTCATGGGTTTTTGTGTTTCCAGATGAATCTGTGTATCATTTTTTCCAGTTCGATGAAGAATGCTGTGGGTAATTTGATTGGGATTGCATTGAATGTATATATTACTTTTGGTAGTATAGACATTTTGATGATATTCATTTTGCCTATTCGGGAGCATGGGATGTTGTTCCATGTTTTGAGGTCTTCTTCTATTTGTTTTTTGAGTGTCCTGTAATTTTCTTTATAAAGGTCTTCTACACTTTTGATTAAATTTATTCCCAGATATTTCATGCTTTTCTCTGTTATTTTGAACGGCAGCTTGTTGGTTAGATCTTCTTCCATCTTTGTGCTATTTGAATACACTATGGCTGTTGATTTTTATTCATTTATCTTGTATCCTGCCACTCTGCCAAACTCTCGTATGAGCTCTAGCAGTCTTTGTATTGAGTTTTTTGGTTCTTCTATGTAAAGAATCATGTCGTATGCGAATAGTGAAAGCTAGAATTCTTCATTTCCAATTTGGATTCCTTTGATTTCTTTGTTCTTTTCTTATGGCTTCTGCAAGTACCTCTAGGACTATATTGAATAGCAGTGGTGATAGTGGGCAGCCTTGTCTTGTTCCAGATCTCAGTGGAAAGGGATCCAGTTTTTCTCCATTTAGTATGATGCTGCCATTGGGTTTTTCATATATTGCTTTGATTATATTGTGGATTGTTCCTTCTGTCCCCACCCTGGTTAGGGTTTTTAACATGAAGTGGTGTTAAACTTTGTCGAAGACTTTTTCTGCATCTATTGATACTATTATATGGTTTTTTCCTTCAGTTTCTGGATGTGATGTATCACATTTATGGATTTCCTTATGTTGAACCATCCCTGCATTCCCTGGATGAAACCTACTTGGTCTGAATGAATGATCTGTCTGATGTTTTTTTGTATTCTATTGGCTAGGATTTTGTTGAGAATCTTAGTGTCAACATTCATCAGGGAGATCGGTCTATAGTTTTCCTTCTCTGTTAATTCTCTATTCTGTTTGGGGATTAAGGTGATATTAGCTACATAGAATGAGTTTGGAAGAGTTGCTTCCTTTTCTATTGTTTTGAAGAGTTTGTAAAGGATTGGGGTTAGCACTTGTTGGAATGTTTTGTAGAATTCTGCAGTAAAACCATCTGGGCCTGGGCTTTTCTTTCTTGGGAGCTCTTTAATTGCTGATTCTATCTCTGCTTCAGTTATGGGTTTATTCAGTTCTTCGGTTGCTTCTGGGGAGAGTTTTGGTAAGTGGTAGGAGTCTAGGAATCTTTCCATTTCCAGGTGGTTATCGGATTTGTTGGTGTATAGTTCTTTGTAATCATTTCTAATTATTTCCTTAATGGTAGTAGTGTCTGTTGTTATGTTGCCTTTTTCATCTTTGATGCTGCTAATTCTTGCTTTGTCTTGTTTTTTCTTTGTCAATTGGGCCAGTGGGGTATCTATTTTGTTTATCCTCTCAAAGAACCAGCTTTTTGATTTGTTTATTTTCTGAATGTTTTTTTTTTAATTTCTTTCTGATTTAATTCTTGTCTTGTTTTGATAATTTCTTGTTTCCTCTTGTTTTTGGGGGTCTTTCTGCTGCTGCTTTTCCAGTTCCTGCAGGTGTGTGTTTAATTCCTGCATTTGTTGCTTTTCTTGGACTTTGACATGCGGGCTAATTGCAATAAACTTACCATGTAACACTGCTTTGGCAGTGTCCCATAAAATTGGACTTTTGCATCTGGGTTTTCGTTGGTTTCCAAAAATTTTTTTATCTCATCTTTAATTTCTTCTCTGACCCATTGTTCGTTTAATAGCATATTGTTCAGCCTCCAGGAGTTTACGTGTTTCCTGGGACATTTTGAGTTGTTGATTTCCACTTTCACTCCATGATGGTCTGAGAAGGTACATGGTATGATTCTGATATTTTTGTAGTTAGTTAAACTTGCTTTGTGTCCTATTATGTGGTCTATCCTGGAGAAGGTGCCATGCACTGCTGAGAAGAAGGTGTAGTCTGTGGCCTTAGGATGAAATATTCTATAGATGTCTACTAGCTCCAGTTGTTCTATTGTTTGTGTGAGTTCTGTGGCTTCCCTGTTGAGCTTTTGGTGCGTTGATCTATCTATTGGTGTTAGTGGGGTATTCAGATCTCCCAGGATTATCGTATGTTCATCTATCTCCCTTTATGTCGAAAAATAGTTGTTTCACATAGCTGGGTGCATCCGGGCTAGGAGCATATATGTTAAGAATGGCGATTGGTTCTTGTTGGATCCTCCCTTTCAAGAAAATGTACCGCCCTTCCCTGTCCTTTTTGACATTCGTTACTTTGAAGTCCATATCATCTGAGAATAGGACTGCCACACCAGCCTTTTTCTCTCGTCCATTGGAGTGGAATATTTGGTTCCATCCTTTCACTTGTAGTTTCTTGAAGTTCCTTCTGGTTAGATGTGTTTTTTGCAAGCAGCATATAGTTGGGTCCTGATTTTTAACCCAGTCTGCTAATCGGTGCCTTTTGAGTGATGAATTTAAGCCGTTTGTGTTGAGGGTTAATATTGAGAAATTATAAATTTGCCGTGCCATATGCCTATGTTTTCGAGGTTGTTGGGGATTGATTGTTGTTTCTGTGGATGGACTTTATTGAGATCTCCCAGATCGCCCTCCTTGCTTATGGCTTGCTTCCTTTTTCTCTGGGAGTAGCGCATTTATAAGGAGATTTTGTAGGGTTGGTTTTGTATTGGCATATTCTTCTAATTTCTCTTTGCTGTGGAAGTATCTAGTTTCGTTCTCGTATACAAATGCAATCTTTGCTGGGTAGAGTATTCTTGGTTGGCAATTGTTCTCTTTCAGTACTTGAAAGATTTTGTTCCACTCCCTTCTTGCCTGGAGTGTCTGTTCTGAAAAGTCGGCAGTGATTCTGATGGTCCTGCCCCTAAATGTAAGCTTCTCTTTGGTTCGTGCTAACCTTACGATTCTTTCTTTGTATTCATAGGAGGGTAACTTGATTACCACGTGTCTTGGGGAGGATCGTTTTGGGTCCACTCTGTGGGGAGTCCTCTGGCCTTCCTGAATTTGGATTGGGTTCATGTTCCAGGTATTTTGGAAGTTCTCCTGCATAATTTCCTCAAGTACTGGTTGTATGCCTGTCTCTCTTTCCACTCCTTCTGAAAGCCCCATGATTCTGATATTTGACTTCTTGATGTTGTCGTTCATCTCCTGGATTGTCTTGGTTGCCTTGCATAGTTGTGACTCTAGTTGGTTAATAATCGGTCTGCTTACATTCTGGGAATCTTCCAGGTCGGATATCCTGTCTTCTGCTGCTGTAATTCTGTTGGCTAAGCTCTCAACTTTGTTCTTCAAGTCTAGGATCTCGTTTTTGAGTAATTTTGTTTCTGTGATTATATGATTTTTTAAATCTTTGAGCTTGTCCAATCGTTTTTCATTGTCTCTAAAGAGTTTTATAATTATTTTTCTGAACTCCTTATCAGAGACGTCTTCAATTTCTTCATCTGTAATCTCTGCGATTGACCAGGCTTTATGGTGGCTTTTTGGGATGGCATTAGCTGCATCTACCTCACTGGCTCTCTATTGCACCTCATGCTTGTGGCCCCAGGTGTTGCTGGATTCTCACCCTTGACCTCTGTTGCCACCTAGTGGATGGCCTGCGGTCTTTGCTGGCCTAGGTTTTTGTTTTGCTTCTGTACCAGGGAGTTTTTGGGTTTTTCTTGTTCCCTTCTGGGTTTCAGGTTTCAGGGCCTCAGGTTTCAGTGCCTAGGAGCCTGGGACTTGTCTCTTTGGTTTTTTTTTTTTTTTCTTTTGTTATTGTTGCTTTGTTTTTTTGGTCTGAGGCACAGGATCTGAGGGATCCACTCTACTACCTCTTTCCCCCAGACTGGGTTGGCTCAGAATTTGGATTAGCTGTGATCCTGGGAATTTCACCCTAGCTACCTCAGCTGCCAGCTACTGCACTTCAGGGTCGTAGCGTCCTCCCGGAACTGTGGCGTTTCGTTATGGGGAAGTTCGTGTCAGGCAGCCGTCCCCATCTTCGCCTGGGTCCCGCCAAGGTTATAAATAACAGCACCAGTGCTAGAGGCTTCAGCACTCCTGCAGCTTCTAGCCACCACTGGAGGGGCTTTGTACAAGGACCTCCCAAGGTTGCCTCTGTATCCTTCAGTTAAAACTCCCGCTGGCCTTTCTCCCCCTGAGTTCTCAACTCACCGCTTTTGAGCTGGCAAGCCGCGTCGCCCATGCTGCCTTGGTCTTTCTGTTGTTGTTATTTTTGGTTGATTCTCCAGACTGCGTGGATATTGTTGATTCTGCAGTGTCCTGGGAGGGTCCCACACCTGTTTCTACTAGTTTCCACTATACTTGCTCCTTCCTCTGGCGCTTTTTGGCCCTCTCTCTCTGTCTTCCCCCTACATCAATCCTTCATGGTCAGCCATAAAAAGCTAGTTTTTTGAGAAGATAAATAAAATAGATACTCCACTGGCACAACTGAAAATGGAAAAAAAAAACAATAGAAATGAGAATTAGCAGCATCAAAGATGAAAATGGTACATAACACCAGACACTGCAACCATTAAGGAAATAATTAGAAATTAGTACAAAGAACTATAGTCCAACAAATCAGAAGACCACCAGGAAAAGGAAAGGTTCCTAGACTCTCAGCGCTTATCAAAACTTACCTCAGAGGCAACAGAAGACCTGAATATACCCATAACTGAATCAGAGATAGAATCAGTGATTAAAGAGCTCCCAGCAAAAAAAGCTCAGGACCAGATGGCTTCACCGCAGAATTCTACAATACATTCCAACCAGAGCTAAACCCAATCCTCTGCAAACTCTTCAAAACAATAGAAAAAGGAAGCATCCCTGCCCAATACATTCTATGAAGCCACTATCACCTTAATCCCAAACACAGATTGAGAATTAACAGAAAAGGAAAACTACAGACCGATCTCCCTGATGAACATTGGCGCTAAAATACTCAACATAATTCTAGCCAGTACAATCCAAAAAAAAAAAAAAAAAATCAGACAAATCATTTATCCAGACCAAAGAGCATCCATCCTGGGAATGTGGGAATGCAGGGATGGTTCAACATACAGAAATCCATAAATGTGATACACCATGTCCAAAAACTGAGGAACAAAAAACGTATAATAATATCAATAGATGCAGAAAAAGCCTTTGACAAAATCCAACATCAATTTATGCTAAAAACCCTAACCAGGGTAGGCATAGAAGGAACAATCTACAACATAATCAAACCAATATTGACAAAGCCAATGCCAGCATCATACTCAATGTAGAAAAACTATATCCCTTTCCACAAGACAAGGCTCCCCACTATCACCACTGCTATTCAACATATTCCTAGAGGTACTCGCAGAGGCCATAAGACAAGAAAAAGGAATCAAAGGAATTCATATAGGAAAAGAAGAATTCAAGCTTTCACTATTCGCAGATGACATGATCCTTTACATAGAAGAACCAAGAGACTCAATACAGAGACACCAAGAACTTAAACAAGAGTTTGGTAGAGTGGCAGGGTACAAAATTAATGAACAAAAATCAGCAAGCATAATGTATGTGAACAACCCCAAGATGGAAGAAGATCTAACCAGTAAGTTACCACTCAAAATAACAGAGAAAAGTATGAAGTACCTAGGAATAAATTTAACCAAAAGCGTAGAAGACCTTTTTGAAGAAAATTAGAGCAAACTTAAAAAAGAAATTGAGCAAGACCTCAAAAGATGGAGCAACATTCCATGCTCCTGGATAAGCAAAATCAATATCATAAAATGTCTATTCTACCAAAAGCAATGTATACATTCAATGCAATTCCAATCAAATTACCCACAACATACTTCATTGACTGGATAAAATGATACAAAGGTTCATCTGAAAACACAAAAAAACACAAATAGCCAGTACCATTCTGAACAATAGAAAGCTAACAGTGGGAATCACAGTCCTGGACCTCTGGACATACTATAGTTCAGGAGTTAGCAAAACAGCCTGGTATTGGCATAAAAACAGAGACAAGGATCCATGGAACAGATTAGAAACAACAGAATGAAACTGACATAGATTCAGCTAAATCATCTTTGACAAAAAGACAGATGACAATCCAAGCAAATGGGAAGATCTCTTCACTAAATGCTGTTGGGACAACTGGGTGATAGCCTGCAGGAACAAAAAGATAGACCCATATCTTTCACTATACACTAAGATCAAATCTAAATGAATAAAAGGCTTAAACCTATACCCAGAAACCTTCAAACGTTTGGAAAAAAAAAATGTTGGAAATACACACACCGCAAGACTTAGGTGTAGGCCCTGACTTCCTAAAAAGGACACCAAAAGCACTAGCAATCAAGGCCAAAATAAATAAATGGGACTTCATCAAACTAAGAAGCTTCTGCACAGCAAGGGAAGCAATCAACAAAGTACAAAAGCAAGCCACAGAATGAGAGAAGATCTTTGCACAATACATAAGTGATAGGCGGCTAATCTCCTGAATATACAAGTATCTCCAGAACAACAAAAACACCCAAACAAACAATCAACTCAAGAAATGGGCACGGGAAATGGGCAGAAGTTTCACAAATGAACAAACCCAAATAGCAAACAAGCATATGAAAAAATGCTCAAGTTCCCTGGCAATAAGGGAAATCCAAATTAAGACAACAATGAAGTACCACCTAACACCAGTAAAGATGACACATATACAAAAAAAAAAATGCCAACAACACTTCCTGGCGCACCCTACTCCACTGCTGGTGGGACTGCAGACTTTTACAACCTCTATGGAAATCAGTATTGAGAACACTCAAACAGCTGAAAATCAGCATGCCATATGATCCAGCAATAACACTGCTAGGAATATATCCAAATCACTTGTTACACTAGAAACCAGCATGCACCCCAACGTTTATAGCAGCATACTCAATAATTGCAAAAGCTTGGAAGCAACCGAAATGCCCATCAACAAAAGACTGGATAAGGAAGCTATGACTCTTTTACTCCATGGAATACTACTCAGCTATTAAAAACAAAACACAGTTTTTCATGGCCAAATGGGCATTACTTGAAACCATTAAGGTAAGCGAAATGAGCCAATCCCAAAAAGTTAAACACCACATGTTTGCCTTAATATAAGATGAAAATTTGTCAATCCAGAAAATAGTATCCATGTATTGTAATATTATTTTAACCTCAATCAGCCTGTATCTAATGCATTAAGATATTGTGATATATTCAATGAATGTACAATTAATGTGAATCAGACTGCTTATGTTCAATATCAAAGAACTGTAAAACCTAATATACTTTTTTTAGAATTAATCCATTATTTATTTATTTTCTTTTTTATTAATTATATTGCATTATGTGATAGTTCCATAGGCTCTGGGTTTCCCCCAACCCCTCCTCCACCCCTCGCCCCTTGTGGATTCCTCCACCTTGATGCGGTAGTACAGTTCAAATTCAATCAAGATTCTTTCCTTGCAAACTTATGCCAAGTATAGAGTCCAGCATCTTATTGTCCAGATAAGTTGAACAGTTTCTTGGTGAGCCCTTTTCTGGTCTGAAGGTAGAGCTGGTAGAATATCGTCCCAGTCAATTCGGAATCCCGACATAACATCAACAATGATTTACACCATTATGGGATTGACATTGTTTTGAGTAACCAATATGTTAAAAGAAAAAAAATGCAAGTTCTTAACCATATCCTGTGATTAGCTTGTTGATATTTCAATTTTAGTTTATATATAGAGCCGGCTGTTATACCTAATATACTTAATATACTTTTAAGGCCCTAAGCTACTCAAAAATGGAGCAGGAGGGCAGAAAAGTCTTCCATCTCCTTAGAATGTGTGAGGAAGATGTAAAGTATAACCTATCAGAATCATAACAGGTATTTCATAGACAGCAGACTTGAATCAGCACTAAACAATAGTTAAATGACAAAGACATATAAGGGGAACCACAGTGATCCTGACAACCTCTTAACAGGACATCATGGAGCAGGTGGGCAGGAGGAGGTTTGTATCGCAACCCTGGAGACTCAGATCCTCACCAAGGACTATCAGTATGGGCACCAAGACCTACATCCCAACAGACAAAGAGAAAACAGGAAATTGGAGTGCCTTCAGAGGCCGAGAACTCTGAGGTCATCCAGTCCCATCTGGATTTACCACATGGGATGGAAAAGGCCCAAATACTTCCTCATAGGACCCAAGGTCATCAGAACAACAGCCAGGAGCCCTGAGAGATCGTCAGAAACAGAAGAACAGCAAACTTCCTTCGGGACTAGGGAGAGGAGCCTCTTCTGGTTCTTTCTTAGTTGCAACTTTGGATCCCCACTCTCTCCTGCAATGACCATCATGATCTCTCCGAAGCCCTTCCCCCCCTCCCCCCCAAAAAATAGAATAGATAGAGAAATACAAGGAAAGCTTACAAACAAATAGGAAACGATCAGCGTGAATCCACATACACCTTGCTAGATAGGACACAAAGATTAGTTACTCCTTACTAAGGTATGGAAGATTTCTCTGCACATCCCTCCTAAAACTGTTCTGCACCTCAACTGTTGCAAAAGCCTTGTTACAGTTATAAGCCAGTTTAAGACTAGTCTAAAATCTACCAAGTTCAGTAAAATTATGCGTCAGCACAATAAACTGCTAAATACTGAATGAAAACAGACATGAGAAAACTGAATAGCACCCTATAGCCACTTTAAGGTGTATAGCAGCTGGTTCTTGTGCAAACAGTAATTGAAGGGTCAATGAAGTAATCACAGGATGTGGTTAAGAACTTGTACTTTATAACATATTGATTATGCAATACCATGTCAGTTAATTCCATAATGTTGTAAATTATTGTTAATGTTGTGCTGGAGCTTCTAATTGACCGTAATGATATTCTGCCAGCTCTGCCTTCAGACCAGAGAAGTTCTCCCCATGAAACTGTTGAATTTATCTGGACAATAAGATGCTGGACTCTATGCTTGGTTTATGTTTGCAATGAAAGATTCTCAACTTAATTTGAATTGTAATAGTGCAACAAGATGGAGGAATCCACCATGGAGGAGGGCACGGGGATGGGATTGGGGAATCCCAGAGACTATGAATCTGTGTCACATAATGCAATGTAATAAATAATTTAAAAAAACAGAGTGAAAAGATCTTCATAGCATTTGAGGAGAATCAAAGGGAAAAAATGTCAATGGAGTAGTCACAGAATGTGGTTAAGAACTTGCTTGGCTTTAACATATTGATTACTCAATACCATGTCAGTTAATTCCATAAGGTTGTAAACTGTTGCTGACAATGTGCAGGGGCCTTCAATTGATCGTAATGATATTCTGCCAGCTCTGCCTTCAGAGCAGAGGTTTCCCTACAAAACTGTTAAAGTTATCTGGACAATAAGATGCTGGACACTATGCATGGAATATGTTTGCAAAGAAAGAATCTGGACTTAATTTGATCTGTAATACTACAACAAGGGAGAGGAATCCACCATGGGGGAGGGCATGGGGAGAGGACTGGGGAATCCCAGAGCTTATGAAACTGTGTCACATAATGCAACGTAATTAATACAAAAAAAAAAAAAGAAAAAAAAAGATTTAGTTATTTTTTCTGTAAAGTCAGATTTACAGATAGAAGGAGAGCCAGAATGATCTTCCAGCTGTTGATTCACTCCTGATATAGTTGTAATGGCCACAACTGAGCCAATCCAAAGCCAGGAGACAGGAGCTTGTTCTTGGTCTTCTACATGGGTGCAGGATCTCAAGGCTTCTGGCTATTTGCCTGTATTTTTTTGGCTTCAATCAGGGAAATTGGAAAAAATGGGGCTTGAATGGGCACCTATATGGGATCCCAGCACTTGCATGAGGGCACTAGTCAATTAAGCTATCACACTAGGCCCTGGAAACTTTAAAAAAAGAAAAAGAGAGAGACTTATATGCTTTTATTTCAAAGTCACTTGCTAGTTTATTTCCCAAGTGGCTACAAAAGCCAGAGGTGGGAAGGCAGAAGCCAGGAGCACTTGGGCTGTCCTCTGATGCTTTCCTAGGTGTATCAGTAGGGAGTTGGATGGAAGGTGGAGCAGCTGGGATAGAAACCAGCATCTGTATGTGACATCAGCACCACAGCCTATGGCTCAACTAACAAAGCCACAGGGCCAACTCCATGACCTTTCCAGCAACACTGAAATTGAATGATTTTTTGCCTCTGGTAGAGATGCCTCCTATAGCAAAGTCCCTTATCTGCTCTCCCTTTGAACTGGGCTTAGGCAGGACATGGGTTTGGGTCAGAATCAAAGCCCATATGGGATGTTAATGCCACAGTGGTAATTTATTCCACTGTCAGGAGCCACGTACTATAGCCACAATGAAGCCATTTTGAATATAGACCTATGGGACAGTGGAAACCTCCTGGTTGACTAGATGCTTGGGAAAGAGGCTATGAAACTAATTACACACTTAGCTTCAATTGTTTCTAGCAATTCTTTCACAATGTGATTGATGCTGTACTTACCAATATCTTGTTACTGATTACCTATGCTATTGTTGATATGGTGGTTACTATTGTTGATATGGTGGTTGCTCAAGAACAATCGATCTTGAGGCCATGGCCTGCATCCCAATTTCTTCCCTCCCTGAGCCTTAGTTACTGAAGAATATAAAAACCCTCAGTTGAAATCAATAAACTGGCAGCTTGATCAAACCTACTGTCTTACTGTCCATTCTTCGTGTCTCTTGTCCCTTCATTCTCTCCTAGGTGGCTGCGACCCCCGCTGACTGTCCTGCTGCACGGGACATTCCACCATGACCCAGAACCCTGGCTCCCAACTCTGTGAGGCCTGTCTTTGGCTGGGAAATTCTCCTTAATGAACTGGCAAGTGATTTCTCTGAGGGCATCGTGTTTTCCTCATTTCTGTCTGCCTGTCTTCCTGACTTCTTTGGGAAGCATCTTGATTCTCATTCAAAGTAATAGTGCCTTATTGTGTGTTTATGTTTATACAACACTGTCTCATTCGGCATTCATCTTCATTCCTTAATCCTTGAGTTTTCACTCTTGTATCATACATAGTAGTATGATAAGATGCAGTGTGGTCCAGCATTGGGTCCGACCCTGCAGGGACACCCTCCACAGCCGCAACGCTTCAGGAAGCTGCAGTTGCCTCCAACCCCAAGACCCAAACCCATTCCATACTTGCCCAGCTGCAAGATCTTAGTGGCAGGGTGTAGCTAGGATTTTAATCCAGTTCCCAAGTTCCCTCATGGTGTACTTACCCTGAAGGAAGAGCTCTCTTGGGCCCTGGGGGAAGCCAAGGACTCGTTCACTGTCTTCCAGCAGTGTGTTTGGCTTGAGTCCCCAGCACTGGGTCTGACCCAGCAAGGGCACCACTCAGAGCCGCCACACTGCAGGGAGCTGCATTTGTTCCTAACTCCAAGGCCCAAACCCCTCCCAAACTCACCCAAGCAAAAGATCTTAGCAGCAGAGCTGAGTTAGAATTTTAATCCAGTTCCTAAATTCCCTCAAGACGCACTTTGGCACTAATGCTCCACATACTTGTGGATCTTTATAATTCTCCTGTGACTCAGAGAGGCTTAATATGACATGGATCCCTTCAGTAGACATTGTGTCTCTTGCAGGGAATATCTGCAAGCTTTAAATTGTCGGAGAATAATTCTCAACAACAGTAAATCCAAAATTAAAATGGGTATCCAGCTGTTAACATTGTAGGAAATACAATTCTGGGTATAAGATGCTAACTTGAAACACAATCCTTGCTTCATTAAGATGACCAAGCCATTATTCAGAGAAAACTCTGCTGTCTCCAACCATGGGAAAGGATAAAATATTTAGGAGAATCTAATATTCTTTCATGGATAACAAACAGGTAATGAATGTGGCACATGCACTTTGTATTACTACACTTGGGTTAATGCTACAAAAAACTGAATCCCTGGAAAAAAACAGGCATATGCATTTAGGGATGTTAGCTTTGTATAATGCTATCAAATAATGCCAGAAAGTCCTAAGGAAGAACAGCAGGTAAGAGGTGTTTGGAAATTATTGAAATGTGTAATGATATCGTGCCCCCTTTATATCAAGCCAATTTATTGGCAGGTGGCTCTACTGAAATAAAAATGATAAACCGACTAATGTAATTTCATTGGGGCTGCCAGAACCAATATTGAAAAACATGACTATGTGATATTCATTGTAACACAGACACGAACTGTGTGGCTAGAGCATTGTTAATCCATTTTGAGTAGAATTTATTAATCTAACAGCTGATTTTGGTTCCTGTAATAAGTGCTTTGTTTGATGCATGAAGACCTAGGGTAAAACCATGACAGGCCTTGAGACAGCCGAGGTCTAATTTTCAGTTTCCTAGAATTGATGAACTCGCTTCTCTGAAGTGGGTTGCCAACCACCCTAGGTAGATTCGACCAATCAGAAGAGACCTGGAAAGTCCCTGGTCAACGGGTGGTCATGGGAAATATAGATGGAACAATCACAGAATTTATAACCTGTTCTTGAAATTTAGCATTATGTAACCAAAACCTCATATAAACTGTGTAAGATATGTGGGCTAGGACATTTTCAAGACTCCATTGAGTTGGATGAGACTCGGACCCTAGCTTAAGCTAGTAATAAAGTCAATTTTGTTTCTCATTGTTCCATGTAGAGGATGTCTGTTCATGGTTGGGAATAAATTCTGGCCACAACAGTGCATCTCATGTAAAACCAAATTTATGCCGAAAATGTCAAGAATGTATATATTGTACAAAGCACTGCAATTCTTGGTTTGATATAATTTTGGAAAGCCTTCGAGTCCCTGTCGGGTGAAGTCATAGTTGTTCCAGGCAAAGGATCATGTCAAATAATGCCATTTGCACATGCATATTCCACATAAGTAGGGGGCCAATTTCATCAAGGACTACTTTCAACTACCCGAAGGAGTGTATGCCCATGCCTACCTCCTTTTAGAGTATTTCTTGAAATTTTCTCTAAGAGTTTGATCCCTTTTGGGTGCAGTTTAAGGTCCAGTGTCCCTTTAGAGCTGATTTTTTAATAAAGAGACAGGTGGAAGTAGTGAGGGTTGTTTCTTATATTGCAGGCTGCATTCAATTATGTCAGCAGCATTTGGTTTGAAAAACCAAGCATTTTCCCTGGGATAAGCCCAGGTTTTCTAAAAGATCCATTGAAATTAAATCTGAGTGCTCACTTCCGGCATTTCCATTTTGTTAAATAATTTTTTCTCTGTTTCTGTACAAGATTGTTTGGTTTCCAGTGTCCTGGGTTGTGCCTTGAGGTCTGGAATTGTGATTCCTCCAGCTTTGTTTAAGTTTAGCTATTGTGGTCTCTTAGGTTAATGGAAGAACTTTGGTATCATCTTTTCCAGTTCTGAGACAAATGCTTTTTCAAACTTAGCAGAGTGTCTTTATTTGTTACATTCTTTTTGGCAACACGGATGATTTGACAATATTGATTGTATCTATCTATGAATATTTTAAATTTCTTCATCTTCTAATGTCTATGTTTGAGGTAAATTCATTTAGTTCAGGTTAATTGGATGTAATTTATGCTAATGCAATTAATGTTTTATAAACTCCCTCCAAGATGTCATCCACATCTTTGCTTAATTTTATTCCAAGGCATTTAAGATTCTTCTTGGCTATTTTCAGGGTCAGTATGATCTTAAAGTTTTTTCCAAGACATTGCATTTTTTGTACATACATAAGCCACCAATTTATGTTCATCAATTTGTACTCTACTTCTTTGTAGATGGACTCTCTTATGATTCTCAATAGTCTCCTGATTGGGTCTTTTGTTTCTTCTATGTACATATTCATGTCATCTACAACTAAGATTACCTTTTTTCCCCTGTCTTGCAATTATATTTTTATTCTTTACTAATAGTGCTAGTGAAGTTTTCCAATGTTATGCTGAACTTCAGTGACTATATATTCTTGGGAGAGTCAAGGGGACAGAATAAGGTAAGAAATGCTTAAACAGATGGAGAAACATTAGCCAGCGTAAAGGAGAGAAGGCACAATCCAAGAAATAGGAGAGGGCAAATGGACACCTGAAGATTGACAGACACGGAAAAGCAATCGGCACAATGGTGTGGTGTTGCAGTGACTAATATCACAAAGGCATTCAACAAGCAATGATCTGAACTGCACCAACAGCAGGAATTCAACAGCAACAAAGTTGGAAGGGCATTCACCAGGAGCTCAGGTTGTGAAATCTGGACAAAGAACTGCTCAACAACATGTTCTGTTTGATTTGACCTGTGGCAGACAGAGTGGCAGGTCAGATGGACAGTGAGGGAACATGGTGGATTTCACAGCCTAGTCTGCTCCCAGAGCTGAATCGGATGTCAATTTGTGTAGGGAGTCAATGGCTATGGAACATAACTGCACATGCACTGAGCTGGGAGTGAATTCATTTCTGGCTCAGTGAACTGTCACAACTCTGTGTACTACAGGTTCCATATATGGTAGGTCTTGTGTAGCTTTCAGAATTGACAGCCAGCAGATCCAGAACTTTAGCAGTGGCACACCAGGCACTATTTTGTACAATGTAGCAAAGGTTATCAAACTGTGGGGAAAAGAGTAAGCTGTGAATGTGCTGAGGTGGGAGAGAACTCAATCAGCTCGGTGCATTGCACTACTCCCACAAAGAAAATAATATCAACTTTGGCATCATACAAGTGAAGTGAAGCCTGAAAGGCATTTAGACTAAATGGCCAACAAGTTCCAGCAAGACCAGTACCACCAACAACCTAACTATATAGGCACCTGGTGTCATTCTGATCCTGGGAACTGTCTAACCAGAATTGGAATAAAGTCTGTATAGACAAATGTGCAGCCTCAGAATGGTAGAAGGCAAAGACTGGTAAGCCAAGAACTGGGGACACAAAGACAATGATGAAACTGTGGTAATGCAACAAGGTGGAGAAATCCACCATGGGGAGAGGGCTTGGGGAGGGGTGGGGAGAATCCCAATACCTATAAAACAGTGTCACATAATGCAATGTGATTAATAAAAAAAAAGAAAGTCTAACATAAGAACACAGACTTGAAATTTGCTGCAGGGAGTGGCACGACTGACTGCAAGCAAAGATCAGTATACCAACCATAATAAGCAAAATTAAGTTTTGGATCTGTGGTTGACACAGCTTAGAAACCTGACGCAAGTTGAAGAATCTTCTAACCAGAAATACCATGACTAATGACAAAAAGAGTTAAAGGTGCAATCAGTATTACTGCAAACTTCCCTGCAAAGGTGCAAAAGCCTTGACCAATCTTACAATTAACTGTAGAATACATTGAAAAATGGAGGATACACAATTCAAAACGCCTGTTATATTGCTCCTTATCAACAGGGAAAAACCATGTCATATCAGATTTCAAGGATTTTAAGTAACATGTTGCATACAAAATGAATCAAATAGTAATGAATCAGATTAATAATATAGGTGAGCAAATTAAAAATACAGTGCAGAGTCTCCAAAATGGAATGAATGAAGGAACAGAAAGAATCTTAGAACTGCAAGATATTTGCTGTCACTGGGGGAAGCACAGTTGGGTCAAGCTAAGAAAAATTCAAGAATTAAAAGAGACTATTAAAAAGCCAAATGTTGGCATGGGTCAGGGGCAGACCAGGCGGAATCAGTTCATATCATTCACTGGTGAATCAGCACCAGAACAGCACCAGGTCGAGCCAGGTTCGGTCTTGTTCTATGCCCAGGCTCATGCCCTAGGCAAACCATTGAATGCTATGACCCAGCCATTCTGCCCACCACATATTTGTTCAACATGCACACCAGCAAGAACCTCATCATATTGCAACAGCTCTCACTAATATCTACCAAGCGTACCCCAGTCGTGCCTAATACATTTAAAGTTTTTACAGCAGAGCAGTCCAGTTGTCATGTATCCCACTTGACTTACCCACACATAGCTCCAACCAGCACAGCCAGAAACGTAGACAGGGAGAGAGTCTAGGGAGGAAGCACCAACAGGAGACCAGTGATGGCAGAAGTCTCTGCGAAGTCTCTCTTTATTGCTCTTTCACCTATCCTTATATACTTTTCCCCCATGTCCTAATTTGGTTAGGAAAATGGACGCAGATGAGTCCAATTAGTCTAGGTGAGGTGTCATTAGGCACAAGCCTAGTTCCTGTTTCTGCCCAGTCCAATGAAAGCTAATCAACAGATCTCCCTTTTTTGTTTAAGCAGACTTGAATGAGCCTGTCTTGGTGGTGGACTATCAGATCCTGAGCTTTACTCATAACCTGGAATCTCCATAACATGATGGAGCTCCTGTCTTAGGTTGGTGAGTGTGCAATCCATCTTACCTGTCATTGGCTTCCACACAATGTGTTGCCTCCTGCAGCTACACAAACCATATTTGGGGAGACTGGAAACCCTGTTCCATGGCTAGGAGTATCTTTAGCTCAGTAGCAATAAGCAGACAGCAGTCCTGGGTTGGGAAACATTTTGCACTTGCACAGGTGTTATATACATAAAGACATATGATGAGGAATAAGAGGCCATGACCACTTCCCACAGCATTTGCTGCTTCTCTGCCAACAAATCAACACGCTTTTAAAAGATAAGTATGACCACCCTCACAAGTTAATCTATACAGTTCTGTTGTGCTATAGGTCAGCCAGTCAGTTCTGCAAGCTGGCTCATAATCTCTGCAGTAGATATAGGGTGTCCTAGGGTCACTGCTGCTGTGGAGGTGGCTGCCAATGTCAGGGCAATGCTGGCTATGATGGTCGATGTTACACCAAACTCTCTTTTCCACCTAATCAGACCAACAGAGACATCTCCATTAGCCCCAACAGGCACAGGCAGGATTCTGGGCAGCCACATTGCAACAACAGTATTGCAATTACCATTCTCACATACTGTTAAGGTGCAGCTGATCTCAGTGCAATTCACTTCAGAGATGTTTTCTGTATGTAAGAGAGAGAAATGGGGTGATAGATAACACAGGCAGACACAGATTAAAAATTCAAGAAGCTAAGTAAGGTTCCACCATGTGAGTGAGTCCTCAAATCCAGAGGAATGATTGATCTGATAATTTCCATAGGAATATTTGCCTACCTGAAGAAGGGAAAGAGGGTGCATGCCAGAGCGTACCCATACCCCACAAAGTTGTCACATAAAAAAGACGGGAAATATTGGGACCTTGTTGCATATAGGAAGAAGACAAAATAGGGGTGCATAACAAAGGCACAATATGCTTGCCTGTTGCATCAATCTTCTGACTCAAATGCCATCAGCATGGCCAGTACCCAAGCTTTCACAAGACTCAGCAGCAGAAGCCTGCCAGACAGGTCTCTCAGGAATCCATCTCGGACCATTTTCGCTTTCTGGGAAAGCACAGACTGATCCTAGTTCCCATATGAAGACAGGATCTGAGCCTTGCCACTGACAAGTCAAGGGATCCTTCCACATCATGTAAACCTTCTGCTTCTAAGACAGATTTCAATAATAATCCATAGCAGACCATCCTTTAGCATCTAATGCTAGAAAATTTAAGATAAATAGTACAAGGTTCAAATGATTTCAGGGAGTTCTATACTCCCCATTTAATTGTTTTAATAAGATAATCCTTAATAATGTGTTTGTCATGTTCCACAATTCCTTGTCCTTAAGGCTCATAAGGAATGCTTGTAACTAGTTGTATATAGTGGGAGGCAGAAAAAATCACAAAACTTATTGCTGGTATAGCAGGCACCATTATCAGTTTTAATAACTTTGGGAGTTCCCAATACGGAAAAATATGCATAGCAATGGGCTAGAGAATACCTGACTTAAACCCCTTTTTGAGGAATAGCTAAAATAAGTCTAGAGCAAGTATCGACAGTAACATGCACGTTCTTTAGTGTCCGGGACTCAGGAAGGTGTGTTAGTCCATTTGGTAATAATTCTGAATATAACCCAATCAGCCTTTTCTATTGTTGCTAGATTCATAGTATAATGTTAGTGTGTTAGAATGTTAGCCTTAGGCAATGCTAGGTCCTTTCGTGCCAAGAAGCTGCTGTTTTGCTAGGTCAGGATGTGTCTGGAGCATGGGAAAACTGCATTTCAGCAATAAATGTTGTTATTCTGTGACCTTGTGAAAGGTGTAACAAGCCTTATCTGTAGAATGCATCCAGGTGCAGGAGGACAGTGGCAAAATCATCTGGTCCCAGAAATAGAATGAACCATAAAGATTATGTGTGTGGGAATGAAATGAGCTTTCTAGACCAAGGGGCCTTAAAGATCATGTGTCTGGGAATAAAGTGGACTGTTTGCACCTGGAAGCCCAAGAGATGTGTCTGATTGCTGTGTTTGAATTTGTGCTGGCTATGATGCCTGTAATGACTGAAGGGGCATATATAATCTCTAGCCTTTTGCTAGTTCAGGATCTGACCCCTTCTTGGCTGGTCTGTGTGCCCCAAGATTGGTCTGACCCCAGCATGCTGGCACAAGAAAGTCTGCTTGCTTTTGCATTATCAGTAAGGCTCTTTGCAGTTCATGGGAGATTGACAAAACCGGACCCTAACACTGTCTCCACAAAATACGAGATTAATCTGTTGGCATTCTTCAGGCCTCGTAAAAATACCAAGGGAATCCGTAGTATTTGAAACTTTTGAATTCCTAGATTCCTTTTTAAGGATGGCTAAAAATTTCTGAAACAAGATATTTTGTTGTGGAAGTTAGGACAATACATTAGAGATTAGTCTCGTTGACATGAAATCATCACTCAAATACCTTTAAAACAAATATAAAACCTTTACCAGTTTAAAGAAGTGAGAAATTTGATAACAGCTGAAAGAACATAATAACTTTAATATATAAAAATATTTTGCATACAATGAATATCACATTAATTTAGCTTATACCTTGAAATAATTTAATTCTCTGATAGAGTTTAGTACTATGCCAAATTATCTACCAGAAAATTTCACATTTTTGAAAAGATCTCAAATGAAATCTTAAGTGTTACAAAAGACAAAATACTTCCTTGAATCTTAAATTTCAAAAGTCGCCATGGGTATGCAGATGAAGCTAATGGGCTAAATATTTATCACAAAAAAAGACCTTCCAAAGTAAAATTTGCAAGTCTACAGTATAAGTTCTGTAAAATCCTTCTTTTTCCTAGACCTTTCTTCCTTGCTATATTTTTATAAAGATGTTTAAAAAGAGGGTAACCAGACAACTGAAAAATTAAGGTCAGGTAATGGAGGTCTGGATGAATCAAAAGTGGCTAGCTGCTGGCAATAGAAGGCCTAAGTAACAAAATCAGCATCCCAAGAATTGCTGTTTGAGCAAAGCATTCAGCCAAGCTTCCAATAGGTGGAGTATAATTGATAGGTGCCTAGGATTTAATCATGAAATGGTGAAGAACGATGTACATGCCATATGCGGCAACAGCATCCCTCAGATTCTTTTTGTTCTTAAAAGATAGTGCCATTTGTTGCCTGAATCTTTGCCCTTGCTGTTCTTCTGTCTCAACGACTGGGAAGGCTAATCACCTACCAAGTGCATCAGTGTCTCCTTGTTCCTGTGCCTGTTGTACTGCACATCCCACAGGTGAGAGGGAAGTTGAAAGCAGGGGGTCCAACACAAGTCCCAGCAGTGTGTCTGCCCTGTTCCTGCCTCAAATGAAGAGAGAGACACTGGTGTTGCTCCTGTACACCCTTCACATTTATGCCTAGATTTAATGGTGCAGATGGCACAGGTGGTACAGAGAGCTCTGTTTATGGTCAAAAGAAATTTTTGCTCAGCACACACTCTCTGGGCACATGCTCTATGGGTGGAAGATCCTTAGAAGACTAATTTCTATCCTCTTCCCTTTCTTCCTCCTCAGAAGGGGACCACATATCTTCTTCATGCGATTTCTCCAGATTTTGTCTGGATTGGGGTTCCTTTTTTTTTCACCCTGGCTTGTGGTTGTCATTGTCTTATTATGCTTGATTCCCTCCCTCTTCATATGCATACTTTTTCAAGGAAGGATTGCACTATCACTTGTGGGAATGACAATGTAATTTTTACCAAGTGCAGAGGGAAAAGGTGGCTACAAGGAGCGCAAACTATGGGGATATGTTACAGACAGCTTCAAAGAACTTCTATGGGGTCTTAAGCTTAATGTTGGTGCCTTGTAATTGGAGCAAATCTCTCATTTTCTTAATCATCTGCACTTTAGTGGGTACTTGCTCCATGATAAATTTTACTTATTGCAAGGAGTCATTTGAATATCTCACGCTAGACCTGGCGCCATTTCCTCTTCCTCACAGCTCACAAAATTGATGCCGGTCTAGCCATCTACCAATCAGATGTAACCCGGCATTCCACCTGAGAGTCCCACTCCTAATCTTCCAGCCCTTTCCCCAACCATGCTCACTCACCCATCTTCCGTAGGCATTCACCTGCAGTTGCCAAACCCCTGGGGCCTGCACTCAAACCCTCCCAATCCTGTCCCCTCCACACACACACCTTGTGGGCCTACCTGCATAAAAAGGCCCCAGGTGCTTCCTTAGGCTTTTTTCTCTCCACCATTTCCATCCCTTTCCTGCCCTGCTGGAATAAACCTCCTAAGATACCTCATTAAGTCTGGTGTTTTCAGCTCACAGTAAAGAACCAGGTTGTGGGCATTATCTGTGCATAATAATATCACAATATCATAATATCCTATGAACTAAAACTCTAACACTGTTTTAAATAACTAACATTTGGTGCTATGACTGGCCGATTTCCCCTGGCACTTGGCTGTGTGGCCTTTGGGCCTTCAGCCACAACCAGGACCCAATCCATGAGAACTGCAATCTGTGTCAAGTGTCTTTATCTGCACCACTGAGATTCATTAGCAGCAATCAGAATCTGTCTCCATCTGCCCGCTGGTTCACGAATTCATCTCCAACAGCCTGTTCCCAATTTTACCTTCTCTGGCCTGTTCCTGACTTCGTCGTCTTCTCCTGCCAGTTCCAGAATTCTCTATCTCCGCATGACCATTCCTGAGCTCATCTGACTTGACTTTGCTAGCACCTGACACGATCCAGTAGAACACAGCCCAGACACGTGCTCCCAGTACTCCATCTCTACATGGAACACATGAGGTATTCCCCATCTTTTCAAATGCTAAGAGGCTGCATGCATACACTGTTGTAGGTAGGGTTCCCTTCCTCAGCCTTTGGAGTTTTGGGTGCGGCTTGGCACATTCATTCTCCTCCAGTTAGACCTGATTTTCCACTTTTGAGAGATTTTGGCAGACCAGTTCTGTAAACTGTGGCCAGGTGCCATGTCTCTTAGCCACTGGGCTGGAAGTCCCCTGACAACTGGATCACTGTGGGGGCACCCTGTACCTCTGAGTCAGGCTACTGGGCTGTTAACGACTTCAGATACAGGCAGTGTCTTGGGACCTGGCTTGTCTCTTACATAGGGGTTGACAACCTTCTATGAGAGGAAATTTTTCCTGACCACCGGATCTGACTGCTGGGTCATTTTCACGGACCACTGGGTCCACTGTGGTAATCAGTCCTGAGTCATAATCATGGGAGCTATTTTTTCATCACCAGTTCCTCCCAACAGCCCCTTAGGCTGTCTTCTATCAAATTTAGAAGCCCTTCAATTGGCTCATTATCTAAAACATAAAACTCTAACATGCCTCTGTAATGCGGATTGGCCCCAGTATTCCCTAGTTAACTCCTCCAAGTGGCCAGTTAATGGCCCTTTGGATCCAGACATTCTCTGGAATCTAGCTTACTACTGAACACATTCAGAAAATGGGGGAAGTCTCATTCACCCTTTCCTCTCAGTTTCCTGTATGTCTTCTCCATAGTTTTCTAGCCATGAAGTAGGAAACCCCAGCACCCTCTTCCAGGGATCTTGCACTACATGCTTCCCCTATTTCTTCTGGCATCTTTTTAATAAACTCCCATCTGATCCCCCTCTATCTGCGGTCTCTGCCCCCACCCTATCCCTCTGTCTGTGATCTTGCCTTTTCTCTCCATTCCATCCCCCTCTGTCTGAAAGCCTCCATTTGCTCTCCTCATTGGGTAGCAGACAAAGATTTCCTGCTTAAAATCTTTTTGCTGTCTTAACCTTTGACCTAACTTGCTCTCCCAGTTTCTTTTGACTTGACCACACCCAAAAACCCTCAGCACCTAAATTTCTCTAGTTTTCCCTGCCACCCCTTAGCTGAGAGGGGTGGACTTAGCGATAAGTGATTTAACCTTTCTTAAAAAAAAAAAAAAAAAAAGAGGAAAAGAGAAAAAAAAGAAAAATGCAACTTGTTCTGTAACTTTATGTAATGTAACAGTTACATATAAAACACTCTGGTATAAACTTGTCCTAACCCACTGTTAAATTACTACAAAGCATAAGACAAACCTATGTGTTTGTTTTACAAGATATTTCCGGCTAAAGTATGTCAAAGAAGGTGTGGACAGGTTCCAATGAAACCATCTTTAATTTGGGTTACTAAGAGCAAGATGCAATTCTAAAGAATTGGTAAATTTAAACTGGTACTGTTAAAACTTTTTTTAAAAAAACTTGAAACAATTTTTCAAAAAGCTGTTACAAAACCTGTTTTGTTTTGTTTGTTTTATAATGTTTTGTTTTATAATGTACATTACGTGGTATGTGTGTACATGTTTACGTGGCAAACTATGTAGTCTATTTTAATTGACTTACAGATGGAAATGCTCATAGATGTGAATTGCTAAGCTAAATCTTTTAATTTTGATTTAAATAATTTCTTGAGATTAGGTCCAGAAGAAAGTCTTAAAATGCTTGAGAAATGAGTTTCAGTATATTCCATTAGATTATATGTAGAGAAGAATGGGTGATATATAGATGCTAGATTCTTAACTGCCCCGTACATTAGGATAGGGCTTTAGAAACTTACAAATGTGACCTGAAAGTACAGTGATATACTCTTAAAATGGTCACCATGGTCTTTTACCTCAGAGACGAGAAGGGGATCCCATGGTAGAGCAGGATGAGAGAGGTGTGTGTTCCTGGTTCCACTGAGACCCCCAGAGGCCTCCCAAGTGCTCTTCATTGCAGAAGCAACAGACATTTCTCCAACGATCATCAGAAAGGACATCCAGGACCATGTCCCAACTACCAAGGCGGTCATTGGAGATATAACTGACCCTGAAGGCCAAGTACTTCAGTCATTTTCCATTGGATCTCCCACATGGGATGGAAGCAGTCCAAGAACCTGCACAGGCCTAAGGTCATTCATAGACTTCAGTGACACCTCGAAACAACACCCAAGAGCTCTGGGTGGTTCTCACAGTGGAAGGGAAAACAGTTTCTGTCTTGAAACTGCCTTCTCTGTCCTAGCTAGCTTTGGCTTCTTCCCTATCTTACAGTGACCATCAGGGTCTCTCAGGAGCCCCAAATTAGCTTAGGTGACAGACAGACTAATCTAGAAGCTCAGAAAAGAATCTTTTCTAGGGAAAATTTAGTTAGCCTGCAACTGTTCAGCCTGCATCAATGACCAGGCTCCTGATAGATATGTCTGCCATCTCCCTCTTCAATTTTTGCTAGACTTCACTGAGGTAGGGTACCCTCACTGCCCTAAGGCAGATCTGATGTCTTGCTCATGATTTGCCAAATTATTTGGGATTTCTCAAATCATATACATAAGATTTTTGTCTTCTTTAATTGCCAGTAGATGGCGTGTTAGCCTATAAATTAGTAGATTGCTTCCCTCTCCCTTTTTGCTGAAGTATTATAAACTGCTGGGCTATTGTAAATAAACTTGGTGCTATCTTGTGCCATCTACAATGTGACTAGTACATCTTGTAACAGAATGTTTTGAGTGTTGTGCTTTATGTTTTAGTCTAGATGTGTTCCTGAAACTCTTAGGGCTTGCAACAATTGGTAAAGTATAATTTTTTAGAAAATCTAGCACTTGCCTATTTCCTAGCTAGATTTAAAACTATTATAGTATTTTAAAACATTGAATGCAATAATCGTTTAGGATAGGCAAGAAGTCAGCTTGCATTTACCTGTCTTGTGATGTTATATTCCGATGCCACACACTAATCCTTTCATTGTTTCAGATTAAAATTTCACAATCCAAAAGGTTTCATGTGTTTCATTTCATTCATTGGGTATGTTTCAAAATTGGGGACTTGAAGTAGTTAAGTTAAACTGATATAAATCTAGTCCATTGTTTTAAACTAAAGTAATATTTACTCTGACAAAATTTGAAACCTAACAATTCTTTTATATCTAAGCTTGAAAGCCCAAGTATTCCAACTGGGTTTCTGTGTGTGTGTGTGTGTGTATTTTAAAGATTTATTTATTTTATTACAAAGTCAGATATACAGAGAGGAGGAGTGATAGAGAGGAAGATCTTCTGTCCAATGATTCCCTCCGCAAGTGAGCGCAATGGCCATTGCTGTGCTGATTAGAAGCCAGGAACCAGGAACCTCTTCCGGGTCTCCCACATGGGTACAGCGTCCCAAAGAATTGGGCCATCCTCGACTGCTTCCCTAGGCCAGAGGCAGAGAGCCAGATGGGAAGTGGAACTTCCGGTATTAGAACTGGTGCTTATATGGGATCCTGGCGCGTTCAAGGTGAGGACTTTTAGCCACTAGGAAACTTTGCTGGATGCCCAAGTGGGTTTCTAACTGAACTCATAGCCTGGTAAGTTGGGAAAAATTATAATTACAATATGTTTTGTTTTCTAGATCTCAACAAAGAGAAACCTTCAAGTGACAGGCGAGTACTTTAGACATCTGATGACTTCTATATTCTGCCAGGAACCTCTAGTAACCCCCACTCCTGCAGTTACTGAACATTGCCCCCTTTCAGCTCGGAAGAAGCTAGAGCAGTCATCATCCCTTTATCACTGTTCACTCCTCTGTTTGGAAATGTGAGGAGTTAGATAGGATGATTGGCAGTCAGAGTCTGGTCCCTAGTGTATCTACCTAGTCTAAGTTGACCACTCAGAAGTAATGAATAATCAATGACCAAAGAACAAGAAGGCCTGGCTAAGAGAAAAAGAACTCAAGCCACCTTTCCAAAAGAATTCTTAATAATCCTTCCCTCCATCCCCACCCACTAAAATGTACTTTTTTTTATTTATTCAAATCATTAGTTTCTTTTGCAGGACTAGAAGTGTGCCACCATCTCCCATTTCTCCCAACAGGCTGCAACCACTGACAAATGAAACCAGCTCCTAGAAGCCATAGAGAACAATGTTCCTCTTCTTTATATATAACAAAAGGGAGTATGTCAGGAGTTATTCAAATATCCCACCCTGGACCCGGTGCCATTTTTTCTTCCTCACAGCTCACAAAATTCGCACTGGCCTAGCCATCCACCAATCAGACATAACCCAGCATTTTACCTGAGAATCCTACCTCCAAACTTCCAGCCCTGCCTGCCCAACCCTGTCCATTCACCAATCATCCCTAGGCATTCAGCTGCAGGCACCAATCCCCTGGAGTCTACCCTCTAACACTTCCAATCCCTGCCCCCACACCTTGCACACAAAAAGACCCCGAGATGCAGCTCTCTCTCTGTTCTTTCTTTTATCCTTCTGGCCTCCTTCCTCTTTTCTCTCCACCTCCACCCTGTTCCTGCCATGCTGGAATAAACCTCCTAGGATATTTCATTGCATCTGGGGTTTCAGCTCATGGTAAAGAACCAGGTTCAGGGAATTAGCTGTGTGTAATAATATCATATGAACCAGAACTCAACTTTTTTAATAACTAGCACTTATGCCCCTGCAAAATATTTAATTCTAAGCTTACCTCTGGATTTCCGGGGTCCCTCTGAATATCCCTCCTGCCTAGGACAGGGAGAGGGTCTGGACATGAAATCATTTATGGCCCTCCAGAACTCCAGATGTCTCTCAGAGTATCCCTTATGGCCAGGACAGGGAGAGGGTCCGGGGATAAAATCACACATGCCCCTGCAAAATTTTAAATTCTAAGCTTACCTTCGTAGTTCCAGGGGTCCCTCAGATTGTCCCTGATGCCATGCCCCATGTTAGGTGCCATTTGCTCCAACCAGTGGAACTAGTAACATGGACAGCGAGAGAGTCTGAGGAGGAAGCACCAACAGGAGACCAGTGATGGTAGAAGTCTCTGTGAAGTCTCTCTTTATTGCTCTTTCACCTCTTCTTATATACTCTTCCCGCAAGTCCTAATTAAGCCAGTAAGTTGGACGCAGATGAGTCCAATTAGTTTAGCTGAGGTGTTGTTAGGCACAAGCCTAGTTCCTGTTTCTGCCCAGCTCCATGAGTGCCAATTAACTCCTTAGCCCACAACAGATCCCTATCACCAGTATCTGACCCTGCAAAAATGCACTCAATAAGACTGCGTTACCTATATTGCTGACGTACTAGGATGTGTGCTGGGTATGGTGCTGAGGAGGGCCTTCAGGCTTGGTTTGATTCAGGTGTAACTGTGGGGGCAATGGGAGCAGGAGTGTGGGTTAGTGCACACTAGTGGCAGCCTTCCAGGAGAACATTAGCCCACAATGTGACTGTAGTAGACATGGCCGCAGATGCATGGAGTTGCAAGGCAGCTGTGTTCACTTCACCACTCTTTGTAACCTGCTTGGGTACCATGGCAGCATGAGCACAACTGGGTCTGTGGGAGTTACAAGGGACCAAGCCCTGCCTTTGTGTCTTTGTCAGGTCTGTGCAACAGGAGGAGGAACATGAGGAGGAGGAAGAAAACTGAAATTCCTAGTGGCTCACACAGAGGATGAGACTTTCCTAGTTACCATCTGTGGACCTGCCCTGTCCCCAAGTTTGATGACCCCCCAACCCTTCACTCCCCACCTCTGGGAAATAGATAAGGGCCTGCTTTTTCCACAGCCATTGGAAACATACTGTGTGACTGTGAAATGACAAAGAGCTTGAAAAACATGCTGTCCACAGGAGATTCCTTTGGCTCAGGTGGTACTCAGAGTGCTTCTGTTGTGTACATCTGTGCAAGTTGGTTAGGGGTTGTGCATGCCATAGAAGCAGTAGTCCTAGGTGGTCTTGGTGCTCTTCTGAGCAGGTCTTCTCTGTGGATTGTTGGTTGGGAATCAGGAATCAACTCCAGTGCTGGGCATGTGAGCTAACACACCTTCCCCAATGGTAGAATAGAATGGCTCCACTAAAAGCAAGGGGTAAGGATGTGCTGTGCCACACACACAGGGTGGGCGTGGAGGCATGTGTGTGGGGACCAATGGTTCCATCATCTTGAAATCCCAAGGGAAGCCACAGAGGTTCCAAGCCAGGGAGCTTGCTGCTTTCAATGTGAGAGGAAGCCTGCCTCTCTGGGTGCATGTGGTCAGCACATTTGGTGGCTGACCTGCAGAGTATGTATCGGCACTGGGCCCTTTCTAACCAGCTAGGAAAGGACCCACTAGAGCATGGACCATATGCCATGTACTCCCAGAAGGGCAGTATTCCTTAATGTACACTTAGCACTCTTCCCACAGTGAAATTTGCAAATGTGTTGGGACATGTCGCTTTGCCACCCAGGTAACTAGTACTTGAGACTTTGCGCTTGATTAGCCACATCTTCTCTCTATATATAGCCTTATTTTGCACATCACAATTTTATATTGTTGATGGCATGTTGTACTCTTAACAAACATTATCTTTTGGTTTCTTTATTCATGTAGATTATTTTTTTCAATATTGATACAAACACATCTCACAACCTATATTCATGTAAATATAGCTTTCATAACTTATTATTAAATCTTGTTTCTCCCTCTAAATGTTGATATATTAGCATTAATTCATCACCTCTGTCTCTGAACAAATCGATATTTACTTAAGCATTATATTTGTTAGAAAATGATTCATGCAATGTATCACTGAAATCACTTCCAAGCACCCCAACTTGTTCCACTTCATTTGTAAAGTTTTTAACAAATATGAATGACCCCTTTTCAGCCTAATATGAATTATGTTTGCATTCTTGTACCATGGTATTTAATGCTTCATATGTCACTAATCAAGGAAAAAAGGAATATGAGAAGAATAGGTATTACAATCTTAAGGGATTATCTGAATTAATCAAGCATTGATATCTTTCTACACATTGGAAAAACACAACTAAGGTATTTATTTATGCTGGTATTTAAGACATCATTGTAACAAACTTAGGTATCAGCATTCTTTATACCCTTTTCTACTATTAAGAAAGAGTTTGAAATCCCACCTACAGTGAAGAATCCATCCACTACACTCCTGGTGATTTACCTAACCTAAATGATATCAGGGAATGAGAGGCTTATTTCTAATGCCATGTAATTAGCAAATCAATTCATATGAGCTAAGACATAAATCCCAGAATTCCCTCAAAAATTGCTGTATGTGAAAAATGTGGTACTTCTCCACTATGGAATGCTAATGCCATCTGGGACTGGTGCAGCAAGGAAACAGGCTAATTCTTTGACAGTAGTGCTGGCATCCCATATAAGCATGAGTCTAGTCCTGGCTTCTCCATTTGCAATGTAGCTCTCTGATTTGAGGCTGGGAAGGCAGCAGAGCAAAGTCTGAGTGCTTGGGTCCCTGCCCCCATGCAGGAAACATGTAAGAAGTTCCGAATTCCTGCATATTTGCTTTTTTTTTAAGATTTTATTATTATTATTGGAAAGCCGGATATACAGAGAGGGGGAGAGACAGAGAGGAAGATCTTCCATCCGATGTTTCACTCCCCAAGTGAGCCGCAACGGGCCGGTGCGCGCCAATCCGATGCCGGGAACCAGGAACCTCTTCCAGGTCTCCCACACGGGTGCAGGGTTCCAAAGCTTTGGGCCATCCTCAACTGCTTTCCCAGGCCACAAGCAGGGAGCTGGATGGGAAGTGGAGCTGCCGGGATTAGAACCAGCGCCCATATGGGATCCCGGGGCGTTCAAGACGAGGACTTTAGCCGCTAGGCCACGCTGCCGGGCCCAAATTCCTGTATATTTGTACCACTTCAGATCTGATTCTTGCATATGCTATCCAGTACAGTGCGCAAATGTGAGGGGAAACATTATTAATCCCTTATTTGGAGTGTTTTATTACAAGGTTTCTGTTGCAGAAGCTGTACTCTACAAATAAGAACTCCAACACCCCTACTTCCTCTTTTCTCTCTCCTTCCAATACAAAAGGGATTCTGAAATACTTATTCTGGAACTGGTATTTGAACTTGATGGAGTAGGCTATCTCTACAATGGTATTCGTCCAAAAACTGTACAGAACAGCAAATCCCAGGAATGGAACAGGAAATCTCATGTGGACTTGATCTACATTTCTTTTCCCAACCTGGCATAGAATCACTGAAACACACACAACATGTACGTCACAGAATTTATTGTATTAGGTTGGGTTAACACCACTGTTCCCAACTTTCACTTGAGATCTGTATTTTCCTTCAGTGTTGTGCCAGACAAGTTTGTATATTCCATACCAGAATTTTGGGGGCTTTTACACATCTCCAACAGAATAAATTCAAATGAAAAGATCCTTAAAACACACAAATTCATATGGACATATATAATCTCAGAACAACACTATATGCGTATCAAAATGGAAAGGATCTGCATAGAAAGCTATCCAAACCTCACGTGTGACCCTTCATTAGTGCTCCCACAAGAGATTAAAATCTGTTTTACGTTATTCCAGAGCAATTGCGAGTATTCACTGAAAGAATACATGGCCCAAGAAAACTAAACTAAAAGGACATACATTATTTATTTTTTTTGTTTTTTGTTTTTTTTATTAAATTTATTCATTAATTACATTGTGTTTTAATTACATAGAATCTGGGATTCTCCCCCCTACACTCCCCCCATGGTGAGTTCGTCCACCGCGCTGCATAACCATAATTCAAGTTTAGTTGAAATTCCCTCCCTGCAAGAATTTGCCAAGCATAGAGTCCAACATCCCATAGTCCAGACAAGTCCATCTTCTTATTGGGAAGACCCTCTCTGGTCTGAGGGCAGAGTCAGCAGAGCATCTTCCCAGTCAAATAAAAGCAATAATATACCATCTGCAACAATTAACATCATTATGGATTGAATTGACATGATATTGTGCAGTCAACATGCTAAAAATAAATGTGATTTCTTAACCACTTTCTGTGACCCCCCATTCACAGTTCAATTTTAGTTTATTTACTACAAATGACCTACTATCCATAACATAACATGATATGCTTAACATCATATCATATTAAATTAAGGCAAACATGTGGTATCTAACCTTTTGGGATTGGTTCATTTCCCTTAGCATTATGGTTTCCAGTTTGGCCCATTTGGCCACAAAGAAACAAATGGGATCTCATCAAACTAAGAAGCTTCTGTACAGCAAAGGAAACAATGAATAAAGTAAAAAAGCAACCCACAGAATGGCAGAAGATCTTCGCGCACGACATAGGTGATAGAGGACTAATCTCCAGAGTATACAAAGAATTACAAAACAGCCAAAACACCAAAATAAACAAGCCACTCAAGAAATGGGCACAGGAAATGGGCAGACATTTCACAAAGGAACAATCCCAAATGGCAAATAAACATATGAAAAAATGCTCAAGCTCCCTGGCAATAAGGGAAATTCAAATTAAAACATCAATGAGATACCACCTAACGTCAGTAAGGGTGGCCCACATGAATAAAAGCACCAACAACACTTGCTGGCGAGGTTGCGGGGAAAAAGGAACCCTACTCCACTGCTGGTGGGGCTCCAGATTGGTACAGCCTCTATGGCAATCAGTATGGAGAATATTCAAACAACTCAAACTCGACATACCGTATGGCCCAGCTATAGCACTCCTAGGAATATATCCAGAACACTTGTTTTATGAGAAACCAATATGCACTCCTATGTTCATAGCAGCACAATCAGTAATTGCAAAAACATGGAAACAACCAAAATGCCCATCAACAGAGGATTGGATAAGAAAGCTATGGTTCATCTACTCCATGGGATACTACTCAGCTATTAAAAAAGACATACATTATTTAAACCCAAACTATTGATGTGTGTCTAAGGGCCAAGGCATGGCCTAAATGTTCATGGATATTTCTGGAATCAATGATAAAAGAAATTTAAGGTGAAACAAAAATATAACATGCTGGTATGGAGCTAAGGATGGGCTTGATAAGGATGGCTAGGAATGGGTCAGTTAATATGAAATGAATCTTCCAGCTTGATTTGTATCTGAGCAGGTGGCAACAAAGCATGCCTACATGTGTGTGTATACACACAGCCATGGGCCATTTTGTATCATATTTCTCCCCAAATGAGTTTCACTCTGATACCAAGGCTGATCTAAGTTTTTTGAATCCCTTTTTTCCCCCACTAAGCCTCAGTTGCACCGTTTGGGAAATAAGGTACCATGTCCCTAACAAGAAGCTCTTACCCAAGGTCATGGGCTGCTCATCACCTTTCTCCATTCCATCGTCAGATGCCTGAGTCCCAAGGTAATACAGCAGGGATTTGAGTCAAATATCCTAGATTACTTGTTAGGAAAAGAAGAAATCAGCTCACTGTTAAGTTGCCCTGGAACTTACAACATGCACATAGAACTTTCCCAAAGAGAACCCACCTCAGCAATCCTGTTAGAGTCTACAAAGTTGTGGTCCACAAACCACCTGAAAATACTGACACCACTGTTACAGGCCATGCACCTTGGAGCTTCACCCATATAATTCTGAAGCCACTTAATTGGAGAGGAACAATATGCTCTATACCCTATGGGAAGAGAAGAATGCAGGACAGGACAGGATCACATCTCCAGTTACCCGTCACCCATGTCCAATATCTAGTCTCTGAGAAACATCTCACCATTGATGTTAGCTCAATATTCCTTAACAATCGCTGTGTTAGAGAAGTAGGGATTGCTGCGGAAGAACAACCTGATCTTGAAGTGATTCCTGGGATGCTTGAGTTTAGCCACCTGTCAGGATAAGATGGAGCAGGCTAATTTTTCACCAATGAGTCCAGCTTCAAGTGTTCAAAACTACTTTAGTTACTCACTGTGCCTTATAGATAGGACCAGTCTGAGGCTCAAGGAACTCACCTGTAGGTTGGTCATGTAGCTAAGAATGTCTTCATCCTTTTCACAGATGATGGGTGACATCTGGGAATAGTTCACAAACTACCTATCATGGAACTTTCAGAAGAAAAGCTTTGTGTGTGTGTGTGTGTGTGTGTGTGTGTGTGTGTGTACAAGAGAGCCAAAAGCAAGGGAAATATGGAAAGAACAGGCACTGCAAATGAGAAGGCATTTTTGTTGGATGCCCCTTAAATATTGCTACGTAGATCATAGGTCTACCAAGACTTGTCCTGATATTTATTTTTCATAGCTCTTAGGAAATCAATGAATAGCAAGCATGACATTCTAAGAGCTGTTTGACCACACAACAGAATCATAAATATTGAAATTCACTCAAACCATGTGGGACCAGAATTCAGACCTACACAATGCACAGCTGGATTATTAATATTACTGGATCACAATGTGATGTCCCAATATATCCTCAAATAACAGCTCCTGCTGCATTTTAATCTTTAAGTGGTGCACAGAGGGAGGGCCTCTGTTCTCAGCAGAGTGAGAGCCCTGATCTTTGTGAGCTAAGCATGAACTGCCACCGTGCACTTCATACCTCTGTGTGCCACAGGTTCTTACTGGCAACCTGGCAGAAATGGCAAAGACAAGAGCCTCATTTCTCTGACAGGATCCACACAGAGCTGGTGTTTCCTTTGAGAGCCACCTCAGGCATCATATCTATTGGCTGTAGTCTTCCAACCAGATCTCAGTGACTGGGCTGGAGAATCAAACTGTTACCCTAAAGTCTCCAACACAGGGACGACTGTGCTTCAAAGAACCTTACATTCATGTGGGAACAATAATCTTAAAATTGTTGGGCAAGTGCATAATACTTTCTATGATCATTCAGTCAACATGCTTTCCAGTCCTCTATAGATTAATTTTAATACCCCATGGAGTAAATTAATTTTCTTCACAACTGACACTTTTTCACGCACGATTGTGCCAGGTACACACATACACTTAAATGTGACAAAGCATACAAATGTGTACGAGTTTGCCCAGAAGCCCAGGAAGGTATGGATGATCTTTGCTCTCCTTCAGAAGCTTGTGCCTCTGCTTCAAGCTCTCTTGGGCCCTGGTGGATCAATGTCTACTACGACGCACTTGTAACTGGGGTGTCCTTGACCGAAGCGCCGGTAGGGCCTGCTGGTTCTTATGCCGCCTTTCCTGGTGTGCAACGCAGGCTGTTAGGCGCTCCTGCTCCTCCCTCTCCTCGACTGCTCGCCTCCCTTCAGCACGCTCCTCCCACCTCCTGCTCAGCCACTACCCCACCACTTCAAAGTATACAGCAGCCATGTTGCTGCTGCTGTCGCCCAGCGGGGCCGGGCTCTCTCCCTCACCCACGGGCCTCACTTTCCTGGGGAGCCCCCTCAGAAAGGACACGGAGCACCTTTTCACAGCAATGGACACAAACCTCCTGTCATCTGACGGCAGTGGTCACTGCGCAGGCCCTGGGCACTTTCCCTTGAGGAGGATCCTTGTAGGGTCTATGTCCTAAAGCCCCCCTAGGCCCTTCCTTCCCGCCCTCCACCAACGCCATACTCCACCTCAGTGGACCCCGGCTGGTGGGCAGCCGCTGCCATCCTGAACCGAGCCTGTGGACAACGTCCCGACTTCTCCCTGCCTGAACACCGCCTGGGTCAGCTGAGGGCCTTCACTGTCTCCCGGAAGTGGCAATGTGCTATCACCAGGCACATGCAAAGAGATCTCGGCGCTGACGCGGGGTGGGGCGACACAGTGGGTGAAGTTGATCCCCGACCCACCCCCAGCGTGCTGAGCTCTCCGGGGAAGTCCGGTGTGTGAGCAGGAAAGCAAGTGTGTCCACCTGAGCCGAGCCCGGGCTCCCCGTGCTCAGGGAGGGAGCCTTTCCGGGGTGTGCCCAGCTCGGCCTTTTGCCAGCGATGCAGTCTGCGAGTAAAAGGGGCAGACAGCAGTCCTCCTGCCCTTCACGGGGCTGCCTGGGGTCAGCCCTGCTTGTGGGCGATGTTTCTGGTGCAGGCGTGCTGAGGTAGCCGTTGTGGGTCAGCCAGAAGAAAAGCATGTGGAAGGACACGTGCCCAAAGGAGCCTAACATATGATTGCTCTGATGTTGTGTCCTGTGTGGCTTTGGTGGACTGCCTGCTCTTCCATTCTGTCGGTTGCTGGATCCCCTGTCGTTAGGAATTTTGTTTGGGATTACAGGGCCTGTGGTGTAGACAAGCTCTTTGGGAATGTGTGATTCTTGCCACCTTCCTGGCCTGATCCTCACATTGCAGGCTACTCAATGTTAGCAGAGTTGCCAAGCTCGAGGCTTTCTCTTCTCTTTTTAGTATTTTCTTTTCTTTTCCTTTCTTTTCTTTTCTTTTCTTTTCTTTTTCTCTTCTTCTCTTTTCTTTTATTTTCTCCCCTTTTTAAAGATTTATTTATTTTTATCAGAAATACAGATAAACAGAAAGGAGAGACCTCTGAAAGGTCACTCCCGAAATCGCCACGATGGCTAGAGCTCTGCCTATTTGAAGCCAGGAGCTTCTTCCAGGTCTCCCACTTACATGCAGGGTCCAAAATAAAGTTTTGTGCCGTTATCAATTGCTGTCCCAGGCCACAAGAAGGGAGCTGGATGGGAAGCTTGGCTTCCAGAATTAGAACTGGTGCCCATTTAGGATCCTGGCACGTTCAAGGTGAGTACCTTAATAGCTACAGTATCATGCTGGGCCCGAAGTTCAAGGCTTTCGATTGCAGCTTGTGCTGCCATGATGATCAACGAACTTACATCAACCTGCTCACTCGCATTGTGTAAGCATCACATGGTAATCAGGGTTTATTGCCAGTTGAAAGTGGACCAAAGTCCAGTGTCCCTAGTGCATTGTGTGTCGGGGATGAGGGGGTATAGTGCAAAGAAGGGAGGAGTAAAAAATCATTTTACTCGCTTGTAGAATATCTCATATACAGCAAAATATAAATCGTGTTTATCTCTTTTTTGTAAGTAGGTTAATTATGTGGAAGCATGGCCACAGAAATCAAGAGTGAACAATGTATGCAAGTGCACACACATCAAGGAACACTCATGCATGAATCTGAGCAAGAGAAAGGCATCACAATATGTTTGGTTTGTGCGTGGTCAGTTACATACCAGGTTTCTACAAGGTACATGCTTGGAGAATGTAGGATTCTGGAGTTCTGTCTGGACCTCTCAACTAAAAGGCATGGTCCAAGGTACTGTACCCTGTGGAGACAGTTTCCTACAGCATTAGAGCGAGGGTGGTTGTATTGAAGCAGGCTTGTCTCCAGGCAGACTCATAGGGGATGTCAGTGAGTGGGCCAAAATAGCAGCCATATTTTGGTGCTTGTATTCAGTTTCTCACTCCTACTATTGCTTGGGAAACAACCCAAATTTTCAAATGTCAGGTGTTGATACAGAGGGGTCACAAATCACGTGTCCATGGGCCGTTCCCGAGCCTAGTGGCTAAATCCTCACCTTGCATTCATCAGGAACCCATCTGAATGCCATTGTATCCTGGCTGCTCCATTTCACATCTAGCTCCCAGCTTGTGGCCTGGGTTACCAGCTGATGACAGCCCAAAGCCTAGGGATCCTGCACCCATGTGGGAGGCCAAGCAGATGCTCCAGGCTAGTGACATTCAGTCAGCTCAACTGCAGCCATTACGACCACGTGGCAAGTGAATTGGCAGATGGAAGATCTTTCTCTGTCTCCGCTTGTCTCTTTCAATCTGCCTTTCCAGTACAAAGAAATATATCCTGAAAACATAAATATGTGTCCAGATCAGTACTGACCATTGGCTTTTGAAGAAGCTCTTGGTGAGTTGCAGGTTATGCCCTATGTTCTTGAGGACATAGAAACACACTAGGTCTTTAAAGGAAAGCACTAGTGAAGCAGTTTACATGAAATGTGTTTCAATAACATCAGGCATTTCAAATGTAGGCAAGGGAATGCAGTGGGGTTTGTTTTTGCTTCCTGGCTAAAAAGTGTTGGGTGTTACTAGAATTGTAACAGCTGCCGACTTGAATGTATGTGGGAAGCAAAGTGGGCAAGTTGTGATGCCTGAGAATGGGATAACAGACTGAGGAACAGAAGGCTGTGATAATGGTTCATGTAGTTTGCAGATGTGAGGTCTGTGATGAAATTTACCTCCAGGTTGTTCCATGGGAAGCATCATGTCATCTGCACACATGACTAATTTGACTCCCTCTTTTTCTTTAAGGTGCCATGTATTTGTTTCTTTCTCCTCCCTGTCAGTTTGGCAAATGTTGACATCCTTGGCTTGTTTCATATCTGAGAGGAGACAGAGCTTTCCACATTGCAATAAGAATGGCAATTAGTTTGATATGTATCCTTTATATTTTGAGAAGAGTTTCTTGTATAACTATTTTGTAGAAAGTACTTTTGTTTTTTTCTCTTTATCTTGGTGGAGTGTTAATTCTTACCTGATGCCTTATCTGAACCTGTTCAGTTGGCCTTGTGTCTGTGTTTCTCCTTCCATTGATACTTATTATTTACACTTATTGAATTACAAATGTTGAAGCGGCCTTGCATTTGCTTGATGATTTTGATTTGAATATGATGTGTGACTGTTTATTAAGGTTTTGTATTTGATGCCATAACCCATTGTTAGAGAGTTTGTGTGTCTGTTCATGGAAAGTATGTCTGTATAGCTTTTGCTATGTCATAGATTTGGTATTGGAATCAAAGTAATACTGCCTCATAAAAGAAGTCTGGCAGAGTTCTGTTCTGCTGACTAGTTACCCATCTACCTTTACTGATGTTCTTTCTTATTTATTTGTCCTCAATAGGAGTAGGGCATGAAAGTAACCCATTGCTACTCTACTGGCATCGATATCTGCCTTTGTATCTGATAATATCTGGCTGTGTGCTTCAGGGTGATATTATTTTTAGGTGTATGTATATTCAGATTTTCTATCACTGAGTTTTAAACTAAGCTGCTTTTCCCTGTCAAGATAGGATTTTGTGTTTAGCTCTTTTGTAGCTTTTCAGTCTATGTATACCTTTGTGAAGACTTTTGTGTTGGGATCTTGGAGGGTTATGTAGTTTTTTAACAGTCACCTGAATTTAGTCCTCTGGTTAGTCCAATTAATGCATTTACATTCAAGATTGATTGTGGTGAATTCTCAGGGTTGTGTTTATGTGGGAATACTTTATTTTCCCTTCACAATTAAGGAAAATTCCAGTGGAAACAACATTTTTGATATGTTTTTTCTTATAAGATCCTCAATATACATTCACACTGTATTTTGACCTCATTCTTCAGAGAGGATTCCTCCCAGTTGAGGTTTATTTTTAATTTTGCATTTCTTACTTTATATGTATACAACATTTCCTTCCTACTGTTTTGCATTATCTCCTTCTTGTTTTTAGTGTTTGAAAGTTTTACAACTGTGTGCCTTGATAACATGTTCCTTGATTTTTTTGTTTGTTTGTTTGTTTTTGAGTTCAGCAGCTATTGAACCTCTGGAATTACTGGACTAGTTCTAGGTTTCCTATAGTGGCTGGGGAAGTTTCCATGATTTCATTGAGTAGATTCTGGAATACTGTCGCGGCTAGCTGAGCCGGCATAGTAGGCACGGCGAATGTCCGAGCGAAAAGCACCGGCACACGGAGACCATGATGGTGTTAGAAGTGCTGGGAGCCATCTCTCCGAGCCGTCTCTCCACAAGCCTCTTTATTACCATATTATCTCCTCTTTCCCCCAAGCTCATAAATAGGACAATAGGACGCCAATGAGTCTGCAAAGGCCAGGTGCTACTGCCGTAGGCCCAATTCCTGAGTGCTCAGCTTAAGGAATGTAAATCAACTCCTCAGCCCACAATATATTCCCCTTTCTGTATTAAAGCAGACTTGAATGCGTCTGTCTTAGGTTGTGGACTCTCAGGTTATCAGCCTTACCCGTCATCAGGAACCTCCGTAGCATGACGGAGACCCTGTCCTAGGTTGGTCAGTTCCCGGTCCATCTTACCCATCACTGGCTGCCATTCAACGCCTTGTCTGCTGCAGCTGCTCAAACCATACTTGGGGAGGCTGGTAACCCTGTTCCAAGGCTAGGAGTGAATATCAGCTCAGTAGCAATGAGCAAACAGCAATTCCCGAGCTTGGGAAAACAAAGCCCTTCACAGGTGAAACATACATAAAAGGCACAATGGGAGGCAAGAGGCCATGATCTTAGGAGTAACTTAGCTCAGTAGCAATGAGTAGACAGCAGTTCCCAGGATGGAAAAACATGCATAGCAATGGGCTAGAGTATGTCTGATTTGTTCTCCTGTTTGAGGAGTAGCTAAAATAAGTCCAGAACAAGTATCGATAGTGACATGCACATACTTTAGTGTCCCAAACTCTGGGATGTGTGTCACGTCCATTCGCCAGACATGATTGGGCAACAGTCCTTGGGGATTTACACCATAATGAGGAACAGGTAAAAATTCAGGGCACACTGAGCATTGCTTCACGATGGTTCTGGCTTGTTCCTTGGTCAGACTAAAGTGCAAACGAAGGTTGTTAGAATTCAAGTGAAATCTAGCATGTGCCTTTTGAGCTTCTTCAAGAGCTGAGGCCACCAATTTGGTGGCTGAATCTGCAGCTGCATTTCCTGATGTCAAGGGCCCAGATAAACCTGTATGATCTCGAATATGAGTCACAAAGAATTTATCTTTGCGGGCCCAAATACAGGCCTAAATTTTAGCAAATAGAGATGCTGCTGTAGAGTGGGAAGAAATTTGGCCCGCAGTCTCCAGCACAGGAAGGGAATGGGCAACATATCCACTATCAGAATATAAATTAAAGGGCTGCATGGAAAATGTTTGAAAGACGGCAAGAATGGCCACCAATTCTACAAACTATGCAGAGACAAAAGATGTGGGGATGGTGGTAACCTGGCCATCTACTACAAAAGCTGCTTGATCATTTAACGACCCATCAGTGAAAACAGTTAGAGCTTCTGGCAATGGTTGAAGTAAGGTTAGAAGTGGAAAAACAACAGGATGCAAAAAAAAAAAAAAAAAAAAAACTGTACAATGGAGTCCTTGGGATAGCAGTTGTCAAAATTAACATTTAAACTGCTCAAAAGTATAGACCAGGGCTCTTCCATATTCTGCAACCACAAAAGCTACTTCTGAGTGTATGGAACAATAATGGTATCTGAGACCTTCCCAAAATGTCTTAGGCTGCTTTTAGTGGCCTTTTGTATCAACTCTGCTATGGCCAAATAGTAAGGCACAATTGTCTTAGCAGGAGAGACATGCAAATGTTCCCACAAAATAGGTCCCTGCTGATAAAATACCCCTTTAGGTGTATATGAGGATGTTATAACAATAAATAAAAGTGGGGTACTGTCATCAATACTGGTCAAATGGAATTGTTCAATAGCTATCTCAACCTTGCGTTGGACGTGACATCCCTCCATAGTCATTACCCTAGGGGATGTTGGAGAGGAGTCACCTTTTAAGATATCAAACAAAGGTTTCAAATCTGCATTAGTAAGTTTCAAACTGGGTCTCATCCAATTTATATCCCCTAAAAATTTCTGAGAATCATTAAGAGTTCACAACTTTTCTGTGGCTATGGAAATTTTGGGGGGTTTAACACAATTCTGAAAAAGTTGAAATCCCAAATAATTAAATGGAGAAACAAGTTGTATTTTATCTGGGGCTATAGCTAATCCTGCTTTTTCTAACTCTTGCTGTAACTTACACAAATAGGATTGCAACACATGAGTAGATAGAGCTGCCAGCAAAATATCATCCATATAATGAACAATCATAACAGAAGGAAAGCTGGCGCGCACTGGTTTTAAGGTGGCAGCCACATAAATCTGACACATAGTAGGACTATTAGCCATTCCTTGGGGTAAAAATTTCCATTGGTACCATTCAAATGGCTCCTGCAAATTAACAGAAGGCACACTGAAAGCAAAACGAGGCGACTCTTCTGGATGAAGGGGAATGGAAAAAAAACAATCCTTTAAATCGATCACAACAATATTAAAATCTTTTGGAATGGCAGAAGGCAGCAGTAATCCTGGCTGCTGTGATCCCATTATCTCCATGGTAGCATTCACTGCTCTGAGATCCTGTAAAAGTCTCCACTTCCCTAATTTCTTTTTAATCACAAAAATAGGTGTGTTCCAAGGCAAAGTGGAAGGGACAATATGTCCAGCAGCCAGCTGTTCTTGAACTATTTCCTTAACGGCGGCTATTTTTTCTGTAGAAATGGGGCCATTGGTCAATCCAAATGGGTTGAGAACTTTTCCATGTAATCGTCTGTGGAGTAACCTCAGCCGCCATCACAATGGCCCCTAGAGAAAATGCCCTAGCCCTTTCTTTATCCTTCTTATGTTCCACGGAGATTGGTTGAGTAATTCCTTTCAGCTTTCTTCCTATACCTTTTCCAGGAATGTAGCCGTACCTCTCCATCTGCTGCATAGCTAATTCCTGACCAGATACTAATACTGCCCCCATTTGTTGCAAAACATCTCTCCCCCACAAATTACCTGGCAGACCTGGTACTACATAGGGGGTAACATGGCCACCATTTCCTTCATTTTCCCTCCAGACTAGAGGCCTGGAGCTATCAAGGGGGCTTTGGGTAATCCCCAATCCTTGTAAAGTGGTCATGGTGGGCGTAACAGGCCAACCTGGGGCCAATATTTCTGTGAAATAAGATTGGTGTCGGCACCAGTGTCTAGAAGCCCAGTAAATTTCTTTCCTTCTATACTCAACTCCAAAGTAGGGCGGCCTGCCATATCAGCGACCCAATAAACAGAGGCTTCACCACTGGAACCAAACCCTGCTTTCTTCTGTCCAGGCCTGAAGCATTATCTGACTTCACTGTTGGGAACAGCACTAACTGTGCTATTTGTGCCCCTTGGGGCAAAGCTGGAACTCCAGCATGAACACTGGCTAAAACTTTAATTTCTCCTGTATAGTCTGCATCAATCACTCCTGGGGTAATATGAACTCCTTTCAAGGCCATGCTGCTACATCCCAGCAGAAGCCCTACAGTGTCAGGGGGTAGTGGCCCATAAATTCCTGTAGGAATAGCCTGTACCCCCATTTGAGGTGTCAATATGACGTAGGAGGTGGTATGGAGGTCCCATCCTCCACTGCCTGTGCTCCCTTGGGCAAGGTCATAAATGACCTTTGTCCCTGAGGAGCAAACTGAATCGCTGCCCCGTACATTGGTGCTTGCGGGGCCAGGAGCTGGCCCCTGCTCCCGTTTCCTGGCACAGATGGCTGCCTGGAGATGTCTGTCTTGGACCTGCATTCATTTGCCCAATGTTTCCCACGTTGGCATCGAGGGCAAACTCCTGGGGACTGCCTGTCCATATTAGCAGCCTGTGCACAACTTGGAGTCGGCAGTTCTGGCGGATATGCCCTAGCTGGCCACATTTACAACATCCTTGTTTTGGGCGAGCTCCCGAGCCCAAGGTTGTGCCACCACGCAATGCCTCTGCAATGGCTGCACCCATTATCTGTCCTTCCCCAATGTCCTTACAAAGTTTAAGATATGCGTAAAGGGGCTTATGCTTCCAAGGTCTAATTGCTCCCTGGCACCATTTGTTGGCATTTTCATATGCTAGTTGCTTTAAGAAAGGCATGGCTTGATCTGCATCACCAAATACCCTATCTGCAGTTACCAGTAGGAGATCTACAAATGCCTGGTAAGGCTCATCCGGGCCTTGGACAATTTTAGAGAGATGTAAATGTAGCGAGCCCTTTGGTGATAAAGACTTCCAGGCCCTCACTGCAGCAGCAGCGGTCTGTGCATAAACTTCTGGGTCATAATGAATCTGATCCTGTACATTAGCAAAATTCCCCTCTCCTGTCAAGATATTATGATTTCTCTCAGGAAAGCCTGCCTGGGTATTTTGCTGTGGTATGTCAAGGCAAAGCTCAAAGAACTCAGATTTCCACATTAGAAAATCACCCCCATCCAGAGTAGCCTTACAGAGCTGTTTCCAATCAACCGGAGTCAAATTGTTAGGGTCTAAGGCTTCAATCATGGAAACGGTAAAGGGGGCCGATGGACCATAAGTGGCAACAGCGTCCCTCAGACTCTTCATGTCCTTAAAGGACAGTGCCAGGTGCTGTCTAATTCTCTGCCCCTGCAGATTCTCTACCTCAACTACTGGGAAGGTAAAGCGCCTAGCAAGGGTAGTCACCTCAGGATCTCCCTGCTCCTGTGCTTGCTTTACCGCACATTCCACAGCTGAAAGAGAAGTTGAAAGCGGGGGTCCAGCACAAGCCCCAACAGTGCATCCACTCTGTTCCTGCCTCAACTGAAGGGAGAGGTGCTGAAGTTGCTGTTGTAAACCTTTTACAATTGTGCTCTCAAGCGGCGCAGAGAGCTCTGTGCCTGTCCAAGAGAGACTTTTGTTTGGCACATGCTCTACAGGTGGAGGATCCTCAGCAAACTCACTTCCATCCTTTTCCTCCTCAGCCTCCTCAGAAGAGGACCGCAAATCTCCTTCGTGCACTTTCTCCAGACTTTGTCATGTCTGGGGTTCCTTCTCCTTATTTACCCTGGTTTGTAGCTGTCTCCTACTTTTAACAGACAATTTGTTAAGGCGGGCTTCCACCACTGCTTGACGGGATGACCAAGCAATATTTAGCAAGCACCAGAGAAAAAGGATTACTACAATGAAAGCAAACCATGGGAATACGTCGCAGACAGTTTCAAAAAAAATCTGCGAGGCCTTAAGCGCGGTGTCGGTGCCTAGTGACTGGAGCAGATCTTGGATTCCCTTAATTACCTGCATTTTCGAGAGTTCTTGCCCCATGATAAATTTTACTTATGCCCCTGCAAAAGTTTTAAAACCTGCCTCTAGATTTCTGGGGTCCCTCAGATTGTCCCTCGTGCCCCAAGACGGGGAGAATGTCTGGGGATGAAATTAATTATGCCCCTCTAGAGCTAAATCCTAAACTTGCCTCCGGATTTCCGGGGTCCCTCAGATTGTCCCTCGTGCCCCTGAATGGGGAGAAGGTCTGGGGATGAGGTTAATTTGCCCCTCCAGAGTTCCAGGGGTCCCTCAGATTGTCCCTCGTGCCCTAGCATAGGGAGAGGGTCTGGGGATTAAATCAGTTATGTCCCTGCAAAATTTCAAAATTCCAAATTCTTAATTCAAAATCCCTTAATTACTAATTCCTTAATTCCTTACCTTCATAGTTCCAAGGGTCCCTCGGACGTCCTTTGCACTGTGCCCCACGTTGCAGTGCCATTTGTCGCGGCTAGCTGAGCCGGCATAGTAGGCACGGCGAATGTCCGAGCGAAAAGCACCGGCACACGGAGACCATGATGGTGTTAGAAGTGCTGGGAGCCATCTCTCCGAGCCGTCTCTCCACAAGCCTCTTTATTACCATATTATCTCCTCTTTCCCCCAAGCCCATAAATAGGACAATAGGACGCCAATGAGTCTGCAAAGGCCAGGTGCTACTGCCATAGACCCGATTCCTGAGTGCTCGGCTTAAGGAATGTAAATCAACTCCTCAGCCCACAACAGAATACTTTTTTCTTCACCTTCAGCATTGCCTGTGATATACTCACTAAATGACATTTGTACTTTATCTTCCTGCAATCTTTTTAAAGATTTATTTGTTTTTGGGCATGGCATAGTGGCCTAGTGCCTAGTCCTCAGCTTGAAGGTGACAACATCCTATATTGGAGCCATTTCTAATCCCAGTAGCCCCACTTCCCATCCAGATTCTTGTCTTTGGCCTGGGAAAGCAGGCAAGGAGGCCCAAAGCCTTGGGACTCTGAATGCTTCTGGGAGACCTGGAGGAAGTTCCTGGCTCCTGGCTGTGGATTGGCACAGCACCGGCCATTGCGCTCACTTAGAGAGTGAATCATTGTTTAGAAAATCTTCCTCTCTCTCTCTTTTGCTGTGTATATCTGACTTTGTAATAAAAAAAAAAAAATAAAAGAAGCTAAAAAATGATTTATTGGTTTTTATTGGAAAGTCACATATACAGAGAAGAGAAGAGACAAAGAGGAAGATCTTCCATCCACTGACTCCCTTCCTGAGGGGCCATAAAGACTGGAGCTGAGCGCATGCTAAGCCAGCACCCTGGAGCTCTTCTGGATCTCCTATGTGGGTTAGGATCCCATGGCCATGTGTCCATTCTCAATTACTTTCCCTGTCTACAAGCAGGGGTTTGAATGGGAAGCGGAGTTAAAATTGTTAGTGTCGGTAAAATATTAAAATATTAGAATGTTAAAAGGGAATGTTATTGTTGGGCAATATTAGGCTCATTTGTGCCATGAAACTACTACTTTGCTAGGCCAGGATGCACCTGGACTGTGGAAGAAATCCATGTTAGTGATAAATTGGTCCTCGCTCCCCTTCAAGCTTGTGAATAGTGTCACAAATCTAATCTACTAATTATCCCAGGTTCAAGAGAGCAGAGGTACAAGTCTCTGGACCCAGGAAAAAGAGAAACCACAAAGATAAGGGTGTGAGAGTGGAAAAGCCATAAAAGATAATGACTGTGGGAATAGAGCAGACTGCTTAAACTGAAGGCCATAAAAATTAAGAAGTCTAAAGTCGTTACTTTTGATGCATGTTTCAGCCAAAAAGGGTTTTGTATAATCTCCAGCGTTTTGTTAGTTGGGGTTCCAACCACTGCTTGACTGGCTTTTGTGCCCCAAGAAGGGTCTGACTCCAGCATGCTGGCGCAACAAACTCTGTTTGCTCTTTGTATTGCCAGCAAGACTCTTAATCGCTTCTGAGGATGAACTAGCCTGAACCCTAACATCTAAGGGGGTTCTAGCCTGGACCCTAACAGAACCTGTACCTGTATATGATTGCTGATTGCAAGCCAAGCACTTTATCCACTAGGCTATTGCTAAAAAGCACTTTTCCTGCATTTTTATTCATGGCATCAGAATTTCACAATGTTTGTCTCCACTATTGGACATTGTCTTTGTTTTACTCTTTTTCAACTAGACTTCTCTTAAAACAATCAATCCTATATTTAATTCACTGACTTGGTGGTCATTCTAAGTCTCTAATCTAGATATCTTTTCTTGGCCTCTTTTGTTCCTCTTCTCCTTTCCAACCTCGTCTCTCTTCCTCTCTCTGTGTCCTGTGTCATCTTAAAATTGCCAGCCTCATTCTGTTCCTGAATAATCAGCAGCATTTGCTTAAAACACAAGACATATATATTAATAAGGAGATGTTGCATTCAATTGGGTATTATCACCTTCATTTGAATCTCAATGATTCCTGTCTCCTCAACATTTCTGCATTTATAATCAACAACCAATTGTCAATTTTTTTTTTTTTTTTTTTTTTTTTTTTTTTTTGTGATTGCAGCTTCATGTTCAAGATCCTAAAGGAAGTATTCCCTGGAGAACCTCATAAAGGAAGGCTATGGATGCAAGCATTGCAATAAGTGACCATGAGAACCAGGGCTGTGGGTGGACATGCTGGATGGGCATCCTGGATAGGCAGCAGCACCTGCCAGCACCTGTACTGACTGCATGGCAGGATCTGTGAGACCCAGCCAGGTACCAGGTTCCATTGATGTGTACAAAAGTCAAATGGGCAATAGGTTAGACTGGACCAGTCAGCTGCACTAATCAGCATGTGCAGGTGCCAAAGACTGGCTGGACTGGGAGAAGTTGTTCAAGTTCTAACTAGACTGCAGTTCCCATTTTGTGTGTGAGGGCCAGATGTGTGTTGTGCAGGGTTGGGCTGGTCAGGAAGAAACATTAATTAGTGCACAACGTGTACCTGGGGGAACCTACATCAAGCACCAGCATGTGTGTAGAATAAACTGTATTATATGTGTAGGATGATGTGGTGACTGACTGAGCAGAGCCTTGCACCGACTGGTACACATGGGACTCAAGTCTGGGGCCAGCTCTGATGAGTTTTCCTTGGGTAGACTTTGCACTTGGACCATGATACTCAAGATTACAGCCTTAAGGTAAAACCACAGGACTTATGTTCTGCTCGTGGAATGCACAGGTCATAAGTGGGACTTGATTGATGAAATCTGTGAAGTAGCTTAAACACCAAGATGTCCCTAGGGCACATGGCAGATCATCAAGGCTGGACAAAGATGTCTAGCATAACAGAGGGTAGAGAGCAGAACACCTCTCCTGGCCAAGTTTTTACCACAAGAATCTGGCCATGTGGAGCCTCCAAGGCGGACTATGTCAGTCAGTGGACCTTGGAAGCATTTCCTCAACCTTAGAATAATGAAATCAGCAGCATCTCAGAACTGCTCAAACCTTTGCTACATGCTCCACATCAGGGACTCTGGGGTGACATCTAGCGGCCCCATTCCCTCATCCCCATTTAGGTGCTGATGCTCTAAAATCGCTGGGAACAGTACTCTCCCTTCTTCTCCCCAGTTCCTCCCAAATGCAGAAAGAAAAAGAAAAGGATAAATGCAAACAATTTTCTCATCCACTTTACCCTTTTCCTAGACCATTCCCACCCAAATCAGTGGCCCATATGGCAATGCATCCTTCTTTTAGCATACTAAACATCATAAAAAATCTCTTAATTAATTTAAAAATAAGCAAACAACTACAACTATAAAAACAACAAAAATTGAGGTTGATCAGGGTTTCCTCCCTGAATCTGATATAAAAGTCATGAAACACAAACATAACAAGTCACAATACTTATTTTTTCTTCAGCACTATTCTGGGTTAACATATATAGCTGTGTTCATATATCATTATCACTTCTGTATGTTCTTTCATGTGTTTTGTTTGTGAGACAATGACGTCATTCTTCTCCAGAATATTTTCCAGATGAACACACTTCTAACCCATGTAATCCTAATTCTTGAAGTGCTCGAAAGACACAAATATGTACAGAGGAGCATTTTCTCAAAGCAACACTAAACATGTTTGAAGTGATCAAGAATCTACATAAGCAGCCAGGTTCCCCTCCCTTCTAAGAAAAGTCAAAACCCCAGCACAGCTTGTAGCTTGATTTTCTGGTTTCATGGCAAGTCCTGACTGTGGTCTCCTGGAATCTTATGTGGGTGTCTGCCCATGACTGTAGCCTTCCCAAAGTTGGTGAGTTCTTGGGAGCACAAGTGTGAGAGGTGGGTAGCACTAGCAGCACCAGTGACCAGGGAGGAACCAGTAGTGAATTGTAGGAAGACCTGGCAGCCCCAGACTATCCAGGAACTTGTGGCTACAGGGCAAGGGGCACTGGTCCAGGCCATGGATTCTCTGACCCAGCACAAGGAATGTGACATCATCAACAGCATTATGGGATGAGTCAGGATGCACTGATGGTCAGCTCCTTGCTGCCGGCTAACTCTCTCCCACCACCCACCTGACAATCTCCAGAATCCCAGAGCCTCAGTCCCAAGGCACATGACTGTTGTTCCCAATGGACACTGCTCCAGGGGGCCACTTTGCCCTTCATGGGAACTGTATCTGTCCCCACCTCCAGCATGGGTTTAGGGAGGAGTGGACAGCTACTTGGCAGCCAGGGACACTGCAGTGAGTGGGACACATGGGGACAGGGGAACTCATTCTTCCAGCACACACATTTGGCTGTGGACAGCAACCCTAATTCAAATTGATTTTTGTGTTGCATCTTCTGTGTCCCCCAAGTCTACACTGTGACAGATGATCCCAAGCATGCTAGTGATTGTAGGTGGGGCCTTTTGGAGACCTCACATGTGGGATCAGCAGGAGGACATTGTGAGTCCTCTGGTTGTCTACCAGATTAGGACTATGGCAAGCGATGCTTGCCTTGGTACTCAGAGACCCAACCATAAACTCCACAGCAGAGACCTATGTGAGCCACATTCCTGTCAGATCCATGGAAGAGCCCCAAAAGATCCACACACCGTTCAGATCCATGGAAAACCTTGTGTAAGCTGCACAGCCCTCAGATTCATGGCAGAGCCCCACATGGTCTGCATACCCCTCAGATCCATAGCAGAGCCTTGTGTGAGCTGTACAGCCCCCAGATCCATGGCAGAGCCCTATGTGGTCCACACAACCCTTAGATCCATGGAAGAGCCCTGTGTGAGCTGCATGCCCCTCAGATCCATGGCAGAGTCCATGTCATCAACACAGCCCTCAGATCCATGGTAGAGCTCTGCGTGTGCTGCATGCCCCTGTTTCATATTTGGTCCATCCTCTGCTGCTTTCTCAAATGCATCAGCAGGAAGCTAAGCTGGAAGTGGGGCAGCCTGTGCTTTGGTGTAAAATGCAACCACATCTAGTGGTGACTTAACCCATTGCCAGGCCCTACGTGTGGGTATCATTCAAGGCCACAGTCTTATTCAATCAGAAGGTCAAAAGGGGTGGTCAGTCTGCTGCCCACAGGGTGACCTCATTTCTTGGACTTGGCTGTGTAGCAGCCCTTTGCTCAGTTTCATGAATCACCACCATAGTGGGACAGGGGAGGAGTTGGAAAGACAGCTACTGGAATGCCTAAGGCTAGACCTCAAGGAGGCTACAATTTGTTCCATAGCACAGGACTTTCTAGGGACCTGTTCTAGAGTGGTCAACATGTGGCGGGGCCTGGGTGGACCCCTGGGGTCACCAAGAAATATAGGCATTGCCAGCATGTGTGGGCCCAGGGTGGACTCTGAGGGTCACTGAGATGCCCAGACCTGCCAACAGGTAGGGGACCAGGGTCAAACCTTAGAGTTGCTGATATGCCCAGGCCTGGTCAGCAGGTTGGGGACTGGGGTAGTCCCCCTGGGGTTACCAAGACAGCTAGGCTTGGCCAGAAGGTAGGCACACAGGATGGACCCCAAGGGTAGCTGAGACTCCCAGGCCTAGTCAGCATGTGTATATCAGGTTAGGATCCCGGGGTCGTGGAAACACCCAAGCCCATTCATCTCCCCATATCTTCCTTACATAGTGTCCACCAGGTCCACCTTATGAGGCAGTATGGAGGTCCCTATGTCACTGCAGCCTGTGCAGCATGAGGGCACTGCCCCCAAGGGCTTGATTGCAGGCCTAACTCTGGACACGCCCTTGTACCACTTCTGCTACTACCACCTGGGCAGCCTAATGGGGTGGCACGGCCCTGGTGCTGCTGTGAGCACTGTGCTGCAACTGGTTGTGGCTTGAGGTACACACCTAGAAACAAATGCTGGAACTACTAGTAACAGAGCCATTCTTGAGTGCACTGTCAGCCAACAAGCAGGTCTGGGTGTGCAGTCTATGGCTGCACAGTGGGAAGCAGGCCATGGTATAGGAGCTCTGGGTGAAGTGTCTGGTGGGCAGATGCACAGGCAGGTGTGTGTGTGGCCTAAAAGGTCCATGCACCAGCCATCCCTTTGCCATGGAGTTTTAAAGAGCAGGAGTTGCCCAGGCTGATGCAGTGACAAGGCCCCAGCAGCACTGAGAAGACAAGCAGGTGTGCCAGGCTGCCAGAATTCACACTGATAACACAACCTCTCTGCCTAGCCAAGGCTCCCAGGCATCCTGACAGAGTAGAGATCTGACACAGGCCATGCAGTTGCCTATAGGGCCCTTTCCCTGGACCTCAGGGTCACCTTTGAGGCTAAGTTCCTGAAGCCCCAATCAGTACATAACTTTTTGAGGCCGCCTAGTTATATGGAGCAGCAGGCAGGTGTGCTTGTGTGGTGACCCCAATTGGCTTTCCACCCCAGCAGTGTCCCTGTTGGGTGGTTACAGCTGTGAAATGGTGCTATCTGTAGGGGCAATTGCTTGCTCAGTGTGGCCAGGTCATCCTGAGCTCCTATGCAGATGGGATTGATAGCAGCGGTCATCAATAGCAGGTGTGCCTGAGTACCTGTGGGACCAGTCAGCATGAGAGGCACCTGCTGGCAGTCAGACAGAGGAGGCTGAGATGGAAGGTCCAGGAAAACATTGCAGGCTGGGGGCCAGGGCACACTAAAACACAGGGCACTGTCTCAGAGGCCAGGAGTCAGGTTGTCCAGAGCCAAAGAGGGTCATAAATGACTGGCCCCACCATTGGACACCTGGAAGAGGTGTAGTTGAGTGTAGTCCTAGCCAGCTTAGGGCTGGGGATGTGGAATGTCCACTGTGGCCTGTGCTCTGTGCCTGACACGCAGCATAAGGGAGAAATGCTCCACCTGGGCGTCTGGCAAGCTGCCTTCCTCAGCTCCTTTGAGCCCATGTCCTCTCCTAGCAGGACAGGCTGTGCAGTGAGTGCAGCAGGGGAAGGAAGCCAGGGATGGGGTGGGGTGTGGGGACATCCTCCCTGCACCCTTGCTTCCCAGGCTGCTGGCTGAGCTCTCACTCAGCTGCTGTCCAGCGTGGGCCCTGAGAAATTTCCCCATCAGCACTTTGTCTCCTTTAGCATGAAGAGGAGCACAGGTGTGCATTACATTTTGATGAGACAGCCGACTATGTCCTGGATAAGGACCAGCCCTTGCCTCATTCCATTTGCCCTGGGCTGGCCTTAGGGTGTTTGAATATCTCCCTGCTCAACATCAGGAATGGCAGGGTACAGGAGTGCCCCCTCTCTCCCCAAGAAAAAGTGTCAGCATGGGGGGTGTGGCAGGGAGAGTGCTGGAGTCCATGGACCCAACTACAGTTTCTCAGTGGAATGTGGTATCCTGTTGTAGGGACCTGTGGACTCTTCACACCTTTTGTCTGGGATTAGAGCACAACAGGAAATGACTGGAAGCTCTGGGGTAAGTGTTGAAAAGAACCACAGTAGGATGATCCTCTTAGGTAAACAGCCAGCTACCTGGTTCCCTTTCCCCTGCCATGGGCTGGCCCCTGCAGTCCATATGGAGCTGGTCAGGGTATGGGATCCCTCCAGGGCACAGGCACCATGGGGTGAGGAGACAGTGTCTGCTGGGGCCTCATCAAACATGGGGGGTAGTGATGGAAGGCAGGCCAATCCTGGGGCCAGCAGGCTGGGTGTGAAGTCTGAAGGATGGGCAGGTCTGGGGACCCCTTGTATACCTAGGAGAAGGGGGAGGATGGAAAAATAGAATAGAGCAGAATTTTTGGTGCAAGAAAGTTTCGGAGATGCATGCAGATTTTCACCATGCATTTTCCAAGAATCTTTGAAGACCCTTTATGTGTTTTGATTTCAGGATTATTTTGTCACAGTGTACCTTGAGCTCCTTGTTTGAAGTGTCCTTGGGCATGGGGCACACACCCGATTGCAGAGACCAGCTGCAGCTGACTCCAGGGCTTGCAAAGGATGTGTGAATCAGTGTGATGATACGAAGAGATAAGGGGGAGAGGCAGAGGAGGCATGGACCATTACAGCATGATGCTCATAATGGACAACTCAGAAAAGCTGCCTTCTTTATTTATACACAAATCATTACAAGCTTTTGCACAACATCCAATTGTTTCATTTTTACTTCATTACAAAGGAATGATTACAAAATCAATCCTAAAAAACTTTACTATTATTTTACTTTACAGAAAATATTTTCAGCAAGCTATTACTCATTCAAACCTGCAGTGATCTGGAAGAAGCCAAGAACTCCACGGTTGTCAGCACATGAGGTTACATAATGACAAATGGGTTTACTTATATTCAAAATTAATTTTTGCCAAACACAAATTAATTAATATTGATTAAAATATTTAGAGTACCGAGTTAAAAAAAAGATCATAAATGAAAGGAATTCGTAAAAGCATATAGCATAGATTTTTTTCTAAATCTTATAATCAAATCATGCATTAATTACCATTACCTTCACCTAATGCTGATTCAATTGTTTTTTGTTCTTAATGTTAATTTTTTTTTTTTGGTTGTTGTTCTTTTGTTAAAGCACAGTGAAAGTGATCAGGGCAACTCAGCCAATCTACAAACAGAGGGCCTTTACAAGACACTTTCTTTTATCTCTCTAAACTTTTTTCTTTCACTAAATATGAGTGCCAATATAAGATAGACATTTTTATAAACTGTTTTCTATTACTAAATGTAAGTGCCAGTATAAGGTTGAGATTTTAAGCTATTTTGGGGGTTTTCACATTTGCTTACTTTTAGAAGATGCCCCATATACTTTCTGCTTTCTGTGGTGAGAAACCAAAAGTCATATCATGTGTTGTGACAGTTTGAGGTGCATGGTAAACAAACTCTTTGTACCTCCATGACTGTCATTTGTTCCAAGATATTATCAAGCCATTTCTTAAGGAGAACATTACTTATATTACAGCAAGTTCCAAAACAAATGTTGGCACATAACAGAAGGTTTGGAGGCATTGTGGACTCAATTGTACTATCATGTACTTTAGCTGTGTGTCATTGCTTTATGTCACTAAAGATGCTTTTATCATAACATGATTGATCAGTTTGAGGTGTTATAGCAGTTACAGGAATCACTTCACATTAGCAGAAAAACAATAACACACTTAGGAGAATTCTATGAAACATCAGAGAGGTGAATGAATGTCCGTATAATGGGGTGAGGCAGCAATGAGGTGACCAGAGACATTCTGCTGGGCCTTGCAAAGCAGCCAGAAACTCCTCGTAGCCTTGCTAACCAAGGAGCGGTGCTGATCATGCACCCATACATCCGACCTAACTGTCTGGTTTCCCCTACCCACTCACCTTGTGGCTGCTCCTTCAGGCACAGTTGCCTCCCGCACTGCTCCCATATCCCCTGCCCTCCCTTCTCTGGACCTTCTGCATCTCCTGCTGGCTGTGTGTTTCCCATCCACTTACACCCCGCCTTGTCTCCAACCATCCCCAACCCTTCCTCCCCACCACCACCATGTTCACATCCATAGTTCCTCTTCCTCTGCATTTACCTGACATGCACCCCCATGCTTCCCTCTGCCCACAAATGGTCAAATGTGCAGGAAAAACAGGCCCTGAATTGCACATAATCCGAGCCTGGGCAGCAGGGGTGCAGGGTACCCTTTGCTGCCTCTGCTCTTGATGAGCTAACAGTGGCTACTCTGTGTTGACTGGCCGTCTGACCCTGTACCTTTTCCAACAGAAGCTGTAGAGCCTGGCATACATGTCCCGGCCACAGGAACATAGCAATGACCCACTGGCCCTGAGACTACCTGCCTTCCTAGTGATGCCAGGTGGCCCTGCCCCGAATGTGGCAAGACTTCCTGAAACAAGACTAGGAAAGAGTCCATGAGAGGATGAGAGCCAGAGAGGCCCCCTACCACACACACACTCATGGTTATAATGGGAGCAGATAGGGCGCTCCTGTAGGAATGGGCTAGATCCCCAGCTCTGAGCCACCAGGGGCAGCATTCCCAAAATGCACTGTGCACTGGCAGGCATCTCTTTCTACCTCACTGCTGCTCCCTGCGTGACAGTGCTGCCCACTTCTTTTCTAGAACACCACTAGGTGCATCCACCCTGCCAGCACCAGTGACCATTTGACCCACAGGAACACAGCACCCATAGTGAGCTCAGTTTCCCTGTCCCACCACCACACACAACAGGGTACAGCATGCCCCTAGCCTTTCCCCATGCCCATTTGGGGCACCTGTTTAGCTGACCCTTTCTGGACTTGGGTCTGAGGTGAGGTATTCAATTGGGGGTAAAAAACAGCTGTGATTGGGAAAGCATGAGTCCTCAGGGACCACAAAACAATGAGGGCTGGGGAACAGGACAAAGCAGAGAATGTCTAGGCCATCCTAAGTTAATTGAGTGATGTTGAGATGACCACACATGTGTTGGGGCTCTGGGGGAATCAGTGTGAAACAAGCAGTCTGCAAACAGGCTTGCTGGGATGTATCTGAAGGTGGCAGTGTGGAGTTGAATATTGTTTTCCAGAATAAATTGACTTATAACTGCCCTTTGCATGAGCTGTTGGAAGACTTTCTGGTGGGAGCTACTTGTTCTCAGGTTTGTGTGCAAGGACTGGTCTTCAAGGAATAAGTAGCCCCCAAGGATTGCTGGACAGTGTCCTATCTGCTTTTCACTGCACTAGTGCTGTCCTAGGCCAGCTGAGGTTGGAATGGGGAGCCAGACTCTCAACTGAATGGGTGCCTAAAAACTTCCAGATCCTACAGGAGGTGAACCCAAGCATATCCCCTGAGCTTGGCTGCAGGAATCCATGCTGTTGGTCCAAGATTTTTGATGCCAGCAGGTCTTTCAGAATCCACACAGGGAGGAACAGTTATGACAGGAATTTTCAGGTGGCCTTGAGTTGTGGGCTAAGGAGTTAATTAGCACTCTTTAAACTGAGCACTAAGGAATTGGACCTGAGGCTAAAAGCACCTGGTCTAATCAGACTCATTGGCATCCTATTGTTCTGTTAAAGGGCCTGGGGTGGGAATTTATATAAGGAATAATAAACAGAGACATCACAGAGACTTCCACCATCACAGGTCTCCTGTTGGTTCTCCATTCCCAAACCCTCGCTGTGTCCATGTTGCTGGCTCTGCTGGCTGGAACAAATGTCGCCCAACATAGGGCATGGCACAAAAGACATCTGAGGGACCCCTGGACCTATGAAGGTAAGTTTAGAATTTAGGAATGTTGCAGGAGAATAACTGAGTTCATCCCCAGACCCTCTCCCTGTGCTATAGCATGAGGGACAATCTGAGGGACCCCTGGAACTCTGGAGGGGCATAATTAATCTCAACCCCAGACCTTCTCCCCATCCAAGGGCACAAGGGACAATCTGAGGGACAGCAGAAATCTGGAGGCAAGTTTAGCATTTAACTCTGGAGGGGCATAATTAACTCCATCCCCAGACCTTCTCCCTGTTCTGGGCTACAAGGCACAATCTGACGGACCCCAGAAATCTAGAGGCAACTTTAAAAATTTTTGCAGAGGCAAAAGTAAAATTTATCATGGGGCAAGAAATCGCTAAAGTGCAGGTGATTAAAGGAATCAGAGATCAGATCCAGTCACTAGGCACTGACACTAAGCTTAAGGCCTCGCAGAATTTCTTTGAAACTGTCTGTGACGTATTCCCATGGTTTGCTCTCATTGTAGTCACCTTCTTTCTCTGGCATTTGGCAAAAAATGCTTTGCCATCCCCTCAAGCAGTGGTGCAACCCCGCTGTAAAAACTTGTCCATAAGAGGGAGGAGAGAGCTGCAAAACAGGGTGAAAAAGGAGAAGGAACCCCAAACCAGACAATGTCTGGAGAAAGTGCACAAAGAAGATTTGCAGTCCTCTTCTGAGGAGGATGAAGAGGAAAAGGATGGAAGTGAGTTTGTTGAGGATCTTCCATCTGTAGAGCGTGTGCCAAACAAAAATCTCTCATGGACAGGCACAAAGTCCTCTGCACCACCTTAGCCATTGGCACCATCATATCTGGGTGCAGTTGTAAAAGATTTACTGGAGCAATTTCAGTGCCTTTCCCTTCAGTTGAGGAAGGAACAGAGTGGATGCACTGTTAGGGCTTGCACTGGACACCTGCTTTCAACTTCTCTTTTATCTGTGGAATGTGTGGTACAGCAACTATAGGAGCAGGGAGATCCTGAGGCAGCTGCCCTTGCTAGGTATTTTGCCTTCCCAGTAGTTGAGGTAGAAGAGCAGCAGGGGCAGAGAATCAGACAGAGTCTGACACTGTCTTTTAAAGACATAAAGAGTCTAAGGGATGCTGTCGCCACGTATGGCCTATCTGCCCCCTTCACCATTTCCATGATTGAAGCCTTGGCACCTACCAATTTGACCACAGCTGATTGGAAACAGTTCTGTAGGGCAACTCTGGATGGGGGTGATTTTCTAATGTGGAAATCTGAGTTCTATGAGCTTTGCCTTGACATACCACAGCAAAATGCGCAGGCAGGCCTTCCTGAGAGAAATCATGATATGCTGGCAGGAGAGGGGAGTTTTGCTAATGTACAGAATCAGATTAATTATGACGCAGGAGTTTACACACAGGCCGCTGCTGCTGCAGTAAGGGCCTGGAAGTCTTTATCACCAAAGGGCTCGCTACATGTACATCTCTCCAAAATTTTCCAAGGCCCAGACGAGCCCTACCATGCATTTGTAGATCACCTACTGGTAACTAAAGGTAGGGTATTTGGTGATACAGATCAAGCTATGCTTTTCCTAAAGCAACTAGCATATGAAATGCCAACAAATGGTGCCAGGGAGCAATTAGACCTTGGAAGCATAAGCCCCTTTATGCATATCTTAAACTTTGTAAGGACATCAGAGAAGGACAGATAATGGGTGCAGTCATAGAGATGTTGCTTGGTAGCACAACTGTAGGCTCGGTGGCCCACCCAAAACAGGGATGTTCCAAATGTGGCTGGCTAGGGCATATCCGTTAGAACTGCCCACTCCAGGGTTGCACACAGGCTCCTGTTAAAGTGGATAGGCAGCCCCCAGGAGGTTGTCTCTGACGCCAAAGTGGAAAACATTGGACAAATGAATGCAGGTCCAAGATAGACATCTCCAGGCAGCCACCTGTGCTGGGAAACAGGAGCAGGGGCCAGCCCCAGACCCTGCAAGCACCAAAGTATGGGGCAGCAATTCAATTTGTTCCTCAGGGACAAAGGCCATTCATGACTTTTTCCAAGGGAGCCCAGGCAGCAGAGGATGGGACCTCCACACCACCTCCTACATCAGATTGACACTCCAAGTGGGGTTACAGGCTATTCCCACAGGAATTTATGGGCCACTACCCCCTGACACTGTAGGGCTGCTGCTGGGACGAAGCAGCACAACCTTGAAAGGAGTTCACATTACCCCAGGAGTGATTGATACAGACTATACAGGGAAAAATTAAAGTTTTAGCCAGTGTTCATGCTGGAGTTCCAGCTTTGCTCCAGGGGGCACAAACAGCACAGTTAATGCTGCTCCCCATGGTGAAGTCACATAATGCTTTCAGGGCTAGACAGAAGAAAGCAGGGTTTGGTTCCAGTGGTGAAGCCTCTGTTTATTGGGTCACTGAAATGTCAGGCTGCCCTACTTTGGAGTTAAATACAGAAGGAAAGAAATTTGCTGGGCTCCTAGACACTGACACTGACACCACTTTTACTTCACAGAAACATTGGCCTCCAGGTTGGCCTGTTACACCCACCATGACCAACCTGCAAGGATTGAGGTTGACCCAAAGCCCCCTGGTTAACTCCAGACTACTAGCCTAGAGGGAAAATGAAGGAAAAGGTGGCCATGCTACTTCTTATGTAGTACCAGGCCTGCCAGTTAATCTGTGGGGGAGGGATTTTTTTTTGCAACAGATTGGGGCAGTATTAGTATCTGGTCAGGAATTAGCTATGCAGCAGATGGAGAGGTACAGCTACATTCCTGGAAAATGTATAGGGAGAAAACTGCAAGGAATCACTCAATCAATCTCTGTGGAACCTAAGAAGGATAGGAAGAGGTTAGGACAATTTACCTAGGGGCCATTGTGATGGAGGATGAAATTATTCCACAAAAGATTAGAAGGGACTTAAAGAACTTAAAGGACTTAAAGGACTTAAAGGACTTAAAAAGCTTTTCTTCCTACCAGGATTACCTATTTTTTTATTTTCCTTGCTTGCAATCCCATCAGATTTTGCTGAATCACAATCATATCATTTATGCATGAGTATTACCAAGAAAATCCTAAACGTTATGATGTGACCTGATATAAAGGACCTCTGTGTTAAACGTCTCATGTACCTCTGGTGTTACATCAAGGATTTTGTGCCTCAAAACAGGTGTTCCCAAGGTCATGTTTGTATACTTTTTTTTTCAGTTCGTAGTGAACACTTAACCATTTTTACTTCAGGAAAACCAAAAACTTCTTAGCTTTTTGTTGTTGTTTAAGAATGAACTAGGGGAAACTCCATATTTAACAATATTCAAACACTAAGAAATGTTCATTTTTATGAAGATAAAATTTGTTCTTGCTAGGCATCTAACCATGCAATTTACAGAATTTCACTTTTGGAAAGGACCTTTAAATATCAACCAGTTTCATTCACATTACATGTTTTCACTTTTAAGATCTGATGTTATTAAACTGCCCTCGCTAAAATATACTATCTTAAGACACTTTAGTTACTGAAGTGCACTCAGAGCACATTCAGAGAACAAGTCTGGTCATCTGATATCTAGGTATCAGGTGCTCTCCATGGCAAAATCAAACCCTTGAAATTTAATATCTAAAAATATACTTCAAAATTTAAAACAAATTGTATCTGAAGTGAATCATCAGCAATAATGAAAAATAGAAATCTGTATGAGCTGTTTTGGATAACATTTGCCTCTTAATTAAACTAAAAACTTATATTTACCTCATGTTGCGGGTTTAAGAATCATTTTCTATGGCAGTTGTAAGACAAATGACCACAAATCAAATACATAGAAATTCCTATACTTTCAGAAAACTGATAACCTTTGTTCATGTTCAAATTTTAGTGGAAAATCAAACCTTCCCAGAATTAAGATACCAGCATTTAATTTGTGTGTCCATTTTCTGTCTCATCACATGTAGTGTAATTTGGGGAGAAAAAATTGATTGGGAGTGTTAGCGCTTGTTGACCACTGCCAAGACAGTCGGGCTATAGGAGCATGACTGACCCGGTGGGACTGCAAAGGTCTCTCTGGGGCCAGACCAGGACTGCTTCTTAATCTTCACAGGGAAGTATACTTTCTCCTTGTCAGGTGGAGCTGTGCACTTTCAGTATTTTTCATTTGACTATGCATTTTTCAGTGCCAAGAAAACACCATTAGTGTTTGCCTTATTTTCTTGGGGGTTAATGACATCTTTCAGAATGGGACATCAGTATTTTTGTTTAATAGAATCTATCATTCTGTGAAAACCACCTCACCAGTTTGCTTTGTGTTTAAGTGCAAACTTGAAAGTTGTGTAGAGTGACCTTCACATGTTTCCGTTAAGAGTGAAGAAACTTTACCCAGCTATCTTCATTGTACGACAGTAAATCTATTCCATAAAGAGTAACAAATGCATTATAAGTACAAAGAATGGATTTATGATAATATTGATTGTCTATTCTTGTCAGGTGAAGTGCCAGGTATGTTTTTCATTTCTAAAGAAGCTAAGCAAAAACCTTCTGCAATTATAAAGGTATCTGATAACTTGTTACATTTCCTAGTGTCAAGGTCAAGAAACCTATTATGTGGTGACTTAGAGCTATTAGGTCCTTGTGGCACTAATAAGGAAAGTTATGTAGTCCTTTCAGCTAGTGACATAAGGATTGATGGGTCTGTTAATACAAGAAAGGGGGGGGGAGTGCATACATTAGCTGTAGTAGGTTTCTGATGCATAGTGGAGGGAGTCATTTGAGTCTAAAGGCTAGGATGTATCGATTACTAAAATTTGAGTTTGTATATTGAAGAGGTTGTTTGTATGAAATCTTTACCATATTATTTAAAGACAAAACTATGTATTAAAACCTTTCCCAACCAAGATACGGATATTTTAATACAAAATGGGAAAATATCTGATACAGTGTCTCCTTTTGGAGGCTTCCTTAAAGTGAAAGCAGATTTTTGACTCATTTTATTTTACCTTTGCTTGCCTGTTATGTTTCTGTACTTTTCAGATAAATACTCTAGATTTATTGCCTTGGATTTGCAAATATGCCAATTGAGAGAACTAAAATGGTCGTAGCATTTATCAGAAAGAGGAGTTGTACTTAAGATTTTATTTATTAAGATGAAAGACTTCTACATACATGCACTGAAATAAATGCTAGTAATTTCTTGTACTCATTTTTTTTTGCTTCTCATGGAGATGTTTGTACTTTTATATCATTGTCTTTTATTAAATATAATGTTGTAAAGAAAAAAAAAGATTGCATGGGAAAGTTCTCAACCCATTTGGATTGACAAATGGCCCCTTTGTACAGAAAAAAATAGCCTCCATTAAGGAAATAGTTCAAGAACAGCCAACTGCTGGACATATTATACCTTCCACGTCACCACAGAATACACCTATTTTCGTGATTAAAAAGAAATCAGGGAAGTGGAGGCTTTTACAGGATTTCAGATCTGTGAATGCTACCATGACATAATGGGATCACAGCAGCCAGGATTACCACTGCCTTCCACCCTTCCAATAAGATTTTAACATTGTTGTGATTGATTTAAAGGATTGCTTTTTTTTCGTTTCCCCTTCATCCAGAGGATTCCGCTCATTTTGCTTTCAGTATGCTCTCTGTTAATTTGCAAGTACCATTTAAACGCTACCAATGGAAGTTCTTGCCTTAAGGAATGGCTGATAGTCCTAGTATGTATCAGATTTATGTGGCTGCCACCTTAAAACTGGTGTAAACCAGCATTCCCTCTGTGATGATTATTCTCAAATGGATGATATTTTACTGGCAGCTCTATCTGCTCTGGTGTTGCAATCCTATTTGTGTAAATTACAGCAAGAGTTAGAAAAGGCAGGATTAGCTATAGCCCCAGAAAAAATACAACTTGTTTCTTCATTTAATTATTAGGGATTTCAATTTTTTCAGAATTCTTTAAATCCAAAAAAAATTTCCATAGCCACAGAAAAGTTGCAATCTCTTAATGATTTTTTTACTTTTTTTTTTTTACTTATTTATTATCTACTTTCACTTCAATTGAATTTTAGCAAATGCTTTCTTTTTTTTTTTAGCTTTTTTAAAATTAATTATTTTGCATTATGTGACAGTTTCATAGGCTCTGGGAATCCCCCCAACCCTCCCACTCCCTTCCCCCCTGGTGGATTCCTCCACCTTGATGCAGTATTACAGCTCAAATTCAATCAAGATTTTTTCCTTACAAACATATACCAAGCATAGAGTCCAGCTTTTTATTGTCCAGATAGGTTGAACAGTTTTTTGGGGAGACCTTTTCTGGTCTGAAGGTAGAGCTGGTAGAATATCATCCCAGTCAATTAAGAGTCCAAATATAACATCAACAGCAGTTTGCAATATTATGGGATTGACATGGTTTTGAGTAACCAGTATGTTAAAAAAAAAAAAAAAAAAGCAAGTCCTTAACCACAACCTATGATTAGCTAATTGACATTTCAATTTTAGTTTTATACACAGCACCGACTGCTATATACCTTAAAATGGCTATAAAGTACCATTCAGCTGTTTCGTGTCTATTTCATTTTAGTATTTAGCCAGTTGTTGTGTTGAAGTATAATTTTGCTGATCTTGGCAGATTTTAGGATAATCTAGACTGGCTTGCAACTCTAACAAGACATTTGTCAACATTTAAGGTGCAGAACATTTTTTGGGGGGGTGGGGGCTGTGCAGGAAAATCCTCAACACCATGGTGAGGAGAAACTAATCTTTGTGTTCCACCCAGCGAGGCATGAGCCAATCCACGCCAGCTCTTTCCTGTCAGATTTCAAGCTCTACTTTCTGTTGTTTGTCTATTTATTTTACGTTTTTTTAGTTTGTATGATTGGTTGTTTGCTGTGAAGGGATTTCGAAGTGAACCAATGGTCATTGCGAGGGAGGGTGGGGGTCCAGAATTGGAGCCAGGCTCAGACCAGAGAAAGCTCTCCTCCCTGGTCCCAAAGGACATTTATCATTCTTCTGTTTCTGCGGTCCGCTCAGGGCTTCTGGTTGTCTTTCCAATGACGTTGGTTTCTGCACGGTAGTGTTTGGACTTCTTCCATCCCCTGTGGAAGCTCCGGTTGGGGGTGGGTGACATCAGAGTACTTGGCCTCTGAGGGCATCCAATTCCCTGTGGCCTCCTTGGCAGTTGGGATATAGTCCTTGTTGCTCATATTAATAGTTTGTGGGGAAGGTCTGGGAGTCTTCATGGTTGGGAACCAAGCTTCCTCCTTACCACCTACTCCACCCTGGAGTGCCCTCCTGCTCCACGCACATGACCTCCTGTTAAGAGGTTGTCAGGATTGCACCCGGTTCCCCCCTCATGCATTGGTATAGTAGTTTTGCTATTGTTTAGTGCGACTTTGAGTCTGTTGTCTATGAATTACCAGATTTGATCTTGATAGGCTATATTGTACTTTTTCCTCACTCTTTTTATGGTCCTGAAAGATTTCCCTGCACTCCCTCCCCATTACAGGTTAACATAGCATATTGAGGGTATAGTAGGTTTTACTGTTTTTTGATGCAGATCTTAAGTATTCTGACATTAATTGTTGGTTTATAGATTATATTGCGTTATCTTATTGCATTGGATACAGGTTATAAGAGATTGCACTAATACTACAATATACAGGTACTATCTTCCAAGTTGTCATCTTTTCATCTCAAATTAAGGCAAACATATGGCATCTAACGTTTTGGGATTGGTTCATTTCTCTTAGCATGATGGATTCCAGTCAGGCTCATTTGATCACAAAGAACTGCAATTTCGTTTTTTTAAATAGCTGAGTAGTATTCCATAGAATAGATGAACCATAGCTTTCTTGTGCAGTCTTCTATTGATGGGCATTTTGGTTGCTTCCATGTTTTTGCGGTTGTAGATTGTGCTGCTATGAACAAAGGTGTGCATGTTGGTTTCTTGTGTAGGAGATGTTTTGGATATATCCCTAGGAGTGCTATTGCTGGATCATATGGTATGTTGATTTTCAGTTGTTTGAGTATTCGCCAAACTGATTCCCATTGAGGCTGTACAAGTCTACAGTCCCACCAGCAGTGGAGAAGGGTTCCCTTTCCCCACAGCCTCACCAGCAAGTGTTGAAGGTATTATGTATGTGTGCCATCCTTACTGGAGTTAGGTAGTACCTCATTGTAGTCTTCATTTGGATTTCCCTTATTGCCAGGGAACTTGAGCATTTTTTCATATGTTTATTTGCCATTTGGGTTTGTTCCTTTGTGAAATGTCTGCCCATTTCCCATGCCCATTTCTTGAGCGATGGTTTGTTTGTTCTGGTGTCTTGGTTTCTCTGGAGATCTTTGTATATTCTGGAGATCAGCCCTCTATCTCCTATGTCGTGTGCAAAGATCTTCTCCCATTCTGTAGGTTGTTTTTTTTACTTTGTTGATTGTTTCCCTAGCTGTACAGAGGCTTCTTAGTTTGATGAGGTCCCAGTTGTTTATTTTGGTCTTGACTTCTACTGCTTTTGGAGTCTTTGTTAGGAAGTCAGGGCCTACCCCTAAGTGTTGCAGTGTGTTTCCAACATTTTCTTCCAAACATTTGAAGGTTTCTGGATGTAGGTTTAGGTCTTTTATCCATTTAGATTTGATCTTACTGTATGGTGAGAGATGTGGGTCTATCTTTTTGTTTCTGCAGCCTATCAACCAGTTGTCCCAACAGCATTTATTGAATAAACCTTCCCATTTGCTTGCATTGTTGTCTGTCTTTTTGTCAAAGATTAATTGACTGTATCTGTGTGGGTTTCCATCTGTTGTTTCTATTCTGTTCCACTGATCTTCCTCTCTATCTTTGTGCCAGTACCAGGCTGTTTTGATAACCACTGCCCTATAGTATGTCCATAGATCCGGTACTGTGATTCCCCCTTTTAAGTTCCTGTTCTTCAGAGTGGTTCTGACTATTCGTGGTTTTTTTGTGTTTCCAGATGAATCTGTGTATCATTTTTTCCAGTTCAATGAAGAATGCTGTGGGTAATTTGATTGGGATTGCATTGAATGTATATATTACTTTTGGTAGTATAGACATTTTGATGATATTCATTTTGCCTATTCGGGAGCATGGGATGTTGTTCCATGTTTTGAGGTCTTCTTCTATTTGGTTTTTGAGTGTCCTGTAATTTTCTTCATAAAGGTCTTCTACGCTTTTGGTTAAATTTATTCCCAGATATTTCATGCTTTTCTCTGTTATTTTGAATGGTAGCTTGTTGGTTAGATCTTCTTCCATCTTTGGGCTATCTGAATGCACTATGGCTGTTGATTTTTGTTCGTTAATTTTGTATCCTGCCACTCTGCCAAACTCTCATATGAGCTCTAGCAGTCTTTGTATTGAGTTTTTTGGTTCTTTTATGCAAAGAATCATGTTGTCTGCGAACAGTGAAAGCTTGAATTCTTCATTTCCAATTTGGATTCCTTTGATTTCTTTGTTCTTTTCTTATGGCTTCTGCAAGTACCTCTAGGACAATATTGAATAGCAGTGGTGATAGTGGGCAGCCTTGTCTTGTTCCAGATCTCAGTTGGAAGGGATTCAATTTTTCTCCATTTAGTATGATGCTGGCATTGGGTTTTTCATATATTGCTTTGATTATATTGTGGATTGTTCTTTCTATCCCCACCCTGGTTAGGGTTTTTAACATGAAGTGGTGTTGAATTTTGCCAAAGGCTGTTTCTGCATCTATTGATACTATTATACGTTTTTTTTCTTCAGTTTCTGGATGTGATGTATCACATTTATGGATTTCCTTATGTTGAACCATCCCTGCATTCCCTGGATGAAACCTACTTGGTCTGAATGAATGATCTGTCTGATGTTTTTTTGTATTCTATTGGCTAGGATTTTGTTGAGAATCTTAGCATCAATGTTCATCAGGGAGATCGGTCTGTACTTTTCCTTCTCTGTTAATTCTCTATTCGGTTTGGGGATTAAGGTGATATTGGCTTCATAGAATGAGTTTGGAAGAGTTGCTTCCTTTTCTATTGTTTTGAAGAGCTTGTAAAGGATTGGGGTTAGCACTTGTTGGAATGTTTTGTAGAATTCTGCAGTAAAACCATCTGGGCCTGGGCTTTTCTTTTTAGGAGCTCCATAATCACTGATTCTATTTCTGATTCGGTAATGGGTTTATTCAGTTCTTCGGTTGCTTCTGGGGAGAGTTTTGGTAAGTGCTGGGAGTCTAGGAATCTTTCAATTTCCAAGTGGTTATCGGATTTGTTGGCACATAGTTTTTTGTTAATAATTTCTAATTATTTCCTTAATGGTAGTAGTGTCTGTTGTTATGTTGCCTTTTTCATCTTTGATGCTGGTAATTCTTGCTTTGTCTTGTTTTTTCTTTGTCAATTGGGCCAGTGGGGTATCTATTTTGTTTATCCTCTCAAAGAACCAGCTTTTTGATTCATTTATTTTCTGAATGGCTTTTTAAATTTCTTTCTGATTTAGTTCTTGTCTTGTTTTGATAATTTCCTCTTTCCTCTTGTTTGTGGGGGTCCTTCTGCTGCTGCTTTTCCAGTTCCTGGAGGTGTGTGTTTAATTCCTGCATTTGTTGCTTTTCTTGGGCTTTGACATGCGGGCTAATTGCAATAAACTTACCATGTAACACTGCTTTGGCAGTGTCCCATAAGTTTTGGACTTTTGTTTCTGGGTTTTCGTTGGTTTCCAAAAATTTTTTGATCTTGTCTTTAATTTCTTCTCTGACCCATTGTTCGTTTAATAGCATATTGTTCAGCCTCCAGGAGTTTACGTGTTTCCTGGGACATTTTGAGTTGTTGATTTCCAGTTTCACTCTGTGATGCTCTGAGAAGGTACATGGCATGATTCTGATAATTTTGTAGTTAGTTAAACTTGCTTTGTGTCCTGTTATGTGGTCTATCCTGGAGAAGGTGCCATGCACTGCTGAGAAGAAGGTGTAGTTTGTGGCCTTAGGATGAAATATTCTATAAATGTTTACTAGGTCCAGTTGTTCTATTGTTTGTGTGAGTTCTGTGGCTTCTCTGTTGAGCTTTTGCTGGCTTTGATCTATCTATTTGTGTTAGTGGGGTATTCAGATCTCCCAGAATTATCGTATGTTCATTTATGTCTCTCTTTATGTCGAAAAGCAGTTGTTTCACGTAGCTGGGTGCATCCGGGCTAGGAACACATATGTTAAGAATGGCGATTGGTTCTTGTTGGATCCTCCCTTTCAAGAAAATGTACCGCCCTTCCCTGTCCTTTTTGACATTCGTTACTTTGAAGTCCATATCATCTGAGAATAGGACTGCCACACCAGCCTTTTTTTCTCATCCATTGGCATGGAATATTTGTTCCCACCCTTTCACTTGTAGTTTCTTGGAGTTTCTTCTGGTTAGATGTGTTTCTTGCAAGCAGCATATAGGTGGGTCCTGATTTTTAACCCAGTCTGCTAATTGGTGCCTTTTGATTCATGAATTTAAGCCGTTTGTGTTGAGGGTCAATATTGAGAAATTATAATTTTGCCATGCCATATGCCTGTGTTTTTGAGGTTGTTGGTAATTGATTGTCGTTTCTGTGGATGGACGTTATTGAGATCTCCCAGATCGCCCTCCTTGCTTATGGCTTGCTTCCTTTTTCTCTGGGAGTAGCGCATTTATAAGGAGCTTTTGTAGAGTTGGTTTTGTGATGGCATATTCTTCTAATTTCTCTTTGCTGTGGAAGTATCTAGTTTCGTTCTCATATACAAATGCAATCTTTGCTGGGTAGAGTATTCTTGGTTGGCAATTGTTCTCTTTCAGTACTTGAAAGATTTTGTTCCACTCCCTTCTTGCCTGGAGCGTCTGTTCTGAAAAGTCGGCAGTGATTCTGATGGTCCTGCCCCTAAATGTAAGCTTCTCTTTGGTTCGTGCTAACCTTACGATTCTTTCTTTGTATTCATAGGAGGGTAACTTGATTACCACGTGTCTTGGGGAGGATCGTTTTGGGTCCACTCTGTGAGGAATCCTCTGGCCTTCCTGAATTTGGATTGGGTTCATGTTCCAGGTATTTTGGAAGTTCTCCTGCATAATTTCCTCAAGTACTGGTTGTATGCCTGTCACTCTTTCCACTCCTTCTGGGAGCCCCATGATTCTGATATTTGACTTCTTGATGTTGTCATTCATCTCCTGGATCATCTTGGTCGCCTTGCATAGTTGTGACTCGAGTTGGTTAATAATCTGCCTGCTTTCATTCTGGGAATCTTCCAAGTCGGATATTCTGTCTTCTGCTGCTGTAATTCTGTTGGCTAAGCTCTCAACTTTGTTCTTAAGTCTAGGATCTCGTTTTTGAGTAATTTTATTTCTGTGATTATGTGGTTTTTGAAATCTTTGAGCTCATCCCATCATTTTTCATTGTCTCTGAAGAGTTTTATAATTATTTTTCTGAACTCCTTATCAGAGACACCTTCAATTTCTTCATCTGTAATCTCTGCGATTGACCAGGCTTTATGGTGGCTTTTTGGGGTGGCATTAGCTGTTTCTACTCCGCTAGGTCTGTTATTCCGTCCCATTTCTGAGATTCAAGGTGTTACTGGATTCTCACCCTTGACCTCTGCTGCCACCTAGTGGGTGGCCTGAGGCCTTTCTGACCTAGGTTTTTGTTTTCCTTCTGTGCCAGGGAGTTTTTTTTTTGTTTTGTTTTTTTGTTTTGTTTTTTTTTTTTTTTTTTGTCTGTTCTTAGCTCCCATGTTTCAGTGTGGTATTTGGTCGCAGTGTAGTTTCAACTAGTGCACCTGGGTGCCTGGGTCTCGTTCCTTGTGGTTTTTGTGTGTTTTTTGTTTGTTTGGTTGGTTGGTTGGTTTGGTTTGTTTTGCTTTGGTTTTTCTGTTTTTTGTTTTTTGTTTTTGGTCTGAGGTGTGGGATCTGGCAGCCCCCGCTTTGCTGCCTCTTTTTCCAGGAATGGGTTGGCCCTGAATTGAGACTAGCTGTGATCCCCCGGATTTTACCCTTGCTGCGGCAGCCGCAAGCTACTACGCCTCAGGGTCCTAGTGCCTGTCCACTACTGTGGCGTTTTGTTATGAGGGAGTGTGTGTTGGGTAACCGTCTCTGTCTTTTCCTGGGTTTCCCAAGGTTATTAATATCACTACCATGCTAGGGGTTTCAGCACTCCTGTACTTTCTAGCTGACACTGGATGGGCTTTGTACAAAGATTTCCTGCAGTTGCCTGTATTTACTCTAGTTAAAATTCCCGCTGGCCTTTCCCCTGCTGGGTTCGTAACTCACCCTTTTCGAGCTGCCCCTAACCGCCCCGAGCTGCCCCGAGCCACCAGGCGCTGCCCTGGTTTTTTGTTGTTGTTGTTTTGGTTGGTTCTCCAGGTTGGGTGGATCTTGTTGATTCTGCAGTGTCGTGGGAGATTTGCACGCCTGCTTATACTATTTTTAACTGTACTTGCTCCTTCTTTTGGCACTTTTTGGCCCTCTCTGCCTTCCCCCTTACATCAACCCTCCATGTTCGGCCATTTTTTCCGCTCCCTCTCTTAATGATTTTTAGAAATTGTTAGGGTATATTAATTGGATGAGACCCAGTTTGAATCTTACTAATGCAGATTTGAAACTTTGCTTGATAGCTTAAAAGGTGACTCCACTCCAGCATCCCCTATGGTGCTGACTGTGGAGGGACGTCAGGCCGTATGCAAGGTTGACATGACCATTGAACAATCTCAGCTGACAAAGATTGATTACAGTGCCCCACTTTTATTTATTGTTGCAGCATCCTCATACACACCTACAGGGGTATTTTATCAGCAGGGGCCTATAATGTGGGAACATTTGCAAGTGTCTCCTGCTAAGACTATTGTGCCTTACTATTTGGCCATAGCAGAGTTGATACAGAAGGCCACTAAAAGCAGCCTAAGACATTTTGGGAAGGTCCCATATACCATTATCATTCCATACACTCAGAAGCAGCTTTTGTGTTTGCAAAATGTGGAGAGACCTGGGCAATACTTTTGAGCAGTTTAAATGTTTTGACAACCACTATCCCAAGGACCCCATTGTACAGTTTTTTTTTTTTTTCTCCCTGTTGTTTTTCCACTTCTAGCCTCTCTTCAACCATTGCCAGAAGCTCCAACTATTTTCACTGATGGGTCATCTAATGGTCAGGCAGCTTTTGTAGTAGATGGCCAGGTTACCACCATCCCCACATCTTTTGTCTCTGCATAGTTTGTAGAATTGGTGGCCATTCTTGTGGTCTTCCAAACAAGTTCCATGCAGCTCTTTAATTTGTATTCTGATAGTGGGTGTGTTGCCCATTCTAGAGTCTGTGGGCCAAATTTCTTCCCACTCTACAGCAGCATCTCTATTTGCAAAAATTCAAGCCTGAATTTGGGCCCACATAGAAAAATTCTTTGTGACTCATATTCAAGCCCATACAGGTTTGCCTGGGCCTTTGACATCAGGAAATGCAGCTGCAGATTCAGCCACCAAATTGGTGGCCTCGGCCCTTTAAAAAGCTCAAAAGGCACATGCTAGATTTCACTTGAATTCTAATACCCTTCATTTGCACTTTAATCTGACCAAGGAGCAAGCCAGAACCATTGTGAAGCAATGCTCAGTGTGTCCTCAGTTTTTGCCTGTTCCCCATTACGGTGTAAATCCCCAAGAACTGTTGCTCAATCATGTCTGGCAAATGGACGTGACACACATCCCAGAATTTGAGACACTAAAGTATGTGCATGTCACTATCAATACTTGTTCTGGATTTATTTTAGCTACTCCTCAGACAGAGGAACAAGTCAGAAATACTCTAGTCCATTGTTATGCATGTTTTTCCATCTTGGGAACTCCCAAAGTTATCAAAACTGATAATGTCCCTTGCTATACTAGCAGTAAGTTTTGTGATTTTGCTGCCTCTCACCATGTACAACTAATTACAGATATTTCTTATAATCCTCAAGGACAAGGTATTGTGGAACGTGCCAACCATACTATTAAGGATATTCTTACTAAAGCAAAAAAGGGGGAGTATAGCACTCCCCGAGATCATTTGAACCTTGCATTATTTATCTTAAATTTTCTAACATAGGATGCTGAAGGATGGTCTGCTACAGATCATCATTGGAATCTGTTTCAGAAGCAGAAGTGTTATGTGATGTGGAAGGATCCCTTGACTGATCAGTGGCAAGGCCCAGATCCAGTCCTCATTTGGGGACGAGGATCAGTCTGTGTTTTCCCAGAAAACAAAAATGGTTTGAGGTGGATTCCTGAGAGTTTTGTCCAGCAAGGTCCTGCTGCTGAGTCTTGTGAAAGCTTGGGTACTGGCCATGCTGAATGAATTTGAGTTGGAAGATCGACGGAACAAGCAAGTCTATTAGGCCTCTATATATAATATAATTATATTAGAATTTGTTAAGCATCCCTTCTTTATCTTTTCTTTCTCCTATGAGCACCTAGGTCCTGACACTTTCTGCCAGTTTCTCCTTAAACCAGACTATCAGACTGTCTGGTGTGCGACCCCAGCTGTTGGGGATCTGGCCCTGCTTTTATAAATGGCTCAATTTCTGCCCGTGATTTTTCTAATCATTCCCGTTATTACCATAGGAAAAATATCCACCTTTTCTATCTGGCAGCTTTGTGGGCTATGGACTGACACTGACATGCACCCTGTTTTATCTTTTCTTTAGGAATGCAATTATTCCTATGGAATTTATTAGTTCCATCACTCCTCGCTCATGTGGGTAAACCTCAGCTCCTTGAATTTGAAACTTGTGTCCCCTGTTATCCCCATGTTTCTCTCACACATACAGAAAATGCCTGTGCAGTGAATGACACCGAGTTTCAGTGCACCCTGACAGCGTGCTGGAATGGCAATTGCAATTCTGCTGTTATCCTGCAGCTGCCCTGAATCCTGCCTATGCCTGTTGGGACTGACGGAGAGGCCTCTGTTGTCCTGATAAGTCGTTAAAGAGATTGGCATCATGACGACAATCGTAGCCAGTACATTAGCAGCCACCACCGCTAGCTATCGTGGTGACAGTGAACAAGGTTGTGGAACAGACTCCCAGAGCTATGAAACAGCAGAACTTTACTGATGAGCATGAGTGGGTGGGCATGCTTACACTGTAACTGCGGGTTGATTTGTTGGCAAAGGAACAGCAGTTACTGTGAGATTTGGTCTAGGCCTCTTGTATCCCATCATATGTCTTTTTGTGTGTAACACCTATGCCAGTGCAAAATGTTTTCCCAAGCCTGGGAACTGCTGTCTGCTCATTGCTACTGAGCTAAAGATACTTCTATGGTCAAGGCCTCTTTCCCCCATTATGATTTATGTATGTTTCATCTGTGTAGTGCTATGTTTTCCCAAGCCTGGGAATTGCTGTCTGCTCATTGCTTTTGAGCTAAAAACACTCCTAGCCATGGAAGAGGGTTACCAGCCTCCCCAAGTATGGTTTGTGCAGCTGCAGCAGGCAACGCATTGAATGGCAGCCATTGACGGGTAAGATGGACCAGGCACTGACCAACCTAAGACAGGGACTCCTTCAGGCTATGGTGATTCCCAATGAGGAGTAAGGCTGATAACCTGAGACTCCACAACCTAAGACAGGTGCTTTCAAGTCTGCTTTAAAACAACAAAACAAAACATAAAGTGTGAGGGGGGACCTGTTTGGGCTAAGAAGTTAATTAGCACTCTTTAAGCTGAGCATTCAGAAATTGGGCCTGAGGCTAATAGTACCTGGTCTAATCAGACTCATTGGCATCCTATTGTTCTGTTAAAGGGCCTGGGGGAAAAATGTATATTAGGGGTAATAAAGGGTGGCTTTGGAGAAACTTCCACCATCACTGGTCTCCTGTTGGTTCTTCATCCCCAAACTCTCGCTGTATCCACGTTACTGGCTCTGCTGGCCGGAACAGCCCTGGGCAGGACAGTGGGTCACTGCCTCAGTCCTCCAGGTCCTGGCTCATCATCTGTGTGGCTGACACTGAATCCACAGGAGACCAGCTTGTGCCGGCTGTGGCATGTGTCTGTAGGAGACATACAGGGTCTCCCAGGAGAATAAGAAGACGGAGTGTTGTTCCTCCCTAACCTGCATATGTGAATCCAATGGCTGTTTCATTTTCTTTTGTGGGGCCAGGTTAAGCCAAGAACATCTCCTTGAGTCTCCCTTCCCTAAGAGGCCAAACACCAGGTTTTTGATGTAACAGGATGCCTTAGACTGGGTTGTTGATAAGCAACAGTAAGGTGGAGATGTCTCCTGAGCCTCCCATGAAAACCTCACTGTCCAGAGGTGGTACCAGCCCATCATACTCTCATACCCCCAGAAAGTGGACTCTTATACCCCCCAAAAGCCCTATCTCTGCACCCTACAGTGCTGGATACTGGGATCCCACACAAAATTTTTAGGGGTGTACTGATCCTTGGACAATTGCCCAGGTGCTGTGATAAGGGCCTAAGCGGCAGTTTTCACATGACATGTCTTGCCTTCAAGGAAGTTTCAGAAGTACAGGCTGAGTTGGGCACCACACAGTAAGACCCAAGATGACTCCATCTGCTACCTGTACTTATACTGCACCACAACTGAGTGGGAACTGCCTGTTCTGCCCCTTTTATAACCTCCCCTGAACCTATCCCCATGGTGGAGCCGAGGTCGTCAGGTGCTAAGCAGGGAAGTAACCTTCTCCAGGGACATGCATGATGTGGACTTGATCTGCTTGGCAACTGATGCAGAGCTTCATTCCTGGACCCTGGCTGGATCTAACCCTGTGCCTACAACCTCAGAGGAGTCCTTAGCACTGCTTAGGAAGGTGGTCAGCAACTTGGGTATCACTGTCTGTGATTGCCACCACCATGAGGTGCAGTTACTGTGTCTCCCCATTTCTGGTGGCTCCTGGCTGCCCCAATCTTGGGTTCAATCCCTTCACAGCATGCTCCTGCTCTCCCTTGGTCCTTTCCCTGTGTATTCCAGGAGGATTCTGTTTGTTGGAGTTAGGGCCCTACCCTGGGTAGTACCAGATAATGTGACATGAACATTCTGTACTGTAAAGAACCTGTCCCCAGGGTCTGGTGCAGTAGCCTGGTTGCTAAATCCTCAACTCGCATTCACGTAGATGACATATAGGTTCTGATTCCTGTCCTGGCTGCTTCATGCCCCATCTAGCTCCCTTTATGTGTCCTGCGAAAACAATAGAGGATGGTCCAAAGCCTTGTTCCTGCACCTGTGTGGGAGAACTGGAAGAAGCTCCTGGGTTTGGATCAGTTCAGCTCAGTTACAGATATTTGGGGAGTGAACCAGCTAATGGAGCTTCTTTCTCTCTGTCTCTCCTTCTTGCTGTAAATTTGCCTAGAAAAATAATAAAAAATATTAGGAATTTCTAAAAAAGAAAAAAAGGCCTATCTCCATATCTGACCATATGCCAGGGATTGCAACCTTGATGTTACTTCTGAGGGGTTAATGTTGAGTGTGCTGAGTGAGCTCTCCCAACTTTTTTCTCTATTGTGACCCACTGTGGAGATTAAGGGGGTGACCCAGGAGCTCAGAGGAATGGACGCTGAGGGTAGGGGTGCTGGCTGCAGGGGATGATCTAGGAACTCAGAGGAGGGCACACCAAGGGGAGGGTGCTGGGTACAGGACGTGACCCAGGACTTCAGAGGAATGCGCTTTGAGGGAGGTGTGCAGGGTGAATGGGGTGACCCAGGAACTCAAAGAAATGCATGCTGAGGGTAGGGGGCTGACTGAAAAGGGTTATTCAGGAGCTTGGAAAAGAGCATGCTGAGGGAACTGGAGCTGGATACAAGGGGGTGATCCTGGGAGCTCAGAGGAGTGCATGCTGTGGTTAGGGGTGCTGGGTGCAGGTGGTGACCCAGGAGCTCAGAGGAACACACGCTGAGGGCAGGGGTACTGAGTGCAAACAGATGACCCTGGGAGCATGTAGTGCCTTCTCTTCCTCAGCCAAGAGCACCTCTGACAGCCCAGGCTCACAGTCCCTTTCCATTACAAATCTCCACAATGCTCTGAATGGAAAGTCTTGTGTTTGTTCTTCATTCTTAAACATTCAAAGATTTACAGGGTTGATTTTACAGTGAGTGTATGCAATCACCTGGGGGAAATGATTACCAGAGCCTGGGGGCATGGTCAATCAGGTGGGAGAATGAGCAACAGAGTTAGGAAGAGAATGGCAGGATGATGGGGTCTCCATCAGCTGGGAGAACAAATCCTGGGCCTGTGCTTGCTGCCATCTGGGGGCCTAGGCTGAGTGATCACTGACCCGTTCAACTGCAGCAAGCCAGGCATATTGGTGTGAAATGTCTGACCTCCACGTGCAGGCAGGTCCCTCTGCAATTCTGCAAACCACCATGTGGGGTGAGCAGGGAGGAATCCACACAGGTAAAACATAAAGTAGTAACAGGGTCAGCCTCAAGCACACCGGGGGGTCGGCTTTGCACTGATGCCCCTTTGCAAATCTCTTCTGGGGAGAGAGAGCACTGCAGTTTTCAACTGAGAGCGAGTCCTCATGAGGATGACCCAGTGGTAGGCAATGAAGATGGAGGGGGATGTGGCAAGGGACTAGCCCCAGCCATTGGGCTGCGCCCTTGGTGGGAGTTGGGTCTAGGGACAGAACGATCCATCCTCACAAGGCAGTGAAAAGCATCCTGGCTGCCCACTAGGGTCTGCAGGAGCTGGGCAGCCACCCATGTGTGCACAAACAAAGCACTGCCACACCTTGTTTTAACTAAATAATAACAGGAATAGCAGGAGAGACTAAAGGAAAAGTGAGCTAACATTGCTGTAACCCCAGAAGGACAACAGGCCACAGGTACCAAATTCGGAGTTCATCGCTACATCGTGGTGACAGGGGGTCACAGCAACTTACCAGGATTTCAGTCTTTTTGCAAACCAATGAAGAGGGAAAGAAAGAGCTGCTACCAGAACTCTGGAAGCACCCCCATAGTCCCAGTGTCTCCTCACAGAGAATACTGGCTCATTCCAAGAAAGCCAGCTCTGGGGCACTGCCTTAGCCTGGTGCTGAACGAGGCAGGATTTCAGGCAGGTAATGGGAGAACAGCAGAGTGCTTTCTTTAAAAAGATGAAGAAAAATGCATCTCATGAGATACAATTTGTGAAGCTCAATTGTTTCTGAGCCAAGTTTGTTGCTTCCATTTTCCATGAATTTCTCAAAACACTCTCATTTTTTTAACTATCATCAATTTGTGCGCGGAGAGTGGAGGCACAGCCTGCCTGTGTGAACCTGTGCTATTCCTGTGACTGCTAGGGAGGCCACTGCTGGTGGTCAGCTCAGACTCAGGCTCTTTGGAGGGACCCAGGGGGCACCACTCTCTCAATGGTGGCTCTAAGCTGGAGGGCTGGGTTTGATTGGGACTGTTGGTTGAGCACCTACTCGGTGTAGAAGACTTCTTGTACCTGAGCTCCCATGGTGCTAGTCTCAGGCTTCCACCTTGCCTGCTAGGACATTCATCCAGGTGTAACAGTGAGGTAGGCATGGACACCTCTGTTTCACCCTCACATAGCTTCCCAGAACTCGAATAACCATTGCTTGTCAGAGTGCAAACCCAGGTTTTCCACCCTGGGACAGAGACTGGGCCAGACACCCTTCCCATGCTGGGAGGAGGGTTCTGCACATTTTCATCACTAAGTCCAAGAAGGGTGCTTGTTCTGCCTCCAGGGGCCTGAGGTCCACACGTCCGTTCATGCACAACACAGTAGTCAGAGCACAGAACCTGTATGTTACCTGAAATCCTCAATGGATTCTTTCCTCAGCTTAGTATAGAAATGAAAAGCTGGGAATCTGCTGCAGACAGAAAAGTTTACTTGAAAAGGGACAAGGTGAGCAGAGAAATGAGAGGGAAGGGGAAAGTGCCTCCGGAGAGGAAGCCAGGAGGTGTGGTGCCTCTCAAAAGTGGAGGGAGAGACACCAAAGGGGTCTTTGGATGTGTCTCGGGATTTTAAGCATTCCCTGACCCCTCCTTGTTGGACAGAAGCCTATAAGTAAGATGTTCCCCAATAGTGGTCTCCTAACCAGCTAAGAAATGGGTGGGGAATGCTGGTGCCACCCACCCGGAGGTGTGGCCATGATGTTAGCAGGTCTAGAGAGTCTCACTGTGGTTTTCCTCATGGTTGGAGATTTGATTTCAGTGGTCCAGCCTTGGAGGGCTGGGTTCCATTAAAGAAACCTCTCCTGATGTCACCCCAGATTTGATTGTTATGTGTGCCAGTCAGTGTGGTGTCTGGCTCAGTTTGTCTCCCACAACAACCTACACACAATCTGGTGATTGCAGTAACTCAATTTGTCCTGTTCCCAGTCCCATCTCATATGCAAATCAGTGGACATTGCATCCAAGCCTAGCCATGCCCATCGCACACTCAGCCTTCATGCATACCAGCAGGACCCACAGCTTAGTTGGGGTGACCCCCAATTAACCCTCTAGGTATGCCACCATCCCTGGGGTTACTACACATGCTCATATGTGCAGCAAAGTGGTCCAGTCTGCATCACATCATGCTTGTATGTGAAGCAGACTGGTTCAGTCTGCCTCACATCTCATCCAGCTGTCAAACACACCAATGGTGTGTTTCAGTTAACTCAGCCTAACTGATCCTACTATCCAGGCCATTCATATTTCAGTGATTGCTTCCACCATGTTCAACAAGTTCCCAACCCCAAACCAAGTCCTGCTTCTTCTCAGGCTCACTGGTTGGAGCTGCAGCCCACAAGAGGTTTTCTTAAGATGTCGACTCTCTGTCCAGGATCTTGCAGTTTCCAGATTGCAGCCTAGTCTGCCCCCAGTCCCAGCTCTGATGCTCAACAGTGGGAGCATTGGAAGAGTAAGTTAGTTCCTAGTTCCTTTATCCCCCTTACCAAGTTCACCCCTGGCCTACTCTTGCATGTGCTAATGGATGTTGAAGCGCAGTCTGGCATGGCCTGATTCACCTCAGCATTCACCAGCAAGTGCTATGGTCTGGTTCAACCCAGGTTGCCCAAATTCCAGCTCATTCTAACTGATACTGCAGTCTAAACCAAACTGACCAACCCCAAATCCTGGTCCAAGCACTAATGTGAAGTGCTGGTTGTTATAACCCAACCCATCATGTCCTGGCTCTCACAACTGACAGTGGGTGCTATGAGTTGGCCCAGCTGCCTTGCTTCCAGATCTGACCCATATATGCGTTGGTGGGTATCGTCACCAGACTGGTGTGGGCTGCCCCTTGTTGTGGCTCTTATACTCAATATCAAGGATTGTGTTCTGAGAGAGGATTTCCCCAATTCCCTCTACCAGGTCACCCACCATTTGCAGATCTCACTTACACCAGTTGGTTCATGGCCCAGGTTAACTTGGCCTGTCTCCTGTCCCAGCATTTACTGGAACATACAGCAACCTTGCAAAACTGGCCCACACTCATTCTGCTTCTTATTTCTGGGTGCTAAAGTCCAGCTCCTCTAGAGCACACTCCAGACATGGTTCTCATGTTGATCAGGGGTTGCTGCAACCCAACACTGTACATCCAAAGCCTATTCTGGGTCTCATGAGAACCAGCAGGTGCTGGAGGCTACGCCAATCTGGGATACCCACAGGCTCAACCCTCATACATGCCAAGAAATGCTACTGCCATATCCAGCCCAATCTACACTCTCCATTAGAGCTCTCACTCTCACCAATGAGAACTGCAGTTAAGCAAGAGAGTTCCTTTAGCTGCCCAACCAGACCTGACTGTAGCTACTACTGATCTTATACATGCCACTGGTTCTTCTAATCCAGCCTGGCATGGTCTGCTGGGGTCCATTCAGTTAATGTGAATAACACAAAGCTGTGAAGATAACAGCTTCCCTGCTTGGCAGGGCCCATGGGGAGCTTCCAGCTGTTTGGCAGGACCCGGTGGACTTCTATCTCACAACCTTGACACAGTTTCATGCCCTTTTGCATAGACACCCAACCACCCCACTTAGAATTTTGCAATCTATTGAGGCATTGTTTGTCCCTGTGAGATGGCTTTTGCAACCAGCAAGATCTTGAGGGTTAATGTTATTGTTAATGTCTTGGTGAGTGGGCCTTTGTGCACAGGAGTACAGTTAAGCCCATGCTGTTTCTGGACACCTCTTTGTGTGCCTACCCATTGCCATGAAATCTGGCCCAGGCATATAGCATGCGTTCTGGGAAATGGCTGCATAAGAATTTTACAAACTAATGGAAGTGATAGGAGTATGAGCTGAAACTGCTATGACAAAAAATACAGCTACTGGGACCCTAAAAACTATCCTACTACTGGAACTCTAAAGGCTGTCCGTTATAGCTACTGTGACCATAAAGGCTATCCTGCTATGATAAAGAATGTAGCTACTGTGACCCTAAAGGCTATCATACTATGGCAAAAAATACAGTTATTGTGACCTTAAAGGTTATCCCATCCTTGCAACTCTTTAGAACATAGAAAATGCAGTTGTTTTAGCAGGTTTCATAATATTTTAACTAGAGGAAATATAGGGTGATTTTACTAACATCTTAAAAATATATTTTGATTTTTGTTTGGTCATTTATGAGATCGCAGTTGTAGAGGGATTTAATGTTTGAAACTTTCTGTCTTAGATATTTATGTTTTTTTCTCTTTTGATGTATTTCTCCCACTAAGCAATGGATAAGTCGTAGAATAAAAATTGTAGTAGAAATGTATTATTGATTAAAATGTGTTGTCTACTGAGAACTTCTTGGCTGCAACGTCAGAATGGATAATTCCGTCTTAAGGTGAAACAATTTGCAGAATTATCTTTGGAAACATTCAATTGTCCATTGTAGAGTTGAAGCCTAAATGGAGTAAACATGGCTCATTGCTAATTGCAATTCTTTCCTCTGTTATAACTCTTGCTTTACTTGTTTAGTTAACAAACTGTGTGAGCTTGCAGGTCTAATGGCCTTTATGGCCAATGGCCCCTAATCCCCATAAATCAAGACCCCAGACTTACTATCCCATACATAATTCAAGGTAGGGGTCTGGTTGTCACAGGGGTGCCAAGGATAGGACCCAGACTTGAGGACAGTAGGCGGGGGCTGCAAGCTGAGATAAGAAACAACTCTCAAGCTGTTGTAAATTGTGCTCCTCCTTGAATCTATGTCAAACTGCTCCTAAAGAAAACTTTGTAATTGTACTGCTTGGGGCTGCACTCTGTGCTTGAGTGGATAAAACACCATGACATAAAAGTTCTATGCCAGAGCTTGTGACTTCTTCTGTATAAATAAAGCAGACAGATTTCTTGCAAGGTCTACAATGATCTTGAAATTGTAATGGTCCATCTCCTTCTTTCTACGCCTATTTCACGCACACTTCTCAAGCTCCGAACTCAACTGGAGCTGGACTCTGGCAATGGTCTACATCCCAGTGTTGGCATTTATCATTGGGTGCTGTAGCCTGGCCTGACCCAGCTTGCCCCAAATCCCAGTGATTACTGATGGATACTGTAGCCTAAGCCTGCCCAGTTTTCCTCCATCCCTGGCTCTCTTGCAATTAGATGGGTATGACAGCCTAGCCTGGCCTGGCCTGTACCCTGTCCAGACTCAACATATGCCAGTGTGCACTATCACTAGGAAGCTGCCTGGTCTAGCCTCCTAGCCAGGGACGCACATCTGTCAACCAGTGGAGCAGCTCTGCTTGGCCCATTCTTAGCCCTGATTCTCATATTCACCAGTGAGAGACACTGTTTAGTAAACATGTGTCCTAAGTCCCCCAGCAGACCCGTTCTCCCAGACCAGCTTTCATGTGTGTCAGTAGGTGCTGACACACCTTCTTGGGTGTGCTGGCAGGAGCTGCAGCTTTTGCCAACCTAGCCTGTTTGCAATCCCAGTTTTCATGAGTGTTGTTGAGTTCTGTGGTCAAACCAAGGTAGGCCTGTCACTATGCCCAGCATTGAGGAAACTAGAAGGCATGTCAGTCTCACAAGTACAAGTCCACAAATCACTCACAGCTTCTGCCCCAAGACTGGTTCTATAATTTGCCAGTTAGAATCGAGCCAGCCTAATATGGCTAACACCCTGCTTTGATAGTCCCTGGTAGGAACTGTGGCCTGGCCTTTCCAGGCAGGCCCACCAGCCCTTGCTTTCTTCTACACTGGTGAGCTGTGATTGATGCCAGGTAGCCCAGACAAGGTATGACTGATTTTTTTAAAGATTTGTTTGAAAGAAACATGGAAAGAGAATATGAAAGAAGAGAAAGAGAACCTTTCCATCTTCAGGTCACTGAGTCATCACCCACATGGCTGCAATGCACAGGGTTGGCTCAGGCAGAATCCAGGAGTCACAAGCATCTTCTGGTTTTCCATGTAGGTGCAGGAGCCCAAGGTCTTGGGGCACTCTGCTGCATTGATATTCCCAGGAAGAAACTTTATTTTTTAAGATTTAGTCATTTTTGCTGTAAAGGTAGATTTACAGATAGAAGGAGAGACAGAAGGATCTTCCATCTGCTCGTTCACTTCTGAAATGGCTGCAATGGCCACAGCTGAGCCAATTCAAAACCAAGAGACATGAGCTAGTTCTGGGCCTCCTACATGGATGCAGGTTCCCAAGGCTTTGGCAATGTTCCTCTATTTCCAGGCTACAATCAAGGAAAGTGCAACAGAAGGGGCTTGAACCGGCACTCATATGAGATCCCACTTGCATGAGAGGATTAGTCAATTAAGTTATTACATCAGAACCTAGATACTTTTCTTTAAAAAGGGACTTACATATTTTTATTTGAAAGTCACTTGCTAGTTCATTTCCCAAGCCAGAGGCGGGAAGGCAAAAGACAGGAGCACTTGGGCTGTCCTCTGATGCTTCCCCAGGTATATCAGTTGGGAGTTGGATGGAAAGCGGAGCAGCTAGGACATAAACCAGCATCCTTTAGAGACGTCAACCATGCATGCTTGTGGCTCAGCTTGCAAAGTCACAAGGCCAGCCCCAGGAATTTTTCAGCAACACTGTAATTGGTTGAGTGGTGTTCACTAGCAGAGATACCTTCCACAGATCAGAACCCTGTATTCTCTCCCTTTTAAATGGGCTTAGGAATGGCAGATAGTTGGGGCAGAAGCAGAGCCCATATGGGATGCCAGTGCCACAGTGGTAACTCAGTCCACCATGATCCAGAGTCACTAGCTCCTGACTATGTGAGGCCTGTCTTCGGACTGGAAATTCTCCTTAATGAGCCAGTGAATAATTTCTCTGAGGGCATTGTGTTGTCCTCATTTCAGCCTATCTATCTCCCTTACTTCTTTGAGAAGCATCTTGATTCTCATTCAAAGTAATTGTGCCTTATTTTGTGCTTATGTTTATACACCACTGCCTCATTTGACATCCATCTTCATTCCCTAATCAATGAGTTTTCACTCTTGTTCCATGTATAGTAGCATGATAGGATGATGCATGGCCCAGGTCCTGTATCTTCTGGTGTCCTGTGCTGTCCCAACACTGCACAGAGTTCTACAAGGAGCTCATGGAAAATTCACTATTAACTTTTCCAAAAGGATGTATGTACAGGGATTTTAAATACATTGGTGCGGTAATCACAGTTAATGACATTGTAAGTATATTTTAATCAATATTGAGAGTACATTCTAGGGGCTGATGCTGGAGCATATAGAGCAGTTAGAGTCACCACCTCTGGCGCTGGCACCCCATGTGGGCTTTGCTTTTGATCCTGCTCTATGCTACAGCTTTGGAAAACAGCGGAGAATGGCCCAAACACTGGGCCCCTAACTCACAGCAGAAGATCTGGCCTCAGATCAGCCATCATGGGAGTAAGCCAGCAGATGGAATTCGCTATATCTCTATTTTGTTTACTGTCTGTGAAATGTTAAAAACAAGTAAAAATTTAAGATTAAAGTGGTATTTAGTGAGTAAGGATACAGAGGAAAAGAAACTTTTACATGATCTCATGTTCTCTGGCAACACAAAGGTCTTTCCTGCCCCAAGGATACCATCCCATGAGGGGACTTTTCCACGTATAGTAATCCCACTTCATGTGCCAGCTGGGAAACCTTGCATTCAGACCCTTGCTGACATAGTCTGCCAGAAGTTATTCTCAGACTCCATGGACTGAGAACCCAGTCCTCAGCTTGGAAGCCATGGATGATCAGGAAGCTGCTGGAAGAACATCCCAGACAGTGAGTAAAGGAGACTGCTGGCCAGCTGCCCTTGGCCTCAGAGGAATGCCCCAAAGGTTACACTGGTCCTATGCAAAGTATTCCAATACATCCAACCACTCATCCCCTCTGGTTTCTACTACTCTAGGGGAGTTCTGCAACTCCCAACCCCCATGACACTCCTCAGCCAGCTGTGGAATAGAGTTTCCATCCTCCCTTCCATGCTCCACATGACACTCCTCAGCCAGGTTTGAGCTTGTGTTCCCATCCTCCCTTCCATCACCAGATAATCCACAACACCCCTTAGCCATCTTTGTGCTGGGATCTCATCCTCTCTTCCTCCATCAGGATTCCCAAGTCATCCCTCAGGCATTTATGTGCTAGAATCCTTTGCTCCCTTCTTCCATCATGTCCCCCGTGATTCTCCTCACCCCACTGTGGGCTGGTGTTCCCATCCTCCCTTCCCCCACCAGGCACCCTATGACACCCCACATCCAGCTGTGGCCTAGCATTCCATCCACCGCTACCCCCACCAAGCATCATATAACACTCCTCACTAGCTGTGTGCTGGTATTCCCATTCTCCTTTCTCCAACCCAGGCCCCCATGACTCTCCTCATGCATCTGAGTTGGCATTCCCAACCCTGCTTCCATCACCAGGCACCCCATGACACTCCTCAGTCAGCTATGGGCTGACATTTCATCCACTTCACCCCCACCAGGAACTTCAGGACACTATTGAGCCAGCTATTGGCTGAATTCCCACATATCCCCTTCCTGCCACCAGAAACCAAGGTTTGATGGAGTTCCAATCATATCTAAGAACAGTTGGAACACTTACAAGTTTGGAGTTGTTATAAAGGATGCCACAAAGTACACCAGAAGGTTGGCGGACAGGACAAGGTCTTGGGCTGTAGATTCTGAGTGCAGTATTCTGGCATTTAAGAGCCTTATTAGAAACATGTTCTTCTAGGCCCAGAGCTCTGGTTCAACTGGCTAATCCTCTCCCCTTGCAAATGTTGGGATTCAATATGGGGGGTGGGGTAATTACTGTCCTGCCAATCCATTTCCTATCCAGCTCCCTGGTTGTGCTCTGGGAAAGCAGCCAATGATAGCCCAAAACCTTGTGTACCTGGAACAATGCAGGAAAGCAGAAAGAAGCTCCTGGCTCCTGACTCCTGGATTTGGATCTGTTTACCTCCAGTTGTACCCATTTGAGGAATGAACCAACAGCTGGAACATCTTTGTCTGCTCTGCAAATTTGTCTTTCCGATAAAAATCAATTAACTTTTTCTTTAAAAAGGAAAAAGAAAAATGCATTATTTCTATTTTTGGTTTTTCAGCTAGTTTTAAGTGAAGTCAGTGGGCCAACAACTTGACTCAACTAGCTAATCCTTGACCCTGTGTCCTCAGCATCCCACATGGGTATTGATTCATGCGCTGGCTGCTCTACTTTCTATCCAGCTTCCTGCTTGTGGCCTGGGAAAGCAGTGGAAGATGCCCCTGAAGTCTTGGGATTCTGCACCCACAAGGGAGGCCTGGAAGAAGCTCCTGGTCCTTGAATTTGGATGAGCTCAGCTCCTGGCATTGTAGCTACTTGGGGAGTAAACCAACAGATAGATGTTACCAACCTTGTCACTCCTCTCTGTAAATTATGTATTTCAAATAAAACTAAATATTTTAACAAAATGTTGTAAGACAAATTATAGTTAAAGATAAAGGCAAGGAAAGCAATGGCTTACAATGTGCAGACCTATGTTCTATGACCTCTTTAAACACTTCAGCAGTGTCATGAACAATTACACAGCCCTACCTTAGGATCCTGGGACCAATATTGGGGCACAGCCCCATAATCCCACTAGTACTGCATGTTGAAGTGTATGGGGTCCCAGCTGAACGACTACTGATCCAGTTTCATACTAATGCACTCAGCAAAACAGCAGACCATGTGTGAGTGCTTGGGTCCCTCAGACTTTTATGGAGTTCCTGACTCCTGACTTTACCCAATCCTGAATGTCATGGCCATTTGGAGGACCAATCCAGCAGATGGATGTCTCTGACTCTCCTCTCTGTGACATTCTGACCTTCAAGGAAGTGAAATAAATGTAAAAATGGCCTGCAAGAAAATCAGTACTATTTCCAAATCAATTTTTTCTTTGTAGGTGGGATTTATTTAAATGGTACTTTTTTTTCTTGGAAAGACAGATCTTACAGAGAGAAAGAAAGATCTATCTGCTGGTTCACTCTCCATGTAGCCACAAATGCCAGAGCTGAGCTGATCTGAAACCAGGAGATAGGAGAGCTTCTTCCTGGTTTTCCACATGGATGTATGCAGGGTCCTGACATTTTGGGTCATCCTCTAACACTTTCCCAGCCATAGGCAGGGACCTTGAAGGAAAATGGAACAATTGAGACACAAACCTGTGCCTACATGGAATGCCAGTGTATGCAAGGTAATGATGTTAGCCACTAGGTTACCATGGCAGTCCCAGTAGGTGGGATTTTGTTGTTAAAGTCAATCAACATGAATTCTGGAAAATGAATTGGCTGTCTGAGACCCAGTTATGGGATAATTGGATAGCAAGAGTTGGGGCCTGCAGCTGCACTCTATAAGCACATGTTGTTGCAGTCCAAGGCCCATTTGCTGCTGTATCTCAGACAAAAGGTGAGGCAGACATAACAGCAAAGTAAGTTCTCACTGATCATTGCCTGAAGGGAAGTGGGCCACCAAAGTGGCTGGAAGGACTCACCACACATTAGCTCAGAAGTATGCTACTGTTAATGCTGATTTGCTGCTTCACACACCTCTTAGTTAGGAAGAACATGGGGAGCTTTAATTTAGTGGAAAAATTAAATGAACTCATAATTTTAAAACACAGTTTAATGGCAACATCATATACAGAGAGGAGAAGCAGAAAATGCCAGCCCTGAGGAGTGGCACATGAGGTTCAGGACATTCAGAAGCTGGAAGAATTCTGACCCCATCAAGGACCTCAGGATGCTGAGCCAGTTGTGCCACCAGTGGCTACGGCTAGACCTGCACACCAAGGAGCAGATCTTGGCCCAGCTGGTGCTGAGCAGTTCCTCATCCCCATGCCTCCAGATCTCTAAGTTTTAGTCAAGGATTCACTACCAGGACCTGGTGTGATGAGTTGCCAGGATGTGGAGGAGCTGCTGTGAGACAGCCAGAGGAAGCGTACGAGCTATGTGAGTAGGACCGTAGTGCATGCTGTTGGAGAGGGAGAGGCACCGAGAGTGTGCAGGGCATCCAGGCCAGGAGATGGCCCCAATCCTCTGGGATGTGCAGGTAGCTCCTGCCTGTCCACACACCTGGGGAGAGAAACATTAGTCTAACCACCTCAAAGTTGTTCACAGCACAGTTCACGGATGGGTGGACCCAGGGGAGCATGGTGCAATTGAAAATGTGTCATTGAATGATGAGGGGATAGACACTGTTCTTTTCGAATATTGCAGATGAATTCAGAAGGATGATTTCTGCATTTTCTCCAAAAGCCACTGATTGGCAGGTGCAGGTAGGCTTGCAGTCTTTGGACTAGCTCGGGATTTTTTTTCACATTTGAGAGCACTGACTTTGAGGGTGAGTTATTCTTGCCAGACCTGGCCAGTACTGTGGGCTGTTAAATTGCATCCAAGGTCTCTGCCTCTGGACAACTTCTAGTAGAAACAGCCAAAATACATATCCACACATTGCCAGTTGTCTGAAAGGAAAAATCTTTCCTGGTGGAGAAGTGATAGGTTAAGGAGTATGTTATTGATACAGGGGAATTGCTTGTTTAAGTTTCTGAATGCTTGGGTGAAACAGGAAAGGTGGGGGCAAGAGACATGATTAGGAGCAGATGGGACCAAGTGTGCATGTGTGAAAGTGGGTTAGCCAGCTGGGGATTCTGTAAGATGAGCAGGATAGAATAGATGTTGTTTAACATAGTATGACAAAAGGATTTTTTGTAGGTTAGAATTTGCAGTTTCCTGGAGTTTGGCTTCAGGGCCATGGTGGATGTGGAAACCAGTGTCCTGATGAAGCTTGCACACAATGTGCAGTCTCCTGTGTGTTTCTGCTTGACGTTAAGAAATACCAGGCATATCCTTGATCTTGTGTAAATAGGATTTCCTAGAGAAATAGAAAGGGAAAAAAAAGGTTGTACATAATCAGAATGGGAGGAGTATTTTGAAGATGATTTGCAAGGCAAAGATGGACAGTCTTCTCCGTTGGGTCACTTACTTCTCCAAATGGATAAAGAGCTCAGGGCTAGACTTGGCCAAGCCAGGAACCAGGTATCAGGGAGCCATCATTTGCTGCCTCCTAGAGGCTGTGACCACAAGAGATGGGACTAGGAAGCAGAGCCAGTGATCAGAACCAGAACTCCACTGTGCCACGCAAGTGTCTTAATCACCACAAAGCCAAACACATGCCTGGGTTTGTCTGCATTATCTAACAGTCCGTGCTTGGTTGAATCTCCCATGAATGTGGAGGTCCAACTGTGAGATGTGCAACTGGTGATTCAGGTAGCCCCCAGGCCTGAGCTAACATAGGTGAGTGGACTTCAATGAACCGATTTATGGGAAGTAGGAGTTTAGGGCAATTTACTAAATCTACAGATTCTCAAGCAGCTAAGAAAGCTGGCATTCTTGAGGGGCTATGTAGATAATTAAGATGGTTATTATGAGCTGTTGGGAGATAAGGCTGTGGACCTCATCTGTGGCCTTGGCAAGGGTGCTCTGTCAGGTAAACACCCAGCTAGTGAGGTCTTGAAAGTGCAGGTGTAAGTGCTGACAAAGCTGTGTTCTTCCCACCATTGGAGAACTCTGAGTGCTGCTCATTTAGCTTTATAACTCATAGGGCTGACTGCCCAGCACACCTCAGGCCAGTTCAGGAACCCCACTGGACTGCAGCTCCATGCAGGTGTTGGAAGAGAGCCCTTAGGAAGCTGATTTTCCAGGCACATAAGCAGGATGCTTGATCGGAAGTGGATTTGCCAGAACTTGAACTGGTGCCTAAAGTGGGGTGCAGGTGTCGCAGGGGCTACCCTTAGTGTCAGGCACAGCCAACATGCCTCAGGGGGTCTGATGCATTTTTCCTGCTCTCCCCAGTCCATATGGTCTCACAAGGACAGAAATTCTTTCTGCACAAATCAGACACATACATGGTCAGATCTCAGCCTACTGATATGGATAACATGATGGACTTGTCCAGGCAGCTTCAGCCATCTGGAGCTGAGATCCCCCCTGAGGAAAGCCAGAGTCCAGGCCAAGCCTTGCAGTAGCCAGCAGGGATGCAGGACCCATTATTCCAAAGTAAATATTTAGTTATATATAGTTTGGTTCTACTTACATATTTACTGGTTTGCATGCCTTGTGTCCTGATATTTCTCAGTGCCATCATCACGCCTTGGTCCCTGGTCTCTTCAGAGAGATCACCAATAAGAGACATCTGAACAAGAACCCAATAGAAGCCTATCAAGGCGAGGGTAATATTAAAAGAACTATTGAGGTAAGTTACTAAATATTGTGATGTTATTAACTATTAAGGATAATGGGACAAGTACAATCTGCTTCTTTGCTATACCTGTGATCATGTTTTGAAAAAGAATGGGGCATGAGGCTCTCAAGAGCAGGTGAATCATTATTTTAAGGTTGTTGTTGAGTTTAATTCTTGGTTCCCAGAGGAGGGCTCTTTGGACTTGGAAACTTTGTTTACAATTAAGCAGAATGTGGAAAAGGCATTGAGACAGGTACCTGTAGATTTTTGTCTGCTTGGGCTCTGGTCAGAGTGGCTATCAATATGGTTCAGAATGATGGAATGGTGTTGTCTCCATGTAAAGTGAGAGAGAAAGCTGAAGAGTCGCTATGAGTATAATTTGGCTGAGAAGTTCTGAGTAGAAGTTGATTGTGAAAAGGAAAAGTATTTTCCGAATCTGGATCCTATGGTAACGCTTCCCACAGCTCATCTTTTACATTCAATACTATTGTTGCAAAACTGTTACAGATCCCTTGATTCAGACTCAGTGTTTTCTAAGTTTGACTCCCAAAAATATAAAACACAAAGAAAGGGCAAAGTATGGAGCACACTTTTAGAATATTTGACTGATGAATTAGACAAACTGAAAGTAAAAACGACTTGAAAGTGGCCACCATGCCAATTGGGTCTTTGCCACAGGTTGAGGATCCTTTTGATATGCCGTCATGATTTGTAAAGTGACCATGTTTTTCTCCATTTTGAGTTGTTAGACAGGACCCCGATGGAAAAGGTCCAGCCCTACCAATTCAATGAGAATATAACAATTATGATCATATTTTCAAAATGAAAAAAGCAATGATGTTATATGACACTCAACGTCTAAATCTTAAGGGAATTCTTAATGGATTCACCAATCACTATGGTATTCTTGCACTGAATTTTTACAAAATTATTTGCAGATCATTATTGCTTCCTGGAGAATATTTACACTGGAACACGGGGTTTAATGTGTGCCTCACTGTCCATGGAAAATAGTAAGAGTCACAATATACAAATTAAGTGCCAACATTTACCTGATGGTTTCTCTAATATGGTTTTAATTTGCTTAAGCAACAAATTCATACTCCTACTAATGTTTATGTTCAATTGAAAGAAATAACTTTGGAAACACAAGATAATCAGACTGATGGGACACCCTTATAGTTCTTACAATAGAATATCACAAAAGTATAATGAAATTATATGGGAAGAATCAAGATGGCAGAACAGGGTAAGCACATGTTTAAATGGACGGAAAAACATTTAATCAGGATGAAGCAGAGATGATATATTCCAGGAAGTAGGAAAGGACAGAACAACAGCAGATGAGGATCCTGCAGACTGACAGGCACAGGAAAGCAATGGAAACAATGGTGTGGTGTGGCAGTGCCTGATACTCCAGCACGGCATTCAACAAACAGCAATCTGAGCTCCACCAGCTGCGGGAACTCCACCAGCAACCAGGTGGGAAGGAACTTTCACTGGGAGCTTGCGAAGTAAACCCAGACAAAGAAATGTCCATACTGTTGGTACTTCTGATTTGACCAGGAGCAGAGACAGAGCAGCGGATGGACAGTGAGAGAACAGGGTAGATTTCACAGCCTATTCATCCCCCTAGAGCTTAATTGGGTGCCATGTTGCATAAGGAGGCAAAGGCAAGGGAAAGGACTGAGCATACGCAAAACTGGGAGTGACTCATTTCTGACTAAGTGAACTGCAACAATGTGAAATTCTATGGGTTCCACCCAAGACAAGTCTGGGTAGTCCTCAGATCTGACGACCAGTAGATCAAGAACTCTAGTAGTGGTACATCAGGCTCCATTTTGACACTGTGGCAATTGCTTTCAGACTGCAGGGGCATCAGTGAATTGCACATGTGCTGAGCTCGCGAGAACTCATTAAGTTCCATGGATTTCACTGATCCTGCAGGAAATTAACAACATTGTGGCATCATACGGGTTAAAATACGTCATTGTGGTACCCAGACCTAACATCCAATAGGCTCCGACAAACTCAGCACCACCAACAACCTAATTATATTGGGCACCTGATGTCTCAATAATTCTGGGACCTGCTCGAACCAGAAGTGGGAGAAAGGTTGCAGAGACAGTGGTGCAGTCTCAGCCCAGCATCACAGGAGGTGGAGCATGGTGAGCCATGAGCCCAGGGCTGTGGAAACCATGGTGGAAATCTAGCATAACAACTCAGATCTGGAACTCGCTGGAGGCAGTGGCACAAGTGGCTGCAAGCAAAAAGTTGTGTACCAACTGCAATAAGTAAAATTTCATTGTAGACCTGTTGGTGACACAGCTTACAAACCTACCCCAAAGAGAAGACTCTGCTAACCACAAGTGCAATGATCTAGAGCAAAAGAAGAGACAAAGGCACAATGAATATTACTGAAAACTGCCCTGCCAAGGATCAAAACCTTATGCTAACCTCAGAGTTAACGAGGAAAACGTCGAGAAAATGGGGCACACTGAATTGATAAAACTCATTTTAAAGCTTCTGATCAACAATGAGAAGCACATACAAGAGTTCAAAGAATTTAAGGAAGCAATAAAGCAAATCAAGCCTGATATATCAGAAATTAAGGACACAGTAGAGCAAATTAAAAGTACAGTGGAGAGTCTCCAAAATAGAATACAGCAAGCAGAAGAAAGATTCTCAGAATTGGAAGATATTCACTGTCATCAGGGGAAAGCAATCAAAAAGCTTGAGGCAGAGCTGGATCAAGACAAAAAAGTATTCAAAAATTGAAAGGCAGTATTAAGAGGCTAAATACAGGAGTTATGGGTGTCCCAGAAAGTGCAGAAAGAGAAGCTGAGTTTGCAAATGAATTTAAAGAAACGATAAAGGAAAATTTCCCTAATCTGGAGAAAGAATTGGGAAACAAGTTCCAGGAGGGACACAGAACTCCCAACAGGCTTGATCAAAAGCAATCTTCACCAAGACACATGATCATCAACTCATTTCAATTGAGCATAAGGAAAAGATCCTTAAATGTGCACATGAAAAAAATCAATTGACATAAAAAGCAATGCCAATTAAGCTCACAGGAGATCTGTTACAGGAAACTCTACAGGCAGGAAGAGAATGGAGTGACATATTCCAGATTCTAAAAGAGAAAAAAAAAAAAAAATTGTCGGCCTAGGATACCATATCCAGCAAAGCTTTCTTTCATCTTTTAAAATGAAATAAAATTCTTCCACAGTAAAGAAAAGCTAAAATAATTTGCTTCTTCCAAACCTGCCTTAAAAATGATTCATCAAAATGTTCTCTTGACAGAGAAGAAAAATAGAATGAAACAAAACCAAAGGAAAATGGTAAGAACATCCCAGGAAAATGACAACAGAAGACTAAACCAATGAACAACCCATTCTTAAAATGACAGGACCAAAATACCTTCCATACATATTAAACTCTGAATGTAAATGGCGTAAGCTCAATCAAACATCATAGATTAGTAGACTGGATTGAAAAACAAAACCCATCTATTTATTGTCTGGAGGAGACACACTTCAACAAAAATCAGCGCAAACTCTATCATATAGGTTTTGTTGTTTTCTGTTAGTTTCATCTCTTCAAAACACTTTCTTCTAATTAAATCATTCAATGACTCACAGATCATAGAGTAGCATCATTTTGTTCAAGAAGTTTCTTGATTTGCATTTCTTCAGCTACACGGTAGTCATTTAGTAGCATATTGTTTAACTTCATGGTATTGTTAATTTATTTTTTTCTCCCTGATGTTGATTTTGTTGTGTGGCTTTTGTTTAAGGGGATGTATAATAGCTGTATAATGGAGACTGTCATATCTAGTAACATGTCATTTAACTTCATTGCATTGTAAATTCCTATTTTTCTTTCTATTGTTGATTTTGTATCATGACTTTTCATTAAGGGGAATGTATAGTACTATGAAATGGAGACTAATATCCAAATGTGAGGATACAATGTAGTACGCATTTCTACTTCCAAAGATGGACTTACGATGAAACTGTTCCCTATATCTTGACAATAGTATGCTGGACTCTGCCATTGTCCATGCCCACAATGATGGACATATGATGGTGTATGAAGAACTATATTTTAGTAATGATATGGAGGAACTAGATTGGGTGCAGGAAATTTGGGATATGATAAGGGAAGTGCCAGGAGCCTATGGAACTGTATCATAAAATGATAATAATAATAAAATGTCTACTAAAAAGAGTATATGAATTATATTGTGCAGCTTCAAAAGTTCTTAGATGAAACAGTGCAAGGATAGGCTGTGTGCATTCAAAAGTCAAAATCTTTAGCATTTGAGGGCCTAGCATGATAGGCAAATGACTAAAGTCATCCCCCATGTGGATGCCTATTTTAATGGTGTCAGCACCACTTCCCATGCAGCTCAATGTTTGTAGCCTGAGACAACAGTTGAGCATGGAATAGATCTTTTCGAGACTGCACCCTGTGTAAGATGTTGAAAAAGATCAAGGCACCTGCCTTTGGATTGGCTTAGCTCATGCCATTGTGGATGTTTGTGAATTAGATGATGAAACATATTCTTCTCTGTCTCTCTTCCTCACTGTATATCTTACTTATGTCAATTAATTCCATGGTGATGTAAATTTTCGCTGATGGTATGTTCGAGCTTTTGATTGACTGGGATATACTCTGCTGGCTCTGTTTTCAGACCAGAGAGGGTATACCTAAGAAGCTGATGAACTTGACTGGACAATAAGATGCTGGACTCTATGTTTGGTATACGCTTGCAATGGGGGAATCTCAACTGAACTTGAACTGTGGGAGGGTATAGGGAGGGGTGGGGAGAACCCAAGTACCTATGAAACTGTGTCACATAATACAATGTAATTAATGAATTAATAAAAAAAAAGTTTAGCATTTGAACATACCAGTGAGGAATGTTGTCAGACTACTTTCCTGGCAAAACAAACAGGAGATGTAATACAATATATTAAAGTCCATGCAAACACTAACTCAGAAACAAGAAACAGCCAAGTACTTGCCAAGTCTTTGGCAGGTTTCAACCATACTATGGGAAAAGCACTAAACTGGTTTGGATGTAGACAGTCTGGTCATACACAAAAGAATTTCAATAAACTAAGGAAAGAACCTGCTAAACATCCAACATGTAAACAGCATGTTCATTGACTGAAGAATGAAGCCTAAAATTGATACTAATGTGAAGCAAATTCAAGGAAATTTAATTTGGGTAACATACTGCAGGTCCAGCCACAGGGCCTCTCTTAAATCACCTGGGCCAACATATCATCATTTATGTTTTGACCCAGACTCATGTGAGCATAGCTGTAGATTTACCTCTGCAGAATTGTTAACCGTAATGCCTGATAATCCATCCTAAAGAATAGAAACGGGCACTTATGACCATTTCCCTACAGTAACATTTGCTCTACTTCTCGGTAGGTCTTGTCTTAATGCCAAAGCCCTTTTTTTTTTTTTTTTTTTTTTTTTTTGCTTCCCTAGAGTCCTTGATTGTGATAATTATGAAGAAATTCAAGTTGAGATTTCTTCTCATTCAAAGTATAATATTTTATTTGCGATAAAATAGCACAGTTTTTCGTCCTTTCGTATTTTTCCATGAAAACATCATCAATTTGTATGGGCAGTTTCAGAAGTATCAGTTCTACTCAAGTGTTTTAGGCTATGCCGGTTTCTTAAAACAACCTCATGTCAAAGTATGCCTTACCAATAGCAATGCTGCACATAATTTAATAGATACCAACTCAGATGTTACTATGATGAAGGGATTTGATTATTTTTGTCTTGTCCCATTCAAGCCATGCTGTGATTTACAGAATGAATTGCACCCAAAAATGTTTCCAACATTTTTCCGGTTTTTACTTTTACTACTTTTAGTAATAAGTAACAACAAAATGCCACAATTAAATCTTATAGTCTTTAACTGTGATTTATAATTTTTGGATGAGCTCTTTCAGAAAAATGGGGAGATTTTTGACTTAGTACATGCTCCAAAAGTAATGAAGCCATCTCCTGTTAATGTTAAAATTCATTGAAGATCAGATCAACTGAAATGAAGAGAACAATGGCCTTTAAGTAATGAAAATCATGCTTCTCAATTAGCAGAAGAATAACTATTCATGGACATATGGAGTCTCACGCATCTCCTTGGATTTCTCCAAGTTTTGCTTTTAGAAAGAAATTGCACAAGTGGCAGTTATTTATTGACCTTAGAGAATTTAACTCTTCTATGTATCCTATGGTAATGTTTACAACTGGTTTGCTTCAACTCTCCATGATTTGTAATGATTGGCATATTAGGTTATATAGAAATAGAATTGCTTTTTTACTATTTCTATTCATGCTGATGATTGCAAAAGATTTGCCTTTTCCACAGTAAATTGACAGTTTACAAAGGAACGAATTTAAATGGCTAACAAAAACATGAAAAAAATCCTCTAGCTATCTGATTATGGTGGAAATTCAAATATAAATTAAACAACAATGAGATTCCACTTAATGCCAGAAAACCTTGCCCATATACAGAAAACAACCAACAACACCTGCTGGTGAGGCGTCAGAGAAAAAAGAATGCTGCTCCACTGATGGTGAGAATGCAGGCTCTTGCAACCACTATTGAAATCAGTACGGAGAACATTTACACAATTTAAAATTCTCCTACCATATGACCCAGAAATGCTACTTCTAGTAATATAGCCAAAAGGCTTGTTACCCAAAAAAGCAACATGAACCTAAATTTACAGGTTTAAACACTAAACAGATTCCTAGTGCATTAGCTAGTTGCTAAAGTCCTCATCTTTCCCCAGCCAGGATCCAATATGGGCACTTGTGCTAATTTCAGCAGCTTCATGGCTTTGGATCAGCTCAGCTCTGGCTTTTTCAGGCCTTTGTGAAGTGAACCAGAGGATGGGAAATCTTCCTCTCTGTTTCAATAAATATATTGACATTTCCAAGAACACAAATAAATCTTAAAAAATAATTAGGAGAAATGCATACCCTGAAACAGATAACTATAATTATACTTTTAATGTTTTAAAACATTCTCAAGCCGGTATTTTATCTAAAGCCGTTGAAATGTCACTCCCCATCTGAGTTAAAATAAAATCTCTATCTTACTGAGCTCAAAATGTGCTTCAAGAGCCTGGTAAGGTTATCATTCCTGAACAGCCGTGATTGCTGTTCTGACTTTCTCATCCCAAGCACAGGTAATTAATAATCAACACTGAGTTTATAATCCTCATTCTCCTTTATTGCAGCCATATTAATGGACAGAAATCACCATTGCTGTTGTTACCTTATATTTAATATTTATTTCCTCCTTGAGGCTCAATCATTATTCAACATATAGGAGAAGTTAAGTCTAATTAATTTCACAGTTTTTAATATTCCACCTGTGTTTTTCTGTAGCCTCCTTGTTATCTTTGGTATCACAACATTGGATTTCTTCTAGTGGCAGTTAGAATAATCATAGGACTAAGTTAATATGCTTACCAGACTTTCCATTACAGGTAAATAGGAGAGTCACCTTGAAATGTCTCCAATTGCCTGGTGACAAATAAAGTCTGTCTTCCCAGCTCAAAATGGGGTACAGCTGGTAAGACCAACACTTGAAAATCAACTAGGGAAGAAGGCACTATAATTAATTCTACTTTTTTAAAATTAATAATCTACCTATGTTGTGGCAACATTGACATTGTTGATACCACAACATTGACTTTCTCCTCATGGCAAATTGAGTAATAGTAGGAATCAGTTAATATGCTTGTCAGCTTATTAACATTACAGATAAATTGAAGTGATTAATCCTCGTGTGATGTACCCCCATTTTTGTCAGGCATGTGAGGGTTTTTCGGTTTTTCATATTTTAACCTGGCCCAACCTGGAGTTCAGTGAGAGGACTGCAACTGCATTTACTACAGAATATAATATTAAATGGACACACCTGGTATGATTGAATGGCTCATAGCATTTCACGTAAGTAATAACTGTGAAGGATTCATAGTTATTCTGATTTGTGATGTCAAAAGCTGTCTGTCAATGCATATTCATCAAAATATTAAGGTTGTGATGCCTGTAGATGTTAGCAGACACATGGTGAGTGGAAGTGCATTATGAGGATTTGTTAGAAGGTAAAATAACTACTTCCTGAATGAGTCATAATAGAACAAGTAATTTGAAATCCAAATGAATGGGGGAAGTAAGACTGGCAGCTCATTCAAAGTTCTGAGCTTGAAAGTCACTCTCCCTCAACATAGGTGTTCCATCATTCCCATTGTGACTCTTACCTATCACTTGAAAGGGAGAGTTATCACATTGATGTGTAGCCATTCTCCTCACAAGACCTTTCAAGACCCATAACATCGGGCTCACTCTCTTGGTCATATTTTTTCATTACTCTGGCACTTTCATTCTTGATCTCTATCCCCCTTCCCCAAGCAAATTTGAGGGCAGGTATCCCCCGAGTTAGACCTCTGTTTGACTGTATTTCTCACCCTCTGTTTCCTACTTGGGTTGGACACTGAAAATAGAAATGCTAAGGCGCTATATATTTTGAATTGGTGTACTATCCAGAGCTCCAGCAGAATTTAGGCTTAGCAGTAGAGGAATGTGGGCAGAGAAGCCAGTGAAAGGTGATTATGTGCATCTTTGTAAGTGTGTCCAGGTTAGACATTGCATGTCTGTAAGAATAACTTACATTGTTGAGAAGGTTGGGGCATAGGTCTTCAGCTTAATGAATGAACGTCAAGGTAATGACCATTTGTTCCTCTTAAGGTTATGGTTGATTGGATTGCTAAATGGACTTATGATTCTATATTTCCAGTAAGCCCTGTAATCACCATACTTGGGTAATAGACTGATTAGTACACCTTAGACCTGTCTGGTATGATCTTACTTGCACATTCCAACAGAGGCTCTCGAAAGGTCTGCATTGTTCTCAATTTTATGTCCTCACTTGGGGATCTCCCATTGATCTCACATATTGCTTGGTGCTCAGAATCTGTGATTTGTTCCTGGAAATACATCCCCAATGGTTCATGTCACAGAGACCTAAGCCTCATGTCCATGCTCAGAAGCAAGCTACTTCTCAGAGAGGGGAATGAGACAACATTGTGCTTTGTGGTTAAATTACAAACCTTCATGGATTTCAGGGTTTGCTTTTGTAATCCGGCCTATCACCTTCTTTGACCAGAATGTTTTCAATACAAAGGAGATAGTAGGCAAAATGAGGGGAGGCCCTGCTCTTAAGACTCACTCAATGTCACACACAAATCAGGAACCTCCTCTGAAACCTTTTGAAATTCTTCATGGGAAATGGCAACCTGGCAGTCTACAAATGTGGCATCCTCCAAGTTGTCTGACTTGAAAATAAAAGCATGCAAATGAAAATAATGTGATCAAAAAGCTGTGCAGAGGATTGACTGATGCCCAAGCACAGGTAAATGTGACATTGTTAGCATTCACATTATTTTCTTCATGGAAATCTCATGCAGACTGAGGCATGTAGCCTGCCCAAAGCATCAGATTATATGTGCTTCTAAGAAATTTCATTTAGCTAATGTCCAAAAATAATGTGGAAATTTCATGCTGGTGTATATATGCAAACACGAATTATGTATGTTGGTCTAGAACCATGTGTTCAATGCATGATCTAACTATCTGATTTTCCTATGGTGAAGAGATTTTTGAGTCTGTCAGTCCATTGTACACTAGATTTTTATGAGCCAACAAGCCTTCAGATCATAAAACAAGCAATACTTCTAAGTACTAAAACTGTTGCTGAAGCCATGATCTCTGAAGCATATGGCTTCAAAAAATCAATTGTCAAATGGAAAAATCTGCACATCCTGTAGAGTATTAAACCATGGAGAACAAAGTCTCACCACCTGCAGTCTTATAAGGCCTGAAAGCTTTATAGTTGTTTTGACTTGTGATGCCAATGGCTCTCTCTCTGAGTTCTTATTCACAAAAGACTTAGTGTGCAATGCCTGAGGATTTTGGCAAAGACCTGCTGAATGGAAGCAAATTGTGAGAATTTGTTAGAAGGGAAAATAGTTCCATCCACAGTGAGTCAAAATGGAGCATGGGGGAGCATGGGGGAGACTGGAAATGTCTGCATTGTTCTCTTCAGTGCTATGTCTTCACTTGGGATCACCCACTGCTCTCCCATCTAGCCTAGTCTAGCTTTGCATGACATACATATTCAATCTTCACACATTTTATGTTTTTGTATGGGCCCATGTGTCCCATTAATGGTATAATCTTATCTTATGTTTACGATTTTACCATCTTCTTCAATATTATTGCATTCAACACAGTCAAAAGCAAAGCATGGAGAAAGCCAAGATGGCTGACATAGGAGGATGGATGTGAGGGAAATCATAGCATGGAAGGATAGAACGTGAAAGAAGCATAAATGGAGCAGCAAGGAATTGCAGGGAGAGGTATATGAAGTTCCCTGGGCAGTGTGGAGTCAAAAAGATTCACAGAACTCAGAAGGGCAACCAGAAAAAAATAAAACAAAACAAAAGGTAGGAGAGACAGCATCCTGCTCCAGACCTGCAGAGTCACGTTTAAGGGCAGCCGACAGGAGACGCAGCTGACAGGAGACACAGTCGACTCAGATGATACAGAAGCTTGTAGGGATCATCACTGGTGAAGTTGCTCACCAGCGATAGAGGCAGACAGAGAGCCTAAGATTTGGGTGAGTCGGTTAGGGGTGGCAGTGGGTCAGCAGTTCCCCTAGCTCACCCCTCAAGGCATGCAGAGAGCCAGAGCCTCCTTGGTGCTCCTCTCCCCACCCCTCCCCATGGAGTTTCCAGCAACTGAGGCCACAGGGCAAGTGCCTTGAAACTGCCAAAACTGTGCCTTGGAACACTCCAGCGCCATACCAACCGTGCAAAGGAAATGCTGCAAGAGAGCACCTTGAAAACTCTGTGCCTGCAGTCCCATGCGCAGGTGATGCACCAATATTATACTGAATACTCCCACATCACACTGTGCACATCCCCACACAGGAGATGCTTCAAGAGAGTGCCTTGAATCCTCCACGCCCTTCAGTCCTGTATGCTGTGGACATACCAAGGGTACATTAAATACTCCCACACCCTGTGGACCCATGTGCAGGAGACACACTGTGAGAGTGCCCTGAATCCTCCAAGCCTTGTGGTCCCGTGCGTTGGGGACGCACTGAGAAAGCACCTAGAACCCTCCACGCCCTGTGGACCCGCGTGCAGGTTGTGCACCCAGAGATCACCCTGATTCCCCCATACTCTGTGGTTGTGTGCATGTAGGGGATGCGCTAAGAGTGTGTCTTGAATCTGCCAGAATTTGGAGGTGGTGCCCTATGGTCCTGTGCACTGGGGATGCACCAAGAGTGCCTTGAATACTCCCATGCCCTGCTACTCCGTGACTTCAGGCTCCAATTTCTGCAGGATAGCGTTTGGAGACTGTTCTGCACACCAGTACCTCAGTCTTGCATCAGCTTAGGGCCGCACTGTTCCACACCTGCAGAGTACTAAGCAGTACCGCACTTGAAGTCCCCATCAGCCTAGGGGACAGGTGGCCATGCCAGGAAACCCCTTGGTGACACCAGCATAGGCAATGTGTGGGCCCAAGTTCCCTGGCAATCACAGGGGCTAGGTGGCATATGTCCTGAAATTGCAACTTCTCTAGCATCAGCAATGTGCAGGCACCCAGGTAGCCATTGAGCATAAGGGCCAGGCAGAGTGCACCTTAATCTATCACGATGGTGGAGGCACCAGAGAAAAGAATCTGCAGCAGAGGATGTCAAGAAAAACAGTAGTGGGGTTGAAGAGCTTTATGGGCATTGGTACCTCATGCCCAAAGCTAGAGCCACTGGCGGCATGATGCATACTCCTTCACAGACCTGAGGGGCACTGGATGTCTCCCAAATCTATTAAGATGAAAGACACAGAGTCCTGAAGCTACAAAGTGCTGCTACAAAGCCCTACCCCTGAAGATGCACATGGAACAATGCCATAGCTAACAAACCTTACAGAAACCCTGCTACAGAGGGTTGTATACATCCAGGGGTTAGCAAAGCTTCGCTACCCCCACCCTCGCCAAACATTACCAATAGAACTCAGAGAAGTTCTCTTCCATATGCAAGCAAAAAAGCAGTAGCAGACTCACACCTGCTCCAGACTACTGCACTGAAACCAGAAACTGGGGATAAACAAATCAGAGAATAAATTCCCCGAATCTACGAGAAACATTAACACAATGGGAAGAGGTGTCAACAAAAGTAATGATTAAAGAGAGTCAGCATCCCACCAAAAAAGGACCAAAAGCAATATCTATTTTGGACATGAGAGATGAAGACATGGAAGTTATACCAGACAGGGAGTTTTAAAAAATAATGATAAAATTCATCAGAGACAATGAGAAGAACTGAGAAGACTTCAAGGAATTCAAGAACCACATAGTCACAGAAATACAAATCAAAAGCAAAATCCTTGAGTTAGAGCATAGCATTGAGAATCTAACCAACAGAATAAATACAGCAAAGAGAGGATCTCTGATACTGAAGACACACAAAATGAAGGTATCCAGCTCATTAAACAGCTGGAGACAAATCTGAACAAAGCCTACAAGACCATACAGGAAATGAAAGACAACCACAGAACATTGAATATCAGGATTACAGGCCTTCCAGGAAGAGTGGAAAGAGAGTCAGGAATGCAAATGGCGCTCGATGAAATTATACAGGAAAACTTCCAAAATACTTGGAACATGAACCCAGAACAAATGCAGTGTGGACAGAGAACTCCCAACAGATATGACCAAAAGAGATCTTCACCCATACATATGGTGCTCAAGTTCCATTCCAAGGAAGAAAAAGAAAGAATCATGAGGCAAGTACAAAGCAGAGAAAAGATCACATACAGAAGAAAACCAATCAGAATCACTGCTGAATTCTCTGAAGAGATCCTACAAGAAAGAAAAGAATAGATAAAGATCTTCCAAATCATATATCAGAAAACCTGTCAACCAAGAATAATGTAACCAGCAAAGATCTCCTTTGTATTTGAGAAAGAAATCAGATATTTCCATAGCAAAGAGAAACTAGAATATAACAGCACAAAACCAGCTCTACAAAATCTCCTTATATATGCACTAAATCCAGAAAAAGAAGGCAAATCATATGCAAAGATGACAAATAGGAAGGTCTCAACACTAAAGTCTACACAAGGAGGGGCAGTTATACAGAAACCAAACCCACAAAAACAAACACGCATGACAGGGCAAAATCGCAACCTCTCAATATTAACTCTTAACACAAATGACCTAAACTTACCAAATAAGACATAGATTAGCAGAATGGATCCTCAAACTGCACCCAATTACCTGCTGAATACAGGAGACACATCTAACCAGGAAAGAAGCTAAGAAACTGAAAGTGAAGGCATGGAAAAAGATGTTTCAAGCCAATGAATGAGAAAAAAAGGCTGGGGTAGCTGTTCTAATTTCAGATGATACAGACTTCAATGCGACAAACATCAAACGGGACACGGGAAGACATTTTATATTAGTGAAATGAATGATCCATCAGGAAGTAATTACCATTGTAAACATACGTGCACCAAATTCCAACATTCCCAATTATGTGAAGCAATTACTTACAGACTTAAGGAGAGACATAAATATGCATACAATAATTGTGGGTGACCTCAACATCCCATTAACAACTATAGATAGATCAATGAAACAAAAATTCAACAAAGAAACAATAGAGCCCACACAAACAATAGAACAATAGGAACTAGTAGACATAAGCAAAACATTTCATCCTAAGGCAGCAGTGCATGGCGCCTTCTCCAGGATCGACCACATGATAGGACACAAAGCAAATCTAAATAACTTCAGAAAGATAGGAATCATACCATGTACCCTCTCAGACCACCACAGAATGAAACTGAAAATCAACAATTCAAAATGCTCCAGGAAATACAGAAACTCTTGGAGGTTGAACAATAAGCTGTTACATGAACAATGGGTCAGAGAAGAAAATAAGCTGAGATAAAAAAAAATTATGGAAACCAATGAAAACTCATATACAACAGCCCAAAACTTGTAGAAAACTGCAAAGCAGTGCTACTGGGTACATTCAACGCAATTGGAGCTCATGTCAAGGCCCAAGAGAGATGCCAAATACAGGAACTAAACATACGCCTCCAGGAATTGGAAAAACAGCAGCAGAGGGGGCCCCCACACAATAGGAAAGAAGAAATCATCAAAACAAGGGAGGAAATTAATCAGTTAGAAATCAAAAACTATGCACAAAATCAATGAATCAAAAAGTTGGTTTTTTGAGAAAACAAATAAAACAGACATCCCACCAGCCCAACTGAAAAAGTAAAAACAAGAGAAAGTGAGAATTAACAGCATCAAGGATGTAAAAGGCAGCATAACAACAGAATCTGAAACCATTAAGAAATTATTTAAAAATTATTACAACAAAGAACTGTACTCCAACAAATCAGAAGACCACCAAGAAATGGAGAAGTTCTCAGACTCCCAGGATCTACCAAAATGTACCTCAGAGGTAGCAAAAGACCGGAATGTACCCATAACCGAAGCAGATACTGAATCAGTGATTAAAGATCTCCCAATGAAGAAAAGCCCAGGCCCAGATGGTTTCACTACAGAATTCTGCAAAACATTCCAAGCAGAACTAACTCCAATTGTCTACAAACTCTTCAAAAAAATAGAAAGCGAAGCAACCGTTCCAAACTCACTCTAAGAAGCCAACATCACCTTAATCCCAAAACCAGATAGAGAACCAGCAAAAAAGGAAAACTACAGACCTATCTCTCTGATGGACATTGATGCTAAGATTCTCAACAAAATGCTAGCCTACAAAAAAAAAAAAAAAAAAAAAAAATCAGACAGATCATTCAGCCAGATCAAATAGGATTCATCCTGCGAATAGATGCAGAAAAAGTTTTCACCAAAATCCAATACCACTTCATGCCAAAAATCTTAAGCAAGTTAGGCATAGAAGGAACAATCCATAACATAATCAAAGCAATATATGAAAAACCCAATGCCAGCATCATACTGAATGGAGAAAAACCAGAACCCTTTCAACTGAGATTTGGAACAAGACATGGTTGTACCCTATCTCCACTGCTATTCAATATAGTCCTAGAAATACTCACTGCGGCCATAAGACAAAAATAAGAAATCAAAGGGGTCCAAAAGGGAAATGAAGAAGTCAAGCTTTCACTATACGCAGATGACATGATTCTTTACATAGAAGAACCAAGAGACTCAATACAGAGACTGCTAGAACTTATTACAAGAGTTTGGTAGAGTGGAAGGGTACAAAATTCATGAACAAAAATCAACAGCCATAGTGTATGCAAACATCCCCAAGACAGGAAAAAGATCTAACCAGCAAGATACCATTCAAAATAACAGAGAAGAGTATAAAGTATCTAGGAATAAATCTAATCAAAAATGTTAAGAGCCCTTTTTCAAGAAAACTACAATGAACTTAAAAAAGAAATTGAGGAAGACTTCAAAAGATGGAGAAACATCCAATGCTCCTGGACAGGTTAAATCAATATCATTAAAATGTCTATACTACCAAAAGAATATATACATTCAACTCAATCCTTATCAAATTGCCCAAAACATTCTTCATGGAAGCAATGATCCAAAGGTTCATCTGGAAACACAAAAAACCACGAATAGCTAGAACCATCCTGAAGAATATAGGAAGCTAATAGGGGGAATCACAGTTCCAGACCTCTGGACATACTATAGGGCAGTGGTTATCAAACAGCCTGGTACTGGCACAGAGATAGAGAGGAGGATTGATGAAGCCGAATAGAAACTACAGAAGGAACCCACACAGATACTGCCAACAGTGTGACAAAAAGACAAATGACAATCCAGCCAATGGGACGGTCTGTTCAATAAATGCTGTTGGGACAACTCGTTGATAGCCTGCAGGAACAAAAAGATAGACCCACATCTCTTACCATACACTAAGATTAAATCTAAATGGATAAAAGACCTAAACCTACATCTAGAAACCTGCAAACATTTGGAGGAAAATGTTGGAATTACCCTGCAAGATCTAGGGGTAGTTTCTGACTTCCTAAAAAGAACAACAAAAGCAAGAGCAATCAAGACTAAAATAAACAAATTGGACCTCTTCAAACTGAGAAGCTTCTGCACAGCAAGGGAAACAATCAACAAAGTAAAAAAGCAACCCATAGGATGAGAGAAGATCTTTGCGCACTGCAGAGGTGATAGAGTGCTAATCTCCAGAATATACAAAGAACTACAAAACAACCAAAAATACCAATACAAACAAACCACTCAAGAAATGGGCATGGGAAATTGGCTGACATTTCACAAAGGAACAAACCCAAATGTCAAACAAGCATATGAAAAAATGATTAAGTTCCCTGGCAGTACGGGAAATACAAATTAAGAATATAACGAGATACCACCTAACACCAATAAGATTGGCCCACATACAAAGAAACACTAACAACACTTGTTGACAAAGATGCGGGAAAAGGGAACACTTCTCCACTGCTGGTGGGAATAGAGGATTGTGTAGCCTCTATGGAAATCCGAACAGAGAACACTCAAACAACTGAAAATCTGCATACCATAGGATCCAGCAAGAGACTCCTAGGAATATATCCAAAACACCTGTTACACGACAGACGTACATGAACCCCATGTTTATAGCAGCACAATTAACAATTGCAAAATCATGGCAGCAACCGAAATGCCCATCAGAGGAAGACGGGATAAAAAAAACTGTGGTTCATTTACTCCATGGAATACTGCTCTGCTATTAAAAAAAAAAAAAAATGCAGTTCTTGGTAGCCAAATGGACCCAACTGGAAGCCATAATGCTAAGGAAAATGAGTCAATCCAAAAAGGTTAGATACCACATGTTTGCCTTAAATTAAGATGAAATGATATCAATATGAAAAATAGTACCTGTAGGAATTGGATGCCCTCGGAGGCCGAGTACTCTGAGGTCACCCACCCCCAACCGGAGCTTCCACAGGGGATGGAAGAAGTCCACACACTACCGTGCAGAAACCAACGTCATTGGAAAGACAACCAGAAGCCCTGAGTGGTCTGCAGAAACAGAAGAACAATAAACGTCCTTCGGGACCAGGGAGGAGAGCTTTCTCTGGTCCAAGCCTGGCTCCATCTCTGGACCCCTCCTTCCTCGCAATGACCATCGGGATCGCTTCGAAAACCCCTCACAGCAAACAAACAATCCTACAAACTAAAAAAAACAACAACAACAACAACAACAAAAAACCCTAAAATAAATAAACAACAGAAAGTAGAACTTGAAATCTGACAGGAAAGAGCTGGCATGGATTGGCTCATGCCTCGCTGAGTGGATCACAAAGATTAGTTACTCCTCACCATGGAGTTGAGGATTTTCCTGCACACGCCACCCCCCCCCCCCAAAAAAAATGTTCTGCACCTGAAATGTTGACATATATCTTGTTAGAGTTACAAGCCAGTCTGGATTATCCTAAAATCTGCCAAGATCAGCAAAATTTTACTTCAACACAACAACTGGCTAAATACTAAGATGAAATGGACACGAAACAGCTGAATGGTGCCTTATGGCCATTTTAAGGTATAGAGCAGCCTGTCCTGTATATGAACTAAAATTGAAATGTCAATGAGCTAATCATAGGTTGTGGCTAGGACTTATTTTCCTTTTTTTTTTTTTTTCTTCTTTTTAATACACTGGTTACTCAAAACCATGTCAATTCCATAACATTGCAAATTGCTGTTGATGTTATATTGGGACTCTTAATTGACTGTGATGATATTCTGCCAGCTCAAACTTCAGACCAAAAAAGGTCTCCCCAAGAAACTGTTCAACCCATCTGGACAATAAGTAGCTGGACTCTATGCTTGGTATATGTTTGCAATGAAAGAATCTTGATTGAATTTGAACTGTAATACTGCATCAAGGTGGAGGAATCCACCGGGGGGAGGGGAGGGGGAGGGAGGGGGAGATTCCCAGAGCCTATGAAACTGTCACATAATGCAAAATAATTAACAATAAAAAAAAATGAAAAATAGTACCTGTAAAATGTAATTATATTTCAACCTCAAACAGACTATCGCACATACAATAAGATATTGTGAAGTAGCTATTGAACCAATAATCAATTTGAGTCAGACTGCTTACGATCTACATCAAAGAATTACAAAACCTGATATAATTTTAATACCCTGTGTTATTCCTTAATGGGGTGGGAGAGCGGAGAAATCTTCCATCGCCCTAGAAGTTGTGAGGAAGATGTGAAATGCTAGTTACTCCTCACTAGAGTATTGTAAATTTCTCTGCATTCCCCTCCTAAAAATGTTCTGCACCTAAGCTGTTTACATATGTCTTGTTAGAGTTATACGTCAGTATAGACTACCTGGCAAAATCATGCTTCAATGCTATAAAATGTTAAATATTCTAATGAAAATAGATATAAGACAGCTGAATAGTAATCTATAGCCATTTTAAGATGTAGAAAACCCAGTTGTCTATAAACTAAAATAGAAATGACAATGAAGTAGTCAGAGGATTCAGTTAAGAACTTGTATTTTTTTAACATATTGGTTACTCAATTAATCCCATAATATTATAATTTGTTGTTGATGTTATATTGGGGTTTTTAATTGATTGGGATGATACTCTGCTGACTCTACCTTCAGATCAGAGAAGCTCTCCTCAAGAAGCAGCTAAGTTTACCTGGACAATAACAGGCTGGATTCTGTGCTAGGTAGATGCTTGCATGAAAGAATCTCAACCAATCAGTAATTGCAAAAACATGGAAGCAACCAAAATGCCCATCAACAGAGGATTGGATAAGAAAGCTATGGTTCATCTACTCCATGGAATACTACTCAGCTATTAAAAAAAAAAAAATGCAGTTCTTTGTGGCCAAATGGGCCAAACTGGAAACCATAATGCTAAGGGAAATGAGCCAATCAAAAAAGGTTAAATACCACATGTTTGCCTTAATTTAAGATGATATGATGTTATGTATAACATGTTATGTTTTGAATGTTATATGTTGTGTATAAACTAAAATTGAAATGTCAATGAGGTGGTCACAGAAGGTGGCTGGGAACTCGCATTTACTTTTAACATATTGGTTACTCATTACTATGTCAATTAATTCCATAATGATGCAAATTTTTCGCTGATGGTATGTTGGAGCTTTCAATTGACTGGGATGATACTCTGCTGGCTCTGTCTTCAGATCAGAGAGGGTATACCTAAGAAGCTGTTGAACTTGACTGGACAATAAGATGCTTGACTCTATGTTTGGTATACGCTTGCAATGGGGGAATCTCAACTGAACTTGAGCTGTGGTTATGCAACAAGGTGGAGGAATCCACCATGGTGGGAGGGTATGGGGAGGGGTGGGGAGAACCCAAGTATCTATGTAACTGTGTCACATAATATAATGTAATTAATGAAGTTAAATAATAAATAATTAAAAAAAAAAAAGAATCTCAACTGAACGTGAACTGTGGTAATGCAATAATTTGGAGGAATCTACCATGGGGAGAGGATTTGGCGGGGGGGAAGCCCAGTACCTATAAAACTGTGTCAAATATTACAATGTAATTAATTTTAAAAATAATAAAAATATTTTAAAATAAATAAAAAAAATTAAAAAAGCAAAGAAACGTTATCTGAATTGGATAAACTCTCTGCTTCTTTCATTAGACAATCTTGGAATGCTGCACACTGCCTCGAGGCTTTTGCAGTTCTGTGTGAAAAATGACTGCATGTCAGTCGTTATCTGTGCATAATCTAACTTGCTTGTTATTTCAAAGAATGCTAAAGCAATACAGATGAAAGTCATATGACAACTTATGACAATATCTGATTTCAGCCAGAAGGTAACTTTATTAAACCATGTATCTATGTTGTTGTCTATTGCCCTTTATCATGCTGAATTAAAAGCTAAAGATTGCATACTTGTACAGCTTCTATGGGAATCAGTTTGGCGAATACTCAAACAACTGAAAATCAACATACCATATGATCCAGCAATAGCACACCTTGGGATATATCCAAAACATCTTCTACTCAAGAAACCAACATGCACGCCTATGTTCATAGCAGCACAATCTACGATCGCAAAAACCTGGAAGCATCCAAAATGCCCATCAGCGGAAGACTGGCTAAGAAAGCTATGATTCATCTACTCCATGGAATACTACTCAGCTATTTAAAAAAAAGAAATGCAGTTCTTTGTGGACAAATGGGCCCGACTGGAATCCATCATGCTAAGAGAAATGAACCAATCCCAAAAGGTTAAATACCACATGTTTGCCTTAATCTGAGATGAAAAGATTACAACTTGGAAGATAGTACCTGTATATTGTAATAATAGTGCAATCTCTAACAACCTGTATCCAATGTAATAAGATAATGCAGTATGAACTATAAACCAACAATTAATGTCAAAATACTTAAGATCTACATCAAAAAACTGTAAAACCTACTTTACCCACAATACGCTATGTTAATCTGTGATGGGGAGGGAGTACAGGGAAGTCTTTCAGGACCATAAAAAGAGTGAGGAAAAAGTACAATATAGCCTATCAAGATCAAATCTGGTAATTCATAGACAACAGACTCAAAGCGGCACTAAACAACAATAAAACTACTATACCAATGCATGAGGGGGGAATCGGGTGCGATCCTGACAACCTCTTAACAGGAGGTCATGTGCGTGGCGCAGGGGAGCACTCCAGAGTGGAGCAGGTGGTAAGGAGGAAGCTTGGATCCCAACCATGAAGACGCCCAGACCTTCACCACAAACTATTAATACGAGCAACAAGGACTATATCCCAACTGCCAAGGAGGCCACAGGGAATTGGATGCCCTCGGAGGCCGAGTACTCTGAGGTCACGCACCCCCAACCGGAGCTTCTACAGGGGATGGAAGAAGTCCAAACACTACCATGCAGAAACCAACGTCATCGGAAAGACAACCAGAAGCCCTGAGTGGTCTGCAGAAACAGAAGAACAATAAACGTCTTTCAGGACCAGGGAGGAGAGCTTTCTCTGGTCCAAGCCTGGCTCCACCTCTGGAACCCCCTCCCTCGCAATGACCATCGGGATCGCTTCGAAAACCCCTCACAGCAAACAATCATACAAACTAAAAAAAAAAAAAAAAAGAAAAACAAACCTAAAATAAATAAACAACAGAAAGTAGAACTTGAAATCTGACAGGAAAGAGCTGGCATGGATTGGCTCATGCCTCGCTGAGTGGATCACAAAGATTAGTTACTCCTCACCATGGAGTTGAGGATTTTCCTGCACACGCCCCCCCCCCCAAAAAAAAAAATGTTCTGCACCTGAAATGTTGACATATATCTTGTTAGAGTTACAAGCCAGTCTGGATTATCCTAAAATCTGCCAAGATCAGCAAAATTTTACTTCAACACAACAACTGGCTAAATACTAAGATGAAATGGACACGAAACAGCTGAATGGTGCCTTATGGCCATTTTAAGGTATAGAGCAGCCTGTCCTGTATATGAACTAAAATTGAAATGTCAATGAGCTAATCATAGGTTGTGGCTAGGACTTATTTTCCTTTTTTTTTTTTTTCTTCTTTTTAATACACTGGTTACTCAAAACCATGTCAATTCCATAACATTGCAAATTGCTGTTGATGTTATATTGGGACTCTTAATTGACTGTGATGATATTCTGCCAGCTCAAACTTCAGACCAAAAAAGGTCTCCCCAAGAAACTGTTCAACCCATCTGGACAATAAGTAGCTGGACTCTATGCTTGGTATATGTTTGCAATGAAAGAATCTTGATTGAATTTGAACTGTAATACTGCATCAAGGTGGAGGAATCCACCGGGGGGAGGGGAGGGGGAGGGAGGGGGAGATTCCCAGAGCCTATGAAACTGTCACATAATGCAAAATAATTAACAATAAAAAAAAATAAGAGAAAAAAAAAGCTAAAGATAATAGTCTGAAATAACTTTCTTACTTATATGTTGGATTAGATTACTTTCATGCACTTTATATGCATATGTATATTTATATATACATATATAATGCATAAGTAAATGCAAGTATAGCTATGTCTGTGTATGCGAATGCAGGTATTCTGTATGTGCATGCACACGTAAATATATGCACAAATAGGCTATACATATTAAGTCTGCTTCTTTGTATGTGCTTTGCCTCTGTCTTTCAGTGTTGTGGACTACATATCTACATTTACTTTGCTCAAAGTGTATCTGTGTATGTCAATCAATAAACCCACGGAAACAGCATGTGGAAAATTTCATACTGGGTTTGTCATCACATGTATATCTTTGAAAAGCTAAAGAAGTTGTGGATACAGAGACCTGTGAGGGCAATCATCTATGAAATTCTTTCAAAGAGACATACTGTGAAATGTCTCTACTGGAAGATAAGGAGATGAAAAATGAAGGTAGGTTTGAGAAACTTGGTTGGAAGATTATTGATTCCTTCTATAATTAGGAGGAGTTAAACATGTTAATATGCCACCATGAGCTGATTCCCATGTTGAGGAGTGTCTAGACAGATTCTACATAATATATCATTGCCAAAGTTCTCACTTGGGGACCTCACATTGCTCACATCAGACTTGGTTTCTGTCTAGCTGTGTTTGACCTGTGATTGGGAACACATTCCCAGTGAGTCCCTCCAAGTGACCATCCCTGAAACACTTGTACTGTAAGGGGAAAATGGAGCGAGTAGAGGTTGAAGTTTGGATAGTTTACCACTCTTCTCTAATTTTCACCTTTGCCTTTGAATATTTCTTACCATTTTCTCCTATAAGAATGATTTCATTCCAAGTTGAAACAGAGGAGACATCCTTATCTGAGGAAGAACACTGCTTTCATTAAATGATCCTGGTTCTCCATGTATACCTCAGGAACATTTTCTGTGCCTCTTGAAAGGCTGTGTGAAAAGAGTTGTCATTCTTTACAGAGGAACAGTACATGAGGCGTATACGTTGTCAGTATACATTGGGTTTCTTATCATTGGAATAAAATTAGCTTCACCATACATAAAATTAGATTTGCTATTACATGTGCACTCTAAGAAACAATTTGGAACTCTTGAACAATCAAAACCATGGAGCATGCCCCATGTCAGGGAACTTGGAATGGGTAGGAACCTGGGTGGAGATTCTCCCTTTATCTTTCCCCTTACCCCAGATAGAGAAAAAATAATAACAATGTGGAAACAATGGTCTTACCCACTTTCCTGTAGCCTTTGACACTTGTGACTTAATCAACTGTGTAAAGCTTATCAAAATAAAACAACAAATAATTTTTAAAAAGATCATGGAATATTCCCTAGCCAAGGGTTCAAAAGAGGAGTCATCAATAACTAGCTATTTTCTGAGCTTGCTGTTATTTAAACATGCTTTGTGTGTGTGTGTGTGTGTGTGTGTGTGTGTGTGTGTGTGTATGTGTGTGCATTTACATTTGGTCTTCATAGGCACATATAATTTGTACCTTGAAGTCTTTCATTGCACAGAATGTATCCACATGTGTGTTTTAGTATTCATTTACCACTCTACATATCTGCTTTTGTGTTTAATAATTTCATTATAATTATAAAATGCTGTGAAAGGATCTCTAATCAAAATGACTTATTTTGGTTTTTTCAAGCTTATCAGTGTCACTTACTGGGTAAAACAGGAATTGTCAGAAGCAATAAAATTAAATAGTATTATTTAAAAATGATGTTGCATTAAAGTTACTAATTCTACATCTACCCAGTTTCTCCAGAGGACCAAATGTAGAACTGACTAGCCAAGGTATCTGCCCCTAATGAGCCAAGTGTGAGTAGTATCTGGGAACAGACAAGCTTTGGCTGGGCTGAAACATCCTACAGTAAAAAACTGGAATTGATTGAAACCCAGCAAGAAGGGTGACCAATGGAACCATTAGTACACCTAAGATCTGGCATAGGGAGGGGTTCTGAGGAAGCAGCTTGAGAAACTTCTTTGTTGGTACACAGTTCCTGGAGGTGAGTGCAAGAACCATAAAAGAGAGCAACCAAAAAACAGGCCAGAGAAAGATACCCACCAGTATACATTTGGCATAGGTCAGGGACAGACCACTCTGAACCCATTCACATCACCCTCTGATAAATCCACACACCAGAACAGTGTGGGTCGAGCCAGGTTTGGTCACGAAACAAGCCAGCGCACATTACAGCATACCAAGGTGAGATGGGCCACACCAGGTGTGGCCAGAGCACCCAAATAGCACATGTGAGAACCAGGGAGGGACAGGGGAAAGCTGGCAAAGGGGATGTGGGCTCAACTGCTGGATAATCACTCCCACTGGAGAGCATGAGTTGGGATGGGGGTAGACCAGACCAGGCAGAGCTACAACACATGTGGGCCTCATGGGTGTTATATCAAGGAAAATCCAGGCTAGGCTGACTGTTCTGGCTGATGCAAGCACAAATTAGAGTGGGTGAGGGTTGATTAGGCTTTGCCACACATGAGCTGGCAGAGGCTGGTACTGGGGACTTACTCTATCAAGTTAAACTCCTGAACCACCTGAAGAGTGCATAATCTGGGAGTGAGAGTGGCCTGGTAGGCGTAGTAGACCTAGTGGACTCCTCCCTCTTGGGTTACCATTCCCACTCCCAGTGGAAAGCACAAAAACTCGGACAGCGGCAGGGGTGGCAAGACAGAAAGGCACCTGCCAGTATGTGTGTGGCCTGGATAGAAGGGTTGTTTGGGTTATATTGGGCTTCAATAGACATTGACATGTATGAGAGCAAAATGGGATGAAGGACAGACTGAAGAAGTCTGCAGTACATACTGGCAAGCATGGGAACCAGGATAGAGGCAGTCCTTGTGGGTGTTATAGGGAGTTATTCCAACTAGGCTGCAGCTCCCACTGGTTCACATGAGACCCGAGTATGAAGTGGGCAGGATTGGGCTGGATTGCAACACCCACCAGTTCCTGTGGAAAACAGTGCTGGAAACAGAACTGACCCAGCAATTGGAAACCAACATGTGCATACACTGAACAGGTAACAGACTGTGCAAGACCCTTTACTGGCAAGCTCACACAAGAGTCTGGTCTGGGATCTTCTCAGCATGCCAAGACACTGTGTTAATGTCTTCTCTCACCATTTTTAGTTCTATTAACATAAGATTATTATTCTTTTTCTAAGAATTGCTAGCTTCACATACAATAAGATTTATTGAAAGCCTTTGTGTGATATCTCTATTTCTTTGGGGGTGTAAAAGTATCTGAATTCTCAAATAAAGTGTATCATTTTAAAAGTGTAAATGATGACCACAGTGTAGAATAATAGACTCTCATCTGTTAATCTGTCTATCCACTTTCCCCTATCTCTCCACATCTCTTTCTAAAACTCTCTCTCCTTCTTACTCTTTCTCTGTTCCACTCTAAGTTTATTAAGCTCTCCCTCTCTTTCCTGTGTCTAATTATCTCTCTCTCACTTTCTTTCTCTGCTAACTTTCTCATTTTCTCTTTTTCTCCCTCTCTCAATTTCTTTCTCCCCCTCTTTAACTATCTCTACTTCTCTCTCTGGTTTCTAGTTGAGAATATTCTGTCACATATGGTAGAATCTTATTCTTCTTTATGTATAAGAAGTATTGCTTAAAATAAATGTACCACAGTTGATTTTCTATTCTTCCTTAGTGGGCATCTTGGTTGTTCCTATTGTCTTCACCAGGAATATGATAAATCTCTCCCATTTTTAGTATTTCTTTATTTCATTTATTTTATTAATGCTTTGTCATGTTTTTATAAGAACTTTTATATTTTGCTTAGGTTATTCAAAGATATACAATATATCTCTCTGTTGTTTTAAAGGGGACTGTAATTATGAAGAACTTCTCAGCCATGGGGATATTTGTATACTAGTTCCATTGATTAAGGTTCATTAATTTTGTGTCTAGCTGTCCTGCCAAATTCATTTATGAGTTCCAACACTCTCTATATTGAGTCCTTTGCATCATAGATGCATGTTGTGCATTAACGAAATACTTTTAATTTCTTGTTTCCAATTTGAATTTTAAAATTTCTTTACTTTGACTAAAGTCTATGTATAGAGGTTCCAGTACTACGTATAACAGGAGTGGTGAAAGTGGGCATCAGTGGGTCTTTTGCAGGCACTGATAAAAGTAAGAGCAATAGCCCTTGTCTGCCACACCCAGGCTTAGGGTGCAAGGGTCAGTGCCCCTGATAAGGATAAGGATAAAAATGAGTAGCCCCATGCCCTATATTTCACAGATATGTTGTCTTCTGCTTTGCATCTGTAACCTCTTAGCTTAGAACAGTTTTTGTCTTGTCATGATGAATAAGGATTTGAGGCATTTTGCGGGCCTTTAGTCTTACCTGTATTTGATTGGAGCATTTCATATTTGCTCTAAATTGATTGGAGTGTTTTTCATGGTGCAGGTTTTACTGTAACAGCCAAATGGGCCTGTAAGAATCTGACTTGTCCCTGGGTCGGGGTCTTACTTCATCCACTGGTCCTGTAGGAACTGTTTCCCATGTTGGAGCATTTTAACATTACCTGACATCTGAGTTATCATTGAACACTTTCATACATATAGCCATGCATTTTACCACCTAGTTTATGAGGATTTGGCATCCTATGGTGTTTTGAAACTGTGCCCTTAGCAGTAAGTCCATTTGAATGTATGCAGAACTATACAGCTGAAAAGACTTCTTAGGTCCTGAGAAAACAGAAACAGACATGAATCTCCAAGAGCTTAATTATGCATCCATACATTATTTTCAAAAGGATTTAGCTTAACAATTCTCATTCATGAGCATTTTCATCTATAAGTAAATTAAAATAGATGACATAGCTTGTCACATTTAGATAGCACTGTGAAACCAACCAGCTGTGCACCTGTAGAATTTTGCACACTCTTGCACTTTTTAGACCTAGGGGCCTAACCACTATGACAGAAAACACTACAACTAATGGTTACTTGGACATTAAGAGGGAAGGTTTGAGGAATTTACATAATAACAACAAGAGGGAGTATACCATCAAACAATTTGTTTCTCTAGCAGATCCTTTTTTTTTCTTAGTCTGTCAGTTCCCCTACTTGGGGGTGAAAGTACCTCTTTGATCTGTTATCTAAAACTTAGGATGAGGGAGTTCCTCTCATGTAAATTTTTACATCAATCATTTCTGGAGCTTTCCTGGCAGGATTGCAACTAATCCTGGCTCCTTGTAGACAAGGCTTCCTAAAGTCATTTTTGTAACCAAATTTTTCTACACAATTATCTTTACCAATCAAAAGATGCAATCTTTGACAAATATTCTTATGATTTTGAGATTCCTAGGGGCCCATCTAGGAATTCCAAAAATCAGAAGAGTCAGGTTGATTCAAACAGTAATGGATCAGATTCATTCAAACAGTAGCAGATCAGATTTTTTTTTATCACTTATAAAATGACCAAACAAATAGTTCTTGCAAAAAATACAGCTCTTTTAAACCATGAGAATTTAACAAAGACAATTAAGTTACCTTTCTGAGACACAAAATGTGTTATTTCTTTGGTCAGTCACCAAAGGCAGATATAACTTTAAACACAGGAATTAGTGCATAATATCATCACATTACTTCTAAGAATTTAACAAATTCAAAGGTTGGAATAACAACAGAGCTTATTGAAATGAGGCTGTATAGACAATTGACAAAGTCACCAATTTGTTTCCATTAACAGTCCTCAAAACTTGAAACTTCCATGGTCAGATATTCAGGAGCACTTCCATAGATGTCCACTTCAAAGGAATTTTGCAACAAATTTAAATGTCAGCATACATTAGATATTAATGTGAAATATTTAAACAATGTTGTAGCAATCTTAAAAATTATAGCCAGATTCATTTCTGAAATTTCATGACTTTTTTTTACCTCTTTCTTAACATGCTTAAACCTTTAAGTATTTTGCTTTACCTTTCCTTTTGTATCTTATGGTAGCCATACTCCTGTAGGACAAAATATTTTAACAGCAATGTTCTTTTTCATAATTCTCCTTTTATAACCTTCTCACCAAGAACACATTCTCAGGCTTATAACCATCCTTCATCTGCCAATTCTCTGTATCTACATTTTCTAAATAAAAGCAGGTTAGATTTTAAACACAATTGTTTCAGGCAATCTTCAGTTATCTTTCAAATGTAGCCAATCCATGAAAACATTTTAAAATGCAAACCCACTTTAGAACCAGAAGCAGTTACCACCTTCCAGCAAACTTGGGAACCTCCTCTTTCTTGTATTAAGGCAGATAAACAACACAATGGCAGGGACAAAGTCAAAGACCAGCCTCCAAGCACGCCCCTCCCTTTAGGGCCTGAAGCATCCATCTTCTCATCTTCTGTTTCATTCAAGTCAGGGGAATGGAAGAACTCCAGTTCCACTGCCAGAAGAATTTACTGAACCTAGTTAGCAGGGTTAGTCATCAATAAGATGAGAATAACTGAAACGGAGATGTTAAAATGCTGTTTTTCTCTGACAAGGCATCAAACTTCAATTTCAGTTCTGTTGCTTTAAAGGTTAAACACTTAGAAAATTTACACAATATAGACAATTTCACCACACATTCTTTTAGGAATTTGTTGTCTTCCTGCAAGACAAAGTCTCAGAAACAATACTTTGTAAATCAGAACACAGATAATTTACATCCTGAATCAATTTCATGATTAAAAAATATTTTGACTAATAAACATACACAGCAATATACATTCTCTGCAACCATGCAAATATCCATCACTTTAATAGAACGTAAATAACAACCAACTTGGCATAACTTCATAACATTGTGAGATAATCCAGATTATTTCAAATTACAATTAAATTATCCAAATTGCCTCTACATTTTAGGATTCCATGGATCCTATGGAATTCCCAAAGTCAGGAGACTTGGTTCAGACTTTTGAACATTTAGAGATTCAAATAAGTTAGTTAAATGTACATTTCACTGAGCATGCTAACAAGTAGGCCAGATTTGATCAATGTTGGAACACTAGAAGCCACATTAAGTTGCAAAATCAAAAAGGAGCAGAAAGCATTACAAAACCCCTAAAGTTTATTCCTGAAGTCAGTTGCTGTAACACAAAACACCTTGATTCAGCATAGGAACTCTGAAAAGAGGGGACTAAAGCCAGACTATAAAGAGTTAAATTATCCCAGGCCTTTCCCCAGCAGGGGGGTGGTTGGATGGCAAAAGGCTGTCTCTGGGCAGGTCCTGCTACATATGCATATCAATGCCTAAAAGTCATGCTTAGGCCGACCTGCAACACCAGGAAGCAGAGGGAGTTTTCAGACTCCAAACCCAAAATCACCTGGAGAAAGCTTTCAGGCTTCAAGCCCAAAATGAGAACAGGGCTGCAGGACAGGGACACATCCAATTCAAGACAAAGACATACACAATCCGGTCCCTCTGACCTGGCACCTGGACACTGGCTCTTCCCTTTCAAGCTTGGAATAACCAACCTACCCCTCGAATCCGGAACCCAGCAAGGAGGCTGCCTTCCCCATCAGGCTCTGAACTCAGGCGGAAGCCTTATCGAACCTGACGCCCAGTTGGAAAGCTGCCTCCGAACTCATTGGACTCGGAACCCAGGCAGGCTTGTTCGTCCACCTCGGAACCAGGGAGATCCCACAGTCCCTCAGGTCAGGCACTTGGACCCAGGGAAGTTAGCCGTGGGGGCGTGGTCGTCATCAAGGAAGCCCCAGCCAACAGGGCCGAATTACGCGTCCGCCCAGACCCTGTAATGTCAGCTGCCGACTCGACTCCCTATCCTCCGGAGACTCGGCCGTCCTGCTTGCTCAGAAAATTATCCTAGCAAGCATTTATCTTATAGCCGGCAGACACAAAAACATACAACAGTTTCATGACAAAACAGACACACAGTTAAAAAGCCTACTAAAAGATAAAAAAAAACATTGGGAGGGAACGCACCAGCTCCTCCTTGGCAAAAAGGTGCCTCACCTGGAGAAGCCTTCCGGCCCACTCACCAGGCACAAACACTTAACCCATTCAGGGATTCCTGCCCCCATGCTTGGCGCAAAAACAAAATTCAGCTGAAAAAAAAAGCTAGCTGGCAAATAAAAGTTAGGTGACACTCACCACACATGTCCTTAGTCTTGGTGACCTGGGGATCCCAGTGAACCCCAAAATGTTGTAGACTTGATGACCTGGGGATCTCAGCGGGACCTCCAAATGTTGTGCCAGTTTCTGAAATCCCCAGATAATCATCAAGTCTGAAGTCCGTGTTAAGGCAAAAAGGTGGTTTATTCAAACTAACCTAGGTCTCCCAGCCACCTCCCCCAGCCCAGCATGGCCGGGTGGGGGAGGGGCAGCCGCTGCATGATCCGCAGGCCTAGCAAGCCCTCAAGCCAGAGAGAGAACCCCAAGAGAAAAGAAAGACCCCCAAGAGCCCAAGCTCCCCAGTTTTTATACATTTCAGGCTATTAATTATACAGTCATGATCTAGCAGGTTTCTATTGGTGGGTTTGAAACTAGCAACTTTCAAACAGTACAAATCAATGAGCTATAGGGTGGTGGATCTTATCAAACACCAGGTACCTCCTTCCTGAGGAGTGGTCTGCCTACATGACCTGCCAGGTGTCCTGCTGGGTGTCAGGCCTAGAATCCACACAGTCCCCAACAAGCCATCAAGGCGGGATCACAAAGGGCAGAAAACTTCCAGGCTCTTCAGAACCAAACCCTGCTTTCTTCTGTCCAGGCCTGAAGCATTATCTGACTTCACTGTGGGGAGCAGCACTAACTCTGCTATTTGTGCCCCTGGGGCAAAACTGCAACTCCAGCATGAACACTGGCTAAAACTTTAATTTCTCCTGTATAGTCTGCATCAATCACTCCTGGGGTAATATGAACTCCTTTCAAGGCCATGCTGCTACATCCCAGCAGAAGCCCTACAGTGTCAGGGGGTAGTGGCCCATAAATTCCTGTAGGAATAACCTGTACCCCCATTTGGGGTGTCAGTCCGATGTAGGAGGTGGTATGGAGGTCCCATCCTCCACTGCCTGGGTTCCCTCGCGCAAGGTCATGATTGGCCTTTGTCCCTGAGGAAAAAACTGAATCGCTGCCACGTACATTGGTGCTTGCGGGGCCGGGGCTGGCCCCTGCTCCCGTTTCCCGGCACAGATGGCTGCCTGGAGATGTCTGTGTTAGACCTGCATTTATTTGCCCAATGTTTCTCACGTTGACATCGAGGGCAAACTCCTGGGGACTGCCTGTCCATATTAACTGCCTGTGCACAAACTTGGAGTGGGCAGTTCTGGTGGATATGCCCTAGCTGGCCACATTTACAACATCCTTGTTTTGGGCGAGCTCCCGAGCCCACGGTTGTGCCACCATGCAATGCCTCTGCAATGGCTGCACCCATTATCTGTCCTTCCCCAATGTCCTTACAAAGTTTAAGATATGCGTAAAGGGGCTTATGCTTCCAAGGTCTAATTGCTCCCTGGCACCATTTGTTGGCATTTTCATATGTTAGTTGCTTTAAGAAAGGCATGGCTTGATCTGCATCACCAAATACCCTATCTGCAGTTACCAGTAGGAGATCTACAAATGCCTGGTAAGGCTCATCCGGGCCTTGGACAATTTTAGAGAGATGTAAATGTAGCGAGCTCTTAGATGATAAAGACTTCCAAGCACTTACTGTAGCAGCAGCAGTCTGTGCATAAACCCCTGGGTCATAATTAATCTGATCCTGTACATTAGCAAAATTCCCCTCTCCTGTCAACATATCATGATTTCTCTCAGGAAAGCCTGCCTGGGTATTTTGCCATGCTGTGTCAAGGCAAAGCTCAAAAAACTCAGATTTCCACATTAGAAAATCGCCCCCATCCACAGTTGCCTTACAAAGTTGTTTCCAATCAGCCGGAGTCAAATTGTTAGGTGCTAAGGCTTCAATCATGGAAACAGTAAAGGGGGGCGATGGACCATATGTGGCAACAGTGTCCCTCAGACTCTTTATGTCCTTAAAGGACAGTGCCAGGTGCTGTCTAATTCTCTGCCCCTGCTGATTCTCTACCTCAACTACTGGGAAGGTAAAGCGCCTAGCAAGGGTAGCTGCCTTAGGGTCTCCCTGCTCCTGTGCTTGCTTTACCGCACATTCCACAGCTGGAAGAGAAGTTGAAAGCGGGGGTCCAGAGCAAGCCCCAACAGTGCATCCACCCTGTTCCTGCCTCAACTGAAGGGAGAGGCTCTGAAGTTGCTTTTGTAAACCTTTTACAACTGTGCTCAGACATGATGGTGCCAATGGCTCAGGTGGCACAGAGAGCTCTGTGTCTGTACAAGAGGGAAGTCTTTTTGGCACACGCTCTACAGGTGGAGGATCCTCAACAAACTCACTTCCATCCTTTTCCTCCTCAGCCTCCTCAGAAGAGGACCGCAAATCTCATTCGTGCACATTCTCCAGACTTTGTCTTGTCTGGGGTTCCTTCTCCTTATTTACCCTGGTTTGTAGCTGTCTCCTACTTTTAACAGACAGTTTGTTAAGGCGGGCTTCCACCACTGCTTGACGGGATATCCAAGCAATATTTAGCAAGCGCCAGAGAAAAAGGATGACTACAATGAAAGCAAACCATGGGAATACATCGCAGACAGTTTCAAAAAAACTCTGCGAGGCCTTAAGCGTGGTGTTGGTGCCTAGTGACTGGAGCAGATCTTGGATTCCCTCAATTACCTGCATTTTCGAGAGTTCTTGCCCCATGGTAAATTTTACTTATGCCCCTGCAAAAATTTTAAAACCTGCCTCTAGATTTCCGGGGTCCCTCAGATTGTCCTTCATGCTATAGCACAGGGGGAGGGTCTGGGGATTAAATCAGTTATACCCCTGCAAAATTCCAAAATTCCAAATTCTTAATTCAAAATTTCTTAATTCCTAATTCTTTAATTCTTTACCTTCGTAGTTTCAGGGGTCCCTTGGACGTCCTTTGCGCTGTGCCCCACGTTGCAGTGCCATTTGTCGCGGCTAGCTGAGCTGGCATAGAAGGCACGGCGAATGTCCGACGGAAAAGCACCAACACACAGAGACCATGATGGTGTTAGAAGTGCTGGGAGCCATCTCCCTGAGCCGTCTCTCCTCAAGCCTCTTTATTACCATATTATATCCTCTTTCCCCCAAGCCCATCAACAGGACAATAGGATGCCAATGAGTCTGCAAAGGCTAGGCGCTACTGCCGCTACTGCTGTAGGCCCGATTCCTGAGTGCTCAGCTTAAGGAATGTAAATCAACTCCTCAGCCCACAACATTAGAGTACTAGAATGGAATGTTTTTGTTGTACCATGTGAGATTCCTTTTTGCTGAAAAAAAAATTGCTACTTTGCTAGACCAGTAGGAGCCTAGACTTTGGGAGGATTCCGGTTAAGAGATAAATCTCATCTTTGCTGCCTTGCAACTTTGTGAACCCAAGTTCAGGGAAGCAAGGGCACAATTCTTCTCTGGTCCCAGGAACAGGAGGAAGATGAGGGTGTTAGAATTGCATGAGCCATAAAGATAATGGGTATGGGAATTGAACAGGCTCCCTGTGCGTGAAGGCCATAAAAAGTAGCATGTCTAAGGTTGTTACTTTTAATGCATTTTCCAGCCCAAAAGGGCCAATATAATCTTCTGCCTTGGGCTTGTTTGGTGTTTAACCGCCCCACTTAGCTGGCCTGTGTGCCCTAACTGCAGTCTGACCTCTGTTTACTGTTTGCATTACCAGCGATACTCTTAGTTGTTCTGTGAGGGTTGACTAGCTCTCACCCTGATGTCTGGGGACTTTAGTCCAGACTCTAACAGTTTCAATTTTAGTTTCTACAAATGTTTGTGGCGAGATGTGTTGCTTATATCTAACAGAGAGATAAAATTTCTTTTGTGAGCCATCTCATTAATCCGTGGCATTTGATGGATGAATTTAATCCATTTGTATTCAGAGTTAATACTGATAGGTGATGAGCTTACTTGTCATTTTACCAGTAACTTTCACTCTTTTAGACTTTCTCCTTTTTATGTTACATACCTACATTTGCCTTTTTTTTTTGGTGCTATTTCTTTTCTCATTCAGTAGAATACATTATTTACATTATATCTGTACTGCAAGTCTACTAGATGTGAAGTCACTGAGCTTTTGTTGGCTATGGGAATATTTTTATTTTCAAAAATAAAGGATTTTTGATTTAATTATTCCTGCAAGACAGTTTTTTAAGATCTTCAGTTGTCATTCCATTTTTGTTTGGCAAGTGGAGTTTTCTGATAGGTAACTGGTGAGTCTTAGTAGGATTTCTCATATGTGAGCATTCCACTGTATAGGAAAATTTAAAAATGTTTTCTGTAAATTCAACTGAAGAGTGCTTGACTTTAGTGTTGCAAGGTCAGGAGCACTAATATATCGTAAGCCTCACCTTCCTTTTCTGTGCCTTCTGAAATTGCCAAAACTTGTATATTTTGTCTTTTGATGGTGTTCCTAAATTCATGAATATGTGCTTAGCTTGATTCATTTCCACCTGCAGGTTTTTGCTGCTTCATCATTATTGCAATAATTGTCTTTCCTTTGTAAGATTATTTTTCTTCCTCAAGTATGCTATTTTTCAGGTTTTTAACTCAATCTTAATTTCATGCCTTATGTTCTTCATTTCTAAATGTTTGTCTTGTTTATGTTTCAATATTACTATTTCTTGTGTGATAGATTCTTTTATTTCATTGAACCTCTGTATGTATTTCTTGGTGTATTTAATGAAATTTTAAATTACTTTGAAAAAGGGTTCTATCTCCCATCTTGATGTCATCCTCAGTAAAATATGGATTGATCCCTCTTTGGGAGAGTACTGTTAACCGTATCTTTTGTGCCCATGTTTCTTCTTTAATTCATGGTTTTATTGCATATCTGATCAGAGGATCCTTCTCCTTGGAATTGTTTTGGAAACTGTTTTTTTCCCCACAGGCTTGCACATTGGAAACATGTTTAAACAGATGGAGAGGGATTATCTAAAGTAAAGCAGAGCAGGCACAATCCAAAAAAATAAGAGGGATAGGAAAAAGGCAAAGTAGCATTTGAAGACCCACTAACACAGGAAGACAGCAGAGATAGAATAGATATTCCTTTTTTATGTTTCTTTAACTCATATTTAATACCTGCTTACATAATTGAGGGTCATTTTATGTTTCACAACTCTCATGAATTCCTGAAATATTAACATTATTAAAGAAAAGTATAATATGTTAATATTTAATGATAGCATAGTTTCAAGCAGATGCAAACCCACTAGTGATACAAAATTACTGTGTCCCTCAATGTGTCAAAATACAGAAAAGCCTAAAAGTTAACTAGGATTTTCCACAGTAAAGTTTTGAGGGGCCTCAGTATGAGCACCTGTCATGCATGAAATCACCTTCACTCTAGTGACTGCAAGAGTCATATTTACATGACAAAGACAACACGTATATTGTGTGCTATACTTTGGAAAACAGACAAATAAGATGTCACAGCTCAAGATTAGCATGTTGTCACTTTCCAATCAGCATCCAAGGAGCTTCAAGAAGATGCTCTTGAGATGGGAGTGGAAGTCCCAACTCATCCCACAAAGGAAGGAAAAACTTCCTTCACCTCAGATGATGTATGATTTGTTTCCACTTGGAATGAACCCATTCTTATCAAAGAAGATGGCAAGGCCCAGATGCTAGGTCTGGACTCATTGGGCTATCAATGAGTTACACAAGGGATACCTTTTCCAAGGGTTCAGAGAACAATGCCCTTATGCTTTATACATACACTCTTTGTCCTACACCAACTTAATTGCTTAGTTCTAACCCCTGTCACTCTGCTGTTTCTCTTTTAAATTTGATTTTGATGCCTCTGTCTTCTAAGTCAATTTGGAATTGTAGCACAGTATCATCCTTTTATTATAAAATATTACTTTTACTATTCTGACAATTTCCATTTTACATAGTAGACAACACTGATAAGCTTCAGAAAGCTAAAATAATACATCTTGATCAGAGAGCATTTCACAGCATTCCATAATTGTACTGAAATTGTTAAACACAAAAGCAGATACACAGAGTAGTAAATGAATGCAAATACCACACATGGATACATTCTATGTGATAAAGAGCTTAAAGACAGAAATTACACATAATTATGAAGATTATAAGGACACACACAACCTCACATACACACACAATGCCCAAATGACAACAAACCTAGACAAGATGAGTTATTAATGACTTCTCTCTTGACTCCTTGGCCAGGGAATATATAAGAGTGCTCATGGGGTAGCAATTCTAAATTTAAGTATGTTGAAATTAAGTTCCCAATGACAGCAATTCCAATGTTAACTGAAAAAAATGTACACCTCATGTACTAATCTGACTAGTAGGACACCTCTTTTCACACAGCATTTCAAAAGCCACAAGGAGACATTCCTGAGATATGTATGAATGATCCAGCTCACCAAATGAAAGTGATGGTTCCTCCTCAGATGATGATGGCGACTTTGTTTCAGCTTTGAAAGAAACCATTCTTATAGAAGAAAATGGTAAGAAACTTTCAAAGAGCAAGCCTAAAATCAGAGAAGAGTTGTAAACATGATACAGCCTAACCTCTGCTCACTCATTTTCCCATAACAGGACAGTGTTTCAGTTCACGGTCACTTGAAGGAATTTACTGGGAATGTGTTCCCAATTACAGGTCACAGCTAGACAGGACCAAGCATGATGTGGACAGTGAGAGGTCCCCAAGTGAGAATATGAGCAGTTTTGCGGATACTGTTTAGAGACTCCTCTACACAAGAATCAGCTCATTGTAACATATTAACATATCATACTACTCCCAGTTATGAAAGGAATCAGTAATTTTCCAATGAATTTTCTCAAATCTACCTTTATTCTTCATTTCCTAATCAGGCAATAGAGACATTGCACAGAATGATTCTGTGAGAAAATTTCATAGACCCCACTGGCCTCATTGGTCTCTGTATCCACAACTTCTTTAGTTCTTCAAAGGAATACATGTGGTAAGAATGCCACAATTAAACTATCCAAATGTTGGTTCTGGTGGCTTAATGATTGACACAAGCAGATAACATTTGGCCAAGCAAAAATAAACATATACCTCACAAATCATACACACACACACACATACACACACACATAAACAGAAGAAATATGCATCTATAATACTTATGTTTATGTTTATATTCACATTTATATACATGTATATTCATATATATTCATATATACATATATATGCATGCAAACAATGTGAAAATAACCTCAATAAACACACAAGTAAAAAAGTAATTGAAGATTCTTGCTTTTCTGCTTTTGCTGGGACATATACCTCATTCAGAATGGCAAAGGGCAAGAGGTAACAATATAGATTTATGGTTTCACAAAGTTACCTGCTGTCCTAGAACTGCAATTTTCAATGTCAGTCACAATACTGACATATAGATTTGCTCTACTATATTTTGAAATGACAAACAAATCCAATGACGCCACAGCTCAAGCCTGACAGGATGTCATTTTTCACACAGCAATCCAAACACCCCAAGAGGACACTACCAAAAAGTGTGTGGCACTCCAACATCATCTAATAAATGAAGGGGAGAGTTCCTACACTTCAGAAGAAGCTCCTTTGTTTCAGCTTGGATACAACCCTTTATTATTGAAGAAGATGGCAAGGAAGAGTACATACATGTAAAAACCTAATTGCAAATGAGATTTTAAATCATCCACAAAGCTCAAATGCTGTTTTCTGCACATTTGCAATGCAATGTAATTAATCAGGGTACATGCACTATGGTGGTGATCTGGGCAGAGACTCATTGGCAATGTGACCCCAACTACAAGAAACAGGTCAGAAGTGAAAATTTGAAGATTTCTAATGCGTAACGTAGATATTTGTGAGGTGAATAAAAATTACTTCAAAGGCTCTTCCATATGTTGAGAATGATCTCCTGCAAAGAAAATCACCTGTTTCACTCAACCTACTGTAGAAGAAATCATTTTCCCTTTTGACATATTTTCTAAAATGTATTTTCATTTACCATTGCAATACCAACCTCAAGGTGCATTCTACATTAAGCTTTTTAATAATTGACATTCAATAGACAGCCATTGACATTACAGGACACAGCATCAATGATCAATTTATCTTTTCTGATAAATGCAAGTCATAAAGGAAATTATCTGGGGTTTTTCACCTTGCTATGCTTGCTGTCTAATAGAGCAACACACTCAGAAAAAAAGTTGAGCTGAGGATACGCACAAATCACACTTCTGAACTCAAACCCTCATGCACCGCATAAAAGAATCATCTAGCACAAACATGAGTATATATCAAATATGCAGATATATTTAAATTTCCTCAATAACATATACATATCATATAGGATAATATATACACTGCATATATTAGATAGAAATGTATGAATACAATATGTAATGCAAGTTATAGAGTAAACATCACTTCTGGCACAGCTGTCAGGATAAGTAATATGGCCAGGGCATATGTTATGATCTACAGTAGAGTGAACAGTGCTGACCAACTAGATACATGGAATGGTGATGTTACATCCAATGCTAAAAAATATGTCTCATGAGGGGATGCGTGACTAAGAGCATATTAATTGCATGAGCTAGTCTTGTGAAAACCTTGATAATTAAATGTTGCAGCATTTAAACTTATATGTTTTCATTTTCTCTCTCAGAATTTCAACTGGCTCAAGACAATGTTCCTGAGATATCTGTTGCACTCCAAGGATACCTTATCAAAGAAGGGAATAGTTATCCCAACTAAAATGAATTATCCTTTGTTTCCAACTGTGGAACAAATCATTACTGAAGAAGATGGTAAAACACCTTGTAGGTAAAGCCTAAAATAAAGACAGGTGATTTTGAATTCAACAAAACAGCCCAAATGCTACCCAGTTCAATTTCTTCTCACAATGTACTGCTTCAGGATATAGACACTAGGATTAAGTCTCTGGGTGAGGATTCATTGGGAATGTGGCAGGATGGAGAACACAGTTGATGAAAAACAAGTCAGGTGCACAGAGGGAAATCTTCTTAATAAGGACAAGGGCAGAATGACATATATGGAAACCTCTTTAGGACCATATTGTTAAGACCGAGGATGATCACGAAGTTCCCGGCCAACGCACCAAATGTTAAGACCGAGGCCAAACTTGGCCTTCTGAACGGGACGTGAGGTCGCTCTGTGAAACAGCACACACCAGCCGAAGGATGCAACAGCAAGAGGTTTTATTTGGTTACCAGCGCACTGGGGCCGAGGCCAGTTCCTCATGCAGGAAGCTAGGCATCGACCCCGAATCATTAGACAGAGGGGTTTTTAAAAGGCTAAGCTAAGGCTAAAATCATGAAACCATAAGCAGGAAGGGTGAACCATTAACATGAGCAGGGAGTGGGAATCATTAACATAAGCAGGAAGGGGGAATCATTAACATAAGCAGGGAGGGGCCATGCCATTAGGGGCGGAGGCTAGTTGCAGGTGCCCCTTATCTCTCAGGCCCCCAGGCTCTATCATGAAATGTTTCACTGCCCTTCACTGTCCTTTTACCTCAAGCAGAATACAGAAAGTAAAAAGCAAATTAAATTCTTCTGTCATTTCAATCCTAAATGTCCCTTTTCATTATGTAGAGGTTCATGTCAGCTGCAAACGGTGAAGGCGTGAATACTTCCTTTTCCATTTGAACGTCCAATTTGGATCCCTTTGATTTGTTTGTCTTGTCTTATGGCCTCTGCAAGTAGCATTCGGACTATATTGAATGGCAGTGGTGATAGTGGACATCCTTGTCTTGTTCCAGATCTCAGTGGGAAGGGATCCAGTTTTCCTCTATTTAGTATGATGCTGGCATTGGGTTTTTCATATATTACTTTGATTATGTTGTGGATTGCTCCTCTATGAACAGGCAGTGATATTGGATTTTGTCAAAGGCTTTTGCTGTATCTATTGATACAATTATATGGTTTAAGTTCTTCTGTTTTTGGATGTGGTGTATCACATTTATGGATTTCCATATGTTGAAGCATCCCTTCGATCCTGGGATGAATCCTATTAGGTCTCAATGAATGAATGCATGTCAGTATAAACCACTGTGCTCCAGAGTGCTTCAAATTTAGAATTTCATCTGTTAGTGATGTGTAAAATGCTCAGAATTCTGGCATTTATCATACGACCTTGTCTGCCATGGCACTTGAAGGGAGATACAGAGATCATAGTGAAAGTTGTAGTAAAAAATGTGTTAATTTATATTAACACTGAATAATCAACAAATTCTGTGACATATATGTCATGTGGGTTTCAGTGATTCTGTGCCAGACTGGGAAAAGTAATGTAGATCAAGTCCAGCTATTTGTGGGACTTCATGTGATAGAATGTATCTGTTCCATGGATTTTACACCATGAGCTGAAATGAACAAACAGACTGAAATATTGCACTAGAGATATGAAGCTATTAAATTTCCAGTTAGCAAAACCCTATATGCACATTTATTCACTGTTCATAGATGATCCTAGTTGTGGAATTTTGCGGTAACATTTCTAGTTGTTTAAATTTATAGCCATACTCATGTGCATGTGTTAAAAAATCACTCTTAGCATCTCACACATACTCTATTGCATGTTTGTATCAGTGAGTGTTACAGCAATGTTAATTCATGAAGTTTCCAAGTCAAGTGGCCATTTCATCTTCTGTGTAGGCTAATGTAAATTATTTCAATGCTTGGAGATGTCAGACTAAAAATTACGAAACTCAGCTGTAGCTTGCCAAAATTGTACAAAGTTGCTACTCTTGTCTCTGGCTGCTGGATAAGAATGGCTAAACCTCAGATGGGAAATGGTATTCTCTGCCAAAGATGGAAAGGATCATTGGTATCTTTGGCATGCACCTTACATAGTTTGGTTTCACTTGTTATTAGCTTATATCATCATTGATTGCCAATGATATTCAACACTTCAAAACCAGATTTGGTACCACTTTCCACAGTATTTACAAATTAAATTGTGTCACTTCTCTCCCTTATAATGACTCCATTGTCTCTCACAGTGATATTAAAGTTCACCTCGTATGGAGTGACACATCTCCTAGTCTTTGCATCCACAAATTAAATACCCAGATTTCTGCCATCTCTCACTCTCAACTTCTGGCCATTAAGTGGGATGTGTTGTTAATCAATTTTTGCAGTCTCTTTGATCTTTCATTTCTGACAAGATATTTCCTCCATTTTCTCTTATTTTCTGAATCACACTAATTGCTCTCCTCTTTGTATTGTCTTTTGGCCCATTCATGTTCCAATGATTGAGCTCCATGATTCAAACACGCACTGAGAACCCCACACACTCAAATTTAATGATAAGAGCAGGGAAAGCGCTGGGGTACATGCAGTGGATGTGGGGGACAAATGTGTGAAGATTATTTGTCCATTGCAGGCATGGCCTCAAGCAATTACCTGCTCTATGGCAGGGCCGGGTGGATGTCTCTACAACAACCTGAATGCAGCTCTACCTTCCTTTGCATGAACACACTGGACCACCCAGATGAAGAATTCTAATTCTTTCAGGCATTATTTGCTACTGCAGAGTTGGCTTAATACTCAGTGTGAGCTTGGAGGTTAAGGTCAATGATAACATCTTGTAAAAGGGCCTTTTATTATGCTTACTGTCTTGGCTGACTCCATTGACCTCATGCTAATGTAGGGACTTGTATTTAGGGTTTCATTCTTTGCTTGTTCTTTAGGTTCTCCTTTTCTTTGTGATAAAAGATTTAGTTATAGCATAAGATTTGTACTAGGAACTTCTATTGTTTTTGGGTGAGAGCAATGGCAGAATTACACTTGGATATATCCATTTGACATTGATGTCAAAAACCTGCGTCAGAACTTGAGATTGCTTCTGTAAAATAAAGGGGGCAGCTTTCCCACATTTTCCATTATGATCATGGAATTGTAGTGGTCTGTTTCATTCCTTTTTGTACAGCACCCACTCAGCTTTCTTGAATTCTGAATTCAAATGGAGTTGGACTCTGGCAAAAGAATACTATGATGAACATTATAGAATAATAATTAAGCTAACCTTAATCAAATGAAATCTAATCAAACCAAATCAAAACAAACACCATTAGAGATATACAGAAATTAAAGCATGGAAAAATTCACCATGTTTCTAGACTTGTATAATCAGCATCATTGAAATGTTCATATTGTGCACAGGGCGGTTTTTTAACCAAATAAATCCTCAATTTACATGTCAGGAAACACTATGGCTACCAACTTTAATCCTAGTTCTCATTCAGTCCATGCTTGTGGCCTGAAAAATGCAGGCAAGGATGGCCCAAAACCTTGGGACCCTGCAACTACGATGGAGACCAGAAAGAGGCTCCTGGTTCCAGGCTTTGGGTTGGCTCAGCTCTGCCTGCTGTTGCCACTTGGAAAGTGAATCGCAGAGGGACGATCTTCCTCTCTGTTTCTCCTCCTCTCTTTTTATCCGACTGTGCACTAAAATGCATATAAATATTTAAAGAACAGGTCTATATTACTAAAAGTAATGAAGCAATTCAAGAACTCCCAATCAAACTCCAAACAACAATCTTCTCAGAAAAGACAAGAGATTATGAATAGCCAAATCTAATCTGAGGGAAAAAAAAGCTGATGAGACCAAAATTCCACACAAGACTTAGATAGAACAGAGCAGTGCCATCAAAGCAGTCTGGCAATGAGAACATTGTGCTGTTCAACTTAAACAATGAAAAGGCATTTAGAAAATAGTTACTTTTATCTTTTCTATAGCAAACAGTCTTTTGCAAGGCAACAGGGTCTTAAACTGCACAATTTTGTCACAAATAATCTTGAAATACTTTGTTTAAACCAAATCCCTTTGGTGAGTACTATGTGGACTTATGTTTCACTGACATACTCTCACCTAATTTGTATTCCACGTAACTTACCTTGGCCAAAGCTTTTCTTTCATTAACAATCTGTTGACTTTGAAATAAGTTTTACACTATGTAAGTGTAAGTGTAAGGAAGTGAGAGAGATTATTTTGTCTGGCTTATACTCTCCAAAATGTTTAATGGTTAGAGTTGCAACAGTCAAACTAGAAGATGTGGTATAACCTTTATTCCAGTTACAAGTTCTTAATAATAATTAGCTAGACAAAGGCAAGCAAAATAAGCCATAACTGGCACTGCACAGCAGATCTGCACTGCAATGCCTCAATCGATTACAGAATTCCTAGTGCAGTGGTTGAGTGTCTGTGCAAAAAGGGGATGAAACTGTGTCAAGGTGGTTAGAGAGACACCCACCAGACCCTGCCAGGCTGCTGGCAGCTACCCTAGGTCCTGCCAAACAAGGGAGCTGTTCTCTTCACACCTTTGAATTTGCTGTGTTACCCAAACCTACTGCATGGGGCCCAGCCACTTAATCAGCCTAAACTATAATTCTACAAAAGAATGATATTCTCACTTTAATGTAAGTGTACCTTCCAGTTTCCATTGACATTCTCCATCAGTTAACTCCTATTGTTAGATATGAGAAGTCTGTGGGTAAGTGTTTCAATGTATGTGGTGAGGTCGTGCTTGTTGTGGAATGCATCCAACAAGGTAAAACAGGGGTGACAGATTCAAGGTTGGGGATGTATCAAAAAGAGGATCCAGGAAGAGGAGGCACAGGGCCTCTCACCCAGCATACATGGTACCACCACTGAGTCCTCCAAGGTGTTTTCATGCACTCCTTGAGGAAAGGCGAACATCCATGGTCGGTCTAATCAGTTAACTAAGGTCAGACAGTACTCTTTATCTCTTCTGCATTTTAATAGTGCTTTGACAAAGCTCCCTTGTTAATTTTCTTTGAACTTCCTGCTTACGTTCATGATCTAATTCTGAGTTGTGTGTGAGTTATTGTTTTATAAGTATATAAGAACTGAAACACTGAAAATAAATCTTGATAGCTCTCCAGGCAAAGACCCCTGCCCCTTTCTTTTTGATTGTTCTTCTCCCCAATGACGCACAAGGCAAACTTGCAGCATTTGTTGAGATTTTTACAGTCGTCAGGACTAGTTCAGTCATTTGTGTGAGAAAGAAACTCAAACTTCCTCATGAACAGCAGGAAATATGTTTCTTGGCCAACACCTATTCCTTTCTAGGGTGCACAACTGTAAAAATGTGGATCCAAAGAGGTATATGGCAAGATAAGAATTCCAGTAGAGCATGTCATTGATCCAGGAATTTCACTGAGATATGTCTTTCGTATTTCTCTATTGAAGACAAAATTTTAAAAGAACATATATGTTTAACATGCTAAATAATTTATTTCAATGTAAGGAGAAATGTATCAGAATAAGATGATAGGATAACTCAAGTTTGAATTCACTTTTTATATATATTCAATCAGGATTCAACTTCTCTTCCATTTGTGTAGTTAAATTATCCTATCCCAATTTCAAAGGCAATTCCGAAAGTTTAGTATGTGTTTTTCAGAATATTCTGTTGCAAATACGTGGAATATTAATATGCAATGACACAGAAGAAGAAAAAATAAAATATTTCTCCTCTCAATTTTCAAATTTCCAACATACACCTGACCTTGCATATATTACAAGATTATAATGTCAAGAAAAACTAAAAATTCAAGAGAATTATTCCATGAAGACAACAGCATTCCTTTATTGACCATAGGATGAAATGCACATTTGACTCAGATTACAGGAAAATACCAAGTCCTTTATCATCAATATACCACAGGTTAATAAGTGGGGAATTCTGGTTAAATTACTTGCCATACACAAGGGAAATTAGGCCAGATTAAATTAACTTTACTCACAACTGATGCAGTGATTTGTCAGCATTGTAAATCTCAAGTGTCTGATAATTTTCTAATTTGGATGAGGAGATTGTATTCTCTACCAAATTATGTGGGCTACACTTTGAATTGTTCTTTGGAACAATCTGCTGAATCAACCACACAGCATCATTAATTCTGTTTCCATGTTTTTGGTCAAATAAAATAAGATATCATTTTAACACGTAAACCTTGGCATGTGGTTTCAGCTGCACATGGCCTTGTAATGAATTCAATAACAATCAATGTCCTACATCATGTGGGTTACACTGAACTGCAAAAAAGTGCTTCCTCACAACTCAGAACTGATGTTCAGGGACTCAAAGAGCAGTTCAAGTGAAAAGCTAGATGTACTGAGCTTTCCTTCTTCAGGAAATTCACAAAGTGCTAGAAAACCACTTTTATTAAAAAAAATTAGCAATATTTGATAGCATGATTCATTCTCTGTTTATAATCCCGCTTTGTTTTTTTAAGAAATGTGCACAAGCATCTAATAAATGCATTGCTTTTCTTCTATTGCTGCTGTTGCAGATGCGTTATTTGAGAAGCTTATATACACTTGATATATACAGACTCACACTCAATTAATCACATTCAAATATTTCCTTGCATTCTCTGAATTTCTTCTTCCCTTGAATAGATGTTCAAAATGTATATAAGTTTCAATATATAATATATAATTAAAAATACATATATTTTAAACTATATACATATGTACATATATGATGTATGTGTATAATGTATATGTATGATGTATGTATAATACATGTATATATGTATGTGTATATATATGTATGTGTATATGTATATATGTCTATATATGTATATATGTATGTAATGTATGTACAATATATGTATAATATATGCATATAATGTATATATATAATGTATATGCATATATATATATAGAATTAAAACATATATAACTCATATAGACCAGTAGGAGATAGTGTCACTTTGGTGTGCCCTGGATTATTCTGGAGAAACCACCACTTTGAGATCAGCAGGTATTGTAGTGGCTGTGGTGCACACCTAGTTCTACAAGAGCACTGCTACATGATTGTATTATAAGGATAATGAATGTTCCTCACTGATTTTGAGCCCAGTTTCTTGGGCACAGACTGCGAAGGCAGGCCATTCATAACTGGCGCTGGGAACACCACTCCTCACCCTGCAGGTGGGGCAGATTCACAGAAATGAGAGGATCCCCAACATTTTGTGACTGTTGGAGTCTTCTATGCAAAGACTATGGGAATGGTGTGACTGTATGACAGTGTATGGTGTAAAGCTGGGTCTTTGGGCATTCAACATGCTGACATCAAGGCTAAAAGATCTCTATGTATCCAAGGTGGATCATTGCAGGGCTCTGCAATTACATGCCTACACTGAGGTTCTGTGTGGTGCAAGTGCTGACAGTTGTAGGCACTATGGGCTAATCATGGCTGTTGCTCTTCTGGAAAGAGAGGATGTGATACTGTGATTATGCCTTGATAATTCCCTCGATCGATACACCCCCAGATCTTCACTGAAGAAGTCACGCAACCAAGTCACAGAGAGTAGTTCAAAGATAAAAGCCATCAGAGGAAAAACCAAGAAGTACTTCTAGATATGCCTAAAAATAAATACAGAAATACAAGAAACAAAAACACAGAAGTGAATAAGACTCCCTAAAAGGAACACAGGAATTCTTCAAAACTAGAATATGAAAAGAGACATGAAATGCCTGATAGTGTCCCATTCACAAAGCTGAGAGAACTATGTAAATACCTCGAAAAAAACTTAACCATGGAATTAAGGGATCTTTACAAAGCAAATTTTACAAACTCGGCACTGATATTCCATTTAACCTCAGAGTTTGTTAGACTTTAATCTAATGTTTCGTGCTTTGCTAAGATTTTCCTATATATTATCACCCTAGACAAAAGATCATCTTGACAACAAAGGATCCTAAGGTGTTCTTCAAGTATAGTATATGATGATCTGATAGAAACCCACAGCATGCTTTCATATCTTTCTGAAATATTTGCCATACAGTTTAGCTTATTGGCAGTGAGAAATCTGAGTGGAGAACATTTTACATTTCTCAGACTCATTCAACTATATCATGAATCAGAGTAACTAGCAGAATTGAACTTACTCAAAACACACTTACAAGTCATTCCACTTTACAAGAAACCTAATTTTTCAGATTTATCCCCCTATTTGTATGTCTGAGTAACAGAGCAAAAACCTGTTGGCTCTAAATTTCTTAGTCTTCAGACTAAACCAAAACATGGGTCCTCAAGATCCTGTATACTGCTACACACTCCTAGGGATGAAGCGAGAATCTAACACACGGCAGCCTCTCAAAAAAACAGACAATTCTGGAGGGATAAATGACTCTATTAAGTAAAAATTAACATATAAGGAAGTAGGGGGGGATAAAAAGTAAAATAAAAAAGGTGAAATATTCTGTAAGTTGTTGGTCTGATCCTCGCTGACAGGGTAACCAAAATGAGATTGAAATAAAATAAAGCAGAATTAACATGAATAATTGTCAGATGAATGTTGTAATCCTGGATTCAGAATTTTTCTTCAGAAAATCACTATGTTAGGAAAACAGTAGATAATTTTAAATGATATGTTATATGAATACATATAACAAAAGCACAGAAATTGTTGCAATTTTAAATACTGCATAAATTACATGTACTTCTGGTTTTGCCAGGAAAAAATCTAAATAAATATTAAATGTTTAAAGTATAAAATATAAATATATAATTAAAAAAAATATATATATACTATACAAGATATAACATGTATTATAATATAGTATTTATAATGGTTCCTTTTAAGACATTGCTCATATTAAATTGTCAGGATATAGTTAAATAGCATAGTAATGAACTTAATGACTATTTTGGAAGGACAATACTATTGTGATCATAGAGGTGAAAATAGGCTGTGGAGTATGGGTAAGTGGGAAGGTAAACCCTAGAGCCTATGGAACTGCATCACAAAAAACTATTAAACTGCATTTTTTTAAAATTGTGTATGAAAACAAATCTATCAGGTTGTTTCTCCCAGAAGTGGATACGGTACTGCAAAGTGACTATTGGGCTGCCTCTATGAATACGCAAAACAGCAGGGACAGATGTGGGTAGATGACCACAGTTGGCCCCTCTTTGATAGATGGGAGATCTACTCTGTGTGTTCCTCCAAAGCAAAACCAGAGATGTGCATCTGCAGTCAGCTCTGCAATTGTTCTGTGACCTGCTCAATGCAGACCTGTTCTCCCTGGAGCTGAGCTTCTGTGTGGCACTATTTCACTCTCAAAATATATGCGATATCCACAGCTACGATATGCCAAAGGCTGAAATCGGGATTCCATTTACATTTCTCAGGCAGGTGACAGACATCTAGACTCAGGAGCCACCACCTGCTGCCTCCCAGTTTATGTGTTAGTAGATATATTGAAGCGGGATCAGAGAGAAACTAATATCCCTTCACACAAGCACATCCTCCCTTCCAATATGTGCATGTCCTCTCTTGTTAATAATTGGTTGTAGGATGTTAACGCACGGTATTACTCTATGCATTATGCTCCACTTGGCATGACTCAACACTGTGTGGAAATACGACAAAGCATCTATAGAAAATGTGAAATGACATATGTATCTCCAGGGTCAGGTTTCTCATCAGAAAAGCATCACCCACAATCCTAGAATTTCATTTAGGACATGATTGGAGTCTTGGTGCTCCTCTTCTGATCAAGCTCCCTGCTAATGTGACAGAATAGTGGAAGATAGCCAATGTGCTCTGGCACCTACAAACATGCAGGGAACATCATAATGGCCTACCACTGGCTTTTGTAGCGATTTCAGGCTAAATCAGCAGATGAGAGACCTACTTTCCTGTATACTACCCCAGCCCGTCTATTCTTTCCCACTCTCCCTTCCTCCTTACCTACCTTATTCTTCCTCTTCCCTTTCCAGTCCCCACGTTACTCTTTCTAATAAAAATAAATGGCTTTAAATTATACACAGATTCAAAAATATATCGCAGCATAAAATAAAAACCTTTCAACTCCATTCCCAGTGAGAATATTTTTCTGTACTCTTACACAGATATGCCATAATTGTTGCACCTGCTCACCCACTGACAAACCCCATCTTTTTGTTACAATGGATAGGGATTTTATATGGATATGCATGCACGTGGTTGAGTATAGCAAGCAACTTAGCAAGCACTGTATAACACAATTTAGCAAGTTCTCAGAAAAGAGTGATCTCATCACCCACAAACATTGTAACCATCTTAGTTTGAGCACACAGCATGGTATTTATACACACAGAAAACTGCATGAGAGTGTGTTTCTCACGAAGTAAGCATTCTCACAAAGCAAGGAATTACTGTATTGGGTTAGACCTGATTTGGTAATTGGGTAGATTAAAGACAATGGAAAACAAGGTCATTCGGCATTTACCTTTGAAAAATTACCAAAATGACTTGGACAGAACCAGAAATTTATAATGATATATATGTATATATACACATAAATCTATATCTATATCTATATCTATATCTATATCTATATCTATATCTATATCTATATCTATATCTATATCTATATCTATATCTATATCTATATCTATATCTATATCTATATCTATATCTATATCTATATCGATATCGATATCGATATCGATATAGATGTATCTTTTTCAAAAGATATTTTTATTGAAAAATCAGATATATAGAGCGTTGCAGAGCCAGGGGAGAATATCATTGGTTCACTGATTCACTCCCTAAGCAGCTGCAATTGCTGGAGCTAAGGCAACCTGAAGCAAGCAGACAGGAGCTTCTTCCAGGTCTCCCCCATAGATGAAGGGTCCCAAGTCTTTCAAATGCTTTTTATGCTACAAGCATGGAGCTGGCTGAGAAGCAGGGCCACTGTGATTAGAAATGGTGCCCAAATTGGCTCCCAATGTAGGTCAGAGACAAATTTCTGGTGATTCCCAGCAAAAGCAAACATAAACATTAAGGTAAGAAAAAAAAAAAAAAAACAAGAAAATTAAACCTAATGTACTTGTAAGGCCCCATGATACTTGGAAAAGGGGAGGGAGAACAGAGAAATCTACATCAGCCTAGAAGGTGTGAGGCAGACGGGAAAGATAACCTATCAGAATCATAACTTGTAACTCATAGACAACAGATTCGAATTAGCATTAGACAATAGTAAATATACAAAGGCATATGGGGGAATCAGGAGTAATCCTAACAACCTCTTAACAGGAGGTCATATGCATAGAGCAGGGGAGACCCCAGAGTGGTCAGGCTGAAAGGAGGAGGCTTTTATCCCAACCCTGAAGACTCCCAGATACTCACCAAGGGCTATGAGTACCAAGTAGCACCAAGGACTACATCCCTACTGCCAAGGAGACCATGGAGGAAATGGAGTGCCTTCGGAGACCAAGAACTCTGAGGTCAACCACCCCCATTTGGATCTACAATGTGAGATGGAAGAAGACCAATTCCTGCCTTGCAAGATCCAAGGTCATCGGAACGACACCCAGAATTCCTGTTCGGTCCGCAGAAACAGAAGAACAGTAACCTTCCTTCAGAACTAGGGAGAGGAGCGTTCTCTGGTCCTTGCCTGCTTCCAAATTTGGGTCCCCACCCCCTCTCATAATAACCATTAGGAAGGCTCCAGAAGCCCCTCAAAACAAACAAACAAACAAGCCAACAAACCAATCTAGAATAGATAGACAGAGAACAACAAGGAAAGCCTAGAAACAGACAGGAAACGGTTAGCATGGATGCACTTATAACTCACTGGGTGGGACACAAAGATTAGTTACTCCTCACTAGGGTATGGAACATTTCTCTGCACACCCCTGCTAAACATGCTCACCTAAACTGTTGACATATATCCAGTTAGAATTATAGAGTTAGACCACATGAAAAACAGCCAGGTTCAGCAAAATCATGCTTCAATTCTATAAACTGTTAAAGACTAAAATTAAAATAGGCATGAGACAGCTGAATAGCAATCTAAGCCATTTTAAGGTGTATAGAACACGGTTGAATGTAAACCAAAATTGAAATGTCTATGAAGAAGTCACAGGATGTGGTTGAGAACCTGCATTTCCCTATTAACATATTAGTTAATCAATACCATGTCAATTAATGCCATAATGTTGTAAATGGATGGAAAATTTATGTTGGGGATTTTAATTGATTGCGATGATACTCTGCCGGCTCTACCTTCAGACCAGAGATGGTCTCACCAAGAAACCACTGAACTTACCAGGACAATAAGATGCTGGAATTTATGATTGCTCAAAACCTTCCATGAAAGAATCTCAACTGAATTTGAACTACGTAAATGCAACAAGGTGGAGCAATCCACCATGGGGGGAGGGTTTGGGGAGGGGAGGGGAAATCCAGTGCATAAAAAAAATGTATCACATAATGCGATGTCATTAATTAAAAAAAAGAGAATGCAATAAAAATATAGTTTAAAAAAATAGCATTTGTTATATTTCTCTATGCTCATTGTGACATTTAATACAATTTTGAATTTAATTTTTCTCTTCTGCTGAACACTGTTGTGGTTATTCAAGGCAAAGACACTCAGATTGATATCTTTCTCTAAGTTGACGTGATTTTTTTCTGTCTCCAATACTTTATCTTCCCCTTCAGCTATAGATTCAAGTATTAAATATATGTATGTATTTCCTGTTTTGGTTCTATACTGTAAAGTTCTCCCTTATTCTGCTTCATTGTTTTGTAATTTTTCTCCTAGCAATACAATTTCATTTCTTTATCATTTTCATTTTTAATGAATTGATTCATCAGGGTTAGCAAAGGTACGCATTCACTACAACACAGACCTGGCAATGTGATATTAACAACAGAAAATAGACTCCACAACACACAGGTACAATGAAAATGCTATAACTAATGGCTTAGGACTTGAAAATGAGACCAATACCACTGCCAGAGGAATACAAGTGAGCGCTATCACTGAACACTCCTAGGGAGTAACACATGCACAGTCTCCAGAATTCAAGGAAACAAGATACATCTAATCCCAAGGTTCAAAGGGAAAGTCCCTACCTCAGAGCCCTGCCTCCAATAAAATAATTAACACATTGCCCCAGCCTTTCAGAAAGCAGTACACATGGAGAGATACTCAATACCAAAGAATATGCATTAGTTCAGATGCTGACATTTCAGAAAATAGAACACATATACACCCTGAACTCGCAGGAACCATCACACACATAGACACTGGCCCTCCCAGAAACAGACCACATGTACTTCCGCATACCCAGGACACAATACACAACTTGAAATTTGACTTTTCAGGACACCGCTGCTTCTGCCTGGAGTTGAACTATTAAAAACAAGTCTGGCTTTGGTTGCAGAAAGGCCCAGCATAAATGCAGCATCCTGAAGTTGAAGCATGACTTGAGCTTGACTCTTGGAGGTCTTATTATTCCCTGAGTAGGACACCGATGTGCTGTGCATAGGGCCAGGACTTGGGTGCGAGTAAACTCAGCTCCACCCAAACCAACAGGACCCAAGGCTGAGGTAACCATGACTGATAGTCGTGGCTCCTTCCTCTGCCGTGCACCATCAGTTCCTAGATTGCCAACCAACACTACTACTTTCATCACAGCATCATCAGAGAGCCAGTACCACACAGAACATCAACACTCCATGCTGGCATTTTCTGTTATCCCAGATGTATCACAGGAGGGGACAGCAATGGATAAAAGCACTTGGGAGAGTAGGAATAATAGACCAGAACCCAGGCCGTGGCATTGTAGTGAGACCCCTTTCACCTTAGCCTGTACCACAGGCCCCTTAACCCTGAGCATCTACCAATCTCCTCAGGGTGATAGAGTATGGGTCCTTTGCACTTGAGAGACCATGTCCACTAGCCTGAGAGAGCCCTTTGCCATAAAGCCTGGTGTGCTGTAATAACCCCCACCCAGCATGTCACCAATAACAGAGTTGCCCTTTGAATAAAGTCCACGGCCAGTTCCAAACTGCCCAACTTGAGAGATTCCAAGCCTCATTCACACAGATGTGCAGCCTCAAATAATGTCTACACTTACCCAGGATTCAGTAACCTCAAAGTAGCAAAGGCACATACTCTCCAGTCAGGCTCATAAGCTTCCTATCTTAGACGCCAACCGTGTTTCACCTGAGACTGCAAACTTTATCCACCTGTGGGGAAGCCCATCATTCTTCAGTACAAACCTGAAGGTCTGCAAGTTGACATGCTTGGCCCCCTCCCCAGCCCCAAGGAGCCCTGAATTCCAGTATTCCATTAACTGCCTGTCTGCCCCACATTCTGCTTTCCATGATGATGCACCTCTTTTTGTTGAGAAAGCAGATGTACAGAGCTGTAGGAATTCAGTGAGTGCAGAGCCTGCCTGTTGATCACTATCCTTCTGGTGCCACAGCCCATGGCTGGGTTCCGGGTTTTTGGACCTAGCTCACAGCAAACCCCTGCATCTTCCCTCTCTCACAATTCTTGCCTGATGACAGACTCAGAGGAGTTGGAGTGGGATACCAGAATCACATGTGTCAAGGTTCCTGCCAAAGCAAGCTTGGACACACCCAGCTTCAGCACTGGGAAATCTGGAGGTGAGAGTCTCAGGCACATTGCTGTATTAGTGAGGTTGGCACGGGAGGTTCAGTACAGACTTTTAGCTTTGGCAGAATAGGCAACTGTATCGAGACCAGAGGAAATGGCTGATACCTTGTTATTACGTGGCCACTGTGCTTACACAGCAACCTCTTATGTTTTCTAACATTCCAAGATGCCTTCAAAAAAATTTCCATGTAGTTCTCCAATGAATAGTGTGCAAAGATTGGCAAGTCAGAGCAGACCTACTTTCAAAAAATGAAGTGGAAATATAGCATGCAAGTCACACAGACCTGTGCAGCATCAGCCCACTGTGGCTGTGTGTTTCCCCTCCCCTTGTCCCACCTGTTCAGGGATGAATATGGACAAGGATGTTTGTGTTCTGAATATGCAGACCTCTCACCTGTACTCAATACTCTCAGTCCATCCTGGGAGTGCTATGAATTGCTTTGCCTTCCATTTCTCATTCTAGGTGTATTGCCTAAAGGGAAGATTTTGCTTTAATCTAACTCTGAAAGCCCCCTCAACTGGCTTTCTTACGAGTGCTGGCACTCACAGGCCCTGGACAACACTGATGCTTTTGAGAATAGAGGCCTAATAAAGAAGTGAAAGCCAAGAGAAATAAGCAGCAACTGAAAACCATTCTTGGCATCAAACTCAGCAATATTTGATTAACACCATTTACTCTCTTGAAAACAGTGCCTGTCAGAGGCTGCTGACATAAGAACCTAGAACTGTAACTATGCTATTAATCAGACAAAAAGTGGAAAATGTATGAACAGTGACAGTTAACATGAACTAACTAATTCAAGACGGAAGTACAACCAAGCTTATACATAAGTGGCTTGTGTATGTTGTTCAAAGTCAAAGAAAGGGAGCAAAAAAGAGAGAGAGATCTACCCATTTATTCACTCCCTAGTCTGTGCAGATGAACCTGGTCAACATTAGAAACCAGAACCTTTCATTTGGGTAGAAGAATCCCAAGTATTAGGGCCATTACTTCCTGCTTCCCCAATTGCACCGCCAGGGATGAAGTGAAAGTGACAGATGGAACTGAAACCAGTGCTCAAAAATGGGGCTGCTGATGTTGTAGACAACGTAAGCTGCTGTCCAACAATTCATTGGAAGTGTTGACTTTCTTTCTTTCTGATGACTATGATAAATTATTTTATTAACTCTCACAGGTTGTTAATGGAATTTTCAGGGTTTTCCATGTGTAAGCTCATGCCAAATACAAATGTAGACAATATGTTGCTTCATTTCCAAATTGGAGAAGTTATTTCCTCGCCTCATTGTTCTGTCTAGGAAAAGTTTCAGATCAAATAATAGTAGCAAGTATGTAGAAACCATGCCTTGTTTCTGATCTTAGAAAAAAGATTTTCTTTTTTTTTTAAATTTTATTTTAAATTCATTAATTACATTGTATTATGTGACATAGTTTCATAGGTACTGGGATTCTCCCCACCCCTCCCCAAACCCTCCCACCATGGTGGATTCCTCCACCTTGTTGCATAACCACAGTTCAAGTTCAGTTGAGATTCCCCCATTGCAAGCGTATACCAAACATAGAGTCCAGCATCTTATTGTCCAGTCAAGTTCAACGGCTTCTTAGGTATACACTCTCTGGTCTGAAGACAGAACCAGCAGACTATCATCCCGATCAATTAAAAGCTCCAACATACCATCAGCAAAAATTTACATCATTATGGAATTAATTGACATAGTAATGAGTAACCAATATGGTAAAAGTAAATGCGATTTCTTATCCACCTTCTGTGACCACCTATTTGACATTTCAATTTTGGTTTATACACAACATATAACATTCATAACATAACTTGTTATACATAACATCGTGTCATCTTAAATTAAGGCAAACATGTGGTATTTAACCTTTTGGGATTGGCTCATTTTCCTTAGCATTATGGTTTCCAGTTTGGCCCATTTGGCCACAAAGAACTGCATTTTGTTTTTTTTAATAGCTGAGTAGTATTCCATGGAGTAGATGAACCATAGCTTTCTTATCCAATCCTCTGTTGATGGGCATTTTGGCTGCTTCCATGGTTTTGCAATTACTGATTGTGCTGCTATGAACATAGGAGTGCATGTTGGTTTCTCATAAAACAAGTGTTCTGGATATATTCCTAGGAGTGCTATTGCCGGGTCATATGGTATGTTGTATTTGAGTTGTTTGAATGTTCTCCATACTGATTTCCATAGAGGCTGTACCAGCCTGCAGCCCCACCAGCAGTGGAGTAGGGTTCCCTTTTCCCCGCAACCTCGCCAACAAGTGTCGTTGGTGCTTTTATTCATGTGGGCCAGTGTTACTGGTGTTAGGTGGTACCTCATTGATGTTTTAATTTGGATTTCCCTTACTGCCAGGGAACTTGAGCATTTTTTCATATGTTTATTTGCCATTTGGGTTTGTTCCTTTGTGAAGTGTTTGCCCATTTCCCGTGCCCATTTCTTGAGTGGGTTGCTTGTTTTGACATTTTGGTTGTTTTGTAGCTCTTTGTATATTCTGGAGATCAGCCCTCTATCACCTAAGTCGTGTGCGAAGATCTTCTCCCATTCTGTGGGTTGCCTTTTTACTTTGTTGATTGTTTCTCTAGCTGTACAGAAGCTTCTTAGTTTGATGAGGTCCCAATTGTTTATTTTGGTCTTGATTTCTACTGCATTTGGAGTCTTTTTTAGGAATTGAGGGCCTACCCCTAAGTGTTCCAGTGTGTTTCCAACATTTTCTTCCAAAAGTTTGAAGGTTTCTGGATGTAGGTTTAACTCTTTTATCCATTTGGATTTGATCTTAGTATATGGTGAGAGATGTGGGTCTATCTTTTTGTTTCTGCAGGCTATCAACCAGTTGTCCGAACAGCATTTATTGAAGAGACCTTCCCATTTGCCTGGGTTGTCGTTTGTCTTTTTGTCAAAGATTATTTGGCTGTATATCTGTGGGTTCCCATCTGGTGTTTCTATTCTGCTCCATTGATCTTCTTCTCTATTTTTTTGCCAGTACCAGGCTGTTTTGATAACCACTGCCCTATAGTATGTCCAGAGGTCCGGAACTGTGATTCCCACTGCTAACTTTCTGTTCTTGAGAATGGTTCTAGCTATTCGTGGTTTTTTGTGTTTCCAGATGAACCTTTGAATCATTGTTTCCAGATCTGTGAAGAATGTTTTGGGCAATTTGATTGGGATTGCGTTGAATGTATATATTGCTTTTGGCAGTATAGACTTTTTAATGATATTCATTTTACCTATCCAGGAGCATGGGATGTTACTCCATCTTTCTAGATCTTGTTCAATTTCTTTTTTCAGTAGTTTGTAGTTTTCCTCAAATAGGTCTCCTACATTTTTGGTTAGGTTAATTCCCAGATACTTCATGCTTTCCTTTGTTACTTTGAATGGTATCTTGCTGGTTAGATCTTTTTCCAGCTTGGGGCTGTTAGCATACACTATGGCTGTTGATTTTTGTTCATTAATTTTGCACCGTGCCACTCTACCAAACTCTCGTATAAGTTCTAGGAGTCTCTGTGTTGAGCCTTTTGGCTCTTCCATATAAAGAATCATATCATCTGCATATAGTGAAAGCTTGAATTCTTCATTTCCCATTTGGATTCCTTTGATTTCTTTTTCTTGTCTTATGGCCTCAGCGAGTACCTCTAGAACTATGCTGAATAATAGTGGAGAAAGTGGACATCCCTGTCTTGTTCCAGATTTCAGTCAGAAGGGTTCCAGTTTTTCTCCATTCAGTATGATGCTGGCATTGGGTTTTTCATATATTGCTTTGATTATGTTGTGGATTTTTCCATCTATGCCTACCTTGGTTAGGGTATTTAGCAGGAAGTTGTGCTGAATTTTGTCGAAAGCTTTTTCTGCATCTATTGACACTATCATGTGATTCTTGTTTTTCAGTTTTTGGATGTGGTGTATCACATTTATGGATTTCCGAATGTTGAACCATCCCTGCATTCCAGGGATGAATCCTACTTGATCTGGATGAATGATCTGTCTGATGTGTTTTTGAATTCTGTTGGCTAGGATTTTGTTGAGAATCTTAGCATCAATGTTCATCAAAGAGATAGGTCTGTAGTTTTCTTTCTCTGTAGGATCTCTGCCCGGTTTTGGGATTAAGGTAATGTTGGCTTCAGAGAATGAGTTTGGAAGGGTTGCTTCCTTTTCTATTGTTTTGAAGAGTTTGTAGAGGATTGGGGTTAGTTCTGTTCAGAATGTTTTGTAGAATTCTGTAGTGAAGCCATCTGGGCCTGGGCTTTTCCTTGTTGGGAGGTCTTTAATCACTGATTCAATCTCCGCTTCAGTTATGGGTTTGTTCAGGTTGATTGTTGCCTCTGGGCTAAGTTTTGGCAGGTTGTGTGATTCTAAGACCTTTTCCATTTCTTGGTGGTCTTCTGATTTGTTGGAGTACAGTGCTTTGTAATAATTTCTGATTATGTTCTTAATGGTTGTAATGTCTGTTGTTATGTTGCCTTTTTCATCTTTGATGCTGTTAATTCTTGCTTTCACTTGTTTTTTCTTTGTCAGACGGGCCAGCGGGGTGTCTATTTTGTTTATCTTTTCAAAAAAACAGCTTTTTGATTCATTGATTTTGTGTGTGGTTTTTTTTTATTTCTATCTGGTTGATTTCCTCCCTTGTTTTGATGATTTCTTGTTTCCTGTTGTATGTGGGGCTCATCTGCTGCTGCTTTTCCAATTCCTGGAGGTGTGTGGCGACTCTCTTGGGCCTTGACATGAGCTCCAATTGCCATGAATTTATCCCGCTGCACTGCTTTGGCAGTGTCCCACAAGTTTTGGAATGTTGTGTCAGGGTTTTCATTGGTTTCCATAAATTTTTTGATCTCATCTTTAATTTCTTCCCTGATCCATTGTTCGTTTAATAGCATATTGTTCAACCTCCAAGAGTTTCTGTATTTCCTTGGGCATTTTGAATTGCTGATTTCCAGTTTCATTCCGTGGTGGTCTGAGAGGGTACATGGTATGATTCCTATCTTTTTGAAGTTATTTAGAATTGCTTTGTGTCCTATCATGTGGTCGATCCTGGAGAAGTTGCCATGCACTGCTGAAAAAAATGTATAATCTGTGGCCTTAGGATAAAAAATTCTATAAATGTCTACCAAGTCTAGTTGTTCTAATGTTTGTACGAGCTCTGTTGTTTCTTTGTTGAGTTTTTGTTTTGTTGATCCGTTTATAGTTGTTAGTGGGGTGTTAAGATCACCCACTATTATTGTGTGTATATTTATGTCTCCCCTTAAGTCTGTAAGTAGTTGCTTCACGAAGCTAGGTGCATTGGAATTAGGTGCATATATGTTCACGATTGTAATTACTTCTTGATGGATCAGTCCCTTCACCAATATATAATGTCCTTCTCTGTCCTTTTTGATGTCTGTCAACTTGAAGTCTAGGTCATCTGAGATTAGAACAGCTACGCCAGCCTTTTTTTCTCGTCCATTGGCATGAAATGTCTTTTTCCATCCTTTCACTTTAAATTTCTTAGCAGGTTTTCTGGTTAGATGTGTCTCTTGTAGGCAACATATAGTTGGGTGCTGTTTGATGATCCATTCCGTTAATCTATGCCTTTTGATTGGTGAGTTTAAGCCATTTGTGTTTAGAGACAATATTGAGAGGGTGTGATTTTGGGCTTCCATGAGTGTAAGTGTTCAAGTGTGTATTTGCGACTATTAGAGTTCTTGATTGGTTGACTTTTCTTGTATGGATTTTAGTGGGGAGGTCTTCCCATTTGCCATCTTTGATTTTGGTTTGTATTTTTTCTTTCTGGGTTTAGCACCTTCCTGAGGAGATTTTCCAGAGCTGGTTTCGTGTTGATGTATTCTTCGAGTTTCTCTTTACTGTTGAAGTATTTGATTTCATTCTGAAATATAAATGAGAGCTTTGCTGGGTACATTATTTTTGGTTGGCAGTTGTTTTGTTTCAGGATTTGATAGGTTTTACCCCATTCTCTTCTTGCTTGGAGCGTTTCTTCTGATAGGTCGGCTGTGATCCTGATTTCCCTTCCCCTGAAAGTAATCTTATCCTTTTTTCTTTCTTGTCTTAGAATGGTTTCCTTGTATTCACTTGAAGGTAGCTTGAGGACCACATGTCTGGGAGACGATTTGTTTGGGTCATACCTACTGGGGGTTCTTTGTCCTTCCTGGATTTGTGCTGGATTTATATTTCCAATATTCTGGAAGTTCTCCTGTATTATCTCATTGAGCACCCGTTGCAAGCCTGTCTCCTTTTCTACTCCTTCGGGAAGGCCTATTATTCTAATATTTGATTTTTTGAGGTTGTCTTTCATTTCCTGTATGGACCTATTGGCTTTCTCTAGATTTGTCTCCAACTGTTTGATGAGCTGCTGCCTTTCATTCTGATTGTCTTCCAATTCTGATATTCTGTCCTCTGCTGTGTTCATTCTGTTGGTTAGGCTTTCAATTTTGTGCTCTATATCGAGGATTCCCTTTTTGACTTGATTTATTTCTGCAGTGATATGGTTTTCGAATGCCTTAGACTCTTCCCAGCGCTTTTCACTCTCTCTGACGAATTTCATCATTAGCTTCTTAAAGTCCTTATCTGATAGTTCCTCTTGTCTTCATCTTGCATCTCAGATATTGAGATTAGTTTTTGGTTGTATTGGGAGGGAGTGCTTGATCTTTCCTCTGGGTCATTGCTTTTTCTGATACTTCTCCTCATTGTGTTTTTGCTTCTTGTTGTTTTGAGATTTTAGCGGTGATTCAGCTGAGCCGGCTCTGGTTTGGGGTCTCTGGCTGAGCCCAGCAGCGCTTACTGCCTGAGTCACCAGCTGCTTTCAGGGTCTGTAGATCACAGCCCCAAGCTGGGTCAGGAGGCTTTGTGGGCCAGCCCTAGTGCCAGGTCCCTTCCCCTGTGGCTCCCTCTCAAAGGCAGTGTCCTACAGATTCACTCTGCTGAGCAGCGCCTGGGCTTTGGGTCACAAGGCTAATGCAGCTGGGGTCTCTGCCTCAGTGCTGAGTCGAGACTCTCCTTCAGGGCTTGAGGTTAGCACAGCAAGGGCTCCTGCTGCTTGGAGTCTAAAATCCCCAACCCCGGCCTGTGCTGGGCTAGAGATCTCCGCGGCCCCAGTGCCAAACTCAGAAGCGCTGCTCCGCTGAGGGCTGCAACACCGCAGGCAGATCTTTCCGAGCTGGTTCCTGCTGGGAAAACCTGTCCGGCCAGTTCAGCTGAGCCCACTCCAGTCTGGCCTCTCTAGCTGAGCCCAGCTGGGGACTCCGCCCTGAAGAAGCCACCTCCTCAGCTGCACTCACTCAAGGGTGGAAGCGGATCTCTGAAAGGCACAGAGCCCTTGAGGTGAGATGTGCCCCCACTAGTCTGCTCCTCTGCCCAGGACATGAGGGCCTGTCGAGCGTTGCCCAGGCTCTGGGGCTCCGGGCGAGTCCAGCAACAAGATCCATGGACTCTCCCGCAGCCAGTCCACAGCTCGGAGCCGATATGGGGATCTCTGAGCCCCAGTCCCACAGCGCTGCTCCTGTTCCCTCTGCACTCTCCCACAGCCGCTGAGCAGCGGGTAGGCAAGCCTCTGGGAAATCTCCCCTGCTTTTCCTCCACTTCTGCAGGGATAATGCACCCAATGATCAGTCCAGTAGCCTCCTCTGGGGGCTCCTGCCTTCCAGGGGACTGGTGCCCCTGTCGGTGTGGGCGCCTATCCTTCCAGCCGCCTCTGTTTTCCCTGGGGCGGTTGAGCCTCTGCCGCGGTCCCCATGCCTGGGATCGTGACTCACCAGGTTTCTCGCAGCGTGCTGTATTTTCTTTCCTACTTTTTGCGGCTGTTCCTTCATGCTGTGTAGATCTTCTTGCTTTAGTGAACTCCAGTGACCTTCTCGCTCTTCTCCCTACAGTTTCGCACCTCCTGGCCTGTTTCTCTGCTGGATCGGCTCCCCTCCTTCCCTACTCCACCCTACACCAGCTCTCTGCAGTCAGCCATCTTTAAGAACCTCAGAAAAAAGATTTTCAATCTCTAAAAACTAAGTATGCAATTAACTACAGATTTTTCCATATGATTTTTATTTTCTTTTAAGGAAATTTCATTCTATTCCTAAATTCCTCATCAGTTACATTCTGAAAGTTAAATTCCTTCATTTAATTGAACACAATAGACATAAGTAAGAGGTGAGGTGGAAATGTAGGATTTCTTTTGCTACTTTGGGTCTGTTTTAAAGAAAAATCTTCAACACATACACATACATCTTAGTGATAGTTCAAAGATATTTTCATGTCACATCTGGTTCACAGGTAAAATCACTACTCTCTGATCCAAAATTCTTTTCTGGTAAGTTTGCAAAGTTTTGAAATATTTATCAATGCTTTCTTGTCACCTTCTAGTCAAACCTCATCGCATGACCTGCAAAAGAAACACACCAGACAGCAGAAGGTGAGTAGCTCTTAAAACACATTCACTAAAAGAAAATAATAATAAATCAATAAGTAATAATCCTCTTAAGTCCGTCACAGGTAAGAGAAGAAATGACACCATATACTATTAACTGTCTTCTTCCTGTCATGATCTTTCATAATAGCTAACATGATCAGGAACCTTAAACAAGACAAGCCAAATAATCGCTACTTCTGGTGTTATTTTCACAGTATTTCAGACTTTGTTTGTAAGGTTTATCATTAAGACACACAGTTAAACATTCCAACAACCCTACGAATCAGTTACTAAAATACACTCATTTAAACATTGAGGAATGTGAGGTATAGTACTGTTATGTGTTTGAACTAAGAGTGGGTGTCCACACCTTCATAGGGACTTTATTTAGAGCAAAGAAAGTCTGCAAGGGCTTAGTGGCTAAATCCTCACCTTGCACACTCCGAGGTCCCATGTGGAAGCCAGTTCATTTCCCAGCTGTTCCACTTCCCATCCATTTCCCTGCTGATGGCCTGGGAAAGCAGTGGAGGATGGCCCAAAGCCTAAGGACCATGGCACCATGTGGGAGACCTAGAGGAGGCTCCTGGTTCTGGGCTTCAGATCAGCCTGGCTCTGGCTGTAGCCGTGACTTGGGAATGATCCAGTGGATTGATAATATTTGTCTCTGGTTCCCTCTGGAAATGTTCCTTATGAAGAAACATAAAACTTACTGGAGAGAGAGAAAGAGAACCTCCAAGCCTGAAGACTCCAGGGTTTAATGCTGAGAATGTATCATACAGGCAGTAACTTACACTACCCTTTATGTTCACTCATACATTAAACAGAATTGTATCTTAAACTCATGTCCTCATTCTCGTAGGACAAAACAGCCTCCTTTTTCTCTGATTACGAAGTAGGCAGTCCTTCCAAAGTTTGCAGTTATTTTTGTTTCCTGTTGCTTTGACCATACAACATAACTTTTGAGTGTCCAGTTGATTACAAATACTTCTCCAAAATTTTGGTAGAGTTTGTGTCATGAAGAACTTCCCCGAATTTTCTGGAAAATCCATTCCACATTTTCTGAGGAAATAGACAATCAAGATCAAGGAATTCTAAAGATATATATATATATATCTTATATATATCTGCTATATATATCATATATATGATATATGTATGTATGACATGGGATTCAGCTATAAAAACATGGTAAACTGGTAGTAGCACTATAGATATTACTAAATCAAATTAATGAGTATGTAATATCTCAAAATGAACTTTTGCAACATGTATGCCAATTTACAGGTCAAGAAGAGTAGCTGTGTAGAAGTATCTAACAGTACACATGGGTTCAAGCCAATTGATCTAGGCACCAGCTTATCCAATCCCCAAATCAAATATGCTTAGGATATTGTCATTTTCAGCTTTTAACACCATCTTACTTTTGAACAATCATCTGATTTCACCTCTTCCTAACCTCATGTATGGCACCAAATTCTCAAGTTGTATTTCATCCTGTCTGTGATTTCCTCTATTTTCCCTTCACGGTCCACAGGTTGATAAGACATACTTTCCTAAAGAAGCCCAACTGACCTGCTTTCACAAATGTTGTTCTCCAGATTATCTTTCTAAATGCCCTCCCCATTTCCACTTTCATTTGTGCAAAGGAAATTGAAAACCATCTGGAGACAAACAGCCTCAAATGATGTGATCTATCCCCAAATACACTAGAAACACAGACACTGCTTTTCCCTTCAGGATTCAATCACCTCACATAGTCCCCATATTTTCTGATACTTTAAAGAATGCCATGTACCTGAAAACACTTTGCAATCTCAAAGGACAACTGGACCGGACAGTGAGTTTAAAAAAAATGTTACTTTCTCATTAAAGGGAAAGTCCAACGGGCCTTTACATAATGAAATCAGTATGAAGGAATCATCAGGAACAGCAAATTTACTAAACACAACTGGCTCAAAGAAGGACCAGAAAGCAGTGTTCCATCCTAAGGAATCAAACAGCTCAGGACAGCACTCTACACAAAAACTTGGTAAGAAAATAATTTCAGGAGTTGTCTCTCTAGGCCCACTAGGAAGTGCAATGAGGGTGAGGTTTGATGAGGATGGTCAAGCTGTGAGGGATGCAAGCGCATGCTTGGGTCACACTCAACACAAAACAAATAGAGCCTCTAGAAACATGATTACATTTAAGGCTCTTTGGGGGATTATCTAAGAAAATATAATTGGGATCAGGTTGCTTAGCCTATATGCAAACACTTCATGGAGAGGAATTCTGTTGTCCTAGGAATGAAGATACTAGTTAATATGCCTGTTTCCAATGGCAGAGTGCCTGGGTTTCAGAACTAAACCTATCTCTGTCTCTTGCAAATTGTTGATATACAACTTAGTAACACTTGGTGAGGAGATAAGTGATTGAGGTCTTACTACTCTCTGGGAAAACTGAATAAAGCTTTCTGATCTGAGACTGATTTGGATGCTATCCAGGTTACTCAAAAAGTGAACCTCCCCACCTCTCTCTGCCTTCTGTATGCTCTGATTCTCTCACCTGCTGTGTCAATCTCTACATGTGTCATTCTTTGCCATTTAAATAAACAGATATTCAAACTTCAGGGGAAATGAATTAAAACCAGAGATTGTAATGAAAAACAAATGTGCATGCAGTTTATCCTTGTCTTGAAAGCCCTTTATTTTATTTGAAACATTAAGCCTAAAAGAACTGATAACATCACTGACTTAGTCTCTCCATCTCAGAACTCAGAAGATAGGATGAGAATGAAGCATTTCAGATGCACAACTTGAAAGGAAGAAAGGGTCAGACATACATAGAGTTCAGTGAGACTGAGAATGATGACTACCTGTGTAAGTAACCCTGTGGCACATCCACAAAGAAAAATCCCATAGTCTGAATTGAAATTCCACTTGTAATTTGGTCTTACATCATTCTGTCTTCTGGTAACTTGGGGTGCAAGACTGAGGCTGACTGATGTGAACACTTGGCTGCTTCTGATGCTCTCTATAGCCAGCAACGTTTGGTATACTTTCCTAATCCCTTCCACTCTCATCTCCAGATTATGAGAAGTGTCAGATGAGATTCCTGAAGAGCTCTGCTGCTCATGGACCCCCCCCCCCGTGTTTCTAAAGGACAATCCAGTGGATAAGGGACATCCTAGTCATGCTCTCCTCAGTGTGCCCACTGGATTTCGAATTGGCCCATCGAGCATTCTGGAGGCTGGGCTTGGAGTATTTAATGAAGCATCTGATCTGGCTTTGGGGCTGCACTTTGGTTCTTTTGAGGACAAGATCACAGAAGTGGAAGAGGAAGCCGACAGTGGGTACAGCTGGCAGGTAAGAAGCACATCCCTTTCCAGTCTGATGGCTTTTCACCTGCCTAGCATGAGACTGGTTCATGTGTCCTTCCACACATGATGGCATGAGTTGAGCCAACATGATCAACCAGGCTGTAAAGATTGGCATAAGGCTCGGCGTCATGGCCTTGTGGCTGAAGTCCTCACTTTGAACCTGCTGGTATCAAAAATGGGCACTCTTTCTAATCCCAGCAGTTCCACTTCCCATCCAGCTCCCTACTTGTGGCCTAGGATAGCAGTTGAGGACGGCCCAAACCTTGGCACCCTGCACATGCATGGGAGACCCCAAAGAGTTTCCTGGTTCCCGGCTTCAGATCAGCACAGTACTGGCTGCTGTGGTTATTTGGGGAGTGGCGCATCAGATGGTAGATCTTTCTCTGTCTCTGTCTCCTCCTCTCTGTACATCTGACTTAGTAATAAAAATAAATAATTCCAGAAAATAAATAAATATTAGCATAGAGATGATTACTGGGCTGTGAAAAGCAAAGCAGTGGCAATCTTCTCTGTGGGCGTCTATTGTAGGGAACTAAACCAGAATAAATGTGTACCAACACTATGTAAAGTCTCAACATGTGTTGAACTCATGTAATGTCACAGAACATGATGATAAAGTTGTTAATAATTCTGCTGAACTACACCCATTTCAGAAACATATTAACCTATTTTTCTGAAACTCAGATAGCCAAGGGCAGGAACAGCTGTGAGTACGTGAATGGAAAGGATACTTCTTTTGCCAACTGGATGGGGTAAGAGCCATGGCATGTTACAGCTACAGAGGATATTTCTCTCCAAGACAAGATCATTTTCCTTTCTCCTTTACTTTCCTCAGTGACTTTTCCATTACATGTCCTCTAATGACCTGTGAATGTCATGACCAGTTTCTAAAAGCACATTGCATATAAATACTATTTCTTTTTTTATTCATTAATTGCATTGCATTATGTGAAACAGTTTCATAGTTACTGGGATTCTCCCCACCCCTCCCCAAACCCTCCCACCATTGTGGATTCCTCCATCATTTTGCATAACCACAGTACAAGTTCAGTTGAAATTCCTCCATTGCAAGCATATACCAAACATAGATTGCCGCATCTTTTTGTCCAGCCAAATTCAACGGCTTCTTAGGCATACCAACTCTGGTCTGAAGGCAGAGCCAGCAGAGTATCATCCGAATCAATTAAAAGCCAGGGACCTTGAGCATTTTTTTATATGTTTATTTGCCATTTGGGTTTGTTCCTTTATGAAGTGTCTGCCCGTTTCCCATGCCCATTTCTTGAGTGGCTTATTTGTTTAGACATTTTGGTTGTTTTGTAGCTCTTTGTATATTCTATAACCTATGTAGTGCGTGAATATCTTCTCCCGTTCTGTGGGTTACTTTGTTACTTTGTTGATTATTTCCCTTGCTGTACACAAGCTTCTTAGTTTGGTGAAATCCCATTTGTTTATTCTGGTCTTGATTGCTATTGCCATTTTTGGTCCTTTTTAGGAAGTTGGAACCTACCCCTAGATCTTGCAGAGTATTTCCAACCTTTTCTTCCAAAGGTTTGAAGGTTTCTTGATGTAGGTTTAGATCTGTTATCCATTTAGATTTGATCTTAGTGTATGGTGAGAGCGTACAGTGAGAGCTTGATTTGTTTCCCATTTAGATTCCTCTGATTTATTTGTCTTGTCTTATGGCCTCAGCGAGTACCTCTAGGACTATGTTGAATAGTATTGGAGGAAGTAGTCATCCTTGTCTTGCTGCAGATCTCAGTGGGAAGGGTTCCAGTTTATTTCCTCCTTTCAGTATGATGCTGGCGTTGGGTTTTTCATATATTGCTTTGATTATGTTGTGGATTTTTCCATCAATGTCTATCTTGGTCAGGGCTTTTAAAGGATGTGGTGTTGAATTTTGTGGAAGGTTTTTTCTGCATCTATTGATATTATCATGTGATTTTTTTTTTCATTTTTTGGATGTAATGTTTCACATTTATGGATTTCCTTATGTTGAACCATTCCTGCATTCCAGGGATGAATCCTACCTAATCTGGATGAATGATCTGTCCGATGTGTTTTTGAATTCTATTGGCTAGGATTTAGTTGAGAATTTTAGCATCAACATTCATAAGGGAGATCGGTCTGTAGTTTTCTTTCTTTGTTGGTTCTCTGTCTGTTTTTGGGATTAAGGTAATGTTGGCTTCAGAGAATGAGTTTGGAAGAGTTGCTTCCTTTTTTATTGTTTTGAAGAGTTTGTAGAGGATTGGGGTTAGTTCTGTTTGGAATGGTTTGTAGAATTCTATAGCGATGCCGTCAGGGCCTGGCTTTTCTTTGATGGGAGATCTTTAATCACTGATTCAATCTCCGCTTCAGTTATAGGTTTGTTCAGTTCGTTTGTTGGCTCGGGGCTAAGTTTTGGCAGGTGGTGTGAGCCTAAGAACTTTTCCATTTCTTGTTGTTCTTCTGATTTTTTGGAGTACAGTGCTTCGTAGTAATTTCTAATTATGTCCTTAATAGTTGCATTTTCTGTTGTTATGTTGCTTTTTTAACTTTGATGCTGTTAATTCTTGCTTTCTTATGATAACATAAATCACTATGCTTAATAAACAGAACACAAAGATGGGCCTTGAGGAATCTAGATCAACTGGGGCCATTAGACTCACTATTTCTCTAATTGGCATTGATTAAGCCCTTCCAGTGTCAAAAATTTCCTAAATACATGGAGATTGCATGAGATTGGTGCCTGGCAGTAATGTTTCTTAGTCTTTTGATAATTATATACTGTCAGAACAACTTCAGACATAAGACCTTCAATTGATGAGACAGTGAAGGTCAAAAAAAAAAAATAAAATAAATGAGGAAACAGCCGGGTTCTGGGGACAGGCATTGACATGCAGTGGGCTAAGACAGTGACTGCAAAGCCTGCATCCCAAGTACTGGTTGCTTTACTGCCAACCAGTGGCTTCCCCATGCATCCAGGGAAGTTTTTAAGAATGTCCTTGTTGAAGCTCTGCCTGCCAATGTGTCCTTTCTGTGTCCCCACTCCACTCTTTCTCCTGGCATCTCTGTCTTTTGCCCCTTGTCCTCTTTGATTCTTTGCCTCTCAAATAAAAATAAAATACTAAACTTTATGAATTAAGCAAAACAAAACCAATCCTGGGAAGTGGATGAGAGAAGAAAGCTGCATCTGGACAAGGGTTTCTGTGAGCAGTTCTTTGAGAGGATAAGAAACAATGAAGACTCCTCTACATTTCTGGACCTGGATCTTGGACTCCCAAGATCCAGGAGAAAGAACCAAGAGAAAGGACTCCGAAGGATTGCCTTTGGGAAAGCTGAGTTGTGGAGCATGTGTGGAAAGCTAGATCTAAGGAGTGTGTCCACTCATCAAATTCTGTAGCAGAAAACTGAATGAAATTTGGAGTTTAGAAAAACTCTGTGTGCTTCATGGCAGTCAAGGTGGCAGTAAGGTGGGCTTGGGTTTTGAGGATGATTAGTGAGGAAGGAAGGAAGAAAGCATGCTTATCACAATGAACACTATATCTACAACTTGTACCTGGGAGTTCAGTGATCTCATGAGAGAGGTATAAGTTTGCAGGGAGAGCTCTTGCAGAATTGGGATTCAAGCAGGGTGGAGGCTATTACAGAGCACATGAGATTTAAACGTGACAGAGCATGCAAACGCAGTGTTTATCTCCACCCCAGGTATGTGAACTGTGCCCGGAATGATGAGGAGCAGAATTTGGTGGCCTTCCAGTACCACAGGCAGATATTTTACGGCACCTGCCAGGTCATCAAACCAGGCCGTGAGCTGCTAATATGGTATGGGGATGAGTATCGCCAGAAGCTGGGTATCAAGGGAAGCAACGAGAAGAAAAAGGAAGAGCTCACAACAGTGAGAGGTAAGTAGCACTGTTGTTTTGAAATAAGCAAAGGAGTCTTCTTGGGAATATTTGTGATTCAATTCTAAGGAGTCAAATGTAATGTATTGTAAGGGCTGCCAAGGTTCAATTCAAATGTGATTTCCAGTTAGCAAAAACAAAGACTTACTTATCAAAAGAAAGGAAAGGAAGAGTTATAGAGACACTCAAGCACAGAGATAGAGAGAGATAGAAAGGAGAGATCACCGCCTACTCTTTTATTCCCCAAAAGCTGCACTAGGGCATAGTATGGCATCCTATGGCTAAAGTCCTCATCTTGGACATGCTGGGATCCCATATGGACACCGGTTCATGTCCTGACTGTTCCACATCCCTTCCAGAAACCTGCTTGTAGTCTGGGAAAGCATGTGACGATGGCTTCAAGCCTTCAGATCCTACACCCACATGGGGGACCCTGGAAGAAGTTCCTTGCTCAATATTTAAATGCACACATCTCTGGTTAATGTGGCCACTGGGGAGTGAATCAAAAGACAGAAGATTTCCTCTCTGTCTCTACACCAATCATGTATCGCCTATGATATATATATATATATATATATATATATATATATATATATATATATATATATATATATATATATATATATATATATTAGATTTAATGCTGCACCTGCCGAGACTATCTCTGGCTTGAGCCAGGAGTACGGAATGCATCTATGTCTCCCATGTATTTCAGCACTTGAATCATCTTGTGCTCTTTCCCTGGGTACATTAACACACAGGAGATTGGACATGGAGCAGCCAGAGCTCAATCTAGTGCTTCTATGGCATACTAGTGTCATAGTCAGTGACTTAAACAAGTGTAACCTAATACTGACCTATTTTTTATGTCTTTGACTCCTGGGAACAATTGATACCAGTTTCATTTAGTTCTTTTATTTGTTAAATACTTGGTGCACAAAAATATCCCACAACACCCCTTTTGGAGAGGGCCCAAGACAAAAAAACAAGTTCTTGGTCACTTTGCAGCTCTTCTACTATGGAAGTTCCTTTTGGATCATGAACAGTTTATTTTACATTTTCTCCATGCTCCCCTACTCCCCCCGCCCCCAAAAAAGGTGTAAGTTTCTCTTTAGTTATTGTTTCAATGGGATGTTGTCATGTGAATTCTGTGCTTAAGACTGTCCATGGAAATGGAGATTTGCTCAATAATGCAATTGAGTGAAATATGAGTATGAGCACAGCCAAGTGTTTCAGATTAGGTCTGGTTTTCATGTCTGTTTGCCTCTTTAGAAAAAACTTTTCTATTTAGTTGAAAAGTTACAAAGAGAGAAGAGAGAAATCCATTATCTGCTGCCTCACTTCCCAAATAGTCCCAACAACCAGGGCTGGACCAGACTTATATCAGGGCCAAAGAATTTCTTTCAGGTTTCCCACATAGTGGCATCCACAAATTAAGGCCATAGTCTGCTCTTTTCCCAGATGTGCTCTCAGGGCGGTTGCTCAGAAGCAGCATAGCTACAAGTCCAGCAATCATATATACAGGCTGGCAGCACTGCAGTCTGAAGCTTAACGCACCTCACCGCCACGTTGTTTCCCGCCATCTAGATTTTCCTGATGAACAAAGACTCTTGTGGAGATTTCGGTCATCCCACTGAGGTTGATAGAGTCTTATGTGTAAAACTATCAGAGGGCAGTGGTTATCTGAAATTGGGGTCAGAGAGCTAATCAGTCAATGGAGAGAAGTATCTTTGAAGTGGGAAGTTCCAATGCATGGAAAATAGGCAAACACTGAGATTGGTCAATACAGAGAGGCATGACACCTGAGGATAGTCTTTCACATGATTTGTGTGACAGGGAGGAAAAGCAATCCTTCGCATAGGCATGAGGCAGTCGTAGTTAGGTTGTCTCAGATTCAGGAATGGGCATTACTGTCCCTTGCCTAGCCAGAACAGTAACACAAAACATCAAGTTGCACTTATTTTGGGTTGATAAACACAGATCTACTCATAGGTGCTCATATTAAACAAAATGTGTCTTCCAAATTTGTGGATCTCCTGTTGTGTGGCCTCTTCCTTCATATAGCGCTTCCTGTTCATAAAGAATGTCAAGAAGGAAATTCTACCCTGAGTGATCAGAGTTCTTTTGAACACAAGAAGATAGCCTCAAGTAAAGTTTCAGACAAAGTGCCAGGGATCCAAGTGAAGGCTGTGGGGGACAGAGAAGTACAGAGAAACATGAATGAAGAGGACATCCTCAACGGATGTGGTAGAGGTCCCTGAGGTCTAAGCTATGAAGGAAGTCTAAGAGTGAAACTACAGAATGGTAGTTGGGTTGCATTGGACTGGTTTGTATGTGAAAAGGTGTGCTGATACAGACATTTTGGATTTCTAAAGCTGTGGTAGAAAATTAAAAGAAAAAAAAAAAAAAACAAGATGATTGATGTACCACACAGGATCACTTGGTGGATGCCAGCTGTTGCTAGTACATGAGGAACAAATAGTAGGACAGGCTTAACCCACATGAAATCAGGCAGCCAGGCTGCTTGTCTGTATCTGTCCTAACCTCAAACCATCTTATTTTACAAGACACAATGTAGTCAGAGATCCATCCTGGTTGCCTATGCTCGCTTGTTGTCTTCAGTCACAAGTCCCTCATTTGGCATGCTATCTTTAGTTACTGCTCTTGGGACTTCTCAGAAACATCTGCAAGACAGCTCCTGTAACCGGTGAACCATTGTCAGGGGGATGGGCATCATCTCATCCACATAGATGCCATGACACAGTTAAGGACAAGAGGTCCATAAAAATTCCAAACCCATTTCGAAAACAAAAAAGCAGAGCGACAAATAAGGGCCATTCTTTTTTTCTTCCAGCCTCCACCCAAAAGTCAGTGGAGGCCTTGAGTGAGAGTGAGAGAAAGAGAACGATCCCACAAGACGCTAGGCAGTGAATGCAGAGGAAGCATTCAAATCTTCTGTGAGAGATAGCATTCCCAAACAGAGTAGGGGCTGAGTATGGCAACTGTTTGTAAGGCATCAGTGATATGTCACAGATTATTATCTGTCACCAGAGTTTGTAAACTGGGAAGAAACCCAATGAGTGCAAATAATGTAGGCAAGGTTTTACACAAAAATCACACCTCACCAGGCACCGAAAGACTCACAAGGGAGAAGCTCTCAATGTGAAGGGAGTGTGGGAGGGTTTTCACACAGAAGTTACATTTCATCACACACCAGAGGACACAGAAGGTAGAAACCATATGCTTTCAGGAAGTGTGGTTGAGGCTACACTCATCAGTTTACTAGAGAACACATGTGTTAAGAAGCAGCGTGTTTGACAATGAGATGATCACAGAATATGGTTAAGAAATTGCAATTGTTTTTAACATACTGTTTACTCAATACTATAACTATTTGTTACACAATGAAGCTAATTGTTCCTGAGCTTACGTTGGAGCCTTTAATTGATCGGGTTGATAATCTAATGGTTCTGCCCTTTGACCAGACAGGGTCTCCCCAGGAAGCTGAGGAGCTAGATTGGACTATAAGATGTTGGACTCTATGTTTAGTTTATGCTTGCAAAGAGGGAATTTGAACTGTAATTTATCAGTGGATATGCAACAAGGTGGAATATTCCACATGGAGGGAGGGCGGGGAAAGGTGGGGTGATTCCCAGTTCCAACGAAACTGTATCACATAATACAATGTAATCAATAAAAAAATAAACCCAAAATAAAATAAAGTAAAAAAAAAAAGGCTTCATGGAGCTGTAAACCTATATTTCTTTTGGGTATATGAAAGGCGGATCTGTTCATGGACTGTGGGAGAGAAACTTGTTAAATAAACATGGGGGTTTAGGAGAGGAATATTATCTCCAGTGAAGCATGATGGTCTCTCTTTGACTTTGGCTCTGATATTTTTGCAAGGAATGGCATCTTCTGGTTCCTCTGCCTGCTGTTTCCAGGCTCTATACCCTCAGTGTTGAAGACCAACAGATGTAAGGTACACTTACATGTAGGTGTTTGCATGACTATGTGGGTGTCATGGAAATGTGTCCCTGTGTGCCTGTCAGGGAATTGTAATGACATATGTATGTATGTGCCTGTGATTATGAGTAACACATATTCACGTGTGTGTCTCTCCTATATGCTAATTATAGGAGAAGCCGATGCTCCTGAGACTGCAAGGACCCTGGTAACATTTGCTGGCTGGGTGTGTTTGAGGGTAGAGAACTCATATTGTGTCTGAAGGGGCTGGGGAGAAACAGTGAGAAAAAGTCCAAAGTTTCAGGGCCTGACCAGTCATGGGTAGACACACTACAATTATGAATCCATCTACACAGAGGCTACACTCAGTACAGAGACACCTGTGGCTCCCAGAAGGTGCTGCACAGAACTACAGATGAGGTGGTGCCAGTTTCAGGTCTAGGTGGAGTTTATCTCAGGTCGTACAAGGGCTTGGGAAGCAGTACTCATTTGGCTACCCAGAGAAACTTTGGACAGTATTACATGGCAGCTTTTCAATGGTTAGGGTGAGAAAGTACTTTTGACTTTTGGTGAGACTTGATTTGGGGCATGATACGTGGTCTAATTCTGAAAAGGTTCCAAATGCTGATGAGAAGAGTGTGTAGTTTGTAGATATTAGGTCAAATATTATGCAAACTGTCTGTGAGGACCATCTGCTGGATAGCATGATTGTACTTAAATTTATGTTTATTGGCTTTCTGTCTAGATGATTCATTCTGTGTCATACTGAAGTTTCTTGTTATTTTTGTATTAGAATCTCTCCCTCCCTTTTAGTCTGATAATATTTGCTGTATTTATCTCACTGCTCTTGTTTTGGGCAAATTTATACATTCATGGGTATTATATCTTCTTGTGGAATTGAGATCCTTATGAAAGCATAACTTTTGTCCATTTTCTGTACTATGTCTTCAGTTACCACCTGGTTTTTTTAGGCAATGTTTCTTATTCTTAACATTTTTTAAAAAAACTATTATTGCTATTTTGTGATACAGCTCCATCAGCTCTGGGATTTCCCTTCCCATTCCCCAAATCCAACCCTCCGTCAACTGATTTCATCTAAATTCTTATGACAGTATAGTTCTTCATAAGCAGTTATAAGGGCATCCTTGCACGCATAGACAAACAATAGCAGAAAGTCCAGCATGGTATTGTTATGACATATTTCAAAGCTTCATTGGGAGTCCATCTTTGATCTGAAGCAAAGATACGTACTGCTTTGGATCCTCACGTCTGGATATGATAGTCTCCATTACACTGTAGCTATGCTTCCCCTTAGATCAAAAGTCACAATAGAAAATCAACAGCAGGAAGAAAAATGGAAATTTACAATGCCATGAAGTTAAATAACATGCTACTGAATGACTAATGTGTCACTGAACGAATGAAAGAAAATCAAAGGCTTCTTGCAGATTACAATATGAAGAATGCTGTGGGTAATTTGATTGGGATTGCATTGAATATATATATTGCTTTTGGTAGTACAGACATTTTGGTGATATTAATTTTGCCTATCCAGGAGCATGGGATGTTGTTCCATCTTTCGAGGTCTTGTTCTATTTGTTTTTTGAGTGTTTTGTAATTTTCTTCATAAAGATCTTCTATGCTTTTGGTTAAATTTATTCCCAGATGTTTCACGCTTTTCTCTGTTATTTTGAATGGTAGCTTCTTGGTTAGATTTTCTTCCATCTTGCAGCCATTTCCATACACTATGGCTGTTGATTTTTGTTCATTTATCTTGTATCCGGCCACTCTGTCAAATTCTCGTATGAGTTCTAGGAGTCTTTGTATTGATTTTTTTGGTTCTTCTATGTAAAGAATCATGTCATCTGTGAATAGTGAAAGTTTGATTTCTTCATTTCCAATTTGGATTCCTTTGATTTCTTTGTCTTGTCTTATGGCTTCTGCAAGTACCTCTAGGACTATATTGAATAGCAGTGGTGATATTGGGCAGCCTTGTCTTGTTCCAGATCTCAGTGGGAAGGGATCCAGTTTTTCTCCATTTAGTATGATGCTGGCATTGGGTTTTTCATATATTACTTTGATTATGTTGTGGATTGTTCCTTCTGTCCCCACCCTGGTTAGGGTTTAAAACATGAACTGATGTTCAATTTTGTCGAAGGCTTTTTTCTGTATCTATTGATACTATTATATGGTTTTTGCTTTTCAGTATTTGGACGTGATGTATCACATTTATGGATTTCCTTATGTTGAGCCATCCCTGCATTCCCTGGTTGAAACCTACTTGGTCTGGATGGATGATCTGTCTGATGGTTATTTTTTTGTATTCTATTGGCTATAATTTTGTTGAGAATCTTAGCGTCAATGTTCATCACAGAGTTCGGTCTATAGTTTTCCTTCTCTGTTAATTCTCTGTTTGGTTTGGGGATTTTGGTGATATTGGCTTCATAGAACGATTTTGGAAGAGTTGCTTCCTTTTCTATTGTTTTGAAAAGCTTGTAAAGGATTGGGGTTAGCTCTGGTTGGAATGTTTTGTAGAATTCTGCAGTAAAACCATCTTGACCTGGAGTTTTCTTTTTTGGGAACTCTTTAATGACTGATTCTATTTCTGATTCGGTAATGGGTTTATTCAGGTATTCTGTTGCTTCTGGGGTGAGTTTTGGTAAGTGGTGCGAGTCTAAGAATCTTTTTTTTATTATTCATTGATTACATTGTATTATGTGATACAGCTTCGTTGAAACTGGGAATCACCCCACCCTCCCCCCATGTGGAATGTTACACCTTGTTGCATATCCATATCTAGGAATCTTTTCATTTCCAAGTGGTTATCGGATTTGTTGGCATATAGTTCTTTGTAATAATTTCTAATTATTTCCTTAATGGTAGTAGTGTCTGTTGTTAGGTTGCCTTTTTCACCTTGATGCTGCTAATTATTGCTTTGTCTTGTTTTTCTTTGTCAATCGGGCCAGTGGGGTATCTATTTTGTTTATCCTCTCAAAGAACCAGCTTTTTGATTCATTTATTTTCTGAATGTTTTTTTTTAAATTTCTTTCTGATTTAGTTCTTGTCTTGTTTTGATAATTTCTTGTTTCCTCTTGTTTGTGGGGTCCTTCTGCTGTTGCTTTTCCAGTTCCTGGAGGTGTGTGCTTAATTCCTGCATTTGTTGCCTTGCTTGGGGCTTGATTTGTGTGCTAATTGCAATAAACTTACCACGTAGACACTGATTTGGCAGTGTCCCACGAGTGTTGGACTTTTGTATCTGGGTTTTCGTTGGTTTCCATAAATTTTTTGATCTCGTCTTTAATTTCTTCTCTAACCCATTGTTCGTTTAATAGCATATTGTTCAGCCTCCAGGAGTTTACGTGTTTCCTGGGACATTTTGAGTTGTTGATTTCCACTTCCACTCCGTGATGGTCTGAGAAGGTACATGGTATGACTCTGATATTTTTGTAGTTAGTTAAACTTGCTTTGTGTCCTGTTATGTGGTCTATCCTGGAAAAGGTGCCATGCACTGCTGAGAAGAAGGTGTAGTCTGTGGCCTTAGGATGAAATATTCTATAGATGTCTACTAGGTCCAGTTGTTCTATTGTTTGTGTGAGTTTTGTGGCTTCTCTGTTGAACTTTTGCTGCGTTGATCTATCTATTGGTGTTAGTGGGGTATTCAGATCTTCCAGAATTATCATATGTTCATCTGTGTCTCCCTTTAAGTCCAAAAGTAGTTGTTTCACGTAGCTGGGTGCATCCGGGCTAGGAGCATAAATGTTAAAAATGGCGATTGGTTCTTGTTGGATCCTCCCTTTCAAGAAAATGTACCGCCCTTCCCTGTCCTTTTTGATGTTCGTTACTTTGAAGTCCACATCATCTGAGAATAGGACTGCCACACCAGCCTTTTTTTCTTGTTCATTAGCATGGAATATTTGTTTCCAGCATTTCACTTTTAGTTCCTTGGAGTCTCTTCTGGTTAGATGTGTTTCTTGCAAGCAGCATATAGTTGGGTCCTGATTTTTAACCCAGTTTGCTAATCGGTGCCTTTTAAGTGATGAATTTAAGCCATTTGCGTTGAGGGTTAATATTGAGAAATTACAATTTTGCCGTGACATACACCTGTGTCTTTGAGGTTGTTGGTAATTGATTGTCATTACAGTGGATGGACATTATTGAGATCTCCCAGATTGCCATCCTTGCTTATGGCTTGCTTCCTTTTTCTCTGGGAGTAGCGCATTTCTAAGGAGATTTTGTAGAGTTGGTTTTGTGATGGCATACTCTTCTAATTTCTCTTTGCTGTGGAAGTATCTAGTTTCATTCTTGTATACAAATGAAATCTTTGCTGGGTAGAGTATTCTTGGTTGACGGTTGCTCTCTTTCAGTACTTGAAAGATTTTGTTCCACTTCCTTTTTGCCTGGAGTGTCTGTCCTGAGAAGTCGGCAGTGATTCTGATGGTCCTGCCCCTAAATGTAAGTGTCTCTTTGGTTCGTGCTAACCTTACGATTCTTTCTTTGCATTCATTGCAGGGTAACTTGACTACCACGTGTCTTGGGGAGGGTCGTTTTGGGTCAACTCTGTGGGGAGTCCTTTGGCTTTCCTGAATTTGGATTGGGTTCATGTTCCAAATTTTTGGAAGTTTTCCTGCATAATTTCTTCAAGTACTGGTTGTATGCCTGTCTCTCTTTCCACTTGTTCTGGGAGCCCCATAATTCTGATATTTGACTTCTTGATGTTGTCATTCATCTCCTGGATCGTCTTGGTCACCTTGTGTAGTTGTGACTCTAGTTGGCTAAAAATATGCTTGCTTTCGTTCTGCGAATCTTCCAAGTCAGATATCCTGTCTTCTGCTGCTGTAATTCTGTTGGCTAAGCTCTCAACTTTGTGCTTCAAGTCTAGGATCTCAATTTTGAGTAATTTTGTTTCTGTAATTATGTGGTTTTTGAAATCTTTGAGCTCATCCCATCGTTTTTCATTGTCTCTGAAGAGTTTTATAATTATTTTTCTGAACTCCTTATCAAAGACGTCTTCAATTTCTTCATCTGTAATCTCTGCGATTGACCAGGGTTTATGGTGGCTTTTTGGGGTGGGGCTAGCTGTTTCTACTTTGCTAATTCTTTTATTTCTTCCCATAGTTGTGGCCCAAGGTGTTACTGGATTCTCACCCTTGACCTCTGTTGCCACCTAGTGGGTGGCCTGCGGTCTTGCTGGCCTAGGTTTTTGTTTTCCTTCTGGAACAGGGAGTTTTTGGTTTTTGTTTCCCTTTTGGGTTTCATGTTTCAGCGCCTCAGGTTTCAGTGCCTAGGCGCCTGGGTCTCATTTCTTGGTTTTATTGTTGTTGTTGTTGTTGTTGTTGTTGTTGTTTTGTTTGGCTTGGTTTTGTTTGGTTTGCTTTGCTTTGTACTTTTGTCTGAGGCACAGGATCTGGCGGACCCTGCTCCACCGCCTCTTTCCCCAGACTGGGTTGGCCCAGAATTTAGATTAGCTGTGATCCTGGGGATTTCACCCTCGCTGCTGCAGCTGCTGACTACTGCACTTCAGGGTCCTAATGCCTTCCCAGTAGCGTAGCGTTTGGTTATGGGGGAGTGTGTGTTAGGTAGCGTCCCTGTCTTTGCCTGGGTCCCGCCAAAGTTATTAATATCACCACCAGTGCTACAGGTTTCAGCACTCCTGCACTTTCTAGCCACCACTGGAGGGGCTTTGTGCAACGATTTCCTAAAGTTGCCTATATATCCTCCAGTTAAAATTTCTGCTGGCTTCCCCTGCTGCGTTCTTAACTCACCCTTTTCGAGCCGACAAGCCGAGCTGCCCAAGCCACCGAGCACTGCCTTGATATTTTTGTTGTTGTTGTTGTTATTGGTTGCTTCTCCAGATTGCGTGGATCTTATTGATTATGCAGTGTCCTGGGAGGTTTGCACACGTGCTTATACTATTTTTAACTGCACTTGCTCCTTCTTCTGGCACTTTTTGGCCCTCTCAACCTTCCCCCTTACATCAACCCTCCATGGTTGGCCATCTTTTGCCCTCTGGAGTATGATTTGAGTAACTGTGTAGGAGTCATTGTATGGTGCAGAGTCACAGCATAGACTTGTAAGCTGATTCACTATGTGTGGTCACTAGTTCAGGGTTGTTAGCATGTGTACCATAGGACAAGAGATAACATTAATAGAAAAATCATGCATGAAATTGAACTTCATGGCTGATGTTACAGCGAATGTTGTCTTAAGGGTTGCAATATCACTCTAAATGGGGCACCTCAGTATCCATGGTCAGGACCCATGCTATAGGATCAATTCTTGCAGAGATTCAAAGTGCTGTATCCGTACACGACCAGCTGCACAAATCGGAATTCATATTGAACTGTATGACTTAGTTCTATATTCTTCTAACAATAATTTGTTGTAACCCATGAAATATGTGCCAATCAAATACACAATATTATTTGCACATGTCGTAAGATCCAGTGAAAATCAGTGAAAGTTTGCATTCTGCAAGAGATGCAAATGAGACAAAGAAAGATTCACCAGTGGCTTTTATATGACAGACACAAACAGAGATAAAAAAAAGATTTAATTTGTCTAATGGTAAATTAATCGCACACAAAATATTGTCAGATGCTTATTTTGATTGGTAATTATTCTCTAAGCCAATAACTTCTAGACAGAACACATTTCTAGTGTCTTTCTGTGGAACAATTCTGTTATGACGGCAGAATGAATACTCTTTTGCAGGAATGTTTAGTAACTTAGTGTGGCCCATAGGTAATGTTGAGTTGTTATTCATATTCTTTAAAACCCTGCCAAGATACAAAACATAAAGTTATTGTCCAAGTTGCACTTTGTGTGTTAACCACGTTAGATTCAAGTGCCTAAAGAGTCTCAGGAGTTTTCATATGCTTGTTTGATAATATACTGTCATGATTTTGCAGTATGTATCATGTGGATCCCTTACTTTTTCAGTATTCTTTTTCAGTAAGTAGTATAGGATTTTGCAGTATAAATCACATGGATCCCTTAAGCGATAAGTGAAATTTTGAAGCACTTTGATTTGCAGAAAGAAACTACATTCCTCCATTTAACATTTAGGGGATGAGTAAAGCAGGGCTGGCTTCGAACAGTACATGCGGAATGTGTATAGTCAATTCTCACTTCTCAGTAGCAAAGACAATAGACAGATTGTGGAAGTTTTCACCATAACTTTCAAATTAGTAAATATTAAATGCAACAATAATCTCTTCCTCTTGCAAAATTCAATTTTTTTCAGTCACTGTTGTCTTTTGCTGTAAGATCTATTTGTGAAATAATTCTTCGTTGCCATTAAATATCCTTCATTCTCATCCCACATCCCTATCTAAATGTGAGTTTGCCTATTACTTGGACATTTCAAATAAAGAATACTCTCATCTTTCAAGTCCTGCTGCTCTACTTCTGAGTCAGGTCCCTGCTAACAAGCATGGGAAGGCAGCAGATGATGGCTCAAGCCCTTGTGTCCTTAAATCCACATGAGAGAACTGCAAGGAGCTCTGGGCTCCCAGTCTCCTAACTGCTCAGCTCTGGACTTTGCAGTGATTAAGGGAATGAAGCAGTACTTCGAAGATGTCTCTGACTTTCAAATAAGTAAGTTGCACTTTAGAAACAAAGAAAGACACTATACATTCAACACTGAAAAAGACAAATGAAAAAGAGAAAAAAAAATCTAAACAGCTACTCAATTACAAGGTTTGCAGCTTTCCAGGAAAGACACAAAGAAACACTCAACATCCTTTCATAAGGAAAAAATACACAGAAAATACAGCAGTAATGCACACCAATCAAAAGAGTCAAGAGCACGCCGATCACAAATTAAAACTTCAATAAACATAACGGAAATAGAAATTCTCACTCATTGCTGGTGGAACATGTAATGGTTTGCTGGTTTGGAAGAATATTAAGGAGTTTTTCCCAATGTTAACCTGAGTCTCAGCATATTCTGTAACACTTTGGAAACCATAAATCATAAAACTTCAAAAATAGCTTTGAAGATGGCTATCCAAATAACATTAAAATGTGGTAGAATTTAATTCATACACCAAACAACATGAGCTATTGCAATGCCCTTCAATAGATGGGAAAAGGACAAAATCTTTTTAGTGGTTATGTAGTGTTCTGTGGAGTAGATGTTCCACATTTTCTGTTAGATGTGCTAAAGAAAGAAAATACCAACTAAGTACAAACAGATCTTTATTATGCAAAGAGAAGTCTGTTCCTGGGCCTATCCCTTGAGGTGGAGGACTGCACAGGAGAAGAGAGAGTCTCAAGTGGGAAAGACAAGCAGGGTAGTGGAGACAAAGGTTTTATACCCCCACTGTCATGGGTGCTGACATCAGCCCTGCTTCAGCTCTGATAGGAGAGGGCATGTTGGCCTTTGTCAAGCATCGGCCTGTACATGGCATTGGCAGCCTTTGGGGAGTGCCAGATCTCTGACAGAGCTCACTGTGGTGTCCACGCATTTTCTGTAACCAGATAATTAGGTCATGCAGAGTTCTTTGCTTTTTACTGTTTTGCTTTTGTTTGTGTGCTTGTTATTCAGGTGAACTGGTGTTTTCCTAATCATGGTCACTGAGTGAAAATAGAAATCAACTGGCAGACATTCAGATAATTCATTTTAGGAATCTGCATTAAGGAGAAGAACCTACCAACCAGATTGGCAATGGCAAAAGATAGAAGAAAAGACAAAGGCACTGTGAATGTTACTGAAGACGCTCCAGGAAAGGAGCATTCCACAACACAATCAAAGCAATATACGAGAAAACCAATGCCAGTATCATACTAAATGGAGAAATATTGGAAACCTATCCACTAAAATCAATAATTAGACAGGGATGACATCTGTCACCACTACTCTTCACCATAGTATTGGAAGTCCTTACCAGATCCATCAGACAAGAAAGAAAAGAATTACAGGAATTCAAACTGGAAATGAGGAACTGCAATTATCGCTACTTGAAGACTACTTGATTCTCTACATATGAGAACCAAAGACTCAGTCAAGAGACTGTTGGAACTCATTAGAGATTTTGGCAGAGTAGCAGGATACACAATTAATGAGCACAAGTCAATGGCACTGTGTACGCAAACAATTTCAAGGCTGAGAAAGAAATTGTAAATACAGATCCCTTTAACATAGAAGAGAGCAACCTTAAATGCCTTAAATGGGACTACATCAAACTAAAAAATTCCTGTGCAGCAAAGGAGACAGTTAACAACGTGAGGAAGTAACCAACAGAGGCAGAGAAATATTTGCACACCACACAAGTCATAGGAGACTAATATCCAGGATTTACGAAGAGCCACAGAATCCCAGGGACAATAAAAAAACAAACAAGCCATCAAGCCTGTCAAGAAATGGGCAAAGGATTGAGCAGACATTTTTCAATAGAACAGACTCAAATGGCTAACTGATGTATGAAAAGATGCCCAGGCTCTCAAGTCATCACTGAGATCCAATTGAAAGCCATGTTGAAGTACCAGCTAACTCCAGTGAGACTGGCCTACACTCAGAACTCAAGTAAGAGTACCTGCTGGCAAAGATGTGGGTAGAAAGGTAGTCTCCCTCATTGCTGGTGGCAGTGTAGGCTAATGCAACCATTGTGGAAATCAGTATGGAGAGTTCTGGGAGAATTGTTAACAAGTCTACCGTATGATACAGTTCTCCTGCTCCTACGTATATACCCAATAGGAATATATTCATTTCATAGGAGTGAAATCTGCATATATGAAGGGGATCTATAAGCCTATATTTGCAGAAGCACAATCTACATTAACAAAGACATGGAAGCAATCCAGATGTGCTCTCAAAGAAGAACAGTTAAAGAAACTGTGCTACTCCTACTCCATGAAATAGTATTACCTTTTAAGAAGATCAAAATTATGCCATTTACCACCAGGTGGTCCCAAGGAGAGTCCATTATGCTCAGTGAAATACATCAATCCAAAAAGAGTAAATAAATATGTTCTCGCTAATATTAAGAAACCATCATGGAAAGTATAACTTCAATGACCTGATTCATACTGGTTTATATTTGTTTGTTAGTTTGTTAGTTTTTGACTATTTTATTTATTATTTTTTGCTGCATCCCATCATTTGATGTTTTAGATTTCAGTTTCATTTGTCCCAGATACATTCTTTCCTTTTTTTGAATTCCTCACTGCCTCATGGATTACATGGTGGCACCATTTTTCCCAAGAGGCTTTTTTTTCCTAATGATTGGTTAATTTTTATTGCAAAGTCAGATATACAAAGAGGAGAGACAGAGAGGAAGATCTTCCTTCAGATGATTCACTCCCCAAGTGAGCTCAAGGGCCGATGCTGTGCTGATCCAGAGCCAGGAGCCAGGAACCTCCTCCAAGTACCCATACGGGTGCAGGATCCCAAAGCTTTGGGCTATGCTTGACTGTTTTTGCAGGCCACAGCAGGGAGCTGGATGGGAAGTGGAGCTGCAGGAATTAGAACCGTTGCTCATATGGGATCCCGGGCACGCTCATGGTAAGGTCTTTTGCCGCTAGGCCACGCTGTTGGGCCATAAGAGACTTCTGTGGTTTTGTTTTTTGTTTTTTGTTTTTTGTTTTTTTTTTGTCACACTTGTGTTGTTTACTCAGTGGAGGTTTTTCCATGTTGTTGTAATTGCTGTGGTGGTTGTTCTAGCTGTTATTCTTATTCATACCAGTATTTGACCTTGTTTCATGACTTCTCATTTATGGAAATGTATAGGATGAAGTACTGGGGCCTACCTTATCCAGATGTGGTGGTACAATGCAACATTTTTTCCTGCTTCCAAACAAATGGTGGACTCCCAATAAAATTGTTGGAAATATGTAGACATTGGTTTGCTGAACTCTCTGACATTGTCTGTACCAGCAATGCTTGGGCACACTTCAATAAGAGACTGATGCAATTATGACATAACTATGGAATTATTGGGAAAATTTGTTGCGCTTTGGGGTAGAATCCCCCTCTACACAATATTGAACCACAAAATTCAAAAATTTCAAAATAAAAATATATACAAAAAAAGCAAAAGAATCAGCTAATGAGAAGTACAATGATGAAGAGTAAAAGCAGAGACCAAATCACAACATAGATAACTGAAGACTCCCCTGCCAAGGAAGAAAAGCCTTTAGCACCCTCAGTGATAACTGAGGACTACATTGAGAAAATGGGGCTACAGAATGACAGTGGCAGAAGAATAATCTCAGAGTTCAAAGATATTTCTTATTACAATGGGAAAACAATTAAAAGGTGGAAGCAGAGCTGGATAAAGTAATAAAAGAAGAAAAGGTATTTAAGAAGTAAGACACACTATTAAAAGGCCCACATAGAAGAGTTATAGAAATCCTAGAAGGTGCAGAAAGAGAAGTTCTGTTTAAAAATGCATTCAATGGGCCACTAAAATCCATACAAGAAAAGTCAACCATTCAGAAACTGTAATTGTCACAAATACACACATTGCACACTTACACACATGGAAGCCCAAAATCACACCCTCTCAATATTGTCTCTAAACACTAATAGACTAAACTCACCAATCAAAAGGCATAGATTAACGGAATGGATCATCAAACAGCACCCAATTATCTGTTGCCTACAAGAGACACATCTAACCAGAAAACCCGCTAAGAAATTTAAAGTGAAGGGATGGAAAAAGACATTTCATGCCAATGGACGAGAAAAAAGGCTGGGATAGCTGTCCTAATCTCAGATGAACTAGAATTCAAGCTGACAGACATCAAAAAGGACAGAGAAGGACATTATATATTGGTGAAGGGACTGATCCATCAGGAAGTAATTACCATTGTGAACATATATGCACCTAATTCCAATGTACCTAGCTACGTGAAGCAACTACTTACAGACATAAGGGGAGACATAGGTATACAAACAATAATAGTGGGCGATCTTAACCCTCCGCTAACAACTATAGACAGATCAACAAAACAAAAACTCACCAAAAAAACAACAGAGCTAATTGAAACATTAGAACAATTAGACTTGGTAAACATTTATAGAACTTTTTTTTATCCTAGGACCACAGATTATACATTTTTTTCAGCAGTGCATGGCACCTTCTCCAGGATCGACCACATGATAGGACACAAAGCAAATCTAAATAACTTCAAAAAGATAGGAATCATACTATGTACCCTCTCAGACCACCACGGAATGAAATTGGAAATCAGCAACTCAAATTGCCCCAGGAAATACAGAAACTCTTGGAGGCTGAACAATATGCTATTAAACGAACAATGGGTCAGGGAAGAAATTAAAGATGAGATCAAAAAATTTATGGAAACCAATGAAAACCCTGACACAACATTCCAAAACTTGTGGGACACAGCCAAAGCAGTGCTACGGGGTAAACTCATCGCAACTGGAGCTCATGTCAAGGCCCAAGAGAGTCGCTAAATACAGGAACTAACCACACACCTCCAGGAATTGGAAAAGCAGCAGCAGATGAGCCCCACACACAACAGGAAACAAGAAATCATCAAAACAAAGGAGGAAATCAACCAGATAGAAATAAAAAAAACATACACAAAATCAATGAATCAAAAAGCTGTTTTTTTGAAAAGATAAACAAGATAGACACCCCACTGGCCTGACTGACAAAGAAAAAACAAGTGAAAGCAAGAATAAACAGCATCAAAGATGAAAAAGGCAACATAACAACAGACACTGCAATCATCAAGAACATAATTAGAAATTATTACAAAGCACTGTACTCTAACAAATCAGAAGACCAACAAGAAATGGAAAAGTTCTTAGGCTCACACCACCTGCCACAACTGAGCCCAGAGGCAACAAACGAACTGAACAAACCTATAACTGAAGCGGAGATTGAATCAGTGATTAAAGATCTCCCAACTAAAGAAAGCCCAGGCCCAGATGGCTTCACTACAGAATTCTACAAAACATTCCAAACAGAACTGACCCCAATCCTGTACAAACTCTTCAAAACAATAGAAAAGGAAGCAACCTTCCAAACTCATTCTCTGAAGCCAACATTACCTTAATCCCAAAACCGGGCAGAGATCCTACAGAGAAAGAAAACTACAGACATATCTCTTTGATGAACATCGATGCTAAGATACTCAACAAAATGCTAGCCAATAGAATTCAAAAAAATCATCTGACAGATCATTCATCCAGATCAGGTAGGATTCATCCCTGGAATGCAGGGATGGTTCAACATAAGGAAATCCATCAGTGTGGTACACCACATTTAAAAACTGAAAAACAAGAATCACATGATAGTATCAATAAATGCAGAAAAAGCTTTCGACAAAATCCAGCACAACTTCCTGCTAAAGACCCTAACCAAAGTAGGCATAGATGGAAAAATTCACAACATAATCAAAGCAATATATGAAAAACCCAATGCCAGCATCATACTGAATGGAGAAAAACTAGAACCCTTCTGACTGAAATCTGGAACAAGACAGGGATGTCCACTTTTTCCACTGCTATTCCACATAGTCCTAGAGGTACTCACTGAGGCAATAAGACAAGAAAAAGAAATCAAAAGAATCCAAATGGGAAGTGAAGAATTCAAGCTTTCAGTATATGCAGATGATATGATTCTTTATATGGAAGAGCCAAAAGGCTCAACACAGAGACTCCTAGAACTTATACGAGAGTTTGGTAGAGTGGCACGGTGCAAAATTAATGAACTAAAATCAACAGCTATAGTGTATGCAAACAGCCGCAAGTTGGAAAAAGATCTAACCAGCAAGATACCATTCAAAATAACAGAGAAAATTATGAAATATCTGGGAATTTACCTAACCCAAAATGTAGGAGACCTATTTGAGGAAAACTACAAACTACTTTAAAAAGAAATTGAACAAGATCTAGGAAGATGGAGTAACATCCCATGCTCCTGGATAGGTAAAATCAATATCATTAAAATGTCTATATTGCCAAAAGCAATATATGCATTCAACACAGTTTCAATCAAATTGCCAAAAACATTCTTCACGGAACTGGAAACAATGATCCAAAGGTTCATCTGGAAACACAAAAAACCACGAATAGCTAGAACCATTCTCAAGAACAGGAAGTTAGTAGCGGGAATCACAGTTCCAGACCTCTGGACATACTATAGGGCAGTGGTTACCAAAACAGCCTGGTACTGACACAAAGTTAGAGTGGAAGATCAATGGAGCAGAATAGAAACACCAGGTGGGAACCCACACAGATACAGTCAAATAATCTTTGACAAAAGGACAAACGATAATCCAGGCAAATGGGAAGGTCTATTCAATAAATGCTGTTCGGACAACTGGTTGGTAGCCTGCAGAAACAAAAAGATAGATCCACATCTCTCACCATATACTAAGATCAAATCTAAATAGATGGAAGATCTAAACCTGCATCCAGAAACCTTCAAACTTTTGGAAGAAAATGTTGGAAATACTCTGCAAGATCTAGGGGCAGGTTCCTACTTCCTAAGGACACTAAAAGCAGTAGAATTCGAGACCAAAATAAACAATTGGGACCTCATCAAACTAAGAAGCTTCTGCACAGCAAAGGAAGCCATCAACAAAGTAAAAAAGCAACCCACAGAATGGGAGAAGATATTCAAGCACTACATATGTGGTAGAGGACTAATCTCCAGAGTATGCAATGAATTACAAAACAGCCAAAACACCAAAACAAACAAGCCACTCAAGAAATGGGCATAGGAAATGGGCAAACACTTCACAAAGGAACAATCCCAAATGGCAAATAAACATATGAAAAATGCTCAAGCTCCCTGGCAATAAGGGGAATCCAATTTAAAACATCAATGAGATACCACATAACAACAGTAAGATTGGCCCACATGAAAAACACCAACAACACTTGCTGGCGAGTTTGCGGCGAAAAAGGAACCCTACTCCACTGCTGGGCTGCAGATTGGTACAGCCTCTATGGAAATCAGTATGGAATATATTCAAACAACTCAAAATCGACATACCATATGAACCAGCTATAGCACTCCTAGGAATATATCCAAAAAACTTGTAATACGAGAAACCAACATGCACTCCTATGTTCATAGCAGCACAATCAGTAATTGTAAAAACATGGAAACAACCAAAATGCCCATCAGCATGGAATACTACGCAGCTATTAAAAAAAGCAAAATTTAGTTCTTTGTGGCCAAATGGGCCAAACTGGAAACCATAATGCTAAGGGAAATGAACCAATCCCAAAAGGTTAGATACCACATGCTTGCCTTAATTTAAGATGATATGATGTTATGCATAACACGTTATGTTATTGATATTATATCATATGCAGTATATAAAGTAAAATTGAACTGTGAATGGGGGCTCACAAAAAGTGGTTAAGAAATCGCATTTATTTTTAGCATGTTGACTGCTCAATACCATGTCAATTAATTTCATAACGATGTTAAGTGCTGCAGATGGTATGTTAGTGCTTTTATTTGACTGGGATGATACTCTGCTGTCTGACCTCAGACCAGAGAGGGTCTACCCAATAAGTAGCTGGACTTGACTGGACTATAAGTTGTTGGACTCTATGCTTGGCATATACTTGCAAAGAGGGAATTTCAACTGAACTTGAAATATGGTTATGCAACAAGGTGGAGGAACCCTCCATGGGGAGATTGTGGGGGGAGAATCCCGGATTCTATGTAATTACAACACAATGTAATTAATGAATAAAATTAATTTTTTTTTAAAAAACAAATTGAATAGACAATAAAATGAGGGATTCTATGTTGGTATGTGCCTGCAATGGAGGAATCTCAACTGAACTTGAACTGTGGTTATGCAATAATATGGATGAATCTACCATGGTGAGAGGGTTTGGGAAGGGGTTGGGAGAATCCAAGTACCTATGAAACTGTGTCACATAATGCAATGTAATTAATGAATAAAAAAAGAAATAGTATTTATATAGAATGTGCTTTTAGAAACTGGTCATGACATTCACAGGTCATTAGAATAAACATGAAAGAGGACATATAATGTAAAAGTCATGAGGAAAGTAGAGGAGAAAGGAAAGTGATCTTGTCTTGGAGAGAAATATCCTCTGTAGTTGTAACATGCCATGGCTTTTTCCTCATCCAGTTTGCAAAAGAAGTATCCTTTCCATCCACGTACTCATGGCTGTTCCTGCCCTTGGCTATCTGAGTTTCAAAAAAAATAAGTTAATACATTTCTGAAATGGGGGTAGTTCAGCAGAATTATTAACAACTTTATCATCATGTTCTGTGACATTACATGAGTCCAACATATGTTGAGACTTTACATAGTGTTGGTACACATTTATTCTGGTTTAGTTCCCTACAGTAGAAGCCCATAGAGGAGATTGCCACTGCTTTAATTTTAAAAGCCCAGTAATCTTCTCTATGCTAATATTTATTTATTTATTGGAATTATTTATTTTTATTACTAAGTCAGATGTACAGAGAGGACGAGACAGACAGAGACCTACCATCTGGTGAGCCATTCTCCAAACTGAACAAAGCAGCCGGTACTGTGCCGATCCGAAACTGGGAACCAGGAAACTCTTTGGGGTCTCCCATGCAAATGCAAGGTGCCAAGGCTTTGGGCCGTCCTCAACTGCTATCCTAGGCCACAAGCAGGGAGCTGGATGGGAAGTGGAACTGCTGGGATTAGGAAGAGTGCCCACTTTTGATCCCAGCAGGTTCTATGTGAGGACTATAGCCACAAGGCCACGACGCTGAGCCCTATGCTAATCTTTACAGCCTGGTTGATCATGTTGGCTCAACTCATGCCATCATGTGTAGAAGGACACATGAACCAGTCTCATGCTAGGCAGGTGAAAAGCCATCAGACTGGAAAGGGATGTGCTTCTTACCTGCCAGCTGTACCCACTGTCGGCTTCCTCTTCCATTTCTGTGATCTTGTCCTCAAAAGGACCAAAGTGCAGCCCCAAAGCCAGATCAGATGCTTCATTAAATACTCCAAGCCCAGCCTCCAGAATGCTCGATGGGCCAATTCAAAGTCCAGTGGGCACACTGAGGAGAGCGCGACTAGGATGTCCCTTATCCACTGGATTGTCCTTTAGAAACACGGGGGGAGGGGGTCCATGAGCAGCACAGCTCTTCAGGAAGTATGTCTGACACCAGCATCTTCACTCCTAGGACAACGGACTTCCTCTCCTTGAAGTGTTTGACTATAGGCTAAGTAACCTGATCCCAATTATCTTTTTAGATCATCCCCAAAGAGCTTAAAATTTAATCATGTTTCTAGAGGCTCTATTTGTTTTGTGTTGAGTGTGACCCAAGCATGCAATGGCATCCCTCACAGCTTGGCCATCCTTATCAAGCCTCACCCTCATTGCACTTCCTAGTGGGCCTAGAGAGACAACTCCTGAAATTATTTTCTTACCAAGTTTTTGTGTAGAGTGCTGTCCTGAGCTGTTTAATTCCTTAGGATGGAACACTGCTTCCTGCTGCTTCTTTGAGCCAGTTGTGTTTGGTAAATTTGCTGTTCCTGATGATTCCTTCATACTGATTTCATTATGTAAAGGCCCGTTGGACTTTCCCTTTAATGAGAAAGTAACATTTATTTTTTTTTAAACTCACTATTCAGTCCAGTTGTTCTTTGAGATTGCAAAGTGTTTTCAGGTACATGGCATTCTTTAAAGTATCAGCAAACATGGGAACTATGTGAGGTGATTGAATCCTGAAGGGAAAAACAGTGTCTGTGTTTCTAGTGTATTTGGGGATAGATCACATCATTTGAGGCTGTTTCTCTCCAGATGGTTTTCAATATCCTCTGAACAAGTGAAAGTGGAAAAGCGGAGGGCATTTAGAAAGATAATCTGGAGAACAACATTTGTGAAAGCAGGTAGGTAGGGTTTATTTGGAAAGTATGTCTTGGGCTCGGCGGCATGGTCTACTGGCTAAAGTCCTCGCCTTAAACGCCCCGGGATCCCATATGGGCACTGATTCTAATGCCGGCAGCTCCACGTCCAATCCAACTCCCTGCTTATGGCCTGGGAAAGCAGTCGAGGATGGCCCAGTGCATTGGGACACTGAACCCACGTGGGATACCCAGAAGAGGTTCCTGGTTCCTGGCTTCGGATCGGTGCATAATGCACCTTGCGACTCACTTGGGGAGTGAATGATCGGATGGAAGAATTTTGTGGCATACATGAGGTTAGGAAGAGGTGAAATCAGATGATTGTTCAAAAAGTAAGATGGTGATAAAAGCTGAAAATGACAATATCCTGAACATATTTGATTTGGGAATTGTATAAGCTGGTGCCTATATCAATTGGCTTGAACCCAGGTGTACTGTTAGATACTTATCCACAGCTACTCTTCCTGACCTGTAAATTGGCATACATGTAGCTAAAATTCATTTTGAGATATTACATACTCATTAATGTGCATTTTGTAATATTTTTATTGTACTGCTACCAGTTTACAATGTTTTTATACCTGAATCACAATTCAGAAAGATATACATATTTTTAGAATTCCTTGGACTTGCTTTTCTGTTTCATCAGAAAATGTGGAATGAATTTTCCAGAAAATTTGGGGAAGTTCTTCATAAAGCAAACCCTGTCAAAATTTTGGAGAAGTATTTGTAATCAACTGGACACTCAAAAGTCACGTTGTATTTTAGAAGCAACAGGAAACAAAAATAATTGCAAACGTTGGAAGGACAGCCTACTTAGTACCCAGAGAAAGAGGAGGTTGTTTTGTCCTACAAGAATGAGGACATGAGTTTAAGACACAATTTTGTTTAATGTGTGAGTGAACACAGAGGGAAGTTTAAGTTACTGCCTGTTTGATACATTCTCAGCATTAAACCCTGCAGTCTTCAGATTTGGAGGTCCTCTCTCTCTCTCTCCAGTAAGATTTTATGTTTCTTCGTAAGGAACATTTCCAGATGGAAAGAGACAAATATTATCAATCCACTGGATCATTCCCAAGTGAAGGCTACAGCCAGAGCCAGGCTGATCTGAAGCCCAGAACCAGGAGCCTCCTCCAGGCCTCCCACATGGTGCCATGGTCCTAAGGCTTTGGGTCATCCTCCACTGCTTTCCCAGGCCATCAGCAGGGAAATGGATGGGAAGTGGAACAGCTGGGAAATGAACTGGCTTCCACATGGGACCTCGGAGTGTGCAAAGTGAGGATTTAACCACTAGGCCCTTGGAGACTTTCTTTGCTCTAAATAAAGTCCCTATGAAGATGCAGACACCCACTCTTATCTCAAACACATAACAGTACTATACCTCACATTCCTCAATGTTTAAATGAGTGTATTTCAGTAACTGATTCGTAGGGTTGTTGGAAGGTTTAACTGTGTGTGTTGATGATAAACCTTACAAACAAAGTCTGAAATACTGGGAAAACAACACAAGAAGTAGTGATTGTTTGGCTTGTCTTGTTTAAGGTTCCTGATCATGTTAGCTATTATGAAAGATTATGACAGGAAGAAACCAGTTAATACTATACGGTGTCCTTTCTTCTCTTACCTGTGACGGACTTAAGAGGATTATTACTTATTGATTTATTATTATTTTCTTTTAGTGAATGTGTTTTAAGAGCTACTCACCTTCTGCTGTCTGGTGTGTTTCTTTTGCAGGTCATGCGATGAGGTTTGACTAGAAGGTGACAAGAAAGCATTGATAAATATTTCAAAACTTTGCAAACTCTTACCAGAAAAGAATTTTGGATCAGAGAGTAATGATTCTACCTGTGACCCAGATGTGACATGAAAATATCTTTGAACTATCACTAAGATGTATGTGTATGTGTTGAAGATTTTTTCTTTAAAACAGACCCAAAAAGGCAAAAGAAATCTTTCATTTCCACCTCACCTCTTACTTATGTCTATTGTGTTCAATTAAATAAAGTAATTTAATTTTCAGAATGTAACTGATGAACAATTTAGGAATAGAAGAAAATTTCCTTGAAAAGAAAATAAAAATCATATGGAAAAATCTGTAGTTAATTGCATATTTAGTTTTTAGAAATTGAAAATCTTTTTTCTTAGATCAGAAACAAGACATGGTTTCTACATATTTGCTTCTATTATTTGATCTGAAACTTTTCCTAGACAGAACAATGAGGTGAGGAAATAATTTCTCCAATGTGGAAATGAAGCAACATATTGTCTACATTTGTATTTGGCATGAGCTTACACATGGAAAACCCTGAAAATTCCATTAACAACCTGTGAGAGTTAATAAAATAATTTATCATAGTCATCAGAAAGAAAGAAAGTCAACACTTCCAATGAATTGTTGGACAGCAGCTTACGTTGTCTACAACATCAGCAACCCCATTCTTGAGCACTGGTTTCAGTTCCACCTGTCACTTTCACTTCATCACCTGGTGGTGCAATTGGGGAAGCAGGAAGTAATGGCCTTAATACTTGGGATTCTTCTACCCAAATGAAAGGTTCTGGTTTCTAATGTTGACCAGGTTCATCTGCACAGACTAGGGAGTGAATAAATGGGTAGATCTTTCTGTCTCTTTTTTGCTCCCTTTCTTTGACTTTGAACAACATACACAAGCCACTTATGTATAAGCTTGGTTGTACTTCCGTCTTGAATTAGTTAGTTCATGTTAACTGTCACTGTTCATACATTTTCCACTTTTTGTCTGATTAATAGCATAGTTACAGCTCTAGGTTCTTATGTCAGCAGCCTCTGACAGGCACTGTTTTCAAGAGAGTAAATGGTGTTAATCAAATATTGCTGAGTTTGATGCCAAGAATGGTTTTCAGTTGCTGCTTATTTCTCCTGGCCCTCACTTTCTTTATTAGGCATCTATTCTGAAAAGCATCAGTGTTGTCCAGGGGCTGTGAGTGCCAGCACTCAAAAGAAAACCAGTAGAGGGGACTCTCAGAGTTAGATTAAAGCAAAATCTTCCCTTTAGGCAATACACCTAGAAGGAGAAATGGAAGGCAAAGCGATTCATAGCACTCCCAGGATGGACTGAGAGTATTGAGTACAGGTGAGAGGTCTGCATATTCAGAACACAAACATCCTTGTCCATATTCATCCCTGAACAGGTGGGACAAGGGGAGGGGAAACACACAGCCACAGTGGGCTGATGCTGCATAGGTTTGCATGAATTGCATGCTATATTTCCACTTCATTTTTTGAAAGTAGGTCTGCTCTGACTTGCCAATCTTTGCACACTATTCATTGGAGAACTACATGAAAAATTTTTGGAAGGCATCTTGGAATGTTAGAAAACATAAGAGGTTGCTGTGAAATCACAGTGGCCACAGAACAAGGTATCAGCTATGTCCTCTGGTCTCGATGAAGTTGTCTACTCTGCCAATGCTAAACATCTGAACTGAACCTCCCGTTCCAACCCCACTAACACAGCAATGTGCCCAAGGCTGTCACCTCCAGATTTCCCAGTGCTGAAGCTGGGTGTGTCCAAGCTTGCTTTGGCAGGAACCTTGACACATGTGATTCTGGTATCCCACTCCAACTCCTCTGAGTTTGTCATCAAGCAAGAATTTTGAAAGAGGGAAGATGCAGGGGTTTGCTGTGAGCTAGTTTTGAAAACCAGGAACGCAGCCATGGGCTGTGGCACCAGCAGGATAGTGATCAACAGGCAGGCTCTGCACTCACTGAATTCCTACAACTCTGTACATCTGCTGTCTCAACAAAGAGAGGTGCATCATCATGGAAAGCAGAATGTGGGGCAGACAGGCAGTTAATGGAATACTGGAATTCAGGGCTCCTTGGGGCTGGGGAGGGGGCCAAGCATGTCACCTTGCAGACCTTCAGGTTTGTACTGAAGAATGATGGGCTTCCCCACAGGTGGATAAAGTTTGTGGTCTCAGGTGAAACAGGGTTGGAGTCTAAGATGGGAAGCTTATGAGCCTGACTGAAGAGTATGTGCCTTTGCTACTTTGAGGTTACTGAATCCTGGGTAAGTGTAGACATTATTTGAGGCTGCACATCTGTGTGAATGAGGCTTGGAATCTCTCAAGTTGGTCAGTTTGGGACTGGCCATGGACTTTATTCAAAGGGCAACTCTGTGAATGGTGACATGCTGGTTGGGTGTTATTGCAGCACACCAGGCTTGATGGCAAAGGGCTCTCTCAGGCTAGTGGACATGGTCTCTCAACCGCAAAGGATCCATACTCTATCACCCTGAGGAGATTGGTAGGTGCTCAGGGTGAAGGGGCCTGTGGCACAGGCTAAGATGAAAGGGGTCTCACTACACTGTCACTGCCCGGACTCTGATCTATTATTCCTACTCTCCCAAGTGCTTTTAGCCATTGCTGTCCCTTCTTGTGACACATCGGGGATTACAGAAAATGCCTCTATGGAGTGTTAATGTTGTGTATGGTACTGGCTCTCTGATGATGCTGTGATGAAAGCAATAGTGTTGGTTGGCAATCTAGGAACAGATGGTGCAGGGCTAAGGAAGGAGCCACGACTATCAGTCATGGTTACCTCAGCCTTGGGTCCCGTTGGTTTGGGTGGAGCTGAGTTTACTCGCACCCAAGTCCTGGCCCTATGCACAGCACATCGGTGTCCTACTCAGGGAATAATAAGACCTCCAAGAGCCAAGCTCAAGTCAAGCTTCAACTTCAGGATGCTGCATTTATGCTGGGCCTTTCTGGAACCAAAGCCAAACTTGTTTTCAATAGCTCAACTCCAGGCAGAAGCAGCGGTGTCCTGAAAAGTCAAATTTCAAGTTGTGTATTGTGTCCTGGGTATGCTGAAGTGCATGTTGGCTGTTTTTGGGAGGGCCAGTGTCTATGTGTGTGATGACTCCTGGGAGTTCAGGGTGTATATGTGTTCTATTTTCTGAAATGTCAGCATCTGAACTAGTGCATAGTCTTTAGTGTTCAGCAGCTCCCCATGTGTACTGCTTTCTGAAAGGCTAGGGGAAATGTGTTAATTATTTTATTGGAGGCAGGGCTCTGAGGTAGGGACTTTCCCTTTGAACCTTGGGATTAGATGTATCTTGTTTCCTTGGATTCTGGAGACTGTGCATGTGTTACTTCCTAGGAGTGTCCAGTGATAGCTCTCACTTGTATCCCTCTGGCAGTTGTATTGGTCTCATTTTCAAGTCCTAAGCCATTAGTTATAGCATTATGATTGTACCTGTGAGTTGTGGAGTCTATTTCCTGTTGTTAATATCACATTGCCAGGTATTTGTTGCAGTGAATGTGTACCTTTGCTAACCCTGATGAGTCAATTCATTAAAAATGAAAATGATAAAGAAAAGAAATTGTATTGCTAGGAGAAAAATGACAAAACAATGAAGCAGAATAAGGGAGAACTTTACAGTACAGAATCAAAACAGGAAATACATATATTCAATACTTGAGTCTATAGCTGAAGGGGAAGATAAAGTATTAGAGACAGAAAAAGATAATGTCAACGTAGAGAAAGATACAAATTTGGATGTCTTTGCCTTGGAAAAACCACAAAAATTTTCAGCACAAGAGAACAATTAAATTCAAGAGATGTATTAAATGTCACAATGAGCATAGAGAAATATAACAAATGCTAAATTTTTATCAGAACCAGGAAGGAATATAAGTAAATGAAAGCATTTCAAAATGAGAAAGGGCTTTAAAAATACACATTTCTTGTTCATATAGATATATATAAAATTTCACCACACGCTAAAAAGATGTCAAAAAGCCTGATCTATACCAATTTAAAAGCCCAATGTTAAACCACTTCTGATCCAGAAATTACAGAGAGGGAAATGAATGACTTGGAATTATGTGAAACCTCAAAACATTCATAAGTCTTGCTCTCTGTCTGCACTCCTCTCTGTATATCTCACTTTCCAATTGAAAAAAAAAAAATTTTGTTTTTTAAAGATGGGTGTGGGAGGACAGTCTAAGTAGCCTAGTGGATAAAATCCTCACCTTGAATGCACTGGGATCCCATTGGTGCACCATTTCTAATCCCAATGGCCCTGCTTCTCATCCAGCTCCCTGCTTGTAGCATGGTAAGGCAGTCAAAAGACTTGGGTCTCTTCATCTATGGGGAGACCTGGAAGAAGCTCCTGGCTGCTTGCTTTGGGTTGCCTTAGCTCCAGCCATTGCAGCTGCTTAGGGATTGAATCAGTGAACCGACGATCTTCTCCTCTGTCTTGGCGTCTCTCTGAATATCTAATTTTCCAATAAAAATATCTTTTGGAAAAGATACATACAGTGTGCCCTACCCTAAGATGATGCTTGGACCCTACTTCCTCTTGGAGACAGGTTTTAGGAAGTGCCTTGTGATTGGCCCTTTAATGCCTGCCTCAGGCGTGTAAGCTGACTGGATAAGCCAGGATCCTTGGGAGAGGGGTGAGGAGGTTCGCTGTGTAATGGAAATAACAGAATTAACTGACTTAACTGAAGGCTTCTGGGTAACGGATTTAACGGATAGGAGGGATATATAAGCCAGGGACTTCTGCCCAAAGGAAGGAACTGAAGGTTGGAATAACAGTGCCTCTGAAACACTTTCCAGTGTCAGGTGTGAATTCTTCCGCGGGACGGAAGACACAGATATCTGGTGCCTTGATACTCGGATAGAAGTTATCTGGTGAATACCAGGAAGGTAAGTAGCTGAGCAGATCACTCAGGCAGCCACTTATACCAGGATTAGTTTACCACTAAGCCTGTTGCTCAGAAAGCCGCACTAGGCGGGGGCGTGCACGTCAGGTTCTCAGGTTAGCGACAAGAAAAAATAAAAAAAAAAATAAATAAAAAGGTTCGCAGTTGGCGCAATAAGGTTCACGGTTGAGTGACTAGAGAAAAGTTAGAGCAATGGGGAATTTGTCCTCCACGGTGTGCATGCAGCACCTGCTGCAGAGATTAAGTGAGTCAGAAGAGTCAGACTCGGAGGATAAGAAAAAGGTCTCTGGAAGTGAGTCTTCTGAGGATCCCCCACCCATTAAATGCTTGCCTAAATGCTTTGCTAAATGCTTTGCTCTGATAGCAGTTTTTGGGATGCTGATTTTGTTAGTCAGGCCTTATATGCTACAGGTGGCTGCTTTTTGATTCATTCAGACCTCCATTACCTGACCCTAAGATTTCTCTTGCCTGGTTTTCTACCTTTTAAATATCTTTTTAGTATGATCAGAAAGAAAAGGTCAAGAAAAAAAAAGATTTTATCTCTTGTAATTCTTAAGGCTTCATTTGTGATGTTTTCAAAAATATAAAATTTTATCGCAAATAATTTGTTATAGAAGTTAACTGTAATTCACTATTAAATTATTTCAAGGTATAAGTTAAATTAATGTGGTATTTATTGTATATAATGCATTTTTATAGTTTAAAATAATTCTTGTGTTTTCAGCTGGTTAGCAAACTTCTCACTGCTTTAAATTGGTAAAGATTTTGTATTTGTTTTAAAGGTATTTGAGTGATGATTTTATGTCAATAACGAAGTCTAACCTATAATGTGTTATACTAACAACAACAAAAGCCTTCTTCCAGATATTTTTAGCTATTATTAATGGCGCATCCAGCAATTCAAATTTCCAATTCTAGGATTGCTCTTGGTATTCGTATGAGGCCTCAAGAATGCCAACAGATTTATCTCCCATTTCGTGGAGACAGTTAATCAGATTGATTGGATTAAGATTATTACCAAATGTAGTATAATTTCATCATGTCAAACTGTTGTATTCATCCATGGAGTTCTGAAGGTTTAAATTTTAGTTTGCAATGATGAAAAGATTTCATAACAGTGACTTTTCTTTCTCAAGGTCTTTGTTCAAGACTATTTACTTGATGATTTTACAGCTACTGGTTGCTGGAGAACACTACTATTACTAAGTTTGATTGAGAATAATTTATTTTTAAGTCTCCAAAAGTATGTGTTTCTGTGTGTGTGTATGCACACAATTGTGTGTCTTAATGTTTGTTTTCTGTATATTCTAGCTTTTTTTTTTTTTTTAAAGATTTATTCATTTTATTACAGCCAGATATACACAGAGGAGAGACAGAGAGGAAGATCTTCCGTCCGATGATTCACTCCCCAAGTGAGCCGCAACGGGCCGATGCGCGCCGATCCGAAGCCGGGAACCTGAAACCTCTTCCGGGTCTCCCACGCGGGTGCAGTGTCCCAAGGCATTGGGCCGTCCTCGACTGCCTTCCCAGGCCACAAGCAGGGAGCTGGATGGGAAGTGGAGCTGCCGGGATTAGAACCGGCGCCCATATGGGATCCCGGGGCTTTCAAGGCGAGGACTTTAGCCGCTAGGCCACGCTGCTGGGCCCATATTCTAGCTTTTGTGAATAAAGTTTAAACTTCCTGTAGGAAACATTTTAAGAAGCAGGCAAATTAATGCATCTATTTTATCTACTATCTGGATCCACAACTGCAAACCCAGGACACATAATTTGCATATCATCAGCAAAAGCAGGTTGCCTTGAGCTCTGAATTCTGCAGACACTCCCAGAGCTTTCTGATAGGATTGTAAAAATATCTAAGTGATTTTAAACCTTTGCTACAAGCGCATTTACTTTGAATACGATTACTAGTAAACATGGATTCCTTAAATTTATGTAATTTAAATTACTAATAATTGTTTTTAAAATATATTATATCATTGATACATTTATTATTAACCTGTATTCCTGCCTCATTTATAACGGGAAGTAGGCCTTTGGGATAAATGTTTAGCAAAGCTATTATTTGACAGTTTTCACTTTATACTAACCCTATAAGAGTAAGCAACCTGGTACCTCAAACACAAGGCCAAGATCCCATCTTCATTTGGGGTGAGGATCAGTCTATATTTTCCCAAAAAATGAAAATGGTCTGAGGTGGATTAATAAGAAGCTTGTCCGGCAAGCTCCTGCTGCTGAGTCTTGTGAAAGCTCGAGTACTGGCCAAGATGATGGCATTTGAATCGGAAGATCGACGGGACAACCAAGAATATTAGGCTTTTATATATTATATATTAGTATTTGTTAAGCACCTAAGTCCTGATATTTCCTGCCAGTTTCTCCTTAAACCAGACTATCAGATTGTCTGGTGTGTGACCCCAGCTGTTGGGGGCCTGGAGCTCTTTTTATAAATAGCTCAATTTCTGCCCATGCTTTTTCTTGGAAGGTGGCATAACAAGAGTTTTGTTCAGACATTGTGCAGCGTAATGCTGCTGCAGGAAACCCCCAGTGGAATTTAGAACAGGCAGTGGGGCTTTACAGGGATGTCTCTCCAAAGTTATTCAAGGAGCCAATGAGCCTTATGTTGATTTTGCAGCTAGACTTATTCAAACTGCCTCTAGAATTTTTGGGGAGGTGGAGTCAGCAATGCCTTTGGTAAAGCAGTTAGCGTATGAACAGGCTAAAAAAATGGTGCCAAGAGGCAATAAAGCTATGGAAGCGTAGAAAAAAGAAAGATTAAAACTATGCTATATAAACAGAAAGGGGGAATAGGGATCAATATAGATCCCCAAAGGACAAGCTAGTTGTTATTTTTCAGGTGAGTATTAATATTAGTAATTCTACTTTACCATCACCCTGCGTTGTATTGACTAATTAAACCTTAGGAATAGTGGCCATTCTTTTACCTTTTCCAAAAATTTTCTCACAGATAAAAACAGTACATTTAGAGGACATAAGTATTCCTACTAAAATCCTATGCAGAGTATAAACACAAATTCTTTTGAGGTGAAGCCTCCTTTTGTGCTGTGGGAGCAGCAATGTCCATGATTTTTGGAGGCCAGTTGCAGAATTGCTTTTACTTTTATTCGGGTAATGATACTTTTGAGTGCTTGGTAGCAGTGGTTAATTGCATTGCTTTTGTTTTAGGCCCACTCCTGTGTGCCTGAGGTCCATTTGTGTTTCTTGTTAGCAATGCTAGTCAGGTAGGGATTCACTTAACTTGTGGAATAGATTGTTTTCTTTCTGAATGTTGGAATACAACCGAGTAACCACTGGCTGTGGTGATGTGCATGCCCACCTATTTTCCTAGACCGATGACAGTTAAAGAAAACGACCTGTCAGTCCACCTGCAGCCAGAGTATGAGTTCGGGATTACCGCTGCCACTGTAACAGCAATAGCTACTGCTGTACTGGCGGTTATGACTGTGAATGCCTTGGCACAGCAGATCTCTGTGTTTCTTCAGATGGGAGCAGTTTAATCAACATGTTTGGACTGGCTTGCTAATCATGAGCTGATGAGTGGACTTGATTTAAGAACAGGTGGACATGTTATCTGAGGTCCTCTCAGTTTTCAACATACAGCTAATCTATTTAGAAGCCTTTCAGTTTATTTGTATGGGATTTGGCATGTTCAGTTTGATATAATTATACATATGGTAATCCTGTTCAATCTGTATCTGCCCTGCCCTGGAATGCTTGGGTATTGTGCACCAGTAGGGGTAGATGTTCAGATAGATCAGCTTTTGCATTTATTGATAAGGTAGTTATAAAAATTGTAATTATAGTAGTAATAGTTCTAGAATATGGGAAGAAGATGCTAAAGTTAATTGCAGTCATGATGTTATCTATAATGCTATTTATGTATGTGTACAAGCTCCATTATATGGGGACCTCCTTTGCGCTTAGTCTTTCTGGATTGTGTGTTACTCCCACTATTGTCACCAATGGTTTCTGAGCATTGAATTTGTCCAGAGAGTTCTAATTTGACTTAGGAACTAAGATCCCAAATTATAGCCATAAATAGCACCAAAGTAGAGATTGCCACGGTAGAGCAATGGACAAATTGGATACTAAAGTGTCTTTCCTTTGCATGCCAATGGGTCGGTATGGTAGGCCTGGGCCTTATCTTATTAATTATTTCTTTGGGGTCTGCTGATGCTTCATTTTCGAGTACAGTGTCAGCAGCAGCAACAGCAGCTGCTAAAGCAAGCTGTGATGGCCTTCACAACAGAGAATCCCTAGAAGTCTGGCTAGGCATGTTGGACCAGTAGCCAGAGATGGGAAAGTATCCGATACAGCTTCACCAACCTGAGACAGGCGCCATGTTCCTAGCCATCTAGTTAGCCTATGACGGGTACGGGGAGCACGAACTCAGAACACCTAAGACAGGCACAGTCCTTTGCTTAATAAAACAAGAAGGGGGAGTTGTTGGGAGCACTGCAGGTGTGCCCTACCCTAAGATGATGCCTTGACCCTACTTCCTCTTGGAGACAGGTTTCAGGAAGTGCCTTGTGATTGGCCTTTTACTGCTTGCCTCAGGCGTGTAAGCTGACTGGATAAGCCAGGATCCTTGGGAGAGGGGTGAGGAGGTTCTCTGTGTAACAGAAATAACAGAATTAACTGACTTAACTGAAGGTTTCTGGGTAACGGATTTAACGGATAGGAGGGATATATAAGCCAGGGACTTCTGCCCAAATCAAGGATCTGAAGGTTGGAATAAAAGTGCCTCTGAAACACTTTCCAGTGTCGGGTGTGATTTCTTCCGCGGGACGGGAGACACAGATATATATATACATATATCATTATAGATTTCTGGTTCTGTCAAAGTTATTTTGCGAAATTTTCAAAGGTAAATGCAAAATGACCTTATTTTCCAGCTGTCTTTAATCTACATATTTACCAAATCAGGTCAAACCCAATGCAGTAACTCCTGGCTTAGTGAGAATGCTTACTTCCTGAGAAATACATTCTCATGCAGTTTTCTGTGTTTATAAATACCATGCTGTGTGCTCAAACTAAGATGATTACAACGTTGTAGATGACGATATCAAGGTTTTCTGAGAACTTACTAAATTATGTTATACAGAGCTTGCCAAGTTGCTTGCTATACTCAACCATGTACATGCATATCCATAAAAGCCCTATCCAAGGCAACAAAAAGATGCACATTCTTCTAGGATTTGTTAGTGGGTGAGCAGCTGCACCAATTATTTCATATCTGTGTAAGAGTACAGAAAAATATTCTCACTGGGAATGGAGTTGAAAGCTTTTTATTTTATGTTGCCATACATTTTTGAATCGGTGTATAATTTAAAACCATTTATTTTTATTAGAAAGAGTAATGTGGGGACTGGAAAGGGAGGAGAAAATTAAGGTAGGTAAGGAGGAAGGGAGAGTGGGAAGGAATAGACAGGCTGGGGTAGGATAGAGGAAAGTAGGTCTCTCATTTGCTGATTCAGCTCAAAATCGCTACAAAAGCCAGGAGTAGGCCATTATGATGGTCCTTGCATGTGTGTAGGTGCCAGAGCACATTGGCTATCTTCCACTATTCTGTCACATTAGCAGGAAGCTTGATCAGAAGAGGAGGAGCACCAAGACTCCAATCATGTCCTAAATGAAATTCTAGAATTGTGGATGATGCTTTTCTAAAGAGAAACCTGACCCTGGAGATACATATGTCATTTCACATTTTCTATAGATGCTTTGTCATATTTCCACACAGTGTTGAGTCATGCCAAGTGGAGCATAATGCATAGAGTAATACCGTGCGTTAACATCCTACAACCAATTATTAACAGGAGAGGACATGCACTTGGACTGGAAGGGAAGATGTCCTGTGTGAAGGGTTATTAGTTTCCCTCTGATCCTGCTTCAACATATCTACTAACACATAAACTGGTAGGCAGCAGGTGATGGCTCCTGAGTCTAGATGTCTGTCACCTGCCTGAGAAATGTAAATGGAATCCTGATTCCAGCCTTTCGCTTAGCCTAGCTGTGGATGTTGCACATATTTTGAGAGTGAAATAGTGCCACACAGAAGCTCAGCTCCAGGGAGAACAGGTCTGCATTGAGCAGGACACAGAACAACTGCAGGGCTGACTGCAGATGCACATCTCTGGTTTTGCTTTGGAGGAACACACAGAGTAGAACTCCCATCTTTCAAAGTGGGGCCAACTGTGGTCATCTTTACCCACGTCTGTCCCTGCTGTTTTGCTTATTCTTAGAGACAGCCCAATAGTCACTTTGCAGTACCGTATCCACTTCTGGGAGAAACAACCTGATAGATTTGTTTTCATACACAATTTTCTAAAAAAATGCAGTTTAATCTGTTTTGTGATGCAGTTCCATAGGCTCTAGAATTTACCTTCTCTCTTACCCGCACTCCAAAGCCTATTTTCGCCTCTATCATCACAATAGTGTTGTTCTTCCAAAATAGTCATTAAGTTCATTACTATGCTATTTAAGTATATCCTGACAATTTAATATGAGCAATGTCTTAAAAGGAACCATTATAAATACTATATTATAACACAGGTTATAACTTGTATAGTATATATATGTATTTTATAATTATATATGATACATTGTAACATATGTAAATATTGAACAACTATTCAAGGGAAGAAGAAATTGAGAGAATGCAAGAAAATATTTGAACATGATTAATTGAGTGTGAATCTGTATGTATCAAGTGTATATAAGCTTCTCAAATAACGCATCTGCAACAGCAGCAACAAAAGAAAAGCAATGCATTTATTAGATGCTTGTGCACATTTCTTAAAAGAAGAAAGAAGGATTATAAACAGAGAATGAATCATGCTGTCAAATATTGCTAAATTTGTAACTAAAAGTGATTTTCTAGCACTTTGTGAATTTCCTGAAGAAGGAAAGCTCAGTACATCTAGCTTTTCACTTGAACTGCTCTTTGAGTCCCTGAACATCAATTCTGAGTTGTGAGGAAGCACTTTTTTGCAGTTCAGTGTTACCCACATGATGTAGGACATTGATTGTTATTGAATTTACTATAAGGCCATGTGCAGCTGAAACCACATGCCAAGGTTTACATTGTTAAAATGATATCTTGTTTTATTTAAACCATCAACATGGAAACAGAATGAATGACACATTGTTCCAAAGAACAATTCACATAATTTGGTAGAGAAGACAATCTCCTCATCCAAATTAGGAAATTATTAGACACATAAGATTTTCAATGCTGACAAATCACTGCATCAGTTGTGAGTAAAGTTAATTTAATCTGGCCTAATTTCCCTTGTGTATGGCAAATAATCTAACCAGAATTCTCCACATATTAACCTGTGGTATATTGATGATAAAGGACTTGGTATTTTCCTGTAATCTGAGTCAAATGTACATTTCATCCTATGGTCAATAAAGGAATGCTGTTGTCTTCATGGAATAATTCTCTTGAACTTTTAGTTTTTCTTGACATTATAATCTTGTAATATATGCATGAGAGGAGAAATATTTTCTCATTTTTTCTTCTGTGTCACTGTATATTAATATTCCACGTATTTGCAACAGAATATTCTGAAAAACACATACTAAACTTTCAGAATTGCCTTTGAAATTTGGATAGGATAATTTAACTGCACAGTTGGAAAAGAAGTTGAATCCTAATTGAATATATATAAAAAGTGAATCCAAACTTCAGTTATCCTATCATCTTATTCTGATACATTTCTCCTTACATTGAAATAAATTATTTAGCATGTTAAACATATATGTTCTTTAAAAATTTTGTCTTCAATAGAGAAATAGGGAAAGACATATCTCAGTGAAATTCCTGGATCAATGACATGCTCTACTGGAATTCTTCTTATCTTGCCATATACCTCTTTGGATCCACATTTTTTACAGTTGTGCACCTTATAAAGGAATAGGTGATGGCCAAGAAACATATTTCCTGCTGTTCATGAGGAAGTTTGACCTTGAGTTTCTTTCTCACACAAATGACTGACCTAATCCTGACGACTGTAAAAATCTCAACAAGTGCTGCAAGTTTGCCTTGTGTGCCATTGGGAGAAGAACAATCAAAAAGAAAGCGGCAGGGGTCGTTGCCTGGAGAGCTATCAAGATTTATTTTCAGGGTTTCAGTTCTTACATACTGATAAAGCAATAACTCAAACACAACTCAGAATTAGATCATGAATGTAAGCAGGAAGTTCAAAGAAAATTAACAAGGGAGCTTTGTCAAAGCACTATTAAAATGAGAAGAGATAAAGAATACTGTCTGCCCTTGGTTAACTGATTAGACTGACCACGGATGTTTGCGTTTCCTCAAGGAGTGCATGAAAACACCTTGGAGGACTCAGTGGTGGTACCATGTATGCTGGGTGAGAGGCTCTGTTCCTCCTCTTCCTGGATCCTCTTTTTGACACATCCCCAACCTTGAATCTGTCACCCCGTTTTACCTTGTTGGATGCATTCCAACAACAAGCACGACCTCACCACATACATTGAAACACTTACCAACAGACTTCTCATATCTAACAATGGGAATTAACTGGTGGAGAATGTCAAAGCCAACTGGAAGATACACTTAGATTAAAGTGAGCATAGCGTTCTTTTGCAGAATTACCGTATAGGCTGATTTAGTGGCTGGGCTCCATGCAGTAGGTTTGGATAACGCAGCAACTTCAAAGGTGTGAAGAGAACAGTTCCCTTGTTTGGCAGGACCTAGGGTAGCTGCCAGCAGTTTGGCAGGGTCTGGTGGGTGTCTCTCTAACCACCTTGACACAGTTTCATCCCCTTTTTGCACAGACACTCAACCACTGCACTAGAAATTCTGTAATCGATTGAGGCATTGCAGTGCAGATGTGCTGGGCAGTGCCAATTCTGTCTTATTTCACTTGCCTTTGTCTAGCTAATTATTATTAGAAACTTGTAACTGGAATAAAGGTTATAACCCATCTTATAGTTTGACTGTTGCAACCCTAACCATTAAATATTTTGGAGAGTATAAGCCAGACAAAATAGTCTCTCTCACTTCCTTACACTTACACTTACATAGCATAACACGTATTTCAAAGTCAACAGATTGTTAATGAAAGAAAAGCTTTGGCCAAGGTAAGTTACATGGAATACAAAGTACTTGAAAGTGTATCATTGAAACATAAGTCCATATAGTACGCACCAAAGCGATTGGTTTTAAATGAAATATTTCAAGATTATTTGTAACAAAATTGTGCAGTTTTAAGACCCTGTTGCCTTGCAAAAGACTGTTTGCTATAGAAAAGATATAAGTAACTTTTTTCTAAATACCTTTTCATTGTTTAAGTTGAACAGCAAAATGTTCTCATTGCCAGACTGTTTTGATGGCACTGCTCTGTTCTATCTATGTCTTGTGTGGAATTGTGGTCCCTTCACCCTTTTTTCCCCTCAGATTAGACTTGGCTATTCATGATCACTTTTCTTTTCTGAGAAGATTGTTGTTTTGATTTTGATTGGGAATACTTGAATTGCTTCATTACTTTTAAAAACATAGACCTGTTTTTTAAATATTTATATGCATTTTAGTGCACAGTCAGATAAAATGATAGGAGAGAAACAGAGAGGAAGATTGTCCCATGGCTGATTCACTCTCCAAGTGGCAACAACATGCAGAGCTGAGCCAACCCAAAGCCTGGAACTAGGAGCCTCTTCCTGGTCTCCATCATAGTTGCAGGGTCCCAAGGTTTTGGGCCATCCTTGCCTGCTCTTTTCAGGCGCAAGCATGGAGCTGGATGGGAACCAGGATTAAAATCGGTAGCCATAGTGTATCCTGACATGTGTAAATTGAGGATTTATTTGTTAAACAGCCACCCTGAACTCAATATGGACATTTTCATGATGTTGATGATACAGGTCTAGAAACATGGTGAATTTTTCCATGCTTTAATTTCTGTATATCTCTAATTTATTTTATTTTTATATGGTTTCATTATATTTGATTTAATTTAGGTTAGCTTAATTATTATTCTATAATGTTCATCATAGAATTATTTTGCCAGAGTCCAACTCCATTTGAGTTCAGAATTCAAGAAAGCTGCGTGGATGATGCACCAAGAGGAATGAAACAGACCACTACAATCCCAGGATCATAATGGAAAATGTGGGAAAGCTGCCCCCTTTATTTTACAGAAGCAATCTCAAGTTCTGACACAGATGTTTGACATCAATGTCAAATGGGTCTATCCAAGTGTAATTCTGCCATTGGTTTCACCTAAAAACAATAGAAGTTCCTAGTACAAATCTTATGCTATAACTAAATCTTTTATCACAAAGAAAAAGAGAACCTAAAGAACAAGCAAAGAATGAAACCCTAAATACAAGTCCCTACATTAGCATGAGGTCAATGGAGACAGCCAAGGCAGTAAGCATAATAAAAGGCCCTTTTACAAGATGTTATTATTGACCTTAACCTCCAAGCTCACACTGAGTATAAAGCCAACTCCATGGTAGCAAATAATGCCTGAAAGAATTAGAATTCTTCGTCAGGGTGGTCCAGTGTGTTCATGCAAAGGAAGGTAGAGCTGCATTCAGGTTGTAGAGACACCCACTGGGCCCTGCCATA